>NC_142462.1:68842567-70092567 GCF_049115385.1 Moschus berezovskii
TGCGATCCTTAAATGGACATAGGAGACTGGTGAGTTAGTCTGTGGGATCACAGAAGAGTGGGACACGACTTAGTGACTAAACAACAACAATCCTTAACTGAAATGTTCCAGTCTATAGCAGGCATGCTGATTGGGGATGGCAGACTACAGAGACAATTGAAATGTAACAGTTATCAATATAAATCGTATTGGTTTCCTTTGTTTTCCTCTCTCTGCTCCACTCATTCCTTCATCATAGGGAGGAATGGAACTTTATATTTAATGAGCCCTCCCTCAAAGCTGTGAAGATAAAACACTCAAAGGGTGAACAATAGGCTTGGAATAAGAGCTTGGTCTCAGGGTCATGATAAGAGGGCTAAAGACATTTTGTTTTAGGAACTGCACTGTGCATATCTTGGGTACTGGCCCAGTTCCAATCACAGGGTGCTGAGTTCATCTAACTCTATCATGTGAACATGAAAACGATCCTTTTTTGTTTTTGTAATCAGCTTTTGCTTGCATTTTTCAGGTGGTCCCTTGCAAACCATGAATACTTTGCACTGCAGCATGCTGATAGTTCAAACTTCTATATCACAGAAAAGGTAGGTCAACCATGTTATTTAATCTGGAACACTTATATTTAAAGGAAATTAAAACATTGCTGATGTTTTCTCTGCTCAAGACTAAACATGCTGGTCTAAATTTTACATCTCTACCATCCACGATAACAGAGTCTGCAAAGCAACCAACCACTACTTTAGTATTAACAAGGGGATATTTAGCCCATTCAAGAGTAAAGACCAAATATGTTTCTGTGTTCTGTTTTAGCAACAGCATTTGCCTTCTAATGGTGAATTTACTAATTATCTCTCTTCCTTGTTGCTTGGTTTAAGCATTTATTTGATACTTAATGACTTAGTCAAGCTTTCCTTTCTCAGACTTTTTTTTTCCCCAGAATAACCTCTAAGCCCTGCTTAAAGTTATTGAAACAATGACAAAAACCATTTTGAAGGTGGATTGTGTAGGTAGGCATTGAGTGTTCTGTGGTTCTTGGGAACTCTGCTTTCTTCGTGGGTGATTTTAACAAGGAAACTTGGAAGTGAGAGAAGGATTGTGATTACTACAGTGGCTCTAGCAGGAAGTACAATTAATATCCTAGAGATTTCTGTTAGGAGAAGGGAAAAGTAACATTTATTGAGCACCTGCTGTGTGCCAGAAACTGGGCCCGCCTCGTTACATCTGTTTGTTAATTTTATCCACAAAACTAACCTGTGGTGAAAACCGCATTGGCTTTGGTTAACAGATAAGAAACTGAATCATAGCAGTCAGATGGCTTAGCTAATATCTCAGGAGTGATAAACCATAGACCCAAGAAGCCAATTCAGATCTTTGTGCTCTATCACGTTTCCTTTTGGGAATTTCTGGAGAAGTTTAGTATTCAGCTCAGTTTTATGGAGAGCTCACTGATATGTGTAGGAGCCAAAACTGTCCTCATGGGACTGATCGCCTTCTGGGGTTGGTGAGGAGGAAGAGGATGGCTCTGTGAGCAGTTTTCATCACAATAAGTTGGTCAGCCCTGGGACAGAAGTGAATATAGAATGCTCCAAGAAAAGGGAGAATCAGGTGACCTCTGGCTCCTGGCTTTGTTTGTCCCAATCCTTAGAGTGATCTTAAATTTCCTTGTGAATCAAATGGTGGTGGAATGTGGAGGCACTAATAGGGTCTGTCCCGCTATGACTGCCCTCTCTACCCTGAGGAGGGAGGGAGGCAACAAGTCTTCGGTCCAGCCCGAAGGAAAGACAGCCAGAGGCCTGAAAATGCTTCTTAGAAATTGCTTATTCTTCCCAGATGGGTCCTGGAATTTTTGTAACTGATCCTGTTTTCCTCTGCAAGCTGATGGCCAGAAAGCTAAGAGTTAACATGTCGTCTAGCTTTCCTGGCCTATGTTCTCTTTATTACTTGCACTTGTTCCTTTGATTTATTCCATAAACACTCAATTTTGTGTCTTTCTTTTCTTCTTGCTTCACTTTCTTAAGATTTTTCATTTATTTTATATTTATATAATCTGCATGCTATTTGTGAGATAAAGAGGATGTAAATAAATAAAAGTTAAATGCTAGCAGTTGAATGTACTGTTGTTGATTCCCTTAAACAGAAGACTGTCTCACTTTACCTTGATTCACCTTTTAAAGGTAACTAAAATATTGTGACTTTGGGGGTATACTGGAAAAGACTGAATGGCCTTTTACTATTTAGGATATGATATGAAAAACTTTAAAAATTATTAAGTGATAAAAATATAGGACAACAGATATTATAATAGAGTTTTTCAAACACCACCAATTAGTGGGAAGTGAAATCAATTTAGTTGGTTGCTGTAACATTAAAAATTAGAATATAATAGAGTAGGCCAGAGTACATCACATATGTTGTTTCTGAAAAAACTTGGGTCATACACACACACACACACACACACACACACATATATAATATAAGTATTTTGTGCTAGTTTTATACCCTAGGCTGTGGCCCAAAAGCCACTGAGTCACAAATAGCTCTGCCTTTGATAAACTGTGTTGGTTTGTGTCCCCTGATGACTGTCCTGTCTTCTGTCTTCATTGTCAGGAGACCTCAATGTATTGGTGATTGCTAAGGATGGACTTCTCAGACCAGAGAACATAAACATCACAGGGAGCATCTTTTTAAAACGGAGATTTCTCAGATCCCAACCTCAGAGACTCAGAATGGGTGGGCCTTAGATATGTCCTAGGATTTTACACTGTAAGGGCTCTCTGGAATTCTGATGCAGGTACTCAGGGACCATTAGGAAAAACACTGCTCTGGGACCACTTTTCTGAAAACTTGGGGCCCCAGTGTCCCAGGCACTGTGCACCATGAACAGAAATCACATGCTAAGTTTCATTTAGGAGGGTGCTGATGTTCAGTCAGTTGTTAGAATAATTTAAAAATTCATATATTCTTTATACTTTTATTCTAACTAACATTAATATCTACTCAGAAAATTCAAACTACTCAGATCAATGGGAAAATTATTATTTTATTGGGCATGCTAGTTATTTTCTGAGAAATCTTGTTTGGCCTGAGGAGATCATTGGCATTGAATTTAAAGGGACTGCCACCTAAATCTGTTATCAGCCTTCATTGCCCAATAGCAAGGATTCTTCCTTTACTAAAAGTTTAAGGAATGAGAAAGCTCGTTTTTTGTTTGTAAATAAAATGTCATCACTCTTCCTCCTGCAGCCGTCTCTGGGCATAGCACATGCATGTGACACAGAACTTGACACACACAGGGCAGGAGATGGACCTTGAATCCTGGGTCAACAGGGGTAAATCTGAGCCACCTTCAGTCTGTGGTTAGATCCATCTAGTTCTTTGCAAGTATTCCTAAAAATAGAGTCCATTTCCCATTTTGAAGTAATGCATTTAGCATCATCTTGGTTACTTACAGCCCAGTGAGTTGTTAGGCAATATTTGCGTTACCATGGTAACCAGTGACTAATTTTTGAAACTTGTGCATATTCTTAGTTACTGACTTTCCCTTGTATATGAAGTGGTTCCCCCTCCCACTGGCAGAGATAAAATATCACCTGTAATTTTAAAGAAGAAAAATTCTCCAGCTCTGGCAGGACAAGCTAGCATAGTCTGTAACTGACGGATGTTGACAGTCTTCTAAGATCCTCAGGAAGGCACCTCCCCTGCTTTCCTCATGTTATCCAAGCCCATTTTCTGAAATTGTCTTCATTTGCTTATTGGGCCATTAACTTTTGTTTTTCAGCACAAGGGAAAAAAAATGTCATGTTGTCGAGCAGCGTTCAGCAGAAGCATAGCATGCAAATGCTTAGAGAACATTAAGATTCAGCTATTTACAAGTTCAGATTCTGCCCCAGAAACTTTCATATTTCAGAGTGATGGCTCAAAGACAGAGAGAATACAAAATAAAAAGTGAATTATGTATTTTTCAGCTTTATTGAGGTGTACTTGGACAAATAAAATTGTGAGATATTTAAGCATCTGTCATGGTGGTCTTATATACATATACATTATGAAATGATGCTTATCTAGTTCATAACACAGGTATCACCTCTAATTATTTATTTGGTGAGAACATTTAAGTTCTAGTCTCTTGCCCTGTGCTGTGCTTAATCGCTTAGTCATGTCCAACTCTTTGCGATCTCATGGACTGTAGCCTACCAGGTTCCTCTATCCCTGGGGATTTTCCAGGCAAGAGTACTGGAGTGGGTTGCCCTGCCCTCCTCCAGGGGATCTTCCTAACCCAGGGATTGAACCTGGGTCTCCCACACTGAAGGCAGGCTCTTTACTGTCTGAGCCACCAGGAATACATACAAGAATACTGGAGTGGGTAACCTATCACTTCTCCAGGGGATCTTCCTGACTCAGGAATCGAATCGGGTCTCCTGCATTGCTGGCGGATTCTTTACCAGCTGATCTACCAGAAGTGAAGTGAAGTCACTCAGCTGTGTCCGACTCTTTGCAACCCCATGGACTGTAGCCTACCATGGTCCTCTGTCCATGGGATTTTCCAGGCAAGAGTACTGGAGTGGGTTGCCATTTCCTTCTCCAGAGGATCTTCCCAACCCAGGGATTGAACCTGGGTCTCCTGCATTGTAGGCAGACCCTTTACCATCTGAACCACCAGGGAAATCCTCTAATCTCTTAGCACATTTCTATACAATACAGTGTTATCAGCTAAGTCATCATATTTTACATTAGCTCCTGAGACCTTGGTCATCTTGTAATCTGAAGTTTTGTACCCTTTTACCAACCTCTTTCTATTTCGACCAACCCTTCAGCCCCTGGTGACCACTTTTTCTACTCTCTCTTTCTCTGCTTCAATGAGTTTGACTTTTTCTTTTTTAAAAAAATTCCACAGATAAGGGATTCCATGCAGTATTTGTCTTTCTCTGTCTGACTTCTTTCCCTTGGCATGATGCCATGAAGGTACATACGTGTTGGTACAAATGGCCAGATGGCCTTCTTTCTTATGGCTAAATAATATTCTGTTGTATATTTCTACCACATCTTCTTTATTCATTCATCCATTGACATCTCTTAGGTTGTTTCCGTATCCTGACTATTGTGAATAATGTTTCAATGGATGTGGGAATGCAAATATCTCTTCAATATCATGTTTTCATTTCCTTTCATACCCAGAAATGGGACTGTTGGATACTATTTTTTTTTTTTTTTTTTGAGGAATCTTCATGTTTTCCCTAGTACCTATACCAATTTACATTCTCACCAACAGCGTATGTGGGTTCCCTTTTTTTTCACATCCTCACTAATACGTATCTCTTTCTATGTTTTCTTTTTGATAATAGCTATTCCAACAGGTGTGAGGCGATTTCTCATTGTGGTTTTTATTTGCATTTCCTTAATGATGAGTGATACTGATTAGTCATATACTTGTTGATTACTTGTCTTTTTTGGAAAAATGTCTTCACTTTCTCTGCCCATTTTTTAAAATTGGAGTGTTTTTTTTGTTTTTGCTATGGAGTTGTGTGAACTTGTTATTTAATTTGGATATTAGCCCCTTATCGAATATATGATTTGCAAATACTTTTCTCTGTGTCATAGGTTGCCTTTTCATTTTGTCAATGCTTTCCTTTTCTGTAAGATGCTTTTTAATTCAATGTAGGCCCATTTGTTTATTTTAAGTATTCTAGTAGAATTTGTCTTCTGAAAAGATAATTTTATATATAGAGAGGGCTAAAGTATTATTCCTTATTAAGTAGAGGCATGGACAAAGTTATAGCAGATAGTCTTCTACTCAGGTCAGTTCAGTTCATTTCAGTTCAGTCGCTCAGTCGTGTCCGACTCTTTGCGACCCCATGAATCACAGCACACCAGGCCTCCCTGTCCATCACCAACTCCCAGAGTTCACTCAAACTCATCTCCGTCGAGTAGGTGATGCCATTAGCAAATACATTTTCGTTTGCCTTTGGTCTGGATTGTCTAAGGTAGTATCATTGCATTAATACCATATTTTTTAAGGAAACAGGAAAATTGCCTTGTTATCCTTAACCCTAAGCATGCAGGCAGGCAGGTTCCCTGAAAGCACGGGGCATGGTAGAAGGCACCTTTAGGAGATCATGTACTTGTGGACCCTTGAAGTTTTCTCACAATCTCATAATGGTATTTGATCCCCTTGTGCTAAGACCTACCTCAGAATGTGTGAAGTATAGTGATATACCTTGGCAGTATCTTATTTCCAGAAGTTCTTATTTTGTAAAAATAGAGATAGCTATGCCTCATCCAGACTCCTCTTTGAAGCTGGCCCCAGGAACCTTTGGGAAGGAAGTGGGGTCTTTTGAAGAGCACCCCTTTTTAGTGCCATTCTTACCTCCTAGATGCTCTGGGTTCTCAGACAGGCCTTGAGCTTCCCAGAATCCCTGGGCAGACAGGGATTGCCTATCCCTGGTACTTGTGTGTCTGACTTGGGTCAAGAGACCACTTGATTATCATGTGGAATTCAGTCCTATTATTGTGAACTATCAAGCTTTGGGCACTATAAATAATTTAATGAGATGAGTCCCTTTCATTCTCTGTATCCATGGATCTCAGGGTTTAGTGGGGGAGAAAACATTGAAGTGAGCACAGGTTTTGAGAGGGAAGAGGAAGGAATCAAGTTATTATAGAAGAGACTGCTAAGTCGCTTTAGTCGTGTCCAACTCTGTGTGACCCCATAGACGGCAGCCCACCGTCCCTGGGATTCTCCAGGCAAGAACACTGGAGTGGGTTGCCATTTCCTTCTCCAATGCATGAAAGTGAAAAGTGAAAGTGAAGTTGCTCAGTCTTATCCGACTCTTTGCGACCCCATGGAATGCATCCTACCAGGCTCCTCCGCCCATGGGATTTTCCAAACAAGAGTACTGGAATGGAGTGCCATTGCCTTCTCCAATTATAGAAGAGAGGAGAGATCCAAAAAGGTCCTGGAGTGGGCTAACCATATCTGATAAGAGATTAGAGAGGCTAATGGGAAAAGTACTCATTCAAAGACAGCTTGTGTGTTTTAAGCACTTTGGCCGGTGAGCTGGGGTGTTAGTTGGGGGATGATAACAACTGTCCGGAACATGTATTGGATCCTTGCTTTGTGGCAGGCACTAGGCTTAGTGCTTCACATGGGCTCTTTGTTGTACTTGAGTCTTCACAGGAAGCTTGTGAACCGGGTTTTATTGGTACCTGCTCCATTCTACAGAGGGCACAGCTGAGGCTCAGGAGATGTCAGTAACAGATCAGGGATGGGCTCAGGTTTGACTGAAGAGCCAGTGTCCCTCGCACTTGGGCCATGCTGTGGGACAGGCAGGAATCTCGCAGTTCTCAACATGCTGTGCGGCAGATGGAAGTCACACCGGTTCTTGGTGCTGGAGATGGAAATCCATCTTTCCATCCTCTCTTCTACTTCCCTAGCTTCCTCTACGGACAGTCCTCATTCTGCTACCTCTCAGTCCTCCAGCAAGCATTTTATCCTATGTATATCCATGACCCAATAACCCAATTGCATCGGCATTGCTGAACAAAGTAATCTGCCTTGGAAATTCCCCAGAGATACACACATTACCAACAGAATTTCTTTTCCCTTTGGAACAAGTTTGGTGAGCCCAAGGGAGCTGGTTCCATCCCTATGGCTTTGTACAGAGACAGTAGGTGGTGCTTCTCAGCTAGGTTAGTTAGCACTTCGCACAAGGGCATGAGTCCCTATTGGTCACTAAACAGATTGAGAACAGGGGTGTCATGTGACTGGCTTAAGAACATTGCTGTGTAAACAATTCAAAGCATTAGACATCTCTTGTGCACTTGGTTCATCTTTTAAAACTATTTACAATATTGTGGAGTTTAGGATATTATTGGAAAAGAATTGGGGAATTTTCTTCTATATGAGTACAATGTGAAAAGTGTGAAATTGTTTTTAATGATAAAATTACAGGTGATAGAGGTAATAGTAGGGTTTTTCAAATTGCTGGTCACCACTTGTTAGAGGGTGTTAAATCAATTTAGCAGGTTGAAGGAGCATTAAAATGGACTATAATAGGATAGAAAAGTTCAGGGTGCATTGCATGTGTTGTTTTGTGAAATATTTGTTTCATGTGCTTCATATGTATTATATGTTTAGTCTTATTTTTTATCCTGGGGTCAAAAATGTTTCAAAGGCAATGAAAACATTTATGAGGTGGGGGGAGTCACTCGAGAGAATACATACAAGTGCTGCATATTAAGTAGTTTAAGGAAGTTTCACATTTGGAACGTGTTCTTTGTTGAAGAGAGGAATACACACACACAAACACACACCCACACACCGACTACCATTGCCACCCAACAAAACACAAAGCAAACTGAGGCATGTCTTTTCCTGGGAAGCTGCCCCTCCATTGGCTCCTAGGAGGCCATATGTCCCTTCTCTATTGCCCTCAATAGCTAAGGGACTGGAAGTTGATGCCTTACCCTAGCTGAGCCCCGCCCCCTTACATTCTTTCCTGGAAATCTAAACTTGAGAGGTGAGTTGGGTGATGGTGTTTGCTAGAACAGAAAGGACAGATGGAGTCAAAACTACTGTGGTGTCAAGGCGGATGCATCTTCCTACAAGGTGAACGCTGGGCTGCAGAAAGGAGTGAGACTTGAGATAGGTGGGGCTGAAGGCTGGTGAGGAAGCCAGAGGAGCGGGAGAGGGAGAGGCTGCCAATCCTATTTTCCTCTCTGCTCTCTATTTTCTGTCTTCGCATCCCTGTGAGAGGATCTGCTGTGGCATTTCAGTTCTGCCCCTGAAACCACTGTACGCAGGTCTCAGTTACTCTTGTTCAAAGAATTTTCACTGGGACAGGCATTTTAATTTGAGCAAACCAGAGCCCGGGAATGTTGTAAATTTCCTAACCCAGTCACACATCCGTAGGAAACATCCCCTTTTCTGCTGCCTATGGTGAAAGATTCTGGATTTGTTCAATAGAAGCCACTGTGGCTGCCTCAGCAAGTTTTCCCTCAGCCAGGTTTGACCAGCATGGGTTGCCACCTGCTGATCTGGGGCAGCGCCTCCAGGACTGCCACTCAGCAGGCAGGAACGGGCAGAGAAAGATGTTCCTGCTTTTCAGCTTGCCCTGGCCTTTCAGTTCTTCTGAGGCTTCCGAGTCCCAGGATTTCTCTCTTGCTGCCCCTTTGCCCCATCTCCGGCCTTTCTCACACTCTGCTGCCTGTTTCCCTTTGATCCTCACTCTACATTCACATGTGCCTTGCTGCTGAATTCTTCCTTTTTTGATTTGTAACCGAATCTGACTTCTGGTATGGATGCTCCCTGCCCTGTTGGCTGCTTGTATGCCTGTCACCAGTCTTTAGAAAGTACTGGACTCTTCTAGACAGGCTGCTTGTCCTGGATCTACCAGCTCATAATCCAAGGCTGTCAAGGGAAAAGAGCCATGCGTGCATGCGTTTGAGAATAGTAACTTGTACTGACCTCCTGTATGTGCCAGGCACTGTCCTAAGCTTGAGATTTTTTTGGCATCTTAATTGAGATATAACTCACACACATAAAATCTGCCATTTAAGTGTGCAGTGGTTTCTGGTATATATACAAAGTTGTACGGCATTTTATTTTTTAGATAGTAAAACTGTGTCATTTCTATTCACTTCATTTTTAAGTTCCAATCTAGCAGCTCTCAATGTAAATATAGATCATGGCCTCGGATCTAGAGATGCAGATCCAATAGATCAGGTCTGGGGTTCAAATATTTTTAACAAGTCCAAGTAGCACCACCAGTGCCACATTTGAACATTACCCATTAGAAGTGTGAGCAGCCTCTGGACCTTTCTCTTTATTCCTGCATGCAATGTCTCTGCTGAAGAAAAATGAGTGACCTAAAAGTTATCAGTTATGTTTTATTCAGGGGCTTTACTGAGGACAGGACACAGCTTCTCAGATAGCTTTGATCCAAAGAGGTAAAGGAGGAACCAGGATATGTGGGAATTTTTGCTAAAAAACAACAACAAACAGTCAAACATCAAAGATTCCTGCTACTCATAGAAAACCAGGCATCTCAAGTTAATGATTTTAGTGCTTTCTATGTTTGGGCAGATCCAGAGTCTGGGCTCATTGCAATTATTCCTTAGATATGCATCTTAAGTATCTAGGGTCCTATCCTGTTTTTTCCTCTATCCTGAATTGCCCTCAGGGCACGCCATGGAAACTGGCTACTGTGGCTGATGACTTTATTGGGGGCAACATTTGTTGTTTACCAGAATGGCAGGCAGTGTTTTTGGCTGCAGAAGAAAACCCGTATTATGAATTCTTACCGGCTTGTAGTCCTGTGTGTGCCCTAATAATGGAGACAGCATTCTGCTAGACTTTCACTGTTGCTGAGAGAGAATGAAGTCCAACCTCCTTCCTTAACCTGGCTGTCAAGGTGTGTCACAGTCTAGCCCCAGTCAGCACATTCGATTTGCTGTCTTTTTCTTGTTCTCTCTGCTTTAGCCAAATTGCCTTGATGTTCTCCAAATAAACTTTGCTCTGACTCCCCTGGTAGCTGTACTCACCTGCAGTTCAGTCCTGCCCAACCTGCCCCACTTCCTCCTATTCTGTTTCAGGTACTAGATTAGATGCTGGGTATAAACAGATGAAATGGCAGACTCCTTGCTTCTGGGGGAGGTGAGTCTTAACAAGGAATACACATGGGAAATAATGCCATTAAAATAACTGCCATTTCAGGATAGTCAACCCTTCTGTCCCTACCAATCCTAAATTATCTGAGCTGGAAGAGACTTTGGGTGCTTGCCTGAAATAATCTTCACCCCAGTGTTGGAGATTTGTGTCTTCATTCAGTCCTTGGCTCTAAATCCCTTCCCTTGTCTCTGTTGTAGGAACGATTGTTTCTTTAGTTATCATCTCTTAGATTCATTTGCTCGCTAAGCAGGATCTGCATCTCTACTGTTGCCTTAAAGTGGGATTATTTGTGGGCTAATTTTTATCCCCCCCACCACCAAGTTGCAAGTACTTTACAATCAAAACCTTCATTTTTCACCTCGGGGGCCCTGTACGGTATCTCATGAGGTTCTTTGAACATATTCTGTAGGTATTCAAAGATTGCTTGTGGATTTTATGTGCTGCAGTTTTTTTGTGGGTAAGATAAAAGGTACAATTAGTTGCTTAATAAATTATGTATGGTATTGGTTAATTCAATTACCAGAATATGCACATACACTTCCAGATTATTCACAGTGGAGGAATCCTAGAGTGAATAAATGAATCTTAATGCTCCTCTTAAGAGTCTTAAATCAGTGTTACAAAGTTGACTTTCAGTACTCCACGACTGATTAATTTTCTTTCCCAAAATAAGTATGTACGTACATACATACACACACATAATATTTATACTGTGCTGGATGTCGACTAAATTTTTTAAAGATTCATGAGATTTCACAAGATGATACTTAAACCCAGTCCTATGGATTTCAGTACTCTTTCTTTAGAATCAATGACCTGTTTTTGAGAACTCACAGCAATAGCTATGGGAAGGGAAAAATAAGAGACCCTCTGGTATCTCATGTTATACAAATAATTCATCATTAGGCAGATGATCAAACAGTAATACAGTTTCAAAGTTAGTATGATCATGTATTTTTGTTGTAGCAGACAACAACCTCTAAGAACCAAACTGTAGTTGTGATGGAAAATTTACCCCAAATTTTGTGATTTATTTTGTTGTTCAATTCTGAGAAAGTGAGTTTTATTTTATTTCACCCTAGGGGATCCATTAATATTCTTGTGGCTCACCCATCTTTGGTTCTTTATCAGGCAGTTGACTCTGTTTGAAACAGTGATCACAGAAGAGCAGAGAGAATTCTAGGCTTAAATGCATGCTTTAGAGTTTCCACGAAGGAAAACAGGGGAAATAACTTTGAAACCTTGTCAGCATTTTCTGCCCACCCCATACACTCTTTTTCATTAAATGAAGGCAAGACAGGATAGTCACAGTCCACTGTGGTGACACATTTTCCAATAACCAAGGAACAAGTGAATGCAACTGTTTATAGTTGGAATTATATGTTCATATGGTGAAAGCAGGGCTTCCTTGGTGGCTCAGTGGTAAAGAGTTGGCCTGCAGTGCAAGAGATACAGGAGACGCAGTTTCGATCCTTAGGTCAGGAAAATCCCCTGGAGAAGGAAAAGGCAATCCACTCCAGTATTCTTTTCAGGAAAATCCCATGGACAGAGGAGCTTGGTGGGCTGTAACCCATGGGGTCACAAAGTCGGACATGACTGAAGTGACTAAGCCCACAGCACACATGGTAAAGCAAGTCACTAAGAACAGAAACTGTATCAAGAGTCTTGACCAATAGGAAAAGCACTTTGGAATTTATCATATTGTGTTTGCTGTGTCTTAGGTCTTTCAGCTTGGGCAACAAAACTGCCATAGACTGAGTGTCTTAAAAGCAACAGTTGTAGAAGTTGGAAGTTCAAGATGAAGGCGCTGGTAGATTCAGCATCTGGTGAGGGACTGCTCCCTGGTTCACAGGTGGCCATCTTGTCATTGTGCCCGTCTAAGACAGAATGGGAGAGACAGCCTTCATCAGGGCACTAATCCCATTCACGAGGGTTCTGCTCTTATGACCTAATCACCTCCCAAAGGTCACACCTCCTAATACTATCACACTGAGCATTCAGTTCAGTTCAGTTCAGTTCAGTCGCTCAGTTGTGTCCGACTCATTGAGCATTGGGGTTTAACAAATGACTTTTAGGGTGACACAGTCTGTAGCACATGCCACATGTGAACCCGTAAAATTTTTATTATCATCCCTTAGACCTTACATTTTGAGTTTCTCCAAGTCAGGAACCGAAAGATTATTATTATTATTCACTTTAAGGACATACTGGATTTTTCCAGGTTCAGTTGTCAAAGACAAATGGGCAGGATGATAGCCACATGATACTTGGGTATTTGGTTCCTGGCATATTGTTTCTCACTCAATTCATCAAGCCCAACTTGTGAAAATGGAAATATACACACACATTGGTTCGTATGCATACATGTATCAGACAGTTCTAAATTTCCCCAGGAGCTATCCAGCCCTGGCATTAGGCTTCAGCCAGCCAGTCACCTTACCTCTTCTGGTATCTTTGCTCTTAGTGACTCAAACTAAACTGGCATTAGACTTTCTGAAGTCTCTGAAAACATTTTGGGGTGTTTTTTTAGAGTTTTCTAATTAAGAGTTTAGGAATTGGGCAGGAGCTATCATTTTAAATCATTTGGTGCTTTTGCTCCAGAGAAGACTTGGAAGAGTATATACTTATTTCAGTATGAAGGAAAAAAAAAAGACAGTCTCAGCTGAGTCATATAAATGAGAGGGAGCAAGAGAGGGAGGGTACCGACTGCCACCAGCATTACTCAGATGTCAGTGGGTTTTATGACATGTTATTTAATGTTTACCACTGACTGTTGGATAGAGGCTGTAACACGATGATTACACAGGCAGCTAACTTTTTTGCTTAGGCTCCCTAGCTTGTGTTTGGTAAGATACGGCTGCTTCTAGAATTGCAGGCAAAAATAAATGCCAGAGGTCATGATAATTCCATGTTCTCCAGTTCAGCTATTAAACCAATGAATAGATTGACTCAAGTACTGAAACATTTAACTGTAATGTTCAGATACAGAACGAATGACACATGGGTTTCCCGCAAAAGCAGGCACTTATTTACCAAAAATGACCCAGAGCACCCTTGTAAACAAAACAAAAAACAGTAAAAAGCAAAAACCTGTATCAGTAGAGGAGAGTCTGAGAACGGCTCTATGACGTATTGTATTTCAAAGCCAGAAACCTAATTGCAAATTACCTGACCACAATCCCTTCATGTTTTTTACTCTAAGAATGAGGTTTAGTTTTGAATAGCTATTGGACTATGTTTCTCAAAGTTTTAAGATCACACAACATTCTGTGTGCCAAAGGTAACATTAAAAAGTCATGAAACAACTGTCATGATGTTGTTAATTTTATCATTTTTATTATTTTCTGTTTTGTTTTATATTTTAAAAATGTTTGCTAGGACCTGTCAGGATGACTTCATGACTATCACTGACTATGACCCGTAGTGTGAAAAGCATTTCGTTACACTCTTTGCTCTACAAGGTCACAGACAAAGTTAGATATCCTCACCTTTGCTATCCCAGTATCTAGAACAATGCTCAAAAATTTAATTAATGAAAGAATGAATGCCCACAGCAATAATGTGTCAGTGACTCAAAGGCAAACTTGAGGAGCAGGCATGACTGAAAGGAGGAAGAGAAATAAAACGAAGATAAAAAGTTTGGTAGAAAGATTGGGAAGAGGGCAGAGGAAGGCGATCTGGCTGCAACCCCAGAAAGGTGGTGTATCTGCAGTGTTTCCTGGATATGGCCCTCTGTGACATTTGGGGTTTTAGGATGCCCACTTTCTACTATAATCAGAATTAAGTTGCAGTAATAACTATTGCAAGATCATCTCTTTTTATCTCCATAGTTCTCATTCATTTTTGCATCAAAAATACCCCATGTTTAGTAACATAAAACAAAAACCTATTATCAGCAGAGGTGATTAGTTATACTTACAGGGTCAGCCGTTTGGACATGACAAAGCAAGGATAACCTGTCTGTGGTGATGGCTGGAGTCCCATCTGGAGAGACACAAATACCTGGGGGCTGGGATCATTTGGAAACATCTTCACTTGTATGTCTGGCTCCTGGGCTGAGATGACTCAAAGGCTGAGCTCCAGTGGGTTTGTACACTAGAGTGCCTTCCTGTGGTCCTTCCAAGAGGCTTGGATTTCCTCACAGCATGGTGGCAATATTCCTAGGAGCTCCCTGGAAGGGCACATTCTGAGAACCAATATTCCAGGAGAATAGAGCAGATGTTTGACGCTTCATGACCTAGACTGTTAAGTTCTGTCGAAGCTTCTGCTGTAGTCTATTGCTGAAAACAGTTCTAAGCCTGCCCAGATTCAAGGGGAGGAGATAACGGGCTCCTCCTCTCTATGGAAAGGACAGCAAACAACTTTGGGGCTTTTTCATTAAACCACCACCTGCTACATACTTTACCTTTCTCCTTCGGGGAAAAGCTGATAGCGGAGTTACTGTTTTCCAGAAGTTATCCAAAAATTAAACTCGATCTTTTACTCTTCTAGATTTTAATGTTTTAAGCTAAGAGGAAGAAGAAAAGATAGTTAAAATAAGAAAAGTTGAAGAAAGTTTACATCATTAAAGCATAGAGCATCAACGATGTGATTTTTCACGTTGACAAAGGGTACAGGCGGAGGAAGGATTTATTGCTTCTTTTTCTTTAGGGTGGCGGGAGGAAGCTGGGTAAATTGAGCAAGTGTTCAGAGGAAATTAGAGAGAATTAGGCACTTGTATATTTATACCTTCTTTTGGGTATAATTTTTGGGGAAATGGGTTCACTTCCTTTACCATGTCTGAAGACTGTAGTTAAAAAACAAGTGTTTTGTTATCATCAGCGGCACCTGTAAACCAGTCACTACTCTTCATTTTTCAAAGACAGTCTTATGCTTGGTACTGTGACTAAAGAGAAACCTGAAAAATACCTGGTGTGTTAATTGCAGTCCTTTCCAGGTTCTGGGCTGGTGTCAGACAAGTTAACCTTGGTTATCAAGTACATTCTTCAACCCCTTCTCACTCTTACAGGGGAAAAATGCAAAAACTAAAAAATAGCTTTAAAAGTGATTCATTGTAATCTTATTTAAGTTTTCCCATTTCGTTTAGAGGTGAATAGGGAGGGATGGCTCCTCTATTCTAATTGTTTTGATATATTTCTTCTCTTTTCTCATTCTTTCTCTGTTCCCAATATTTATTTTCAATTCTCCTGTGGCCCCTTTTCTTCCTACTGATTCCTTTCACTCCATCTTTCCTCATTACCATCTCCTTTTTTAGAATATTAACTATCTTTTTAAAAAATTTCTCTTCCTAGTCTCCTTTCATCAACTTTTCTTTCCCTCTCTCTTGAAACTTTAGACTTGCAAGTACTGTAGTTAGGTTTCAGTTCAGTTCAGTTCAGTCGCGTCTGACTCTTTGCGACCCCATGAATCACAGCACGCCAGGCCTCCCTGTCCATCACTAGAGTTTAGATATAAAAAATAGTGAGGTGCCACTTTACTAATTTAATGCAACTTACATAAAACTTTCCTTTTTTTGGTATCTGCTACTCCTAAGCAAACAGATATGAAATCTTCAATTTCATTAAAAAATTTATGCACACAGATAAACACATTGGAGACATATTAGAAGTAAAAAAAGAGTACAAATTGCTTTAATTATCAGAATCCTAGTATTCAGAGAAAACCACTGACATTTTAATATAAACACTTCAAATATATTTGAGTGTGCATAATTTGCTTTGCAAAATGGTATCATAGCATATACATTCTTCTCATAACTTGTATCTTAACTTAATGTATAATATGCATCTTGACACGTTAATATACTACTTCACTGTGTAATGACAATTAAATGGGAAAATACTGGTAAAACACTATACCAGGCACTTTGCCCGTGGTCATCCCTCAGTGAGTTGTATTTCCTGTGTATTTGTCAAGCTTTTTAATGGCTGAGAAGTATCCAATTCAGTTTTTAAATTAGTTCTTTATGTTTGTATTTTAGATTGTTTGCTTTTTTCCCTTTCTTCCCCTCTCTCTTTTTTAAGATGCTAAAGTGCCCATTCCTTAAACTGAGATTTTTAGTAATTCTTTAACTATTTCCTTATAAACTATCAATAGAACTTGAATGAAGAATCAAACTGGATTATCCTGACTTATATAACCACTGCTTATTGATGAACCCCTGTGTGTCAGGAATGTTCTTGTGTGATTTCATTCAATCATTAAAGGTTCACAGGGGTCTTGGGGAGGCTTGGAGTTTTAGGTCACACAACTTTGAGTGTCATCTTTGGAACTGAACTTGAGATCTTCTATATTATTGTGAAGAAGATTCCATTTCAGAGGATTTTAGAGATGGCTTAGGAATTGTAGACATATTTGAATTATCTGGCCTTTTAAACTGTTGCTTTGAACTATTTCAACATGAATAAAAAAGATCAACATAATCTCTAATAATAGCCTCATTATTCTTAACTAAACCTCCCAGTTAAGTTGACTTTAGGCAAATCTCAATATGAAACATTTAGTTGCCTTCATCCCTGTGCATATATTTACAGTTCTTATAAATGTGTCATTGACTGGAAAGATTGGACTGTTTTGTTTTAAATCAAGCATGAACCCTCCCACTCAAGTAAAATCATCCCAGCAGATTTACTGCCGCAGAACCTGAGTGCCTGGTTCATGTACGATCACGGATAATTCAGGCTTCATGGCTTGGGTACGTTTCAGGTGACCAGTAATAGGGGGAGACCTAATTTTATTCCTTTCAGTAAGTTTTGGGTGCCTTTGCTTGACTTCTAGTGTTTATTATGAAGAATGAGAGTTGAGATTAGTTATACAGATTTGACTATGCTAAAGCCTTTGACTGTGTGCATTGCAACAAACTGTGGAAAATTCTTAAAGAGATGGGAATACCAGGCCACCTTACCTGCCTCTTGAGAAATCTGTATGCAGGTCAAGAAGCAGCAGTTAGAACTGGACATGGAACAATGGACTGGTTCAAAATTGGGAAAGGAGTACGTCAAGGCTGTATAGTGTCACCCTGCTTATTTAACTTATATGCAGAGTACATCATGCTAAATGCCAGACTGGATGAAGCCCAAGCTGGAATCAAGATTGCAGCTTGATTCAATATCCTCAGAAATATCAATAACCTCAGATATGCATATGACACCATCCTTATGGCAGAAAGCAAAGAGGAACTAAAGAGCCTCTTGAAGGTGAAAGAAGAGAGTGAAAAAGCTGGCTTAAAACTCAACATTAAGAAAACCAAGATCATGGCATCTGATCCCATTCGTTCGTCCATTCCATGGCTCAGTTGTGTCCGACTCTTTGCGACCCCGTGGACTGTAGCCTACCAGGCTTCTCCGTCCATGGGATTCTCCAGGCAAGAATACTGGAGTGGGTTGCCGTTTCCTTCTCCAGGGGATCTTCCGGACCCAGGGATCGAACCCGGGTCTCCCACATTGGAGGCAGACGCTTTAACCTCTGAGCCACCAGGGAAGTCCTCTGATCCCATTACTTCATGGCAAATGAATGGGGACACAATGGAAACAGTGACAGACTTTATTTTCTTGGGGCTCCAAAATCACTGTGGACGGTGACTGCAGCCATAAAATTAAAGGACACGTGCTCCTTGGAAAAAAAGCTATGACAAACATAGACAACATATTAGAAAGCAGAGACATTACTTTGCTGACAGAGGCCTGTATAGTCAAAACTATGGTTTTTCCAGTAGTCATGTACCGATGTGAGAGCTGGAGCATAAAGAACGCTGAGCACCAAAGAATTGATGCTTTCGAACTGTGGTGCTGGAGAAGACTCTTGAGAGTCCCTTGGACAGGAAGGAGATCAAACCAGTAAATCCTAAAGGAAATCAGTCCTGAATATTCATTGGAAGGACTGATGCTGAAGCTGAAACTCCAGGGCGATGGCCACCTGATATGAAGAATGGACTCAGTGGAAAAGACCTTGATGCTGGGAAAGATTGAAGGCAGTAAGAGGAGGGGACAACAGAGGATGAGCTGCTTAGATGGCATCACCGACTCAATGGACATGAGTTTGAGCAAGCTCTGGGAGATGGTGAAGGGTAGGGAAGCTGGCGTGCTTCAGTTCACAGGGTCATAAAGAGTCAGACACGACTGAACAACCGCAAAACAGATTTGGCAAAAATATGCCCTATTATTCCTTTTCTAACCATCTTGAGAAACTCCTGAGACTTAAAGGTGATATCTTAAAGGACATCATTTATAGCTATTACATAATACATATAGCTGGGTATGGTAGGCAGACTTGTAAGTTAAGGTGGCTCCCAAGATTCCCATACCCTACTATTGCATGCCCTGTATAATTCCCTCTTCTTGAGTGTGGTCTGGACCTGGGAATATGATCGTTTTTACTCCTGTGGTTACATCACACTGTATGTCAGAGGATTTGCAGATGCAGTTAAGATCCTTAATCACTTGACTTTGGGTTGACTTTGGATTCATCAAAAGGGAGACTATCTTTGTGGACCTGACTTAATCAGACGGACCCTTTAAAAAGGGTGAAGCATTAAAGAGATGCACCCCTGCTGGCTTGAGAAGGTGTAAATTGCCAGGTTGCCAAGAAGACTAAAGGGTAAAGACCTGAGAGCCATCTCTCAGAGCTGAACAACAGCCGCCAAGGAAATAGGAAGAAGCAGGATCTTCGTCAAACAACCAAAGAAAACAAATTAGGCAGCAACTGGAATAAACTTGGAAATGGACTCTGAGTTCTAAATAAGGATGCAGCCAATTGACACCTTGATTTTATCCCTGTGCAACCCTAAACAGAGGGCCCAGTTAAAATGAGCTGTCCTCCTGACCCATAGAGATTGTGACATTTCATATTTGTTTAAGCTTCTAAGGCTGTGGTAATTTGTCCTTCAACAATAGAAAACTAGCATATTGTATGAATGTATCCAGGTTTTCTCTCTATTGAATAAGATAACAAAACACAGAAGCAAATTGAATGTAGAAACTCATTGTATTGTAATGACCATCCATAATGCCAGATATTGAATTTTTATGTTAATAAAAAGGCCTCATTATTCCTGCTGATAACCTTAATAAAATATACATTTACAAACCTAAGCACATAAAATATAATAATATTAATACAAAACCTCTTTGTCTATTTTCGGTTCTGAGGGATTTCTTTTCCCTTTCTAGAACAAAAAGATTTCATTATTTGAAAATCATTGGCTTGACTAATAGGCACTTTTTAAAAAGACTGCATTTTGGTTGTTATAAGAATGTAACTTTTGGCAGGGAACAGAAAAGTGGGATTGTGTGAGGCTAATTTATAGTCAGCACATTGTTTTTAAATAGATGTTTGTCTTTAATTGTTCCCTCATTACTAAATAATACATAGATGTAAGGAATCCAGTCACTACTCTTGAGTCAGACAGATGAGACTTGCAGTAGAGATGTTTTTTTGCAGTAGTGATGGTTTTTTAAACAATAATTTAAAACTTTTAAATCATGCAGTATTTCAAACATCAGAAAGTACAGAAAATGACATAACTAATTCCCATACATTCAATCATCTAGATGTTAATAGATGTTAACATTTTGCCTATTGCTTCAAGTTTTGTTTAAAAAGGTACAAGTCCTTCTACAACCCTGCTTAATCTTTTTTCCTGTCTCTCCTCCTATTCCTCCCTCCCTAGAGGTAAATTCTAGCCAGAAATGGATGTATATTATTCTCATGATTTTTTATAAATTTTCTATGTATGTATGTATTTTTGAATAATATAAAGAATTGTTTTATGCTTTAAAATTTAAATTACTGGTATCATACTGAAGGTAACTTGATTTTTTCACTCAAAGTTATATTTTCAAGATAAATGATAGGTAATGTCCCAAGGCATGAACAAAACAGTTGATTTTTTAAAACACAGTTGATCACCATTTTTCTGCTGACAAGCAATGAAGTTGTTTCCCCAATTTTTGTATCATAAATAGGACTGTCATGAATATCCTTGTTCATATATCTATGTGACCCCATTTGAACATTTCTCTAGAATAGAATGTAGGGAGCTGTTAGGTTGTATCTTTAACTTACTAGGAGTTGCACTGCTTTCCAAAGCATTTCTTTTAGCCTAGTCCCATTCACAAAGTAGAGTCCTCTTCCCTTCTTTTTACCCAGTACTTGTTGTCATCAGTTCAGTTCAGTTCAGTCACTCTTTGCGACCCCATGAATCACAGCACGCCAGGCCTCCCTGTCCATCACCAACTCCCGGAGTTCACTCAAACTCATGTCCATCGAGTCGGTGATGCCATCCAGCCATCTCATTCTCTGTCGTCCCCTTCTCCTCCTGCCCCCAACCCCTCCCAGCATCAGAGTCTTTTCCAGTGAGTCAACTCGTCTCATGAGGTGGCCAAAGTATTGGAGTTTCAGCTTTAGCATCAGTCCTTCCAATGAAAACCCAGGACTGATCTCCTCCAGAATGGACTGGTTGGATCTCCTTGCAGTCCAAGGGACTCTCAAGAGTCTTCTCCAGCACCACAGTTCAAAAGCATCAATTCTTTGGCACTCAGCTTTCTTCACAGTCCAACTCTCACATCCATACATGACCACGGGAAAAAACATAGCATTGACTAGACGGACCTTTGTTGGCAAAGTAATGTCTCTGCTTTTTAATATGCTATCTAGGTTGGTCATAACTTTCCTTCCAAGGAGTAAGCGTCTTTTAATTTCATGGCTGCAATCAGCATCCGCAGTGATTTTGGAGCCCCCCAAAATAAAAGTCTGACACTGTTTCCACTGTTTTTCCATCTATTTTCCATGAAGTGATGGGACCAGATGCCATGATCTTTGTTTTCTGAATGTTGAGCTTCAAGCCAACCTTTTCACTCTCCTCTTTCACTTTCATCAAGAGGCTTTTGAGTTCCTCTTCACTTTCTGCCATAAGGGTGGTGTCATCTGCATATCTGAGGTTATTGATATTTCTCTCGGCAATCTTGATTCCAGCTTGTGCTTCTTCCAGCCCAGCGTTCCTCATGATGTACTCTGCATATAAGTTAAATAAGCAAGGTGACAGTATACAGCCTTGACGTACTCCTTTTCCTATTTGGATCCAGTCTGTTGTTTCATGTCCAGTCCTAACTGTTGCTTCCTGACCTGCATACAGGTTTCTCAAGAGGCAGGTCAGGTGGTCTGGTATTCCCATCTCTTTCAGAATGTTCCACAGTTTATTGTGATCCACACAGTCAAAGGCTTTGGCATAGTTCGGCTTTATCCTTCAGCCACTCAGTCATGTTCAAGTCTTTGTGACACCATGGACTGCCAGGCCTCCCTGTCCCTCATCATCTCCCAGAGTCTGCTCAACTCACGTCCGTTGAGTCGGCAATGCCGTCCAACCATCTCTTCCTCTGTCGTCCTGTAGTCCTGGGGATGCTAGCTAACTGGATGGACGGTGAAGGCGTGTGACTTCTTGTGGATTTCATTTGTATTTCCCTAACTGCTAAGGCTGTCTATTCCCTATGTTTGTTATGGTTTCAGGTTTCCCTTCTACTAACTGCCTGTACAGTCTTTGTTCAATAATGGGAGGGGAGTGTTTTATTCTCATTGATTTATAGGAGTTCTTTATAGCGTATGGACAATTCTTTTTTGTATAGCTCCCCCTAGTCCACTAGTCCATAACTGTTTAATTTTCTATGCTGTCTGTTGTTAAAGAGATGTTATTAAGACCGTTTTAGTATGATTGTGCTTCCCAGGTGGTACTAGTGGCAAAGAATCCACCTGCTCATTCAGGAGATGTAAGAGATGTGGGTTCGATCCCTGGGTCAGGAAGATCCCCCAGAGAAGGAAATGACAACCCACGCCAGTATTCTGGCCTGGAAAATCCCGTGGACAGAGAAGACTGGCGGGCTACAGTCTGTAGAGTCACAGAGAGTCAGACATGACTTAAATGTCTGAGTACGGTATGATCAGACTAATCACTTTTCCTTTTATTGCTTGGGCTTATTATGTTTTGTCTAAAAGCAGTTCTTCTAGTAATGTATTATAAAGGTATTCTCTTCTATTTTCTTGCAAAAGTTAGAAAGTTTTAATACTCATTTTGATTCAAATGGAATTAACTTATGGATTAATTTTGGAAGGAATTTGCATTTATTAGCATATTGTCTATCTCATCCATGTAAACAATATATTTTTCCATTTATTAGAATGTTCTTTAACTTGTTTCAACAAACTCTTATAATTTCCCCCTCAAAGTTCTTGTATATATTTAGTAAGATATATGACTCACAATTTTATGTCTATCATAAATTGTATCTATTTTTAAGCACTTCTACTCTTTATACCTATTTATGTATAATTCATTTAGTGTTTCTTGTGTAGAAAGTTTTCTACTGAGATTAATTTCTGCAGATACACTAGATATATTTATCAGTGTATTTACTGTTTTTTATTATTAGCAAAATTAAGTATCAGAGAGATTAACTTGAGGATTGTATATGAATAATTGTACAACCTGGATTTTAACTCAGTTTTATCTAATTCTTTACCTTTGGCTAAAAGCCTTTCCTTTTAAATCAGCTAATGTTTCTCTGATGTATGTCACCTTGTTTCGCAGTATCTTTTTATAGTAAAAACAAAAATCTCATTGTACAGTCTCTACGTGAAGAAAGCATTTATTTCACCAAGTAGAAGTTCCTTCATGTCAATTAGCTGATTCATCTGGATAGACACATTTATGGAAGAGAAGTATATAAAAGAAATCTTCCTCTGGCATTTATCTTTAAATCAACTCTTAAGGAAAACACCTACCTGTTCTAATTGCCAGTGTGTTCTTTCTCTTGCTCACAACTTCACTTGTGCTAAGAAGGTTAGTCCTCCCATCAAGACAAACAACTTCTAGAGATAAGACCCAGAAGTCCAAGTGCTGGGCAGGTGCTCCAGTGAAAAATGAGGATGTAGATGAACTTTCTAATACATTTTAAGTTTTTTTTAAATTGAGATATAACTGACATAACTTTATATGGTGGCTCAGATGGTTAAGAATCTGCCTGCAATGTGGGAGACCTGGGTCTGATGCCTGGGTTGGGAAGATCCCCTGGGGAAGGGAATATCTACCCATTCCAGTATACTTGCCTGGATATTTCCATGGACAGAAGAGTCTGGCAGGCTACAGTTCATGGGATCGCAAAGAATTGGACACGACTGAATGACTTTCACTCACTCACTACATTAATTTTAGGTGTACAGCATAATGATTTGATATTTGTATATATTGTGAATTGATAACCACAATAAGTCTAAGTGAATGCTAAGTGAAATAAGTCAAAGATAAATAAATACTGTATGTTTTACTTATATGTGAAATCTTAACAAAAAAGGGAACAAAGCCTAAGTTCATAGTTACAGAAAACAGATTAGACTGGCAGTAGTCAGAGGTGGGGAGTTAACATCCCTTACCTACATAATTACAAATGCTTTGTTCTTAGCAATTTTCAAATAGCATTGTTGTTGTTCAGTCGCTAAGTCATGTCCAACCCTTTGTGACCCCATGGACTGTAGCATGCCAGGTTTCCCTGTCATTCACTATCTCCCGGAGTTTGCTCAAATTCATGTCCACTGAGTCAAATAGTGTACAATACAGTATTATGAACTATAGTCACCATGCCATAACGACACCTCCATGACTTACTTATTTTATAACTGGAAATTTATAACTTTGACTCCCTTTACCCATTTTGCCCACCCTGTAACTCCCCACCTCTGACAACTGCCAGTTTAATCTGTTCTCTGTATCTATGAACTTAGGTTTTGTTTCCTTTTTTTTTAAGGATTCCACATATAAGTGAAACATACAATATTTATCTTTGACTTATTTCACTTAGAATAATGATGCAGTAAACATGGAGGTACATATATCTTCTCAAGCCAAGTGGTTTCATTTTCCTCAGATAAATACCCAGAAGTGGGATTGTGGCGTCATATGCTAGTTCTACTTTTAATTTTTTGCGGAACCTTCATACTATTTCCTATAGTGGTTGCACCAATTTACATTCCCACCAGCAGTGCACTAGAGTTCCCTATTCTCCACATCTTTGCAACCACTTCTGATTTTTTAATCTTTTTATGATAGCCAATGGAAACAGGTGTGATGCATTATCTCATTATGGGTTTAATTTGGATTGCCCTCATAATTAGGGATGTTGAGCATCTTTTCATGTACTTCTTGGCCATTTTTCTTTAAGGAAATCTCTGCTCAGGACTTCTGCCCATTATTTTTCCATTGGATTGTTTGTTTTCTGTTGACTTGCATGAGTTCTTCATATATTTCAGATATTTACCCATTATCAGATACATGATTTGTAAATTATTTGTAAATCAGTTTTGGTCATTCAGTATGTTGCTTTTTCATTTTGTTGGTGGTTTCCTTTGCTGTTCAGAAGCTTTTTAATTTAAAATAGTCCCACTTGTTTATTGTTTTATATTTGTTGCCTTTGCTTTTAGTGTCAAATCTAAAGAGTCCCAGAAAGACCCATGTTAAAAAGCTTACTGCCTATGTTTTCTTCTGGAAGTTTTATGGTAATACTTTCAAAGATTTGATTGTTTACTTTCCTTCTCTTTCATTTGTCATCCATACTAACTCATCTAGAGAGATCTACCTAAAATCTAGTTGTTTTCCTAGTGCAAGAAGGAAGAGATAGGCTAGAAGGCAGAAACCTATAGTGGGATTAAAGCTCAAACCCATTCTTTCTCTAATATGTTCTGTTGGGTACTTTTACTTCCAACACCGAGGCCAGATCCTACTTTTCTAAGCCTTCTATCTGGTCTCTTCTCATAACTGGGCACTTCCTCTTAGGATTCTAACAGTTTAGTTTCTAGGAGTGGTTCTGGATGGTCTTGTGAGTCCCAGAGCCCAGCTGTAGATGTCTGGGACTGTTTGTAACTCTGCTTTTGTGCTAGGGCAGTCTGATGCTGTGGCTTAGGTGAACATCCATTCAGGACATTATGGGAATACAAGAATTGATAGTGAAACATGAGCAATTATTATCTCTGTTCTTCCCTTTAAAAAAAAATGATACAAGTATCTCATAGTAGGCATGAAATAAATAGCCATTGATTGACTGCAGTTTGTAAAATAGGGCAAGGAAAGAAAGATGGACTGAGATTTATTTGCACTGTGGGAAGAAGAAAGGGACAGTATCTCTAACTTTGAAGAAAAAAGTGGACAGTTAGTTTTAGTTTACAGATCTATTCTGACTATTGCTTCAGGCCCTATTAGGATTAAAATAGCCATTGCATTCATTAAAAAAGTATGTATTGAACACATTTTACATACCACACACTGTTCTAGGCACTGCTGATGAACAAAACTTGAAGATGCCCACTCCTCATGCGTGTGTTTTCGCGGGTGTGGGTGGTGACAGACTGGAGATTTTTTAAAAAAATGAACACTATTTATTTTTCAGATTGAAGTAAAGACTCCAAAGGAAATAAGTGAGGTAATGTGATAAAGATTTGTGAGCAGAGTGTCGTGGGCAGGCATGGCTATGGAGCTCAGTCTGCTAGGCTAGCCATGTAATTTAGGTTCAAGAATGGGTCAGAGATATGACTTGATTTGTTTTAAATTTCCAAATAAACAGATATAGAGGAAATAAGCCTGCAGGAAAGTGGACACGGTTTCCAGAACTGGGGGCTTATGACCCTTCTTCTCCAATTATGTGTGCCCCAAGAAACAAACTTATGCTCCTCTAAGGCTCCGAGTTTGTGCTACTCAAGCTTAATGTCTGAGTTCTGGGTCTTTACATTGGGATTGTGCCAGTTCTGGGACAATCTGCATCTCTCTGCAAGGCCCCGGATGTCTGTCTGTGGCCAAGATTGCTGTAAAGCATCAGGAAGTGTCTTTCTAAAGGGGTGATATTCATGCCAAGGCTGAAGAATAACAAGGAGGCAGATCATAGCACTGCAGCAAAAGGCGCAACTAGTACAAAAGCCTTGAAACATGAAGAACTTGGTGTGATAAGTGACAAAAGGGAATAGGAGAGTGAGCTGGGGAGTTGGGGGAGTATCAGATATGATGGTCGACGTTGGCCACGGCCACATTGGGAGTCTTTTAAACCATGATAGGAATTAGGATTTTCTTCGAAGTACATGGAATGCCACTGTTTTAACCCAGGGTCTATGAATTTGTATAGGAAGAAAATTATAACTGTATGACAATAAAAAAGTCACGTTATTTCAATGAGCCTGTAGACAACAAGCCATGCTAGTTTGGTGGCTCAGTGGGTAAAGAGTCAGCCTGCAGTGCAGGAGAACCATGTTCGATCCCTCCCTTGGGAAGAGCCCCTGGAGTAGAAAATGGCAACCCACTCCAGTATTCTTGCTTGGAGAAGTCCATGGACAGAGGAGCCTAGTGGGCTACAATCCATGGGGTCACCAAGAGTCGGACACGACTGAGTGACTAACGTGACGTGATGTTGGTGTTACAGGTAGAAATGATAGATATTTCCATTTATTGCTATTATTGCAATGATCTCAAAATGTCATTTATGATAATTACATTAATTATAAATTACAGTAGTTATTAGCACTTATAATATATCTTATTATTTTACGCATTTAATAAAGGTGCCAGTGAACTACAGCCTGTGGACAAAATCCAGGTTGCCACCTAGTTTTGTAAATGAAACCTATTGGAATACAGCCATGCCCATTCATTTATGTATCACAGTTGGAACAGAAAATTTCTTCCCTTGCAATGCTTAAAATACTTAGTAACTGGCTCTTGATGGAAAAAGTTTGCTGATAACTATACTGAAAAAGTAGCATATATATTACTATGATACAATTGAAAAACTTGGATGACTTGGTTTCTTTGCAAGCTTCTGTATTTTATTTTATGCATTTAAAAATATTATTTGTAGAAGTGATCCATAGGCTTCACTAGACTTCCAAAACACCCATGACTAGGGGGCAAAAAGAAAAGAGACTCTTTAAATCTCTGCTCTACAGGATCTCAGGGCAGGAGAACCTAATGGCCTGAACTGTGTTTCCTCTGCCTGAGCTTCTCTTCCCGCTTCTTGATTTGACATATTTTTTTTCATTTTCACACACTGGAGAAGGAAATGGCAACCCACTCCAGTGTTCTTGCCTGGAGAATCCCAGGGACGGGGGAGCCTGGTGGGCTTCCGTCTATGGGGTCACACAGAGTCGGACACGACTGAAGTGACTTAGCAGCAGCAGCAGCAGTACCTAGTACCCAAGCTGCCTCTTCTTTATGAATGATGTTTCGGCCAGGCAGAGCCTTTATTAGCACTGTCTAATTTAATCCCATGGCAACACCATACGGTCTAGGTGTGACAATCTTTCTTGTAGCAGTGAGGGGGGCTCGGAGGAGCTGTCATGCCCATGTATTAATTGACTGGATGTTCACTGAGCACCTGCTATGTGCCAGGCTCTGTGCCAAATGCCCAGGTGACAAAGCTGTCAGTAGTGATGCCGAGGTTTGGATCGGTCCCATCTGATACTGGCGTTACGGTGGCTCACATCACAGCAGGTTGTGTTCGAGATGCCAGATGCCACACTGTCTCTTTGAAACCAGCAGCCCGCTCAGTTACTCTTCCTTTTCTCGTGTTTCCGTCCCACTGCTCAAAGCTCTCCTCTCCACCATAAAGGTTTGTGTCTCCTTCTCACTCCATAGTCTGTTGTCTGCATTGGCTTTGCCTAGAATAGGCCATAGAGTCTGTATTTTCCTAGCTGTAGCAGCATCCTTGGGCTTTCCTGGTGGTTCAGTGGTAAAGAATCTGCCTACCAGTGCAGGAAGTGGGGGTTTGATCCCTGGGTCGGGAAGATCCCCTGGAGAAGGAAATGGCAACCCACCCCAGTATTCTTGCCCGGGAAATTGCATGGACAGAGGAGCCTGGGGCTACAGACCGTGGGGTCACAAAAGAGTCAGACATGACTTGTGTGACCAAAGAAAAACAAGCAGCATCCTTAGTGATGCCTGTCAATGCCACTGGAATGACCCTTTAAAATCTTTTCTTTTTTTTTTTTATAAGCATGAGCTTCTTTCCTGTAAGTGCAGCTCTCTTCTCCAGCACTTTGTGGGTTTCTGAGACCACTGAGATTTGCCCTTCACAATCCAGGTTTAAACATTTACATATGCCATCTGATTGGGGGTTATGTTAAAATTGATAGCAGCGGGGGCTGGCAATGAAATCTCTATCTCAGTAGAAAAAAGGGACCGTAGGGGAGGCCGGGTCTGCATGGTTCACCCTAGCTTGCACAAATCTTTCTGTCCAAAACCGTGGAGATTGCTTTCTCCCCTAGAAACGTAACCAATGTTCATTAGCTGGGGTGGGCAAATACTCACAGTACCAGCCATTTTTAAAAATGTCTTTTCCTTTTTTCACATGTTGTAAGTGAAGAGCATTGTTACCCAGTTGTTACCGGATCTACCTGGACATCAGCATTTTATCAGTTTATACACACATAATATATTCCATCAATTTGGACTCATACTGCAATACTATTATGCAACCTATATTTTTTTATGTGCTAACTTAAAAATAATTCAGGAGTCTGCATGTTAGAAAAGAGTTATTTGGGGTCTTAAGATTTGCAATTCAGAAGACACAGGTTTGGGGTAAACACGAAAGAATATTCCAAGGAAGAGAGTCAGGGGCTTTGAAGGACAAAAAGCCACAAGGTTGTTAAAAGTTGCCTGGTGAGGACTTCCCTGGTGGCACCATAGATAAGACTCCATACCTGCCAATGAAGGGGACAGAGGTTTGATCCCTGGTTCAGGAGGAATCCACATGCCACGGAGCAACTAAGCCGGTGTGTCGCAACTACTGAAGCCTGTTCGCTACAGGGCCTGCAAGCCACAACTACTGAAGCCCACGTGCCTAGATCCTGTGTTTCGCAACAAGAGAATTCACTGCAATGAGAAGCCCGTGCCTTGCAACTACAGAGCAGCCCCCACTCTGCACAGCTAGAGAAAGATCCCACTCACAGCAATGAAGACCCAGCGCAGAAAAAAAAAAATGCCTGGTGAGAATTGTCATTGACTCACCTGAATCAGAAAATATTTGTCCTTATGGAATCCCAGGTTGTTTTAGGATAGGGTTCCAAAATGTAGATATACCATAGACCCTCACAAGTTATTTTAGGGTAAGGGTTGAGAGTGGATGAGGCCTGTGGACTTCTCTGTATAATAGTAATCATAATAATGGTGATGATAATAATAACAATGATAAAAGAGAACCGCCTTTTGATGACCAGGCAGGATCATTCCAGTGCTCTCTGTTGGTGAAGTTTAACATTCTCCCAGATGGCAAAAGGGAAGTGGTTGCACGGCCCAGCTCCAGTATGCAGTTGGGCTAAGAATCTTGGATTTCGGGTTGAGAGACAGTAAATGAATAACTAAAGTATCTGGGCTTGCTTTTAGTTGTTTTCTCTCTGTTATAAATGATGCCTCAGTGGACATCTTTCATAAAATGTTTGCCTTTCTGATGTTTCCAAAGGAAAAAACTTCATAGAATTTGATTTTGATTTTTAAGGCTTTTGCTAAACATTATAAAATCACCCATGAAAAATATGTCTCTGTTCACTGTCCTTCAAGTCATGTGTAGGAAGAAAGGCACAGATTTTTGTCACAGAACTTATTACTAGTTTTTTAGTTCTTGGGTCTCTCTGTTGGATTGTTAACTTGGAGACAGGAGATGCTCCCAACCAGGAGTCCTGTGGTTGGAATCCAGGGTCTAATGTAGTGAGTGCCAAGCCCTACAGAGATGGAAGCAGCTGTGTATTGCTGCAACCCTCCACCATCTTACCCAATCTCCTTAACTTGCTCGCCATTGTAATTCACTACTGCTGACAGATTTATTTCTCTGAAACATTCCCTTGGTCATAATGTTCAAAAGCCTTCAATGTTTTCTCTTTGTTTATTGTATTGAGATGTTGCTAGTGTTTACCCTACTGTCTGTATTACCAAAATATTCCCCCTCACCTTCTGTGCTCAAGGGGACTGACTACTCTGACTTCAAGGTTGATTCACCATCTGCATAGTGACCTTTCATTACTTCTTAACAGATTGGACTCAGTCCGTTCTTTCTCTAGGATGTTAGAGGGACAGAGACATGGATTGCGTTCTACCCTGAGCTTTTGGTCCTAGGGCCCGGACATCAGGCAAAGGTAGATGTGTCTCATTCTTGCCATATGAAATTGGTTGAGAAAGCAAAGCATCTTCCCTGGCTTTCTAAAAGGTGCCTCTTTCCAAGCAGCTGCTGCTGCTGCTGCTGCTGCTAAGTCACTTCAGTCGTGTCCGACTCTGTGTGACCCCATAGACGGAAGCCCACCAGGCTCCCCCGTCCCTGGGATTCTCCAGGCAAGAACACTGGAGTGGGTTGCCATTTCCTTCTCCAATGTGTGGAAGTGGAAAGTGAAAAGTGAAAGTGAAGTCGCTCAGTCGTGTCCGACCCTTAGCGACCCCACGGACTGCAGCCCACCAGGCTCCTCCATCCATGGGACTCTCTAGGCAATAGTACTGGAGTGGCTTGCCATTGCCTTCTCCGTTCCAAGCAGCAGTGAAATCTAATAGTGCCTGTTCCTTTAAGATAAGCATGTTCTTTTCCAGAAAACATTGTTCTTTGTCTCTTATAAGCAGTTGATGAAAATGAAAAGGGGGCAGGCATTCTTCTCTGGTTCCTCCCCTGGGCTCACTACATCCCATGATTCCCTGGGCTCCTGAGGACTGTCTACCAGCTTTCCTCCACTCCTTTTACCCAGATCTTATTACAGGTAGAAAGAGAACGAAGTGTTCTGATGGAACAGGCCCTCCCCTATTGTGGTCTGTGTTTACACAGCACAGATAGGTAATTAGCCAAATATTCCTTATCACCTGTCTTGTCTATCTTCTTTTGCTTTGGGGCATTGTGTGAATGGTACATGGGTGTTATGAAAAATAACTTGATTAAAGAAAGACAATAACTGAGAATAGAATCTAGTTAGTGGCATGAAAAAAAAAGTGGAAAGAAGTCAAATCCAGATCCTTCCATCCATGGGTGATGATGAATTGCTAAAGCTATATGGAACTGGGGCGTGAGGCTGGGAAGGAACGTGGTCCTTGATGGTAAGGACCCCAGGGAAGTCTGCAATATTAGTTATGGGAAATGTGCATTTAGAAAAGTTTACCACCCTTTCTTTCTTATTCTTTTCCCCCACCTCACCTCTCAGCCTTTTTCTCCTGGCCTTTGGGGGTTCAGATTTATTTTAGGGTATTTCTATCCTTCTCCTCAAATGTTAGACCTGTAGTCCTCTGTCTAGAGGCATTGCTCTGTAACCTAGCAACCGGCATGTCATATGTGGTCCTCAGTTATTTTCTTTAGCCCAAAGATTTGAAGATCATGCAAATGGACACAAAAAGGATAGAAAGGATCCGGTTTACAGTGAAAAATCAGCTTCTGTGATGACTGAGTAATGGATTCAAAGAACAGCATTATTTCCTAGTATTATTTCCAAAGTAAGGACCCCATCACATCAGGAAAGAGAGACAGTGACAGACAAAGGCAGAACCAGGAGGAGGAGAGGCAGAACCAGAGAAAAGGTCCTGGAGCTGCCTGGACTTGAGGGGTCTGGTCATGAGTGCCCCCTCCCGCTCTGACCTCCTGCTTTCCTTTCTTAGTCACAGGAAGGGGATAGAATTTGGAATTTTTGACCAGGGAATAATTCTTAATATTGCCTGGCTACATAGAAAGTTGGCCTACTGAGATAAACAAATTTCAGAAGGAAAAATATGACAACAGTGACATTTTCCTGAGGAATCTTATTATCCCATCCACACAGAGGCCGAGTCACTGAGCTGGTTCTGTGAAGAAGCACAAAGACATCCTATGGAGATGCTTGTGAATGTCAGGGGCTAGTACAGTCTGCACTGCTGGGTGGCAGTAACTGTGACAGTGGGGGTTAGCAGCTTTCACTGGGCCCCTTGTCATTCTTCCCGTACATTGTGTGCCGTTACTTTAGGACATTCTCTGCAGAAATGTTCTTTCTGCTGCTCTCTCTTCTTCATTTTTGAGGAGCTGCCATTAGTCTTGTTTGCCTTATTTTATTACCTTGAAATTCTGCACACTGACTCTAAATGTGCTGCATGGTCTTATGAATTAGACCGGGATGATTCTAAACTTTACTGTGCATCAGAATTATTTGCAAGCATAGTGAAAATGTAGCTGCCGAGGCCCCGGAGTGTGTGGCTTGGCGGGCTGGGGAATCCCAGAAATCTGCATTTTAATACTCACGGTGATTCTAAAGCCAGTGGTATGAAGATCCCATGAGAATCAGGGATTAAAGACTGATTTCCCAGAGAGGGGCATGGGACAGTTTCTTGGCTCTGTGAGTTGATGAATACATTCTTTAGTTTTGCAGAATCCCCCTCTCTGTTTGGAGGGAGGGAGTTCACTTTTTTGTTGTTGTTGCTGTTCCTTCCCCCACATGCTTTTCTTTAAAATGCATATCTTTTTAAAATTTTATTTATTTATTTTTTAAAATTTAATTTTTTTTTCCTTTGGCCACACCACAAAGCATGTGGAATCTTAGTTCCCCAATAAGAGATCAAACTTGCAATCCCTGCATTAGAAGTGCAAAGTCTTTTTTTTTTATCTTAATCCCCGACCATTAGGGAAGTACCCCCGCCATGCACACACACATGCTTTTATAAGTCATTTAATGATGTTCCTTGTCTGGCCTGAGAAAGTTGCCTCTATTGAATCCTGCTGGATTGATCCTGTTGAAATCTGCTTACCAAAAGTCACTGACATAACCTGTTGATCAGACAGAGCTGGCTAGAGTATTACTCACTTCACTAAGGAAGAATGGATCCATGCCAGCTAGGGCAGCGTATCAGCGGATGGAGGTGAATTGGTCAGGGTAAGCTGGAGGGAATGGACAGGATATAGAGGGAGGCAGCCAATGGGCAGGATAAGTAAGTAAAATCACACATACATACACACACACACCGCTTGCTGAATGCTTGGAGGACTGCATCAAAGAAGTCCCTTCTGAAACAGACGTAGAGGCCCGAGAGTATGATAAAAGAGTGAGTGCCAGGTCCTCAGCCTTTGATGTGGAGCATGCTGTGTGCCAGACCTCCCCTCAGCCGTGTTGATCTGCTGATGGACTAGGCGTATGGTGGATAGCATTTGTTATCCTGCTGGATATGTGCTGCTGACTTCCTGAAGTCTGAGACTCAGGATCACCTAGATGGCCCTATTATTTTTACTGGCTGGATTACATATAGAGACTAGATAAAATAAGCATGTGCAGCAATGTGCTTTTCGGATGTTATTTTTGCACTTAATAATAAACAGGTAACTTTTCTCATGAGCGTTTGCAAGGTGCCATTCTCTGTCCTAAGCACTTTAAATAGATTATTTCAATTAATCCTCAGAACAGTCTTAGGAGACGGGTGCTCTCCTTATTTTACACACGAACAAGCTGACACAGAGGGCAGCTATGTCACTTGTACTGGATTCCCTAGGTAAGAAATGAGATGTGGGTCTAGTTCACATCTAGTTCACCGTCCTAACTGGAAACCCAACTCTTCAGTGATACCCTACACTGTCTGGATGAAACTTATGAAATAAGAGTACGTAAGCCTTTTCCTGTGTTTACATCCCAAGTTTGACTTCCTTGGAGAGCAAAAGGCGTCATCATCAGTCAATGGCACGAAAGGTGGCATCCAGGGGATTTTCTTGATGGAAAAGTCTCCGAAGAAGATGTCTACCATTGGCTCTTTCTTTGAGTTTGAGCTACACTTCTGTTGGGACCTTAAAGTTTTTAATGCATATATTTGTGGCTTTTCTGTTTTTTTTTTTTTTGTTGTTGTTGTTGTGTATCTATTGTTCGAAAATACTAAACACTGATTAAAAAATGTATTTTGGGGATAAAGAAGAGACAGAAAGCAAATCAGCTACCGATTGAGAAGGGATGCGTGCTGCTCTCAATGTAACAGTCCCATTTTGAATGAGTTCTAGGCCAGGCACAGCTCGTACGTCACATCTGGTTCTTGCTGCATTCTCTAAGCAATGACTTGTTCTTCCCCTTTTAGATTGGAGTGGTTGAATAGCTTGTACTGAGCTTACAAGGTGGTGTGAGCCAGATGGAACTTGAACCCAGCCCTGCCTGTCAGTGGTTTTGACACTGCTTTTGTTTTAAAGAAACAATCTTCAAGGCCCTTTCTTCAAAGAACTCATTCTTGGATCCCAGAAAGTCAGGAGTCTGTGTTGAAGGAGTCAACATGGAGGTCAATTGCTTGAGGTCACCCCAGCCATACTTCCCCCCAGTGCCTCATGTCCAGGACATCCTGGGGAACACCTGGGAATCTGCAGAGCATTTGTTAATACCACACGTACTTCTTTGCTCTCATATATGGCAGTCAGATGATGAGCTCACCCCTCTAGTGATGAATGCAAGGTCTAAGTTGTTTACCTTTTCCAGAGGGCGAGCACAGCCTCTGATGTTGTCTGCCTACCACCCTGAGGGGTTTGAGTCCCCCCTCCCCCTCCTTGATGTTGGGCAACTAACTTATCCTCTTGGCAGCTTTGGTTTCTTATCTTTAAAGTGAACATAAGATTATTATGATGGTTAAATAACCATTCCAACAAAACCCCAAATCCTCACCCCAGTGCCTTTCAATAAATGTTAATTTATTGCTTTTATTAGGAATGCTTCATCATCACTCCTAATTTTCACGAGGAGAGATTATTGCTAAACCCTCCTGGCCTCTTTATACCCTCTTTTCCTGCTTGATTTGTTACTTGGGGAGAATAAACTAGGCCCCTTTTCCTCTTGGGAAGGAATCTACCTTTGGTCTTAACCTCAACAGGTATGCTAGTCTGAGGGTTTAGTTAGCTGTCTGCTGGTTATCATTCTCAGCCCCGTGTTCCATAATCACTAGGCTTTCACCTTCTAACTCCTTTACTTCTTGATTCATATAAAACCTGAGCAGGAAAGACATAGCTATTTATTTGGCTTTCTTAATATTCTATAATTAGTATTTGTGGTTTTCCTCTCCATTTCTCTTAGAGGCATAGAATTTTAGAGTTGAAAGATTTTTTTCTAAATACTGAAATTCATTTCACCATCTCATACCTGAACTGGGCTGCCAAGTGGTCATTCAGCCCTTGCCTACACACTTCCAGTAATGAAGACCTTGCTCTCTAAAGAGGTGGCCCAGGGTGTCTGGCTGGGGATGCTCTAAATTGGGCTGAAATTGCCCGAGGAAAGTTTGGATCCAGCAGTGTGGAGCTTTTAGCCTGCCTGAACTCAGTGTAAAACGTTCAGATTAGGATTTCTTTGGGAGAAAGTACTGGCCTGAGGCCTGCTTGCTTTCAGATAATTGTTCTAGAAAATTCATTTTCCAATAAGTCATCAGAATTGGCTGAGGGCGAGAGTGAGTATTCTGTGTTCATGGCATCTCATTCTGAGAAATTTCCTACTACTCCAATGTGCCTGCTGCATCCTAAGCAAATTCTAGCTTGTGGCTTGTCGGAAATGGTGCAGGAGATTGACCCACAAGGCACTTTTTTAACCTCCTGGCTCAGTGCTCCAGGGTGGGGGATGCGCTGGTATGACTCCCAGAAGGTCAACTCCTGAAAGCTGAGCATGGTGCGTACTCTGGTGGCAGAAGAGAAAACTGCCAGTGAAATTCTCCTTTCCATGCCAAAGATGCTAAGTAAAAGCTTCAGAACACTCACTTCCAGTATACTTGCTGAGTGGAGATGGACCAATTTGGAATCTGCTCATATATGCTGTTTGTTCTTAACTTCAAGGCAACATTCAATAGAAACCAGCAAATGTTAAGAATCCAGAAACCAGATTCCTTCTTATTTTTTCCCCCCAAAAAGAGAACAACTTTATTGAGATAATTCACATATGAAAAACTCACCTCTTGAAGTGTTCAATTTGTTGCTGTTATTGTTCAGTTGCTCAGTCACGTCCAACTCTTTGCAAGCCCATGGACTGCAGCACACCAGGCTTCCCTGTCCTTCACCATCTTCCAGAACTTGCTCAAACTCATGTCTATTGAGTCGGTGATGCCATCCATCCATCTCAACCTCTGTTGCCCCCTTGTCCTCCTGCCTTCAATCTTTCCAAGCATCAGGGTCTTTTCCAGTGAGTCAGCTCTTCATATCAGGTGTCCTAAGTATTGGAGCTTCATTGTCAGTCCTTCCAATGAATATTCAAGGTTGATTTCCTTTAGGATTGACTGGTTTGATCTCCTTGCTCTTCAACGGACTCTCAAGAGTCTTCTCCAGCACCATAGCTCAAAGTCATCAATTCTTCGGTGCTCAGCCTTCTTTATTGTACAGCTCTCATATCCCTACATCACTACTGGAAAAACCATAGTTTTGACTATATGGACCTTTGTAGGCCAAGTAATGTATTTGCTTTTTAATATGCTGTTTAGGTTTGTCATTGTTTTTCTTCCAAGGAGCAAGTGTCTTTTAATTTCATGGATGCAGTCACCATCTGCAGTGATTTTGAAGCCCAAGAAGATAAAGTCTCTCACTGTTACCATTGTTTCCCCATCTATTTGCCATAAAGTGATGGGACCAGATGCCATGATCTTTGTTTGAATGCTGAGTTTTAAGCCAGCTTTTTCACTCTTCTCTTTCATCTTCATCAAGAGGCTCTTTAATTCATTGGCTTTTAATTCTTAAATTTGTTGGATTTTACTATATTCACAGATTTCTAAAATCATCACCACCATCAATTTTAGAGCATTTTCATCACCCCTGAAAAAAAATTCCTGTGCCGGTTAACACTCACTCCCAAATCCTCCTCCATCAGCCCTTTGAAACCATTAATCTTCTTCCTTGTTTCTATAGATGTACTTCTTTTGACAAATGGAATCATAAAATATATAGCTTTTGCATCTCAATTCTTTTACTTAATGTTTTCAAGATCATGTGGTGGTATGAATCAATACTTTGTTTCTTTTAATGGCTTAGTAATATTCCATTGAATGGATTTACCATGTTTTGTTTATCCAGTCATCTGCTGATGGATATTTGGGTTGTTTATACTTTGGCTGTTATGAATAAAATTTCTCTGAACATTTAGGTACAAATTTTTGTATGGTTATATAGTTTTGGTTCTCTTGGGTGTATATGTAGGAATGATTTTGCTGGATCATACTCCTTTTAATAATCTTTTAAAATTGCTTGTTTTGATTGCTATCCTTATGTCCCATATTTCTATTCTCTGGGTTCATATCCAGTTCCTCTGTAGTGTATGCTGTCCATGATGATATAAAGAAATAGAACAGAAATAGACTCACAGACATCAAAAGCAAACTTACGGTTACCATTGGGGAAAGGGAGGAGTGGAGGGATAAATTAGGAGTTTAGGATTAATGTGTATACATCACTACATATAAAATTGATAATCAGCAAGGACCTACTATATAGCACAAGGAACTCTATACAATATTCTGCAATAACATATATAGGAAAAGAATCAGAAAAAGAAAAGATATATGCCTGGAGATTCCTAGAGACGGAGGAGCCTTGTAGGCTGCCGTCTATGGGGTCGCACAGAGTTGGACACGACTGAAGTGATTCAGCAGCAACAGCATGCATGTATATAACTGAATCACTTTGCTATACATATGAAACTATCACAACACGATAAGTCAGCTATACTCCAAAATAAAATAAAAATTAATTAAAAAAAAGAGTTGAAGGGGGAAATAAAGTTAATACATATGGGACCCAGTTTAAAGTTCTTTGTAGAAAGAATTTAAAATTATTCAAGTGAGAATAGACCGAATCATATGAAAGTTTATTATTTATATATAGATTCTCAGCTGGTGATATTTGCCTTTGTGTTCTTCTTTCCCAAGCTTCCATTTGAAGATTTACAGTTTTATTTTCTTTTCCAGAATCGAAATGAAATAAAAAATGGCACTATCCTTCGATTAACCACATCTCCGGTAAGTTGATGCTTGTTTGTGGTTCTGTGATTTGCAGTTTGTTATACGTGATTATATTAATTTTTCAAGGTGACTCATGTGAAACAAAAGATTTTTGGAGTGTTCCCCTATTCTGGAGTAGCAGGAATGCCACCCTTCGATTTCTTTTCACAGAAAAGGAAGTTTTTGTTCCAGGTTATGTGAAAGTAAATTCACTTTAAAGTTTGAATTTTGTGGTCATATCAACAATTCTCATAATATAGATAGGATAACTCTACCCTGCGAATTGGTTTTACCTACCTACCCACAGATCCACCTATGACTATCTGAACAAACAAAGGGAACACAGATAGAGACAGCCTGTTAAACTTCCCTTGAAAGTCAAAAGGTGTGTCTGTCTGTGTACGAAAGAGTGAAAATGTTTAAGCATTTCCTAAGGTTTGGTCAGTTATTGTGACAATTCATCAAATATAGTTTTAGAAATATTTGCCGCTTATGTTGTTTCACTGACAGCTGATTCTAGAAAAAAAAACCCTTTCAAGTTTTCCAAATACAAACTGCTAAACAAAATGCTGCAGTACATTTAGATTACTGTAGCCAACTATTGCTTAACTTGATCTTTCTTACTTGCTTATAGAGACTTTGGGTAGTAACATTAGCATATTTAAACTGTTTTTTTCACAGTGCATTTTATCACTTTCCTAAAAAAAATAATCTGCACAAAATATACCAAGTGTTACTATTTTCACTCTGCATATGTGATGAAAACTGTGTCTAGCTCTCATTTTCAGTTTCCACTGAAGCCATGTGCTAGGCTAAAAATAAATTTAAAAATTGGGAAAAGCATCTGGGTAAAATTAAATTGTGGGTACTGTAACCACCACAAATTCTTCTTGTTGAAAATTACATTAGAGAGGCTTACAACACCTAAACATTTTACCCAGTAACATCTAGAGCCTAAACACAGTGATGGGCTCAATAGAATACGCTGCTGGATTGGCTAAACTGGCTTTTGGTACCTTCTTTCCCACTTAAGGAAAATTATCATCCACACTCATTTTTCAGTGACTCCCTGTTGAGCCAAGACATTTTTGTCTGCCTTAGCACTGACCTTACTTCAGTCAGCACGAATTCATGTTAATTTGACCATGGATTAATTTGGATTTTGTAGTTCCTATACATCCTGTTGAAATTAGTCATCTGGTTGATGGGCAGAAAGAGTATGTATACCTTACTTTTGTTTCATCTCAGAATTAGAAAGGCACCACTTTTTTTTTTAATCTACACCTTGGCTTCATGAACAAAATTTCTGCAGTGCCAAGCTACTCCTTGCAAGAAGGTTAGGTGTTTGTCAGGGTGAAGTTTCTCAGCATCCAGAAAGCCAGCGTGCTGACACTGTGGTGTGACTTGGCCTCACCGGGGACACTGGAGCTTGTGCCCTTCATGTGCCCAACACAGTGAAGGGAGACATGCAAAAGCCAGTGCACAAAAACACTGTACAGTAGAGTCCCCATGCAAGAGACTTGTTTGCATTTTCCAGAGAATAGTGGTCCACAAAGTTGAATCATTGGTAGAATTTTAAAAATGCTGATGTCTGGGCCTTTAAAGAGAAGCTGAATAATGACATCTTAGAATAGGGTCCAGGCACCTGCACTTTAAGTAAGCACTTTATGGAGTCTAAAATTGGGAATTGGGAATTACTCTATAAGCGAGACATATTGGATCTTTAAACTTTGTTTGTTGCTGGTTGATTTTCTTTTTAAAGATTTTGTGTTTGACTGAAAAAATATGGGTCAGCATATGCTAACTCTTTCACTTCTTATATACACAATAAAAATATATTTTTGAAAACTGTCTCTATTGAATTTGCAAGGAGGTGTTAAGAGTACCATAAAGAAACCAGCAAAATGGTGTTGTGCTAACTTTTACAAGTTTTTGCATCTACCTCAGAAGGCAATGGCAAGCCACTCCAGTACTATTGCCTAGAAAATCCCATGGATGGAGGAGCCTGGTAGGCTGCAGTCTGTGGGTTAGCTAAGGGTCGGACACGACTGAGTGACTTCACTTTCACTTTTCACTTTCACATTGGAGAAGGAAATGGCAACCCACTCCAGTGTTCTTGCCTGGAGAATCCCAGGGACGGGGAAGCCTGGTGGGCTTCCGTCTATGGGGTCACACAGAGTCGGGCACGACTGAAGTGACTCAGCAGCAGCAGCAGCTGCTGAACTCTGTCTGTAGCCACAGTACTCACACGCACCTACACTCATAGACGCATGTATGCACACACTCTTGTTTTAGGTAATGTGCAGCTTTTGTCCACTCTATCAATGGCATTTTATTTTGATGAATTTATTTTCAGTCTTACTCTGTTATAAAACTCTTCTTTCTGGATTGTTTAAACCAAAATAGGGCATTAATAAGAGAAGATTTAAAAAAACTGCACAGTTATTCTTTTAATAGCCCAACACTTGGCATATGGTCTTCCTCTATGTTGCATATCTTCAGACAATCTCTCTACTGACCATCTTAAATATATATCTTTTTTAGATGTCATATCCTTATCCATCTCCCCAGTAGTATGAAGATATAGCCATGAACCCACCCTGGCAATGTATGTGAATATGTGTGAGTTTTTGAGCATTTAAAGGTTTGAAGACCTTCAGATTATGCTGCTAAGTAGAATTTCCTTGTATCTGTCATAATATTAATAATAGCTATGGAAATCTAACCTGAGGTCACATGTTGTGTGAAGCATGTTTTACATAAATTTTGACTACTGTTCCTGTTATTAATAGAAGAAGCCTAGGTTTCCAGACCATTGTTTTCACATTCCTGAAATTTTTGTTTTGGAAAGTTTTTATAGTAAATATATTTGTAGTTTTGGAGTATGGAAAGCCATTCTAAGTCCTAAGTAGGGCACAAAACTCAGAAGTTACAAAGAAAAAGATTAATAAATTTGATTACCAAAAATAAAAACAACACCACAGAACTTTCATGTTTGGGAAAAATTCCAGAAACAAAGTAAAAAAATAGCAAATTAAGAAAAACTATTGTCAATGTAAGTAATAAATAGAGGGTTAATTCCTCAATTTGCAGGATCTCTTGTGAATAAATAAACTGCCCCCCAAATAGATGGTCCAAAACCTATAAATAAAAATGATCTCTTTGTCTATAAATCTATATATTTATCTATCTTATCTTGCCAAGCAGGATATATATAGACCTATATATGGCAATATAGCTATAGCTGTGAAAGAAGAAACTCTATCTTCCTCTCAAAAAAGAGATGAAAATTTATACTTCTTGATAATCAAGGCACAAGGCAAAGATGCTGTGGGGTCAAGAGTATAAATTGGTACAGCCTTTTTGGAGGGCAATTTAGCTGTTTCACCCAAGCTTAAAATGCATGTGTCTTTTGTTCTGACAATTTTACTGCTGGGAATTTATTCAATAGATAGTCTCACAAAAGTACTGTAGGATACACACACACACACACATACACCATACACATCCATACAGAGCTGTATGCATCATTGCTTTCAATAATCAAAAGCTGGAACCTATTAACTGTCTATCAGTTGGGATTAGTTAAATGCATTAGGTGATAACCGTGTGATAGAATACTGTGTAGATGTGAAAAAGAATGTGGCATGTGCTGCCTCAGAGGCACCTCCAAATTTTATAAGTGCCAAAGCAGGTTGCAAAATATGGTGTGTAGAGTCATCCGCCTAATGCACAGGGAAAATAGGTAAATGTCAATAGAAGAATAGAAATGGTTCTCAAGAAATATCACAAGAAACTGTTAGCATTATGCTAACTCTATTTTTCACTTTATAACTTCTGATAATACTTACATATTTCTGTACCATGTGCTGCTGTTATTTTATTTTGGCTGTACCCCCTAGCATGTGGGATCTTCCCTGATCAGGCATCAAACCTGTTCCTCTTGCGGTGGTAGCATGGAATCAGCCACTGAACCACCAGGGAAGTCCCTGCTGATGTTATTTTTAATTAAATAAATCTGCAAACAAATTTCATAATGTCACTGCAGTATATGAGAGATGAATGAACATTCCATGCTAAAACCATTCCAGTATTCCAAACTATCAGATTTTTAAGAGCCCTTTTATATATGACCTGAATGAACTCTTGCCTCTTATCCCTCATTTTGGCCTATGTGGACAAATTAAATAAAACTGCTTATCAGGTATCTGCTGTTGATTCGTCAGCTTTAAGCACAACCTTGCCTTCTGCTCTCTTGCATTTGGGGAACTGACATTAAAGCATCTGGGTTAGACAGCCTGTTGCGCTGATCTGGGGGGGTCAGTTACTGTGGCGAAAAGAAAAACAGTGTTACCTCAGTCACTCTGTGGATTCAGGTTGTCAGAGATTCTTAACTTTAAGACTGTTAATGATTTTTTGAACCACCTTCTCCCTTCTGAGCTGAGAAACCTAAAACAAATGGTAGGATGTCTTAAGTTCTGTTTCTTGCCATCGCCCTATGAGCTTAACACAGAGAGAAGCCAGTGGATGCTTTTAGGCAGAGGAGGGACAGGATCACTCTGGGTGCTGCCCCGGAACAGATTGCGAGTGTCAAAGGGACGGGTTAGGAGACAGGGCAGCAGTGCCAGTTGGAGACGTTGGCGTGGGCTGCCTGTGTAGTCTGGACATGGAGGGTCTGAAGGAGTGTTGGAGGGCAAGCCCCAGCACTTCCTGATACTGGGGATGTGGTTCTCCTTGAGGGAGACTGCAAGGATGTCCCTGGTGTTTGGGCACAATGAACAGCAGTGCTGCTCACTGGAATAGAAAGTTTAGGAAGCGGGAGATGAAGAATTGGAGATGCCTGTCCTGTGTCCACGAGGACGCGTCAACCAGGCAGTTAGGAGCCTGTTAGGAACACTTAGGTGTGCTGAGGTCTGCTGAGAAGGTAAGGAGGACCAGATGAGCGAGGCAGGCAGGGCGTCATGGAGACGTTGTCCGGGTAGATAGGGGTGAGTGTGGAAGCTCGTGGACGGAGGTGAGGAGGAGAATGTGAGGTGAGGTGAGTGGCAGCTTTAGACCCACTCTTAATTCCAGAACTGTTGTGGAGAATGGAAGCAGTGAAATGAGGGCCTGGCTGGAAGCAAATTGACTCAGTGTACAAAGGTGTGGCAAATGTACACACCTTTTCATTTGTTTTTAAAACGGGGCCTGTTGGAGATGTTTGCAGCTGGACCTGATCTACTGCAGGGAGAGAGACTGATGTACAAAGGAAAGGGGGACACAGTAAGGGCAGAATACCTGAGAAGGTGACAGGGTGACAGCTCTAGAGCTGGGGATAAGGGAATGAAACAGGGGTCAGGTGCATAGAATCAGAAAGAAGCAGAGCATGAGCATAGAGGCCCTGGGGCCATGTCCTTGCAAACAGGAGGCTGAAGGAACTCTGTGCTTTTTGAAATAGGAAGATGCAGAAATTCCTGGCTGATTGATTTGATTTCCTCAATAAAATGTGAGGCAAGATCACCAGTGTGAGGGAAGCAGGAAATGAGGAAGTTTAAGGAAAGAAGAAAAGGTGTGAAAGAGTCATTTTGGAGGGAGCTTCCCAGGTGGCGCTAGTGGTAAAGAACCCACCTGCCATTGTAGGAGACTAAGAGACACAACTTCAGTCCCTGGGTTGGCAAGATCCTTTGGAGGAAGGCATGGCAACTCACTCCAGTATTCTTGCCTGGAGAATCCCGTGGATTGAGGAGCCTGTCAGGCTATAGTCCATAGGGTCACAAAGAGTCAGACATGACTGATGACTTAGGATGGATGCAGCAGACTTTCCACTTGGTTGGATTGCTGGGCAATATTGAGTGCACATTTGAAAATATCTGTGAACCTATCAACTTTTTTGATTACTTCTTAATTGGTATCATGGACCCAGAACCATTTGGGAAATTTCTTGGGAAAAATTTTAATTAGGACCTTAAAGAACAGAGATGGTAAATACTTGGCACACATCTACTGTGTTTACCTATTCTCAGAGGCTGTTTGCCTCTGAGCTTGGGCCCAGAACTTTCTCATCCCAGGACATTAGGCAGCCACACCATGCTATTTGAGAGATTCAAGATGAAGCTTGTTTTCTATCCTAGGACAGTGCTGGAAAATAATACTTACTCTCTGATACAATTACCCACACAGCTATTAGAGTCTTTTTCAGTTGTTCTAACTGCTTGGAAAATCAGAACTAAGGCTATATCATTTTTTAATAGTGTAAAATTTCCCCCAAATATAAAGATATTGCAGACTCATGGAAAATTTGAAAAGTGAAGCTTGCAACAAAAAATTATGCAGAACATTACAATTCATAAATAACAGTGGGCTATATCTTGATTTGTTTCCTTGGGTCATGTTTATGCAAATATGTATGCATTTATATATTCATTGCTTCTAGTGTTTGAATATAAAAGCTATTTTAAGAGCTCCAAAGGTACCACACATTTGTCTAGATGTTTAAATTCATCCTATCAGTCAGGGAATATCATCACCACCCAGGATTCCTCCAGCTCTGCTGCTTCTGCTCGTGAACTCCTTAGGCCCCCTGGCCCAGTCTGTTTGTCCTCACCTTCTTTCATGCTCCAACCCCAGGCACACTGGTCCTCTTTCTGTCCCTGCAGACGTCCCAGGCCTGTTCCTTCTGTTTTCCTTTGCACCAACCGTTCCTGCTGCCCAACATACCTCCTTGAGGCCCCTCCCCAATGTGGCTGAGTTTTTGTCGATTAGACCCCTGCATCAATGTCGCTTTCTTAGGCTGCTTGTCCCTGAAAACCACATAATGTGAAGACACATTATTATCTAGACATTCAGATCCTCCAGTATATTTCTGTCCTGCATGTAGAAGCCAGGTGCCAATGCCTTAAAAATGAGAACTCTAATTCTAGGCAAAGCTGCTAATTTGGTTTTAAATTATTTTCTGTATTTTTGTTTGCTTGTTTTATTACTTTGTTTTAAATTCATGCTGTAAATAACTAATGCACATGAAACACATGTTGTTGAAAAGTAGAATTTACAAGCCCCGTTGTGTTGTGCTGGAAGATTTTCAGTAACCCCGAAAGATTGTTTGGGTGTCTAATGACGCTTTTGAACATTTTGTGTAGGCAGTTATTACTCAGAGTATTGACTGAACGGCTGAACATGCTGTATAAATTTGTGCAGTTGCTTAATTAAGCAAATAGCTTTTTGTCATTTGTAGATAATAATTTTACTTAAAAAGTAAACATCTTCCCCTTTTCCCCCTCCACACTGCCATACCCACTCCATTTCTGGGGTTATACTGTTCTTGGGCTCTTGCTTCTCCTTGAGATGGGAATATGGATCCTATCTTTCTTTGTGAAATTGACAAGCATTGCCTGAAGGTGAAGTCATTATGGTTGGAAACTGCCTTTGGTTTGTAATACTTAACTAAACTTGTGCATTTGGCCTTTGTTTCTTCCTTTCTCAATGAGGTGGTGATTTTTTTTTTTTTTTGATCTGTGGTGGTTTCCTCTGTGAACACTCTTTGCTTTGTTTTTCTCTCCGGTGAGGCTCAAAACGCCCAGCAGCTCCATGAACGTATCCAGTCATCGAGTATGGACGCCAAGCTGGAGGCCCTGAAGGACTTGGCCAGCCTCTCCCGGGACGTCACATTTGCCCAGGAGTTTATAAATCTGGATGGCATCTCTCTCCTCACACAGATGGTGGAAAGCGGCACTGAGTAAGCACCTTTTATCTAGACTTCATTCTGGGTATACTTTCCTTGTTCTTACAATTTCTAGTTTTAAATACCAGAAATTGTCTAGGCTCAGGAAAAAAAAAAATGGCGTTTAAGATAGTGTGTGGGGTGTGGTTTTGTTAAGGATCACTATGTTCTCCACCCACCAACTAGTCAGTATCTAACACAGTCTGAAATTTCAGATTTAGAAGGACAAATATTAGGTCATTATGTCTAAGGGCCTTTCCAACACAAATTATAGTTCTTTAAAATATAAATCCCTCACATCCTTTGCTTATCTGCAAAAAGAATTTTCCTCCCCTGACTCCGTTTTTAAAGAAAGTTAGAATACCTCCTTAGATCTAAATACCTCTTTAGATCTAAATAGCATCCTTAAAGTAATTTTTTTTACATTAACATTTGACTGATGAAATACATGTATTAGTTATTTGCCATTAAGTACAATAAACATTGGGCTTCCCAGGTGGTGCTAGCTGTAAAGAACCCATCTGCCAATGCAGGAGATGTAAAGAGACATGGGTTTGATCCCTGGGTCTGGAAGATCCCATGGAGGAGAGCATGGCAACCCACTGCAGTATTCCTGCCTAGAGAATCCCCCGTACAGAGAAGCCTGGTGGGCTATAGTCCATAGGGTGGCAAAGAGTCGGACATAGCTGAAGCGACTTAGCATGTATGCACAATAAGCATTTATTAGGTACCCACTGTGTACAAAAAATTAGAAGTTGGGAAAATTTTACGTGATGTGAATCTTGCCATCCAAAACTTTTTAGAGGCAGAATTCAGTTGAGGTGCAATTCCTCCTCAGGGCTGGGAGTCTAGAGGTTGGAGTTTGAGTTCTATCCTGAGCAAGGAAGGAATGGGCATTTCTGATTGAGGAGTTCATCTTCTTAGGGAAAGGTTTGATTCTGTGGTGTGATTGTGGAGTCTAAGGAGCTAGATGGACCTAGCTTTTATATGTGTGGACAGATCATTCCCTTGACCACAGAATGACAACTTAGGGTCCACAGGAAACTGCTCATTTCTATGTGGTCAGGTGCTACTGCTAAAGACTATTAGAGCAGGTCAGTTAGACCTTGTGGGGATGCTGAGCCAACCAACTGCATGCTGCTACTGCTGCTAAGTCGCTTCAGTCGTGTCTGACTCTGTGCAACTCCATAGACGGCAGCCCACCAGGCTCCCCTATCCCTGGGATTCTCCAGGCAAGAACACTGGAGTGGGTTGCCATTTCCTTCTCCAATGGATGAAAGTGAAAAGTGAAATTGAAGTCACTCAGCCGTGTCCGACTCTTCGCAACCCCATGGACTGCAGCCTACCAGGCTCCTCCGTCCATGGGAGTTTCCAGGCAAGAGTACTGGAGTGGGGTACCACTGCCTTCTCCAGCCAACTGCATAGTAATATGCTAAGTGAATAATGTGCGGAGCTGAGGTAGGTATTTATTAGGAAAGAATAAATATCCCTGAGAACTGGGGTTTAAACCTGGGTTATTTAAATCTCTCTTCAGTATGTGGTGATTTAAAGAATGACCTGATGACTGTACATGGTAGAAACCTGTCTCGGCCCACTTTCTTCCTTCCTTCCTGTCTCCTCCTACATTTGGCATTATTTAGCCTCTGCTATTGGCGAATAAAAGATTCTTTTTTTTCTGTTTCAAAGAGCATGTTTTGTAACAATAGAAATATCTCCTATATTAGAATGTTCTCCAGAGTTTGGAGTTGTGGGGTCTTACTTCACAGACAAGTAGAGAAAACATCTAGGAGTGAATAATGAAGGGGGAAAGTCTAATCCAAGAGGACTGGGAAGCAGGATGGGTGATCTGGAAAGGGTCAGTTGTAGACAGTATTATCTATTTTGTTGTTGTTCAGCTGCTCAGTTGTGTCCGACTCTTTGTGACCTCATGGACTGCAGCGTGCCAGGCTTCCCTAGCCTTCCCTATCCTTCAAGTCTCCCAGAGCTTGCTCACATTCATGTCCATTGAGTCAGTGATGCATCCAACCATCTCCTTATCTATTTTTTAAATAATGACTAAAACTAGGCTTATTAAATATTTGGCAAACATGGACTTGGATTAGTAGGACAGGGAATCTCAAATTCTGGGTGTTATCAAAATCCAAAGTGTTTACTGTAAATTGGAGTTGGTGCTTGAAGCAGCAACTTGAAGGGAAGTTGAATAAATTTAGCTGTCCATGAGGCTCACCCAAGGAAAAGGAGAAAGAGGATTCTGTCAGAAACTCCAGGGTAGAATCCAGTGAGGAGTGTATCAGATTCCTCACTTCTTGTTGCTAGTGGACAGTGGATTGCGAGTTGTGATTACAAACACATTCACTGGTGACTGTGGATGACTTCATGAGCTTGCCATACATGGTAGGCCCTGCTTCACACCCATTACTGCTTCTGGTGGGATAGTGAGCCCTGGGAGCTTCTGCCTCCATTACATTTGTAATGTGTTAAATGACGGAGGAGACGGGGACGACAGAGAATGAGATGGCTGGATGGCATCACCGACTCGATGGACATGAGTTTGAGTGAACTCCGGGAGTTGGTGATGGACAGGGAGGCCTGGCGTGCTGTGATTCATGGGGTCACAAAGAGTCGGACACTACTGAGCAACTGAACTGAACTGAAACAAAAATATAAATGTGTTCCTGCATTTATTGATTTATCTAAATCTCAGCCATTGACATATCAAAAACAATGTACTAGAACCAGTTTCAGTGGAACCTGCTAATATTAGTTGGTTCTGCCACAGATACCTAAGTATCCAGGGGCTTAAGCTCTGGGGTATTCAGAGTGACATTGTGTTCCTACTTCCAGGTTTATCAGAACTGCAATCATAATTACAATTACAATGGTCTATACACTGAAAACCAGAGTGCCTGGGATATGTACTCTAGATAGAGGACTGGAGCTGAGCTCCAGAACCTCTGGAGATTGGCAGTTATATACTTGACAATGAGGGAGAATGCATGCTAGGAGCTTTAATTTTTTAGTTTCTGGTTATATTCGTTTGCACTGGCGACCCACTCCAGTACTCTTGCCTGGAAACTCCAATGGATGGAGGAGCCTGGTAGGCTGCAGTCTATGGGGTCACTAAGAGTCAGACATGACTGAGCGACTTCACTTTCACTTTTCACTTTCATGCATTGGAGAAGGAAATGGCAACCCACTCCAGTGTTCTTGCCTGGAGAATCCCAGGGACGGGGGAGCCTGGTAGGCTGCCATCTATGGGGTCACACAGAGTCAGACAAGACTGATGTGACTTAGCAGCAGCAGAGCTTCTGGAACAAAATGCCACAGAGCAGATGGCTTAAATAACAGAAATTTATATTCCCACAGTGCTGGTGGCTGAAAGTCCAAGCTCAAGGCGTTGGCAGGCATGGTTTCTTCTGCAGCTCTGTCTTTGATTTGCTAATGGTCACCTTCGTCCTGTACGGCTTCTCAGGTGGCGCTAGTGGTAAAGAACCCGCCTACCAATGCAGGAGATTTAAGAGACATGGGTTGATTCCTGGGTCCGGGGAAGATACCCCAGAGGAGGGCACAGCAACCCACTCCGGTATTCTTGTCTAGAGTATCCTATGGACAGAGGAGCCCAGAGGGCTATGGTCCATACAGTCACAAAGAGTCTGATGTGATTGAAGTGCCTTAGCATGCACACCTTCTTCCTGTGTCCTTACAAAGTCTTCCCTCTAATCAAAATCATCCTAGGTGTGTCTTTGTCCAGTTTGCCTGCTCTTACAAGGACACCAGTCAGACTGGGTTAGGACCATAAAGGCCTCTTTTTAACTTAATCACCTCTTTAGAGGCTTTATCTCCAGATACTGCCCCATTATGATGTATTGGGGAACAGGAATTCAATATATGAATTTCAGGGGATACAGTTCAGCCCATGACTCTCATCAAGGAGACACTACCAATTATGCTTGAAAGGAGAAGGATTAAAAACAGGTACTATGTATGGCCTTGTCAACCTTAGTGCTTTTCATCTGTGCTGTTGCCTTACTCTGTAATTTATCTTGACTTAAGGAGTGGCCTACAGACTGAACATTGGGGAAGCAGATCTGAATTATATCACTAGGTTTCACATGTCAATCCTGAGTTTACTCAATGTGAACAACAGTAATTGAATTCTTTTTTTTTTCCAAAGTGTACCATACTCATTCATATTTTAATTATTTATAATCTGTAAGCCATTCCAGCTTGTTATGTGCAACTTGATTTCAGACAGATGAACAGAACTCAAGACCAGATCTTGAGTGTGTTCTGGTTTGTATTGTCTCTTATACTTTCCCATCACGCTGTGTTACTGGGAAGGGAAGATATCTCTCTGAATGACCTTGGTGTGTGCCCTCATCACCATTTTGCATATAAGTTCAAAGTCACACTACTCATAGGGATGGAGTAAAGAGGGCACCGGAGCAGTACAACCTTCCTGCCTTCCTTCTGCAAGGTCCTGCCACTCATGCTAGGAAGCTGCTCGTTTGATGAACAGTTATTTTCAGATCTTTTGCTCAGATGAAAAGGAAAAGAGAAGGACCTTTTTCTTATAGGGAAACTCAGCTTCTCAATTAAACTTAAACAAGACTTTAATTAATTAACAGGAAACCTTTGGAATAGAAACTGCACAAATTAAATAGATCCTGCAATTTGGAAGGCATTTACTTATGACTCCTGGGCAGACTTCCAGGTGGGAAAGGCAGCGGTTTCCTGAGCAGGACGTGTGGAAATTTTTAGGAAACACTGAAGAAATGTAGCTGGAATTTTTCTTCTTACTTTGAGCTATAATGAGATTCAAAGATTGCTTGCCTGCTTGCCGTTACCCAAGGCTGAGATTTTTAACGTCTCTTTCCAGCTGGTACCAGGAGAGACTACAGGGAAAAAATGAACAACAAAGGAGCAAGAGGCAGTGACGCTTTGGCAGAACACAGTGTCTAAAACTTGAATTTCATTTTTCCACTCTTCTATAATTTTGAAATTCCATTCCTAGTTTCAGCTTGAAAGATAGATGTGGAAGCATATACATTTTTGGGGAAACTTGTTTCTCTAGCCTGAGTCAGGAAATGGTATCCATTAAGGAATGGGCAATTATTTTTGTTTTCTGTGTTTTTTTTTTTTAAGGATAGATATTAAAACATTCTCAGAAATGATATATTTTGTTTTATTTGAAAGAGAAAAAAATTGTACCTGCAACTTTAAATCCATTGTAGTGAATAGCACTGCTTTTCTTAGGGTTTTAATTAAACGCCGTGTTCTTTGTCTGTGCTGCTGTGCACACACACAGTTGGATGGTTTACTCTGTGCCCTTTTGCTGTTCAACAATCAGAAGAACAGAGGAACATTTCCAAGAATGAAAGGGCAGGATCCTTCTAGTTTCCCACTTGGCAACATGACAGGAAAATTACGCCCTTGGAATATGAGTAAGCAGTAGCACCGCCCTGGGCAGAAAAGTTAAGAGTGAAAAAAGTTAAATTCATATATTTACCAAAAACTCATTTATTATTTAAAAATAAATGTATGGGGTCACACAGTCGGACACGACTGAAGTGACTTAGCAGCAGCAGCAGCAGAAAAAAACAAATAATAATCATTTGTCTTCTGCCTTACCAGAGGCAAATATTTTAAACATCTGGGTGTATATTGTTTTTGTACATTCTTAGAGATACACACACACATATACAGGCTTACACACACATACATAGGTTTTACAAAAGTAGAATTATAATATTAATGGTCTCTGTAATCTGCTTTTTGTACTTAACAATAGTGCCATGTCATTAAATATTATTCCCTTCGTAATTTTTGTTATCTGCCTATTTTTTATTGGAGTATAATTGCTTTACAACATTATGTTAATTTCTGCAGTACAACAAAGTGAACCAGGTATATGTATATACATATATCCCCTCTCTCAAGCGTTCTTCCCATCCCCCCATCCCTCCCCGCTAATTAGAAATTAATTCATTTTTAAATTTCTGTTGAAGTACAATTGGTAAGCAGTGTCATACGATAATTTGAAGGATATGCAGAGTGGAATTAACCATTCCCCTATTGTTGGATATTTACTATTTTCAGGTTTTATTTTGATTGTGAACATTCTCTCATCAGTTTTTCTTTCAGCAGAATCTTTGTCAATAATTATTTTATTGAAATAAAATGACTAATTCAGTGTATATGCGCATATTCAAGCTGTTTTAAAATAAGAACAGCCCCATAGCTTGCTGACATGTTCTAATTTGTACTTTACCCTTCTTGTAGGAGTATGTCCATTCCTAACACCCTGGGCAATACTGGTTTGGTGTTTCCTTAGGGATTCTGGCTTTCCTAAGAAAAATAGCAGTGAGGTATTAAGGAGTTTTCACTAATCTGGGGAATTTACAAGTACTTTTTATTTGCTTAGTTGATGTCATTTCTCCAAAATTTGGCTATACTAGCAATAGTGGAAAGAGTCCCATAGTTATTTTAGAGATATGTAAAGCCCTTATATATCTCTAAAATAACTATGGGACTCTTTCTTTTAAGTGGACTTCCCTGGTGGCTTGCATGGTAAAGAATTCACCTGCAATGTAGGAAATCTAGGTTCGATCCCTGGGTCGGGAAGATCCCCTGGAGGAGAGCATGGCAACCCACACCAGTATTCTTCCCTGGAGAATCCCATGGACAGAGGAGCCTGGTGGGCAAGAGTTCATGGGTTCACAAAGAGTCTGATACGACTGAGCGACTAAGCACACAGCACAGCAAAACCCTTAAATAATTGTCTTAAAAACAAACCACATTCGTTGTATAAATTGTCTGTCATATAGATGACACAGATGAGGATGTTCGGTGTGTGTATAGCTATGTGCTTTGTTTGCATAAATTGTCATTGTTAATACACAAACAGTTTCATACTAAACTTTGATGATTCAGATCACTTTCTGCTGGCTGGGGTCAGAGTTGTGATTGTGTCAGGTGTGGAAATTCAGTTATGATCTAAATTAAGCATGCAAAAGGATGTCTTGGCCTTGATGTTGCCTGGCACCCACACTTGAGAATGGGTTTCTAGGTTTTATTCTTTTAGCAAAGTGTGTCTTCTTTGAATGCCAGATACTCCTGACACTGGGTTAGAGACAGAATGTGTGTGTTGTTGGGTGGGGAGGGAGAGGACACAGTCATGCATATGACAATTCGGGACTATGTGTGACCTTTTATGTCTTCACACAAAAGATAAATTTCTTTTTTGAAAGTGACTTTGCTAAGCTTCACGGACACGGATTATTGGCTCTAACTCAGGCTCTTGCTTCTGAGAATTCAGTGTTTCTTATAAACCGCGGTTGTTGTGGAAGGTCCAGGCCAGGCCAGATTGATCAGGGAATCTCTGCCAGCCGCCAAGCGCAGGTCACACCATACGTGTCCTGTACTTCACCTCGGACAGAGGCCACGAGGAGGAGCCAGCGGCTCCCCAGGCCGAACCAGAAAGAAGCAGCTCTGTGTGGTCCGTGGGCCCCAGCTGAGAAGCTGGCTGAGTCTTCCAGCCCCTTCAGTCTGCTTTCTTGGAGCTGCAGGACACAGAGCTCAGGGAGTTTTAAAAGGAACAGCCCTTCTGGGGCCCTGCCAGGAATTTGCATCACAAACGCCAAAGGGGCAGACCTTCTTGGGCTTTGTTGGGGGTTGTGTGGCAGAAAATTCCTTATGCTGAAACTCCACCTCGCCTTCTCTTTTTGCTTTGTCTCTGTTTCTTTGTCCATCACTCTCAGAAAAAAGAAAGGATCATACAGCCTGTTTAAAGGAGAGGTTGTCTTCTGCTAGGGAAAGTATGCCACAGCTTGGGCTAAAGTGAAGGGCTTCTCATCACTGTGAAGCATTGTCTTTGGAGAATCATTATGTTTCTTTTAAAGTGGATATATATGGAGACAGAGAAAGAGGGAGAAGGAGGAGAGAGAGAGAGAGAACTTCAGATAAGAAAACAGACATCCCAACAAAAAATTCCTCTTCTGCTTATGTTTCTCTGAAGCTAAGGCGAGGAAGTAGAGAAGTGAGAAACACTGAATTTCTCTCTTTGCACTCTGGTCAAGAACTCTCTAAAGCCAGAGTCTGCTACAGGGGTTAGAACAGACACACACAGACACATACACACACAGACACAGACACACACAGACATAGACACACACAGACACACACACACACTTATATATACCTAAGTATGCACAGGCCTGAGGCCAGAAGGTTATTTTGGAAAATTGCATTGATTGCTTTATACATTTCACACACACACACACACCTCTGACAAGCATTAATTTTGAAGCAGTTCTGTTAAAAGATTAACTGACCCATAGCAAAACATTTTTAGAGTATATTTGAACAGAAATCAGTTAGAATTGTTCAGTGCCAAACTGGAAGTGGTTAGACTCTATCCACAGGAGCTAGTGGGGGAGGGAAGAGTTTCTTACAGAGAAGAAGTGGAAACAAGCAAGGCCCTTGTTAGATGGTTAGTCAAGTCTGGTTGCTTGTCCTTAGGTTTCCATTTCCTAACCTGGAGGCATTTGTAGGTTTCGGGTTTTGGACTGATTATATAGGCAGCCAGAGTAAGAGCCGCCTCCGCTAAAGGGTGGCTTGTTCAATTAGTTTAACAGTTCCAAATTTAACGGAAAAGTTGCAAGCTCAGATTTCACCGGTTGTCCTGATTGTGTCCTTTACAAAGATCTAATCCCAGAAAGCCCCTTGCACCCAGTTGTCCTGCCATCTCCTTGTTGTTGCAGGAATGGGCACCTTTTCCCGGTCTGGACAGTAGGCTCTTGTCGAACACTCAAAAATGAATTGTTCTAGGAGACACAATGCTGACAAAGTAAAAGAAAAAAACTTTATTGGGAAGGGGTGCCCGGACAGAGAGTAGCAAGGTGGTACAGGAACCCAGAATAACTGCTCTGACTTGTGGATCACAATCTCAAGTTTTATGGTTATGCATAGTTTCTGGGCAATCATCTTGCTTGTGCCCATATTTGGTCTGACTTAGCATCCTTCCTGGTGGTGCGTGCAATCTCTCAGCCAAGATAGATTCCAGCAAGGATTTGGGGAGGTTGGTAGGACATATGGATTGGCTTCTCCACCCTCCTTTGGGCCCCTCCTGAATTCTCCTGGTTAGTTTTTGGTGGCAGCACCTTCTTCCTTATTGGGACCTCCTGTTGCCAGACAACTCATGTAAGTTTCAATCACTGGTTCCCTAGTATAATCTCTTGTAGTCTGGAGCTATTCCTTAATCTTTCCTTTTCTCTCATGGCTTTGACACTTTCAAGATCATAGGTCAGCCATCTTTAGAATATTCTCCAATTGAGGTTTATTAAAAAGTAGTTAATTAAAAGGTAATTATCAGGGGAAGATAAAAGCATGGCATACATACAGATATAAAATTGAACATGTGTCACAAGAATGTATGTTATTCATTTGATATGAGGGAACTGGGCAGATGTTTCACCGGGTTCAAAGGAAGAGTCAAAGGACACAAATTTGCATGAAACAGAGGAATGTTGAAATGAATTGCAAATGGAGACAAAACTGGGTTTTCACCTACAGGGAAGAAGTCAGTTAAATCACCACTAGACAAAACTGTGGACACTAATTTCCCTTTGAAACATAAATTCTCTTTTTCTATAGGTTTATCCAATGTTTTCTTGTTTTAGAAAACGTATGTCTTTGGCTAGAATATCACAAATGCTTGTGTTTGTTTCTTTGCATCTTATTAATGGCACATGCTATCTCTCTCTTATTATTGATGTTCACTTTGACCATTTTTTTTTGGACCACTTGTTAAGATAGTGCCTTCCAAGTATCTCCCAGTAATGCTTCTTACCCCTTTTGTAAATAATTAAGAGAGAATCTTGAGTAGTTACCCATGGGAAATGGAAAGTGGTACAAATCAGATTTACGTATTTTTCCCTAGAGATTCAGTTCTTCAACAGTACCAGCACACTATTTTAAAGCAGTGTAGGCCCATTTGTTCTTGTTTTATTCCCTGGGCTATCACTCATCACCATTATTATTTATCTTGATGCTCAGTCTGTCCCCAGTATGGCTTTGGAAACTTCTTCAAGCAGTCTTCTGTGTCCTACCTTGTTTCCCATTATTCTTTGAGCATTTCCGTACTTTTTGGCTCAACGAAATGTTCCCTGCTTTTCTTGGTCTTTTCTTGCCCCAGTCCTGGCCAGAGTCATTTCTCCAAGGAGCCCCAGTTCCTTTTAGTGGAGGGTAGTTTTTGGCTCTTGCCAAAGGGCTGAAACTCTGCTCAGGCTTCCCTCTCCATGGCCACCTAGTTCTTTTACTCTGCCCATGGCCATTTGAAGGAGAAGAAAAGGAAGCTAATATAGATCTAGATGAAAAATGTCCTCCAGCCATCTCAGCTACAAAAGGACAGTAGAGCCATCAAACCATAAATCACTGCAGCTGCACCCCCTCCCTGTGGGGATTCCTGATGGAAAAAAGCAGGATACTGGCCCTAGATAGCTAAGTGAAGTGAAAGTCACCCAGTCACGTCCAACTCTTTGCGACCCCATGGACTATGCAGCCCACCAGGCTCCTCTGTCCATGGGATTTTCCAAGCAAGAATACTGGAATGGGTTGCCGTTTCCTTCACTAGATAGTTAAGGTGCATATCAAAGGAATGATTTCAATGAGCCCAGACTCTTACATCTTCTAGTACTTAGAAAAGCACTAAATCCACTAGCTTAAGAAGTCTGATTTGTCTTTATTTAACAGTAATCTTGATGTTCTGACTACCTGGTTTTTGTTGCAAAAATTCTTTTGTATACTGATTCCTCCCTTAAGGCCTTGGAGCAGTCCCTCAGAAGCAATCTGAGAGGCTGTACTATGGGCTTAAGTCCAAGTCCTTCAAAGAGAACAAAATCCTCAACTTTTAGGTAGTGCATTTATTCAGTGTATATATGTATATACACTGAATATATATATATAATATATTAATTAATTAATTATATATATTATTTATTGATAAAGCTAAATAAAAGAGGAGGAAGAGGGGAGGAAGAGGAAGATTACATACATTTTTAACTCCCCAGTTTTATCAAATACTAGATCTGATCACCTCGTGGTCATCTGGGTTTCTGAAGTGGTTACATTTACATTTATGTGGTTGAAATGTGAAACTTAACTTCTTCTGAATTGAATACCTAGTCTGCAGGTGCCTGATGGTATAGTTAGTACAGAGCCAGCCTTTGCCTTCATGGTGCTGGCAGGGCTGTGAGATATCCTAAGTCAAATGCCTGGTGTATTCTCAGCACTGCGGACATGGGTGCCACACTTAGTCCAGTCAAGCAAGGGAAATCAGAGTTCAGGGAGGCTTTGCAGAGGAGCCTGAAATGAATGTGGGGTAGGGTTTAGCTAGTCTGACAAGGAGGGGAAGGGTATTCCCCCAAATGAGGGAAGAACACACTTAATGCCAGAGAGATTTGGCAGGCTTGAAGAATGGGAAGTGGTTTGATAAGGATAGAATCACTTATTACCTAATTTTTTTGACCTAATCTTCAGTTTTTTAAGAAGCATGTGTCCTTTTTTGCAGACAAGTTTTGTCGATTGTGTACTTTTTTTGCAGGCTACGATCTTTGAGTTCCAGCTGTCATTCAAGACTACTGCAGTCTCATAATGTCTTCCTTCAGAAGAAGCTTTTTTTTTTCTCTAAGAAAAGAGGAAGTAGAATTAGTGGGCATTTTACCAAAGAAAGATAATCAACTATTTCTCTCCTGTTGAGTATATACTTAAAGAACAACTGGTTCAAGGCTTTGGGGCTCTACTTTTTCATTGAAAATATGCTCCCCCTTATTTCTAGTGATGTCCCCCTTGGTTGAATATATACTCATTCTGAGCCAAAGGGAGTGTTTGTGTTGCCTTTGTGTGCGTGCTCAGTAACAAAGTTGTGTCTGACTCTTTGCGACCCCATAGACTTTAGCCCGCCAGGCTCCTCTGCCAATGACATTTTTCAGGCAAGATACTGGAGTGGGTTGCCATTTCCTCTGTCAGGGGATCTTCCTGACCATGGAATCAAAGTCCGTCGTTTCCAGTGGCTCCTGCATTGCAGGTGGATTCTTTACCACTGAGCCACCTGGGAAGCCCCCTTTGTTGCCTTTATTCAAAAGTAAATGCATTAGGTTGGTTATAGTAGTTTAATCCCTATTTTTGATTGTTTTGTGTCATTAATGAGCACCAATTTATTACTTGAAGAAATGTTTTGAAATGAATTAAGTGCCCTTAATGGCTGTTAAACCTGTCATATAGCTCACTCTGGGCTTTCTTCATGATATGTAATTTGTGTAAAATTCATTGCTGTCATGCATTCTCCTTACACGGTTGTTTTTGAATTTTACAGACGATATCAGAAATTGCAGAAGATCATGAAGCCTTGGTAAGAATTTCTGATCTGTTGATATAGATGATGTAACACTCCCTTCTCAGAATAATTAAACTCTGTCCTCTGACTGATTGTGTAACTATGTGTCTAGATATTTTGAGTGCTTTTTTTTTTTTTTTGCTCTCTTTTTGATGTTCTTATAAACAGGTTCTTAAAAAAATTATTTCCCTTTTCTTTTTGCTTTGTGGTAGAGAGTGTTTTATGTTTGTAACCACAGAATGATCACATCAGGATTGCTACCCTTCTCTTGGAGCAAGGCTAGGCATAATTTTATGTATTACTTTAGACAAAACCTTTCTTTTTTGTGGCCTATGTAATGTTCAAAGTCAAAAATCTTTGATTTTCTTCAATGACTTGGTAAGAAAAAGATCCACATAAAAATATTGAAGATTGAAGTATAGAAGGAAAATTATTTACTTTCAGTCTCAGAAAATGTTCAGTCACCTATATATTTGTGAATTGCATGATAATTGTGTCTGGAGATCTTAAAACTTCTTTCTTAGAGTATTCCCTTCTCAGTGCCTTTATTATTCACTAAACAAGAGGAGGCCAAATAGAATCTTATAAACTCTCTGTAATGGGCTGAACGAATTTCCATTTTGCCCAGTTGTTAAGCATACAGTTTCAGCTTGAAAAGGAAGATTGAACAGCATCTAAAAATGTGCACCTTATTTTTAAACCTCCAGAGAAAATCCTGAACAGTGTAATAGTGGTCTCCAAGCTTTCATATTCCCCTACTCTTCCCACTAGAAAAAGTATTAGTTGCAGGAACTTTTCAGTTATGAAATTCTAATAAGATAGAAACATTGAATTTTTAGGATAAAGCTTCTTAAATCTAATTTTGATATATATTTTAATACAGTAGAAACACTTAATGGTAATGACAATAGAATCCATCTTTTGTTGAGAATTTACTCTGTCCTGGCACCGTCTCAGTGTTTAAATGTTTACACTTGTTACTTCTAATTCACACTTTTATCCACAACATGAGTAAAATTAGCATTATTTCCTTGATGCAGAAGTTAAAGTGAGGTGGTATTGGGATTCAAACTGGTTATTTCTTCTCTAATAACCTTATACAATTTGTTAATGTAAAATTTTGGACTCCAGCCAAAATAACTTCTTAAAATTTATCTGTCAGCAGTTTTAATCTTTTGGTCTATAGGAGCATTGCAAGTGTGAATCATGATTTTTATTTATGATGGACAAAATTAATGCTCAGGATCCTGGTTCTCGTAATGGCAAAGTAGCCTAATCAGACTAAGGGCCATAGATAACAATTATGAACTCTAGACAGAAACAAATATTTAAGGGACTAGACGGCAACTGAAACAGACAGAAAGAAGTCAGTCAGTCTTTGAGAGAACAAATCGGCTCTAGATGAGAGTTGTGTGTTTACAGCTTTTTGCCTGAGGACCCCTGCTCATCCAGGTAGCATGCGTGCTGCATGCGTGCTCAGTCACTTCAATGGTGTCCAACTCTGTGCCGGCTCTGGACTGTAGCCTGCTAGGCTCCTCTGTCCGTGGTGATTGTCCAGGCAAGAATACTGGAGTGGGTTTCCATGCCCTCCTCCAGGGAATCTTCCCGAACCAGAGATTGAACCTGCATGCCTTGTTTCCTGAGTTGACAGGCGGTTTCTTTACCACTAGCACCACCTGGGAAGCCCCATTCAGGTATCATGGAGTGATAACAACCCTCAATCTTATGTTACTGGTGGTCCATGCCCCCTCTGTCCATGCGACATAATTTGGGGCTGGCAGAGCAACTAAATAAGGAAAATCCACGAAAGAAAGGAGGCTCAGAGGATATGAAACGCCCATAAATATATATGAATTCTGCCCAAATATATCACTTATCACTGAAGTGTGAGTGTACACGTGTGTATGTGAGCCCCAAAGGGTATTCAGGTTTTTTGTTTCCTCGTGGGTCGGTTTTGGTGTGTCAGGTTCGTCCCCTGAGCAGCTAATGCTGAGATGGAGTAAGGAGAGTAAGAGGTTTGCTGGAGGATGGGTGGAACTTTGTGGCACAAAGTGAGTTTGGCTATGAATACCTTCCAGATAGTGAGGCAGAGCTGATGCCTGTGAGAGGAAGAGGAAAAGAGGAAGCAGATGTAGCTCTGACAGTCCCAGCCAACCCAACAGGAAGCTCAGGATAAATACAGACTGCTAGAGGGGTGACACAAGGAAAATTGGCTACACTGGGGAGTTTTATTATGCACATGCAGAAGAAATACTGAATCTACACATATGGTTTCAGAAAAGAGAGACGGTGGGGAAAAGTTCCCAATAATTTTATGAGGCCTGTGAGGCCAGTATCACTCTGATAACAAAACCTGACAAAGCTAATTTAGGAAATAAAAATTATAGGCCGTCTAATGAACAGAGGTGCAAAACTCCCCAGAAACAGATGAACAAATATAATCAAGCAAGGTATAAAGAAGATTTGTGGCAACAAAGATTTATTTCAGAAGAAGTTTAACATCTGAAAATCAGTCACCATGATTTAGAAAAATAAAGGAGAAAACTTAAACAGAAAAACCACCTTTATAGGTACAGAAAATAGATAACAGATATAGAAAAACCATTTCATAGTATCGAACACTCATTCATAAGTATTCTCAACAATCTGGGAATAGAGGGAACTTCCTCAACCTGATAAAGACTATCTACAAGGAAAAAAAAAGCATTATACTTAATGTTGGAAGATGAATCCCCACTCCTCCCACTAAAGATTGGGAGTAAGGCAAATATATTCACTTTTTGCACTTCTAGTCAACATTGTACTGTAGTTGTTAGCCTTAGCAATAAGTCAACATAGAAATAAAAGACAATGGTCAGAAAGGAAGAAGTAGGGGCTTCCCTGGCGGCTTAATGGTAATGGTAAAGAATCTGCCTGCCAATGCAGGAGACATGGGTTCCACCCCTGATCTGGGAAGATCCCACATGCCAAGGAGCAACTAATCCTGCGTGCCACAACTATTGGGCCTGTGCTCTAGAGCCCAGGAGCTTAAACTACTGAGAGCTATGCGCCGCAGAGCCTGCACTCTGCAACAAGAGAATCCACTGCAGTGAGAAGCCTGCACACCGCAACTAGAGAGTAGCCCCACTTGCTGCAACGAGAGAAAGCTGTGCAGCCATGAAGATGGAACACAATCCAAAATAGATAAAGTTTTAAAGATACTCATATTTAAAAAAGAGGAAGCAGAATCAACTCTGTCCATAGAAAATCCTAAGGCATCTACAAAGAAATGGCTTGATCTCATAACTGAATTTATCGAAGTTTCAGAATATAACATTAGTATGTAAAAGGCATATATTTTTATATTTTAATAGCAAACAACTGAAACATGAAATTTTATAATTTCCATTTACAGATGTCAGAAATGATAAAATTCTTAGGAATTAATTTTAATAAGAGACATCAATACCTGTTGTCTGAAAAATAAAAATATTGCCGGAAGAAATTAATGAAGACCTAAATAAGTACAGAATACAGCATTTTATGGATTGGAAGACACAGTATTGTTAAGATAGCAGTTCTTCCCAAATTAGGTTTAGTGCAATACAGTTTTTTAAAAAGAAATTACAAGCCAATCCTAAAAACTTAAAGGAAATGCATTGGACCTAAAAGAGCCAAAACAATCTTGAAAAACCCATAAAAATCAATAAAGTTGGAAGATTTCATTAACTGACTTAAAGACTTCCTACAAAGTCAGTAATTAACATACTGTGAAATTGATATAAAAGGATAGACAGATCCATGGAATAGAATAAAGAGTCTAGCATTGATCCACAGCTAAATTTTCAACAAAGGAGCTGAAAGAATGTATGTTGATATATCATTCTAAAGGGAATGTCCAATGGGGCACTTTAGAAATCCATACATTTCTGTGTCAATAAGTTTTACCACAAAAGTAAAATACTTGGAAAAACTCAACGGGCAGGGTAGAACAAAGTTATATCATTAACTTTGGCAATTAGGGATATATTCAGTATGATTTATTAATAACTTTAGAAGTGGTCTTTATTTTCATATTTTCTCTGCTTCTCTCTTGAGCATGGCACCCAATGAAAACATTTGGAAGCACTATTTGATAAAACTAACAGTATAAAATTTAAATGCTTTGAGATTGGCTGAATTTTCTTGGAAAGAAGATGGTCTCTACTGAATTGATGAGAAACATTTATTTGAATCATTCCAGCACACATGGTGTGTTGGCTGTGACATGGCTCTCGACCAGCATGTAAAGTTTGTAGTCAGCTTAATCTGTGGCAGCCAGTACTGCAAAATCTTTAGCTTAGCACTTTATAAAAAACAAATAAACTAAACAAATAAAAATGCTCCCTGCATGTGCCATGTGGTTGCTTTATATCTATAATCCTTTTAGCCTTGATCTTCTGCACCAGCACTGATTTCAGGGACAGGATCTTGGCTCTTGCCTTTCCTCTTTGGAACCTGAATCACTCCTCTAGCAGTGGAAATAAACATCTGTGTCAGGGTTCAATAAGAGATTTTGTAGCTGCCTCAGTTGAGATGAGGTGAGTGAGTCCCTTGATTTGGAAGGTAATAACATTTTAGCACTGCCATCCTTTCCTTGCAACTGAGGATTTAAAGTTGGATTTTGAAAAACATCTCCCATGGAAAGGTAGTAGGCCATCCAGCAACCAGTTATAATGAATTATATATGTCATCTATATAGTATATATAATATACTATATTATACACATATTCTATATAATCATATATATGTATATATATCATATAATAGATAAAATATGTTATTAGATATATATGTACACAGTATATAAGATGTACATTATATATACAATATATTGTATCATATATAATGTGTACATAGAAATATATCTAGTAACATATTTTATATATTATATAAGAAACATATACATACATATGACTATATAGCATATGTATGTCTAATAACATTAATCCGTAGAGTTTATAATTACATGTGTGTGTGCTCAGTCGTTTGGTCGTGTCCAACTCTTTGCAACCCTATACCCACCAAGCTCCTCTGTCCGTGGAATTTTCAAGGCAAGAATACTGGAGTGGGTTGCCAATTCCTCCTCCAGGAGATCATCCTGACTCAGGGATCGAATCCACTTCTCCTGCGTCTCCTGCATTATAAGTGGATTTTTTATAGCTGAGCCACTGGGAAAGCCCCCTTATAATTATATATGTGGCTCAGATAGTAAAGAATCCTCTTGCCAGTGCAAGAGATACAAGAGTTTTGGGTTCGATCTCTGGGTCAGGAAGATACCCTCGAGAAGGGAAGGAACAGCATCCCACTCCAATATTCTTGCCTGGAGAATTCCATGGCATGCGTAAAAAACTTAATATTGTTTGTGTGTGTGTGTTAGTTGCTCAGTCACATCCGACTCTTTGTGACCCCTTGGACTGTAGCCCTCCAGGCTCCTCTCTCCATAGGGATTCTTGGGGCAAGAATACTGGAGTGAGTTGCCATGTCCTTCTCTAGGGGCTCTTCCTGACCCAGGCTTTGAATTACCATCTGAGCCACAAGGGAAGTTAGTTAATATTGTTTACCACTCATAATACAACAAAGTAATAAATTACATAATATTGTTCACTAAAAATTCCATACATAATTATGTAATATTTTCACAGTGATACTAATGTCTAATAATCTGTTAATAAATCTTACTAATTGATTTTATTTCCTGCCTCTCTTATTTTCCTGAAGAAATTTCCTTTTTTTTTTGCAAGCTAATGTTTAGATTTTCTTATGACTCATTGTAGGAAGAGTCATTCTGGAATTTTTCTATAACCTTTCTTACTCGTCTTTTAATCCATTTCCCACTTGACTATCTACTGTTTTTGTTTTCTTAAAGTAAGCTTGAGTTTTCTGGTTTGGAATTTCTTTTTGGGGCATGATTCTCTGATGCCACCTAGGGGGAACCTGTAAGATGGGGATTGCTTGTCTGTGACTCAGAAAAATCTTTTAAAAATACATGCTGCTTTTTTATCTGACTTGAAAGGTTTGGCTTTCCTTGCATTTTTTTTTTCTTCTGGCTCCAAGGACAGAGAATTCTTGTCATAATGAAGACAGACATTTGAAAATCATGAGCTTCATGTACCTTTTAAAAATACCTCTTTGCATAATGATAATAACTAATATTCATATGCTGCCTTCCATGTGTTATACACTGTTCAGAGAGCTGTAAATGTGGTAATTCCTTTTATTTCCCCAGGAATCCTCTGAGTAAAGTATCACCACCACTAGCAGCATCATTGTCATCCTCTTTTTTTAAAAAATGAGGAAACTTGGGGCACAGAATATGTCAGTGACTTGTCTACTTACAGCTGTCTACCTCTGCTGTCTGACTCCAGAAACCACCCACTTAACCATTTCCATCTAGCACGTCTCATCCCCTCTGGCGTGTGGTACCTTTGGATCACAGTCCTTTCCTGAGAGTCACTTCCTCTTTTGTAGATTTATTTTCAGCATCACAGCTTCTGAGATGATGCTAGATTTCCAAGGTCCTCCATGGAGGCCAGGCTGAGAACACTGGGAAGAAGGGGAACTGCAAAGGTGTTTTAAAAGAAATAGGAGCCAGTTTTCTATTCTGTTCATTGAAAATGAATGGGAAGACTCCATCTAAACACTTTATGAAACTCTGTAAAGTATCAAACATGATATATAGGAGTCTACAGATTAAAAATCTGAACTACTAAATTTATTTTTAAAAAATCAAGTATAGGAATCAGTGTGGTTGTATACAATATGGAGATTCTGATGGGTGTACCTGAAAAGACAAAACTTACCTTGAGAGTGTTAAGTTAATACTATTATGGTGATAATTTACAGTAGAGGTGAGTTTCTGTTAAAGATTCTCAAAGTTGTTTTGAAAGCACTGGAAACCAGGTTGTTGTCTGGTAAGGGGTGTGGGTGGAGCTATTATAGAAGGCAATTCTTTTACCTGAGTTTGCCTGATCTGTTTAAATTTCTGACTCATTCATGAGACACTTCCTACAGCTTCTGAATCACAGCAGGTCAATGGCCAGCAAATCGTTATTATCTATAATACTCTAGAAAGGTATTCTATAAAACCTGTTAACTAAAGTTAAAATGCTGGACAGTGTAACATAGAAATTAATATACTTACTTACATATATGTTTGTATATATGAGTGTGTGTATGTGTGTAAATGCACTCACCAAGCACACACACACACACACACACACACACGTATATATGGGCCACATGAATCTTTTGCAAAGTGCTGATACATTTAATAGAATTATTTATAACCTTCCCTGTTGGATACCCAGAGATAATAAGAGAAGCGTGTTGCCCTCTTCCTAATATTTGTTTGCGGAGGAGCTTTTTTAAGCTATCATTTTTTGAATGCTTATATGCTGCACTTTATTCAGTGCTCTACCAGCAGCCCTGTGATGAAACAGATTTCATTATCCAGTTTTCAGTGGAGAAGACGATGAATTAGAGAATCTTAGGGACCCGCTCAGGGGCAACACAGCTCACCTGAGCGAGACTGTGAATCCAGGTTTGTCCCCCAGAGGCCCTGGCTTCTCACTGTGAAGCTACCTGCCTTCTTCCTACTGACCACGTGTGTAAGGACGTTGTCTGTGGCCCAGCTGCTTATCCCAGTGATCTTTTACAGTTCTGCTTATATTCATCTTTCTAAAGCTTTCTCACTTACGTCTCTCCTTGTGCTGAACTCTTGGGTCCATCACCCTCATGCCTCCTTGTGTTTTCCAGCTTTGGAGACATGCTGTCCTTCACCCTGACGGCCTTTGTGGAACTGATGGACCATGGAATAGTGTCCTGGGATACGTTTTCGGTGGCATTCATTAAGAAGGTAATTCAGATTGTGCTTCCTAAACTCAAACCACTTCTTATTATATAGATATTTTCCTATGCTTTGAGCTTATTACAAAGTTGTTTCCTTTATTTCTTTGTGTTAAAGGGTGAGTTTGATTTTTGATAGTATTATATATATGGTGGTCTGAGGGCCTAAATTCTATATGAAAACGACATTTTCTCCCCAGCGGGATCATAAGGGTTGTACATGAGAACCCCGAGTTGAGGGAAGTCAAGGTGACATGTTAAAACCCCTCTTCTGGACTCCATTGCTTTTAAGACCTAACTAGAGTTCCTAGTATCTTTCCTGAACCTTCTCTCCTCAACACGGTGTTCAGGAGAAGGGAAAGAGGCAAAATATATTGATTGCTACATGACTGGGTCTGAAGCAGGAAGGTAAGAGAAAAAGGGGTGCTTGGGTCCATGCCTCTTAGGCAGAGTAAGCCTGCTCACTCGTTATCTTGTTGTAGTAAGTGTCTTTGGGATCAACTAGTTCAGTTGGTTCTTACTGTCCTTAGGAGGAAGCTAACAAAGGGACAGGCAAAGGTGGACCTGGTATGAGGACAGAGAGCAGAAGAGCCCCCACCATTCCTAGCAGTTGAATAGTAGTAAAAACACATCTGCAAGTTTACAATTCTCTTTCCAGTCTTCTAACCAAAATTGAATAGCCTTGACTTTTCAACTGTTAAAGGTAGTATTAAATCAAGAATCATCATTATTAATTTGTTAACTTATTTTTCCTCTCTTTGTGAAATGGTTTATAAATGTATTGGCATCTTTCTGCTGTTACTGGGAATGAAGAGATATTTGGAATTCATACATTTACCTTATATATCTAGATTCCTAGGAAGAATGGTCTAAAATAAAGAATTTGAGAGAGTCTTTGTGAAAGCTAGAAAATAAAAAAACAAAATCCAGGATGAGTCACTTGAGTTTTTAAGAGCTTTTATTTTGAAATCATGGTAAACTTATAAAAACAATTGCAAAAAAAAAAAGTTCAAAACGTTCCAAATGACCTTCAACCAACTTCCTTAATAATAACATTTTGCATAATAACAGTATTGTCAAAACTAGGAAATTAACAGTGCTATAATCCTATCACCATTAATTGATTTCACCAGTTTTTCTCTGGTTAAGGACTCAAGCTGTGATTCATGGGGTCGCGGAGAGTCGGACACGACTGAGCGACTAAACTGAACTGAAGGACTCAAGACTGCATTTAGTATTATGTCTCCTTAGTGTCTTCCAATATGATCGTTCCTCAGTTTTCCCTTGCCTTTCATGACTGACAACTTTAAAGAATACTGGTCAGTTGTTTTGTAGAATGTCTGTCAGTTTGGGTTTGTTTGATATTTCCCTTAAATCAAGGTTATGCATTTTTGGCAAGAACGTCAGAGCAGTAATGTTGTGCCCTTTTTAGAGGATCGCATTGGAATGTGTGATGTTGATATCTCTTATTAATGGTGACCTTGATTATGCGGTTGAGACCCAGCAGATACCAGTGGGTCTCCCCACTCTGAAGTTGCATCTTTTCCTTTTGAAGTTAATCAGTACCTGGAGGGAGTTACTGCCTTGCCCTGAAGGGCATAGGAGAGCCCTTAGTCTGTCGAATGAGGATGTTTGGAATGGAAGTCTCACAGACTGAATACCTGAATGATGTTGTCTGTTTATTTCAGGCAAGAACTGTTTGGGAACCCAAGGTCTTCTTGATGTACCTCTGAAACCTTTTTTCTTACATCAGGGCATAAAGCCAAGAAAAAATGAGTAGTAAGAACTACCTTAGAAAACACACAAAGAAAGATGAAGCCTCTTTTTTCCTGTACTTGTCAGTGGTGTGAATTGCTTAGAAAAAAAGAAAGAGAGAGAGAAAGAAATGAGTGTAGAAGAGGAAGCCAAGGTAATCCGGATGTGTTAAGAAGTACTCTCCTTTGGTGGTGGCCCGTAATGAATGTTAAGAATCAGGTTTTAAATGCAGAGAAAAAATTACTGTATTTTGCCTTTCCAAGATAAAAGTTCTAGAGACATGGAGTATTATTTAGCCATAAAAGAGTGAAATATTGCCATTTGCAGCAACATGGGTGACCCTAGAGATTATTATACTAAGTGAAGTAAGTCAGACAGAAAAAGACAAATATTATATGATATTACTTATATGTAGAATCTAAAAAGTAATACAAATGAATGTATTTACAAAACAGAAACAGTCTTATAGAGATGGAAAACAAATTTATGGTTACCAAAGGGGAAAGAGGAGAGGGATATAAAGTAGGAGTATGGGATTAACAGATACATACCACTATATATAAAATAGGTAAACAATAGGAATTTAATATATAGTGCAAGGAACTATCGGAAAAGGCAATGGCAAGTCACTCCAGTACTCTTGCCTAGAAAATCCCATGGACAGAGGAGCCTGGTAGGCTGCAGTCCATGGGGTTGCTACTAGTCGGACATGACTGAGCGACTTCACTTTCACTTTTCACTTTCACACATTGGAGAAGGAAATGGCAGCCCACTCCAAATGTTCTTGCCTGGAGAATCCCAGGGATGGCGGAGCCTGGTGGTCTGCCGTCTATGGGGTCACACAGAGTCGGACACGACTGAAGCGACTTAGCAGCAGCAGCAGCAGCAAGGAACTATATTCAATATCTTCTAGTAACCTGTAATGGAAAAGTATCTGAAAAAGAAAAAATATGTATGTATATATATGCATGGACCTCCCAGGTGGGGCAGTGGTAAAGAATTCTCCTGCCAGTGCAGGAGATGAGAGTCCAATCCCTCTGTCAGGAAGAGCCCCTGGAGAAGGACATGACAACCTACTCCAGTATTCTTGCCTGGAGAAACTCATGGTCTATAGTCCATGGGATCGGTCGGACTTGACTGAGAGATTGAGCACCCACACATACGTGTAAATACATATACATATAAAACTGAATGACTTTGCTGTACTAAAACTAATACAACACTGTAACTCAAGTATATTTCCAATTAAAAAAAAAAGTTCTAGGGAGGCAACTTTAAATCTGAAGATACTGGGTTTTGCAGATATTTTTTATACTTAAAATTTTTAAATTCATTCTGAGTTTATGGTGGGCTTTTCTACTTTCAAATTGCTTTGCTTTTCTGATATTAGAGCTTCTTTTGCTACAAAAACAATGCTGTTCTCAACGTGAATCCCTTGAAATTAGGTTGTGCTTTCAGCAACATTATCTCTTGATTCCTGCAGCAATCCTTTGCAGAAGAGAGCAGTAAGTGTTGTGTTCCTGGTCAGGAGGGGAGGACACAGTGGCTTGGGGAGGTAGAGTGAGGTTATAGAGAGCGGGGTGTCATTGGTCCCCCATTTCAGGGCTCCCTCCTGCATCAGCATGCTCCTGCACTTTAAATGTTGGAAAGAAGATTCTGAAGGACAGAAGGACAGACTTGTTGAAACAGCATTGCTCTTGTTGAGCCCTCCCTGACCTCACTGGGGCAGAGTTAACTGATTTCTTCTGCTCTCCATTCTCCTTGAATCTTGTACCTGCCCCTGTTCCATCACTTACCACTCTCCAAACAAAGAATTTTTTGTTCTTTTGATTCTCCTGCACTGGCAGGAGAATTCTTTACCACTGCCCCACCTGGGAGGTCCATGCATATATATACATACATATTTTTTCTTTTTCAGATACTTTTCCATTACAGGTTACTAGAAGATATTGAATATAGTTCCTTGCTGCTGCTGCTGCTGCTAAGTCGCTCTCCCAAGACCATGAGTCCAAGAAAGCCAGGATGGAACCATGGCTTTCTTCTGGCCTCTCTCCTCAGGGCGTGGCATAGAGTCAGACCTTAATACATTTCTGTGAAAATGAATAAATGAGTAAATGAACAAATGAAATTTGTTTTGGAAGTATTTTTCTAAATACAGTGCCACTGTATTTAAATATATTTCAAGTAAAACTTCAGCCATGAATGAAAAGGAATTACAAAGGTATCTTTCTTTAAATGGGAGATGTGGCTAGAGAGAATAACAATAATCTAATTTTCTAACTGCTTATAAAAATGGTTTTCACTCACTGAAATTAACCAAAAAATCATATTAGATCCAAGGAAGCAAAGACTAGCAGTCTTGGCAGTTTAAATTAAACATTGAGTGTTTTTCAGAAGACAACATGTTTATAATATAGTCCATCCTCATTCCTAGCCATTTTATTTCCTTTGCATTGCTACTTCTAGCTCCACTCCTTATGTGAATTTTAAAAAGTGGTCATCAGAAAATGACTTTATAATTGAAAGTTTTTGTAAGGTTATCTTTTTATTCATTAGCTGGATCAAATTCAGCACTTTGACAACCCAGGAATTGTATGCAGGCAACTGTCTTTTAAATGGAGCTTTATCTAGACAAAAATCAGCTAGGAAATGTGCTGACAAAAGGTGCTTATCTCTGTGGTCCAGACTTGGCTTCCTATTAATGCCAAATTCATACGACTTTGGAGAAATATTTTTTCCCTGCCAGCCCTGATATCCTTCTCTGCTATCTCTTTTGTTATGTGCGGATCTAGAGTCTAGTTTACAAAGTTTTTCTGTAATAAGTAATATCATTTCAAAAACACTTTGAAACTTGGAATCCCTTGATGCCAATCTTTAATGTTGCTGCTTTTTAAAGACTTGGTGACTTAGAGAGAGGGTCAAAAGGCATGGAGAAGAAAGAAATGAAATAAAAGAAAAACAACCTAGAACTTTCTGTGTTACGAGTTGGTTTTACCCTAGCCAAGTATAACATCAGTGCCTTTTCTTGGAAGGAAAGTTTTATACAAATGCTCTTGAAACCTTAGCTCTGCAGGAGGGCCTGGTTCACTCTGCACTATTTTCAGTGCCTAGATAAACATCCAGCCAATTTCAGTTTAGAGACCCAGTAATTTTTGCCTCTTAAAAGCTTGAGAGATTTATGGACCACTGCCTGAATAAGTTAAAATATGGAAGAGGGGCTCCGTGTTCTCCACGTATCTTTTCAGTTTTGATAACAGAGGATAATTTTAAGGTCTCCTTCTAAGTAATTCAAAGTGTTTCTGTGATTTTTAAAAAGCTGTATTATTGATTCATACACTGTGATGCCCCTTAACTTCTTAAAAGTCACCCAAATATGCCTATGTTTTATGTAAGTAGCACTTTTATTTATTTATCTTTTAATTTTTTTTTAACACTGAAAACATTTTTTATTGGGGTAAAACCAATTAACAACATTGTGATAGTTTCAGGTATACAGTGAAGGGACTCTGCCATACATATGCATGTATCCATTCTTTCCCAAACACCCCTCCCATCCAGGCTGGCACATAACATTGAGCAATTCCATGTGCTGTACAGTAGGTTTTTGTTGGTTATCTGTTTTAAATACGGCATTGTGTGTATAACCTTCCCAAAGTTCTAGGTAGCACTTTTAAATGAGTGGAAGCATGTGGAAATAATAGATATAACTATTGTTAGCTCCTCCTCCTTCTTTTTCTCTCTGATACAGACCTACTTTCAAGAAGCTGTACTTTGACAGGTTTAGGCTGGTTCACCCATGTTGGCCAAAGTACAGAAATGGAGCTGGAAAAAATTTAAAGGCAAAGGCAGTCATGATTGATTTTGAGGAAGACAAGGAAATTAAAATTTAACAAGATGATTTTTAACCTTCTATAGCTATACTGCGACCTGTAGTTTTTAAACTAGACATAGAAAGTAACATTTAAACTTTCACGAAGTTGTCCATTCACCAATGAGGACAGTCATCATGTTTGCTCAGTCAGCCCTGATACCTTGTTTATTAGTATTCATTAGATGAAAGTATTGGGTTGTTTAAATGTCAAGTTAAATTTACTGATAAATAAGGCAAAAGATAGAAGTTAGTTTCAAAAGACAACTAGTATCTCCTACAGAGTTGTACATTAGACTCTAAAGAGTCATATGCATGCTTTCTGCCAGGCAGTACTCAGCTTAGTGTGTTACGCAAAGTTTTGTAAGCTACTTTAGGATTGCTGAAATGATGGTATCTATATGTTAAGGAAGAGCTGAAATAATGGAAAAGATTAATTTTAAATGATACTTTAATGAAGGTAAGGGGTTATTTTCATGATAAATATATAAAAATGGCAAATGGAAATGGAATATGTATATGGGATACAATGTCTGACTTAAAGCAAAGGCCATTACCTTTTTTACCACCCCTGTGTAAGCCTGTTGGGAGCAGGTAAGAGTTAATAATTCATAGAGAACTTTAAAGCCCGTTATAAGAAACTGTACTTTGTATCAGGAAAACATTGAGCATTTTGATTGAGTATTTCAAGAAAGGAAATACTGTCAAGGCATATTTATAGAAGTAGAGGGTAAATTTGTATCAGAGGGAAATCTTGAATATAGAGGAAATTGAAGAAGCTGCTGTCATGGTAACCCAGGAATGAGCTGGACCATGTGCCAATGTATGTATACAACTGCACGTATATGAGAGGGTAGACATGGCACAGAGCTTCCTGGGTGGCTTAGATGGTAAAGAACCTGCCTGCAATACAGGAGACCCAAGTTCAGTCCCTGGGTTGGGAAGATCCCCTGGAGAAGGGAATGGCAACCCACTCCAGTATTCTTGCCTGGAGAATTCCATGGACAGAGGAGCCTGGTGGGCTGCAGTCCATGGAATCACAAAGAGTCAGACACGACTGAGCAACTAACACTTTCAGACACTGCAAATGCGTTCACAGAGACAGAAAGTAGGGAACTGGGCCTATGTATCACTAATGATCATGCAAACTTGGAGAAAGGTGATACTTGAGAAGAGAGGAATAAGAAAGAAGTCAGTGAGATTGATTCTTAGCCCATTTAATTTTAGACTTTAGAATATCTAAGTGGACTTATACTTCTGGATGCCAAGAATAAGCATGTGACATACTTTATAGTAAATGACTGTTGTGTGTCCTTCTGTGCTAGATTATAAGGTCCTTGAAGTTAAAAATTATGTGGGTTTGCTCGTCTCTTGATTTCCAGATCCTAGGTCAGTGCAAGCCTGTTTTGTAGTACATGGTCAACACCTATTACCTGAATGAATGAAAAGAGGGGATGAAGGCAAGAGGGTGGAGGAGGGGGTTTGATCATAAACTTTCAACTAGAAGATTCTCCACAGAGTCATAAAGGTACATCCAAATTTACTAAATGGAAAGAAGAATAGGAGCATGGAAGGAAAATAGAATCAGTGCAGAGAAATCAGTGGTATTGTCAACATATTTCTTTGTGAGTTCTTCTCTTTTCCAATAAGTGTCAAGAATTGTACTGGGATCATGAAAAGTTTTGGTGTGGCATTGATGAGGAAGTCAAGGAATTAATATTGGATTTAGAAGAGATCTAAGTTAGACATTAACCCTAAGCACAGTATGAGGGTCATTGGATTTTTGTGAGAGAAAGATGGACTTAGAGAAAGAAAAATGGCCTCATCGTGGTAGATCTGATAGGGGAATAGACCCAGACAGCGAGGATTAAGGCAAGGGCTTGCCAGGGACAGTAAACACATTGAAGAAGTTTATTAGCTGTGAAAGGAGCTAAAGCAGTCTTATGAGAATCTTAAAAATCTCATACTCTCCCTATAGTCTGTATTATAAAATAATACCCTTTTGGAATATACTAGTATAAATGGCAACCCACTCCAGTGTTCTTGCCTGGAGAATCCCAGGGATGGGGGAGCCTGGTGGGCTGCCGTCTATGGGGTCGCACAGAGTCGGACACGACTGAAGCGACTTAGCAGCAGCAGCAGTATAATGTTATTTTACTTCTTTACATCATATATTTTCTATCCCTGAAATCCAGGTCTATCTGGAGGCAGAGAGCATATTGATAACTGTACTTGCCCACCTCTGTTTTTCACTGTACCCTCTGCTTTCGCTGGGGAGTCATTGGGCTAAAAATGGTTGAGCTGGTAACTGTAAGTTGCCGTGGTGCCTTTGAATTTCATCTTGTGCAAAGATGGAGAGGAGAAGGGGTCAATGCGATAGCAGAAAGGGAAATATTCGTGTTGATAAGGGGAAGCTATAAGTGTCAGTTTGTCATGGAACCAAATAGCTTTTAAGAAAGCAGTCATTATGATGATATAATAACAGCATTTTAATGTGAGTTGTCAACATACAGTAATAACATTTAATGAGGCCTCTAAAATAAAACCTTTATGGTACCCATGTGTTTGGGTTTCTGTGATCCATTATTCTAACCCTTATTTTACTTCCCTTTTACATTCTGATTTATTATGTTTGAGGCTTTAGTGATGGATTCCTTAAGGAATGTATTTTAGAGCTTAAACGACTATTTTAACTTTTAGCACTTTTATTTCCTGTTTGCTAAATTTGAGGGTGATTAGAAGAATTTATTTTAACCATAAGAAATGGAAGAATGGGGGAAAGAGTGCTTCATTGAGGAATAAAAAGGAGATTAGCCAGTGACTGAAAAGTTGCCAGTTGAACTGTGTTGACAAGTGTGATTTGTGTGAGTCCCTTAAGAATGTAACAGAAGCATAGTAAAAACATAAAAGCCATGGGTTGTGTGGGTGAAGGAGTAGCCTGGAAATGGGAGGCAATGGCTATTAGTATATGTTGAAATTGTTGTCTCAAAGAAACACAAGAGTTCTTACAATACATGTGTTGAAATTATCTGCCCCTGAAAGCTGAAACTCAGAAGAACCATTCCAAAAACACCAGACAGAATAATACTTTGAAACCATCTCCTTTCTAAAATTGCTTATTACCAAATTAGAGAAATAGGCCATAAATAGCGGTTTGTAATAAGGTGGTGAACAGTCATTGTTGACACCAAGCATTTCTGGCTATCCTGCTATAATTCCAGGTACTTTTCGTACTGATTATCTGGTGTTTCTTAAATGAGCTCCCAATTGACTTCATTTGCTCCCTTCTCTGCTTCTCTGTTCTGCTTACCGTGAGTGATCAATTGTGTCCCTCTTGGGTTTTCAGATAGCAAGTTTTGTCAACAAGTCGGCCATAGATGTCTCCATCCTGCAACGGTCCTTGGCCATTCTGGAGTCCATGGTGCTCAACAGCCACGACCTCTACCAGAAGGTGGCACAGGAGATCACCATCGGCCAGCTCATTCCCCATCTCCAAGGGTGAGCGAGATCGACGCTGCCACAGGGGGAGGAAACGTTCTTCAGGCAGACAGCTCCCATGATGGTTTGGTATTGGTTTGATTAAATATATATAGGAAAAGAATCTTGATCTTGTATATAATCAAGCCATGCCACACTGACATGGCACAGTGACTTGCCCTGTGTGCGCCCCTTGCCTGTTCTTGAGACTAGTATGTCCCTAGTGCCTTGGTAGGGACTCAGTTCTGATAAATGTTGGTAGATAGTGTAGAGTTTTGCTTTTAATAAGATACAATAAAGCAATTTGTTCTCTTAAGTTCTCAATAGAGTCTTTATCCTTAATCATACAGTATTTTCTGCAGTATGAGAATTTTCATAGTTAATTAGGAGTTTTTAAAGCCAGACTTCTTTATTTGTCTCCAGGTGATTACAATAACCTTTTTCTCGTGTATTTTATAAAATACAAAATTTTAAGATGCTTGAGCTATGAAATAGCTGCCCTAGCAGCCTTGGGTTTTGGGGGAATCTCTCCTCCCCACCCTTAGATAACTAGTAAGGTTGCCTCTGATGATACGAGCCTGAGAAGGAATCCTTGTGGGATGCTACTTGATCAATGAAAGTATTTTGGATCGCAGGTGGCAAGAAGCATCCTGAGCTAGGACAGGGAGTTTATTGAAAGGATACTGGGGCGTTTTATAGAACTGAGGGATGACTTGAGTGGCTAAGCCTTGGGAAGGACAGAAACTATGGCTTCCTTGGTGTTCTCACAACAGGCCTTTTCTCTGGCGTATTGGCTGGCAGTAATGTGACTTGGCTCCCAGTAACTGCTGCCCCTGGTCTCTCAGGTCACACTGGCAGATTTTCAAGAGGAAACCTGATTGGCCTGTTTGGGTTGGGGGTGTAGAATGGGGATTCAAGGGAGTATTCAGTAGTGTTCAGTATACCAAAAATGTTGACTATGTGTTTATAATTAAACTTTATATTAAACTACCAAAGTGTATTAGATGTTTCCTTCATTTGGGGGTAGGGGATGGTGACTAGAGTGTAAAATTGTAAGTCACACAAGCTATAGACTGTGGCCTCAGGGAAAATTAGCCCTGCTCTAAAATGATGATTTTGTGTGAAATCACTCTGGAAATGGTACCAATTTCACGTGTCCCTGAATGTGACCTGTATCAACTTAAATGTCTGTATCTTTCTTCTGAATCTCAAGGGTATCATTGTGCATTTGTAGTGCACTTTGCCAAGAGGAGAGTTTCTTATTTGCCAAGTGCTGTACTAAAGGTTTTACGTGCATTACCTCATTTTATCCTAAAAGCAACTCCTTGAAATGAGTGTGTTTTTATCCAGCGTTCCAGATGAGGAAGCTGTGTAGGGACACCCTGTGAACTTGTCCAAGGCTATACAGCCAGCCAGTGGGGCACTGGGCTTAGAATTTCATCCTTCCTGAGGCTGTGTAATAAGCTCTGCCTCTTCCTAAATTATCTCTAAATGTAGCTCACTGGCCTTTGCTCTTTGTTTATGCCTTGGGTCCTTCTTATTTACTATTTGTGCTGTGCTGTGCTTAATATTTACTATTTACCATGTACCTAATTGTAGATCTTGGCTTAATTTGGAATTTCTGATTTCATTCCTGTGAAAAGCAAATTTGTAAACATAAAAACGTATCCTTCTTGTTCTTTAAAAGTTTCTAGTTGAAAATAGATTTTTAGAATATGTAATATTGCCATGGAGACAAAGCTGTTTCCTCTATAAGAAGCCCAGGAATGTGGGGACACCTAGGACTATTCCAAGATGTACTTCATGCATCAGACAGAAAATTACACACACACACTGGTCCATATTTTTAACTCTAATAGAGGAGAGGGGAAGAGAGCCAGCTGACCACCTATATTTCTGGGTGAGTGTGTTTTGTCCGGCTAGTGATAGTAATTGTCTCCTCACATGTTTCCAGCTTTTCATGGTTGAAATACACAGTGCTGACTGCGTTCTCTGGGTCCTCCTTTCTCTCTCACCTTTTTTGGGGAAATAATCATGACCCTTATCATGGTCTCACTGAGGGGTGGTCTTTTCTGATTTGATGTTGTTCTGTATCTTTACAGGACAGATCAAGAAATCCAGACCTATACCATTGCAGTGATTAATGCACTTTTCCTGAAGGCCCCTGATGAGAGGAGGCAGGTAAGTTGCATTTCTTCTGTCTTAAAGCCTGTGCCAGGGCTGACAAGCTTTGGTGCAGGGAGAGTCCTCCCTTCCAATCCCAGGAACTCCTCTGGGGTTCTCTGTTTGCCTGGCCAGACTGGGATCATTCACAGATCCAGTGGGAGCTAGTTGGAGATGAAGTGTTTCAGAGGTAAAGCCCTTTCATCATGTGAAACCCAGTATAGAAGCCCCAAAGAGCTGAAAGAAAGAGGAGACTGCTTTTGTGGTGGATGCAGAGTTAGAAACCCCTGTGGTCTTCCATCATTTCACTGTATACTCACTGGGGCCAGGGAGGGATTGTCCCCATTTTCCTGATGAGGAAAGCTAGACTCTGAGAGCTGTCACACTTTGCTGGGGGAGATGCGAGGTGGGAAGATGGGAAAGGGAACGTGTAAATTGCTGCCTTAGTTGAGAGAACCTTTCATCTGTAAGAGAGGCTCTTTGCTTAGTGATATTTCTGCTGTCCGTGTGTGGATGTGCCCAGGAGGAGTGAGCATTTCATTTCCTCTCCTCTGTGTCATCAGAAGGAGGGAACCCCTTAAATGTACCTGCTTGGAACGTACCCTCCAATACCGTCCTTTGTCAATCTTTGGTTCTTCTTCAGTGAGGGAAAGGACTATTATAAAGTGGCTGTGGAAGAAGTGGAGCTTTTGCATGTCTTAGAATTTGGCTCACATCTCAGAATCCTTTCTTTTTTTTTCCAGCAACATAACATACTTGTAACCTTGGTCACAATTGACTCCCTTTAGAAGCTAGATGGAAATATGAGATCTTCCAATATTTAGAAAGTATACTGGGGAGCTTATGATAGTTACTAATAAATCGTTTTAGAAGAATTTAGACGGTTAGCATGCTACTGAACACTGTGTCAAGAATTTTATTTTTTTTTGTTGCCAGGGATTTTAAACCTCAGTGGCTAAATATGAGGGTTTCTGGTTTGTTTTCCATTTAGGTTTGTTTGCTCATTCCTAGGAGTTACATTTGCACAATAAGCAGAGTGGTTTTCTAGTTTCCTGTGCTTTTGGTTTAGTATTGGCTGGAGCCAGGAGGTGCCTGCCCTCCCCAAGCCTATTTTCCATGCTGGATTTTTCAGGGCAGCTTTGCAGATCTTAAGTGGGATGATGGGTAGGGCTGCTCCTTTTATATTTACATCTAAATACTGGGAACATGATAATTCCCATCAGGCCTGCAAGTTGCCTGCGTATGTTCACAAACCTGACATGGGCGTCACAGAGAAGCTCGATTCTTCTGCTAGCCAGACCAGGGATGCCTGGCCAGACCAATGATAACTACTTGTAGAGTGGGGTCAAGAGCCAGGCCAGAACACTGACCTAGACTGTTGAAACTGTCTTTCCCTCTGTGGCTAGATTAGAGGAAAGGAAAGCTCACACTCACCCCAAGTGCTACGATTTCACTCAGACCTCTGCATCTCGACGTGAGTAAGATGCATACCCCTTGCATCTTTCTGTTACACTAAAATTACTGTTAATCTGATTAATTGGAATTGAATGACCATGAAGAAATAGGGAATTAGATGCCGATCTATGCTGACTCCAGGGCAATGATAACAATGAAAATATAATGGGGTACCATTATACTAGAAATGCCATTAATATTATGCTTGAATTCTGCTAATCAAATCTTTTTTAAAAATTTTTGAAAAATTAGGCTATATGAAACTGACACAGCACAGTTTGTACATATATTACTATATTAATACTAAATCACAAATGGTAGTCTAATAACATTAAATCACTTAAGTAAACAATTCAACTAAGAAAGAGTGTTTATCAACCAGCAGAAAATTCAGATTTTAGTGTTTGAAATAAAAATGACAATACTTGTCAATAGAAAATTAACTTGGACTTTATAGACTGTGTTGAATTTAAGATGAATCAGTGACTATTGTTTATCAAGAAAAACAGTATTTTGATTTTTTAATTTTTAAAATACTTTCTAGTGAGTTAAAAGAGAGTTGATCCTAAAAATTACTTCAAGTTCATAATGAAGGGAAGCTTATTTGTCATTATTTTTTGAATATCAGTGGAGTCTGATAAAGCAAAAGCTCAAGCTAATTGGTAATACCTTGCTGTATATTATATATTTGTTATTGATTTATGTTTTGAAAGATTGAAAGTTCTGAAATCTTTTGGCAAATAGGAAAACTTGCCAAAACCTGTCACTGATATTTGAGTCTGCCTTGCAAACATGTTTTATGTCATTTCATTTAATCCTCATATTTATAGAAAATTTTATTATTTCTATTTTGTAAATGAGAAAATTGAGAGTCAAAGAGGTAAGGAACTTGACTGGTTGCTGAGCTGATTAAGAGTCCATGTTAAAATCCCAACCTCATTCTTGCTCTTATCTGCAAAGCATCCCATTGAATGCTGGTCAAGGAAGCATCTCCTGCAGGATTGGCCTTGTATTTGGTAAAGAAGTTCCTGATACTTGGGAGACATCAAGCCGATTTTCTTACTCCAGTTAGATTAAAACATAACCTTAACAGTTATTTATTGGATTTACAGGAATGTCCCTTTTTGTTTGTTTTTTTAAAGCTTTTAGACATTGGATAAATTCCACTTCAGTCAAAAATTTTTATTTATTTCAACATCTCTTTCCAACTCGGGGTCAGACACATTGGTAGGACTCCATTATTTGTTTGTTTGTTTTTTCTTTCAAAATGTTAATGAATTTGGAAAGATTTTAAATACCTGTATCTTATTTCTGCTTTTACTGAAGAAGAATACCACCAAAGTCAGATCTTTTTACTTGACAGGCAAACCTGAGTGACGTTTTGTTTTGCATTCATGGAGTTGACCTGCCTGAGGGAGTACTGAGCTTAGGGTAGGGGTATAACTGCCTCCTGTGTAATGGTACCCTGTCAGCCTCTCTTGGAGGTGAGGGGTTGGGTCATGCCTGCTTCTCAGATATTGGCGAGGCTCCCTTTTCCTGCCCAAATGAAGGGAAAGGGTGCTGTTTTATGGGAGAGGGGATTGTTGTTAGGTGGGCAAATGGATCCCTTTTTTTTTACAACTAGTTGCCATTATTCATTTTATTATTTCTATGATGAAGAAATTTCTCTACAAACACGTTTTGCTAAGCATTATTAAAAAAAAAAAACAACCCTTTAGCTTTAAGATTTGGTAGAAAAATCAGAAAATACAGATTCCAAAGGAAGAAGTTTTAAAAGCACCTGTAATGCATCCCCAGGGAGGGAAACACTGCCACTACTCACTCCGTGGGACTCTCATGGTCCTACTTCCTACTTTATTTTGTGCAAAGACTTCCCCTCAGACATCATTTTTCACTAGATGTGATCTTACTGCATTCACTGTTTATTTTTAAAAATGTTTTTAAAAATAAACATAAAAATCATGTGAACATCTTTCCATGTCAATATATCTATACAGGCAGACCTCGTTTTACTACATTTTACTTTATTGTGCTTCACAGATACTAATATATATATATGTATATATGTAAATTGAATGTTTGTGACAACCCTGCATCAACCAAGTTTACTGGCACCATTATCCAACAGCATTTATTCACATGGTTTCTTTGGTAATTCTTGCAAATTTTCAAGCTGTCCATCAGCAAAAAAGATTATGAGTCAATGAAGACTTAGATGGTGTTATGATTTTTTAGCAATCTGTCCTGTGCTTAGTTGCTCGGTCATGTCGGACTCTTTGCGACCCCATGGACTGTAGCCCGCCAGGCTGTTCTGTTCATGGGAATTCTCCAGGCAAGAATAGTGGAGTGAGTTGCCTTGTCCTCTTCCAGGGGATCTTTCCTACCCCAGGGATCAAGCCTAGGTCCCCCGCATTGCATTTGGATTCTTTACCATTGTAACCACCAGCAATAAAATATTCTTAATGGTTCACTCAAACCATTCCTTAATATTGGACAAAAAATCCATGATGTGGACGAGGATTTTTCCATTTTCTCTCTGATCAAGCACTAGTTGTTTTAAGAGGGTACAAAAATGTTTTATGTACTTTGTTTTCTTAGACATAATGTATTGCATACTTAATAGACTACAGTATAGTGTAAACATAACTTTTGTATGCACTTGGAAGCCAAAATATTAGTGTGAGCTAATATTAATCAAGGTATTTGCTGTATTGTAGCAGTCGGTAACTGAACTTGCAATATCTCTGAGGTATGCCTGTATTCATATCCATATTTATATTTATCTATATATTTTTATCTTGGAGAACGAAGTGGCAGCCCACTGCAGTATTCTTGCCTGGACAATCCCATGAACAGAGGAGCCTGGCAGGCTACAGTCCATGGGGTCGCAAGAGTCAGCCACAACTTAGTGACTAAACCACAATCATATACTTTCATATCATCCTAGTGATATAAAATATTCTCTATAGATTCTCAAGTTCTCTCAAATCATTCTTTAATATTGGACCGAAAAAATCCATGATATGGACAAGGATTTTTCCGTTTTCTTTCTGATCACGCTCCAGTTCCTTTAAGAGGGTAGCAGACTGTTTTATCAAACATTCATTGCCTACTCTGTGTCAGTCATTGTGCTGTGGGCTGGGAATAGAAAAGTGAAAAGGACAGTCTGTGTGCCCTTGAGAGGACCATACTCTTCTGAAGAAGATAAATATCATTAACAGATCATTATAATAACTGCTCTAGTAGATGTTGGAAGTATATCATTCCTTCTAACTTATTTTAAAACTTTGTAAGTTGATAGACTAACATGGACTTTCTGATGGCTCAGCAGTAAAGAATCCCCCTGCAATGCGCTAGACACAGGAGACACAGGTTCGATCTCTGGCTTGGGAAGATCCCTTAGAGGAGGAAATGGCAACCCACTCCAGTGTTCTTGCCTGGAGAATCCCATGGACAGAGGAGCCTGGATGGCTATAGTCCATGGGATCGCAAAGAGCCAAACACGACTAATTGACTAAGCACATCTACGTCAGGCTAACATAGGCACAGAGGATTTGTGTGTGTGTGCCAATAAAGCAATACTTTTATTTTTATGAAAGAAAAGGAATTAAAGGAATGTTGGGCCTTTGTTTTTCATCAGGTCCAAGAAAGAAAAAAAAGATGGACTTTTTCTGTTTTGATCATGAAGAAGGCATGCTTTCTTCACCCCATGGAAGGGCAGTTCCTTCTAGATCACCATTTAACTTATTTCTGAAGGTGTCCTTGTCCTTGCCTTCTTGTTTTTAAGAGGTTGGAAGAGGATTCAGCATTGGATTTTGACTGATGCCATCTCTAGTCTTTTTAGATCACCTTAGAGTATTTGTACGCGTGTCTCTTTAATGCTGTGGATGAGCAGGGACGTTAACATTAAGCTGTGATGTCTAACAGAGTGCTCCTAATTTCCATCCCTTTTCTCTCCTACTTGCTTTCCTTTCTGTGGTGGCGATGGCCGTTAGGTTGGTGTAGACAGCAGTGTTGACATCCTTGATTGTCCTCTGACTGTAAGTCCCCGTGTTCCCTTCGTCAGCACTTAGCAGGCCCTGTGCCCTCACTCTGCTCCTGTCCAGCCCTGCCTGTGCACCCCCTTGTACTTCCTCCCTGGGTTCTGAGTTCACCTTGCTTTCTACAAGTTTATTTTGACCTTGATCAAATTCACAGTTGTGTTTTTAAATTATAACTTCGTTTCTCCTCTACTCAGTAAGAGTGGTGACACTAAAATTACCCCCTCCACCAGTAAACATCCCAGTGACTTCCTGAATATGAGCAGTATTTTTCCTTTTGGATGTTTGTACCCTGATTGCGTTCAACTGTTTAATTTTCCCTTAGTATCTATTTGACAATGTTTAGAAAGAGCACCTGTAAATCATGTCATTTATTAAAATCACCTGCAAAACCTCTATGCCAGTCAGGTAGGCCAATGCACAGTCTGCCGAACTGAGGCCCAGGAGGACTGGGTGTGGACCTAGAGCACAGCGTCTGCTCAGACGTCTGTCCTTTGCTAAAACCACTCAATTCACTTGCATAGACCATTGAGGCTTGGGGTATGTACTACTCAGTGTTTGGTTTTGCACAGATTCAGATGAAATGGCTTCTGGAAGTCTTAGATCTTTAAAGTGATGGCTCTCTAGTATTGGAATCTCCTAAGTGCGGGCATATGTTGCCTTGTAGTAACAACTCTCTGCACATATATATTCTAATAAAAGCTGATGAGCCATTTCAGTGGAGAGCCACTGCTCTCATTTGGAGTGTTTGATTTTGATTTAGTACTCACCTTGTCTTGGAAGGAAGAAATTCAAAAAAAGAAACAAAAAGAGAAAGAAAGAAGTCACAGGTGCCAAATTTCTTTCCTTTGCTTTTGGACAAAGTCAGTTGAGTAGTACTGTCCATTTGAGCCCGTTCTTTGGTAAGAAATACTGCTGATATCCAGTTTTGAAGCACACCCCAGAATAGTCATTTGGGGCCACGTGGAAATGTTTCTTTCTAACTGATGCCCTTCTATCTGCGTGTTTTCTTCCGCAGGAGATGGCGAATATTTTGGCTCAGAAGCAGTTGCGTTCCATCATCTTAACGGTGAGTACCTGTGTGCTGCGAGCACCTTGTTGGGGAGAAAGGGTCTGGTGGATTTACTGATCTCCTCTTTTGGCTTGGTTTTGTGGTTTGTTCTGTGACTTTCTTCTGTGATCAAGCAGTGGGAAGTAGAAAGGAGGTAAAAGTGTGCTTTTGGAAATGGAATAAAAAAAGCTTTCCCCCAGGGATGGCCTTGTGATTGAAGGGCAGGGGTCCCTGGAAGAGAGAAACGCCTTGTGGCAGGTTTATTGTAACTCACCAGAGCTTTAGCTTTGTAATTAAGGAAATTAGGAACTCCCTGACTTTAACAAATCCACCAGTATGAGCTAATACCGTTTTTAATGAGGAAACTAGAGAAACATATCAGACTCTGAGAGAGGTCCTGAAATTTTGGCCATCATTTTCCTGGGCCACTATGCTAGAGAAAGGCAGGAAGGTCAGGCGTGAAACCCACTCATTCACTGTGATGCAAAAAATACCTGAAACCTCAGTCTAGAAGAAGCTCTACATATTATGTTGTGAATGTTTAGAAGTAAATCAAAAAGCAAGATTTCCTGAGGCCTTATCTGCTACTTGACTTTTAACTAAAGGCTGAAAGAAACATGTGTGATTGATTCTTCTGCTTACCAAAAAAAGGGAATAAAGATTTATGCGTGTGTAATTCCAAAAAGGAGTTCTGCAAGCATACAATTACACACACACACACACATTCCAATACCATGAGCCCATTAAAAATTAAAAACCTTATGAGGACAAATAAAATAAATATTCTAGAATCCAAAGCCAATAATAATGACTACAATTTGTCATCAAGTTTGATGTTAAACTTCCTGGCTGTTAAGGATAAAGAGAAACCATATGAGTGTACTTTTCATTACTTGATAACAGGGGTACCCCAGGTCTTTGGAGGATGACATATTTCCACCCCCTGGAACTGGAATCTAAAACGGGTATTGTCAGAACATTCTAATATATTCTTTGTCCAAGAACGGTTTTGTAGAAATTGCAGAGGGATTCAAAATATGGTTATTTTTTTATACTCGCTTTCAATAAAAGTGGAAGCAACAACATTAATCATAGAGCAATGAAGGTATTTGTGTAGGGGGTGGAGAGTAGGATGATGAAGGAATAGCAACCTGGAATTAAAGTCTTAGCCTGTTGTTGATATTACCTTGGTGTGGCAGTTGGAGTTAGAATGCCCAGAGATGGAGTGGGTGAAATGACTGTAGCTACCATGTCTCAAAGATCAGTTTACTTCGGCTTGACTTTTTAAATGAGACCTTGATGATTGGAAGTTTAAGATTGGTTGGTATTCTCTGGCAAGAACTTGGAGTGCAGATACTGTTGAGTTGCTAATAAAATAAATAACCATATGCTCTAGTGCCCATGCACTTTGGATATTAAACATATACCAAGAATTAACATTCTGTTGGGAAGATTGGAGGATATGAGGTTTGATTTTTTCCCCATCCCATTGCTTGTCTTCCCACCCTCCAACCCACCTAATTTTGGTTCAGCAACTTCCTTCTATGTCTTGTTCTTCACCCCAACTCTCCTTTAATTGGCTGTTTCATCATGGTGCTCAGAGCCAGGCTGTGGAGTCCAGGTGCATGCCAGGTTCAGGGCACCCAGAGAAAATTCCTTGAGACAGCAAGACATGGTTGGGCCTAGCAATTCAAAATAACTCATTCGAGTGGGTGTTTCACCACTTTGACTGGTTGGTTGGCGTTTTACAAAGTATTTATTTATTTGCCTGTACTGGGTCTTAGTTGAAGCAGGCAGGATCTACTTCCCTGACTAGGGATCGAACCTGGCCCTCCTGCACTGGCAGCACAGAGTCTTAGCCACTGAACCACCAGGAAAATCTCTGGTTGACTGGCATGTTTAAGGCACAACTGTGGTTTCTGCCAAAGCAGAAGCATATTAGGTCCAAGTCTTGAATTCCATTTCACACCCAGCCCTTGAGGGGACAAAGGCCCACATATTATAATCTCCTGCCACTTCTATTATATTTATTCCATTTTGGTTCTGTTTCTAAAGGGAAGGGTCATTTTCTAAAAAAGAAATTCACTCATTGCATTGTGGGGGTAGTGGTCGCTATATAGTGTCCACAGCGAATTAATGACAGACCTGATAGTGACTTTGCCTTTGTGTGATGCTTCTAAAGCTTTCCCTGTTTAGATGTGGGATCACTTCTCAGAGACAGTTGTAGGGTAAGAGGATAGCAGAACTGCTTACAGTACATGTGTACCATTTATTTTTCTGGCAAGGCAAGCAGGCAAGGAGTGCTTCTGTTGTAGAAATCCACAGCTCTCCTCAAGATGCTCTCATTTTAGGCATACCTTCTCTTGTATGGCGGTAATAGCCACCAAATTTCCATTCCTGCTGCACCTCCACTCTTCCCTGAATACAGTAGGTCTTTCCCCAGTTCTGGCCTAGAGATCAGGAACCTTATTGGGTCCCAAAATGTAAAGGAAAACTCCAGGGTCATCTGTGCACTCATCTTTCTCCTGAAAGTGGTTCCACCCACCTCCATGCCCCGTGCTTCCAAATGAGATCTTCTTTTGAGGTTCTACCTGGCATCATGATGGGGGTGGGGTGGGTAAATTAGGTTATTTGGTGTTACTTTCTTCCTTTGTTTAAAAAAGTTTCACTCATGAACCATCTCCCTAGCATGTCATCCGAGCTCAGCGGGCCATCAACAATGAAATGGCACACCAGCTGTACGTGCTGCAGGTGCTGACCTTTAACCTTTTGGAAGATAGGATGATGACCAAGATGGACCCACAGGACCAGGTGAGTGCTCATTAGACAACAGTCAAAGCATATGAGGGAAAGAACATCCTTAAAAGTCTTTTCTTGAGCTTCTTAGAAACCAGGAGGCTTTTGATGATGATAATATTATTATCATCTCAGAACTTAGGGAAATGGATTTTAAATTTTGGTGAATCTAGGATCAGAGAGGGCTTCTCTGACAGCTCAGTGGGTAAAAACTCCTCTTGCAATGCAGGACACACAGGAGACAGGGGTTCAATCCCTGGGTCAGAAAGATCTCCTGGAGTGGGAAATGGCAACCCACTCCAGTATTCTTGCCTGGAAAATTCCATGGGCAGAGGAGCCAGGCAGGCTACAGTCCAAAGGGTCACAAATAGTCGGACATAACTAAGTGACTAAGCATGCATAGAATCATAGAATAAAATAAATGAATTATTTTGTTATGTATCGAACACATGTATACTCTTTCCTTATTGGATAAGAAAGCCTGACGTTGCATGACTGCAAACACTGACACTTGGCTCCAGTACCTTCAATGGTGATAGCTTTGGAGTCAAGTCCCAGGACACAGAGCCACTTGGTAGCTCTGTGTGATATGGCTTCTACAGGCTGAGTGAGTATTTCCATTCTCCAGTGGTCAGAGCCATGGGTGGAGGTCCCAGGTTGCATCTGATTTCTGGGCTTCCATTTCTGTCAGTTGGCTCTCTGTGATAGATCTCTCTAGGTCTCTGGCTATTGTGCTTGAGAGGTTAAGTCTTGATCCAAAAGACTCTGGGGGAACTTTCCTGTGTGAAGACAGAGTGAGAGGAAGCAGCTGGGAGTGCTGCTGTAGCATATTTGCAGCTTAAACAGCGCTGCAGCTTTGGAAAGGAAAACACTCGTTATTGGCACGTGAGGGTCTGATCTCTGGCAGATGTGGACGCACATGTGAAGTGTGTAACCGCCGCAGCACTTCGTTCGTGGCGTGAGGCCACGCGATTAAGAATGATCCAGAGGCTTCCAGCGGCCGTCTAATGTGCCCCACACTTCTGGCAAGGCCAAGTGCAATCATCACAGAGAGATGAAACTGTCTTATGACTTCTAATTTGAAAGGCAATGCATCCAGAGGTGGAACAGCCCTCCCTTCTTGGAAACCTCCTCCTTTTCATGTAAAAGATACATGCCTTTTTCTTATTATAGTTAAACATGCATCACAGAACCTTTACCGTTTTAACCATTTTTCAGATTTGTCTCTATGAAGTCACTTCTCAGTGGAGTTAGGGATCCCTTACCACTTACCTATTGTTCTTAAACCTTATGTGCCTCTCACTTTATTTCTGACAGTATAGGACTTCAAGATTCTCTAACTTGGCTTTTTCCAGTCACAAGCCTTTCATCATATTTGGGGCCCTCATTGAGAATGTCACAGGGCAGTTGATACCAGAGCTCCAAGGGGCTTGGCCATGAGGATAATTGTGGAATAAAGCCGGGGCTGACCATCAGGGGGAGTGGCAGGAGGGGGCAAAAAGTTCACAGAGCTGTAACTTAGAACACTGGTTGCCTTCTGTTTTCCTTTTGCCTGTACCCAGTGATTCATTTAGACCCTGGGGAATGAGGGAGTAGATGAAACGTCACAGAATGAAGGCAGCTGTCTCTCCCTTTTTTCCCTTCCTAACCCCTTCAGGCTCAGCGAGACATCATATTTGAACTTCGAAGAATTGCTTTTGATGCAGAGTCTGAACCAAATAACAGCAGTGGCAGCATGGAGAAGCGCAAGTCCATGTACACCCGGGATTATAAAAAACTTGGCTTCATAGTAAGTAAGCCATCTCAAGTAAACTCTCCTTCCAGCACCCGGGGGCCTGACCTCAGCCACATAAGCGATGTCTCCTCTGAGCGTGTGGTCCTCCTGTGCCTTACAGAATAGTTTCCACATTTTCCAGATGTTTAGCTGCTTTAAACAGGATCATATGAAAATCTCTTCTGGCTGCAACGGAATGGAATAACTTGTACAAGTGTGACTAATACTGAGTTTGTTTATTCAGTTCTGATTAAGTGTAACCAAGAGTAGTTAGCCCGGAAAGCATCTAGACTTCGTTAGATCTACTTCACAGGAGGCTGAAGATTCTGTTTAAATGAAATGGGTGGTGGCAACTGTGGGAAGAACCTTATTTGGGGCTGGTGACTGGGTTATTCACATATGTCGATTCCAGATCAAAATCAGATCAAGCGTCTCCTGAAATTTAATCATGGGGTGACATGCAGTTTATATTGTCCTAAAAGTTTTGTCTTGCTACGGATGCTAATTAGTTACCACCTAGATTTTCTTTTTACTTAGTTTGCAGATCAGAACACAGCCTTGTCCCGAATATAATCTGTTGTTTTTGTTTCTGCTTCCGGTCCATTTTTACTTTCATCATTATCACATTTCTATATGACCTTTGACTTATTAACCTCAAATTCTGCAGGTGTGAATTTGGGTTTCTTTCTACCTCCTTCATAACTAACATATATCAGACTTTTGTCTTCAGTAATTAGAAATCATCGGGCATTATTCTATAACTGCAAATACTCTTTCCTTGAATATACATACACACACACTAATATTAATATTCATTTGTACACATTGGTATTTATGCTTTATTGTTATTTGGAAAACCTTATCTTTTGTGGGAATTCTTTGAAAATGTTTCCACATCAATTATATGCATTGTTTTCATTACTAAAGAGTTTTTATTATATGAGTGTACTACAGTTTATTTAGCCAAGCTCTTTTACTGAGTATTTTAGTGTTTTAAAATTACAGATAAGTCTGCAATTAACATCTTTGCCTCTCAGTATTGATGTACATCCTTGATCATGTCATTAGGATAAATCCATGGAATTAGCATTTCTATGATATATGTAAAAGCTTTTGATATCATCAAATTGCTTTCCATAAACACTGGGTAATTTCCACTTTAACCATTGGTGCATCAGAGTAACTTTTTTATAAACCTCTCCAATAATATTTATAAAACTAGAAATAAAACAATAATTTGATGTTATTCCTTTTTTACTGGTACTCTTAACATGTTTTTTCTAATAAGAACACTTCTGAAGCATTGTATTCAGCTTTGCAACTTGCTTTACAGAGCTTCAGTTTTATGCTGTCATATCTCAAATTTTGACTTTGACATTCATTCCATTTGATCTTTTAGCTGAATCTGTTTTTCTAAATTTTAGCAAAAAACTCCAAGACTGATGGAGAGGTGAGAGTCCCTGTGCTTGGTGTGTGTCGATGATCAAGGTTCCAAGGTGGCCCCGGTCCTGCTCTCACCCGCCTGTGTGTTGGCAGACTCTGTTTCTAGGGAGTTAGCTGTGGAATTGTGGATGCAGCTCACATTCCACCTCCCCGACAGTTCCTTCCAGGTTTTACTTTAACGTGTTGAGTGAGGAAAGTGAAAGTGAAAGTTAGTCGCCCAGTCGTGTCTGACTCTTTGTGACCCCTTGGACTGGAGCCTGCCAGGCTCTAATGTCCATGGAATTCTCCAGGCAAGAGTACTTGAGTGGGTTACATTTCCTTCTCCAGGGGATCTTCCTGACCCAGGAATTGAACCTGGGTGTCCTGCATTACAGGCAGATTCTTTACCTTTTGAACCAACAAGGAAGCCCCATGTTGAGCCAGGAGTCATATGCAAATCACCTGGGAAGTTGTGCAAAATCATCCAATCTCTTATTTTTAGGTCATATCAGAATGGCCAGGGATGTGTACATTTCGAACTGCTTCCCCTTGATCCTGATATTCTATCCTGGAGGAGAGCCTGGTAGTAGGGTGCACCCGAGTTACTGCCACTTCATGTTCCTCCTTTTGATACTACATGGGTTTCTAGTGCATTTGAACAATGTGGAAAATGCGAAGTGAGCTCTTTACACATACTGATCCCTGGACACAATGTGTCTCTGACCCAGGTCCTAGTGGTTTTTGTCGGGGGGCAGTTGGGTCCCAGATGTCCTGGGCATGTGTATGAGGGACGGAGGAGAAAGGAAAGTTGAGGAAAGACCACTCGGTAGGACTTGGATTATCCCAGCTTTTTGTGTTACTGCAGGTCTCTAGGAAGGATAGACAATGAGGGTGGGAGGTATGAGACACCTCCTTTTTTATTTCCATGCTCTGGTCCTGTGTGAAATCTCCAGGGTATCCCACAAGCCAAACTCTGAGTGATTTTTCTCGATGGAGCGCCATCTGTCATAACACGATTGATAATTCCTTCCACAGTTGGCTTCTGGGGTCTGTCTGTCTTTGGTTTCAATGTCTGCTGAGTGATTTTTGCTTTGTGAGTACTTTATGAAGAATGTTGCGTTTTTAAAGTAAAAGTTAATTTGATGTGGTTTTAAGGCCTTCAGCATTTATGTGGCCTCCACTCCAAGGATTTGAAAAGTCATTTAAAAAAAAAGCAAAGATCTTGAACAGAGACTAACCAAAAGGGAGTGTTGATTTCCTTCATTTTTCCCTGGTACTTTCTTTGAGCTTTCAATTTTAGTCCTTCCTCTGAAACTTCTTCCAGGCCACCATCTTGCATCAGGTAATGGAGAAACTGAAAAGACTAGTTAGTCATGATTTCTAATGCTAGAAATGATACAACCACTTTCACAAGCAGAAATTTTCTCTTTTGACTGCTTGTCATCAGAAATAGACAGGCCTCATTAATGGAAAGACAGGCTGCTGGTGCCACCTAGAGGCCCTTGTGCAAAACACAGAAAGCTGGTTGAGGACATCAAGTGTCTGGCCCGGAAAGCTCTGGATGCTGGAAACTGTCCTGGTAAAGGATTCTCTCTGTGCTTCCAAAGGAGGAGTAATCTTGTCTGTAAACTCCTTACCGACCTCCTCCACAATCTGAGATTTGGGTAACCTTTGGATCTCTTTGAAGAAAAGTTCAAGTCATATAAGATTGTTATTCCTCTTTTTTACATCTCCTGAGTAGGCATTGCCCAGGAAATGTTAAGTGACAAATTTTTGGAGTTGAGTGAGTCTAGATTTTAATTCCATCCTTCCCACTTAAAAAGCCACTTATTACTAATGAGCCATTTATTAATAACTGGCCAGTGGGGCAGTTATTTGGGCTTCCCTGGTGGCTCAGTAGTAAAGAATCCACCTACAACGCAGGAGATGCAGGAGGGATGGTTTTAATCCCTGGGTTGGGAACATTCCCTGGAGAAGGACATGGCAACCCAATACAGTATTCTTGCTGGGAAAATCCCATGGAGAGAGGAGCCTGGTAGGCTATAGTCCATAGGATCATGAAGAGTTGGACACAACTGAAGCGACTTAGCATGCAAGCACAGGACAGTTATTTAACTTATTTGGGTGTCAGTTTCCTCAGATGAAACTGGGCGGGTGCTCTTCTATTTCACAGCTGCTGGAGGGCCCTGCAAGACCATCTCTTAGCAACTGGCCTTGTGCCTGGCATGACAGAGGCACCCAGCAAATGGCACCTCCCTCCCTCACTTTTCGGAGAGCACATATCAAGGAAATCATAGGCAGCTTTTTAAGTTTTCCGAAGTGGAGGGGCCGTTGCTCCAACAAGGCAAGAAGAACAGTTTGTTACCGGATAATAAAGCACGACGCTTTTGAGAAGGCAGATGGGCCTCACATTTCTTCTCAGCGCAGCATCCCAACAGAGCAGATTTTTCTGTGAAATCATTCTAAAGTCCCAATCTCAAGTGGCTAAATGGCTTGTATGGTTAGTCATAACACAGAAAAGCACTTGCTCTTAACACAAAGCTGCTTATTCTTCCAAGATCTTTTAGTTAATGGTTTCTGAGTTGCAAAATGGACATGCTTATAGATTCCCTGGTAAGAAGAGGGAGTCAAGGATGTCTGGGTTAATACTAATCTCATTGGAACTTCTAAGGAGGGGCCAACATGACAGAAGGCAGATTCACATTTTTAGAATGATTTTATTTTGAAAACACAGGAAATACCTTTATACAGACCATCCTCTATTGACTATAAAGACCAGGAACTGTGCAGAATGCTTTGCATACTCTGAGAAGAGTTGAGTTCCTGGCCAAAGACCCTTTAGAACGTGACTGTCTTGATGTCAAATTGATAGCTTCTCTATTTGTCGATTTTACCTTTGTCCAGTCTAAAAGGAGGTATCTGTAGTTCTTTTTTCTTGAGCACTCTTGGACTAAGGCAGATGTCAAAAAATGGAAAAGAGTGGGTTTTTTCCTTAGTTGCCTTTTTTCTTGAGCTTGACTGGGGATAAAATAAGCTCATTTTTAAAAAGAATGAGCATAATGTGCTTTTAATATGAAGTGTTTTGATAAGCATTTACCTTAACGTTTTCACATAGTCTTAGCAGAAAAAAAATGGCTAACATGTGATGGTGAAACAAGGTAGTGGGAAAAATATTATTTCAGAATTAAGACTCTTTTTAAATGTAGGTTTTATTGTATTCAGGTATAATAAGGCCAGCCCTGCCCCTGGAGATGGTTGTTGTTGGACAGGCAGGTTGTTATTCATAGATCCCAAGAGGGGGGAGCATGTGACCTCACAGGAACATAAGGGGGCACTCGGGTCGGTCAGGAGACAGAGGGAGCAAGGGGAAAACACAGGCAATAGCCTTTGTTGTGGTTTCCACGGGAAAGCCAAGGCACAGCGGGTAAGCAGACTCAGAACTGGCTGGTTTGAATAATCTCCCTGAGTTCTGGAGCCTGCGTGCTACCCTGCGTTGTCCGGTGCTTGGCCCTGTGTACATTAGGGCAGGTGGATGGTGGCCCCGAGTGCAAACACCTGATAAAGGAGGTTGTTGGGGAATGAGGGCAGCCTTCTTATCTCTATAAAGTAGGTCACTCTGCAAAGGGGAGCCTCTCCAATGTCAGCAAGGACCCAAGATTCCAAAGCATCAGAAAATATAAGAAAATGAAAAAACAAATGATGAATACAGATTTACATTCAAATTTTTAAAGGATTTTTTTACCTTCTTGGGTGATAGAAGATACTTATGCACAAGTATAATTATCCATATTATATATGCAGTGCTTGGTGTCATTTTAATATATTTTTTCTCAAATACAGATGGCAGGATATGAAATGAGACGCATATTTATATAGCTCTTCCTCCATCTCCATCTCTGTTCCCATACCACAGAAGACAGCATCTTAGTCTAAATGCTGCTGGAAATCAACAGCTACTAGGAGAGTGTGACATTGGGATTACGCTTGTCCAGGGCTGTCTTTGACTCTGCCACTCACAGGCTGAGTGATTCCGGCAAGGTACTTGACATTGTCATGTCTCAATTTTCTTGTCTTTAAAGTGGGGCGTGTTAGTTGTTTCTGTCTATAGGTTTGTTGTGTGGATTAAATGAGTAAACACTTATAAATCATATAGAATGATACCCGGACATAGCAATTTGGACAATGTTACAGCTACTATTAATATTATTATTGGAATGTTGCCCAGTGTCCCATGACACTGTGAGAGACATTGACGGGGGAATGTGGAAGCTGTAAGTTGCTCCTGGGAAGATAATGAGAAAATGCATGGTTCAAAATAACAGTTAAAGATGAGGGGATACTGTGTGCTTGGGAAGCTGCAAGAAATTTGTCATGGCCAATGTTCATGTTGTCCTGGGGACAGAGAAGTAGAGTTGGCATTGCAAGCAAGAGACCAATTATAGAGAATTTTAAATTCAGAGGGGTTAAAATAGACAGTAAATCTTCATGGCTTCCATACCTGAATATTTACCCATTCACTAAAATTTATTTGTAACCTTGAAATCAGTCATCGTGGGCTTTCACAGTCATTTGCAGACAAGCACATAATGGCAAAAATATTGAGTTACTGGGCAGTCTCATGAGATCAGCAAGGTATCTGCCTTCTTGTTTCAACTCTTATTTTAAACTAGTATCCCTTTTGCAATCCAGCCAAGGACACATTTTCTGAAATGTTGTGCTTTCTCTTGGTGATTTTGCCATTTAAAATGGCCCCCAAATATCGTGCTAAAGTGCTGTCTAGTCTTCCTAAGTGTAGAAGGCTGTGAGGTATGTGCCTTATGGAGAAAACCTGTGTATTCGATAAACTTACTTCAGGCATGAGTGACACTGCTGTTGCTGTGAGTTGTGTTAATGGATCAACAATATGTTACATAGTGAATTTTTAAACAAAAATGCACATAAAACAAGGTTATATATTGATTGATTGACAAAAGTTTGTGACCAGGGGCTCAAAGGAACCTAAACCTGTACTGTCCTTAGGAACAATGGCTCAGTGTCCGTGATGATTTCATAGACCATAGGTACAGGAAATAAACAGAACAATGTACTGTAAGGCCCTGGAGAGCTTTCAGACTGGGGTGAGCCATGGAGGGGAGAAGCTCAGGTGGTCCTAGGCTCAGTTCTGTGCTCACCACATGTCCTGTACATGTTAAGTTGGGAAGAGATGGCCCATCCTTTAAGAGCTCATAGGTATGTGAGACGTCAACAGATGTCTGCAAATCACAGCACCACTCAGGACAGTCGGGGCGAGCGTGAATACTATAACCTACTGTGACTTGAGTCATTTATTTCAAGAAGCTGCCTTGAAACTGTTGCTGCTGCTAAGTCACTTCAGTTGTGTCTGACTCTGTGTGACCCCATAGACGGAAGCCCACCAGGCTCCCCTGTCCCTGGGATTCTCCAGGCAAGAACACTGGAGTGGGTTGCTATTTCCTTCTCATCCCTGTAATTAGGTGAATTTTCATCCTATAATCAAGTTTCATTCCAAACTCATTCTGCATAGATGAGAATGCAGCCTCAGGTGGGTCTGGCTTATATTTCAGCATCACTCCTAACAGGACTTTCTTAAAGGTTTTGTCACTAAGAATGTGATTCAGTCCCTTGGACTACAAGGACAGCATTAGCAAGAATCTATACAAGGAGAAGGAAATGACAACCCACTCCAGTGTTCTTGCCTGGAGAATCCCAGGGACGGGGGAGCCTGGTGGGCTGCCGTCTATGGGGTCACACAGAGTCGGACACGACTGAAGTGACTTAGCAGCAGCAGCAGACTATATGCAAAGTACATTTTAACATTTACCTAATTTTTGCTGTCCTCAACCCCCTTCCTTAAGCATTTCTGGAACCACAAGTTAAAGCAGATTTTAATAAAGAAAATCACTTTTTCCCATAGGGATGATTTAATAATTGGAATAGTATTCCTTACCAAGAACCCTAATTTCAAATAGTTAAAGATGTGACCCATGAAAAATAAGTCATAAAAAAAAGGGACAACTAATTAGGCTGGGGTGCTTTGCACGGAAGCTCTGGCAAGTCCTAGTCAGGCCACCCAGCCCCAGCCTACCCCTTCCACCCGAGGGAGGGAACTTTTACAGACTCTAAGGAATAACTGAGCTCCCTGAATGTTTAGGTTCAGTCTGGATGAAATCACAGGCAGTTACCACATGCACCTATTGCCCAGAACCACATCTTCTATTTTCTGCCTCATGGACACTGTGTTCTGGTCCATTCTGTTCAGAAACCCCCTTTCCCTATTCAAAATGCAGTGAGGCCCTGGTCCTAATCATTTCTAGTCTTGCTCCATCTGAAAGGAAACAAACTAACAGAGCACTGTACATATACGAGAGGAAATGGCAGCCCACTCCAGACAGTATTCCTGCCTAGAAAGTCCCACGGACAGAAGAGCCTGGTGAGCTCCAGTCCATAGGGTCACAAAGAGTCGGGCGTTAAACTGAACTAGCCGAGAGATACAGTTATTAGTGAAGCCTGAGTAGAATCAGCCAGAAGATGGAGTATACCCACAGCCATTGACGACTCTCAATCAGACCTCACCCCCAACAAACTCAGGAGTATCAGCCACTGGGACACCCAATTATATTACAGCTTTGCTTATCAGCCTGCAGAGTTTGAAGCTGTAGGGCCAAGACAGGAAGCCTTAGGATCTCTTCAGGAGGTCTGCTTAGCCTTTATCAAGGTCCTACAGAAGCTAGGACCATTCTAAGATGCCCACCTGGCCTCCTTGTTAAGTGAGATTGGCCTGCTGTTCATAGCCAGTGAGCTTTTATATGTAGCATCCACATCTCCTGATGCTTATTTCCAATTATTTTTCCTTATTCTGTCATGAAAATATTTTATATGGGGCGTAAGAGTCTATACATCAAATATTTTCTTCTGTCTTAACATGGAAATCCAAGAAAGAATGCATTGTAAATAGAAAATCCAGATGAATATCGACTATAGAAACAATGATAATAATAATGTATTTGGGGGGTTAAAAATATACATGATTAAAACATGGAACAAAAACTTGGAGTGTGTAGCAGTGGTAAATGGAGTAAAAATGAACCAGCTGGGATGTGGTACAAAGCTATTGTGGAAGTCTGAGCTGATTCTTGATATGTATTTCTCAGGTGAGTAGAATATTATGGATTCATTTTCCAACTTTTTCTTTTAGTAGCCATTTGTGACCTTGTGGACTGTAGCCCCCCTGGCTTCTCTATCCATGCTCCAGGCAAGAATACTGGAGTGGGTAACCATGCCTCCTCCAGGGGATCTTCCCAACCCAGGAATCAATCCTGTGTCTCTTGTGTCTCCTGCATTGGCAGGCTAATTCTTTGCCAGAGTACCACCTGGAAAGCCCCTTTGAAGTAGCCATTTCTGGAATTCATTGTTCAGAGATATCACCGAGACTCCCATCTTGATGATATGGGGTACTTGAACCTCGTGAACATTTCTTTCCCTTTTATCTCTGCCTTTCTCTTCCTCACTTCAAATAGTAAGGGGCCTGTGAAAGGGAAAGCCAAAAGAAGGGCATTATTTGAGGATACTCATAGTTTAAGCCAGAATTGCAGGCAGTTCTGTTAGTCACTTCCTTGATTGGCAGGTAAGAGTCTGGCAACTCCTCCTTACAGGTAAAGCGAGGACACCGTGGCCAGGATGGGCTCTGCAGGGTCTGTCTTGGATGTTTTCGATCAGTGATGCAGAGTGTAGCATCTGCTGTCTTCACGTTTGGTTTTAAGTGCTGAGACCCTGGCATTGTTGAAGTTGTGGGTGCACACACAGAAGAATAAAAGTTAGCTTCTGAAAGTCCCTGGCAGAACCAGATGGGATATTGGGCTTCATTTCTCCATCATTGAACTGAGGGGAGCAGATCACTGGACGGAGCTGCTGTGCAGTGGGCTTTTCTGGTTGGTGTGGTTGTAGGGCCGCCTTCATCTCAGGGTCGCATCATCACACTTGCTGGTGATGCAGAGAGACATCAAGAAGTTCCGTGTAGAACACTTGCAGACTTTTTGTTTCTTCTTCCTCCTTGGCTGTCTGGCTGGGGTGGGAAAGGACAGTCCAAGTGGGCGTGGTGTGTCTGACTTGCAGGGGCAGCCCCCACGCAGGCTCTCTGTCACTGTTGGAGCTGACAGGTGGGCCCGTTTCCACTGCCTGACTCCTGTATCAGGGCTTGTGCTGTCGCTGCCACTTCCCTCAGGTCGGTGACTTCCCATGTGTGACAGGTTACTTCCCTTCTGCCTTCCCTAGCAAGGGAGAGGAGCGCAGAGGCAAAAGAAGAACTGGGGACAGTCTTATCTCAGAATCAGCCCCCCAAGAGCCAGCAGTTACCCATGGATGCCACGTGAAGATGGGGAAAAGCACGTCAACCCTGTAAGGGACACGTGCTCTTGACGTGCTTTATATTTCTAAAAGAAATACTATAAAGGAAAATTTTTACAAACAAATGGACTGTGATTCATTGCCATGACAATATTTGAGCTTTGTTCTCCTCTCGTGTTTTAATGTAATTAATTTTAACTCTAGGCAGACTCTCAGGTGAGGACTGAAAGCTGGCTGAGAGGACGGGTTTCTCCTGCTCTGTTTTCGCCGCTCTCCTCCTGCTCAGTACTCTCTGTTTTCGCCGCTCCCCTCCTGCTCAGTACTCATTGTTTTCGTTCAGTCGCTAAGTCGTGTCCAGCCCTTTGCGACCCCGTGAACTGTAGCACTCCAGGCTTCCCTGTCCTTCACTGTCTTCCTGGAGTTTGCTCAGACTCATGTCTATCGAGTCAGTGATGCCATCCAACCATCTCGTCCTCTGTCACCCCCTTCTCCTGCCCTCAAGCTTTCTCAGCATCACTGTACCCAAGGTGGGCCGTTTATCTCCTGTTAGTGCTGATTTCTAGTCACTAGGGGGCGCTCCACACAAAGGCATGTGTGTTAGTTACTCTCCAGACAAGATATTTTCTATCAAGAGCAGCTCTTAGAAGGCAGAGTACTTGGTGGGGTAATTTTTAAAAGAATGAACCCTGGGCCAGCCAAAACCACCTGCCTTAATCTTTAGCTTAAAACCCACAAGAATTTTGTCTCCTGGAAAGCAAAACTATGGAGGCAACTTATTAAACAGTGTTAGTCACGAACTCCTTCAAGTTCTCCTCCCCTGGCATTCTTTCTTTGTACATGGGATTTTGCAGCAAGGGTTACCATACAGCAGGTACAAGGGTGATGCACAGGGAATGTGGGCTTCAGTTCAGTACAGTTCAGAACAGTCTCTCACACACCAGGCCTCCCTGTCCATCACCAACTCCCGGAGTTTACCCAAACTCATGTCCATTGAGTCGGTGATGCCATCCAACTATCTCATACTCTGTCGTCCCCTTCTCCTCCTGCCTTCATTCTTTCCCAGGATCAGCGTCTTTGCAAATGAGTCAGCTCTTTGTATCAAGTCGCCAAAGTATTGGAGTTTCAGCTTCAACATCAGTCATTCCAATGGACACCTAGGACTAATTTCCTTTAGGATGGACTGGTTGGATCTCCTTGCAGTCCAAGGGACTCTCAAAAGCATCAATTCTTCGGCTATCAGCTTTCTTTATAGTCCAACTCTCACATCCATACATGACCACTGGAAAAACCATAGCCTTGACTAGACGGACCTTTGTTGGTAAAGTAATGTCTCTGCTTTTTAATATGCTGTCTAGGTTGATCATAACTTTCCTTCCAAGGAGTAAGCATCTTTTAATTTCATGGCTGCAATTAGCATCTGCAGTGATTTTGGAGCCCAGAAAAATAAAGTCTGAAACTGTTTCCATTGTTTCCCCATCTATTTGCCATGAAGTGATGGGACCAGATACCATGATCTTCGTTTTCTGAATGCTGAGCTTTAAGCCAACTTTTTCACACTCCTCTTTCATTTTCATCAAGAGGCTCTTTAGTTCTTATTTGCTTTCTGCCATAAGGGTGGTGTCATCTTCATATCTGAGCTTATTGATATTTCTCCCGGCAATCTTGATTCCATCTTGTGCTTCCTCCAGCCCAGTGTTTCTCATGATGTACTCTGTGTGTAAGTTAAATGAGAAGGGTGACAATATACAGCCTTGACGTACTCCTTTTCCTATTTGGAACCAGTCTGTTTTTCCATGTCCAGTTCTGACTGTTGCTCTCTGACCTACATACAGATTTCTCAAGAGGCAGGTCAGGTGGTCTGGTATTCCCATCTCTTTCAGAATTTTCCACAGTTTATTGTGATCCACACAGTCAAAGGCTTTGGCATAGTCAATAAAGCAGAAATAAATGTTTTTCTGGAACTGTCTTGCTTTTTCGATGATCCGGCAGATGTTGGCAATTTGATCTCTGCCTTTTCTAAAATCAGCTTGAACATCTGGAAGTTCACGGTTCACGTATTGCTGAAGCCTGGCTTGGAGAATTTTGAGCATTATTTTGCTAGTGTGTGAGATGAGTGCAATTGTGCGGTAGTTTGAGCATTCTTTGGCATTGCTTTTCTTTGGGATTGGAATGAAAACTGACCTCTCCCAGTCCTGTGGCCAGTGCTGAGTTTTCCAAATCTGCTGGCATATTGAGTGCAGCACTTTCACTGCATCATCTTTTAAGATTTGAAATAGCTCAATGTGGGCTTGTTGCTGCTGCTGCTTCTGCTAAGTCGCTTCAGTCATGTCCGACTCTTTGTGACCCCATAGACGGCAGCCCACCAGGCTCCCCTGTCCCTGGGATTCTCCAGGCGAGAACACTGGAGTGGGTTGCCATTTTCTTCTCCAAGGCATGAAAGTGAAAAGTGAAAGTGAAGTTGCTCAGTCGTGTCCGAATCAGTGACCCCATGGACTGCAGCCTACCAGACTCCTCCGTCCATGGGATTTTCCAGGCAAGAGTACTGGAGTGGGGTGCCACTGCCTTCTCCCAATGTGGGCTTAATGATATATAAACAAGTCAGTTTCATCTGAGATAATATAGCACTACATTCCAGACACACAGTCTGGGGCCAGACTGCCTGGTTTTGCATCCCAGCTCGTTTGCTCCTCAGCTGTGTGACCTTGGGTAATTTACCTAACTTTTCTATATCCCATTATCTGCATTAGTAAGAATGGCATAGTAATAGTTCCTACCTAAGCTTTGCGGTTGAGATTAAATTCTTGGAAACAGACATCAAATTCTTGGAAACCTGCCTGAAATTGAGAGAAATTTAATAAATTCTAATCATTGCTGTTACCCTTTAGGTTGGGTGTCCACAGTGAGTGTGGGGTCTGCGTTTTGACTTTGACAGTTCTCCAATTGACTGGAACCAGTTGTATCAGAGAGTAGAAATAAGTGGCTTCAAAGTGGAGCTAATCTGAGGGATAATAGGTCCCAAGAGTGCTTCCCTGGTGGCTCAGATGGTAAAGAATCTTCCTGCATTGCAGGAGACCAGGTTTGATTCCTGAGTCAGGCAGATTCTCTGGAGAAGGGCATGTCAACGCACTCCAGTATTCTTTCCTGGAGAATTCCATGGACAGAAAAACCTGGTGGGCTCTGGTCCATGGGGTTGCACAGAGTCAAACATGACTGAGTATGCATGCACATACACAGTAGGTCCCAAAGTCCATGAATTATAGAGAATTTTTAAAAAGTGTTTGGCAGGGCAGAATTTATAATTTTCAAGAAGTGTTTAACAAAGAGGTAAGTCCTTTTCCTCTGCCTTGAATAGCAGCTCAAGAACTAGCATTCAGGCCCATGGCTAAGTATGTCCTTAGGGATTTGGTCCTCATAGACACCTGCTCCTGTGAGGTGTTCCAACAGGCAGGAGGGCTCAAAATCACAATGTGAATCAAAGAAATTTTGCTGTTCACAGCAGGAAACTCTTTTCAATTGGCTGACTCCATACAGGATAGCCCTTTAGAGTACCTTGGACTTAAGCTAGACCACACTGGAACTTGAGCATTTGATTAGAGTCTTAAATAGGACAAGCAGTTATGGGATTCTGGTACCTATGATGGATTGTTGTAAACATCCAGCATCTCTTCCCATCATGCTCTGCTTCGTGGCTGACCCTCTTGATTTTGCCCCTGGTAGGATATCAGGCGGAGAAGGCAATGGCAAGCCACTCCAGTACTCTTGCCTAGAAAATCCCATGTATGGAGGAGCCTGGTAGGCTGCAGTCCGTGGGGTCGCTAAGGGTCGGACACGACTGAGCGACTTCACTTTCACTTTTCACTTTCACACATTGGAGAAGGAAATGGCAACCCACTCCAGTGTTCTTGCCTGGAGAATCCCAGGGACGGGGGAGCCTGGTGGGCTTCCGTCTATGGGGTCGCACAGAGTCGGACACGACTGAAGTGACTTAGCAGCAGCAGCAGGATATCAGGGGTCTTCCCAGGTAGCACTGGTTGTAAAGAACCTGCCTGCCAATGCATGAGACATAAGAGCCGTGGGTTCAATCCCTGGGTCAGAAAGATCCCCTGGAGGAGGGCGTGGCAACCCACTCCATTATTCTTGCCTAGAGAATCCCATGGACAGAGGAGCCTGGTGGGCTACAGTGTGTGGGGTTGCAAAAAGTTGGACATGACTGAAGTGACTTAGCACGCACACACAGGTTGGTATCAGAGCATCTTGGAAAGCAGTGCTGGCTCTTCCGGGGTGCAGGCCAGAGGGTGAAGAAATGCCAGTATGGAGACCCCTGGTTCAATCACCTGCTTGCTGTCCACCTTGCCTTGGACAGCAATTGAACAGCCCCAGGTCAAGTTAGTGGGCCTTCTATTCTCATTCTCTTTCCTGAAACTTTTTTTTCCCTTTTTTCCAAATGGTCACCATTTGTCAGTGTGTCTCATAGCTCTGAATTCGGTGTGATGTGACCTTGGGAGAGGAGGTGTGGACAAGCCATGCAGACCTGTTTTATGTCTGGGAGGAAGTAATTTATACACCAGGAGCTGGCTCCGTGGTGTGGGATTCTAATTCTGGGTATGGCATTTTGTATGTGTAGGAAGGCTGTCAAAACCTTTCCAATGGAAGGGACCAGAACCAATTTGAGAATAAGGTGGTTATGTAAGAACTGTCCCAGCTCAGGCATCTTGGCACATGTCCTGTGTTGTTCACTCCAAAGAAGAAAGAAAGGGGAACAGGAGGAATTCTCTGTGCACCCTTGAAAACCCACAAACTTACCAGTAAGAGATAACACGCAGTTCTGAGATGTTTCTGAAGGCAAAAACATCTGTAGTTTTCTGTAGTCAGAAAAGGATAATGGCTGTGCATGAACCCTTTGCTTTCTTATTATTCCTGCTCCTCCTCTTTAAAATGTTCGCCAAACTGACTAGCCTGCTGGGTCTGTGTCATTTTAAGGAGGCCCACTAGGGTTTCCATTGGTCTTATATCAGTGACAAAACAGCCACGGTGACCACTCTACTAGCAGCAGCATTTGAGCCCATCTATGGAGAAGGAAATGGCAACCCACTCCAGTGTTCTTGCCTGGAGAATCCCAGGGACAGGGGAGCCTGGTGGGCTGCTGTCTATGGGGTCGCACAGGGTCAGACATGACTGAAGCGACTTAGCAGCAGCAGCAGCAGGGACCTGAGCCAAACAGTTCTCATGCAGTGGAGCCTCCACAAGGCACGAGGCATAACCATGACTTTTCCTATTTTAGAGGTGAACTCGTGTGGCGCAGACATTGGAGATGGGCACCATAGAAGGGGGGGTGTTTGGACGTTCAGGAATTTGAGGGTAAACAAAGGGACCAGTGCGGATTAGCCCTGGCTGAGAAGAAGGAGCATGAGTGATGAGCAAGGACAACTGGAAAATGTGAAGAAAATGCTCCTTTGACAACAAGTCATGAGCAATTTGTGCCCAGGGGTTTGGGTGATAGTTGATAATTTTAAATTAGGAGAGATGTGGTTAAAGATGAGGATTTTGCTTTGACGGTAGTATAAAGAAGATGTTGTTTTGGAATAGATTCTTGCAGCCCTTTTTCTCTGTGTGCATACGGCGGTATTGTAGGCCTTCCAGTGGCGGGAATACTGTCGGTATAGCATGATTTGAATACCCAGTGTGGATTCCTCTGAACAGAGGATGCATAATAGGTTTACTAGTTTATTTAGCTCATCCTCTCACTCCCGCAAGAACCCCCAAACCCCCAGCACCACTTCAGCTCCCATACCCCAATTATGGGATATGTGGCTTCTGTGGCTAATCCCTCACCCAGACTCCTTGTTTGGGGCATCCCACTACCCCACCCCACACACACACCCACATACATGTTTGTGTGCTTATGTGTGTGTGCACAGGGGTGTGTGCCCATCTGCTCGCAGGAGAGATATTGACGAGAAGGGAAAAATTGGATGGCCTGTAACATAGGAACTGTCTGATTTGTTTTTAAGAGCTAGGAAACAAAATTGATACTCTTCCTGTAAAGAGCCTTCTGCATTGTCCTATTTTTAGTGTTTCCTAGTGACTCAACAAGGTATAGATAGTCCTGCCCTATTTTTAGTGCTGGTGTGAGTCTACTGCTTAAGGCTGCTGGTTACCAAGGGTGCTCCTCTTCCAAGCTCCCGGTCCTGCAGGACCTTCCCTAGTGGTGGCTTGTGGAGCTGCATGCTCGTCTGATACTCCCGTGGTCCACAGTTCCGGCCCTTTCTGTCCTCCCCTGCTGCTGCTTTAACAGCTCGTTGTCTTCATTCAGTTTACATGTCAGAAAAAAATTGCCTCCGTCTTAAAAGCGATTTATGTGAAAATATCAGCCTGGTAGAAGAAGTACAGGGAGCCAGGGCCCTTGGGTGGATGAGCATCTTTTTGTGGGTTGTACACTGTAACCCCTGTCAGGTACGGGGGCTTCAGGTGTGCTTTCCTGTCCCCAGCCTTACTTCTCACATGCATTTTTCCCCCTGCCTCCTGGAGAAACCAAGAGGGAGGTGGTCAAAGACTTCATGGAATCCTTGGTAGTTTTCACAAGGTTGGGCAGACATGGTAAACGGATAATTACTTGTCAGGTTGAATCCTTCAAAGCCCTCCAAAAAACTCCTCTCTCCAGATCTGAACAGGGATGTGCAGTGTTTTGTTTTTGTTTTTTGTACTTTTACCCCCACGGACTTTCTTGTTCTACTTTTTAAAATTTTTTGTTTCTGCTGGTCAGTTTAGTACTTCCCTATTGTGGAAAGGAGAGGAGAGGAAATTGTGAAGAAGCAAAGCAAACACACAGGAAACCACACACACATACACACACACACACACACACAACACCTATAATCCTACCCTCTGATAGCAAACTGTTATTGTTTAGTATATTTCCTTAGTTGCTTTTTCTGTGGGCTCTGTTCTTTTCATATTTGAGATTAAATTTTATGTTTAATTTCCAATCGTTTCCATTTGTCACATGTAAACCTTGATAAAGATCATGTTTAGTGACCATAACTTACTTAGGTGTTCCTCCAATAATTAAGGACGTTTTAAAATAAATTACAGAAATGATTCGATGATCATGTTGTGCATAACTATTTGTCCACATTTAAAATTATTTCCTTAGAAGAAATTATTAGACACTTCGGTCAACATTTACAGATATTTTTGAAGCTCTAATTTATAATTTTGTTTATTTGTACTTCCTATTTTTAAATTCTTACTGTTATCCATGAAATTGATTTTATTCACATTGTTTCTACCTACTTTACTTGAATTCTTTTTTTAAATTATTCTAATTCTGAGAACAAGACATAGCACTGAGAATTCATAAATATAACTAAAATTATTTAGAAAAAAACCATATTCCTTTGTATATAAATAGTTACAATTTTGGTGCATATCTTTTCCAGATATATTCTATGCTTATACAAATAAGTATACTTTCTCTAAATGCGATCTTCTAGTTTTTTAAATTTTCAAAGTGAATTTTTATTTCAAGATTTCTAGTGAAAATGTAGTAGAATTTTTTATGCCATCTTATCATATGCTTAACTTTATCTGACAGAAACTTAGTGAAAATATTAAAAAATATGGGAGCTAAGCACTATTGAAGAAGCCTGTCTTTTCTGTTTGTATTCACAGAAGCTTCTCACAGAAGGAGCAGTCATGGAAGCAAATCTTGTGGCCACATCCAAGCAATCTTTGTCCACAACAAGATTTAGTCATGCTCTCCTTTTAGGGATTTTGATGTATATTGTGCAGTTTGTTAGAATAAGCACTGTTAACAGTTTGCATTTCCACCATGAGCCTTAGAAACTACCCGTTTGACTGAATCCTCAATAACTCGGAATACTTTACTTTTTTGTCTTCACTAATTTTACAGGTTTTTAAGAAAAATCTCATAAAATGCTTTTTTTCTCTACCTCCACAGCCACATTTCCTATCTTCCTATTAGAATCTTCTCTTGCTCTTATTTATTATTACTATTTTATCTTCTTCCACTGGCCTGTTAATTTGTCTAACAAGAAGCACGTCCCAGAGCTTAGTACTTTTCTCACTTTGAATAAAGGATGGTAACTCATTTAACTCAGGATAGTGCAGTAATCCAGTTCTTGTCATCCGGGTAGGCCCAAGGGGACCACTGTGCTCCATCTTTCTCTGAATACCAGCCAGCAGTTTTATATCTCTCTGCTTATCTGTTTCACTGGTCACTTCTGCAATCTGCTTTTTTCTTTCTTCAGCTTGAACATGGCAAGAAATGGCTGTTCCATCTCTAGCTTTACATAACATACCCAATCCCATGCTCACTGATGACTGATGGCTTCTGAGGGAGGTACTTCAAATTTTCTAGATGAAAATCATGTCCAGTTTGAGTCAAATAACCACCTTGGCCCAATCAGACCTGCCCAGGGTATTGTGGTCCTTCCATACTATATCCCCCTTGCGGCCCAGAGGTTAAAACGTCTGCCTGCAATGTGGGAGATCTGGGTTCAATCCCTGGGTTGGGAAGATCCCCTGGAGAAGGAAATGGCAACCCACTCCAGTATTCTTGCCTGGAGAATCCCATGGATGGAGGAGCCTGGTGGGCTACAGTCCACGGGGTCGCAAAGAGTCGGACACGACTGAGCAACTTCACTTTCACTTTCATACTATATCCAGAACTGTTTCTCCAAGAGACTGTACATAGGGTGTAGTGCTTAGTGTGTCCACTGCAGTTCCCTGCCCAGCAAGTGGACCTTTGCTTGGAACTCGGGGATCACATAAATATTGATTTTCGGGGGGTATTTATATATTTTTAGTTTATTAAAAAGCAACGACATCATTTTGCCGACAAAAGTGCTTATAGTAAAAGCTATAGTTTCTCCAGTAGTCATGTATGAATGTGAGAGTAGGACCATAAATAAGGCTGAGCACCAAAGAATTGATGCTTTCAAACTGTGGTGCTGGAGAAGACTCTTGAGAGTCCCTTGGACAGCAAAGAGATCAAACCAGTCAATCCTAAGGGAGATCAACCCTGACTATTCATTGGAAGGACTGATGCTGAAGCTGACTCCAGTACTTTAGCCACCTGAGTCAAAATTGTTGTTCAGTCCCTCAGTTGTTTCCGACTCTTTGTGACCCCATGGACTGCAGCATGCCAGGCTTTTCCGTCCTTCACATCTTCTGGAGCTTGCTCAAAGTCATGTCCATTGAGTTGGTGATGCCATCCAACCATCTTATCCTCTGTCCTCCCCTTCTCCTCCTGCCTTCAATCTTTCCCAGCATCAGGGGCTTTTCTAATGAGTCAGTTCTTCATATCAGGTGGCCATCGCCCTGGAGCTTCAGCTTCAGTATCAGTCCCTCCAATGAACATTCAGGATTGATTTTCTTTAAGATGGACTGGTTTGATCTCCTTGCTCTCCAAGGGAATCTTGAGAGTCTTCTCCAACACCACAGTCAAAAGCATCAGTTCTTTGGTACTCTGCTTTCTTTATGGTCCTGCTCTCACATCCATACATGACTACTGGAAAAACCATAACTTTGACTATAGGGACCTTTGTTGGCAAAGTGATGTCTCTGCTTTTTAATATGCAGTCTAGGTTTGTCATAGCTTTTCTTCCAAAGAGCAAGAGTCATTTAGTTTCATGGCTGCAGTCACCATCCGCAATGATTTTGGAGCCCAAGAAAATAAAGTCTCTCACTGTTTCCATCGTTTCCCCATCTATTTGTCATGAAATAATGAGGCCAGATGCCATGATCTTCATTTTTTGAATGTGTTTTAAGCCAGCTTTTTCACTCTCCTCTTTCACCTTCTTCCAGAGGCTCTTCAGTTCCTCTTTGCTTTCTGCCATAAGGGTGGTGTCATCTGCATATCTGAGGTTACTGATATTTCTCCTGGCAATCTTGATTCCAGCTTGTGCTTCATCCAGCCCGGTATTTTGCATGGTGTTCTCGGCATACAAGTTAAATAAGCAGGGTGACAGTATACAGCCTTGACGTACTTCTTTCCCAATTTGGAACCAGTCTGTTGTTCCATGTCCTATTGTAACTGTTGCTTCTTGAGCTGCATACAGATTTCTCAGGAGGCAGGTAAGATGGGCTGGTATTCCCATCTTTTTAAGAATTTTCCACAGTTTGTTGTGATCCACACAGTCAAAGGCTTTAGTATAGTCAGTGACACAAAGAGCTGATTCATTGGAAAGATCTTGATGCTGGGAAAAATTGAAGCAAAAGGAGAAGGGGCTGGCAGAGGATGAGATGGTTAGGTAGTATCACCGACTCAATGGATATGAAACTGAGCAAACTCCTGGAGATAGTGAAGGACAGGGAAGTGTGGTGTGCTGTAGTCCATGTGGTCGTAAAGAGTCAGACACGACTTTGCGACTGAACCACAGCAATTTTTTTAGGGATATTCAGCGCTGCTTATAATTATTAAAGCAGCATTATTTTAACAAATGGAAACTTAAACGAGTGGAAACAATAAGTGTTATCAAAGCCTTCCTTTGCATAAATGATACTAGTTAGACCTCTTTATTATGCTGGGACTGTATCAAATTTCATTATACTCTCTAAAAAGTATAGAAATGGTTTCTATTTTAAAACTATTTGCTGCTTTGTTAAAAATAGAGACTGACAGCAAATTCAACAGAAGATGCAGTTTGTTTGCCTTTAGGCTATCAGATTTCATCCAGAATAACTCCTTAGAAAGAAAGTCTTTAAGTACATGATGGGAGAGGGAATGGCAAGTGCTTCCCAGTAGCCCATTCTCTGTTTATTCCCCTATTTATAATGGAGAAATGATCTTCAGTCTTCATATGCTGTGATTTCAAAAGGTGAGAAGATTTTTGTGTAATAGACATGAAAAGTGAAAGTCACTCAGTCGTGTCCAACACTTTACAACCCCATGGACTATACAGTGTATGGAATTTTCCAGGCCAGAATACTGGAGTGGGTAGCCTTTCCTTTCTGTAGGGGATCTTCCCAACCCAGGGATCAAACCCAGGTCTCCCACATTGCAGGCAGATTCTTTACCAGCCAAGTCACAAGAGAAGCCCATGAAGATTGGTCAAATATGTAGAACAGTGGAAAAACAATAATTTTGTGCTTTGTGATGAATTAAATGTATGCAGACAATTCAACAAATGCGGGTTGATTTGGATAAATATTTTGGTCTAGGTTTGATATATTTTTATTCTGCAGGGATTATGATTTCCCAGGCTATGTTTTAGGGCTTTTTGCCCTTTTTATATAGAACAATTTGTAGGAACCCATATCTACGGGTATTTACAGCTGTAGCTTTAGCGCCTGGAGCCAGACCACCTTGGTAGACAGAGAAGTCATCCCCAAACTCTGTCTACACTCAGCTTTGACCTCGGAACCACCTGTGCATAGGGCAGACTCAAAACAGTAGCTATGGACAAAAAGTCTGAAGTGAGACCAGAGCTGCAGCCTCCAAACAGCAGTTCAAGCACAGGCAAGAAAATTATCTGCCAAAACAGAGGAAACAACACTCCTTAGAGAATAATGACAGGACCCAGACTCTCTGAATCTTAACATTCATAATGGCTGGAAAACAATCTTATGTTTTCTGATATATGAGGAATGAAGACAAAATTCTCTCAAATCCAACTCCAGGATGAACCAAATGCTGAAACTAGGACACGGCATTTAAAATGTTCGTGAAAACTGTCCATAGTGAAAAAAGCAAACCGTGTTTTCAAAGTTTGAAAATTTTAGCAGAATTAAAAGTGTAGGTAGAAAAATAAAAACCATAGGAATGAACAAAATGGACATTCTAGAATAAAAAAAAATACAATCACTGAGATTCCCAGTATGTAATAAACCTGCAACGGTAAGCTATTATTATTTGTAAGAAAAATGGTAAAGGATTTTGCTCTTATTTTAGTACATTTTGACTAATGAAATAGAAGCAGAGCAACTCTGTCCATCTTTTCCTCTTGTAACCTTTATCTTCCTTAACCTTGAGGAAAAGAGACAGTTCTGGAAGGTGAGCAGTGGCGTGAGAAAGGTGAGGCAGTCTGGGGGTGTGTAGCACAGACCCTCACTCCTCTCACTTCTGTGCTACTTCTGTACTTGCTGCGCAGAATTGTTGCTGTTCATAGAGCAAATTCCAATTCATCTCCCGATTTATCTCGCTCCCCTGACGGGTCCTAAATAATAGGAGGTCAGCTTCTAGGTCTTTCTTATCTCTTTCTGTAATAGGAGTGGAATGGATGGGCACTGAGTGAATGAATAAAGCTTTTGGGTCCCTGAGTTCCTGCTGTCATCTCCTTGCCTTTTTCTTGGAATTGTCGTGTCTTTATTGCAAGTCTTTCAGAGTGCTTTACAAGAAATTGCATAATTACCGAAACAGAATTATTTACTGAGTACCCTGTCAGAATGTTTGCCATTTTTCTTTATCATCAGCTTTAAATTTTGCCCAGCATATTTAATCATGTTCAGAATGAAAGGGTCAGTCACTATAAATAGATCTGTCTTTCCTCCTCCTACTCTTCCACACCTGTGTTCCACCTTTTCTTCCTTTATTGGTCCTTCTGGGAAGGTTTTGTGATGTCCATCTCTAAAATAGTCTCCTTTAAAATGGTTCTAAGGGCTTCCCTGATGGCTCAGACGGTCAAGAATTCACCTGCAATGTGGGAGACCTGGATTCGATCCCTGGGTTGGGAAGATCCCTACAAGAAAGCATGGCAACCCACTCCAGTATTCTTGCCTGGAGAATTCCCAGGACAGAGGAACCTGGCGGGCTGTAGTCCATGGAGTTGCAAAGAGTCAGACACGACTGAGCGACTAAGCACAAAGCAGTTCCATAGCAGCATGTGAACACACCAGTCACTTTTACCAAATGCATCTTAGTCACTGCGTTTGAGTCTAGCTTCCATGTGTGAGCTGTTTTTTTGACACTTTGTGTAGGACTTTGAAGAGAAAAAAAAAGAACAAGTAGCAGAGGTATGAGTTTTCTTTTTGGCTTATCAACCCCAGTGGGGAAAGAAAAACTCAGCCTTTTTTGTCTACTTATTATTCTGTTAGGTCCTCTCCTGGCTGTTTGAGATCTTTTTTTTTTTTTTTTTCCCATTTAATCTTCACAACCAGTTTGTGAAATAGATGTTTTCCCCTTATTTTATATCTGAAAATATTGAGGTTAAATAACCTGCCCAGAGTCTCACAGATGGTAAGAAGTGACACCAGAAATTCAGTGATAATTTTGTCTCATTCCCCAGGCCACTGCTGTTTGGCACTGAACCATACTGCTTCTCTCTGAAATAAAAGGTTAAGAGGACTCAGGAATGCAAATGAGGAGGAGTTGGAGCATGAGTGGTTGGTTCAGCTTCTGGTATAATAATTTTTAACGTTTTTCCACTGTGAAAGCACATGATAGAATTCATTTATATTTTGTATATATCTCTTTCTTCTGGCCTGAAAGCTCTTATGCTGCCTCTTTGTCTCTCACTCTCAAGAACATATTGAAAAGCAAGTGAATAACTGTGGCACTGTTATATAAATATATCCTCCAATATTTTCCAGTGTATAAAATACAGTGATATGTAAGATTCATGGCCAATGTTATAAAATGGCCTAGAAGATGAGAAACTCATCTTTACTCTGCTGCGCCAATTGCCTCATGCTGACACCAGGGGGCAGCATATTCACATAGCTTCCAATTTACCGGGCGTTTGAGGTAGTGGGCCATGTTTGGCTCAAGTGGATCAAGTTTGTGTGTTAGTTGCTCAGTCATGTCCAACTCTTTGCAACCCTATGGACTGTAGCCCTCCAGGCTTCTCTGTCTATTGAATTCTCCAGGCAAGAATACTGGAGTGGGTTGCCATTCCCTTCTCCAGGGCATCTTCCTGACTCAGGAATCGAACCCAAACCTGAATTGACCTTCACCTCTTATTTTCCAAGCCAGATGACCCAATCTTAATTGGGCTGCTGCTAAGTCACTTCAGTTGTGTCAGACTCTGTGTGACCCCATAGACGGAAGCCCACCAGGCTCCCCCGTCCCTGGGATTCTCCAGGCAAGAACACTGGAGTGGGTTGCCATTTCCCTCTCCAATGTGTGAAAGTGAAGTCGCTCAGTCGTGTCCGACCCTTCGTGACCCCACGGACTGCAGCTTACCAGGCTCCTCCATCCATGGGATTTTCTAGGCAATAGTACTGGAATGGCTTGCCATTGCCTTCTCCACTTAATTGGGCTAAATGAGTGCAAAACGATTTTCAGTAATGTTATTGAAGAGGAGGGTGGTGAGAGGCATAACCTTGTATGTTGGCACACACATTAAAGTATTTGGTTTTTTATATGAATGGGTGTGTTCTGTGTATTGTAGAATTCTTTCCTGTACCAAGAACACCCAATTTCTTTTTCAGGACTGCAGTGCTGAACATACAGTCTTAACACACTGCAACTTAAACTTTATTTCCCACTAAAGCTTTAGTATATATTTATTTTCTGAAAGGATACCTAGCACAGTTACCAGAATCTCAGAATTTAATATTGATAAATACTATTTTGCTGTCCAGTCCTTACTCAAATTTGATCACATGTCCTTTATACCATTTTATTCCATCCAGATCCACAGTTCCATGTTGCACTTTGTGGCCATTTTCTTTGCTTTCCCTTAATCTGGAGTGGCTCTTATGCTTTTCTCCATGTTCCAACCTTGGTCGTTTTTCAAGGATACGGGCCGGTTATTACATACATTGTCTCTCAACCTGAGTTTGGCTAATATTTTTCACCATTGGATTCGAGTTCTCATGATATTTTATATCGTACTGTGGAAAAATGAGTCCTGATTTCCAAAGGCTAGACCTGGTAACATTGTTTATCTCATACTATCTCTTCAAAAAATAAGTGTAGATGGCATTTTTTACATTGCAAAGCTGCCCTAACCCTGTGGGCTTGGGTTTAGTTTCCCTGAGACCACTGGAAATCTGCAGAATGGGGATTTAGGAATTGTTTATCAGGAGTTTTGTGCTTCAGGACCAGAGGGCAGTGAAAAAATCATATTGTGTTGCCCTCTGTGTTAAAATCATTGTTTTTTTGATATCGTGGAGCCAAACGGAGTTCCCTGTATGTTAATTCACTTGTCAGATGCTGAGTGCTGCTGCTGCTAAGTCACTTCAGTCGTGTCCGACTCTGTGTGACCCCATGACGGAAGCCCACCAGGCTCCCCCATCCCTGGGATTCTCCAGGCAAGAACACTGGAGTGGGTTGCCATTTCCTTCTCCAATGTGCGAAAGTGAAAAGTGAAAGTGAAGTTGCTCAGTCGTGTCCGACCCTTAGCGACCCCACAGACTGCAGCCTACCAGTCTCCTCCATCCATGTAAATTGTTAAGATAATTAAGCCAGTGTTCTAGGGCATGGCGAAGGTGGCTTGTTCGACTCTTGTACCCCTTACCAGGGAGGATGGCACATTTTATTTCCTTGGCAGTAGAATTTTCCTCTGCCAAGAAAAAAAGCATTACTACCCTGAGTTTATAAAGCAAATCAACAATGTCAATTTGGATATATGGCTAATTTCTTAAGACTATTTTATTAGTAGTGTTATAGTTGCTATCAGAACCAGAGAAGTGACTCTGTCTTTGTTTTTTTCTCCTCCCTTTATGCAGCCTCTCCCAGATCTTTGTGTTTCCTTTCCCCCATCCTGCTGTATTTGATAACTCAGCTTTTCCTAAAAGGATTTTGGCTTTTGTTGTAAAAGTTGAAATGAAAAAGCTGTATGCAAATATATGCAGATTAGATTTGGATTATTTTTAAGCCACATGGACAAAATTCCCCTCAGCAGTCTGTTCCCACTAAGAAAAATTCCTCCGTTGTTCTCTTTCCATTTTAAACTTTTTATTTTGAAGTAATTTTAGATGAACAGAAGTGTTGGGACTATAGTACAGGGAGTTACTGTAACCCTTTGTGTAACTGCCCGTAATGTTACATTCACGAAATGGTAGTGTATTTTTCAAAACTGAAAGTTAATATTGGTATGATACTACTGAGTAAACCACAGAGTTTATTAGGATGCCCCGGTTTCCCCACGGACACCCTCTTTCCTTTCCAGGGTTCCAGAATGCATTTAGTTGTCATGTCTTCTTAGTTCCTCCAAGCTGTGGTGGTTTCAGCCTTTCCTTCTTGTAGTAATCTTGACACTTTTAAAAGAGATCTAGTTGTGTGTTTTGCAGAAAGTGCCTCAATTTGTGTTTTTTCTGATGTTTTCTCATGATTAGACTGGAGTTATGATTTTTTGGGGGGAAGTTATGGTTTTTAGGAAAGAATATGATGGAAATGAAGTGTCATTCTACTCAATCTCATCACATCATATCTGGTATATATGGTTTCTTTATTGACTTATAGTTTTCTTATATTCTTTCTCTGTTTTGCGGTTTTAACTCTATGGTGCTATGAATACTGTGGTCAGTTACTTGGTTCACATAAAATCCTCAGAGCCCATTTGAGTTTTCTGTATAATATAGGGTATTTCAATGAAAGAAAATCAAATGCAGGCATGGTTTCCTCTTTCTCAAATACTTTCAACCTCTCAACTCCACTTGAAAAGCATAGTGAGAAGCGGGATATTTCCTGCCATATCAGTAATCAAGGATGTCACAGTCATCAACGATTCCAGTGGTCCAGTGTGAGCTGGTGAGCCTAAGGGCACTCAGGAAGAAGAAGAATACTTGGGATCTAACAGCCATCAAATTACAGCCACTCCCTGTGGTGATCCCCAAGGGAACTCAGGATGTGAAAAACACAGGATTCTGACCACAGGATAGCTGAGATGCACTTGAAAGGAATGGTTTCAGGGAGCCCAGACGCTTGCATTTTTCCATATGTGGAAAAGTCCTAAATTTCTTAACTTAGGTTATCTGGTTATCTTTAATTAACAGTAATCTTAAAAAAAATAATCTTTTGATGTTCAGACTGCCTGCCTTTTATTGCAAAACTTCTGTATAACCTGACTCCTTCGTGCACCTCCTCAGGGTAGTTCTCTCAGGGTTACTTGAGATGCTGTCACCTGGGTTTGAAATCCTAACAACTCCTGCTGAATAAAATATAACTCTCAACTTTTAGGTCGTGACTATTTTTTTAAGTTGACAGTGGGTACGCCACTTTCTAAAATGTTTGGAGAGTCTTGGACAAAGCGTAACACATCTTAAGATTTTTTTTTAAGGTTATTCTTAGTGTATCAGATTTGTGCGCTGGAACAAAGCATACTAGAGATACAGATGTGCTTGACTGAGTTCTGATCTGCCTACTCCTTGCTGAACCAAATTTGACTCTTTGAGTCCTAGAGATGGGGCTTTATTTGGCTCAGAGCATCTGTGGATATTTCAGAAAGCTGATTTTAATCTTAATATAAACTTCTCCTGCCAGTGTAAAGAATAACATGGATGTGGATTGTATCTCATTTCTCATTCACTCATGAACTATCTGGGTCCTAGAAATATTCAATTTAAACAATGAGCCAAAATGAGGAAGGGCCTAAGTGATTCACGAACTATAATCAGTCTATGACCACCAGCAGCTGAAATTGTCACTCTCAATCTTTCTCTAATTAGTGGCTTACTTTAGAAATACCCCTTTTTTATTGATGTATAAGTGACATAAGACAGTATGTTTAATATCAGGTGTACAGAATTATTTGGTATTTAATGCATAAAATCTTTGTAGTAATGTCCTCTGAAACACAGAGTGACAAATAAAATAAAACATAAAACAAAAGAAAACAAATATGTAGTTTTCTTTTTATAGCATTCATCTTTAGAAGGAAGATCACTCTTGTTTGCTTCCTATGATTTAATTCTAATTATGGCTCCCAGAACACATTCTAAATTACTGTACTGTAGCATGAATATTGCTAATTACCTATCCTTCCAATTGGGAGGGAAAAAAAGAAATTTAATTAGCTCTGAAGTTCAAGAACTATTGAAACAAGCACTATTTCCACCCCACTTCTCTGTACTTCTTCTTGCAGATGATGTATTTAATTGCTGGTATTTCGTACTTGATGTGTGAATATATTTGGCATCCATTGCCACCAAGTTGAGTACCATGAGCTTTCATAAGCCACATATGTTCAGAAAGTTTTCTGACAGGGCAGAGAAAAGGAAATCTCAGATCGGCTGCACCCTCAGTCTTCTACTAGAACATGCTGTGTTTAAAGTAGTGATGAGTGAGCTTCCTAATTGGAAAGGTGATCTTTGGTAACTCCTTGAAGATCTTAATTTCAGTGCCCCTGAGATCTCTTCTATCCCATTCTCTCTAGTTTTTAATGTGCTATGTCTCTTTCTGAGTTTGTCTCTTTCCTCACTGGAGTGTACATCTGGACTTCTTCCTTTAGCGTATTTAATTGCTATGCTATCTCTGTGCTTTCTCATTAAGCTGTATACTCCCATCCTGGTTTATATCAGTATTGTCTGACATTGAGAGTATGTTCTTCTAAAAGCTGTGATCTGTTTTCCCCATTTTCCTTCTTTCTTTCTTTTCCAATTACTGTTTATTACACAAACAGTTTCATAATAGTAATAAGGGAACAAAAGAAAATTGAGTTCTATGTTCAGATTACAGTGGACAAACAATTTTTGTTCTCTATTTCTAGTTTTGATCATATGTGTAATGTTTACCTAATTGTAATGCTAAAAGACAGACTATTTCATATTTTACTTGAAGCATTACATCAAAAGGGTTTTTTTCATGTTGTTATATCACCATCATCCTAATGACTGTTTATGTCATGAAGTTGATACACTGTCATATATTTAGACGTTTTTAATTGCTGGACATTTAATGTTGCAGTTTTTTCCTATTTATGAAAAATATTCTGTTGTGCATGTTTGTTTTTGCTTTTCTTTAGAATTATTTCAGTGAGGTAGGTCACTAACAAAGTACTTGAGGATTTTCGTTGTTCTCAGGTTCGGTGCTGTGTTTTGTTTGTGTTTGTTTTTAGCACAATGTCATTTATAAGAAGGCATTTTGTCAATGTCTTGGGATCAGGCGGTGATAAGGAAGTCCATTTTGGAAGCAGTCTTTTCATGTGAACTCATTATTGGGGTTCTGAAAATGATCTTTTAGGAAGCGATAGTGAAAGCAAAGCAGCCATTGAGTCTTTGGGGAGATGATCAAATTGTTGGGATTTGAAAGGTCAATTCAAAATTCATTCGCTGGCCTGCTATAAACTATATTGAAATTTTTTCTAGTAAAAATATATTCTCAACAATATCAAAGACTAATTTAAAAGCTGGCTGGGTGTCCTGTATATCATTCCAAATATCATTTGAAAGTTTTCTTTTATGTCTAACCGGAATCTCAATCTGCTGTGGAAAATCATTTTCAAGTATTACAATCCAACTTGCAATTAAACATAGTTACATTATTCTTCACAGAGAGTAGAGACACTGTTGTCTGCCGTGACTGGGGGCCATTTTGAGTTGGGCAAGGGACAGAGGGAAAGCAGCGTCCCTGTAGGGTTAAGAGAGGTGGTTGAAGATGAGCCTTGATGTAACTCCCCAGCAGAGTCCTCTTTCTTAGTATCTGTTTGGTTTCGGTTGTCTTAAGGGGAGGATGCATTCTGTAGCTCAACAGTGCCTTCTGTGACCGGTTACCACTGCCGTCTCGTTCCAATCAGACATGGAAAATACGCTGAACAAATTTAAAGAGCTGTGAGTACTTACTAACTTGTACTGCGAGAGGTGATGATAGTAGATGGCAACTTGATTCGAAGCCCATGTTCAACATTTGGAAGGGATAAGCATTTTATTAATATGTTCAGCTCTAAAATTATCCCACGTGTATGTTTCTTTTACTCCCTCTGTCATTTTTTTATATTTTAATTTTATTATTATGATGATGATTTTGGGGTTTTTTTTTTTGGCTGTGCCACGCAGCATGTAGGATTTTAGTTCCCCAACCAGGAATCAAACCCATGCCTGGAAGTGCACCACCCCTGCGGTGAAGTGCAGAGTCTTAACCAGTGGGCCACCAGGGAAGTCCCCTCCCTCTCTCCTTTTAGTCTTATGTTCCCTTTCTGTTCTCTCTTTTTCTCGTATTTCCAATGCTGTTTTTCTCCTCCTGTCTCTCTTCTTCCATCCCTTCTCTCCTCTTCTCTCTCTCTTTCCCTCTTAGTTTCTGCCATTCTTAATTCCCTTCTTTTTCCTTTGGGAAAATAGGCTTTAAATTTTAAGTATGCTAAGGGAGTGTCACTTCATAGTGAGAAATTGCAGGATTCAGGGACCGCATTTTATGGCTTATTGATAGAGAGAGGCTGCAGGAGCTCGTGCTTATGGCAGTGATTTAAGGGTGATGGCCCCGTGTCTCAGATGAATTCGATTGTGTTGTGGGGCAGCTGGATTCCATTGTCACCTGATTCTGACCTTTCTTTGCCGTGTAATTAACAATGTGCCAGACGCAGATCATAAAGTGAGTGCAGTTCAATGAATAATACTACATACTGGTGCCTGAAGTTTGTCTTAACCATGGGACTAGTGGGCATGGGATGTGCCTGGATGTCTAGCCAGGAATGACATTTAAGCTCCATTGCCTGATGCTGGGTTATGAGAGCTCTGACATGTGTCCCCAGACAGTTGCTCACTACAGATGGCGGATGAGCTCTGAAGCTTCAGCCTTACGTGTCCGGGAGCCCAGAGGCAAACTGACCCATTTCTCCTTAGGCTCAGCATCTGTGTTGGCTGTTAGAAATGATCAGAATACACTTTAATTTATTTTTCTGATGAAGCTTGGGAGGCTTAATTTTTGGTGATTAAACTAGATTTCTGAATAGATTTCCCCAAACCCCAAACATCTTGCTCAGAGATTCATATAGTGATGTAGGCTTGCCTCCCTTGACGAGTGTTGCTGTGGATTCAGTCCTTTTCATGGCTTTTGTGTTGTGTATTGATTAGCAGACCACGAGCTGACTGCCAAGCACGTACACAGAAAAAAAGGAGTGGGAGAGTATTAAGCCTGGGATGGATAATACTCATTAGCTTAAGATGCATAAAATAAGTTGAGGTAGGATGGGAAGGGGTACAGAACAGAAGATTTGCACCCCATCATGGTTTCATTTACTAATTAAAGAGCTTGGCAAGGTGGTTCAGACAGATTTAGGGACTGAATATAAGCAGGCTTCGAGTGATCACTAAGATTTTATTCAGAACACGAAGCAGTTGACTTTGGTTTCACCGGAAGATGGGCAGATACGGCCATGTAGTCAATTAGTAACCTGGAATTACAGGAACCTGGGGGCGGGCCATCACTATTGTGGCTTTTCTCTGTCCAGTCTCAGGAAAGCCAACAGAGCAGGTGCCATCTGCATTGTGCATATGAGTTTGGGGGTGGGAGTGGTCCTGAGAGGAGCCAAAGAAAAAGGAGAGAGAGGTCCTTTAAAGGAAGGCATTTCTTATCTCTTCTCTGAATAAGCTTTGAGCTTAACACAAGATGCATTACCAAAGGAGTTCATCTAGAGTTTATGCATTGAGCCTACCTGTGGGAAGATGCCACCATGGGGACAGGGGAAGTGGTCATCATGGACAATTTAAGTTTTTGCAATTTAGTTTCATTATTTACTTTGAAATGAATTCTCTGATAATTGTGCTCAGTCATTTCAGTCATGTCTGACTCGTTGAGACCCTATGGACTACAGCTGGCCAGGCTCCTTCATCCATAGGATTCTGCAGGCAGGAATACTGGAGTGGGTTGCCATGCCCTCCTCCATGGCATATTCCCGATGCAGGGATCGAACCTGTGTCTCCTGGGACTCCTGCATTGTAGGCAGATTCTTTACCTGGTGAGCCACCAGGGAAGCCCTTCTCTGATAATTGGCTTCATGTAAAATCAAAGGGAGATTTGGAATAATACCTTCAAAGGCAAATCAGTGGGATTTTCAGTCATCTTCTCCATTGCTTGGAGAAGGAACTGGCAACCCACTCCAGTATTCTTGCCTGGAGAATCCTGTGAACAGAGGAGCCTGGTGGGCTGCTGTCTATGGGGTCGACAGAGTTGGACACAACTGAAGCGACTTGGCATGCATTCATGCACTGGAGAAGGAAATGGCAACCTACTCCAGTATTCTTGCCTAGAGAATCCCAGGGATGGAGGAGCCTGGTGGGCTGCCGTCTATGGGGTCTCACAGAGACGGACATGAGTGAAGCAACTTAGCAGCAGCAGCTCCATTGCTTTTTTCCATCAAAGGGGACCACTGTAACTTGGCTTGCACCCACCTCAGTGGCCCCTTTCCTTGGACCCTCAGATGATGAGATGGGGCTTCCAGGAGGAGTATGAGAGGACATGGTGCATTCCCATGTGCCCATGCTGGACAGGTCTGAGAATAGGGAGATATTACTGAGGCCACTGGATCTAATTTCAAAGAGTGTATCTCCAGCGTTAAATGGGTTTGCCTTAAATTCTGAACAGTTACAGATGATGTAATCCTTTGAGACATTTTATTAAGCAGATTGAATTAAGATACAGGAAATGCTATTTCACATTTCATCAGAGAGGAAAGTCAAGTCTTATGAAAGTTGTTTACTGTAACAGGAGGTTGTTGTGTGTCTGTTTCAACTCAATTTTCTCATTATTTCAGGATCTGTGTTCCCTGCTGCCCTCTACTCCTTGCACAGTAGAAAACCTAGTCTGCTAATAGCTTGTTGAGATGACTAAGAGCCTTCTTCCAGTTGTGGGAAATTGGTGCTCAATGAAAATAGTCCACAGAAACCTCTATTTGCTGGATCAAGTGTGTGTACTTATATGCATACATGGAACCTATTTATTTAGCTCCAGTGTTGCAACTTAAGATGGCCATTTTCCTTCTGGGCGTAGCATATGCCTGCACTAACTTGATAGTAACTGAGTAGTTAACTTGAGTTGTACTTCTCGTATTGTTGCTAATGTGCCCTCCACCTAAGATAAGGCATTTGGCCACTTGCTGTAGAATCTAATATGGTAATCAAGGCTATGGGTACTTCTTGGTAGCAGGCTAGATCCTAAATTTACATAAATGTCATATCAAATCTTACTTTTTCTTAGCTTAGCTGATGGAATCTTTGAGAGGATTGGGAAAGCAATAAGTCGATTTGGGTGTTGTAGTATTTTGGAGAGAGACTTGGGAAGGAAACAAAGTTAGGGATGCATTGGTATGTCTCACTTAGCTTTTCTTATGTAAAAAAGATATACTCAGAAACACTTCCTAGTTATTGAGAGTAAATTTCTTTTCTGAAATATCTCAAGTGGCTCAGAAGAGGATTTCAGTATGAAATGACTTTTTTTTTAAACGAAAGCACAGACAATTCTCTCTCCACCCTCAACCCTTTACAGAATTTCAAAGAAGAGGAGAAATAGAAATGAAACTGACAAGAGAAGTCATCTAAAATTAAAACTCTCCATATGGAATTCCTTTTTCTTTTCCTCTATATATTGTACTTGAAGTCCTAGAAACTCAGCTCCATCTTTGAGAATGTTGTTACAGGATGGTCATTGGAGGCTCTTTTAACTCCTAACTTCTACCATTGTTCAGTGATTGATATCTTCTAAATGGTAAAACAGTGTTCTTCTAAGTGATAACTTTTTATTGAAAAAAAACTTACTATCTTTTCTTATATATTGAATAGGATGAGTACAGAATTCAAAAGGTATATGTGTGAGCGTGCGCAGTTGTGTCTGACTCTGTGCGACCCTATGGACTGTAACCCTCCAGGCTACATTGTCCATGGAATTTCCCATGCAAGAATACTGGGATGGGTTGCCATTTTTCCTCCAGGGGATCTTCCCAACCCAGGGATTGAACTGCATCTCCTGATGTGGCAGATAGATTCATCACCACTTGAGCCACCTGCTGCTGCTGCTGCTAAGTCACTTCAGTCGTGTCCGACTCTGTGTGACCCCATAGACGGAAGCCCACCAGGCTCCCCCGTCCCTGGGATTCTCCAGGCAAGAACACTGGAGTGGGTTGCCATTTCCTTCTCCAATGTGTGAAAGTGAAAAGTGAAAGTGAAGTCGCTCAGTCGTGTCCGACCCTTCGCGACCCCACGGACTGCAGCCTACCAGGCTCCTCAGTCCATGGGATTTTCCAGGCAAGAGTACTGGAGTGGCTTGCCATTGCCTTCTCCTAGGAAGCCCTTAAAAGGCACAGAAAATTTAAAAAAAAAAATGGTGAAATGATTCCTTCCACCTCTTTCCTCCAGCCTTTCTCTTCCCTTCCCTGGAGACAAATACTGTTGTCAGTGTTCATATTTTTATCTTTTGGTATGTATATGAATGTGTTTAGGAATTCATGGAGTTTAAGTATCTCTTTATGCTAGATGTGTTTTCTTGGTTCCCATCAGTTTAAAATGTATTTGAAGAGAAAGTAAGGCTTAGTGACAGTAATAAGTTAATGGATTATATTTAGCTAATCATATAAATTTACCTAGAATTCTCCTGGATAAACCTTCTTGCTACTGTATTACATTTATATCTCCATATTTCATTGTCAAAGATGTCATTTATTGGGAGATATACATTTTATGTACAACTTAGAATGAAAATAACCTAACCAGTGAACTATTAACCAATACTTACTATTATCTATTTATTTAATCCTATTATTTGGGTCTTCCCTGGTGGCTTAGATGGTAAAGAATCCACCTGCAATGCGGGAGACCCATGTTCTATCCCTGGGTCAGGAAGAGCCTCTGGAGAAGGGAACGTCTACCCACTCCAGTATTTTGCCTGGAGAGTTACATGGACAGAGGAGCCCAGCGGGTTATAGTCCTTGGGGTTGAAAAGAGACACGACTGAGCAACTAACACTTTCACACTTCATTTCCAATTATTTAAGTATTTTCTAAAATATTATGTTTTTTTTAAAGAGCTCAATTAGACTTACTGATACATAGATGGACTTCCCTGATAGCTCAGTTGGTAAAGAATCTTCCTGCAATGCAGGAGATTCCAGTTCGATTCCTGGGTTGGGCAGATCTGCTGGAGAAGGGATAGGCTACCCAGTCCAGTATTCTTGGGCTTCCTTTGTAGCTCGGCTGGTAAAGAATCCATCTGCAATTCTGGAGACCTGGGTTCAATCCCTGGGTACATAGATGCTTATTATTTAACACTCTTGAAAGCACATAAAAATAAGTAGCAGGAAAATAGATAAGTTTCATTCCTGAAATTTCTATCCATGGACTCACCTCTTCTGAATCATTTCCACCTCAATTCTTCATTATCTATCTATATTTTCCAAACAATTTGCCCCATGTGCTGTCAAGAACTATTTGGTGATACAGTTTACAAAAAATCTGAAAAATTAAAAGTCAGTGGTGCTGAGCTCTTAAACTATCCTACTTCTGCAGTTTTGTAGAGTTGGCACACTCTTGGCTACCACCAGGTTGGAAATGTAGTGAAACATGCTCGGTTGCCTCTGCTTCTACCCCTTTCCACAAACACTGGGGCTTGGGGTTAAAGAAAAAAAAAACACCTCCAATATTGTCTCAAGGTTTTTATTGCAGATCCTGATACCCATTCTGCTATGTGATGCTGGGTTTTTAATATTCACACATGCTCATGCAAAGAAAATTACTTTGTGACTGATGTCTGGTAGAGAGAAGTTAAAGAACCATTGATTATGAAATTCTACCCAGATTTAGAACTATTAAAATATGAAAAACAAGTGCATCTTAGAATTGATGAAGATGATAACCTTAATTCTGAGTCTTATTAATTAAAAATGGAATTTCTGGAAGTTTTATACTTTCAGATGAGAATTATTTCTAGATTGTAGACTTTTGCAAGGCTCATAAATCAAAGCCATAAGTCAAAAGCAGTGAGCTTTGAGATTTTGACATGTCTTAGATTCATAAGTGTGAACCTTCCCTTCCCTCTTATGCTCACAAATATTGACAGCACATTTCTTTTTCAGAACATCTGAAGTCAGTTAGTTTGATATTTAAGTGGCAGGTTAAAAACTCTTTTCTTTTCTCTGCTAATGAGTCAGCTATTTGTTTTACGCTAAGAAATTCAGAGATCAGATTTAAGAATAATATTCTAATAGAAAAAGGGAAAAACAATGAAAGAAAAGTCTAATTTGCGACCCAACTTGGTTTAAGTCACAGCTATTTTTTCCCTTTATTTGAAATGTGTAGTATTATAGTCAATAAGTTACTAAGAAAAAAATTCAGAATTTGGAAAGGAGGCAAAGAGTAGAGTGGCATATCCTTTCAATGTGGTATTGGAGCAATAAAAAGAAAAAAAATAAAAGCCTGGCCAAAGATGATTCCATTCTCCAGGAGAGCATTCCTGTGTTTAACTGGGTTGTTTACTGTTACTAGAGCTTAGTCGGTGCGAAATGGTACGCTACTGTGTAAGTTTTAGCTGGTAGAGCTGCCTAGCAGGAAATCTTACCCCAAATATTATAATGCTCTTAGGACATAAACTAGCTTTATAAGTAATCTAGCAATCTTTTACTAATATTCTTTTTGCAGATGCTACAAACACCACCCTCTTCAAATGCACTATGAACCAGCTTTATCATCCTACTGGTTTCTTCATTACTGAGTTGAGTAAATCTTGACCCATGTTTATTCTGTGTTTTCACAGGAGTCCCGTTATTAAAGTTTTGAACCTTTCCCTTTGTCAAGATTTTAATCTCTCATGTGAAACAGAGTTATTACCAGTCACTATGAAATATATTTGTAGCTTGACAAGTGTGTGTGGTAGCAGTTCATAGTAATCCGAAAGCATCATAATGCATATTTACCAGGTTCAAAAGTAGACTGCTGAGGATGTATGTGAGCAAGACTTTTACCCAGTGATGTCAGCGTGATTAGCAAATGATTCTATTTGTGTGAATGGAAAAGTTTCAGGAGCTGGAGTTGGGCTTGGGTAGGGAATTGTTCTAGCCAGAGCTGGAACTGTCTGCAGAATCCTGAGAGCCTTTTCAGAACAGCCCTGGGGGTTCAGGGGTGCCCTACAGAGGTAGGTTTTGTGTTTACTCCTTTGGCAGCAGGAGTGGGGTTTTCTAAGCCCTCAACCATGTATGCAATTGTTCCCCGGAGTTATGGCCCTCGTTCTTTAGGGATCATCAGACATTAAATATATTTAGTTCGTTTTACCCTCCCACACCCTGATTATTCTTTCATTATCCTTCTCCTGCCATCAGCCCTGTTTTCTCCCTCTTCTTCTCTCTGCCTCTCTATCCATTAAGGAATGCTCCCTGACTTGGAATGGTATGGCAGATGACATCATGTTTAACTGAGATATGTATTTATTTGATTACTTCAGGGCTTTTTATAATGTCTTAGAAGCACAGTAAATGCCAAGCAATGAGACACACACAAATCAGTGGAGGGAAATTTCATATGTATTTGAACTTTGCATTGATCACCTTAACTGTGTACCTAAGTCATTTTCCTGAGAAGAGAATTAATGTATCTCAGATTTATGGTGTCTTTGGGACACTTATTTTGAAGTGGCAGAATACTCAACATACAATGATGCATTATCTTATGTAACTCAGCACCTGGAAGTCAGGTAAAATGTTGATGAATGTATAAATGAGTGGAAAATGGAAAATGCTATTGAATCTTTTTTGCCAGAAGTCTCTATAAATAGAACAAATTACTATGCAGGTGGGAGACTGAAATTTTCCACAAGAATGCAAGGAGATGGGGAAGGTACAATATCACCCCAGGATTTGGGGGGAACTTTTGATTCTTTAATTAGTTCTTTTCTGATTCTGTTGGCAGAATCCTGGGGTGGGGGGACGATTCAACAGTGTTGGGAAGGAGGCCCCTTTAGCACAGTATTGGTGAGATCTTTGAGTAAGTGTGGGCTGAGCATAGTCTGGGAATCAGTTCTGTGGGGTCAGTGAGAAGGCTGAATTAATGGAAGCTGAAGCTTAAGAATGCAAGGACCGTTGATGTCTTGAAGGGAACCAGAACTAGAAAAAGGACCAGAAATTCCAAATGAGGGATCTTTTGGCAGAAGGTGAGGGAGGACACTAATGCAATTCTAGATGGGAAGTGAATAATCCACAGCTACCATTTCCCTGGGGCTTACCTGTTGCTCTGTTCAAAACGTTTTCTATATGTCATCTAACTTGATCTTCACCAAGCAAATGAGAGAGAATACCTACATAGAGTTATAGCTGAAGAAGTGGGTTTTTGTTATTGTTGTTTAGTCAGTAAGTTGTGTCCAACTCTGCAACCCCATGGACTATAGCATGCCAGGTTTCCCTCAGTTCAGTTCAGTTCAGTCGCTCAGTTGTGTCTGACTCTTTGTGACCCAATGAACCACAGCACGCCAGGCCTCCCTGTCCATCACCAACTCCCGGAGTCCACCCAAACCCATGTCCATCGAGTCAGTGATGCCATCCAACCATCTCATCCTCTGTTGTCCCCTTCTCCTCCTGCCCTCAATCTTTCCCAGCATCAGGGTCTTTTCAAATGAGTCAGCTCTTCGCATCGGGTGGCCAAAGTATTGGAGTTTCAGCTTCAACATCAGTCCTTCCAATGAACACCGATCTCCTTTAGGATGGACTGGTTGGATTTCCTTGCAGTCCAAGGGACTCTCAAGAGTCTTCTCCAACACCACAGTTCAAAAGCATCAGTCCTTCGGTGCTCAGCTTTCTTCACAGTCCAACTCTCACATCCATACATGACCACTGGAAAAACGATAGCCTTGACTAGACACACCTTGGTTGGCAAAGTAATGTCTCTGCTTTTTAATATGCTATCTAGGTTGGTCATAACTTTCCTTCCAAGGAGTAAGTGTCTTAATTTCATGGCTGAAATCAGCATCTGCAGTGATTTTGGAGCCCCAAAAAATAAAGTCTGACACTGTTTCCACTGTTTCCCCATCTACTTGCCATGAAGTGATGGGACCGGATGCCATGATCTTAGTTTTCTGAATGTTGAACTTTAAGCCAACTTTTTCACTCTCCTCTTTCACTTTCATCAAGAGGCTCTTTAGTTCCTCTTCACTTTCTGCCATAAGGGTCATGTTATCTGCATATCTGAGGTTACTGCTATCTCTCCCAGCAATCTTGATTCCAGCTTATGCTTCCTCCAGCCCAGCGTTTCTCATGATGTACTCTGCATAGAAGTTAAATAAGCAGCGTGACAATATACAGCCTTGATGTACTCTTTTCCCGATTTGGAACCAGTCTGTTGTTCCGTGTCCAGTTCTAACTGTTGCCTCCTGATCCTTCAGTACATCCCGGAGTTTGCTCAGATTCATGTCCCTTGAGTCAGTGACGCTATTTCTTTTCTAAGAGCATCCGCTGATTTTGAAGATTGCTTTGGAACCCACATTGGTGTCGCTCCAACTCTGTGCTGCTTACCGTACTCCTTGCTGCCCTTTACGGGTGCTTGCTTTGCCCTTTGTGGTTAGCCAGGCCCTTTACTGATGAGGTACTTGTCAGAACTGAAGAGACTTTCCTGCCTGTTCAAAGCCATTTAGGGTGAATTATTTGGAGAATAAGCCCTGTGAACACAGTGGGCACAGGACCCAGGTGGATATTCTCCGAGCACTGCACTGTAGTCCTAGAGGTGGGCTTTTATGGGGTCTTTTTGGGGGGCCACCTGTGCTCCCTTTGAACTGTTCCTTGATTTTTCCCATCTCAGCCCCTGCATACGGTGCCACTGAGGAAGGTACCACCTACACCAGCTTTACTGATGAAGAGTGAGCACTTTGTGAACAAATAGACTCTACCTCCTCTGCCTTTTGTCTGATATGTAAGAACTCAGCAAAGCTTCTTTCCTTCAAGGTGCTGAAGAGAAAATTGATCCTTGACTAGAAAAATGAGAGACTAGGAGAGGAAATTATGCTCTTTTTGTAGACAAGGGAGGAGTTTATATAAATATGTTCAGAGTGGTTTTACAGACTGCCCATGTATGCACTCACTCTGTTGAAGAAAGATTCATTTGTGGAGGATTGAAATGTTCCTATTAATATTCCTTATCTAAGAGAAACAGAGGTATCAACTGAATTTCACTAAAGGTAATAGGAATACTGATCTCCAAGAGTCTTCTTTTATATTTGGTTTCCTCTTTTGTTGTTAAAAATACATTTCATTTCTCTGTTACATGCCAGAGTACAGCAGAGGAAAATTATAGCGTAATCAGTATGAAAGTAATAGCAAATGTCAGTGCCCATTTGCAGTTCTGGTCACAACTACCTTTCATCTTACATTTTATTATGCCTTCATATTTCAGGTGCAAAGTTCTAAAATTATTAAACTGACTTCAGTTGCTGTAGTCAAATAACACTAATAAAATGTAGCCTTTCTAAATTTGCATTGTAATAATGAACTATTTTACTCAGAGAAAAATAACTGAATATAAAAGATATTGGGCTTCCCTGGTGGCTCAGCGGTAAAGAATCTTTCTGCAAATGCAGGAGAACTGAGTTCAATCCCTGGGTGGGGAAGATCCCTTGGAGGGAAAAATGGCAACCCACTCCAGTATTCTTGCTTGGAAAATCCCATGGACAGAGGCGCCTGATGGGCTCCAGTCCATGGGATCGCAAGTGTCAGACACGACTGAGTGACAAAGTCGCCACCACCACCAAAGATATTCATGTATGTACTTACAATTTAGATTTAATAGATAGTAACATTCAACTGTATTTTCTTCGAACATCTTTATTTGGGGAGGAAGCATGATTAAGAAAACAAGACATTACAGATTAAGTCCATGCCCCCCTCTCTCCGCACCTGTCCCTTTTCATCCTTCCTCTATCTTATCCTGATGCATATCACTTCCCTGCATGTTTTTGTACTTTGAAATAATGTTTGTAGAAATTTTGAGTCCAATTTTCTTTACATATATATTTTGCGATGACATTACCAGTTGAAAGCCATGATGTGTATGTTTGAAGTTATTTTTTTCTGAGATCGAATTAAAGACCCAGTTGTTAGAGGAGGTTGAATTTAGTTCAAATAACCACCAAAAAATAAATCAGACTTGAAGAAGTTAGTTTCAGTCTCTCTTGTCCCTCAGCCCTGCCCTCAGCCTCTGGGTAACCTGACAGATCCTTGCACGCTGGGGGTCCTTCAGGACCAGGTTCTAGAGCATGTGACGTTTGCAACACAACCAGGAGGCGTTCTCTTTTTTAACGTGGAAGGCGGCCATGGTAACCCACACCAGTGCTCTTGCCTGGAAAATTCCATGGGCGGAGGAGACTGGTGGGCTGCAGTCCATGGGGTTGCGAAGAGTCGGACACGATTGAGCGACTTCACTTTTCACTTTCATGCATTGGAGGAGGAAATGGCAAACCCACTCCAGTGTTCTTGCCTGGAGAATCCCAGGGACGGGGGAGCCTGGTGGGCTGCCGTCTATGGGGTCGCACAGAGTCGGACATGACTGAAGCGACTTAGCAGCAGTAGCAGCAGTTTTTCTTAATAATTCCATTCAATCTGTTTGCTAAGGTTAGGGGCAACTTGGCATTTATCTAACATTTTCAATAATTCTAATCCTCTTTCAGGGTTTATTGCTGTCTCATTGGTAATGGTCTCAAATCCTTGTTTTTCAGATCCTTATTCTCAGGACTGAGACAGTCACAGTCATTGTATCTGCAGATGGGTAGATATAATGTGAGCAAAACCAAATCAAGGAGAGGTCACTTGCTTTTCTGTTGGCTCCTATGAGTGGCAGCCAGGAAGGGAGATATTTCTGCCATGGTTTTGCTGATTTCTTAGAGGCGGAAAGTGTGTCATAAGACGCATTTTTAGAAGTTTGTTTTAAAAAAATCTATTTTATTACTGACTTTCAAACTAAAACTGTGGCACTCCTTCAGGTCTTTCTATCCTCAGCTCCAGCTATTCTCTTTGGAATTGCTTCCATTACATTCTTTAGGAAGCCATCTTCTTTCAAGAATTTTCAAGGTAACTGGGGTGGCTGCATCTATTTAGCTTTACTATTTTTAGATTGAACCATGTGAAATTCCATTACTGCAGATCACAAATGGTCAGATATTGGCAGTTTCAAAGGTTCAGCCCTACATATTTGGGGAACCCTGAACATTTACAGCTCTAAAGACTTTAGAGCTGAAGGGTCCCATCAAGATAATATTGTCCAACTGCCAGCATTTACAGGTGACCACCCCTGGGCTGGCCCAGGATTGGCCAGTCAGTAGTGAAGTGCCTCACTCAGGCCAAAGCTGTGATTCTAGTTTCCTGACAAAGTGAAGTGAGGTGTGAACAGTCAGGCTCCTGGAGATGCTGGCTTAAAAGGATCGGGTTAAAGAAGGGGAGTCCTTTAAGCCCAGAGGGCTGTACCTTTTGTAGCGCTGGCAAATTGAGCAAATGCCCTGCAGTGATCCCAGCCAGAGGGGCCTCAGGACCTGAAATTGCCTCTGACTCAGATAAGGGACCTCTTTCTGGCCTTCTTCTTCTGAGGGAAATGTCTAAATTCTCACACTTTCTGAAATGCTGTATTCAGGAGGCAAGCTGTTCTGCACAGGACTTGCTTGGGCAGGTGAAGATGAGCCTTTCTGCCCAGCTGTGTCCCTTGGGCACAACTGGACATGACCTGCAGGGGACTTTCAGAAAAGGCTTGGGCAGAGTCCAGGTGAGAATCCGAACCATTTCTCATCTTTTCCTGCAGGATGGTCTCTGTTTCCTTTTAGAAAACAGTGGGCACACCTCTACTCAGATATAAGTAAGAAGCAATGCATCTTCATTAGAGAAAATTTGAAAAATATGGACAGGTAGGGAAAAAAAGTCTTCTATCTCCCTACCACTACAAATAAATTACCATTAATACTTTGGGAAGTTTCCTTCCAGTTTTTAAAAACTCACAATTACATGCTAAGTGTATATCTTGATATTGCCTGCATGTATATGTTTGTTTTATGGATCACAATAAACTCTGGAACATTCTGAAAGAGATGGGAATACCAGACCACCTGACCTGCCTCTTGAGAAACCTGTATGCAGGTCAGGAAGCAACAGTTAGGAATGGACATGGAACAACAGACTGGTTCCAAATAGGAAAAGGAGTACGTCAAGGTTGTATATTGTCACCCTGCTTATTTAACTTATATGCAGAGTACATCATGAGGAACGCTGGGCTGGAAGAAGCACAAGCTGGAATCGAGATTGCCGGGAGAAATATCAATAACCTCAGATATGCAGATGACACCACCCTTATGGCAGAAAGTGAAGAAGAACTCAAAAGCCTCTTGAAAGTGAAAGAGGAGAATGAAAAGGTTGGCTTGAAGCTCAACATTCAGAAAACAAAGATCATGGCATCTGGTCCCATCACTTCATGGGAAATAGAGGGAAAACAGTGCCTGTGGAATAAAGTGTCAGACTTAATTTTGGGGCTCCAAAATCACTGCAGATGGTGACTGCAGCTATGAAATTAAAAGATGCTTACTCCTTGGAAGGAAAGTTATGACCAACCTAGATAGCATATTAAAAAGCAGAGACATTACTTTGCCAACCAAGGTCCGTCTAGTCAAGGCTATGGTTTTTCCTGTGGTCATGTATGGATGTGAGAGTTGGACTGTGAAGAAAGCTAATCGCCGAAGAATTGATGCTTTTGAACTGTGGTGCTGGAGAAGACTCTTGAGAGTCCCTTGGACTGCAAGGAGATCCAACCAGTCCATTCTAAAGGAGATCAGTCCTGGGTGTTCATTGGAAGGACTGATGCTAAAGCTGAAACTCCAATACTTTGGCCACCTCATGCGACGAGTTGACTCACTGGAAAAAGAGTCTGATGCTAGGAAGGATTGGGGGTGGGAGGAGACGGGGATGACAGAGAATGAGATGGCTGGATGGCATCACCGACTCAAAGGATATGAGTTTGAGTGAACTTCGGGAGTTGGTGATGGACAGGGAGGCCTGGTGTGCTGTGATTCATGGGGTCGCAAAGAATCAGACACGACTGAGCGACTGAACTGAACTGAACTGATATATATATGTAATGTAATAAGAATACATAGAGAGAGTACTGTGTATAAAATACACAATGTCATTATACTACTATTGAAATTCTACACAGAGTACCACATATATTTTATATTCCTAACTAAGTACTCTGTGAAGATAATTTTTTAAAATTTATTTATTTTACTTGAAGGCTAATTACTTTACAATAGTGTAGTGTTTTTTTGCCAAACATCAACATGAATCAGCCATGGGAGCACATGTGTTCCCCATCCAGATCCTCCCTTCCACCTCCCTCCCCATTCCATCCCCCAGGTCATCCCAGTACACCTGCCCTGAGCACCCTGTCTCATGCATCGAACCTGGACTGGCGATCCCCTTCACATATGATAATATGCACATTTCAATGCTACCCTCTCAAATCATCCCACCCTTGCCTTCTCCCACAGAGTCCAAAAGACTGTTGTTTACATCTGTGTCTCTTTTGCTGTCTCGCATATAGGGTCATCGTTACCATCTTTCTAAATTCCACATATATGTGTTAGTATACGGTATTGGTGTTTTTCTTTCTAACTTTCTTAACTCTGTATAATAGGCTTCAGTTTCATCCACCTCATTAGAATTGATTCAAATGCATTCTTTTTAATGGCTGAGTAATATTCCCTTGCATATATGTACCACAGCTTTCTTATCCATTTGTCTGCCGATGGGCATCTAGGTTGCTTCCATGTCCTGGCTATTGTAAACAGTGCTGCGATGAACATTGGGGTACATGTGTCTCTTTCAATTCTAGTTTCCTTGGTGTGTATGCCCAGCAGTGGGATAGCTGGGTCATATGGCAGTTCTATTTCCAGTGTTATAAGGAATCTCCACACTGTTCTCCATAGTGGCTGTATTAGTTTGCATTCCCACCAACAGTGTAAGAGGGTTCCTTTTTTTCCTCACCCTCTCCAGCATTTATTATTTGTAGACTTTTGGATAGCAGCCATTCTGACTGGTGTGAAATGGTATCTCATTGTGGTTTTGATTTGCATTTCTCTGATTATGAGGGATGTTGAGCATCTTTTCATGTGTTTGTTAGCCATCTGCATGTCTTCTTTGGAGAAATGTCTGTTTAGTTCTTTGGCCCATTTTTTGATTGGGTCGTTTATTTTTCTGGAATTGAGCTGCAGGAGCTGCTTGTACATTTTGGAGATTAATTCTTTGTCAGTTGCTTCATTTGCTATTATTTTCTCCCATTCTGAAGGCAGTCTTCTCACCTTGCTTGTACTTTCCTTCGTTGTGCAAAACTTTTAAGTTTAATTCGGTCCCATTTGTTTATTTTTGCTTTTATTTCCACTATTCTGGGAGGTGGGTCATAGAGGATCCTGCTGTTGTTTTTGTCAGAGTGTTTTGCCTATGTTTTCCTCTAGGAGTTTTATAGTTTCTGGTCTTATGTTTAGATCTTTAATCCACTTTGAGTTTATTTTTGTGTATGGTGTTAGAAAGTGTTCTAGTTTCTTTGTTTTATAAGTAGTTGACCAGTTTTCCCAGCACCACTTGTTAAAGAGATTGTCTTTTCTCCATTGCATATTCTTGCCTCCTTTGTCATAGATAAGATGTCCATAGGTGTGTGGATTTATCTCTGGGCTTTCTATTTTGTTTCATTGATCTATATTTCTGTCTTTGTGCCAGTACCATACTGTCTTGATGACTGTAGCTTTGTAGTATAGTCTGAAGTCAGGCAGGTTGATTCCTCTAGTTTCATTCTTCTTTCTCAAGATTGCTTTGGCTATTCGAGGTTTATTGTATTTCCATACAAATTGTGAAATTATTTGTTTTAGTTCTCTGAAAAATACTGTTGGTAGCCTGATAGGGATTGCATTGAATCTATAGATTGCTTTGGGTAATATACTCTTCTGATCCATGAACATGGTATAGTTCTCCATCTATTTGTGTCATCTTTGATTTCTTTCATCATTGTTTTATAGTTTTCTATATAGAGGTCTTTTGTTTCTTTAGGTAGATTTATTCCTAAGTATTTTATTCATTTTGTTGCAATGGTGAATGGTATTGTTTCCTTAATTTCTCTTTCTGTTTTCTCATTGTTAGTGTATAAGAATGCAAAGGATTTCTGTGTGATAATGTTATATCTTGCGACTTTACTATATTCATTGATTAGCTCTAGTAATTTTCTGGTAGAGTCTTTAGGGTTTCCTATGTAGAGGATCATGTCATCTGCAAACAGTGAGAGTTTTACTTCTTCTTTTCCAGTCTGGATTCCTTTTGTTTCTTTTTCTTCTCTGATTGCTATGGCTAAAACTTCCAAAAATGTTGAATAGTAGTGGTGAGAGTGGACACCCTTGTCTTGTTCCTGACTTTAGGGGAAGCGCTTTCAATTTTTCACCATTGAGGATAATGTTTGCTGTGGGTTTACCATATATGGCTTTTATTATGTTGAGGTATGTTCCGTCTATTCCTGGTTTCTGGAGGGTTTTATCATAAATGGATGTTGAATTTTGTCAAAGGCTTTCTCTGCATCTATTGAGATAATCATATGGTTTTTATCTTTCAATTTGTTAATGTGTATCACATTGATTCATCTGTGGATATTAAAGAATCATCACTGGGATAAAAACCACTTGCTCTTGATGTATGACCTTTTTAATATGTTGTTGGATTCTGTTTGCTAGAATTTTGTTAAGGATTTTTGCATCTATGTTCATCAGTGATATTGACCTGTAGTTTTCTTTTGTTGTGGCATCTTTGTCTGGTTTTGGTATTAGGTGATGGTGGCCTCATAGAATGAGTTGGAAGTTTACCTTCCTTTGCAATTTTCTGGAAGAGTTTGAGTAGAATAGGTGTTAGCTCTTCTTTAAATTTTTGGTAAGAATTCAGCTGTGAAGCTGCCTGATGCTGGGTTTTTGTTTACTGGAAATCTGATTACAGTTTCAATTTCCGTGCTTGTGATGGGTCTGTTAAGAGTTTCTATTTCTTTCTGGTTCAGTTTTGGAAAAGTTATACTTTTCTAAGAATTTGTCCATTTCTTCCAAGTTGTCCATTTTATTGGCATATAGTTGCTGATAGTAGTCTCTTATGATCCTTTGTACTTCTGTGCTGTCTGTTGTGATTTCTCCATTTTCATTTCTAATTTTGTTGTTTTGATTGTTCTCCCTTTTTGTCTTGATGAGTCTGGCTAATGGTTTGTCTATTTTATTTATGAAGATAATTCTTAAAGGCTATGTAATGTTTTATCAGGCTTCCCCAGTGCTCAGAGGTAAAGAATCCGCTGGTAATGCAGGAAACCTGGGTTCGATCCCTGGGTAGGGAAGATCCCCTGGAGGAGGACATGGCATCCCACTCCAGGATTTTTGCCTGGAGAATCCCATAGACAGAGGAGCCTGAAGGGCTATGGTCCATTGGGTCGCAATGAGTCAGACATGACTGTAGTGACTGTGCATGCACACATACAATATTCCATTAAGTGATTCCCACCCCACCGGACCCCACCCTACACCCTTTGTGTAGTTACCCAGTTCTCCTTTTAGAATAGCCATTAAGAAATGGGCTCTGGACTTCTGGGTTCAAATCCAAGCATAATGTTTGTGTGAATGTAGGCAAGACACCTAACTTCTCTACTCCTCAATTTCTTCATCTTTAAAACAGCCATAAGAATTCTACTGGTGTGGAGAAGAGAACACAGTCTCCAAATTTAAAAGCCAGGACTTTGCCATTTACAAGAGTTGTGCTGAAGGAGGGAAGGAGGAAAATGCTTATGAGACACAATCCAGATCCCTGACTCATCAAAATTGCAGGCAGTCTTACATAAAGTTATATAAAGTATAAAAGTCTTACATAAAAGTGTGTCAAAGGTCCCTTCCCAGATTTGCCTTTGGTTGGCAAGGAGAAGGGACCTGAAGACACCAAGGTGGGACTTTGCATCACAAATTAAGGCTACTAAAAACATTCCTTTCAACTTAACATTTTTGAGACACAGGATTTATCCAGTTAAAATTTAGTAATCTTTAAAATCAGTACAATATTTTCCAGGGGAGCAAAACATTAAACATTCACATAGGGCTTGTGTTATACAGGTACCAAACATTTACCAAACATTAGCATTTCTTTGATAGTTGAGATGTTTAACTTTGATTAAAGAGTCATTATTTTTCTTAACTCACAGCATTTCTGTGAAAACAAAACACTTAGAAAGAGGGTTGCCAAACTTTTCTTGTAAAAGAAGGGTCAGCGAGTAAAAATTTTAGGCCTTGTAGGCCAAATGCTAAAGCAGGTACAGATAATATGTAAATAAATGTGCATAGCTGTGTTCTGACAAAGCTTTCTTTATGAACATTGAAATTTTAATTTCATATAATTTTCATGTGTCAGAGATAATTATTTTCCTCTTGAATAAAACCAAGATTTAAAAATATAAGAAGGGACACACACTTTTAAATTCACAACTCTGAAAAATTGAGTGGTGGACCCAATCTGGCCCCTGGGCAGAAGTAACCCCTGGCTTAGAATAGTCCTCAGCCTCCATTAAGTGCTGTGTGTGTGTTAGCTGTGTCACTTCCATGATTAGAGCTGTCATCACCATCACTAGCTCCATGCAGTGCTAGGTCCTAGAGGTGAGGATTGTAGTGCACAAGCCCCTGCATCCCTTTGACCTCCTGAGAATCCATATGTAGCAGCAGCATCTTGACCAGCTCCTGGCTCCATCACAGAAAAGAGGTTTTGTCTCCCATGTCAGCGGTGGTGCCCATATCAGAGGCTGCCTGGAGAGCTGTGCTAGGCTTAGAGGGAATGGGTTCACGCAGGGCCAGCCCTGGAGTGAGGGTAGCACATGTTCTGTGTTCTTTGATGGACCTTTTAGCCTGTGCTCTGGGGATGGGTGAAAAAAGGGAGACAGAAAAACCCACTGTGCATAATTGATGCTAGTTCACCTCCTGTTTTAAAACTATAAAAGGTTGGCAAAAAGGGAGTTCTAAAAGGAGCAGTGAAAAAGCTGCTGGGAGTTCAGGGAAGAAAGAGTAGGGTGTTGCTAGCAAGAGCCACGGTGCTTGGGTCGTTGAGAATCCTGCATGCATTCAGATCAGTAGAAAAATTGCAGATATCTTTATAAACCTTGACAGCATTATTTCATTATTCATGAAGGCTTTTTTTTTTTTAAACCATAACCAGCTTCATTTTAAAGGAGATTTATTCCCAAGGCATTTTTAATTGAGTTTTCATGGTAATTCTTTGTATTGACTGTTAAATCAACATACCAAATAAACAATATTAGAATTTATTCTTTTATTCAGTAAGTCTCAACTCTGTTTCTTCAAGATAATGAAGTAAGAGTGAGCACAGTTTTTCATAAATATTGTATGCATAGCACTGCATGGCCTTTTCTGACCTTTTAAGAGTAATTTTTAAAAGGACAATTAAAAAATTTTTTTCTTTTATATTGGGGTATAGCCAGTTAACAATGTTGTGATAGTTTCAGGTGGACAGCAAAGGGACTCAGCCATACATATACATGTTTTTTGACTAAGGAAATTTGCCTTAGATCCAGAATTTTCTGTGTGGGAGCTTCCACAGTATGCATGTGTGAAGTTACTTATGCTTGTGGTGTGTGTGTGTGTGTGTATGTATATGCGCATGTGCATATTTCAAAGCTGTATTGTTAAGGCTTTTAATAATTCACTTCTGAGACAGAAGTTTCTTGAAGCCAAGTACTATTTTGTTTTAATCTTTGGATGAAATTTATCATGTTTGTCTCCCGTGGTGCCTTGCACAGTAGTAGAAATCCAAAATGATTTGATAAGAAAAGGAATGAACCAGAGCTGCAAGGTATCTATTGTCCTTTGCTCCAATTCTCTACCCTTTAGTTCTGGGAAAACATTTGGGCTGGACATCCAGTCCTTGCTTCAGTATTTCTGAAAAGGCTGTTTTCTGCCAATTCTGCTTCCTGTAGCTGCCCTTACAATGATATCAATCCTTCAGATGCCTGAGGACAATAGTGATCAAACCCACAACTCCCATCCTACTACATACCACCACCATCATACCACATATGCTTTTTTCCCTGGGCTAAAAATCTAAAGTTTTTTTTTTTCCCCCAACTTTTCTGACACACCTTTCTGTCCAAATATTTCTGCTTCTTCCTGGCTGCCCTTCTGTATAATTTCCTGTGTGTCAGGAGCTGGTTTGCAGTGGGGCCCCCAGAACTCTGTGTTGGGTACAGGTATGGCCTCAGCTGGGCGGAGATGGTGGAACCCTCCTCTGTTCTTCTGGTTGTGCTCCTGTTAATAAAACCTCAGCCTGTCAGAGCCTCCTCCCTGCCACTTGAAATTGATTCATCTTGGACTTATATTGCCAACTCTAACTCGTACTTCTTAATATAGAATAGGTCACGAACTCTCCTAGGTTGCCGAACAGACCCAAGAAGGGGGTTCCTAGTGACACTGGATAGTAGTGGATGGTCTCAGAGCTCAACTGAATTAGAGGTATTCCCCAAAAGATTAGTTGCGGACCTGTGGAAGGAAGAGAAATGGAGCCAAGTTGAAGGTCAGGAAAACCAAAGAGTAACAGGTGGGTGAATGGCATTAGAAAGACAAGCAGAGGTGTAGGGGTGTTCCAGAGGCCAGGCAAAGAGAAGAGAATGTACAGTTCAGAGGGAGGTCCAGCATGGAAGCCAGATAGTCTGTCTTAGCATCTTTCTTTTATACAGATCCTTTGTGCTTTACCTAAAAGAATCAAATTTTAATGACGTGGAACTGGAATCTCATGAATTATTTGTGAGCCAGATTTCCCTTTTTCTCTAGTAGATTTGTTCTTGAATTTTTAAAACAGTGTTTTTATGGGATGTTACATTTCTCTGATTAAACTTCTACTTCCTAATGGGACCCATTTTCCTATTCTCCAAAGACCTTTAGAACCTAAATAGGAAAAAAGAAGCTACAGGGTTGAAGTTGTGACTTTGCCACTTTTAACCAGGATCTTGCACCAGTCACTCTCATCTGTAGGCAGAGAAGAATAACATTTGCCTCCTTAATAACTTGCCTCACTGGGTAGTTGGGAAGATTAAATTAAATCGCCCCTTTGGAGTACCTGGCACAATGCCGACCTATACCCAGTCACAGCTATTTTTCTGCTCTTCAATATATTTACCATCTTGCCCACTCTTAGGTCAGATTTAATAAGCTGCCTTCTCTGTATTCATCCAAACTATTCATTTTTATTGAATTTAATGGAAAGAGACCAAGGACAGAATCCAAAGATTTCTAAGGGCTATGTCTAGGACTTTGGAGGGTCAAATAGTCAGATACTGTTAGGAACTTCCCATATAACTGTGTGAAGCAGCCAGGTGAGAGAGTGCTGGACCTGTATCAATTTGAAGAATGCATATCTTCCCTAAAGCAGACATCACAACAAAAGTCCCTGCCAAACCAAACACTTTGATACAGGGAATCAAGGTTCCAACTCCATCAGTTGGTGAGTATTGGTCCCTAGAACTCTCTTGCATTGGGTTACTGTGGCTTTAGAGCAGAGGTTCTCAAAGTATGGTCCAGAGACCATCAGTAACACTTGGAAACATGTTTGATTCTCAGGCCTCAACCAGATCTGCCCAACCAGAAACTCTAGGGGTGGTGCCCAGCAATTTAACTGAACATACCCTCTATTAGATTCTGATCATGCTCAAATTTGAGACCTGATGATTTGGGAAAGTGTTCTCAATCTTGGCTGGACATTGGAGCTTCAGAAATCCAGTTGCTTGGTTTCCACTTAACAGATTTTGGGTAGAGCCTGGACATCAGAATTTTTCAAAGCTCCAAAGGGGATTTTCAGGGGCATCCAAGGTGGATAAGTGCTGTTGTAGGAACCTGTTGAAATGCCCACATACCCTTTCTCCTGGGTTGGGAGGGGAGGAGTGGAAGGCATGCACAATTGGCACAACTCCCACGTGATCTTTTGCAACCATCAAAACCTGCTTCCCCTTGGAGAACGTGACCTTAATTTACCAGCCTCAAGAAATAGCCTTGATGGGGCTTTTCCTAGACTGAATGAATATTCACTCAATGTGATTTGTTTTAAAGGTTGCTTTTAATGCTATATTTGTTCAGCAAATGTAGGCATTTGTAAAGCACAAATATTAACTCCTGAATCCTCAAAGGCTTTCTCTGCGATATGCCATCTGGCAGGCATTATTGTAATCATCTCTTTATTATCCACACTAATGAAGGACTAGCATGGCATTGGTAATTGAAAAACACAGATCATTTAAAAATCATTCAGGCTCATGCCAGCACTGCTTCCCCAACCAGGAAGCATTCAGGAGTAAAAGAATATTGACTGATTACAGGTTCCTACCTTCCCTGTGGAGGTACTAATATATATTATTTTAGTCAGAAATTTGAGAAATAGAAGTGAGAGGTTTCTAAATTATAATTCCTTTTTCTGAAAAAGGAAATTTCTGTTTTCTCAGTAAGAGGGCAAAGCACAAAGCAGATAAACAGCAAGTACATTTATAATGCATCACACCCTGGAACCAGTCAGTTTAAAGCATGATACTCGGGATCAGGGTCTCAGGGATACTTAGAGAAGCTGCATGGGACTCAGGGGATGAGGATGTGGATTCCAGATCTTACTTTGATATTACTTGTGTTATTTGAGATGAGTCATTGCAGTCATCAGTAGGTCTCAAACTGTGTTCCCCAACTGGCAGCACCTGCATCACTTGGAAACTTGTTAGAGATGCAGATCCTTGGACTTCACTCCAGCCCTCCTGAATCAGAGGGGCCAGCAATTGGTGCTTCAGCAGAGCCTTCAGGAGATTTGGTTTGAATTTCTGCTTAAGTTGGAGCACCACTGTTCACTAGGTGCTTAGTTTTCTTAACTATAAGATCAGATGACCAGCCTAGCTTATATTTGAAGTCCGCAACTCTCTAGTGACCTCCAGTGATTTGGGCCTGGAACATATTTAAAGATTCTCTATCTTAGATCTTGGATGTGTGGTTGAAACAATTCAACTTAGAAAACTGGCATGAGGATAATAGAAGAGAAACAGATTTCTAGGAACACTAAACACAAACCGTACATAGGGTGCTCGCTATAAAATAAATCATGCTATCTTCAGTTGGTTGGTACCATTTTCCCAAAGTGAAAATTCTTGGTGCCTTGGAAACGTAAGTGGCTGCTCCCCCTTTCTCCAGGGGCTTAGAGCTGTCTGATGTGATTCAGGGAGCAGCACTTCTACAGGCTCTAACAAATGGCATTTCAGGAGGATGTACAGAGGTACACAGGCTTTGCAGTAAAACAAGGGAAATTTTCAAGTCATTTATCAAAGCACTTGCAGCTTCCATTTCAAGACAGGTGGAAAAAAAATAACATGGAACAAGAAAAGAAAATAAATCTGTATCCAGAGCATCTCATAAATAAAGAAGGAATAGGGGAACTGTTGGCCTTGCTGGGTTCTCAGATTATTTTCGTCACAGTATAGAGAACTCTCAAATGTTTTGGCAAGTAATTCTTATACTTTTTCCATTATCAGAATCTATGCTTGTAAAATAATTTCACTGGCTGTTAAAACCAAAAGAGATAGAGGAAACAATCATTTCAAGGAGAGAGAGGCTGGAAAAATGATACCCAGAGTTAAAAAGACAGAGACAGAAAAAAACTAGAGTATAGTTCACTTACAAGGCAAGTTTTTTTTAATCTAAAATGCAATGATGCTTCATAATTTAGAGCAAGTCATAGAAAATCAAAGGAAATTTTCTAATTGACTTTGGTTTAATAAGAGCCTATTTGTTGGAGACAATGAGACCTGGTTTATTGAACATGAGAGAGACTCTGGTCTGTTATGTCTGGGAGGGATGGAGAAATTAGAGATTTTATTGAAAAGGATGGCTTACAGACCCATTTTGCCTGAACAAAGTGTTGACTGGGGAAAACTACAACGACTGAGAACCTGCTTCGGACATCTTTGTAAAATTTCCAAAGGTGTCTGGTTGAGCAGCAACTTGACACTTAAATTCTGGTTTAAAGCCTGTGACCTTAGTTCAGATTCTGGTTCTGCCACATTCTGGCTCTAAAATTCAGCAAGCTACACAGATGCTCAGCGCCTCAGTTTTCTACTGTCAATGGAGGAAAATAATAAGACGCGCTTTGTGGGAATTTTATGAGGATTAGCTAAGGGTCGGACACGACTGAGAGACTTCACTTTCACTTTTCACTTTCACACATTGGAGAAGGAAGTGGCAACCCACTCCAGTGTTCTTGCCTGGAGAATCCCAGAGACGGGGGAGCCTGGTGGGCTTCCGTCTATGGGGTCACACAGAGTCGGACACGACTGAAGTGACTTAGCAGCAGCAGCAGCAGCAAGAGAATCTTCAAGGTGCTTTATAGAACACCTAGCAGATAGCAGACATTATTTTATTGGGTTTGCTAAATAGCCACATGAATCTTTAAAAGAACCATAAAAATATACTTTTTCTTTACTGTAAGACCTTTGAAAGCAGCAGTGCCCTATTCGATACCCGCATTGTGTGCCTAAGGAAGTGTGTAATTGACTGAAAGAGGCTTCTAGGGGGTTCCGGGAGCACTATTCAAACAAGACTGATGACCCTTGACCCATAGGGCCTTCTCCTTGGTCAGCTTCACTAACACATAGTTTTGGAGGGTTGTTCAAACTAGATTCAGAGAAACTGATTTCTTTTTCAGATGATTGTCTTTCTATATACTTATTTCTGGAATAGATTCATAGACCAACACTAGAAATAAGTCTGAAGTAAATGTCATGTTTTTCTCTTTTATTTGGCACACTCTTCTTTGTTGGCTCAACCATGCTGTGTAGCAGCTAATATTGATTAGCCTACTTTTTTCTCAAGCTTTTCTCAGGCTATATAAAGTATAAATGGCTAGCAGTACCAAATAAATGCATTCAACATATAAAGGAGAAAAGTAGGAACAAAAGCATGTGGAAACTTGTTGTCTGCAAGATGTTGCCTGCACTTCCAAGTTCAAGTTGCAAGTTCCTGGGCAAGATTCTTATCTCATCTGAGGTGCAGTTTCCTCATCAATAAAATTCATGCAGCCACTATGGAAAACAGTATGGTGCTTCCTCAAAAAACTAAAAATAGAACTACCATATAACCCAGCAATTCCATTCCTGGGTATATATCCAAAGAAAACTGAAACACTAATTCAAAAAAAATACATGTATCCCAGTGTTCATAGCAGCATAGCCAAGATGTGAAAACAACCAAAGTGTCCAGCCACAAATGGGTAAAGAAGATGTGACATAGATGTAGATATATGTGTGTATACACACACACACACACACACACATATATACATACAATTGATTTCTACTCAGCCATAAAAAAAATAAAATTTCACCGTTTTTAACAAGATGGATAGACCTGGAGGATGTGACATTAGTCAGATGGAGAAAGACAAATACTGTGTGCTATCACTTATGTGTGTAATCTGAAAAATAAGACAAATGAATGACCAGAACAAGACAGAAAAAGACTCACAGATATGGAGAACAAACTGGTGGTTACCAGTGGGGAGGGTGAAGTGGGGAGGGGCAGAATTGGAATATGGGATTAAAAGGTACAAACTACTATGGATAAAATAAAACATATAAGGACATATTGTATAGCACAGCGAATATTTTATAATAACTTCAAATGTTGAAATCAATATAATGTTGTAAATCAACTATACTTCAATAAAATGTACACCTAAGAAAAAATATGAGATGAATTTTGGAGTATTCTACTCCAGAATTAAACAAAAATAAAACAGCATTGTATATTAAAAATTAATAAAATGGGGATAGCAATAGTGCCCACCACCTATTTATTAGATGAGAGAACTCTAGTGAAACCCAAACAAGTGCTAGCCCTGAAGAGTACTCAGCAGATAGTAACATTTGTATGTTACTTGTGTTCATGAAAATCGAATACATTCAAGTCAAAATAAAAACGTACACATAATGAGGGAAGTTCTACTATTCTCTTCTAAAGAACTGAAAATATTGCAAGATTTTCATTGCAAGTTACTTTTTAGACTACATCTTTGATCATTTATTTTAAGCATTTTGCTTCACCGACCCACCCCCACTTTTGAATTCAGGTCTGACTCTCGTACACCAGTGAGTATCAGATTAAGGCCGTATCTCACTGGCGTGCTGTGATTCATGGGGTCACGGAGAGTCGGACACGACTGAGCGACTGAACTGAACTGAACTGAACTCACTGCATTTGATGTGCTCAATGATTTTCATTTTTGTAACAATTTTATTTATTTATGAAATATATCTTTCTTATCCTAACTAGTAGTACTTTGGTATTTAAGAATTTTTTTCAACATCTTAACAAATCAGGTTAAAGTGCTAAAATAAAATATTGAAATCATTACACTGGCCCAAATTTCTTTACAGATATGGACAGAGGTTTCTGAAAATTGTGGAACTGTGGCCAGTAGGCAACCATTGTCCTATAATTTTAGATATTATTAGTTCATAAAACAGTGTCAAATCAGCATGGAAAAAACAACTTCTGTGTATTCTTGAAGGCGGTAAAAAAGTGTGGGTTGTTTGAACAAGTGAACAAAAAATTTTTCCTGTATGTAAATTAGAAAAAATTACCATTGACCAAAATTTCTCTGGCAGATCAAAGAGTCAGACTGTTTATTAAGAAGTATTCAGGAACAAAATAAAAATATATTCTTTCATACAAATTACTTAGATTATGAGGACAGAGTAGTTTCTTTAATATCACTTCAGCATTTCTTTTCCATCTCTTGAGCAGAAAAGTGACTTCCCTCAAATCATTTGCATATGGGCTAATGTCTGACTTTGTCCACCAACTTTGTGGACCATAGCCTCCCAGGCTCCTCTCTCCATGAGATTCTCCAGGCAAGAATACTGGAGTGGGTTGCCATGCCCTCCTCCCAGGGTATCTTTCCAGCCCAGGGATGGAACCCTCAACTGTTACATCTCCTGCATTAGTGGGTGGGTCCTATACACCACTAGTGCCACCTGGGAAGCCCCCCAAATCATTAGCCATTTAGATCTGAATTTTCAAGACAGATGTTGGTGATTGTTTTCGACAGTTGGCTGTGGAAAGTGGTTTACTGCCCTGACTAGGAGTCTCTGGTGGTGTTTACTGAGTAATCTTGAGCATATGGACAATTTGTTGGGCATATTTATAACTATTGTGGGGTTTTTTTGTGTGTGGTTCTTGATATTGTGTGGGTGACAAGGCCAGAGCACCCCCTGGAAGTAGGCAGATGTTAGCACCCTGTGAACATCTGAATTTTATAGTCATGTGTCTGCAGAGACCTGTAAGCCTGGACAGTTCACAAACACCATGGACTGGTGTGACCACACTTTACCCTCACTCATGAGGATGAGGAAGTTAAGGTGCAGAAAGGTAAATGGCAGACATACAGCTTTATCCCAGGTCTTTCTTCCCAAATACTATTGGTTCCAGTAGAGCACAGCCACCAAAAATAACTGTTTTTGCATTATTTTCTTTTCTTGCAGAGTCACATGTCTAAGAATAATCCCATATTTCGATTTTCAGCTGAGTCTCCCAACCCTGTGTCTAGAAGCTGGTTTTGACGCACCTGTAGAAAGAAGCCCCCATCGCCACCCCAACAGGCTCCCATGGAGACAGCAAATGTCCTGCTTGATTATTTGGAGTTTGCCTTGTGGTACTTTGTGGTCTTGTGGAGGGAAACCAGACCTCTAGTGGTTGTTGATGAAATCTACTGAAGAACTAACCTGATCAAACCTTTTGTTTTAATCACAGAATCATGTCAACCCCGCCATGGACTTTACCCAGACCCCTCCTGGGATGTTAGCTCTGGACAACATGCTGTACTTCGCCAAGCACCATCAGGATGCCTACATCCGGGTAAGCATGTGGTCTCTTTCAACTGTTGTAGGTTTTCTGCTGAATTTGAATTTCCAACTTGTATATATGGAGGGATTACCCTTTAGATGAGTGGCCCCAGAGTTTTGCTTCTGTTATTTAGTAAAGTTAAAAATGAAAATTAAATGAAATGAACACCAAAGTAGGGATTTTTAACTTTAAGTTTTTTTTTTTTCACATGACGACATTTTAAAAATATACTAGATATTGGAAAAATATTTTATATAATTCAGTTATTTGATTATGGCAAAATCTCTTAATCTTAAATAACAAAGAGAAATGGAAATCTCTTAAGACTTCTCTGACTTCTTGAGAAGAGTCTCAGGATTCTGTCTAGTACTGCTCTGTTCAATCTAATGCTGGAGATACAATAAGATAAACAGAGAAGTGTGGAAGAGATGGGGAGGGAGGAGAAATGCCTTCTTGCATTTCATAACAGATTAGTGAAACACCAGCTACCAAGGCAGATTCCTTTGTGGGGGGGGGGGGCTAAAGGAAAGTAGAAGGTGCCCAGCTCTGCACTGGCAGGAAAGACAGAGTATGAATGAACTGGAGCCTGGAGACAGTGACATTGAAGGCCTGCCCATCAAGGCTGCTCCACTGGAGGCCCTGGATTTGTGTTGACCTCTGTCCCCGGTCTCTAGAGAGAGGACCACAGTTGGGTGAGAAATATAGATCCGTGATTGAGATGAAGGGGGATATGAATAAATGGGCAAGGGCATTCGTGAGTGGTTAAAGTGATGACTAGAGATAAGCTTAGAAAATAGTCAGTGAATGAAAATCCTAACGCATGAAGACTAAAGCTGAAATCGGAGTAGGATATGAGCCTGTATGGGGCTTCCCAGGTGGCACTAGTGGTAAAAGAACCTGTTTGCCAATGTAGGAGACTTTAAGAGATGTAGGTTCGATCTCTGGGTTGGGAAGATCCCCTGGAGAAGGGCATGGCAACCACTGCAGTGTTCTTGCCTGGAAAATCCCATGAACAGAGAGGCCTGGCAGACTATAGTCCATAGGGTGGCAGAGAGTCAAACACAACTGAAGTGACTTAGCACATGAGCATTTACCTCAGACATGCTCTGCTGGATCCCTCTTAGCACTGGCTTTTTGGAGACCAGGGTTCAAGACCTTTCACTATTATTACCTGGTGATGTAAATGTGGGCCATTCCTTTTGAATGGGCTACAGTTTCTTCTCCAAATTAGGGAGCTTTATTGCTCCAGGGAGCATTTGGAAATGTGTGAGCATGCTTTTTTTTTTTGGTGGTCACCATGCCCCTTGGGCTGCTGCTACTGCTGCTGCTGCTACGTCGCTTCAGTCGTGTCCGACTCTGTGCGACCCCATAGACGACAGCCCACGAGGCTCCCCCGTCCCTGGGATTCTCCAGGCAAGGCACAACCTTCTAAAACATGGGACAGTCTGCACCACGAAAAATTATCCTACCCAGTAGTGACTCCTTCGAAAAAAAGCCATGCCAGATCTGAATTCCCTGTAAGCACTATCAGTTCAGTTCAGTTGCTCAGTTGTGTCTGACTCTTTGTGACCCCATGGACTGCAGCACGCCAGGTCTCCCTGTCCATCACCAACTCCCGGAGTTTACTCAAACATGTCCATTGAGTCAGTGACGCCATACAACCATCTCATCCTCTGTCGGCCCCTTCTCCTCCCCGCTCCGATCTTTCCCAGTATCAGGGCCTTTTCAAATATTTTAACTTTATCTGTTTTTCTGTATATGCAATTTGACAAGCTTTGACTTATATTGAAGCATTATTTATAATTTAATTGTATGAAGGATTTTATGCTTTTCTCTGAAAGTTTTATGCACTTCTCAGGTACTCGGTTAGAAATATAATTTTCCATAAGAAAATTGTTTTTTCAAAAACTTTAATTTGTTTTATATGTGCATACATTTATTGCACAGATTTTTTTCTAGGAATGTAATTGCTCCCACAGTAAGTAAATTAATTTTTGAGATACCATGTAGTATAGCCTTAGAGAGCTGAGTGTGAATAGAAGAAGCCTATTAGAAATTGAATTTAGCATTAACTGATTAGTGTTTGTGGATGAATGTTTCTAAAATTAGAATATTGATGCTCAACGTATTGTTAATTGGGTAAGGAGCATATGTCTAAAGAAGAGTAATATAGTATTTTAAGTGCATTTTCTTCAATGTGTTCTCTGAACCACCATCAGTTCAGTTCAGTTCAGTCACTCAGTCATGTCCAACTCTTTGTGAGCCCATGAATCACAGCATGCCAGGCCTCCCTGACCATCACCAACTCCCGGAGTTTACCCAAACTCATATCCATCGAGTCGGTGATGCCATCCAGCCATCTCATCCTCTGTCGTCCCCTTCTCTGCCTGCCCCCAATCCCTCCCAGCTTCAAGGTCTTTTCCAATGAGTCAACTCATCACATGAGGTGGCCAAAGTATTGGAGTTTCAGCTTCAGCATCAGTCCTTCCAGTGAATACCCAGGACTGATCTCCTTTAGGATGGACTGGTTGGATCTCCTTGCAGTCCAAGGGACTCTCAAGAGTCTTCTCCAACACCACAGTTCAAAAGCATCAATTCTTTGGCGCTCAGCTTTCTTCACAGTCCAACTCTCACATCCATACATGACCACAGGAAAAACCATAGCCTTGACTAGACCGACCTTTGTTGGCAAAGTATTGTCTCTGCTTTTTAATATGCTGTCTAGATTGGTCATAACTTTCCTTCCAAGGAGTAATCATCTTTTAATTTCATAGCTGCAGTCACCATCTGCAGTGATTTTGGAGCCCCAAAATTAAGTCTGACACTTAATTCCACAGGCACTGTTTTCCCTCTATTTCCCATGAAGTGATGGGACCAGATGCCATGATCTTTGTTTTCTGAATGTTGAGCTTCAAGCCAAGTTTTTCACTCTCCTCTTTCACTTTCATCAAGAAGCTTTTTAGTTCCTCTTCCCTTTCTGCAATAAAGGTGGTGTCTTGTGCATATCTGAGGTTATTGATATTTCTCCCAGCAATCTTGATTCCAGCTTGTGCTTCTTCCAGCCCAGCGTTCCTCATGATGTACTCTGCATATAAGTTAAATAAGCAGGGTGACAATATACAGCCTTGACGTACTCATTTTCCTATTTTGAACCAGTCTGTTGTTCCATGTCCAGTTCTAACTGTTGCTTCCTGACCTGCGTACAGGTTTCTCAAGAGGCAGGTCAGGTGGTCTGGTATTCCCATGTCTTTCAGAGATCCACACAGTTAAACTAATACCGTAGCAACCTGATAGGACTTTACATCTGATAGGGACTTAAAAGAAAATCCTGTTTGAAAGAAAAGTGTGGCCCTTTTCACCCACAGGCACTTTTCTTCTTGGTTAGACATTCTGATAACTGAGATATGTGTTGTTTTCTGAAATGTGTTCCTTCCTTGATGTTTCTTCTGTGTCTTATCTGAATTCGGGGTCATTAACTGCTACTTGAAAAGCTAAAGCTATTTATGTGAATGAACGGGATTACAGGATCGTATATAAAAGCTGAGGCATTGCAAAGGAAGTTTTAGATTTCTTTTTTAAAAATTTTTATTTATTAATTTACTTGTTTTTGGCTGCAGTGAGTCTGTTGCTTTGCACAGGCTTTCTCTAGTTGTGGAGATTGGGCCTACTCTGTAGTTGCAGTGTGCAGGCCTCTCACTGTGGTGGCTTGTCTTGTCGTGGAGCATCAGCTCTGGCTGCACCTGGCTTCAGTAGTTGCTGCTTGTGGGTTCCAGAACACAGGCTCAATAGTTGTGGCGCACGAGGTTAGTTGCTCTCTGGCATGTGGAACCTTCCAGACTAGGGATCGAGTCTACGTCATCTGCATTGGCAGGGCGGTTGTTATCCACTGAGTCACTAAGCAAGTCCCGCAAGGAAGTTTTGTGGTGACTATGAAAGCAGGCTTCCCAGGTAGCACAGTAGTAAAAACTCCTCCTGCCAATGTAGGAGATGCAGGAGGCGAAGGTTTGATCTCTGGATCAGGAAGATTCTCTGGAGTAGAAAATGGCAACCCGCCCCAGTATTCTTGCCTGGAAAATTCCACAGACAGAAGAGCCTGGTGGGCTACAGTCTGTGGAGTTGCAAAGAGTCAGACACAACTGAGCTCACACACACACAAGAAAACAGATGTCCCAATGGCAGTGAAATAGAGACAATGAAAATTGTCATCTCAACAGCTAATTACAGATTTTGGTCTATGAGCTGAGTGGTCTTTTCTGAAATATAAAGGTTTGCTCTTGGGGTTTTTAATAAGTTTACATTTTGATAAAATTTGGGTTTTTTTAAATGGTAAATTTCTTATCTAAATGCAGTTATTTACTTATTATTTATATCTTTCATTCAGTAAACACGTATTCTTTACCTGAATCTATAGTCTCACTTTTCACTTTGCCAGTCAGATTTATGGCTGAGGTTTTTATAAAGAATTGTATGCGCGCACACACACTCGTGCACACACACGCACGCACACACACGCACGGGCACACACACACACATTCCTTCTTTGCGCTTGATACACTCCACCGCCCTCCAGCTACTTTGTTCCCTCCAGCACTGTGTGTTTTTCCCTGTTGTCTTCTTGTGCCATGTTCTAACTCACCTGCCCCTCACTTTTCAACACTTGGTACCCATCACTTTCCAGAAACTGTTGTCCTGCTACATGAAGAGCCCTCACCCACTCTTTTGTCTCATTTGCCCTCCTGTTGACACCGGACACCGTTTCCATTGGCCAGTTCGCCCTTTTCTGCCTGCAGCCTCTGGTGTCTGTCTTGGTTCTCTCCTTCACTGTCTTGTCTCTCTGATGGGTTTCTTCCCTTCTGCCTGCTTATCAAATGTGCACGATCCTCCTGGCTCAGTCTATGGACCATTTTCTTTTCAGGCGCTCAGGCTGCATGCATTTACTGAGTAACTATCAAATAGCCTGCAGTGAGTGAGGAGACAGGAATTCCCCAAGGAACAAGTCACTCATGAGTCCTGTCCTTGAGGATTTTACTGTCTACAGATGGAAAGTAGAGGAAGCTGGGGGAAGAGATAAATACCAGCACTTTCCAAGCCACTCAGTGGATTTTGATTGTGTAGGAATCATACTGGGGACACAGAGAAGCATCACAAACAGAGATGTCAGGTCAGGAGGACTTCCTGGAAGAAGTGACATAACACTTAGACCTGTTGGGTATTACTAATTATCAGGTGAGGGGAAAAGCGTGTGATAAAGTACTCTAAATAGAGGGAAACATGCAAACAGAGGCATAAAGATGTGTGTTTTGTTTAAGGAACCACAAATAGCACAGCATGGTTAAGGCAGGGAGTGGCAGATATGATCAGGGCTTGGGAGATAATTGTGGGCTGGTTCGTTAGGCACCCTTCATGTAGTATTAAGTTGTTTGGGCCTTAACCCAAAGGCAGTGAAGAATTTTTGAACTATTTTAAGGAAAGAGAATAAGAGTCAATTTTAGAAAAATCATTCTCCTGCCAGAAAAGAAATGTGAGAAATCAATACTAGCAGTGAAAATGAAATCGGGGAAATTACAGAGAAACGATAGTCACCTGAATGACGGTAGTAGCCATGGCATTGGGGAGAAGCTGTTTGAATGAATTATTTTGGAGCTGAGATAAATTTGATTCTCTCCAAGAAAGAGAGAAATACTGGCTTGAGTGGATGGACAATGGTGTCATAGATGAAATAGATCTGCAAGCTGTGAGGGGATAGTCCTTTGGAGACATCCAGACGCTATATGTACATGGGACATCTGTCCAGGTCTTCGTTTCTGATAGGCAGTGAGCCCAAACCTATATAGATACCACATTCTATGTGTTCTCCATCCTAAACTTTCTCTTTTCCTCTCATCTGTTCTTCTTAGCTATTCATGTAGATTGTTACAATATTATCTTAATAACCTCCCTTCTAAAGCCTGTACTCTTTGAACCCACCTTGCAGGCTAGCTGCTAGAAAGATTTTTCTAACCACAGTTCAGAACACTTTGGGAACCACCCCTGGCCCACAACCATACCTCTGGCACCCGGCACATAGTGGATTTTAATGATTGCTTGTTAGTTGAGTAGTTTCTTTAGTTTTATTTCGATCGTCTCTTGCCAGTGATCAATTCGTTTTTACCATCTGGGAATCATGGTCTTTGGTTCTCTTAACAATCATATAAAAGTATATTTTTGAAACATGAATTTATTGATGGGCAGTCTGGTTTTTCATATATTGTTTGAATAAACTTGGTAACCATGTATTAATGAAAGCAGCAGATGTAATTGAATTAACCCACACTTGGATGGGCACAGAACACAAGGAGAAATTGCAAATCTGAGCATCCCACTGTGCCCAGAGTAAAATCTGAAGGCATAGCATGATTTCAGACTTTGGGTCTTATTTACTGTGGGCATAATTGCTTTTTTTCTTTTTCTGGAAATGCTTCATTCCCAGAGCTCCCCACCCCCACCCCCACCCCAGGCTCTCTCTGTGAGAGGTGGAGGGTGGCGCTTGGCTCGCTCCCATGATTCTGCTGTCACTCAGAGACAGATTACTGAGCATATAGTCTGTTGTTTCATCTTCCTTTTCTTTTTACTCCCTGGAATGACAATTCTTAGTACCTTGGAAGAAAGAAGCTTAGTGACTCCACTGGAAATAAAACCTTTGATCTTAGCACACATATTCTTGCTGTTTTTAAGTATTCACTGGAAACTGCTGAGACCAAATGCCTTGGTTTTCTTTTGGTTCAAGACTCATACTGGCTATTGTGGGAGGCAAGATTTAGCCACAAAACAGGAGGTCATAAGGAAGAAACTAAGGATTCTAAACACACAATGGTCAGGTCTGGGGAGGAACTGGGATTGGAAAAAATACCTGAGAGAAATGCTAAACTAAAGACGTCATTTCAGGATGGAACTAATTCTTTATGGTAATGCTTGTCTTCCCCTGATTGTTCAGAGAAAATGAGTACCTAGTATAGGTTCGGTAACTTATAAGATGTGCTCCATGTATTTAGCTCAGTCCTCAAGAAAAGCTTTTGAGACAGGTGTGTTATCACAATTTTATTGATTCAGGACCTGGGACTTAGAGAAGTACTAAGAGCTCCACTACGTCAAACAGCCAGGAGACCAGCTGACTTTGAACTTATGTTTTGGCTTCCAAATCTTAGGCTCTTTGTAGTCTGCAGTCTCCTTTCTCAGGGCCTGGATTGTGATGAATACAACAGGTCTGTTCTTCCTGACATGATGGGTAAAGGGACAGAATCAGGAATGCTTAGAAGACACAGGAAGGTGATGGGACCATCAAACAAGTGTTTATATTCAGTTCTGATCTTCCTAAATCTAGCATGATCAGAAGGTTGTTCCTAAAATGAGGAGAGGTGGCACCTTCTCCTTCCATTTTATTACAGACTTTATATAAATATCACAGTGTCTTTATTAGATTGTAAATCCTTTGAAAACTGAGGCTGTCTTTTTCCTATATATTGTCATATTACCACATATTTGATTGCTACTCACATCATGCTATTTAAAGGGGTAATCAAGCCTGTTGAAGGGATCACTACAAAGCTTTCCAGATTGCAGATGTGGTCATTAGTTTCAGATTAATGACAGGAGAAGTGACATGCAGAAGGATTTCAGAAGGTTCAAAACCTTTTGGCATTACAGCCAGACAGAAGCAAACCGTTCATTAATCCTAGACCCTAAAAAAAGTCAGATAAGCTATTTAAATATGCCACAATAACAGCCAAAAGTGTGCAAATGAGATGTTTCTGTTATTGCTTATATCTTTCTCAGAGGGAGACATATTCACACTGAAAATAAAAAACGGTTCATTTTCTCATATGCTAAAAAAGCATCAAACCAAAGAGAGGAGCTTCCCAGGTGGAACTAGTGGTAAAGAACCCACCTGTCAACGCAGCAGACATAAGAGACACTGGTTCGATCCCAGGTTCGAGAAGACTCCCTGGAAGAGAGCATGGCAACTCACTTCAGTAGTCTTGCCTGGAGAATCCCATGGACAGAGGAGCTGGCAGGCTACAGTCTGTAGGGTCGCAAAGAGTCAGACACAACTGAAGCAATTGCACAGAGGCAGAGGAAGAGAAATCTCTTTCAATACTCACTTTCAACATCAACTCACTCAGGTTGACGCTGTCATTATTTCCATTTTGTGAATGGGGAAACTGATACACAGGCGGGATTACACACAGCTAAGGAAATGCTTGTGCTAGAGCTGAGTTTAACACCGAAGAGTTTGCTTCCATACCCCGTGTCCATACCTTGTGCATTTTAGGGGTTCATAGATTCATGTAGAGATTGCAACTGCAGATCAAGTAAGTTCTAAGGATGTATTTTGCTCCCCTGACACAGTATTTTTAATGAAAAGAGAATTTGAATTTCCTGTGGCAGGGCCTGCACTCTCTCTCTCCAAAAGAATTGTGAGCTCCAGGACTCCCTATTACATTCTGTCTGGCTGCTTTATGAATTCTAGTTGTCTGCCTGCTACCTGAGGGACCTGACTTAGTGGCCATGATATTGGCGACCTTTGTGAAGTTCTGGGTGCATCGTCAGCACACAGTGGGTGTTCAACGTCTCGCACTTGACTTTTTCTTTTCCTGGTGCATAAAGTTATCTTGGTTACTGTCCTGTCTCCTGGGGGCTTCATATTTCTGCGCTGAATGTTGTCTTTCCAGGCTTGTTGTCAGCTCCTGGAGAGCAGGTGCTTCATCTTGTGTTCAGTATTTGTTCTCTTGCTGAGAATAAAGGACTTTAATTTCAACCTCCCAAGAGTAGAGGAAAAGATTAGGCATGCTTCTCAAATTCTCTGGTTGTAAATATTAAAGAAAGAAAGTCATCAGATATTATTATAAATGCATGAGTCCAGTGTCTGGGGGCTTTCCGCACAGTCAGCCCTCTGTGCTGGGTGTTAGACCATGCAATGGAATTCTCGCTGCCCACAGCCTTCACATAAAGGGGCACAGAAACCAAGTATCCCTCATGCACTAACGGGGTGCTGATGGAGGCGATGATGAGCCTTTAAAATAAATTAAGGAACTTTTAACATTTCAAGGGGAAAATTGGCAGTTTCCCAAGTGGCATAATTACAAGACAGTGTGTAATGTGTAATTAAACTTAACTATGAAGTAAATGATTGGGATAAAGCTTGGTGGCACATCATTTTTTTTTTTTGTTCGCCTAGTGCTGACAGATCCCTCCCTCCTCTTGTCCCTGAAACGGCTTTACAGCAGAAATTGCTCCTAATTTTTTTTTTAAATGAAATTATATGTTGCCAGTTAAACACAGAGTTTTCATGTAAAGGAACCTTTTTTATTAGAGTGATATTTTCCTTCTAGGTGATCTGGGGCGCAGAATCCATAGGATAACAAGGACCTCAAGGCAAAGCCTTTCTGGGACTTTAGTCTTTAATTATTCATTTAAATACATTATTCTTTACTTTTTATTTTGACACTTTCTTTGACCAAGGTCTGCAGCCTGGAGGCTTGTTTTTGTGTACAGTTTTTTCATGTTTTAAGAACAGTGGCATTAATTTCGTTGATTGTGAATAACCAAGCTGTTACTGCCAAACAATCAGGACCCCTTGAGAGTGTGAATATATGTGATTAGATTTACTAATTGCACTGGAAAGCAGAATTTCTGACTTCCAAAGCCAATGATTTGAATGGAATACTTCAGGCCTCAGGATGAGATCATTGTTCAGCATGAGCCTGGTTTTATCTCAGACAACCCATCATCTTAGGAGTGAAGTCAGGTTTCACATCCGTGAACAATTGCTAGGTATAGCAGTGCATGTGCCCTGAGTTCTCACCACCTGAGTTCTTTTGGTATCTTCTTCAGTATTTGGAATCTGAAGCAGGTCTAAACCTGGTAGTTACTTGTTTCATCTTTCTCTGCTACCAGCCCAAGCTGGGTATTAGGTTTGGAACTTTTTACTTAGCTATATCTAAAGGGTTTTTGTTGTTTTTAAACTATAAAACATAGTGGAATTTTAAAACACGTGGATGGATTGCTTGATTAAAAAAAATGTAACCAACCAATAGGACAAATTCTATGCAGTTGACACAGTACAAACTAGGTCCAGTGTGGACTGCAAGGTTAGAAACTGCAGGCAGCCTCATGTGTGGATGACACTGTGCTCATTAGGGAACCAGCTAAACCCTTGGTCAACAGGGGCTGTCCTGGGTCTATCCTTCAGTTCAGTTCAGTTCAGTTCAGTTCAGTCGCTCAGTCATGTCCGAGTCTTTACGACCCCATGAATCACAGCACGCCAGGCCTCCCTGTCCATCACTAACTCCCGGAGTTCACTCAAACTCATATCCATTGAGTCAGTGATGCCATCCAGCCATCTCATTCTCTGTCGTCCCCGTCTCCTCCCGTCCCCAATCCCTCCCAGCATCAGACTCTTTTCCAGTGAGTCAACTCGTCGCATGAGGTGGCCAAAGTATTGGAGTTTTAGACCCAGTCATATCTTCTCATTCTTTCCCCATATCCGTTCTTTCTCAGTCCACATTGTCCATTGCTTGTCTCACTATTCTAGTTAAACAAATGCATTTTTATTGAGTACCTGCTCTGTGACAGGTTGTCTCCTTTCCGCTGTCATCAACTAAGTTCCTCTTTTAATTATGCACTTTCCACCTTCATTGTGGAGGGCTTAGTAGCTGCTGTGCTGGGGGTATGGTGTGGCCTCTCCTCTTTCTGCTGTAGTTGCTGTGCCATGCTGCAAAGTTCCAAGAGCTGCTATTCACTTTTGCCTGTCCCTTTAAGAGGGGAAAAGTTTCTGGGAATCCCCCCCTCTCTTCTGTGTATCTAAGTGGAAAGTGTTATAGGCCTCTTTAACTTTTTAAGTTATTTTGAAATAATGGACATTATTTTTAGATCAGTTTTAGGTTTACAGAAAAATTAAGCAGAAAGTACAGGGAGTTCCCATATATTCCCCCTTCAGTCCCTCTCCCACTCACAGTTTCTTATGTTACAACATCTTGCATTAATGTGGTACTTTGTTGGATTTAATGAAGCCAATATCCTACAGTCTTGCTATAATTGACTTAGTTCCAGGACTTTTTTTTTTTTTTGTCCTTTGAAAGATTCTAGATAAATAATCATGTCATTTGTGCACCAACAGCTTTATTTCTTCTTTCTCAATCTGTGTACTTTTCATATCCTTTTCTTATCTTATTGCATTCACTAGGATTACCAATAAGATGTTGAATAAGTCAGAAGGAATATCCAGCCTTAATCCTGATGTTAGGGGGGAAGGAGTTAAGTTTTTTACCACTAAGGATGTTATTAGCTGTAGAGCTTTTATAGATGTTCTTTATCAAGTTGATGCAGTTCCCCTTGGTTATTAGTTTGCTAGGACTGCTATAACAAAACACTCAGTGGCTCAGACAATAGAAACATATCCTTTAACAATTCTGGAGGCTGGAGGTCTGAGGTCGAGGTGGCAGTGGGTTGGTTCCTCTTGAGGCCTTTTTCCTTGGTTTGCAGACAGGTGCCTTCTTACTGTGTCCTCCTGTGGCCATTCTGTATAAGATGACATGACTGTATAAGATGACAAACTTCAGCAATAAATGTTGTATGTTTCCTGACTGCTCTGCCAACAGACTATTGCCCATCTCTCTCCCTTTCCTTGGATGTCCCTACCTGAGACACAACAGATTGAAGTTAGGCCAATTAATAACCTACGATGGCCTGTAAACGTTCAGGAGAAAGGAAGTATTACATGTCTCTCAGTTTAAATCAAAACCAAAAAATAGTTAAGCTTAGTTAGGAAGGTATGTTGAAAGCTGTTGTTATTGTTCAGTTGCATATCTGACTCTTTGTGACCCTATGAACTGCAACACGCCAGACTTCCTTGTCCTTCACTATCTCCCACAGTTTGCTCAGATTCGTGTTCATTGAATCCGTGATACTATCTAACCATCTCATCTTCTGCTGCCCTCTTCTCCTTTTGCCTTCAGTCTTTCCCAGCATCAGGTTCTTTTCAAATGAGTAGGCTCTTCACATTCAGGTGGCCAAAGTATTGGAACTTCAGCTTCAGCATCAGTCCTTCCAATGAATATTCAGGGTTGATTTCCTATAGGATTGACTGGCTTGATATCCTTGCAGTCCAAGGGACTCTCAAGAGTCTTCTCCAGCACCAGTATTCAAAGGCAGATAGGCCAAAAGCTATGCCTCTTGAACCAGTTAGTCAAGTTGTGAATGCAGAGGAAAACTTTTTGAAGGAAATTAAAGGTGCTACTCCCATTAACACATGGATCATAACAAAGCTAGACAGACTTATGCTGATATGGGAAAAGTTTTAGTGGTCTGGATAGAAGATCAAACCAGCCACAACATTCCCTTTAAGACAAAGACTAATTCAGAGCAAGGCTCTAACTTTCTTCAATTCTGTAGAGGCTGAGAGAGGTGAGGAAGCTGCAGAAGAAAGGTGTGAAACTAGCAAAAGTTGATTCATGAGGTTTAAGGAAAGAAGTCATCTCCATCAAAGTGCAAGGGTAAGCAGCAAGTGCTGATGTAGAAGCTGCAGCAAGTTATCCAGAAAATCTAGCTAAGATAGTGAACGAAGGTGACTATACCAAACAAGAGATTTCTGATGAAGACAAAATAGGCTTCTGTTGGAAGAAGATGCCATGTAGGATTTTCATAGCTAGAGAAGGGAAATCAAGTTTCAAAGAACTCTCTTGTTAGGTGCTAATGCAGCTGGTGACTTGACGAAAATGCTCATTTACCATTCTGAAAATCCGAGGGCCCTGAAGAATTAGTAATACTAAGTCTACTCTGCCTGTACTCTATCAGTGAAACAACAAAGCCTGTATTGCAGCTTGTTTGTTTACAGCATGATTTCCTGAATATTTTAAGCTTGTGTTGACACCTGCTGCCCAGAAAAGACAATTTCATTTGAAAATATTACTGGTCAATATTATAATTGACCTAACAGCTGTGGTGGAGAGTAATGTTTTCGTGCCTGCTAACACACTATCCATTCTGCAGCCCATGGATTAAGGAGTAATTTCCATTTTCAAGTCTTATTATTTAAGAAATACATTACATGAGGCTATAGTTGCCATAAGTAGTGACTCCTCTGTTGTTATCTCTAAATTGAAAATTTTCTGGAAAGGATTTCCATTCTGGATGCCGTAGGATAGTTTGTGATTCATGGGAAGAGGTCAAATATCAACATTGACAGGAGTTTGGAGGAAGCAGATTCCAACTCTTATGGATGACTTTCAAGAGTTCAAGAGTTCAGTGGAGGAAGTAACAACAAATGTGGTGGAAATAGGAAGAGAACTAGAATTAGAAGTGGAGTCTGAAGATGTGGCTGAATTGCTGCAATCTCATAATAAACCTTTAAGAGACAAAATCGTTATGGATGAGCAAAGAAAATGGCTTATTAAGGTGGAATCCTTTGCTGGTGAAGATGCTGTGAAAGTTACTGAAGTGACAACAAAGGGTTTAGAATATCATATAAACTTAGTTAATAAAGCAGTGGCATGGTTTGAGAGAACTGACTCCAATTTTGAAAGAAGTTCTACTCTGGGTAAATGCTATCAAACAGCATTGCATGCTACAGCGGAATTATTCATGAAAGGAGGAGTCAGTCAATGGGGTCGACTTCATTGTCGTTTTAAGAAATTGCCACAGCTACCCCAGCCTTCAGTGACACCACACTGGTCAATCAGCACTCATCAATATCTAGGCAAGAACCCCAACAGCAAAAGACTATGACTCACTGAAGGCTAGTTGCTGGCATTTGTTAGCAATCAAGTATTGTTTTTAATTAAGACATGCACATTGCTATTGCACACTTAATAGACTATAGTATAAACTTAACTTTCATATGCACTGGAAAATCACAGGTTTGTGTGACTAGCTTTATTTTGATATTTGCTTTATTGCAGTGGTTTGGAACCAAATCTTTAATATCTGTGAGGGTTGTCTGTACTTGCTGCTTCCTCTCCAGGGAATCTGCTCCCCTGTTAGCCATGTAGCTTTGCTCTCACTTCCTCTAGATTCAGGGTGGCCTCTTCTCACCACCAAATATAAGATTGTAATTTCATCCATTTTTTTCCCATGCACCTTACCTCCTTTGTTTTACTCCAAATGTAATGCTGTTTACGTACTCTACAGCACTTATCTGTTAAGTGGATGTCTGAATCGAGTGGGTGCCTGTGTTCTGCCTCCTGGCCAGATTGCCAGTCACCCCCAAGGTAAGAAGGCACAGAGATGGGTTTTTATCTGGAATATGCTAACTACAGCTGTCCTTCTGTCCTTTGTCCATTCTGGAATAGAAACCAAATTAGCAGTTATACAAGTATGCCCCAAAATGGCCTTGCCTCAGATATGCTGATGCTTATACTTGGGTGAATCACTGCTGACTTTCATTTTTAAATTGTATTCATGTGACTCGAATCCAGCCAGTATCAGCAGCCTGACTACCAAATCAGAAAGCATTTTGTGTTGGTATAATAGAATTTAGATGGTAGTGTTCCTGAATGTCCCATTGTATTCAGTAAAAATAGTTTTCCCCTTAGGAACTATGCAATACACCTGGTACACCCAGGAGTGTTTGACATTGTCAGGTAGCTTTATTTTTACATTGATCTCAATTTTATCAATTTTTCCTCTGTCTTGAGGAAAAAGACTAAGATTCCAAAATTTAGTATAAATCATAAACAATATTTTTCTTATATTTGATAAAGTAACTGAAGCACTATTAATAACAGATATAACAGCCTCAACAGCTTAATTACTCTGATTTATCAAATGCTATTCTGTAAATAAGTACAAGGGTCCTTATACTTGTAGGCTTTTAGAAGACACAGATATATGTCATTCATGCCTGTCCATAAATGTGTGATTACCAACATCAGGGAAGTCGGTTTGGCTGCACTTTGATTTCTTGAATGGTGATGTTTCTGTGCCACAGGGCTCTTGCACATGCCATTCCCACTGTCTCAGTCCCACTTTTCTCTGCCCATACTTCCTTGCCCACATAACTCATTCTTTAGTACTTCATCCTGAAGGCTCCTCTTTTATTGATTTTCTTTCCTTGTTACTTCCTATAGAGCACTGACTTAATTTGGAATTATATAATTACATGTTTTATTATTTAATCATCATTTTTCTCAAGACATTTTTGAGCAGGGACCTTTTCCCCCTAGGAACCTATTGTCAGCAAAGCTGAGAAACGGACAAAAGGTGATTCTGGGCAGGAAGAGAAAGGCCCTGAGTGATGTGAGACTCTGTTTGTACTAGAATGCCTTAGAAGTAGAAGGAGGAGGAATGAAGCTTCTTTGAATCCAGAATTTTCTTAACTGAATTTAGTAATTTGTACTTGGGCTTCCCTGGTGGCTCAGATCGTAAAGAATTTGCCTGCAATGCAGGAGACCTGGGTTCAATCCCTGGATTGGGAAGAGCCCCTGGAAAAGAAATGGCAACCCACTCCAGGATTCTTGCCTGGAGGATTTGGTGGAAAGAGGAGCCTGGTGGGCTATAGTCCATGGGATCGCAAAGAGTAGGACACAACTGAGCATACTTACATAGGAATTCTTCCCTCGAGAGCCTACAAGGGAACCCCCCCCCCACTCTCGTCACGATCCCATCCCATGAAAGGTGCAGCTTTACAGGACTCAGGAGCGGCTGCTGCCATGGCGGGGGAGGCAGCCTGGAGCTGTGGGGTAATTGGGATAGGTTGGTGCTTACTGCTCACTTCCTTTTCCTGCTGGGAAAAACGTCAAGGACATATAGATTTTCCTTTTCCATCCTAGGTTCAGATGGGTCCTATAAATTATTTTTTCAGACTTTATATTTTTAGCGCAGTTTAAGGTTCATAGGAAAATTGAGGGGATGGTACAATGATGTCCTATGTATACCCTGCCCCCACACATGCACAGCCTCCCCCACTAACAACATCCATGTCAGAGTGGGTCTTGTTCCAGTTGTGAACCTGCACTGATGCACCGTGAGCACTCAGAGTCCATAGTTTTCATTCCAGTTCATTCAATGCATGCTTGTTGTGTGTTCTGTGGGTCTGGACAAATGTATAGGGACATGTATCCATCACTATGGTATTATATAGAGTATTTTCACTGCCTTAAACATTATGTGTGTTTTCCCTCTCTTTCCCCTCACTGCCCTCATCCTCCCCTAGCAAGAATTGATCTTTTTACTGTCTCCATAGTTTTATCTTTCCTAGAATGTAATGTAATTGAAATCGTGAAAATCATGACTTTATCAGATTGGCTCCTCTCACTTAGTGATATGCATTTAAGTTTCTTTCATGGCTTTTCATCTCTTGATAGCTCATTTCTTTTTAGCAGTGAATAGTATTCTGTCATCTGGATGTACTACAGTTCATTTATCCCTTCACCTACTCTAAGACATCTCAGTTGCTTCCAAGTTTTGGCAATTAAGAGCAAAGCTGCAGTAAACATCTATGGATAGGTTTTTGTATGAAGATAAGTTTTCAATTGCTTCAGATAAATATCAAAGAATGTGGTCACTGAACAGAATAATATGAGTATGTTTAGTTCTATTTTAAAAATCACCAAACAGTTTTTCAAAGTGGTTATACCGTTGTGCATTTTCACTAGCAGTGTATAAGAGTTCCTATTGCTCCACATCCTCACTAGCAGTTGGTTTTGTCAGTATTCTGGATTTTGGTGGTGAAATGATTTTAATGGTAATTCTCTCCCATTGCTCTGGGGAGTATAAAGAGATACAGGCTTCTTGGATGGTGGTTTATAAATATATCAATAAAATATATTTTAAGCAAACTATTGAGCTCTTTTGACTTAATTCCTTTTCTAGTAATGGACTTGAAGTGAAAAGTTAGTGAAAGTGTTAATTGCTCAGTTGTGTCCAACTCATTGCGACTCCGTGTACCGTAGCCTGCCAGGTTCCTCTGTCCAGGGAATCTTCCCCACCCAGGGTTCAAACCCATGCCTCCTGCATTGCAGGAAGATTCTTTACCATCTGAGCCACCAAGAAAACCCTACAGGAAATAATTTTATACGTAAGCAAAACAATTGCTGTACAAGATGTTTATCATTAGCTTTAAATAACATGCAGTTTAGAGGACCTTTGGTTAGCAGGAGGTGTCTGCATACAAGGGTATGAGTGAAGGAATAGAACTTGGCACCCATGTAAATGCAAATAGAGCCAGGCAGCTGCATTTCTTTGCCTTGCAGCTTTAAGTGCATTAAGATTTGTGTCATTTTTTTTTTTTAAAGAAAGGATTTTGAAATGAAGGAAAAAATAGTCTTTTGGGGGCTATAACAACTGGGAGGTCATTTATCTCCCTAATACACACTTAACACTGTCATGTAAGCTGATTGGAAACAAGAGCAGCCACCTTCTCTTTGGTTCCCACATGTACCTCAGGTGGCACAAGTGGATCTTGGTTCATTCCAGAGGGCAGTTTGGGGCTGGTCAAGGTTGCTTCCTGGGAAAATCACGAGCATTCATTGCCTTGGCCTGCAATACTGTCTTCCCTTCTCCACCCATATCTTCAGCAATCTTTGTCAATTGTAGAATAATTAGAAGAAATTTCCCTATTAATCTTGCTATAAAGGAATCCTTTGAGTCTTCCCCCCCTGCTATTTTTTATGTTTTACCTGAAAGCATCATAAAAAATTGGGTGTCCCTCATGGCTCAGTAGTAAAGAATCCGACTGTCAGTGCAGGAGACACGGATTCGATCCCTGGGTTGGGAAGATCTCCTGGAGAAGGAAATGGCAACATACTCCGGTAGTCTTGCCTGGGATATCCTATGGAGCCTGGCGGGCTATAGTCCATGGGGTCACAAAGAGTCAGACACAACTTAGCAACTAAACAACAGAAAATCATAAAATTAACTTAGGGACAGGCTCATCATCAGGCAAGCATATTGGGGTTTGTATGAAGGAATGTTTCCAGGAACAGGGGACTTAGAATCAGAGATGATGCCCAGTGTGCACAAAAGAGAGGAAACCTATGGGAGCATCACTACCTAGGAAACAGGAATAGGCTTCTCTTTCATGACTTCAACTTGGGATGCTGGACTTGAAGGCCTTGGAATATTGCCCCTCCCCTGCCCCAATCACCTAAATCCTAAAGAGGGGATTCTGTGCCCTCCTTCATGGTAACAGGAGGGTGAGGAGTGGAGCATGGTGTGTATGTGGAGGGCATATTCCTTTGCTATGGAAGCTGGTTCCCAGACACATCACAGACTTTTTTTTTTTTCTGCTGGTTTTCATTCTCAGCATTTATAGGAAGTGTTTATAGCAAATACTTGCCAAGTGTTTTCCATAAACATGCAACTAAGGACATTTCTCACACATTCCAACACTCTGTAAATGTTTGTTCTCACAATGCACAAAGAAGGTGAGTACACAGTTTCCCGAGCAGACCTTTGAAATGTGGGCTTTGGTCCAGAGAGAATTCCCTTTTGAGTTTGTCCTTCATCTGGCCATGCTGTCCGTGCACAAGCAGTAGTTTCTCAAGAGAGTTTCTAAATGAAGTTTCCTCCTCAGTTTGGGTTCCTAGCTGCATGGCTGGATGGCAAGTAACTTCTGGGTTCTGAGTACCCCCATGAAGAAAGAAGTGAGGTCCGAGGTTGCTGGGAGCATACAGAAGCCATTGCTTCTGAAATAGGATGGGGAATGTGGGTGACAGGGGATTAAGAATATGATTAGAACTCAGGATGCATGTGAATGTACAGAAATAATAGATTATGGAAACTCCCATGTTTAATTCTCACAAGCTAGTGGTCACCATAAAGGATGGTGATGGACTCTCAGTGGGCCTGGCTGGAGTTGTACCCTGTACTATTCATTCACTTGTTTGATAATTGTTCATTAATGAGCACTAGTGTATGTATGATTCTGTTGCACTGTGGGAGATCCACAGGTGACTAACATGTGGTTTCTGACCTTAAAGGCTCAGCCCCATTAAGTGAAATAAGGCATATATGAAAAGTGAAAGTCGCTTAGTCATGTCCGACTCTTAGCAACCCCATGGACTATAGGCTGCCAGGCTCCTCTGCCCATGGAATTCTCCAGGCCAGAATACTGGAGTGGGTTGCCATTCTCTTCTCCAGGGGATCTTCCCAAACCAGGAATCGAATCCAAGTCTCATGCATTACAGGTGGATTCTTTACCCATTGAGCCACATTTGGAGCAGAAAGTGAGAAGTGCAGTGAGAAATAAGGTAAATTTCTCACAGATAAAGGGATGAAGTTTTAGACAAAGGAATTGCATAAGATTTTATGGAGAAAGTAGCACTGGCTTGGGTCCAAAGGAGAAGGACAATTTAGACAGGCGCAGGAGGAGAGGGGGCGGTGGGGAGGTATCAGGGGAAGCAGTTCTGGACTGCTGGGAGCCCACATCTGGACCTACTTCTATAGAAGGGCTGTCTCATAGCACAGATCTCTCATTTGGCAGAAGTAGCCAAAATTTGGGCTGCTTATGTAGAATCAGATATAATGAGATGAATTCTATCTAAAAAGCTAGATTTAATAGAAGACAGATTCTCTTTCACATGCCTTTAACTTGAAGTAAAACAATGTATGACCTAATTTAGATTTCAATAAATAATTTTCCCATTGTATCTGACTTAATATGTATATAATTGGAAAATTGACACTCTTTTCTGTTTGAAAATGCTTCTGCAAAGGCCGATTTATTATTGTCCAGAAGATGATGATGGAAAATAATTCTCTCTTCCTCACCTTTCCATCCCCTCATGTCCATACTTCCAAAACAGAGTGAATTTATAAACCTGTAAGCCAAGTGAGAAAACAGGTGTGATCTATTTCATCACTAGCTCTCCTGAAATGTGTTTGTTTAGTAAAGCAAGTTATATCCGAATACATTTCAGACAAATATGTGTGGAGTGTACCATAGCTTTAAGACTGCAATAACTGTTAAGACAGTGGTGACAATTTCTCAGTAAGAAATCAGGCTTGAGAAATGTCAAGCCTAATTTTTCATCTAAAAGTGACTGTCAGACAATGCCAAACATCTTGGTGTCTTTGTATTCCATTGAAGGAGACAGGAGGCATTTGTATTCAGTAATGCAACGCTGACTGAGTCAAAATTCTGCCTTGTGATCGTGTGATTTATTGCTAATATTGCCCAAGATACAGAGGGGCTTCTCTGCCTTCATCCGGCATCCATTTCCCAGTTGTAATTAATCTTTATTACATTCCATAGCTCACCTCTGGTTTGGAATGTTAAAGAGATGCCTCAGAATAGAGTCTGGAATCAGTTTCTTCTCCTTCAAGTTTCACCCTCTTGATGAAGCTAACCCTGACTGCTCACTGCATCTCATATGCACCTTCATCCCAGAGAGTCCTATTTCTGTGTAAAAAATGCAAACAATATAGAAGGACACAAAAGAGGTACATAGCAAGTGAATATCTACCCTACAAGTGAATATCTGCCCTGCCATCCCTTTGTGTCTTCCAAATAGATTACAAGTCCCTAAAGAAGATATTTTATTCATATGCGTATTTTTAGCATCTAGCAAGTTACTTAGCAATAATCAATGCTTAAAGAAATGCTTATTGGATGAATCAGTCAATCAAAGGGTGTGAAGGAGAGTGGGGCTAGAATTCAGATGATACATTTGGGGAAGTACTTTGCTTTTCAAAATGTGATCTTTGGACCACCATCATCAGCATCTTCTGGGAACTGGTTAGCAATGCAGGACCTCAGGCTTACCCCAGACTGCTGGATCAGAATCTGTATTTTAACAAGATCTGCAGGTGAGCAGTGAGTGCTTGAAAGTTTGAACTGACCTACAGTTGTCCTCTGTTAATCTGCAATATAATTAAAAATGTGAGCTTTCACAAATAAATGCAAGGAAAGCTATGTGATTTGCATTTATGCCATATGCAGCGGAGCCCTTATTCATCAGTGTATACTGAGGGACTTTGTAAGGCCTTCATGTTTCACTCCCTTGGGTGTGGCTGTCCTTGGGTGTCCTGTAGGACTGTCATCCTGAGCCGTTTTGGAACTATCTCCTCTAGTGCCCATATCTGGTCAGTCCTAAGCCCCAGTTTGGAGACAGACACATTTCATGTCACCCAAGAAACCATTCAAACTGCAGTGTAGAAATCATACCTTGCTGGCATATAACATTTTAACTGTTACTCAGTGTCTGAGGTGTGGTTTCCTTATGTGTAACATGTCCCGCTTTGACGGCTTATGAAGACTAGAGTTAAAACGCTTAACAGTTTGCACATGGTCATCAGTCCATATATATTCACTCTTTTTTTTCCCCCACTGAGGCAAAATTCACATTAACAATTTCAGAGTGAACTTTTCAGTGATATTTGGTGTATTCACTATGTTATGCAAACATCACCTCTGTCTGGTTTTAAGACATTAAGTATCCTCACCCTGAAAGGAAACATATACCCGTTAAGTAGTTGTTCCCCGTTCTCCTTCGACCTAGCCCCTGGCCACTACCAACTGCACTCTCTTTCTGTGGGTTTTATTTAACTCTTATTGTTAATATTTTTTATTAATCACAGAAAAAAAAACACAAAAAAACCTCAGATTTTTAAATTTCTTCTTTCTACTCTCATTGCTTTTCACATCCTTAAAAACAGGAGGTTTGCTAATGATGGAAACTGGAAGGAGAGACGTGGTATAACTTTAAAAACAGTGGTTCATAAAATGTGGTCCCAAATTAGCAGCATCCACATTGCCTGGGAACTTGTTAGAAAATGTAGATTCTTGGGTTTGCCCCAGAAGAGCTGAATCATAACTCTGAGGGTGGGGCCCAGCAATCTGAGTTTTAATAAGCTTCCAGATGATTCTAATGCCCTTCAGTTAGAGAGCCACTGCTTTAAATAAACCAGATGTTGCCTCTCCAAGTGTCTATGGGTCACTACACGTGCCTTCACAGCTTTACCATCCTTGGGCCCAAGAACACATGTATTGGCCTAGGAGAGGTGGTCTTCCAACCCGGGGAGTGGAGATCTTCCCACCTGGTTTCTTCAATGAAGGCATCAGCTAGGGAATTTCTCCTGCTCTCCTCTGGCCCCTGGAACAGTCAACAGAGCTGTTGCCTCGACTTCCCCCAGTGATAGTGGTGTTTTTGTGCTGGCACAGGTGCAAACACAAGTGCCAGCACAAAAACACGTTATCTCTGCTGTTATTTAATCCTTCCCCTCTCAGTGCTCCCTGACTTCAGGTTTAAAGCGAGGACTTTTCAGCAGCGTGTGCATGTGATTGCTTGCTGTTTCACACGTCCTATTTTTGTTGCACTATATCAAAGTGCAGGCGGTATTTCTTTTTGGTTGATTAATGTTCCATTCGAGGTCTATTATGAACCTCCAGGCTTTAATTACTACACCATTACCCAGTCAATTCCTTGCCATTTTATATTTATGACCTTTATTATTCCTCTGTATGTGCAATTGCCTAATTTTATTCTGGAAGAATTTCACCTCATTAACTGGATTTTATGCCATTCTTCTCATTTGTCCAGATTGTTATTTATCTCAGTTCCCTGTGTGTGCTTTCCACTTTGGTTTTTCACCAGTCTGACCCTTTGTACATGTTTTTTTCTCCTTTTCCTGAGATGCGTTGTTCTTTTGCTTCTTGGAAACTGCTCCTTAAGTTTTTGCAAACTCTTCTCCCGATGGTCTTTTCCTTGGTGATCTGTTACTCCCACTCTTATCTGGTTGCTCCATTTGAATTACTTGGTATCATTGCCCTTCGGAAGGCCTCGAGGTCTGGCTTTTCAGCCCTGGGCATACCGTGGACAGTGATCTCTCTCTAAAGGGCCAGCTAGGTTCAGGGAAGAAGTTTTTTTCTCAAAGACTATGCTGCTAAAAATAATTTTTAAATGAACTCTAAAATGCTTTGCTAATACTTTCTCCTTTAATCCCCCCAGTGCCTCCAAAGGATTTAGAGTTTGGTTCACTTGCTTTGTTATTTTCTTACATTCCATCCCATACCTGCTAAGTCAAACTCTGGGGGAGTAACCCAGCTGTCTGTGTTTAATAAGCCCCCAAATAATTCCGATGCCCATTCAAGTTTGAGAACTACCATTGTAAAAAGATGCTGAAAGAACTTCAGGAAACCTATCTAAGTCAGAAATATTTATTCCACCCAAGTTCTTACTTTCCCAAAGAGCAAGATTAATAATTTCAATGCCAGTTGTGACTATTTTTTTGTTGTTTGATTTTTTTTTCAACATCTTTACACTAGAGTTGTAAGAATATTTCAGTAAGACAAGAGCTCATGTAATTACTATAGTAATAGTAGATCAGTCGTCTCCCTCATTGAGTATTTGAGATGTCTCAGGCACTGAGATCTTTACCTCCATTTTATGTTTTCATTTAATCTTTACAGCCCTTTGTGGGTGGGTATTCCTATTTCTGTTTTTGTGGGAGAAAACTGAGATTAAGAAAGTCATCATCAAGTCACCAAATCTGTTAGAAGTAGATACAGGGAAACCATATCTGTCTAGAGCCACATTTTCTAGTCATTTGTTACCTTGTTAAGGACTTTCCTGATCAAAGCTTTATTATAATTATCTTACCCTCTCCTTTTTCAGTAAGAGTTGGTATCATGTGTTTCAGTAGGAATCAGTAACCAGGAATGTGTGCTTTAGTGTTAGACAGCCTAAGTCCCTGAGCTGGGTCTGCTTATTTCTGTGTTACATGAACCCTGGGCAAATTATACCACATCTTTTTGCTTCAGTTTCTCCATCTGTAAAGTGGGACAATGCAGTATTCCTGTCTCATGGTACATGTACCTTAAATGAGATAATCAGTGAAATCATTTAGAACAAAGTCTGGGAAATAAAAGTTCTTGATCAATATTAGTTCTGTTTCTCTTTTTCTCCCATCTTGTCTGTGCCTTTAAAGCTATTTACTTTGGGGCTCACTATGCTCATTTGTGAAGAAGTGGTGGTAGATTGGGTAGACTGACTGCCTGGGATTCTGATTTGCTGTGGTTTATTTTCAAGCTTGGCACACTTTCTATGGTTGTAATATTACTTTGTTCTCTGCACACTTAAAATCATATTAGGATTTGGCATGTTTCTGTGTAATTTTTAAGGACTTGCTCAAAATTCATGATCATGATTAAGGTCTTGTGCAGCCCGTTTGAGGTAGCTCGGTGCTCTTTCTAAAGCTTTCCCTCTGGCCTTCTGGCACCAATCACCATTATCTTTGGTACCAAGGGAAACGTACGAGGTGGCTTGCTCTTGTCTCCCAAATCTCTATGGATGTAAGACCCCCGAAGGTGGCCTTACATGTTGATTCAGAAAATATTTGTGTGTCGATGATGAGATCTAAGGGCTAACACTTCATTCTGGGGTGTTCCATGATTCTGTTACTAATGTAGAAGTACCACTGTGTTGGGGGTAGGGAGGGGACTTGTTGATACAGTAAAGATCTTTATTTTTTATTTATTGGTTTAACATGGGAGAAGACTGGCATTTTCTCTGGTAGGTGAAGAGACAAGTTTTTGCAGAGCTTATGGAGTTGACAAGACTCCGAGGACAGGTTCCTATGGTGACTGTAACTGTTTAGTCTTGGGACTTTATTGCCAAAACTATCAGACTGTGACTTGTTTTTCGGGGTCCTTTCTCATTGTCTGTACTTGTATAACCTTGTGTATAACTTGTATAACTTCGTATATAACTTGTGTAACCTCATGTATAGCTTGTATAACCTCGTATATAACTTGTATAACCCATGGAAGATGCCTGCTTGAATACAAGCACCTCGGACCATCTATCTTGTATTTCTGGTGTAAGTAGGTTCAGACACTGTCCTTGGTGGCCTGTGAGGAGACCTTGAGGCTTCCTGTGACACTCAGAGTCGAAGCGGTATGAACAAGAAGTCTCCACAGATGAGAGGAGATGGAGGAAGTCCCTGAGGCTTGCTCCAGGGCTGGCTACAGGGAAAGCAGAATGAACCAGACTCACCTCAGATGAGGCTTACTCAGGAAAAGGTGGAAAAAGTGTGTCAGGGACAATGTAAATGTCAGCAATGTGATGCTGAGGCTAAGGGTGGTCCCAGGAGCCAAAGAAGGGCAGTTACTAGTGTGTGGCTGGCCTTGTTCTCAGTGCTTAATAGTCCCTCCCAAGCCAGAGAGGCTTGTCGTCTGCACCAGTGCAGAAGAAGAACTCAAAATGCATGAAAACAAAGCCTGTAGGGACACTCTGCACAAAGTCATTCACCCGAGTAATTGTTACTGACCCTCAGGGGATAAATGAGCCAAGAGAGAACCTTATACCTTTGTCTAGGAGGGGCTGGGATTTATAGAACCACTTCAGTGAGATAGAGGAAATTGATCAAAGTTCCCTTAGCGTCTTGAGACATGAAATCCATTGAGTTTCATGGCAAAGTGTATGTGAAGGCAATTTGTAAGCTATAATGGGGCAGAAAGAGATTTGGAAATTGAAGACCTTAAAAATTGAATTCCAGGAGTGACCTAGGTATGATCTAAGCAGGTCACCTCTTCCCGTTGTTTCAGCTTTCCTAAGAGAATAATAATAACACCTGCCTCATTGATCTTATAGACTTGTTGGGGTCAGTGTATAGAAAATATGTAAATATACTCTGTAAACTTGAAGTATTTGATCAAATGTTTTATACTTAATATTGCGTAAATATCCAGTGTTTTATAAAATATGCAGTTACAACTTCTTTTTCTGTATGAAATATTCTAAGGTAAGTGATAATAGCAAGTTTAAATACATATTCCATCCATCGAGGTTTCTGTTACAGTTTGTTTGCTCTTAAAACCAAAGAGTGAGGGAAAAAAATAAAGATGAAAAATACGCTTTGATATTTTCAGATAGAAGCCCAAGTATGTCAGATAAACATGGATAATACCAGAATGTTGAAATTGAAAACAGATATATTAGTATATTAAGTTAAAAAACTACTGTGTAGTCTAAGAATGATCTCTCACTATAGTAATATCTTATTAGTAACCTTATAATTTATTCTTTTCTGAATATTTTTGTGACAATGTTGACCTTAAAGCCCATGCAGGTAACTAACTTGAATGATTTGTGTCAGTCTTGTCTAAAAAAACTAGTAAAGAAGGAGAGTTTATTTTTCTTCAGGTGGATAAATATGATAAGATGGATGGTACATTAAAAGGTGAAGAGCAGGGCTTTTCTAAGCTGATTTACATATTGGTTACTTAAATTACTCCTTAATTTAGTGCCTGCTAATAAACAGTGCCTTGGAAATGTTTTCGGAACATTTATTGGCTGCAGTAATTCAGTGAATACACGTGCAGTGTATTCAGATCACATCCTCATTAAATATTGATGTGCTCATGAAATGTTAATAGAATGTTATGTGAAATGCCAGGGAATGTCCTCGGTGGGAGCTACAGGCTGGCTGAAAACTACCTGTCTCCTGTCTTTTCTTTCTCTTCTGTCTTAGACTGCTGTGTTTCCTCCCTTCATTTCCCCATCATCCACAGATTCAGATTTGCTCCTTGATGGGGCTATCTCAGATACAAATATTTTCAAAGAGAAATGAAAATTCACTGATGGATGGGAATATATTAAAAAATATAATGGGAATAAATTTAAAAAACCAAAAGGAGTAGAATTTTAAAACAAATGTGCTCCCATTGTTTTCCTCACCAACACTATAACAGTAACACACATAAATATACACACACATAATCATACACATTGACAGTACCACACAAACAAATCAACCATTTCCATTTGAGGATGTTCCTTCCAGCATCACATGTATCAGTTCAGTTCAGTTCAGTCACTCAGTCGTGTCCGACTCTCTGTGACCCCATGAATCAAAGCACACCAGGCCTCCCTGTCCATCACCAACTCCCCGGAGTTCACTCAAACTCATATCCATTGAGTCAGTGATGCCATCCAGCCATCTCATTCTCTGTCGTCCCCTTCTACTCCAGCCCCCAATCTCTCCCAGCATCAGAGTCTTTTCCAGTGAGTCAGCTCTTTGCATGAGGTGGCCAAAGTATTAGAGTTTCAGCTTTAACATCAGTCCTTCCAATGAACACCCAGGATTGATCTCCTTTAGAATGGACTGGTTGGATCTTTTTGCAATCCAAGGGACTCTCAAGAGTCTTCTCCAGCACCACAGTTCAAAAGCATCAATTCTTCGGCAATCAGCTTTCTTCACAGTCCAACTCTCACATCCATACAAAACCACGGGAAAAACCATAGCCTTGACTAGACGGACCTTGGCTGGCAAAGTAATGTCTCTGCTTTTTAATATGCTATCTAGGTTGGTCATAACTTTCCTTCCAAGGAGTAAGCATCTTTTAATTTCATGGCTGCAATCAGCATCCACAGTGATTTTGAAGCCCAAAAAAATAAAGTCTGACACTGTGTCCACTGTTTCCCCATCTATTTCCCATGAAGTGATGGGACCAGATGCCATGATCTTTGTTTTCTGAATGTTGAGCTTTAAGCCAACTTTCTCACTCTCTTCTTTCACTTTCCTCAAGAGACTTTTGAGTTCCTCTTCACTTTCTGCCATAAGGGTGGTGTCATCTGCATATCTGAGGTTATCGATATTTCTCCCGGCAATCTTGATTCCAGCTTGTGCTTCTTCAAGCCCAGTGTTCTTCATGATGTACTCTGCATATAAGTTAAATAAGTAGGGTATGTTTTGTTTTATTTTTGCTGGTGAGGCGTGTGGGATCTTAACTCCCCGAACAGGGGTCAAACCTGATCCCCCTACATTGGAAGGCATAATCTTAGCCATGGGACTGCCAGGGAAGTCCCTACTCCTTTGTTTTTAAACCATTCTCCATATCCTGTGCTGCCTCATGTTACTTTGCTATTTGGAACCCAGTCTGTGTAAATAAAACAGCACTTTCATTTACTTTTCCTTCTTCCCCTTTTAATTTTCTCCCTTTTTCTTCACTTCTTCCAAATAGCCTTCCTGTTATCTGTCTTTCCTACACACTTTCCGTATTCATTTCTTGTGTGTTCTCCTTGCCTTTTTTGGTCACTTACTGTGTAATGAGTGCACCCTCTCAGTCAAGAGCTGAGCCACCTTCATCTCTGCCAGGGATGCTATAGGCCCTCCTCAAGGACTGCACTTTCTTTCTTAGGCCCTGCTATCCATTCTTTACACTTGTAGATCTTTCAAAACAAATCAGGCCATGTTGCTCACCTGTCTAAACCTCCAGGTTAGCATCTCAGAATTTGAAAAGCACACCTGCTGGAGCCCTGGGGCAGTGGTTTCAGCCAACCTCTATGCCCTCTGGCTCTCTCTCCCCTGCTCGGGCTCCTGGAATCCTAATACTGCCCTTCACAGCTCCAGACCCCTCTGCATTGTAAACCAGGGCATGTGAGGAGAGTGAAACATACCATACTCAACTCAGCGGCTCTGTCTTTGATCTCTGCCTGGACTATTCTTTCTCCTAGACCTTGACATGGCAAACTCTGTCTCACCCCTTGATTCCTAATAGTCACCTGGTTATCTACTTGCCTCTCCAGGTCTTTCTTGTTATTCTTTACCACCTCAACCAGTTAATCTTTTTGGTAGCACTTGTTGTAAACTATAATTACCTCGTTTTCAAAAAATACATTAATTTTTTAATTGATGGAAAATTGCTTTACAATTTTATGTTGCTTTCTGCTGTAAAACAACACAGATCAGTCATGTGTGTGTGTGTGTGTGTGTGTGTGTGTGTATCCCTTCCCTCTCTTCCCTCCCTCCACTCCCACCCCACACTTCTCTGCTCTAGGTCATCACAGAGCACCAGGCTGGGCTCCCTGTGTTATTTAGCAACTTCCCACTAATTCTTTTATACATGATAGTGTATATATATCAGTGCTATTCTCTCTGTAATTGCCTCTTTTGTTTTGTCTGTCTCCCATGATTAGAGTAGATGCTCCTATAGGTCAGAGCCCTGGTCTTGCTCTCCACTCTATGGGCCTAGCATCTTTCTGGTAGACAATAGGTACTCAATTACTACTGTTGATTGAATGAATAAAACATCATTTCTCCCACTGAAGAAGTCATAGTCTGGGGAGAAAACCACAAAAGTCGGTACACTGCGTTGTGGTAAACACTTCTGGGAGATACCTACTGAGGGTCCTATAGCTTTTAAGGACATTCCAGACAACCCCACTGGGAAAGTTATAGGGTACTTCAGAGATGAGTAAGCTGATTATTCTTTTTGTCAACATGTGAATTTGATAGCAAAGTGATACAGTCATATATATATATATGAAAAAAAATATGAATTTGAAGTTTGGCAGCCTTAATTTTTTTATTATTGTTATTATTTTGTGTACGTTATAATAGTTGGCTAATAGCCCTTTATTCCTGAAGTAGAGTTTTTCCTTTTTTGTTTTCCTTTTGTTTAATAAATGTGCTAAATGGCTCCCTTAGTTATGGTAGGAATATCTCAAACCAGCTTAAGGAAAGAAGAGAATTTGTTAGATGGCACAAATAATTTTCAAAGGGAGGGTTAAGCAAATAAACCATAAATTTAGGGAGGTAGTTTTGCTCAGCACTCAAATAAACCATAAATTTAGGGAGGTAGTTTTGCTCAGCACTCAAATGTTGCCACGGCCACCCCTACCTCTCCTCTCTGTTTTCCCTTGCATTTTGACTTGCTTTTCTTTTTTTTTCTTGCAGACTCACTTTCAGGTAGTTCCTACACTCATACCTCTTGGGTAATATAAGCATAGTTGGGCCAGTTTTTCCCACTTTGGTGATAAGTCTCAGGGAAGGACTCTGGTTGGTCCATTTTTGTGTCACATGCCCGTTAGATGTGCTTGGTCAACTAATGCCGGGGTGAGCTCTTGTAAGAACATGGAAACTCCTGTGGGAAATGTGTGATTAAATATAGGAGCTGAACCATTTTTAAAAAATGGAATAATAACATTTGCAGCAACATGGATGTAGTTGGTGATTATCAAACTAAGTGAAGTAAGCCAAAAGGAGAAAGACAAATACCATATGATGTCACTTTTATGTGGAATCTAAAATATGAAACAAATGAACCTATTTTGAAACAGAATCTCGTGGTTGTCAAGGGGAAGGGGGTTGGAGGGGAGGGATGGAGTGGCAGGTTAGGATTAGCAGGATGTAAGCTTTTACGTGGCTTCCCTGATAGCTCAGTTGGTAAAGAAACTGTCTGCAATTCAGGAGACCCTGGTTTGATTCCTGGGTTGGGAAGATCCATTGGAGAAGGGATAGGCTACCCACTCCAGTATTCTGGCCTGGAGAAATCCATGGACTATACAGTCCATGGGATTGCAAAGAGTCGGACACGACTGAGTCACTTTCTTTCAAACTTTTAGATATAGAATGGAGAGACAACAAGTTCCTACTGAATAGCATAGAGAACTGTATTCTATACCCTATGATACACCATAGTGGAAAAGAATATTTCAAAAAGAGAAAGAAACTGTAGGAGCTGAAGTCATTAAAGGAGAGCTGCTATTCCCAGGAAGGGGAAGCTGTGACTGGGAGAAGAAGAGAGTGGTTTTGTTACTTAAGTAAAAAGTCTTTATTGTACTATTTTTAAAAGCTCTCTATGGGCACCTCTGGGTAAGTGGAAACTGATGAGCAAAATATCCTCTTACAGAGTTGGAAATGGTTTTAGGAGATCTGGAAAACAAGAGAGTTTTCAGTCCTATATACAGAGACTATACTTAGAGTACAATTGTTCTGCTCCCAAGAGACCTAGTTTGGTGGTCTGGAGTGGATCTGTTTCTCTATTACAATAAAGCCAACATTTTTGATGTTTTCTGTAAACTGACTTCCCTTTCTGACCTCCTTCCTTTCCTGCTTGCAGATTGTGCTTGAGAACAGTAGCCGAGAAGATAAGCATGAATGTCCCTTTGGCCGCAGTAGTATAGAGCTGACCAAGATGCTGTGTGAAATCCTGAAAGTGGGCGAGCTGCGTAAGTACCCTCGTTTCCCTCAGGGTATGAAGCTTGGCAGAGATCCAGCTTCTGGGGGTGCCCACCTACACGCAGGGTTCCCAAGGTGCTGACAGCTGAGCATGGGCATCATTCCCATGGACCGGACATTCTGTAACTCAGGTTTCCCATGTATGTATTTCTGCATGTCTGCTCTGGGAATAAATATTAAAATCTACAGGAATGGAAAAATGTGAAGGTATTGTGACCAAATTTGAAATATTGTAAGAGTGTATATTGCTCTGTTTAGGAAAAGATCTATAGGTTTCTTTTCAAAAATTCCAGTTTTTAAGCTACCAGTAGATCATTTTCTTTTTGCTTTTTGAAACATCTTTCTTATATAAAGAAAAACTGCACACTTTAATGAAATTCTCTTGCTTCCAGTATTTTACTTGCTTAGAATCCTTTCTCTATGAAAGATAGAATTATTGAAGGAAATGAGTAGCTAATCATGAAAAATGTGGTCAGAAACGCATAAATTTTCCTCTGTTCATTTCTTTGCATTTGTGCTTTTTTAATAAAAATACTTTTAACTGTAAAGAAAAAAAAATTATAAAAATAAATAAATAAATAAATAAATAAATTTTGAGAAAGTCACAAAAAAAAAAAAAAAGAAATATGCTTATTGCTCTTTTCCTCCCTTACACAGTGTTACAAAATTTGAGATGATACCTAGAAATAGAGAGCATGATAATTCTCTTACCTTTTGCTCCCTGGCATAGTTTGGTTTTAACCAATTAAGGCAAATCTGATTTAACCTGGCCGGCAATCATTGTTAACACTGAATCTCCCTATCAGTTCAGTTCAGTTCAGTTCAGTCGCTCAGTCGTGTCCGACTCTCCGCGACCCCATGAATCACAGCACGCCAGGCCTCCCTGTCCATCACCAACTCCCGGAGTACACTCAAACTCATGTCCACAGAGTCGGTGATGCCATCCAGCCATCTCATTCTCCGTCGTCCCCTTCTCCTCCCGCCCCCAACCTTTCCCAGCATCAGAGTCTTTTCCAGTGAGTCAACTCGTCTCATGAGGTGGCCAAAGTATTGGAGTTTCAGCTTTAGCATCAGTCCCTCCAATGAACATCCAGGATTGATCTCCTTTAGAATGGACTGGTTGGATCTCCTTGCAGTATAAGGGACTCTCAAGAGTCTTCTCCAACACCACAGTTCAAAAGCATCGATTCTTCGGCGATCAGCTTTCTTCACAGTCCAACTCTCACATCCATACATGACCACGGGAAAAACCATTGCCTTGACTAGACGGACCTTGGTCGGCAAAGTAATGTCTCTGCTTTTTAATATACTATCAAGGTTGGTCATAACTTTCCTTCCAAGGAGCAAGCGTCTTTTAATTTCATGGCTGCAATCAGCATCTGCAGTGATTTTGGAGCCCAAAAAAACAAAGTCTGACACTGTTTGTATAGCAGCAGCTAAATTCCATTCCATTCCCTATAACAGTTATAGAGCTGACACACATATAAATCTTTTCTTGTAGACTTAATAACATAGGCATCAGCGAAAGCTATTTGTACCAGAGAAATGTCTAGTGTTTGGTATTATTGTGAAAGCATAAATATTTAGTCACCTGTTTGAGAGTGTAAAATAATGGTCTGTAATGATTGATGGGAAGGAATCTAAAGATGAAATTGGAAAGGGGGTTATGTTTTATTTACAGTGTAAAACTGACTACCATCACTGCTAAGGTAAATTTAAAAATGTAGAACTTAATAAGGAAAAAAGCTAAGAATTTGAGCCTGTTTGACCAAGCACAGTGAGTGTTATCATCCTCCCAATGTGGGTGGGGGAAAGAAACCAAAATGGGTGTGGAACTCCCATGAAGGTTCATTACTTATGAGCCCAAATTAGGTCATTTTTGCATTAAAAGAGTAACAACCTATCCTGAGAGATGTATATGTAGCCTGCTTGGTTTCACTTATCACCGATGCTAACATTTCATTTTTACTTCAATCCTTGACCTGAGTTATCCTTCCTACTCTTCATTTCACTAACTTGTGGAGATTTATGTCTGCTATGTAGCTTACTAGGTATTCCACTGAAGAATTAAAGTCCTGAATCAAAAAAATCTGCCTGAATTCCTCAGTCTGATAAGCGTGACTATTTCCTGTTTATCTCAATTTGATGGGGAAAAGTATAGAAAGTCACTTGCTAAAAGGCACTGGTGACTATCCAAGATTTTCAGAAACGAGAACAGTCACGCTCTGCTTGGCTGGTATATCCTGTGTCCAGATTACTGCCTTGCAATGTCCTTTTCTTGTCCTGCCTTCATTTTTGTCTTCCCCAGTGGCCTGCTTTGGCTATCCTACTCTCATCTTGATGATGGCAGAAGGTATCCTCTTGTGTGCTTTGACTGTCATACCAGCTTTCTGCTTTTCTCCTTTGCCTAATGGACATGTGTCCGTTATGCTACAAGTTAGCACAGAACAGAAATATGGTGGACTAGAGGGAGAAGGCAATGGCACCCCACTCCAGTACTCTTGCCTGGAAAATCCCATGGATGGAGGAGCCTGGCAGGCTGCAGTCCACGGGGTCGCGAAGTGTGGGACACGACTGAGCGACTTTACTTTCATTTTTCACTTTCACGCATTGGAGAAGGAAATGGCAACCCACTCCAGTGTTCTTGCCTTGAGAATCCCAGGGACAGGGGAGCCTGGTTGGCTGCCATCTATGGGGTCACACAGAGTCGGACACGACTGAAGTGACTTAGCAGCGGGAGAATGTTGGGGACAACAGGCAGCAGGATTCTGTCTTCGCTACTTATGACATTTGTGTCCTTGAGTAACGAGTAGCAGACTTCACTGCGTGCTCATATTCCTACATTTCCCCAGAAATGGTTGGGGTGATGGTTTGAGTAGTTGCATTCATTTTGGCTTGATTACAAGTAACTTTGGTGTCTGAAATCGCAAGGGTAAGTATGAGAGGAGTACCCTAGGAACAGAGAGTATTCAACCTAGGGGAACTAACTTGGACAAGATGGCCACATTTCAGGCCGTATGTGGGCAAGATTAATGTGTATCTGATCTGGACTCTCCTCTCTGTCGATGGTGCCCCATCTGGTGTGTGGACAAGAACTTTTGTGACAAGAGTCTAAGCAGGGCATGCTGCTCACATAAATGTCAGCTCTGTGCTTTGAGGGAGGGAAATGGTATAGATTAGAGGCTGACCTCTGCCTGGTGTAGAGTACCCTCCCCAGATTTTTGAGGACCTGGTAGTCAAGCCAGGAACCAGGAGAGAATCCCATTCCTATGGGCTGAGGTAACCAAGTAAGAATGAAGGCAAATACCTTTGGGGTCCCTGGAGGTGTTCCACACACTATGCACCATTTCAGAAGGTGAGAACCTTCTGCTGCAGAGAAGGCCTCCAATATGCTGCTGCGACTTGCTCAGCACCAGGTCAGGTCTGGTTGCTGACATCTCCATGGCAGGCTTCCTTTCGTCTGAGATGACAAATGCATCTATTCATTTGTTTAATAAAAATCTGCTGATTAATTACAATATGCCAGAGACTATGTTGAACACTGTAGGTGCAAAGGTGAACCAGATATGATCTCTGTCCCCAGGAGTCAGTCTTCCACTTGAGAAAGTATATGAGTTGAAACTGATATTTTTCCTCTTAGCTATAAATGTGTGTTTATATATTCATAAATATATGTATATATGCACCCATTATCTGATCTAAAGCATAATTTTCAAATTTCGATAGTCTGAGCTTTCAGGTTGACCTGTGTTCACCCTCTACTGACTGCAGAGCCCATTTCCAACATTTTGCAAGCCTACCAAAGACCCCCACGTTTCTGAAGTCTACATGCCCAAATTGGTTGTTTTCTACTCATAAAATATTAAAGGATTGCTACATTCTGATTGAGTGCTAGATAGCAAATGATGAAACACCCTGGAGTAAGAGGAAAATTGCTTTTTAATGGATTACCTTTTGTTTGTTGCCACATTAAATAAGTTACTAATAGAAAAAGTAAATCTAATCATACGCTTACGTTGGAGGAGATGTCTGTTTTTCTTCGGAGGAAAATTAGGTTCACGCACAAATCCATCTTCCTTTGGTTTGTGTGTGTTTGCTTTTCTCCATTCCCAAATCAATGATTTGTGTTAATAATTGACCGGGAAGATCATGGTCACATTATGTCTATGAGCAAGTACCAAGACTAAAGAAGTACCAATTAAAATTCTAACTGATTTTTCTACAATAGTAGGAAGATTCAATTTTCTAGAAATGTTTTGCTTTTTGATTTAACTTAAGGTCTTTTGAGGGAACCTACTTCTGAAATACCAATTATATCTTAGTGTCTGAAGCAAACATATTAATGTTCAGTTAAATTACTAATATCTCATGCGACAAGTTGACTCACTGGAAAAAAGTCTGATGCTAGGAGGGATTGAGGGTAGGAGGAGACGGGGACAACAGAGAATGAGATGGCTGGATGGCATCACCGACTCGATGGACATGAGTTTGAGTGAACTCCAGGAGTTGGTGATGGACAGGGAGGCCTGGTGTGCTGTGGTTCATGGGGTCGCAAAGAGTCGGACACGACTGAGCGACTGAACTGAACTGAACTGAATATTTATGCACAAGGTTTTTTTGGATTACGTTTTAAAGAGCACTATTTTCCTGCATCCCAATTACTGGCATTGTAAGATGCAAATGTTTAGGAGTGTAGTCTATAAAACAATGACTATTTATATTCTCAGAACACTTTATCAAGGTATTTAATTGAAGTCTGTAGTACCCCCAGGAGTTAACCAAGATCAATAGCATCTTTTTATTAATGAAGAGAAGACTTGTGCTTTCTGCCTCTTGTCTAGGGTCACTGAATTCAAATTGGTGTTCAGGTTGCTCAAAGAGTGGTTCAGAAAGAGGCAGGGAAGTCAAGTGTTTGTATTTTGGCATCTGAATGACCTAATTTGAATCACAGCTCATATTAATCAGATGCCTTGGGCATGCTTCTCTGTTCTGAGCTTTCTGGTTCCTTATCCATAAAATAAAGATACCGTTTACTGCATATAGTTGTTGGGAGGGTTAAATGAGATCATGGATGTGTGTTAGTTGGAAGATTATAGTCTCTTATTTCAAGTGATAGGATTTTACTTTCCATAAACAAACAAACTGCAAGTTAAGCCAAGGAGGGAAAGTGCTCTGATTTAAGTGACAACTGGAAGCAAGATCTGGAACCATGTCCTTTGTTTCTTCATTCTGTGCATTCTGTTGTTATTGTTCAGTCACTCAGTCATGTCTGACTTTCTGTGACCTCCATGGACTGCAGCATGCCAGGCCTCCCTATCCTTCACCATCTCCCGGAGCTTGCTCAAACTCATGTCCGTTGAGTCATTAATGCCATCCAGCCATCTCATCCTCTGTCGTCCCCTTCTCCTCCTGCCTTCAATCTTTCCCAGCATCAGGGTCTGTTCTAATGAGCTGGCTCTTCACCTCAGGTGGCCAAAATATTGGAGGTTCAGCTTCAGCATCAGTCCTTCCAATGAATATTCAGGATTGATTTTCTTTAGACTTGTTTGATACCGACTTTCTTCATGGGGCTTGTTTGAGGCACTTGTGTTCTTTTAGTTTCAATTTTAAAAATCACGAAAAGAAGAATCCTGTTGACCTAGAGGTAGCCTCACATCCCCGTGGCCTGGGTTGTAGAATTGCCAGCCCCATGTAGAAGAAGATTGAAGTCGAGGGAGAAAGTTTTCAAAAGGAGAGGTGTGTTTGTGAATGTGGGGTGGGTGAGAATAGGGGAAAGCAGGAAATGGTTTCCTTACAAAGGAAAGGAGGCATAATACAGGGTAATCGATTCCTTATGAAGAAACCCCGCTCCTAACAGTAGCTAACAATGATAACTGTTGTTTTTGCTGTTGTAGTACTGTTTTGAAAGCAATAATAAGCTTTTGAGGAATGCAAAGAAAATTTGATTTCTGATACAAATAGGTTAATTACTTATCCTCTGGATAAGGATCCAACAGATAAGTTATATTCCAGTTGCAGTTAGAGCTAGGATATTTATTTTTATCTTTCATCCATTCAATAGCTGGAGCTCGTCCTCTATGTTAGTCTTTAGTCACTAAGTGGTACCTCTTTTGAGACCCCATGGGTCGAGCCAGGTTCCTCTGTCCATGGAATTTTCCAGGCAAGAATGCTGGAGTGGGTAGCCATTTCCTTCTCCAGGAGATCGTTCCGACCCAAGGACTGAACCCGGGTCTCCTGCTTGGCAGGAGGATTCTTTACCATGGAGCCACCTGGGATACCTATACTGATGATGAGGACTTAGAACACACACTTCATCCTCAAGCAGTTCACGTGCTGACTGGAGAGTCTTTCATGTAAACAAATACTTATAAAGCATCTTACTATTTATAGATTACATTTAATATATATTAATGTTCCTGGCAATGAAGCAGGGCAAAGGCTAATAGAGTTTTATCAAGAGAATGCACTGGTCATAGCAAACACCCTCTTCCAAAAACACAAAAGACTCTACACATGGACATGACCAGATGGTCAACACCGAAATCAGATTGATTATATTCTTTGCAGCCAAAGATGGAGAAGCTGTATACAGTTAGCAAAAACAAGACCAGGAGCTGACTGTGGCTCAGATCATGAACTCATTGCCAAATTCAGACTTAAATTGAAGAAACTAGGGAAAACCACTAGACCATTCAGGTATGACCTAAATCAAATCCCTTATGATTATACAGTGGAAGTGAGAAATAGATTTAAGGGACTAGATCTGATAGATAGAGTGCCTGATGAACTCTGGACGGAGGTTCATGACATTGTAAAGGAGACAGGGACCAAGACATCCCCATTGAAAAGAAATGCAGAAAAGCAAAATGACTGTCTGAGGAGGCCTTACAAATAGCTGTGAAAAGAAGAGAGGCGAAAAGCAAAGGAGAAAAGGAAAGATATAAGCATCTGAATGCAGAGTTCCAAAGAATAGCAAGGAGAGATAAGAAAGGCTTCCTCAGTGATCAATGCAAAGAAATAGAGGAAAACAACAGAATAGGAAAAACAAGAGATCTCTTCAAGAAAATTAGAGATTCCAAGGGAACATTTCATGCAAAGATGGGCTCAATAAAGGACAGAAATGGTATGGACCTAACAGAAGCAGAAGATATTAAGAAGAGGTGGCAAGAATACAAGGAAGAACTGTACAAAAAAGATCTTCACGACCAAGATAGTCACGATAACGTGATCACTGACCTAGAGCCAGACATCTTGGAATGTGAAGTCAAGTGGGCCTTAGAAAGCATCACTACGAACAAAGCTAGTGGAGGTGATAGAATTCCAGTTGAGCTATTTCAAATCTTGAAAGATGATGCTGTGAAAGTGCTGCACTCAATATGCCAGCAAATTTGGAAAACTCAGCAGTGGCCACAGGACTGGAAGAGGTCAGTCTTCATTCCAATCCCCAAAAAAGGCAATGCCAAAGAATGCTCAAACTACCGCACAATTGCACTCATCTCACACGCTAGTAAAGTCATGCTCAAAATTCTCCAAGCCAGGCTTCAGCAATATGTGAACCGTGAACTCCCAGATGTTCAAGCAGGTTTTAGAAAAGGCAGAGGCACCAGAGATCAAATTGCCAACATCTGCTTCATTGACTATGCCAAAGCCTTTGACTGTGTGGATCACAATAAACTGTGGAACATTCTGAAAGAGATGGGAATCCCAGACCACCTGACCTGCCTCTTGAGAAACCTGTATGCAGGTCAGGAAGCAACAGTTAGAACTGGACATGGAACAACAGACTGGTTCCAAAGAGGAAATGGAGTACGTTAAGGCTGTATATTGTCACCCTGCTTATTTAACTTATATGCAGAGTACATCATGAGGAACGCTGGGCTGGAAGAAGCACAAGCTGGAATCAAGATTGCTGGCAGAAATATCAATAATCTCAGATATGCAGATGATACTACCCTTATGGCAGAAAGTGAAGAGGAACTCAAAAGCCTCTTGATGAAAGAGAAAGAGGAGAGTGAAAAGGTTGGCTTGAAGCTCAACATTCAGAAAACAAAGATCATGGCATCTGGTCCCATCACTTCATGGGAAATAGATGGAAAAACAGTGGAAACAGTGTCAGACTTTATTTTTTGGGGCTCCAAAATCACTGCAGATGCTGATTGCAGCCATGAAATTAAAAGATGCTTACTCCTTGGAAGGAAAGTTATGACCAACCTTGATAATATATTAAAAAGCAGAGACATTACTTTGCCAACCAAGGTCCGTCTAGTCAAGGCTATGGTTTTTCCCGTGGTCATGAATGGATGTGAGAGTTGGACTGTGAAGAAAGCTGATCACCGAAGAATTGATGCTTTTGAACTCTGGTGTTGGAAAAGACTCTTGAGAGTCCCTTGGACTGCAAGGAGATCCAACCAGTCCATTCTAAGGGAGATCGATCCTGGGTGTTCATTGGAAGGACTGATGCTAAAACTGAAACTGCAATACTTTGGCCACCTGATGCAATGAGTTGACTCACTGGAAAAGACTCTGATGCTGGGAAAGGTTGGGGGCGGGAGGAGAAGGGGACGACCGAGAATTAGATGGCTAGATGGCATCACCGACTCTGTGGACATGAGTTTGAGTGAACTCCGGGAGTTGGTGATGGACAGGGAGGCCTGGCGTGTTGTGATTCATGGGGTTGCAAAGAGTTGGATACGACTGAGCAACTGAACTGAACTGAACTGAACTGAATGTTCCTGGGGCAATGTATAGTTATTTTGTTCACAAAGAGCCATACAGGCTAAGGAAGGGATATGATGTCGCTCAAGAAGAAATTTTTTTTTCTTTTTTCCTGAAGGATAATTGCTTTACAGAATTTTGTTGTTTTCTGTCAAACCTCAACATGAATCAGCCATAGGTATACATATTTCCCCTCCCTTGTCAACCTCCCTCCCATCTCCCTCCCCACCCCACCCCTCTAGGTTGATCCAGAGCCCCTGTTTGAGTTTCCTGAGCCATACAGCAAATTCCCATTGGCTATCTATTTTACATATGGTTATGTAAGTTTCCACGTTGCTCTTTCCATACATCTCACCCTCTCTTCCCCTCTCCCCATGTCCATAACTCTATTCTCTATGTCTGTTTCTCCACTGCTACCCTGTAAATAAGTTCTTCAGTACCATTCTTCTAGATTCTGTATATATGTGTTAGAATATGATATTTATCTTTCTTTTTCTGACTCATTTCACTCTGTATAATAGGTTCTAGGTTCATCCACCTCATCAGAACTGACTCAAATGTGTTCCTTTTTATAGCTGAGTAATATTCCATTTTTTATATGTACCACACCTTGTTTATCCATTCATCTGTCGATAGACATCTAGGTTGCTTCCATGTTCTAGCTATTGTAAATAGTGCTGCAGTGAACAATGGGATACGTGTGTCCTTTTCAATTTTGGTTTCCTCAGGGGATATGCCTAGGAGTGGGATTGTTGGGTCATATGGTGGTTTTATTCCTACTTTTTTAAGGAATCTCCATACGGTCTTCCATAGGGTCTGTATCAGTTTACATTCCCACCAACAGTGTTCTTTTTTTCTCTAAACCCTCTCCAGCATTTATTGTTTGTAGACATTTTGATGATGGCCATTCTAACTGGTGTGAGGTGATATCTCACTGTAGTTTTTATTTGCGTTTCTCTAATAATGAGTGATGTTGAGCATCTTTTCACGCGTTTGTTAGCCATCTTTGTCTTCTTTGGAGAAATGTCTGTTTAGGTCTTTTCCCCACTTTTTGATTGGGTTGTTTGTTTTTCTGGCATTGAGTTGTATGAGCTGCTTGTATATTTTAGAAATTAATCCTTTGTCAGTTGTTTCATTTGCTATTATTTTCTCCCATTTAGAGGGTTGTCTTTCACCTTGCTTATAGTTTCCCTTGCTGTGCAAAAGCTTTTAAATTTAATCAGGTCCCACTTATTTACTTTTGTTTTTATTTCTGATACTCTTGGAGGTAGGTCATGGAGGATCTTGCTTTCATTTATGTCGAGTGTTCTGCCTTTGTTTTCCTCTAAGAGTTTTGTAGTTTCTGGTCTTACATTTAGGTCTTCAATCCATTTTGAGTTTATCTTTGTGTATGGTGTTAGGAAGTGTTCTAATTTCATTCTTTTACATGTAGCTGTCCAATTTTCCCAGCACCATTTATTGAAGAGGCTGTCTTTGCCCCATTGTATATTCTTGCCTCCTTTGTCAAAAATAAGGTACTCATAGGTACGTGTGTTTATTTCTGGGCTTTTTATCTTACTCCATTGGTCTATATTTCTGTTTTTGTGCCAGTACCATACTGTCTTGATGACTGTAGCTTTGTAGTATAATCTGAAGTCAGGAAGGTTGATTCCTCCAGCTCCATTCTTCTTTCTCAAGACTGCTTTGGCTATTCGGGGTCTTTTGTGTTCCCATATGAATTGTGAAATTTTTTTGTTCTAGTTCTGTGAAAAATGCTATTGGTAATTTGATAGGGATCTCATTGAATCTGTACATTGTGTTTGGTAGTATAGTCTTTTTCACAATATTGATTTTTCCTGCCTAGGAACATGGAATATCTCTCCATCTGTTTATGTCATCTTTGATTTCATTTTTTGTGTCTTATAATTTTCTATGTACAGTTCTTTTTGTCTCCCTCGGTAAGTTTATTCCTAGATATTTAATTCTTTTATTGCAATGGCAAATAGGATTGATTCCTTAATTTCTTTCTGATTTTTCTGTTAGTAATAGAAATGCAAGTGACTTCTGTGTATTGATTTTGTATCCTGCAAATTTGCTAAGTCCACTGAATAACTCTAGTAATTTTCTGATACTATCTTTAGGGTTTTCTATGTACAATATCGTGTCATCTGAAAACAGTGAGATCTTTGCTTCTTCTTTTCTGATCTGGATTTTTTTTATTTCTTATTCTTCTCTGATTGCTGCAGCTAGGACTTCCAAAACTATGTTGAATAATAGTGGTGAAACTGGACACCTTATCTTGTTCCTGATCTTAGGGGGAACACTTTCAGTTTTTTACCATTGAGAATAATGTTTGCTGTAGGCTTATCATATATGGCCTTTACTAAATTGAGGTAGGTTCCTTCTATGCCCATTTTTTGAAGAGTTTTAATCATAAATGGATGCTGAATTTTGTCAGACGCTTTTTCTACATCTGTTGAGATTATCATATGATTTTTATCTTTCAATTTGTTAATATGGTGTATCACATTGACTGATTTGCATATATTGAAGAATCCTTGCTTTCCTGGAATAAACCCAACTTGATCATGGTGTATGAGGTTTTTGATGTGTTGCTGAATTCTGTGTGCTAAAATTTTGTTGAGGATTTTTGCATCTGTGTTCACCAGTGATATCGGCCTGCAGTTTTCCTTTCCTGTGTTGTCTTTGTGGTTTTGGTATCAGGGTGATGGTGGCCTTGTAGAATGAGTTTGGAAGTGTTCCTTCCTCTGCAGGTTTTTGAAAGTGTTTTAGAAGGACAGGCATTAGCTCTTCTCTGAATGTTTGATAGAATTCTCCTGTGAAGCCATCTAGTCCTGGGCTTTTGTGTTTTGGGGATATTTTTGATCACAGCTTCAATTTCAGTGCTTGTAATTGGGCTGTTCATAATTTCTATTTCTTCCTGGTTCAGTCTTGGAAGATTGAACTTTTCTAAGAATCTGTCCATTTCTTCCAGGTTATCCATTTTATTGCCATATAGTTGTTCATAATAGTCTCTTATAATCCTTTGTATTTCTGCATTGTCTGTTGTAACCTCTCCTTTTCCATTTCTGATTTTGTTGATTTGATTCTTCTCTCTTTTTTCCTTGATGAGGCTGGCTAAAGGTTTGTCAATTTTGTTTATTTTCTCAAAGAGCCAGCTTTTAGTTTAATTAATCCTTACTATTGTTTCTTTCATTTCCTTTTCATTTATTTCTGCTTGGATCTTTGTGATTTATTTCCTTCTACTAATTTTGGGGGCTTTTTGTTCTTCTTTTTCCAGTTCTTTTAGGTGAAATTTAGTTTGTCTATTCGACATTTTTCTTGTTTCTTGAGGTAAGATTGCTATAAACTTCCCTCTTGGAATTGCTTTTGCTGCATCCCATAGGTTTTGAGTTGTTGTGTTTTCATTGTCATTTGTTTCTAGAAATTTTTTTATTTCCCTTTTGATTTCTTCAATAACTTGTTGGTTACTTAGAAACGTGTTGATTAATCTCCATGTGTTTGTGTTTCTTACAGTGTTTTTCTTGTAATTGATTTCTAGTCTCATAGTGTTGTGGTCAGAGAAGATGCTTGATACGGTTTCAATTTTCTTAAATTTACTGAAGTTTGATTTGTGACCCAAGATGTGGTCTATCCTGGAGAATGTTCCATGTGTACTTGACAAGAAGGTGTATTCTTCTGCATTTGGATAGAATGTCCTGAAGGTATCAATGAGATCCATCTCATCTAATGTATCATTTAAGACTTGTGTTTCCTTATTAATTTTCTGTTTTGATGATCTGTCCATTGGCGTGAGTGGGTGTTAAGGTTCCCTACTATTATTGTGTCACTATCAATTTCTCCTTTTACGTCTGTTAGTGTCTGTCTTATGTATTGAGATGCTTCTATGTTGGGTGCATAGATATTTACAATTGTTATGTCTTCCTCTTGGATTGATCCCTTGATCATTATGTAGTGTCCTTCTTTATCTCTTGTAATCTTCTTTATTTTAAGGTCTGTTTTGTCTGATATGAGAATTGCTACTTCAGCTTTCTTTTGCTTCACATTTACAAGGAATATATTTTTCCATGCTCTCACTTTGTCTATGTGTGTCTTGAGGTCTGAAGTGGGTTTCTGGTAGACATCATATGTATGGGTCTTGTTTTGGCATCCATTCAGCCAGTCTGTGTCATTTGGTTGGAGCAGTTAATCCATTTACCTTTAAAGTAATTATTGATATATATGTTCCAATTCGGAGAAGGAAATGGCAACCCACTCCTGTACTGTTGCCTGGAAAATTCCATGGATGGAGGAGCCTGGTAGGCTATAGTCCATGGGGTTGGAAAGAGTCAGACAGTACTGAGCAACTTCACTTTCTTTCTTTCTCTAGTTCCTTTTGGAGAAGGAAATGGCAACCCACTCCAGTGTTCTTGCCTGGAGAATCCCATGGAAGGAGGAACCTGGTGGCTGCAGTCTATGGGGTTGCAAAGAGTTGGATATGACTAAGCAACTAACACACACACACACACACACACACATACGTTCCAATTGCTATTTTCCTAGTTGTTTGGGGTTGATTTTGTAGATTTTTTTTTTTTCTCTCTCTCTTTCTTGACTATATAAGTCCCTTTAACATTTGCTGTAAAGCTGGCTTGGTGGTATTGAATTCTCTTAACTTTTGCTGTCTGAAAAACATTTCATTTCTCCATCAATTTTGAATGAGATCCTTGCTGGGTACAAGGATTTGGTTGTAGATTTTTTGCTTTCAGTACTTTAAGTATATCCTGCCATTCCCTTCTGCCTGCAGAGTTTCTGCTGAAAGATCAGCTGTTAAGCAAGTGGGTTTCCATTCTATGTTACTTGTTGCTTCTCCCTTGCTGCTTTTAATATTCTTTCTTTGTGTTTAGTCTTTGTTAGTTTGATTAGTATGTGTCTTGGCATGTTTCTCCCTGGGTTTATCCTGTACGGGACTCTTTGTGCCTCTTGGACTTGACTGACTATTTCCTTTTCCATTTTGGGGAAATTTTCAACTATAATCTTTTCAAAATTTTTCTCATACCCTTTCTTTTTTTCTTCTTCTGGGATGTCTGTAATTTGAATGTTGGTGTGTTTGATATTGTCCCAGAAGTCCCTGAGACTATCTCAGTTCTTTTCATTCTTTTTACTTTATTCTTCTCTTCTGAAGTTATTTCCACCATTTTATTTTCCAGCTCAATGATTCATTCTTCTGCTTCAGATATTCTGCTATTGACTCCTTTTAGAGTATTTTTAGTTTCAGTAATTGTGTTGTTTGTATGTTTATTCTTTAATTCTTCTAGTTCTTTGTTAATTGATTCTTGCATTTTCTCCATTTTGTTTCCAAGGTTTTTGATGATCTTTACTATCATTATTCTGAATTCTTTTTCAGGTAGTTTGTCTATTTCCTCTTTATTTGGACCTCTGTGTTTCTAGTTTGTTCCTTGATTTGTGTAGTGTTTCTCTGCCTTTTCATTATTTTTTTTCTTTTTTAACTGTTGTGTTTGAGGTCTCCTTTTCCCAGGCTTCAAGGTTGAATTCTTTCTTCCTTTTCATCTCTGCCCTCCTAAGGTTGGTCCAGTGGTTTGTGTAAGCTTCATATAGGGTGAGATTTGTGCTGGATTTTTGTTTGTTTGTTTTTCCTCTGACGGGCAAGGCTGAGTGAGGTGGTAACCTTGTCTGCTGATGATTGTGTTTGTACTTTTGTTTTGTTAGTTGTTTAGATGAGGCATCCTGTACAGGGTGCTACTGATGGTTCAGTGATGGTGGGTCTTGTATAGAACTGGTTTTCTTTGTGTGAGTTCTCACTATTTGATAATCCCTAGGATTAGTTCTCTGATAGTCAAGGGTCTTGGAGTCAGTGCTCCCACTCCAAAGCTCAGGGCTTGATCTCCGGTCAGGAACGAACATTCCACAAGTGGTTTGTTATGGCATTAAGTGAAATTAAAACAAATGTCCAAAAATGAGAAACCAAAGATGAACCCCAGACAAACGGCAGTTACAAAATCAAGCAAATAATAATTAAAATAAAGGAGTATACACATATACATTTATACCCATGAGCAAAGTCAAAACAGTCCAACAAAAATAAAATACAGGAGACTGACCCGACAAACAAAGGAAATAAAAAATTATATTTACCAGTTAAGAGCAAAACTAACTAAAGCAGAAACCAGAAAACAAAACTAAAACAAGGTGCCAAATGGGGAATAATGCAATGAAAACAAAACTAACAAATATGTTGAGAGGAAAGGAAAGAAAGAATAGATATGCAGAGTTAAATAGAGGTAGATGAAGAAGATTTATATACATCAAATATTAACTGCAAGGGGAAAAGAACAATAAGAAAGGCAAACAAAGGAATAAATGTAGAAAAATAGATTTTTAAAAATTAGAAATTAAAATTATAAAAAAGAGAAAAAAAAAAAAAAAACAACGGAAGAAAAAAGGGGGAAAAAAGGAAAACTTCACAGAACTGCAAAAGCCCAGTGTAGAGGCAGAGGTTTATAACAACAATAAAAAGTGTGACTGAATGTAGACTTATACATATACATCCATAAGCAAAATCAATACTGTCCAACAAAAATAAAGTACAATAGATTGACCCAGCGGACAAAGGAAACCAAAAACTGTATCTACCAGAACAAAACTAACAAAAGCACAAACTGGAAAATAAAACCAAAGTAAGGTGCTAATTGGGGAATAAAGCAATGAAAATAAAATTAATATGTTAAGAGGAAAAGAAAGAAAAGAAAGAATAGATAATGTGAACTTAAATAGAGGTAGATAAAGAAGATTTATATACATTAAAGATTAACTGCAAGGGGAAAATAACAGTAGGAGTAAACAAACAAAGGAATAAATGTAGAAAAAAATAATATGTTTAAAAAATTAAAAATTAAAATTAAAAAAAGAGAAAAGAAAAAAAAAAGGAAAACTCCACAGAACTGCAAAAGCCCAGTGTAGAGGCAGAGGTTTCTAACAACAATGAACTAATAATTAATAACAATTAATTATTAGTTAACTGAGGGAAAAAAAGCTCAAAAGCTTAATTAGATTTCATAGTGCCAATAAAATCCATAACTACAACAGAAGAGGAAAGAAGGGGAAAAAAATTTCCACGAGAATCTACAGAATACATCAAAACAGAACAATAAATGTTTTTCTCAAGTCACTGCTGTCAGAGTCCTTTCCCTCGCTGGAAGTCACAGTCAACCTGACCTCCCTTGGATGCCCTCCAACACTGTGCTGATCTCTGGACCTGCTGTAGGGGCAGCTCAGATTCTAATCTGGCCCTACTCCTGTGTTTTCTTGCCTCCAGTATCCACAGCTATCAGAACTAGTGCATTTTCTTTTGTGGGAGCTCTCAATGATCTTTTATATATTCCATAGATACAGAGTCTGCCTAGTTGTTCATGTGAATTTAATCTGCAGCTTGTACAGCTGGTGGGAAGGTTTTGGGTCTTCTTCCTTAGCCACACTGCCCCTGGGTTTCAATTGTGGTTTTATTTCCACCTCTTCATGGGGGTTGTCCACTGGGGTTTGCCCCTGAGGCTGCCCTGAAGGACTTAGGTTTGCCCCTGTGAGGGCCAGGTGTGGAGGTGGTGCAGCTGCTTGGGTCACAGGTGTTCTGGCAGCACCACGTACTCAGGGGAGTTGGTGGCTTGGGCAGCAGGAAATACAGTGCTCTAGAAGGGTATGGCAACCAGTATTGGCCAATACGCTCCAGTATTCTTGCCTGGAGAACCCCCCTCCCTGACAGAAAAGCCTGGCAGGCCACAGTCTACAGGATCACAAAGAGTCGGACACTACCAACGTGACCCTGCGTGCATAGATGCAACCCTTTTTTGCCTGTGGCAGTTCTGCCCTGGTGAGAGTTGAACATGAAGGTGGGGCAGCTGCTTAGCTTACAGGGATCCTGGCGGTGCCAAGTGTGTAGGGACATGGACTGCCTCCGCTGCAGGAGTTATGGCCCTATCAGAGTCTATATTTGAGCCTCTTGTAGCTGCCAATCAGAAGGCCTGTTTGGCGAGTCTTTCTCCATAACTCCACCCATCCAGGCACTTAGAGAGCTCCCTTTCCTGGGGTCCTTCTCTGTTGTTCAGAGCATCAAGCACATAGAGGGACCCCTCTGGCTGAGGTCCAACACAGTAGATCGGTGCATCAGTCACTTAAAGGGGCACCCTGGGTGGCATCCTATAGTATAGTTGAGGGCATCAGGGTTTTGATGGGCTAGTCTTTCTATTGTTTAGCTGCTGATGCTGGTGTGTGAGAGGCTATGGTGACGTCTCCACCCACTATACGTAACTCAGCAGTATAGCCTTGCTTCCATGGCTGCCCTTTTTCCTCCACAGGTATTTCCCACCACAGTCTCCTCCTTTTCATCCCCTCGATCCATCTCTCCACAGTCAACAGCAGCCCTCACCCTGGGATTGCTCCAGAATCTCTAAACTCTAGCTCCCAGCTGCTTCACCTTCCAGTGGACCTGCGTCCCTGTCCAGAATATGTATGGCTGTGGCAAGGACTGTCTGATTCTCATTCCATTTAGGCTGCCACAGATCAGCTGTTTCACTTTCAGCCTTAAATGTTTCTCCTCTGACTCAGACAGTTGCCCTGATGTGGGTATCAGACCCCTGCTTCAGTTCCCCCACCCTCCAAGGGCAGGTCCAGTCCTATTATCACTCCTGTTTTTCCCCTTAGTTCCTTCATCCTACCAAGTTTGCCTGGTTCTATACATGGTTTTCCGCTGGTCAGGTACTCCTGTCTGCTCTCAGCTGGTGTTCTGCATGCACTTCTGTGTCTGAAGGTGTATTCCTGATGTATCCGTGGAGAGAGATGTACTCCACGTCCACCTACTCCTCTGCCATCTTGTTCAAGAAGAGATATCTGAGTGTGTGTTATCATGAAGATAAAGAAAAGAATAACCAGGCAGGCACAGTGGGAAGAAGTTGTTGAAAATTCCAGGTGGTGAGAATTGTAGGTGGTAAGACCAGGAGGTTTGGAGAATTCTACAGTCTGCTCTTATCTGCTGGTTCCGCATCCTTGGATCCAACCAATCCTGGAACCAGTCCCTTGCAGATATGGAGGGCTTGTACTTCAGTATGGCAAAAGCAGGAAGGAGCAGGCAAATGGAGGAGATTCTGACAGGAGAGGCAAGGATCGAAGTATAAGGATTTGCAGCACGGAGGTGTCTGGATTTCACCAGATAGTGGAGTGGGAACCATTAGAAGAACTTTAACAATAAAAAGAAATGTTGCAGTCCTAGGCATAAAATTCTAGAACTGGATTATGTTTTCTGGGTGTGACAAGACCTTGCAAGCTTGACAATATGCAGTGCCAGGACCAGAGACAAACTTATCTTACTCTAGCCTAGCCCAGATGATGAATGGAGAGTCGGTTAGCTTCAAGTCGGTTTTCAGCTTCAAGTAATCAAAATCCCAACTCAGAATGGCCAACATAAAAAGGACATTTATTGAATGTCACAGGTTCAGACTTGAGTAGGTTCTGGGGGTGGTTATCTGTTTAGTGATGTCACCAAGGACCCTAGTTCTTTCCGTCTTTTGGTTCTGCCATTCTTGGCATACCAAATTTGTTCTCGTGCTTATAGCAAAATGGCAGCTACCATCACATGGTCCAGAGGATCAAGAGGCTGTGTCTTCCAGAGAATCTTTCTTCAGCTCATTTCAGTTCAGTCGCTCAGTCGTGTCCGACTCTTTGCGACCCCATGAATCACAGCACACCAGGCCTCCATCACCAAATCCCAGAGTTCACTCAAATTCATGTCCATCAAGTCGGTGATGCCATCCAGCCATCTCATTCTCTGTCGTCCCCTTCTCCTCCTGTCCTCAATCCCTCCCAGCATCAGAGTCTTTTCCAGTGAGTCAACTCTTCGCATAAGGTGGCCAAAGTATTGCAGTTTCAGCTTTAGCATCAGTCCTTCCAATGAACACCCAGGGCTGATCTCCTTTAGGATGGACTGGTTGGATCTCCTTGCAGTCCAAGGGACTCTCAAGAGTCTTCTCCAACACACAGTTCAAAAGCATCAATTCTTCGATGTTCAGCTTTCTTCACAGTCCAACTCTCACATCCATACATGACCACTGGAAAAACCATAGCCTTGACTAGACGGACCTTTGTTGGCAAAGTAATGTCTCTGCTTTTTAATATGCTATCTAGGTTGGTCATAACTTTCCTCCCAAGGAGTAAGTGTCTTTTAATTTCCTGGCTGCAATCAGCATCCGCAATGATTTTGGAGCCCCCAAAAATAAAGTCTGACACTGTTTCCACTGTTTCCCCATCTATTTCCCATGAAGTGATGGGACCAGATGCCATGATCTTAGTTTCTTAGGTGTACAAAAATGTTTTCACAAGCCCTTCAGATAAGATAGGGTGTGTTCAGGGTTGTGTGACTGTAGACCCAAAAGCCTTTAACAAACTTTTTCTCACGTATCTTTGGCTGGCACTTTGACCATGTGCTTGTGTCTAACTCAGTCACTGAGAGGGGACTAGAACATTTAAAGGTCATAGCAATCATTAGCTTCTCCCAAAATTGAAACTAGTCTTCCCTGAGTGGCCATAGGATGATGAGTAGCTAAAGAAAATTGGGAAACTACTCAAACCCTTAATTCTGTCCCTTTACTTTGAAACCTATTTTCTGCATTTTTTTTTTTACTGCTGCAAAAAACTATAACAAATTGGATTCAGATTATAGCCCTCTGTCATTTTGCCTTTATTGAGAGTTGAGGAAATGCACTGTATTTTTTTAGGTCACAATATCAAAGGTTGCAGAAAAATAGAAATTGAAGTTTGATTATAATGTATTTCATTTTTCATCACTTTGCTACTAGAGTTCCACTACCTTATTTTCTTTTTAGCAAATGGATATTCCACTTCCTCAATTATGCTTTCGTGTGTGTTATTCTCCAGTGTGTTCTGAAGGGCAGAATGGACATACATTTATGATTGAAGCCTTCATATTTCTCTGAAATAACTTTGCCATCTTCAGCTGTTTGACTATACCATAATTAGATTAAAATTTAATAGCTACTTCTCTGTTGAAAAAAAAAAAAGGTACAAGAACAAAATCTGCATCACACACTATGAAAATGTTAAGCATTTTCTTACCTTGTCTTTCAGTGGAAATATTTATTATCACATACCAGTGGTACTGAGTGAAGCACCTTGTATAATTCATCACCCAGACACTTCTGCTTTAGCGAGTAAAAATAACACAGGTGAGCAATCTGAAGGACTCTGGAGTGCACAGCAATTAGAATAGACACTTAACTCTGGGACATTGGTGTTTTCGTACTTGGAGAAATACATCCATCACTTTCATTCTTAGAACATCCTGGCTAAAGAAAACTCAAGGAAATTAGCTTTTAACAATTAAGCCTCTTAAGGACATTTTTCCCCCTAATACTAGCTTGTACCCATGATCCATGGCAAGTTGAAGCCTCTCTGTCTTAAATGTTTATATTCTACTTCTTTATATTCTATACTTTCATACTCTATTTCAGCCTTAAGTTTAATGTAAGCAAATAAGCAAAAATTATTCAAGGTCTGAGCCTGGATTTAGGGAGTTTCATGCACTTTTGCCCTAATTTAAAATGTCATAGGAGAGAGTATAAAAGTCATTCCAAAGTAGTTGTTTAAAATACTTAAGAAACTGATATTTTATATATATATAAATATAATGTAATATTACTCAGCCATAAAAAAGGAACAAAATTAGGTCATTTGTGATGTGAATGGACCTAGAGTCTAGAAAGATGGTACAGACAAGCCTGTTTGCAGGGCAGGAATAGAGATGCAGATATAAAGAATGGACATGTGATACAGCATGGGAAGAAGAGGGTGAGGCGAATTGGGAGAGTAAGACTGACATATATATACTACCATGTGTAAAATAGGTAACTGGTGGGAAGCTTCTGTATAACACAGGGAGCCCAGCTCAGTGCTCTGTGATGATCTAGAGGGGCGGGATTGAAGGGGAGGTGCGGGAAGGAGGCTCAAGAGGAAGAGGACATATGCATACATACAGTGCATATTCACTTCATTGTACAGCAGAAACTAACACAGCATTTTAAAGCAGTTATACGCCACTAAAACTAAAATTAAACAATTGATATCAGGATTTATAATAGTAGTACCATGAGAGGGCCTGATTCCTGTATCCAGAATCAGAAGCCCTTGTTGATAGACATCAGTGATTTTGCCTTTGTCATGATGGCTAGACTTATTGCTCCTTAGTCTCCCATTTGTAACACGGGAAAATCATCATCCTCTGAAAATCAGAGGAAGAATGTCAGTTAAAGCGTTTTGTTAGCTATAAAGTGCTGTCCTATTGAAGGAAGTAACTCGAATATGCAAAGATTCAGAGACACTGAAGTGCATCTCATCCCATAGCAAAGCCAACTCTTTCTGTGCATCCAGTGGCTGTCATACGAATCTGAAGTTCTGGGGTGTTTTGTTGGTGTGTCAGAAGGCTGTCCTTGTATATCCTTCTGAATCACAGTGTAATGTTTGTCTCCTTAGTCACTTGGTTGCTGAGAAAAATTAAGTTTGGCAGTTTGAAAGAATATATCAAGCACATTTCCATTATAAATGGATGAAAATAATTTATAGTTACCATAGGCTTTTTTTTTTTTTACATTATTTTTGAGAAGATACATCGCTGGAAACAATCAGTATCCATTCCTCCTATCAAATTAGGTTATAGATTGCGAGGGAAGCCTGGTAGATTTGCCTGCCTCATGATGAGGAGAGACAGACATACTGACAACACAGATGCCCGTTGTCATCTTCTTCTGCCTTGTAGCAATACTGTCCGTCCAGGTTCATCGGTCACATCCCATTTGGGTGACTGTTCTGATTCCTCCCTGAACTCCAGCTGGAACAGGATATCACATCCTCCTCTAAACTCCTAAAGCACTTTATCTGTGTCTCTTCTATGGTACTTTCGACTACATTAAGAGTTTTTACCTTATTTGTGGCCCTGTTTCCCCTACAGGTTGAGGTGGTTTACTGAAAAGTGTAAAGATAACTTGAAAATAATTAAATGGTGAAAAGAAAGGCAATTAAAAAATAAAACTGAAAAAAATAGATTATGAGTGTTTTCAAAGTACATGTTATAAAGACTTTTGTGTTGATAGTTACTAGCAGTGGACCTTGAATTTGGCTCAAAGATCCATTTATCTCAGAGAAGCCAAAGCAGCTCAGTAACAGAAAACAGAACAGTGTCCATTACATCTGAATAAACTCTATATGAAAATTGAAATGCTAATTTCAATTAATCCAAAATGGTATTTGATAGCATTAATGTCATCTGTTAAAGACGGAATAGGATACATTCTTAGCATCATTTTGTAAACTACTACAATGCAACAAGCCAACATGATATTTAAAATGGTAATAACAAAATTTCTTTGCCATTAAAATCTGGAACTAGAGTAGGATGCAGAGGAAGCTGATAGACACAAATAGAGGTACAACACATTGATAGAAGCAAAGTACTTTAAATTATAGACAATAAAACTATCTAGAAAACCCTGACGAAGCAATGGAAAAGCTGTTAGGATTAATATAATTCAGAAGAGTAGCTACATAGTGGATAAACCAAACTTTGTAACATTTCCATATGTCAGCAATAATTAGTTAATTATAAAATGGATAAAAAGGGTTTTTCTAGCAGTGGCAATAAAAATGTAAACTGCTTCGGAATAATCCTAAGAGAAAACATCTTGGAACTAATGTGAAGAAGACTGTAAGAGTTTACTAAGATATGCAGCACAAATTTTAAATAACTAAATAAGTGTTTTATTCCTGGGAGGAAAACATACATACTGTGATCAAGATTTAAGCTCCCCAGTCAATGTACAGGCTCATATCTTGTTCCAAAATACCAATGGGATCTGGGATGGGAACGTCACAGAGTGATGGTAGAGTTCATTTGGAAGAATAATAATGTAAAAATTGGTAAAGAAGAATTGATAAGTAAGAGCAACGATAAACAAGTGGAAGTAAAAGTATTTCTTTTTTAAAAAACATTTTTTTTTGCAAGAGAGTCCAAAGAATTAATTCACATATACCTGTCACCCTGGTTCACCTACTGTTATGTTCACATTTTAACATATCTGCTTTACCATTCTCTCTCTTTCTCTCTCCGTCTATATGTACATATATTCACAATAGGAGTATGTGAAAAATATGAAAAAAGTGTGTCTTGTTGCAGAAAAAAATTTAATGTATTTATTTTTTAATTCAAATAAATAAAAATGATTTTAAATTGGATCCAGCTCTGGCCTGTTGTCTCTTAGAGAGAACAAAAAGTGCCCGGAGCCCTCCCCAGCAAGAGACTTCCTTGGATGGTGGTGGGGAGGAAAGTTTGGGGTGTCCCTGGACGAGGCATCATGATGAGAGCAGTGGCAGGAGCTGGGCTCAGAACATCTCACCACCGGGAGTCTGAGCTACCTGCCGCCTTCTCAGTGCAGGTCAGCAGCATATATGATGAGTTTCATTGTCTTCCATTCTGTTCAACAGTACTGGGGATGTGGCTTACCCAAAATCCAGTGGTTACATACGTGAAAAACTATGGATTTCAGGACATGCAGCTTCTTATATAAGTAGAAACATCATTTTTTAAAAACGTTGAAATAGAGTAATCCCAGTAGATGAAGCAGGCTATCTAAATGGATGGTACCTTCAGTTCTCATCTGGAAAATCAATCTAGTATTAAAGTTACTAGTCTCACTCCAAAAATGTGACACATGAAAACCATCTTCCTCTAGTTCTGCAGATGTCTGTCTCTTCCAAAACCCAGGGTTAGACTCACAGGCTGTTTGTTTTTTTCCCCCAGAGCATTAATCACACTTTGCAGAACTTATTGTAGGATTGTATCACACCAGGTTATGAGCTAAAAGACCCTAGGATGTTGTAAAAATAGAATATTAATTTGGGAGGGATGAAATTAGAGAAAAAGTATAAGTAGAATGCTGTAAGTTTCAACTAGATTGTAAAGCAGTATAAAATAGATCAGAAAAAGAAAGGAATTAAAACAACACAATCAAGATGTTAGACTGCACTGAAATAGTGATGAGATGCTAAGTTATAAGGTTTTAAAACCAAACTATGTATGTGCCAAACAAAACAAACACACAAGAAATCCAGGAGGATACCCACACCTTCAGTCTTCAGTTCATTTCCTACAGTGTTGGACTGACCCCCAGGGAGTCCCCATTGGTTGAGAGAGCAGCAATGGACAGAAGCTCTAGGATGCCTTTTAAAGCTTCTGAGGGCTTTGGATGGATTTTCCTGGTTGCTGGAGTAAATTAGGAGATGAATGCCAGTAGAATTGGGCACTTGAACTTCTATCAAAAACCACTTGTAGATCTTTAAAGATGAGTAGAAAGAATCTATTAAAAAAAAAGAAAGCAAAACAAGACCACTGCCATTTTTCAGATGCTTTCTATTTGGCAGGCAATTTCGTGAGGTCAGTACTCTGTTAACCCTTATAGCATCACCATTTACAAAGGAAGGACTTGGGACTCTGGGAGAGGTTAAGTAGGCTGAGGTCATAAAGACATCAGATACAGTTAATTATTATGAGATATTATTGTGCTGTTTACTTTAATTACTGTGCAAAACTCAATACTGCTTTCAATTTTTAAAGAATGCCCTATCTTCCTTACAGATAAGCGCTTCCAAGAACGAGGCTCAAAGTGAATTTATGTTCTAGCTTAGCCTCTGGTCTGGTGCTTTACATAAATCTGCATTTAATAAATATTTAAGGGGAATTTCCTGGTGGTCTAGTGGTAGGGACTCCATGCTTTCACTGCTGAGTGTCAATCCCTGCTTGCGAAACTAAGATCTCACTAGCCATGTGGCAGGGTCCAAAAAAAAAAAAAAAAAAATATTTACCATACAAATAGAGTAACTTTCCATTTGCTTCAGAATCAGTTCCAAAAATAATCTTCAGATATCACTAAATTTTTTATGATGTCTCTGCTTTATGCCAAAACCTCTTAAACAGCATCCTTTTTTCTTCCAAAGTAAGTGAAAATGAATTATACCAAAGGGCTCCTCTTCATCCCTCCCCCTCCTCCTCCGCCTCGGGGTAATTTGGTGAGGAGGCCTCCTGGGTCCAAATTTGAATTAGAAAATATCAACACCACAGTATGTTCCCCAAAGAGGAAAACATGATCTATTTTCAATCTTGTTTCAGAACACACAGCTGTGTGACTTCCTAATTTATTATATTCCCCGTCTGCCTCCAGACAGCTCTCAGCCTGCTTGTTCTTCTCTACCCACCCCCTCGCTATGGGAAATGGGGTGGACTTGAACCAGCCCAGAGCTTGGACTCTAATGAAAGGCCAGTAAACTGTTCCTCCCAAGACGCCTCCTGCCCAAGCAGGTGCATTAGCCTCTAGGACCTGAAGGGAGCCTGGCCCCATGGGATGACAGCTGTAGGTTAGGAAGCCAAGGTTTCAGCTCCTTGAAGGTCAGTGTCAGCTGCCTGCTTGTCTCCCTGGGGTGTGGTCATTGTTCCATGTCTCCAGAGAGAACAACACAGCTTTGGGTGGGTCTTGGCAACCAAGCCCAACGTGGCTTCCCTTAATTGGACTTTCCAAGGGTTTTGGCCGTAAGAACAGATTGCAGCTGTGGCCTGAGCATCTTTAGAAGTGTGAATCATTTTTTTTTTCTCCTGAAGAAGCTATTTTGAGCTTTATAATTGCATATTTCCATGTTGTTTTTTTCATAGAGTGAGTAAGGAGAATGACTTGCATTTTTTTTCTTTTTTAATAGAAATCAGCTGGGTTCTATGCGCGTCTATTTTGTATAACTCAGGCCACTGATTCCTGAACTTGGTTGTGCATCAGATTTACTTGAGGGGAACTTCTGTGATGTATAAATTCTTGCAATGGAATCCAGAAATCAGCACATTTTATAAACCCCCCAGTTCATTTCTGGGCAGCGAGACTGGCCTCTCCTAGGTTTGGGAGTCTTATTTTAACCCCCTTTCTCCCCGCTGTGGTAGTTTGGATCCCAGTTAAATGGTTGTCTTTATGGAGTGCTAAGAGCCCTATACTGGGTACTGCTGCTTAGTTGCTCAGTCCTGTCTGACTCTTTGTAACCCCATGGACTGTAGCCCACCAGGCACCTCTGTCCATGGGGATTCTCCAGGAAGAATACTGGAGTGGGTTGCCATGCCCTCCTCCAGGGGATCTTCCCAACCCAGGGATCAAACCCAGGTCTCCCACATTGTGGGCAGATTCTTCACTGTCTGAGTCACCTAGGAGACCTGAAATCTAGTTCTATTAATAGATCCACTACTGACCAGCTCTAGATAAATATCGTCTCCTATGTGGTCCTCAGTTTCCTCTGGTGAAAACATTGTGATTGCCCAAGTGGTCACCAGGTCCAAAACTGCTGTGTTCAGCAGAATCCTTTTTATGAACCCGAGAAGGTGACCCCAACCACTGCATTAGTTAATTAGAACTTGGCCATTATCAGCTCTCTAATTACATGTACACAACCTAGATTGGTTAGTGGATTCTGTGTAAGAGAACTAAAGAGAACCACAAAGACCTTGTGAGGAGACACTCCTAGTGATAAGGCAACCTCTCAGCATGGACCAGAGGACTTGCAAATATCAGTGCACTCACCTTTTGAACATAAAATTTAGTTAAATGTGCTTTCTCTCTGTGAATGTTTTCCTCCTTTGGAAAATCAACTTTGTTGCCAGCAAAGAATTAAACCTTAATTTTGCCAGAAAAGATAAAGGAAATAGCAAAAAAACAAAAAACCTTCCTCTCACTTCAGTCTTCCCTGCCTAGATGATTTCACCGTGTCTTTTCCCACCTTGTCATCCTCTCGGCTGGCTTTGGTGGCTCTTGCCTCACTCCATGATGCGGTGGGGCTGTCGGGGGCTGAAGCAGCTGCCTTACCCATCTTTACTTGGAAACAGGAGTGTTTAAATAATCCCGAAACTTGGAAGAAGACACAAGCCTAAATCCAAATGCTACTTAACATTTCTGCAAGTCATTCCTCTCCCCACTTGGAGAAGCACGGCTCTGATGATTCTATGGCTTTTATTGGCTATTTAGTGGTTTAAGGAACACCTTTGCACTGGAGCCCATAGAATCCTACCAAATTGCACAGACCATTCCAGCATGGCCAGATCAGAACTCATCCTCCTACTCTTCTGTGTCATGAATGTTGTCAGAGGAAACCTCGGATTTAAGACCTTGTGGAGTTGACTGTTTTGATCATTTTTTTTTTAAATGTTGTTTTGGATTAGGAGTTTACATTGACACATATACTTTAAAAACTTTTCCTTTTAGAAATGAGCTAATGCCATGTGTATTACTTGGTAATCTGATTCTTTTTAAGATGTTACAGGCTTCTTTCCTCTTAGTAAATGTAGTCATTTGTAGTTCATGCAAACTTTGAACAGTTGAATGGTATTCCATTTCATATCTATGGCCATCATGTAAATACAGATATAAATAGTATCCCATTTTCTGAAAATGTGAATCTCTTATTGACAGATACTTAAATTGCTTACAATTTTTTTTTTTTTTTTTATGAAGGGCATCAGGATGAACATTTGCTCAGTAAATACAGTTTGCATCTTAGTACTGGGGCTGTGACAATAAAATTAAACATAACACCATCCCTTCTCTTAAGTAGCATATATTTTACTTAGAGACCAACAGAAAATAAGCCAATGAAGAAGTATGTCATGTGGTAAAAAACACAACAGAGGCAGATCAGACAGAAAAGGGAAGATGCATGACATTGCCTCACTAAGATGATGACATTGATCAAAAGTATGAAGGAAATGAGGGAGGGGACCAAGGTAGTTTCGAATCAAGAGCTTTCTTGAAAGAGCAAACAACAATGCAAAGGCCCTGAAGCAGATGTATCCAGCAGAAAAAAAGTGCAAGGAGCCCAGTGTGGCAGAAGCAGAGAGAACCTGGGAATAGTAGCAGGAGATAAGAGGGTTGGAGGAAGGAGAGAATCTGCAGGCCCTTCATAGGCCACTGTAACAAGTTTAGCTTTTACTCTGAGTGAAAAATGAAGCCATAGGATGGATTGAGCGTGCATGTGGCATTATGATTTGAAAAAATGGTTTGTTTTTTCTATTGAGATTAGACTATGGGGGAAGGCAAGTTAATATACTCCACTGCAGTGACCAAGCTGAGAGATAATAGTGTCTAGTGTTAGCAGTGGAGATGCTAAAAAGCAGTTGAATTTCAGGAAATAAAAAGAGGAGTCAAGGATGGGCAGTTAGAAGCAAGAAATTGTCATTGAGAATGATGAAGGACATAGAAGATTAGCAGTTCTGTTTTGGTCATGTTAATGTTGAGATGCTTTTTAGACATCCGGTTGTTGACTTTGCAGTTGGATGTGTGTGTGTGCCTAGAATTCAGGGGATGGTTTTGAGCTGGAGATCTAACTTTCGGCATCATCAGCATATAGACCCTATTTAAAGTGATGAGATTGGATGAGAACAGTGATGAGGTTCCAGGACTGAGCTCTGAGCACCCCAAAGTTGAAGGCTGGGGAGAAGAAGAATGACTCTGAGTAAAATCATAAGGATGTAGGAAGATAATCAAGAGAAAGTTCAATTAAAGGTGAAGGAGAGAGTGCTTGTATAAATGCTGCAGACTGTGGAGTTAAGAGAGGATTGAACATTGATTTTAGCAACGTGGAAGCTCGAGGTGATCTGAGCAATGGTAGTTTCAGTGCAAGGATGGGAAGAGAGCCTGACTGGATGGGTTAACAGCAAGAGAGGGCAGAACGATTGGGACAGCGAGTACAGAAGAGTTCTGCTCATCGTGTCTGAGGATCGCAGCAGGGATGTATTAATAGAACAAAGTCAGCTTTTAGAAACTTTTCTAACAGTTTGACATGGTCATGACATTCAGGCACAGGATCATTTTCCTATTGATTAATTTTATTTCATTTTTCACAAGTATCTGTTTCTAGTCACAGATTAGAAATGAAAAATAAACCGGTCCTTCACTACACAGAGTTTGATAGGTGTTGATGTGGGCTTTTGAAAGATGATTTGCTTTATGGCAGAGCAGAAAAATAAAGTGGAAGCTGGAGGGGAAGTTACAGTCAAGTGTCAAGTGTAACTTCTTTTTAGTCTTTTTGTTTTGTTTTGTTTTAAATACATGTTCTAGAAAAGGAGTCAGCAAACTACTGGTAATGGGCTCATCACCTATTTTTAAATTAATTTTTATTGAAGTATTGTTGATTAATTATGCATTACATTATATGCATTAATTCAGTTGTATAGCAAAGTGATTCAGTTATACACACATATATATTTTTTTCCTGATTATTTTCTACTAAAGATTATTCCAAGATATCGAATATAGTCCCCTGTGCTATACTGTAAATGCTTGTTTGTCTTTCTCTGTCTCATTTACTTCATTCAGTATGATAATTTCTAAGTATATCCATGTTGCTGCAAATGGCATTATTTTATTCTTTTTCATAGCTGAGTAATGTTCCACTGTGTTTATATATACCACATCTTCTTTGTCCATTCATTTGTTGATGGTCATTTAGATTGCTTCTGTATCTTGGCTGTTGTAAATAGTGCTGCTGTAAATATTGGGGTTCATGTGTCTTTCAAATTAGAATTTTCATCTTTTCTGGATATATACCCAGGAGTGGGTTTGCTGAATGATATGGTAACTCTATTTTTAGTTTTTTAAGGAACCTCCATACTATCTTCTGGTAGTGGCTACACTAATTTACATTAAAGTGGAACTTTTTTTAACAATGGGAGAAATTATGGCACTTGTATATGCTCACGGGAAAATTCAGTAGAGAGGGAAAAACTGATGATGATGGAGACTGTATCTTTGTGGCTAAATCTGTGCACACATCTGTAATAATTTTCTGATTAAATATCTACCAGCAGATCCTGAATCAAAAAGTACATACTTTTAGTATTTTTTAATCCAATGTAAATCCAACCAGTCCATTCTAAAGGAGATCAATCCTGGATGTTCATTGGAGGGACTGATGCTGAAGCTGAAACTCCAATACTTTGGCCACCTCATGCGACGAGTTGATTCACTGGAAAAGTCTCTGATGCTGGGAAGGGTTGGGGGCGGGAGGAGAAGGGGACGACGGAGAATGAGATGGCTGGATGGCATCACCGACTCTGTGGACATGAGTTTGAGTGAACTCCGGGAGTTGGTGATGGACAGGGAGGCCTGGCGTGCCGTGATTCATGGGGTCGCGGAGAGTCGGACACGACTGAGCGACTGAACTGAACTGAACTGAACTGAACATATGCCCATTGTTGAAAAATTTTAAAGACCTACTGTATTGCAAAGGGAAGTCTACTCAATATTCTATAATGACTTACATAGGAATAAAATCTAAAAAAGAGTGGATATATGTATAGGTAGAAACTAACATAATATTGTAAATCAACTACACTCCAATAAAATAAAAAATAAAAGATTAGTGAAAATCTGCAAAAATGACTACATTGTCATAAAGATGACTGTAATCCAGGCTGAATTCACTGTTCTGTGTTAGTTGTTATCCTGTTTATGTTTTTCTTCTAACTTTTTTCTGTTTTATGGTGACCACCTAGGATGGAAGGTGAACTTTTTAAAGCAATTCAGATGAAAACAGTTTCATGGGTTGGAGAGTATTTATACCCACAGGCCCTCAGAACTGCACCATGGATAGATTGGCCTTGATTATGCTTCTCTGTAATTTTAATAATGAATTGATATGACTTATGAAAGAAATAAAAGAGAAAAAATATCAGACAAAATTTATAAATATTCATGGTCCCTAAGTAGTTTCACTTCACTTTAGCCACAAAGGGAGGATATACATTCTTCTCCCCTATGTTCCATCCCATTTCCTTCCCCCCAGGGACTGTAACAGAAGACTTGGTAAAAATAAAGGCAAAATTCCCTCCCAAACTTGCTGCTGTTTCTGATCCCTGCCCCTGTTTACCCAGTTGTCCCCCCAAAACTGCAAATCTTGAGGTCATCCTTAGTCACAGCCTCAGGTCCACAGCCAGTCAATGACCAAGCCTTGTCAAGTCAGAGTCTAAAGGTTTCTTTCTAGAATTTTTTAAAAATTGAGATATAATCAACATGTAAGTTTGTATTAGTGTTAGCCCTTATGATGTAATAATTTGGGAGGGGAAGCTGATAAATGTATATATAGCAAAATGATGATCAGAGTTAGTTTAGTTAACATCCAGCACCTCATGTAATTACAAATTTGTGTGTGTGATGAGAACTTCTAAGATCTCTTCTAGCTTTCTTCAAATATGCAATGCTGTTAACTCCAGTATTGTTAATTGTAGTCACCATGCTGTATTTAAGTTCAGTTCAGTTCAGTTCAGTCGCTCAGTTGTCTCCACCTCTTTGCGACCCCATGAATCACAGCACTCCAGGCCTCCCTGTCCATCACCAACTCCTGGAGTTCACTCAAACTCATGTCCATCGAGTTGGTGATGCCATCCAGCCATCTCATTCTCTGTCGTCCCCGTTTCCTCCTGCCCCCAATCCCTCCCAGCATCAGGGTCTTTTCCAGTGAGTGAACTCATCACGTGAGGTGGCCAAAGTATTGGAGTTTCAGCTTTAGCATCAGTCCTTCCAATGAACACCCAGGACTGATCTCCTTTAGAATGGACTGGTTGGATCTCCTTGCAGTCCAAGGGACTCTCAAGAGTCTTCTCCAGCACCACAGTTCAAAAGCATCAATTCTTCGGTGATCAGCTTTCTTCACAGTCCAACTCTCACATCCATACATGACCATGGGAAAAACCATAGCCTTGACTAGACGGACCTTGGTTGGCAAAGTAATGTCTCTGCTTTTTAATATGCTGTCTAGGTTGGTCATAACTTTCCTTCCAAGGAGCAAGTGTCTTTTAATTTCCTGGCTGCAATCAGCATCTGCAGTGATTTTGGAGCCCAAAAAAATAAAGTCTGACACTGTTTCCACTGTTTTTCCATCTATTTCCCATGAAGTGATGGGACCAGATGCCATGATCTTAGTTTTCTGAATGTTGAGCTTCAAGCCAACCTTTTCACTCTCCTCTTTCACTTTTATCAAGAGGCTTTTGAGTTCCTCTTCACTTTCTGCCATAAGGGTGGTGTCATCTGCATATCTGAGGTTATTGATATTTCTGCCGGCAATCTTGATTCCAGCTTGTGCTTCTTCCAGCCCAGCGTTCCTCATGATGTACTCTGCATAGAAGTTAAATAAGCAGGGTGACAATATACAACCTTGACGTACTCCTTTTCCTCTTTGGAACCAGTCTGTTGTTCCATGTCCAGTTCTAACTGTTGCTTATTTAGTTGTCTTATAACTGGAAGTTTGTACCGTTTGACCACTTAAGATTCCTTCTGTTTCCTTATTCCCTTGTGTTTGCACTGCCATCATCCTGATTTACATCACCATGGTACTGCCTCCACACTTGCTTGCTTTAATCCATCCCTACTCCATCCTGCAATCTGGGCTTTATCTAGGGCATAAATCATATCTGTTTAATCTGATTTATTAAAATAAGATGGCTCCCATTGCCTCTGTTTTCTCTCAGAATAAAATCCAAACTTCTGTTTACTACCCTGCGTCTCAATCGCTTCAGTCATGTCTGACTCTTTGTGACTCCATGTACCATAGCCTGCCAGGCTCCTCTGTCCATGGAATACTCCAGGCAAGATTACTGGAGTGGGTTGCCATGCCTTCCTCCAGGGGATCTTCCTGACCCAGGGATTGAACCCACATCTCCTGCATGGCAGGCAAATTCTTTACCACTGAGCCACCCTAGAAACCCTAGTTCCTTCCCCAGACCTGGGCAAATAGGTGGGCTCTCCCAAAACCCCCGAGGCAACTAGTTATATTTCTGCATTTGGCCTGAGTCAAGATTAGTCCACTCAAAGGCAAACAGATATTGTGTCAAGGAATGAACTAGAGTACAAAAGAAGGCATCCTTGAGATCAAGTCCTCTAAACTTTTTAGCATAGCCATGAGGAGATGTATAGGGATCACTGTATCATTTACAGCTGTAAGGTCTTGTACCATCCTATATTTCCCATTTGGCTTAACAACTGGTAGAATAGGAGTGTTGCAACAGAGACTGACAGAGCACCAAAAGGTCATGCCTTAGGAATTTTCCCACGAGGGGTTGTAAACCCTTCTTCTCTTCCAACTTTATAGGATATTCTCTCTTGTTAGGTTAAGTGGTTTCTGGTCTAAGGCTGATTCATACAGGTTGGGTGTTAACAGCCCTTCCAGGGATTCCTTTGTCCCGTACTAAAGGGTCTTCTCCCTGTAGAATATGGCCAGGAATAGAATCTTGTTCGTCTGGCTGGTCTTAGACAGGGTTAAAATAAGGGGCTGTTCAGGGCCTCCTAACCAGAGTATGACCTCAAGGGAGCTTGAAAAGTCCTTTCCAAGGAGAGGAGTAGGACACTGAGCCACAGCTAGGAAGATACGTAAAATCAACCACTGCCTTACTACCCTTGCCCTCCGGAAATCCCATCATGACATTCTTCCTCTTCACTCTGGACCTTTACATAAATAGGCTCCTTCCAGAGCATCCATCCTTTGTTCCTTTGCATCCCTACCTCAGACTCACTCTTCAACCCCCACTTCCTGACAGCAACATTGCACAGGACTGGACTCGAGGCCTGGACTTCCCCCACTGAAGCACATTTACATACATGGAAATGACATTTCCTTGTCTGTCTTTGCACATTTTCTCCCTTCAGCTTCATCTACTTTATAGTACAGTTCCATCCAGATTGTTATGTAAGGCTGTCCATTAATCCAGCATAGATGAAAAGCACACAGAGGCTGCATTGGGGGACAGCTAGTGAGTACCATATGGAACTGGAGAAAAGACAAATTTTGTTTTAAAGTTGAATCCATTGACTCTGGGACTATGATTTGGACAGATGGGAGTCAGTGAAACCTCCCAATCGGGACAAGCGATGTCATATGGGATGAAGAAGACAGTGGGATGGGTCTTAACCATAGTGTCTGACAGACATAAGGACTCAACAGATGCTGCCTGTTGCCTTCATCCTAGAGAAGGAAAGCATTGGGAATCTGGTCCCCCTGGGTTGGGCCTATGCTCTGCTGGGGGCTGCCTGCTGGATGGTGGGGCAGGCCCAGATTGATATGACTGTCAGTCAGCTGGAGGTTAGAAACCAGCAGGTGAATCCTGCTATGTTTAGATCATCACCAATAGGAGCAAGATGATGGTTCTCTTTATGTAAGAGTGGAGCCCAAGTTTCTTTGCTGCTCTTAGTCTCGAGAAAAATTCAGAAATATAGGCAGTGACATTTATAGCTATTTTGACTGGCTAGAGGGTTGAGTTTTCAAAAGATGCGGAAACAGACAAGAAAATTGAAACCAAAATATATTTAACCCTCTAGATTTTGGCCCATTTTGCTTCTTTTTTATAACTTTGGTCATTGTAGCTGATGAGATGGTAAGGAGGGGACCTGTGGACATTTTTTTTTAACCACCTCTATGCTGAGTGGCTGCCCGCATTTATGCTGAAGATAATAGCATACTTTCTACTGTTTTGAATATTCCTCTGGGTCATAACCTAGAGTCATTTGATTTCTAACTTTGATTAGTTCATGAGATGTGGTTATAAACATCTTATCTGAAGAAATAGGAATAAAATATCAGGAAGGAGGCAGTCAAATGGATTACTCTCTTGAAATAATTGCGAATGGTGACTCATTTGAGTAACGAAATCACTTTAGTGAATTTTGAATAAGGTTTTAAAAAATGGAATAAAATAATTTTTGGAGTGCTTCACAAGTAGCAGAGACAAGTGTTTCATTAGATCAGTTTCATCTGCATGTATACTGTGATACAAGATGCATTTTGTGCTGTCGGTCATGGTTGAAAAAGTTTAAAAGCCTCCTCCCCTGCCCCTTCATAAGGCAATTCACCTTGAAATTACCTGCTCTATAGAGCATTGTCTGTTTTTATATTAATGTATGCATTGCATATTTTTTTATTCAGATGTGTTATTCCAACAGAGTTTATCTTCACGGATGAGTTGCCTACCTCACAATGATACGAGTGAGGCTGATCATCGGCCATAAGCATCTCTTGCATGATTTCTGCTTACCACTCACGTCCATCTTTTCTCTTGGTACCACTTCTAGCTCTTGGTGATAGCCCCAAATTTCTAGGCTCTTTAGAAGGGCTTCTTTACAGATTAGAAAATGAGGATTTTATGTGTGATATTTCTTACATGTACATAAGAGGGAGCCACAAGATATATCTTTAAATGAAAGGTCAGTGTCCAGTCTTTTGTGCCAGAAATGACTGGAGCCTTAAAACAGCTTTTGTGTTTCTGATTTGTTTCAGTGTTTTACCCGTGTTGTATCTGAAAGACAATATTCTGTGTTAAACAGCTCCAAATGGAAAACCATTCAACCACCATGAATGTAAAAGCCTATATCTAAAACCCGAGCAGAAATGTCTGGCTAAACGATAAATGCCCTTCCTTCCTCCTGGGCTCCCTTCATGCAATCGAGGGAATGTCAATAAGAATAAGTGGGACATGAGAAAGCAATTTTGAGATCCTGACTAATAAGAAAATCATTGAATAGTCATTCACTCCCACTCAAACCTAGGACTGTGGAAAATCCCCTATTGCTTTGGACCTTTAAAACCTCCATAATCTGGCTTCTGTCTGCTTTTCTAACCTGATTCTCTATACAACTGGGGAAAAAGAAAAAAAAAACCTAAACCCTATAGTAGCTGCCACAACCAGCTTGCATTTCCTTTAGATATAGGCCATTTGCAGTACCTTAAAAAACCAAACTGCCTCTTTTGTTCCTGGGCTCTTTAGCACTTTCCTCCTTTAGCACTTGGTCTAATTCAGCCCAGCCTAAATGGTCCAGGTTATTGGCACAAAACATTTGGGGACCCTCCTGATTAATCTGAATTCAGTGGGTTTCTGCAGGGCACTTCCGTGGTTCAAGAACTGTGCTAAACAAATACATGTTTCTTCATCATCTCTCCATCCTGAGATCACTCACAGAATTATTAGACAGTATCTACTGAGTATCTGCAATGTTGCACATGTTTATCTTGTACTGGAACTTGGCTGATTTGTTGAAGATAAAATAGAAGTCAATCGTGGAATTATCTTTGTGCTTTTCATTAACTTATACTCTAACATCAGTTCAGCCATGTGAATAAAGCCATCTATTAGAGATACAACAAAATCTCCATGCGCCATTTTAAACTGTTCAAAAACCCTGTATAAGAGACTGCAAAAGAGACATAGGCATTTAGAACAGTCTTTGGGACTCTGTGGGAGAGGGTGAAGGTGGAATGATTGGGGAGAATGGAATTGTAGCATGTATATTATCATAAGTGACCAGTCCAGGTTCGACGCATAAATTTTCCTCTGTTCATTTCTTTGCATTTGTGCTTTTTTAATAAAAATACTTTTAACTGTAAAGAAAAAAAAATTATAAAAAATAAATAAATAAATTTTGAAAAAAAAAATAAAATGAAAAAATAAAATAAAATAAACTGTTCAAAAAAGAAATGTTCCATCGAAACAAAAGACTTCACTAGTCTTTGGTTTCTATCTTTGGTTTAGCCAAGTGATATTTTGTAGCTTATATTTTATTTCTAAATTTCCTTTATGATACTGTGCATTTTATAGAGGATCAGATTTTTATGTTTTAAATAAATGATTATATAATAATTGCCCTTGATTTTTCTCTGCTATTTCTTTATCAAAAATTACATAAAACCAGTATCATATCACGTATATATGTACATATACAAAGATTATAAAATCAAACATTAAAAATAAAATTTTAAAAACAGTATGTCTATTATTGAAATTTTAGAAAATGGGGATTTTTTAAAAATTTATTTTAATGAAGTATATTTGATTTACAATGTTGCATTAATTTCTACTGTACAGCAAAGTGATTCAGTTTTATATATTTATGTATTTTTTCATATTCTTTCCATTATGATTTATCACAGGATATTGAATATATCCTGTGCTATATAGGAGGACCCACTGTTTATCCATTCTTTATATAATGACTTGCATCTTCCTCTCCCAGACTCTCATCCACGTTTCCCCCACTCCACCTCCCTTGTAACCATAAGTCTGTTCTTTGTGCCTATGAATCTATTTCTGTTTCAGAGATAAGTTCATTTGTGTCAAATTTTACATTCCACACATAAGTGACATCATATGGTATTTGTCTTTCTCTTTCTGGCTTACTTCTAGGTCCATCCATGTTGCTTCACGCAGCATTATTTCATTCTTTTCAAAGACTGAGTAATATTGCATTATGTATACATAACACATATTTATCCATTTATCTGTTGATGGACATTTAGGTTGTTTCCATTTCTGGTTGTGGTAAATAGTACTGCAATGAACATTAGGATGCATGCTTTTTTTTTAAATTATAGTTTTGTCCAGATACATGCCCAGGAGTGGGATTGCAGGATCATATGGCAACTCTATATTTTTAGTTTTTTGAGGAGCATCCATACTGTTTTCCACAGTGGCTGCAGCAATTTACATTCCCACCAACAGTGTAGGAAAGTTCCCTTTTCTCCACCCCTTCCAGCATTTGTTATTTGTAGACCTTTAAATGATGGCCATTCTGACCAGTGTGAGGTGGTACCTCCTTGGAGATTTTTTATGCCTTTCTCTAATAATTAGCAATGTTGAGCATATTCTCATGTGCCTGTTGGCCATCTGTCTGCCTTCTTTGGAGAAACATCTGCTTAGGTCTTCTGCCCATTTTTCGATTGGGTTATTTTTTTCTATCATTGGGATGTATCAGCTGTTATATATTTTGGAAATTAAGCTCCTGTCAGTGGCATCACTTGCAAATATTTTCTCTTGGTCCATAGATTATCTTTTCATTTTGTTTATTATTTCCTTTGCTGTACAAGTACACATAGATCAATTAGGTCCCATTTGTCTATTTTTTCATTTATTTTTATTGCCTTGAGAGGCAAGAAGACCTAAAAAAACCTTGGTACGATTTACGTCAGAGAATGTTTAGCCTATGTTCTTTTCTAAGAGTTTTATGGTGTCTTATCTTATATTTAAATCTTTAAGGCCATTTGAATTTATTTTTCTGTTTGATGTGAGGTTGTATTCTAACTTCATTGATTTATATACAGCTGTCCAGCTTTCCTAATGTCTTTTCTGAAGACATTGCCTTTTCTCCATTGTATATTCTTGCTTCCTTTGTCAGGGTTTAATTTAGCATAGGTGTGTGGGTTTATTTCTAGGCTCTTTATTCTGTTCCATTGATCCATATGTCTGTTTTTGTGCTAATACAACACTCTTTTTGATTACTGTAGCTTTGTAGTGTGGTTTGAACTCCGGAAACATTATGCCTCCTGCTTTGTTCTTTTCCCTCAATATTGCTCTAGCAGTTTTGGGACTTTTGTGGTTCCATATAAATTTTAGGATTATTTGTTCTAATTCTGTGAAAAATATCATGGGTAATTTGATAGGGATTGCATTAAATCTGTAGATTACTTTGGATAGTGTGGCCAGAAAATGGGAAAGATTTTTAAAGAAGAGAATTAAAGTTACTCACTATTCTGCCACCCCATGATAATAACTGTAAGCAAAGTGATACGTGTCCTTCTACCCTCTACTGTGTCTATGTTTATATCCTCACATTATCTGTAAATATACATGTTTGCAGAAATATGCACATATTAAAAATGTAAGGTTTTTCTGCGTCTGCAGTTCAGAATCCTGTTTTTCTCTGTGCTCAGAATTATCGTATCTATAACATCTTTCTTTTTCTTGAAATATCCTTCAAGGATATATTCTTTAGTGACTGGATACCATTCCACTGTGTAGATACATCATAATTTATTTAATAGATGTCTTTCTTTATATGTTGAGGTTTTATCTAATTTTTACTATCGTAAACACCTCTAAGATCATCATCTTTGTAAATAAATCTGACATTCATCTTTAGTCTTTTACTTAGAATAAATTCCTAGAAGTGAAATTGCTAGTCTTGTACAGCCTTAAGTTCTGATTACTTGTTGCCAGACTACCCTCTGAAAAGGTTATCTCAATATTTGCCTCCTCCTCAACAGAATGTGAGAGAGTGTCTGCTCACTACACTACTGTAAAGGGAACAAAACCAAGAAATCTCATCATTCACTTGAGAGTTCAAAATATCTTCTAAATTTTGGCTATTTTATGAGAAATGTTAAACACTTTTTGATGCATGAATTGGCCATTTTTATTTTATGTATCAAAATGATTACTTTTATCCTAATTACATGAGAATTGTGCTTGCCTTATGTTAGGAGCCTGGTGGGCTATGGCCCATGGGGTTGCAAAGAGTTGGACGTAACTAAAGTGGCTTAGCTTGCATGCATGCATATGTGTAATACATATGTTAGGGCTCCCCTGGTGACTCAGATGGTAAACAATCTTCCTCCAATGCAGAAGACCTGGATTCAATCCCATGGACAGAGGAGCCTGGCATGCTACAGTCCATGGCATCACAAAGAGTCAGACAAGACTAAGAGACTACACTTTATTTCTTTCTTTGTTATATAAATAAGAGAAACCAATGACATTATCAGGTGGCACATGATTTTTAGGTGAGGACTAAGAAGATCGAGTCTTTGAAATAAAGGAGAATTGGTGGTTCTAATTTAAAACATATGTAGGGTGATCATTTTACTTTATATATTTTAGACTGCTTTAAAAATATTTAGAGGAGCTATGTATTGACTGCTGCTAAGTCACTTCAGTTGTGTCCGACTGTGCGACCCCATAGACGGCAGCCCACGAGGCTCCCCCGTCCCTGGGATTCTCCAGGCAAGAACACTGGAGTGGGTTGCCATTTCCTTCTCCATGTATGTATTGACTAGCATTCTGAAATTAAGTTGTGGCAATCCAAACCCTATTGTCAGAGGGATCTTTAAAAAAAAGTCCCTTTGTAGGGGTTTCAGCCACTTTGGGGGACATTCTTCTCATTATTGAGTTGCCAAAGGCCTATATAGGGTAGTATTTAATTTGTTAAGGTTTTAGATTCTTTTTTATTTAATGCTTTTATTAAAAGAGTAGCACATAATATTATAAAGTGCTTTAAATTATATAACAGATTTAAAATGAAGAAAATGAATTTCCCTCTCTGTCCTCAGTTTTCTTCTTCTTGAGTCCCACATCTCAGCAGTAATCTTAGTGTGATGAACTTGTCTGGTCCTCTCTGATTGCATAGACTAATATATTGTGTGTGTGTGTGTATGATATTATAGAACTCATTAATTTTAATAGCTGGGCAATATTCTAGAGTAACGTCTGACCTAATATCATGTTTGAAATGTGAACACAAGCAATGTGAGATTTACCTCAGGGCATTTATTTTAATCATTTTGGAGAAATTGAGGGTTCCAGGAGATGACCTTTTTGACTAATGTTAGCAGAGAAGATATGGTAGAATGAGTATTTTTTAAAGTTATGTCAAATAGAGGAAGATGATATCAAACTTAAATTGTCCTCTTTATTTTAAATTTTGGGACTGAATTAAATTTGGGGAGGAGAGAAATAAGGGAAACTGCATCTTCAAGAAGCGTTCTCTGGAATTCTCTTAGAGAGTTAATCACAATGTACAAAGTTGATTTTATCTTTGGACAATCATTTCAAGACTCTAAAATACAGTCATGAAATCCTGCTAGTTTCTTCCTGAAACCATGAGGCCAACTTTGGGGAAAATATGATTTTTGTCCTAGAATTGCAAGTGTGGTGAGGAGTATGAGCTGTATATGTGGCTAGAAGAGATGAATGATTCATTCACTTCTACCTGCAATTCATATAAATGGAGTCATGCAGTATGTAGCCTTGTGTATATCACTTCTTTCAATCAATAATGTTTTCTAGAGTCATCTAGGTTGTCACATACTGTTTTAATGACAGGTGAGCTTTGTTTTCTTTTGTTTCACTTCCCCTTTTAAGTCAGGCTTCAGTTCAGTTCAGTTCAGTCACTCAGTCGTGTCCGACTCTTTGCAACCCCGTGAATCACAGCACGCCAGGCCTCCCTGTCCATCACCAGCTCCTGGAGTTCACTCAAACTCATGTCCATCGAGTCGGTGATGCCTTCCAGCCATCTCATCTTCTGTCGTCCCCTTCTCCTCCTGTCCCCAATCGCTCCTAGCATCAGAGTCTTCCAGTGAGTCAACTCTTTGCTTGAGGTGGCCAAAGTATTGGAGTTTCAGCTTTAGCATCAGTCCTTCCAACGAACACCCAGGACTGATCTCCTTTAGAATAGACTTGGTTGGATCTCCTTGGAGTCCAAGTCAGGCTTACTGAGGTATATATAGCACAGTAAAGCTCACCCATATTAGGTATTCTGTTGTACAGTTGTTGTTGTTTTAATTTTTTGTTAAAGCTGCTTTACAATGTTGTGTTAGTTTCTTCTGTATAGTAAAATGAGTCAACTGTGCATATATATATATATCCCCTCTTTTTGTGTGTGTGTGTGTTTATTTCCCATTTAGGTCACCACAGAGCATTGAGTAGAGTTCCCTGTGCTATACAATAGGTTCTCATTAATTATCTATTTTATACACAGTATCAATAGTCTATATATGTCTATCGCAATCTCCCAGTTCATCCCATCCCCCTCTTTCCCTCTTGTTATCCATATGTTTGTTCTCTACATCTGTGTCTCTATTTTTGCTTTGTAAATACGATCATCTATAACCAATTTTTTCAGATTCTACATATGTGTGTTAACATATGGTATTTGTTTTACTCTCAGTTCTTTAGTTTTGATACATGTATGGAATTCCAGTTGAGCTATTTCAAAGCCTAAAAGATGATGCTGTGAAAGTGCTGCACTCAACATGTCAGCAAATTTTAAAAACTCAGCAGTGGCCACAGGACTGGAAAAGGTCAGTTTTCATTCCAATCCCAAAGAAAGGCAATGCCAAAATATGCTCAAACTACTGCACAATTGCAGTCATCTCACACACTAGTAAAGTAATGCTCAAAATTCTCCAAGCCAGGCTTCAGCAATACGTGAGCCATGAAATTCCAGATGTTCAAGCTGGTTTTAGAAAAGACAGAGGAACCAGAGATCAAATTGCCAATATCGGATGGATCATCAAAAAGCAAGAGAGTTCCAGAAAAACATCTATTTCTGCTTCATTGACTATGCCAAAGCCTTTGACTGTGTGGATCACAATAAACTGTGGAAAATTCTTCAGGAGATGGGAATACCAGACCACCTGACCTGCCTCTTGAGAAACCTATATGCAGGTCAGGAAGCAACAGTTAGAACTGGACATGGAACAACAGACTGGTTCCAAAGAGGAAAAGGAGTACGTCAAGGTTGTATATTGTCACCCTGCTTATTTAACTTATATACAGAGTACATCATGAAGAACGCTGGGCTGAAAGAAGCACAAGCTGGAATCAAGATTGCCGGGTGAAATATCAATAACCTCAGATATGCAGATGACACCACCCGTATGGCAGAAAGTGAAGAGGAACTCAAAAGCCTCTTGATGAAAGTGAAAGAGGAGAGTGGAAAGGTTGGCTTGAAGCTCAACATTCAGAAAACGAAGGTCATGGCGTCTGGTCCCATCACTTCATGGGAAATAGATGGGGAAACAGTGGAAACAGTGTCAGACTTTATTTTTTTGGGCTCCAAAGTCACTGCAGATGCTGATTGCAGCTAGGAAATTAAAAGACGCTTACTCCTTGGAAGGAAAGTTATGACCAACCTAGATAGCATATTAAAAAGCAGAGACATTACTTTGCCAACCAGGGTCTGTCTAGTCAAGGCTATGGTTTTTCCAATAGTCATGTATGGATGTGAGAGTTGGATTGTAAAGAAAGCTGATCGCCGAAGAATTGATGCTTTTGAACTGTGGTGTTGGAGAAGACTCTTGAGAGTCCCTTGGACTGCAAGGAGATCCAACCAGTCCATCCTAAAGGAGATCAGTCCTGGGTGTTCTTTGGAAGGACTGATGTTGAAGCTGAAACCCCAATACTTTGGCCACCTGATGCGAAGAGCTGACTCATTTGAAAAGACCCTGATGCTGGAAAAGATTGAAGGCAGGAAGAGAAGGGGACAACAGAGGATGAGATGGTTGGATGGCATCACCGAATCAATGGACATGAGTTTGAGTAAACTCGGAGTTGGTGATGGACAGGGAGGCCTGGCGTGCTGCGGTTCATGGGGTCACAAAGAGTCAGACACAACTGAGCAACTGAACTGAACTGATTCAATCAGAATAGAGACTATTCCCATCTCCCCTCAGAATGTTCTCTTGACAGTTGATTTTGCCTTTGATAAATAGTCGTTAGCCAATATGAAGTTGGTGGGGGGTTATTGGTGGGCGTGGGGGGAGCTGGTGAATTTAAATCTAACTTGATTGCCATAATCTTCAGCAATCTTATCTATTCAACTTTTAGAATCACACAACTATTCCTTGATGAGAGTGTCCCCCCACCCTTTGTGAAGCCTATAGAAATGAATGTCACAGTAGAGACGAGAGATGGCGTGAGTTTCTCTCCACTGGCTTACCACACTTTGCTTAATCTTAGATGGTAGTTTTATGAGATAGACCAGAACCTTTCCCTGACAACAGAGCAAAACTCACGCCCTGCAGTCTGAAATGCGTCACACCATCTGTTTCTCGAAGTCAATAATGGCCAGAACACATGCTCAAGAAAACAAGGGGCTATAGATGATCACATGAGGATGTACCTGTCCCTTTTGCTAATCATTATTCCTGATAGATGCTATCCAAATTTGTATGATACACACAAGCACACACAGGCCCACAAATTTCACAGATGTCCATGGGAGTCAGGAGAGGGTGTGATTTTTAGTGAATTTATTTAATTGATAAATAACCCCTGTTTTAGGTCTAAGCCCTCTCCTACTGATGAAAAAGAAATAAAGACTGAAAGATTGCATCTTCATATGAGTTTTTCTCAGCCTACGGTATCCTCTTTAAGTCTGTTTATCACACTTCCGCAAGATGTGGAAGGTTCTGGGATCACTGCAGAGTGAAGGGAGTTAAGCAGTACAGCCTCTTCTGCCATCAAATAGTGCTATGAAGGTAGGGTAATGAGGATTTAAAATGATGCAGTTTCAGCTTTTTCTCTTTTACCTCCCTTGATTACTATCTTCTCACCCCCCGAAGGAATGTCTTCCATGTCTAATCGGATGAGGTGAAGAAGAGAAAATTGCATTTATTTTAAGCTTAAAGTTTAGCCAGATGGGAGCCAGCTTAAGTTTCATGTGAATATAATTTGATTATTTCCCCATCTCACCATCCCATGTTGAGTTGCCTCTGACAACTGATAAAATTCACATTTCCAAGCAAATCTAGGATTTAGTTATAAATATGCAGAGTGAGCACACAAATTAACTCATGTTCTCGAAGTTAAAAAGGGTGAAATCAGACTAACTTCACATAAATTTTTTTTTTTTTACTTTACGCTAGTGAGATGGAGCAAAATATAATATAACCCATAATCAGATTTCAAAATTCTTCCAATTCATAATTTTTAACAGAATGAGTAGGAGCATTCTAGCAAAGCTGATTACTAAGTCTGAGATCAATTTTCTCATTAACTGTTGGTGTAAAATTGGAGATAGGCTCCATTTGAAATAATTTTCCCAAACATTGACATAAAAATACTTGTTATGGAATAAATTAAAAATTTGGGAAATGTTATGAGATAGGAGACATTAGAAATTTCAGTGCCTGTTAGTAGTTCATATTTCTTTGCTTCACTAAGGCACAGGTTGAGAACTGGAATGTCTTCATTTCATACTTGTAGCCCACAACTTTTATTCTTTTAGTTCTGGATTTTTATCCAGTATTATAGGTGAAGGGGCTAGGAAGTAATGGAGTGGAATTTGTTATTTCTTTGTCAGTCTGATCGAAGTGGTTTGTATCTAGAAACAGATACTTCTTCTTTTAAAAGTTGTAGTGTAATTTCTATACAATGTTGTGTTAATGTCTGCTGTATAATGAAGTGAATCAACTCTATATATACCTGGTGGCTCAGTGGTAAAGAATCCGCCTACCAATGCAGGAGACGCAGGTTCAGTCCCTGGATGGGGAAGATGCCCTGAAGAGGGAAACGCCAACCCGCTCCAGCATTCTTGCCTGAAAAATCCCATGGACAGAGGAGTCTGGCAGGCTGTAGTCCATGGGGGTCACCAATGAGTCAAACATGACTTAGTGACTAAACAGTAAACAACAGTACATATATATCCCCTCCCTTTTAAACCTCCCTCCCACCTCTCCCCTATATCATCACATAGCACAGTGAGATAGTTTTTCTGATAGTCAGATAGTTATCTGACACACAGAGCTGTGAGATAATTTTTCTTCTAAATAGATCCGTCTTAGGAACAGAATTGCAAGGTATGGATAAAGCAAGCTTTCATATGTATCCCTGTTTTTTCTAGTTAGACCCAGTGGGGAGGAAGGGCAGAGACTCTGTCCAGATGGTGGAGTAAAAAGTAAAAGCAATAATTCTCACCACTCAAGGCAGTACAGAACTGGAGTGGAGTCATTTCCACACTTGGAGCTTCCCCAAGCAGCAGCAGCTGCAACAGTAGACGTTGGAGCGGTAGTGTGTCCTGGGAGAGGCCATTGCCGGATTGTCATGGTACGGTTCTGACTTTCAACTGGAGTAACCAGGCATTTGAGGACAAGAGACCCACCAATCATTTTAAAATGAAGTCATCAACACTTTTATATTCAGAGGCAGAATTGTTACTTAAATTCAAACTGGTATTTTATAATTAATTTCTATCAGCCACCTTTGTATTTAGGATCTTCAGTCTTCAAATAATTTGAGGAACCATCTGATGACCTCAGGGGCAGAACCATTACTGAGCAATATTTACTTGAGGGGCCCACACCTTCTAAAGGGGATTTCTCTAGGACCCCTCAGAATACCCATTTTTTGTCCGCAGCACCATCTCCTCCTTTGGAAACCCAGCCTGAACATTCCTGTGTCTCACTGTTAGTGCCCTACCCTATCAGTTCTGTAAGTTTAAATATTGTGTATCATGCTTATGTCTGAGCTAGCTGAATTGTCACTGTTTTGTTCTTTTGTAAGGTTCCATTCCATTCCATTCCGTTGCTCAGTCATGTCCAACTCTTTGGGACCCCGTGGACTGTAGCCTACCAGGCTTCTCCGTCCATGGGATTCTCCAGGCAAGAATACTGGAGTGGGTTACCGTTTCCTTCTCCAGGGGATCTTCCTGACCCAGGGATCGAACCTGGGTCTCCCGCATTGGAGGCAGATGCTTTAACCTCTGAGCCACCAGGGAAGTCCTTTTGTAAGGTTAATTTCCTTATTTATGTTTACTCAAACAAATGTTAAAATTTGCATGCCTTAGTGAAGGGGGCAACTTCACAGTGTCAACTGTGATGGAAGAAGGTGTGGCTATGTCCATCATATTGAATTTGGGATTCTAATAACCTCAGGTAGAGGGTGAACTGTTTTATTTCTAGGTGAGGATAACCTGCTTAGAGTCATTTCAAACTCATTCTTTTGAGATTTGTGAATTAATCTAGTCCAGGGAGAGCCTATAAGAACATACTTATCAGCTTCATTTCTAGGAAACTTTTAAACCTTTACAGTGTTAGTAATAGAGAAAAATTCTCTCTTTAAGAATTTTATGTGAGTTTTCAAGATATTCTAGACTAACAGTTTCTATTTTTGGTTTGCTCATTTTCTGATTCTAAAGTTAATAGAGATAACTTCGAAACAAAGATGTTTCAACAATCTAAAGTCATTTCTGAAATTATCTTCTTATTTTTTCTTAAACCTTTGCTCTTTTTCTGGTGGTGAAACAGTTTCCTAAACTTAGTAGGGAAACTAAAAAATTTAAAGTTAGAAAATAAAATATAAAAGATCCCAATAGTCATTGTTAATATTCTTTGCATTTCTGCCAATCTTTGGTGCGTATGTGTTTAGAAATCTTGCTCATCATTGTAATCCCACATCCTAGAGACCTCCTGAAAGTTGTAAGTTGCTCAGCACATACATGTACTCTGGGTGATCTTTATCATGTAAATTATTCTCATTCTTTTCAATTGAGAGGGCACCTTTGCATCATTTGATTAAAATGTTCACTTCTGAAACATTGTATCTGCAGGTGAATGTTTGGGCTGTCTCCTGCCCCCCAGTAGCCAGTGACGTCTGTGGATTTAACAGCTTTATCTAAAGACAAATGGATGAGTTTCTGTAGAATACATGGATCCCCTTTTTATGGAATCCTCTTTAAATTCTGATCAAGTTTGCTTCATCAATACAGCTTGTGCAAAATTTTTCTGTCCTGAATATCGCTCAGATAGAGAATTTATTCCCAAGTCCTTTTTATTGGCATCTCTGTCCAATTAGTTATAATTCTTCCTGCAGGTGATTGTACCCTCCTAGTTTTTACTAACTGGGTAATGCAAGTGGATTTTCAAGTATTGGAAACAAATCATAAATACATTGCTCTTCTGTTCCTTTATTGTTATTGTTAATTTTGCTCTACCCTAAAATTGGCATGAGCCCTTGAGTCCAGTCTTCTCAGTGTCAGTATGTGACATTAAAACCCACTGACCTGAAATCACAACCTTATCAGAGAATGACCCCAGAGTCACCTTGTGCCAAGGGAGATTCCCTTTTGCCTAATTCTTGCCATTGTCCTCAAGTTGCTAAATACTAGATTCCAAAGCTCAAGCATAAGTGCATAAACGTTTCCATTAATGGACATGCCACTACCAATGGTAACTGCAAAACTCAGGCACCTCCAGTGCCCTGGAAGTCTGTCTCCAGACCTTCCCTCAGTGTCTTACATGGGTGACTGTCCCTTCTTCCCAGATGGCCTGACTGCTGTTCAAGGTAGGCAGTGTTCCAGTTCTTGGTTTGTTCCTCCAGTCTTCTAGGAGTGCTTTCACTGTCAAAACAGATACATATTCAGATCATAGAACACAGGAGGAAAGCCTGTGCTTGAGATACTAACTTGGGAGTGATCGCCCTGTGCGCTGGTGGTAAAGTCATGGTATTGGGAAGATTGCCTCGAGGGAATTTGGAGAGTGACTAGTGTAGGTCTAGGAGATAAACCTGCAGGAAACCTTCCTTTAGGGACCACACAGAGGAAGAGGGGAGCTTCCCTGGTGGCTCAGACAGTAAGGAATCTGCCTGCAATGCAGGAGACCCAGGTTCGATCCTTGGGTCTGGAAAATCCTGTGGAGAAGGGAATCTTGGAAAATCCCATGGAGCCTGATGGACTGTAGTCCATGGGGTCGTGAAAAGTCAGATACAACTGAGTGACTAACACTTGTCCTTCACTTCAAAGGAAGAGGAGGACCATGCAAAGGAGAGGCAGGAGCAGGAGGGGCAGAACCAGAAAGCACAGAGGCCAAGGGTCATATGTGTGGACCTAAAAGGAGTCCAGTATGAAGGCAGACGTCCCGGTGAAGAGAAGGACTTATAATCTTATGATCTTGGTTCTGGAATATTTATTATTAAATAACTTGTCATTTGACATCTTTGCATGTGTAACTTTTGGATATTGCTTGCATTGGCTGACAGTTTTGCAGTTCACTTACCATGCAGGTTTGTTGTCTTCTTCAGAGAGGTAAAGTATTGTTCAGTACTAAGTTTGAAATCTTTTATTAGCAACTTTTCTAAGGATTTAGATTCCTTATTGAACCTGAAAATGAGCACTGGCATAATAAAGAAATCTTAATTGGATTAATATTAGTCATGGTTTAGTTATTCCCTAAAAGCTACTTATTGATTTAAAATGCAGTATTCAGCTCCCCTCAGATATTGCAATCAGACTTTGTTCAGGGATGAACATCATGTGAGTTGACAATCACATAAGATTTAAAACTCTGCCCTTCACACAGGTTTCAGATCCATACCTTCTTTTCTCTCTTGGACTCTATTCAAACCTAAAGGGAATTGGCATTCACAAATAAATAGTATGTTATAGTGTGCATTTTGTGGGATCCTTCTCTTACTGAGTGGATGACATAAAATTGCCTAGTGTTCAGGGCAAAGGTGTCTGTTCATTCTCTTTGATGTCTCTGGGTCCACATGCACTGTACCTTCACCAGCTAGTCAAGTAGTAATGGTGGAAGAAAACATTTCTATCCCTCTGTTGTTCAGTTGCTAAGTCACGTCCAGCTCTTTGTGACTCCATGAACTGCAGCTTGCCAGGCTTCCCTTTCCTTCATTATCCCCCAGAGTCTGCTCAAACTCATGTCCATTGAGTAGGTAATGCCATCCAACCATCTCATCCTCTGTCACCCCTTTCTCGTCCTGCCCTCAATCTTTCCCAGGATCAGGGTCTTTTCCAGTGAGTTGGCTGTTTGCATCAGGTGGCCAAAGTATTGGAACTTCAGCTTCAGCATCAGTCCTTCCAATGAATTTTCAGGGTTGATTTCCTTTAGTATCAGCTGGTTTGATATCCTTGCAGTCCATGGAACTCTCAAGAGTCCTCCTCAGCACCACAATTCAAAAGCATTAATTCTTCAGCTCTCAGCCTTCTTTATAGTCCAACTCTCACATCCGTACATGGCTACTGGAAAAATCATAGCTTTGAACAATAGCCTTTAATGAGTTACTAACGCAAGTGTTTTCCCTGAGCAACAGCCCATAATGAGTTCCTAATGTGAGTGTCTTTCCTCCCGGTCTTCCTCTCGAGGAGTGTTGGCTACTTGGTTAATATGAAGATCAACCTAACTGTGGTTTCTCTTGCTTAGGGGCAGTGTTTCCTTGTGCTCTAAATAGGATTAATTTCCATAACTTAATTTACCAGGTCCAAGAGGCGAGCTGCAGTTGCTATGGGAACATAACTAAATTTCCTGGTGTTAGCACATTTAACACATCAACAGTGACGCTATAGTAATATATGTATGTCTTCCTTTTCCCACTTTCATTTCCTTATCCTTTTAGATGGATTACTCTCGGGCAAAGGAGAAGAGGATTGATTTTTCACAGACTAGTTTATCTGGTTAGTGTGTCACAATGTTCACCTGGCCAGTTATTTTCATGGTAATTACAAGTCCAAGGATGCCTGTGTCTAACCTTTACCTCCTGTCTTTGGTTGGTGCTACTTTTAAAGGCTTTCTAACATCATGGAGGCCCTTGCTGAAAAAGAGAAAAATATTGTTCATCCCCATACTCTGGCTGCCCAACCTTGTGCCCCAAACTGAACAATTGTTGATTGAATGTCACATGGCTTTGTGTATGGTGATAAGTTTTATTCATTCACCTTTCGTTTCCACCAGCATGAATCATTTCTTTGCTAAAACTGAAAGGCCTCTTGGGTTAGATATCTATATGCACACAGAGTGTGACTATCAGGGAAGTACTTGCATTGCATTTCTGGGCCACATAATCTTTAGCCTAACATTTGCATATTAATGGATAATTGTAAAACATTATGTAAATTATACATGGTGGTGAATATATTATCAAATCAAATGGCCTTTAGGGGTAATTACAGGATGCTGCTATGTCAACTACGATGCTGCAAGCTGAATGCTGAACACTTTCCATAGAATAAAATATAACCTGGCCAGGGTTTATTTCTGTCCAAAGTCACGAGTTGTCTTTCAGTGTGATTTTCAATTTTTAGATGATGAAACTGATACTTGGGATGATATTAGTTGCAGAATATTAGGGATTAAAAGAATAAAAGCCTGATTGAAAAATATTAGAATATGGAAACTCTTAAGGTTGGTAATCAATTAAATGTTTGAGTCACAAAGTCCCATGAGTATATATTTCTTTTATTGTACTGATTCAAACATACTTTCTTTTTATTTTATTTTTTTATTTTAACATAATCCATTCTCATAGTAAAATGCACCAGACAATACTGCCTATTTAAGTCACCCCACTGCTAAATGACTTCATTTATTGACACGAGTTCTTGAAGACTACTGTCTGCTTTATCACTCTGTTCTCCTCGAGTCCAACTTGATATCTGTTCTATATATGGTGTCAAGAAGGCATTGTGGAAGGAAAGAAGGATGGAAAATATGGAGGGAGGAAAGAGGCTGAGAGGGAAGCAGAGAGGAAAGGGGAGAAGGAAGGATGGAGGCAGGAAGGGGATGGGCCAGTAAGTACTTCCACCATAAGAGTGAATTGTGGGCAACCCTAGTCACTTTCTTTGACTGTTTGTTAGGTTTACTGTATGAGGAAAGGAATAAGGTTTCTCTTTAGAACATATATTTTTCCATCTATGAATATTGACTGTATCTAGTGCTTAGAAAGGAGGCCATCTCTGCAAATCTCTCTTGGTAGTCAATAGTGAGTGGTAGAGTAAGATCTTTATTACCATTTAAATCTGTTCTTTTCTAATCTCTTCTCTTTGTGTTTTTTTTTTTTTTTTTTTTGAGCCCCTGGGTGTGAGCCCAGGCATGGACATTTTAAAAATTATTTTTAAATTTTATTTATTTTTTACTTTATTTTTGGCTGCTCTTGGTCTTCATTGCTGCAAGGGCTTTCTCTCGTTGCTACAAATATGGGAGCTACTCTCTAGCTGCAGTACTCGGGCCTCTCATAACAGTGGCTTCTCTAGTTGCATGGGCTTCAGCAGTTGTGGCACAGGGGCTTAGTTGCCCCACAGGCTTAGTTGCCCCATGGCATGTGGGATCTTCCCTGATGAGGAATCAAATCTGTGTCTCCTGTATTGGCAGGTGGATTCTTTACCACTGGGCCACCGGAGAAGTCCTCTAATCCCTTCTTCCTTAAAACCCTTATTTTACTTGATTTCCATACAAAATGATCCTCTTATCACCATTATTCCAACTGTTTTTTGGTTCTCTCTTCTGTTAGTCAATGAAAATTGGGGGTGAAACATTTTTTTCCTAAAACACAACTGATATTATGCCAGGTATCGACTTCCCAATAGCAAATATAAAACAATAAGCCAATTTTGGAGGTCAGAACCAGTCATGGATCAAAATGGTCATTCAGATGTGTTCTAGGAAAAGGGACTTAGCCTGAGTAGCTTTGGAGGTCAGAAACCTTCTGTATCTGAGTTCCCTGCTCCTCCTGTTCTGTTCCTCCCTGTCCCTAGCCCATCACCATGTTGGGCTAGAACTTGGGATATTAACCCACATTTTTGACAAATTAATTTACTTGGTTTAGTTATACTTTAATAAAGATAATGGTCTAACATTATGTTGGCTCTAAAGCACAAAATAATTGTTGACCTAAGTTTTTTATGTTTTTTTTTTTTGATTGTTGTAGAATTTTACGGGCCCATTTCTAACCAGACAAAGGGAAAGGGACTATGCCCAAGTAAAAACATTCCTGTTGCTTTCTCAGCACCAGGGTTTGGTTAGATGATTAAATCCCTGCTTTGCTTCTTGCTGATTCTGTGACCTCAGATGAGTACTTTCATAAGCCCTTCTGCACCAGCTTTTAAAGACCTGGATAAGGGGGTGGCAGAGGATGAGATAGTTAGATAGCATCACCGACTCAATGGACATGAATTTAATCAAACTCTGGGAGATAGTGGAGGACAGAGAGACTGGCATGTAGCAGTCCATGAGGTCATAAAGAGTCAGACATGACTTAGCAACTGAACAACAGCGATGTTTCTTATCTCATAGTTGTGTTGTGAAGATCAGAAGAGATCACAGATATGAAAGTCCTTAACAAAGGGCCTGATTCATAGAAGGTGCTCAATACATGTCTTTCCTTGTACGTAGCTCTCCTCATTGCCAACTTCTTCCTGCAGTGATAACACAGAAACTTCTAAAAGTGACTGTTGTCAAAACTAACATGCCAACAGGTAATCGAGGTACAGTCCATGCCTTCCCTTAGGTAAGTCATTTATTCATCATTAATGTGCCTTTTCTCCATTTCCAGCTCAGATTGGTAATTTGGAGCCATTGGAAACTAATAGGAAAATGGAAAGCATTACTCTCATTATTGCTCTGGTGGAATGAGGCCTCATGCAGGAAAATTTGAGGGAGGCAAAATAAAGGAATAAAGAAACCTGCCTAGAATTAAGCTGTCCTATCTAGGGCCTCCTTCACATGACTTCAAAGCCACATTTCCTTAAGTGGGAGTTAAAATCTTAATCTCCTTGCCAGTTAGAATAATTCTTAATGACTAACATAGTACTGAATCATTCTCTGGCTCTGTGAGATACTATGGATGGCAGTGCTGTAAAGCAATGAAACACAGAAATGGCTTCTGCCATACAACAAAAGAGGAAAATATAGCAGCTAATTAATCGGCCATAAAGTATTTGCTGCTACTGCTACGACTACTGTTACTATCGATACATTGACTTTTATGATGTCCTGTATGCGAGAAGCTGATACATTGGTTCATATTCCTGTTGAAATTATGTTAAGGCACTAGTGACAACAAGCACTGCAGAGGACTGTGGGTCATCAGGCTCCCTGTCTTATAGAACATCTGCCTGTAAAAGCCCCTAACTGATGTGATGGTTTCCCTGAGCATATCAGAATCCAGACTTGGGTTCATTAATAGACTTCATCAATACAGAAAACACAGAAGAGCAAAGGTAAGGGAACTTGTCTCAGGGTGGCTTACTGGGCTTTGGAAAAGATTCCAGCATCCAGTTCTTATTGGAGACTCTCACCTACGGAGACCCCAGGTGCCCCATGTGGCCTGGACAGGACATCTCAAACTGATAGATGTCTCATGGATAGCAGCATAATGCCTGATGACACAGGCCTCTCCCCACACTTCCCCTGTGTCCGTTATTGGGAGTAGTAGAAAGGAAGAAAATTACCATGGGTTTCAGAAATCTCTGAAAAATCCTTTTAGGCTATGTATGAAATTAGACCATAACTCTGGACTTTCCCACCAAATATTCTCAGATAGGAATATTGCCCCTGTGAAATCAGGGCCTTTTGGTTTTCCAGGGGGATCTGTATACCACACTCTGTATCCAGAGGCTGGCCTGGCCTGGCAAGCCACCCCAGGGTTTCCTATATTGAGATTCTCTGAAGACGAGGTGACATCATGCTCTGGTAAATAAATGGTGCTTGGCTCTCGCTGATTTCCTGGAGGAGGAAACAGCAACCCATTCCAGTATTCTTGTCTGGTTCCCTCTGAGTTAGTATTTGACTACCTGGTTTAGCCTGGATTGTAAGGCACCAGGGTGGGATCCCTTTGGACACGGAGGAACCTTTTGTATTTAAAAATTGACTGATTAAATAGATCTATTTTGTGGCAGGGATATCCTATTTTGTTTTTTAACATGCAATCACACCCCCATCTAACGGATCACAGTTGAGTTTCAGCTTTTCCATGGGAGCTGTTCTTGGTCTAATCACAGTGTGTGCAGTTGGAATTCTGAAGGATGGTGCTCCCAGAATTAGCTATCTTGTTGTGAACTGATGTGTGAAAAGCCCTACCTAGTGCTCCTGTCAAGAAAGTCACTTAGAAGAAACTGCAACTGTTGTTGCTTTTTAATCACTGCATTTCTTTCCTCGTGGGTACACTGACCTCATAAAAAGAACTAGCTCGGGATCTATAGTCAATAAAAATAGCTTGTGTTTATAAATCACCTTTCCTCCAAAGTATAAAAACTACTCCACAAATTTTACTCAAACTAAACTCTTCTTGAATTATTATTGAGAGAGACAAGAGTATTATAAATTTTTTCCAGGTAGGATTGTGCTTTTGCATTTCTTTTGTTCCTCTCAAAGCACTAATGGTTACTGCATATTTTGTGATTGGTTGGTTGCTGATTACTATTAAGATCAATGCTAAATCTTACTAGATTGTACAGAATGAAATATGGAAATCTAAGGTTGCTCTTTCAGCCCAGACTATGAGCAGGCATCCGCCTTAGAAAGACTGTGGCAGCCCACTGTGTATAGCTGGGTACTGCCCAGCTGTAGGGGGCACCAATCACATGGCCCTGGTGGTTCTGGTGCCCTTTAGACTTGGGCTCAGCTTAATTGTACACAGTAATGCATCTGTGGGCACAGCAAGACCTGTGACTATAGGACTTATTACAGATGTGGTGAGCAGGTACATTCCCCAAACAATTTCTTACCCTCAAAATCTCAGGAGACAGACCTAATAAGACAGTCCACCTGTAGGAGGACTGGAGCTAATACTGTGTTGAACACTGACTCACAGGCCCTTTGGAGCAGATCCTACAAATGGATGGTGGAGACCGTGCTTTGTTAGTTCTAGGAAGAATTGCTGGGCTGTGAGTCTGCAGGGGGTGGGTTGGTATCTTGAGTGCTAAAGTTTGATTTTAGGCTGACACACATACCTATGTGGACTCATGGGTCTTTGGCGTCTGCTGTAGCATCAGTTGTTAAAAGACGAAGGAGATGAGGCTCAGAGAAGGACTCAGATTGCCTAAACTCCCATTCCTAGTAAGTGGTCAAGAGGGAGTTCACCCAAATCTTTGAAACTTGTGTTTATGCAGTATAATTTCCTGCTTCTAGTTTGGACAAGTTTATTTTATAGACATTCCAGCTCTTTGCTTCTTATCATTTTCTCTGTTTATTCACTGGCCACAGAAGCCATTTTTCTCGTATTCATTTTAATGTTCAGTGTTCACATTTCAAGATGAGCCGCAACTGCTTGTGACATGGCTGACAGGGAGACATGGATATCTTGGGGAAGCTAAATGATAAGCTTCTTAGAAATCTGTTCCCTGGGTAATGGAATATGCCTAACTCCATTGTTTATAAGCAGTAGCATTATTGCTAGGACAAGAAATGCAATACATACGCTAATATGTGCATGAACAGTTAGAAAGATGTTTGAATCAAAGAAGCTTGTCTATTTCACATTTACAGGCAATGAAAATTGAAATTTTTAAAGCAGATTTTCAATGAAGATTGGAGAGGTTCCAGAAATTGGAGATTGCTACATAGTGGTGCCTTCCTCCAAATTACTATAGGCATGCATGCTGTTTGCAAGGGGAGGGTAACATTATTGCCAGTTTTGAAATCCTATGATTCTGTAAAATATTACATAATATATAGTATAGTGGTATAGTGTTAGTCTCTCATTCCTGTCTGACTCTTTGCAACCGCATGGATTGTGGCCCGCCAGGCTCCTCTGTCCACGGGATTCTCCAGGCAAGAATACTGGAGTGGGTTGCCATTCCCTTCTCTAGAGGATCTTCTCAACCCAGGGATCGTACCCAGGTCTCCATCACTGCAGGCAGATTCTTTACCATCTGAGCTACAGGGAAGATCCATATATAATATGGATTAAGTATATAATATATCTTACACAAATCTCCAAGGTATGCTGAGTATAATTTGAATAAATATAAATTCTTAAATTTAACTTGAATTGAGATTATATAAAATACTAAATCCAACATCCGCTGGATCATGGAAAAAGCAAGAGAGTTCCAGAAAAACATCTATTTCTGCTTCATTGACTATGCCAAAGCCTTTGACTGTGTGGATCACAATAAACTGTGGAAAATTCTTCAGGAGATGGGAATACCAGACCACCTGACCTGCCTCTTGAGAAACCTATATGCAGGTCAGGAAGCAACAGTTAGAACTGGACATGGAACAACAGACTGGTTCCAAATAGGAAAAGGAGTACGTCAAGGTTGTATATTGTCACCCTGCTTATTTAACTTCTATGCAGAGTACATCATGAGGAACGCTGGGCTGGAAGAAGCACAAGCTGGAATCAAGATTGCCGGCAGAAATATCAATAACCTCAGATATGCAGATGACACCACCTTTATGGCAGAAAGTGAAGAGAAACTCAAAAGCCTCTTGATGAAATTGAAAGAAGAGAGTGAAAAGGTTGGCTTGAAGCTCAACATTCAGAAAACAAAGATCATGGCATCTGGTCCCATCACTTCATGGGAAATAGATGGGGAAACAGTGGAAACAGTGCCAGACTTTATTTTTCTGGACTCCAAAATCACTGTGGATGCTGATTGCAGCCATGAAATTAAAAGACACTTACTCCTTAGAAGGAAAGTTATGACCAACCTAGATAGCATATTAAAAAGCAGAGACATTACTTTGCCAACCAAGGTCCGTCTAGTCAAGGCTATGGTTTTTCCAGTGGTCATGTATGGTTGTGAGAGTTGGACTGTGAAGAAAGCTGATCACTGAAGAATTGATGCTTTTGAACTGTGGTGCTGGAGAAGACTCTTGAGAGTCCCTTGGACTGCAAGGAGATCCAACCAGTCCATCCTAATGGAGATCAATCCTGGCTGTTCATTGGAAGGACTGATGCTAAAGCTGAAATTCCAATACTTTGGCCACCTCATGCTAAGAGTTGACTCACTGGAAAAGACTCTGATGCTGGGAGGGATTGGGGGCTGGAGGAGAAGGGGATGACAGAGAATGAGATGGCTGGATGGCATCACCGATTCTATGGACATGAGTTTGAGTGAACTCCAGGAGTTGGTGATGGACAGGAAGGCCTGACATGCTGTGATTCATGGGGTTGCAAAGAGTCGGACATGACTGAGTGACTGAACTGAACTGAAAATACTAAAAATTTTCTATTTCACATACTCTCTTATGAATTCTTAAAGTATTTAATAAAATATTGACACATTTTGCCTTTTGTTACTAACACCAATGTAATGGTTCCCATAACCTATTCCCCATTCTTCCCATATCTTTGAAAATAGAATCCATTTCTTATGTCTTTGTGGTAGGCAGTTAATCAGTGTATGCTAAGGGACTGGGAGTGAATGTTATCACTTTCATTACCTTTAAAAGTGGATTCTGGAAACTATTACCTCTGACAAAAATTTTAAATGGATTATTGAAAAAGCTTAGGTTTTGGTTTTCATAAGAGGAAGTAGCAAATACTTGGAGTCACTTGGATTTCCTAATTCAGTTTTACCAAAAATCACTTTCTTTTCTGTCCTAAGTATTAATATGATATGGTACCCCACTCCAGTACTCTTGCCTGGAAAAATCCCATGGGCAGAGGAGCCTGGTAGGCTGCAGTCCATGGGGTCGCTACGAGTCAGACATGACTGAGCGCCTTCACTTTCACTTTTCACTTTCATGCATTGGAGAAGGAAATGGCAACCCACTCCAGCGTTCTTGCCTGGAGAATCCCAGGGACAGGGAAGCCTGGTGGGCTTCCGTCTGTGGGGTCGCACAGAGTCAGACACGACTGAAGCGACTTAGCAGCAGCAGCAGCAGCCTTTAAATATAGTGTATCTAGTGTCTAAGAGAGGGAATGTTTTAAGAATTTCTTAGAATCATTTTCGTGGAGGGTACATGGGTCTGTCTTTGGCTGTATCTTTTTAAGAAATTGAATCCATAGTCTAAATAAAGGCATGCAGACTATACTTATCAGACTTTTCAGAATACCCAAATCAAGAGGAGCTTTTCATAATTAAAGATTTTTCTATGTCTTATTAGGCTGAAACAGTGGGACAAATATCAAGATTACCTTTGACAAAATTCTGCATTTCAATTAAAAAAAATCAATTCCATAATTTTACAACCAGGGAAATGACTTTGATCAATCATTCTGGGTGAAGAACCTGAGCATTTTGGTTGATGACATTGTCCGTTAAGCCCTTGGTAAATGACTGTTAAATTAAATCAGTGAGTGCAGTCTCAGGCTGTACTCACCAAAATAGTTTCCAAATCCAAGAAGCGTTAATAGTCTGATGATACATACACTTGCCTCAGACAATTCCTGCAATACTAGGGATTATTCTGGGACACCTATTTTAAGACTGTCCTTGGCAAATAAGCATATATTGAAGAAAGTAATGATGTCTGTAAGTAACAGTTGAAGAAATGGGGTATGATTAGCCTTTTGTAGAAAAAGCTAAGAGAAGAAGTAAGAACTTTCTTCAACTGTTTCAAGGATTGTCAAGTGAAAAAGTGTCTGATTTACCACATGTAACTCCAGAGGTAAACCAGGACCAATGTGTGGAGAGTTTCAGGAAATTAAACCACAGATTTTGGCTATTGTTTGATTTTGTTAAAACAAATGAATATGTACTGCAAAGTTGTGAGAGGTATTGCTCATCATGTTTGAACCAAAACTACATGACAGTCTTTTGTGGTGGTTGTTAGTTATGGAATTTTTAAAAATGAATCCCCCCCATGTCTGGATATGCAGATTTTTATAGGAGTATTCTAACAAACCTACTTCCAAGGACAGAAAAAAATGAGAACTTGATTATTTCTACCTGACACTCATCCAAGACACTTGCTGAACATCCTGTAAACCACAGATGCTGGCTCCAGGCTTTCTCTGTGGAGGAGACTAGTTTGTCATCCTTAGAGAACCTCTAGGGCTTCCCTGGTGGCTCAGATGGTTAAGAAGCTTCCTGCAATAAAGGAGACCTGGGTTCAATCCCTGGGTTGGGAAGATCCCCTGGAGAAGGAAATAGCAACCACTCCAGTATTCTTGTCTGGAAAATTCCATAGACAGAGGAGCCTGAAGGGCTGCAGTCCATGGGGTTGCAAAGAGTCAGACACAACTGAGCAACTAACTGGTACACACAGAGAACCTCTGTAAGCAGGGCATGTGGTTTGGTGCTCTCTGTCTGTGGTGCTGAATCAAGGCAGGGCCTTTCAGGCATTCCCCCAGGCTAAGGTTTGCTTTTTACTTCTCTCTCTCTGTGTGTATGTGTGTGTGTGTGTGTGTGTGTGTGTGTGTGTGTGTTTGCAGACGCTCAGTCATATCCGACTCTCTGCAACCCCATGAACTATAGCGCTGTAGGTTCTTCTGTCCATGGGATTCTCCAGGCAAGAATACTGGAATAGACTGACATTCCCTCCTCGAGGGGATCTTCTTGACCCAGGAGTCAAGCCCGCATCTTTTGTGTCTTCTACATTGGCAAGCAAATTCTTTACCAACTGCACTACCTGGGAAGCCCTTTACTTAACTCTGCCCTGCAACAATTCAGGTTGCATCTATTGCCTGTTGTCATCCCTCAGTATTATGGCTCCATACCATATAGATCACGCCCTTACATCAAGCTTTCTGATGATTTTGCCTGCCTTTCTTAAATCTGACTGGCACCCAGCCTGCCTTTACCCCAGTCCATTGACTTCTCAAGATAGATAAGTTATGGCAGAGATCTGAGCTTTTGAGAGAGCTGCCATAGATGAAACATGATGTTCTTAGAGCTTTCTTGATCTATACATTTCTAATAACATGCAAAACCATCTCATGGTATATATTCATTGATTCTTGGTAGACTTAGACATGAGGCAAATATTGGATTAGATGGGTATCTGGCTGAGAAAGCATGTTAAGGGTTTGATTACATCACTGATAAATTAGATATTAAAACTAGAATTTTTCTTCAGCTTTTGTTTCTTTTATACATATGAAGTCCTGTTCTGGTGGCTGGAGATATCAATTCTTTACCATGGTTTTTGCAAGAATGAAAAAACTTGAGTAAAGGTCATCACATGACAACTAGAGGAACTTCACTGACAGAACATCTTGACCACAGAAGCAGAAATCTGATAAACTCATGCTGTGCAGAGTAGACAGTCATGTTCTGCAGATAAGACAGGGACACAGCTGGATACACAGGGGGAAGGTACTTCTATCCGCCTATGGGGTTTCACCAGACACAGAGAAATTGTCTGAAATGAGCATTGTTCTCTGTGGACCCAGAGATCTATGATTAAGCTCAAATGAGAAAAATCTGTGAACCTAAAATTAAAAAGAAGAAAAGGAACTGCTAATGGAGAAAAGGAACATAAAGCATAATGGAGAGAAAAGTTGGAAAATCTCTGATATATAATGGTGACTAATATAAAGCCCTGCATGGAAGCCAAACCATTTAAGATTCATAAATTTTATAGCTAGGATTTAAATGTAAAATTCCTTGAGGAAAGGATTCATTCAGATTTCACTAGTTATTAAGTTATAGAACATTGCTATACCCAATTATGCACTAAGTAAATGCTTTCTATGATACATGTGAGATGGATATAAAGAGAAAAATCTCCCTAAAATCAGGGGGGAAAAAATAGAAACTTGACTGTAGGAACTATAACAAATGATATAGTTAATCCTCAAGGTTCATCCTGTAAGGTTTTGTGATTAAATAAGATTTCACATAAAGAACTTTGAGGTGAAAGAAATTATGCTCATTCAAAATTTAGGCCATTTTTTTAACATCTGGTCAAATTCAAGGTCAAATTTATTAGGCTTAGAAAAATTATATAAATTACTGAAGAGTTGGTCCACTTATTGAATAATTCTCTTTGAAAGTTTTTTTCCCCCCTGAGAATAATCTCCAGAGTAAAGATGTCCTGGAGTCCATTTGAAAAGCTCTTTATATCATATCTTACCCAATGTGATTAAGAGGCCAAGTACACAAGGCCTGTTTCTCATCATCGTCCCACTTTTTAGCACTGCAGTTCTTTTACACATTTTGGTGTTACATATATCCACTCTGAAAGAAAACAATATTTGATCAAGCAGTGTGTAGTAGCCAGAGGAGGAATGAAGCTGAACATGTCAAAGGAAGCATTCTCATGATAAATTCCACATTGATGACAGAGCATCTTGCCCCAAACCCTTAGAGTAAACTAGGCCCTCCATTTGTGCTATCTTCAGTGGTTAAATTGTGTCCCCCTGGATGGTTCAGTTCAGTTCAGTTCAGTCGCTCAGTCGTGTCCGACTCTTCGCGACCCCATGAATCACAGCACGCCAGGCCTCCCTGTCCATCACCAACTCCCGGAGTTCACTCAGACTCATGTCCATCGAGTCGGTGATGCCATCCAGCCATCTCATTCTTCATACTAAGTAAAGTCTGTGATGGATCCATCTCCTCAAGAAGAGGACCAGAGGGCAATTGTCTTTGAATCCCATGATTGGATGTGGCAAATAGGGTTGCTGACCTAAGTTCTTGATTTCTCCAGTTGTTCTAAAGAAAATGATAAGACACATTTCCAAAGAAAGCCACATTTGGAGAGAAAAGCGTCAACTAATTGCTATGATTCAAAATTTTAAATTTATTAAAGAAAACAAAATTGTTTTCAGTGGCCAGAATGATTGAAAGTGGAAAATAATATTTAAAAACAAAGGAGGATGGAGAGTGACTGCTAAGGGGTCTGAACTTCCATTTTGTGGGATGAAAATCTTCTAGCATTATATAATGATGATAGTTAAACAACTCTCAAAGTACAGTAAAAAATGTTGAATTTCACCATTAGGTGGGTGAATTTTATGGTACATAAACTGTATCTCATTAAAGGTATTAATTTTTTAACAGATGAAAAGGTTTATTTTCCAACAGAACAGGTGTTCAGCACAAAATGTCTTGGGTTCACGTCCCCATAACTCTACCATTAATAGTTGGCTGACCCTGGTCAAACTATCTAATACCTCTACATATCAGTTTTCTTGTCTCTAAAATGGAGATTAAAATATTTTCTCCTTTGGTTTCATGAGGATGATTGGACTAATGTATGTAAAATATCTACCAGAATGCTTAACTTAGAGAAAGCCCTCAGCAAGGCTAGTCCTTGGGAATAGCAGGATATGATTGTACTGACCATGTTAGTAGAAGTAAGTCTTCAGTATGAAAGTTCAAAGCCTGAAATAGCCCTTGTAGAAACCATTTCATTTCAGGATGTATTTCTTCACCCAAAAATATATTAAAGGAAATTGATTTCATTGTTTTCTCTCAATAAGCCTGCCTCTTTCCCTGGGCTGGAGACAAAAATTAGCTAATTCATTTTTGCAAGTGTGTGGTTAGAAATCAAAGTTTGCAAGTTCTTTAAGGAAAGCTGGACAGTTTTGCACCTTTAAGCTCCTCCTCCCTGCCTCTAACACCTGGTTTCCTTTAGAATAGGAAAGCTGGGTTGCACAAAGACGAAGGGTGTTGAATATGCCCCAAATATTAATTAGTATAAAAAGGCCACCCAGCTGAATCCTTTCCTCAGCTGAATGGTCTTTCCAGGGAGAAGAGATGCAGTCAGAGAGAATCCTTTTGGGAAAGCTGAACTAGGGCCCTTTTGGGGCAAGGATCCTGGGAACCCCAGAGCAACACTGGCAGTGGTCAGTCTTCAGGAAGCACCTCTTCCCAACTCAGATCCTACATTTATTTATCAAGTTCATTCAATAATATGTATTAAGTGCCAGCTGTGTCCAAGGTGGCACAGTATGTGCTTTTGTATTTATCCATTAACAAGACAAGTGTGGTGGTCTCTATCTTAAAAGTAGACATTCCAATCAGAAGACAGAAAAAAAAACAACTTAAAGGGAAATTAAATCACTGTAAATTGTTATAAGTAAAGCAGTTGTAAATAAATCAAAAGACAAAAATGTTAGAGTAACAAGCTAATGATTGCTTTCCTGGTGGGCTTGTCTGACCACATTGCATCCATTAGGCTCACTGAGGAAAATCCTTTCCATCCCATCTTAACATCTGTGAAAGAGAATGCAGAAAGGTCTCTTGGTGATAAATAAATAAGCATTAAAGTTCATATACTTCATTTAGGGGAGTCTGTCAAACTCATGCACAGGGTATGTTTATTTTTAATTTAGCTATGGTTTTTCCAGTAGTCATGTATGGATGTGAGAGTTGGACTATAAAGAAAGCTGAGCACTGGAGAATTGATGCTTTTGAACTGTGGTGTTGGAGAAGACTTTTGAGAGTCCCTTGAAGTGCAAAAAGAACAAACCAGTCAATCCTAAAGGAAATCAGTCCTGAATATTCATTGGAAAGACTGATGCTGAAGCAGAAATTCCAGTACTTTGGCCACCTGATGCGAAGAACTGACTCATTGGAAAAGACCCTGATGCTGGGAAAGATTGAAGGCAAAAGGAAAAGGGGACGGCAGAGGATGAAATGGCTGGATGGCATCACCGAATCATTGGACATGAGTTTGAACAAGTTCCAAGAATTGATGATGGACAGGGAAGCCTGGAATGCTTCAGTCCATGGGGTTGCAAAGAGTCTGACACAACTGAGCGACCGAACTGAACTAAAGCACAATTTAGATGTGTTTGTGGTGGCATGCATGGTTATCCTTAAGATACTTAACTGGAGTAGGTCACATGACCCAGCCGGGAAGAGCTAGCAGCTGTGGTGCAGCCAGAGTTTCTCTATTGGGAAAGATCCTTGAAGAGTGATGTATTAATCCCATGGGGAGCAAGTGGCACTGGGTAGCTGCATCCACTCGCTATGCACTTGTTCTCCTCGGAACCCCTTAAGTACCTCACGTTCTCAGAAGCTAAAATGGACCCAGGTTAACCGGGGCCAAGCTGGCATTCTTGTCCATTATTGAACCTGAACCCTCTTTTATGGTCAGTCTAGCTCTCTCAGTTGTGTGTTTCAGAGCTTACACAAGATAGCAAAAATCAGATAAATAATTCTGTGACAGCAGGTACATTGATTAATGAGCCATTTCTGTATTTAACAAGCTATTTTGTTCAATTGGCCTCTAAAGTGGAAGGCCAGGTCATTTGTATTCAACAAACATGTTTTGCTAGAGGCTGGGGACAGAAAGGTGAGCCAGTCCTGGCCTTGCCCCTCTAGACATTCAGTTCTGTGGCTCAGTGCTTTGTCTTTCTCCTTTTCAAGCTGAAGAAGCAGCATCAACAACTACCATTGACAAATTGTGCAGATTCTTTTTTTTAAAAGTGTAACATTTGATTGATCCTAAGTCATAATTTTTTAATATGGCAATCTGTGAGTTGTAAACATAGAATGAGACTTTGTTTCATCAGTGGCACCAGGTGAGTTGTTCCCAGCATTTCACAGCCTCTTCCACAAGCTGAAAGGATCCTGCAAACCCCTCTGTGCTTTGTGCTGGAATTGTACAAAGAGAGTTCCCAGGTTCTCTTTAAAAAATCAGAAAGCGAATTTACATTAGCTGTTGTTTGGCTCACGAAACTCCCTTGATCCCTCAAAGATCTCCCTTCCCAGTGTGTCAGAATCTCAAGCAACGTACATATTGTCACCTTCCCCTTGATCTCTCCATGAGTTTCAGAGTGTTAGGGTTAACTGCAGACATTTGCCTCAGTCTTTGATTTGTCTCACGCTTTGATTTTTTTGTTTTGTCTTGTTTTCATCATTCTCATTCCTCCATTTGATTCCTCAATGATTATGACATGTCAAAAACATCAAACCTAAACTGCTGCTCTAATGAGAACAGACACACCAGGGTTCTTTCTCAGCTGATCTGAAGCCCGGAGGGCAGCTCTAAGTGTGATGCACACAGCGCTGTGTTCTCCAACAAGAAGGTGGCTGGGCAAGGGCCTGGGCCCCTTTACTTCTCAATTAGTAAGTGCTAAATGTCTTGGGATTCCTTGTGCTAAAAATACAAAGAATACTTGATGTTTCTTGCAGAGTCATCTGAGATGGTTCTGACTTCTAACAAACATGACTATGTATGTACAGAGAGCAATTTTCTCTTTCCAAGGCTGACCTTGAGTTAATCTGTTGAAATTGTGTGTAATTGTTGGACAGTTATATACATTGTGTAATTTTAAAAGGAGACAGGTAAAATATATGTGTTAGGTGACAAGGAAAGATCAGCAGGCTCTTGGCTTATTTACATTCAGAAAGCAGGGGACTGGTGTATATGCAAAGGTGGACATAGTGAGGATTGATTTAGAATTTGGCAAGATGTGTCTGTGGACTTAATTCATTGAAGGCTGCATCTGGTGTGATGGCAGTGGCTCCAAGATTGGATTAATGAAAGAGAGGTCATGAAGTCTGCAAGAAGTAGAAAGCCCTGCATGGGTTGGAAGGTTTTACTTTGCCTCTCAGAGCCTCAGTATCCTTGTCCCTAAAGTAGAGATAATTCTAAACCTCACAGTGGTTACCTAATGTTTGCTAATCTGTGGGGAAATACTTTGTTAACTCTGAATTATTGCATAAAATATACTTTTTATCATGGAAGTATAGACTATCCTGTAGGCTATTTTAGGGACTCTAGAAAAAGGAAGACTTTATTTAACTCTTCTTTCCTTTCTCTTGATTCCTTTGTAGAATGAGGCGGTGCATGAATATATAAATAATTCTTCCTCCTTGCAAATAAGTGGTATTTTTAAGATTTAATAGAGAATAAAGGGTAGACAAATTGCTGCAGAGCAAAGCAGTCAGCAAGAGGGCCTTTTTACAAAAGCTTTTGAGCTATTGTCATTTGAAAAAAATATATGTACTGCCTGGTCCAAATAAAGATATTTTTAAGTTTGGGGGCAGTAAGCAGACAATGCAAAATCTTACCTTCTTGTGCCACTAAATATTTTTAATGAAATTGATTTTTTAGTAAAGTTTAGATTTACAGAAAATTGCAAATATAATATAAAAATTATACACATACCCACTACCCAGTTTTTGCCATTATTAGCCTCTTACACTGGAATGTTACATTTGTTTCCATCAATAATAGTAATATTAATTGAAGTCCATACTTTCAGATTTCCTTGGTTTTTAACTTATGTTCCTTTTCTGTCCAATAAGCCTACCCAGAACACATTTTATATTTAGTCATGGATTTATACTCTAGGTGGCTCAGAGTCAGTCCTAGCTTATAGTGTGTCTCTGTGTTAAAACTAGTTACTCTTTCTAAGGGTCTCTATTGATCATTCTAGTAAAGCATTCGTAGCCTCATACTGTGAGACTCTAGCTCTAGATTACCTCCACCTAGAGCCCAGCTGTGTAGCCACTTTGTTTGAGCAAAACACAGGCAGAAACTAGCATGGGAATTTAAAAAATAGCCTGAAACAGTTGTAGTAAATAACAGAGTGCCAACTACATTCATCCACACCACTTCTAGTATAACTTTCATAATTCATACTTATTTATTTTGATTTTACACACATTTCTAACCATTTTGGTACCATAGACTATTTTGAATGCTTCAAACTCAGACTCAGAATGTATCTAAACCTATACATAGCTGAGGATTATTTGAAATTCTAGAGTAATCTCAGACTGAAGACCCAGAAGATAGTGTGGACAAAAGAATTCTTCTTTTAATTGTTTTAGTAGCTGTTGAATTCAGCACAATGATAAGAGTAGAAACATCTATGAAGAGGGTAACAACAATGTACATGTGTTGAAGGACATAGTAGTGAAACTCAACATCAAACTCTAGGCTCTGCTGATCTCACAGTAGCTCTTCTAGAACCTTTCTGTGTAGTGTGTAGAAGTAAAGCTAGAAGTAATCAAGCAGCTCAATAGTTGTGACTTACTGTTCCACCCAAGAGACCATACAGCCTGCAGGAGAAAGTCACAGAGCCTGGCAGATCCTGGGTCCGCACTGTGCCTGGGTGCAGAACACGGGGCCATTGCAAACTCATTCATCCTCTCAACCAATATTCACAAAAGTGCCAGCCAGCCTGTGTTGACACTCGGGGTACAAAATGAACAGAAGAGTCAGAGGCCTGTCTTGTGGAGTTTACATTCTATTCTCTTCTGTATTGCTAATTTTTTTTACATTATAAAAGGATCCCTCTGGATTATTTGTGGAAAAGATATTGGAGCAAGAGTGGAACAGGATATCTAGTTAGGGGGCCACATGAAGCAGTTAGTGACGAGGCTAAACCAGGTAGTGGTGGAGATGGTGACCAGTAATCAGGTTCTGAACTTATTTTCAAGAAAGAACCAGCTGGATTTGCTTGTGTATTGGGTGTGGGTTTGACAGAACAGGAGCCAAAGATGCCTCCAGGTCTTTGGTCATTTACTACAGAAGGGAAGACTAGGGGAGGGCAGAGCTTGAGGATGGAAATCAAGAACCCAGGCTTGGCTGTCTTCCTGAGCTATCTGTGAGACATCTGAATGGTGCTGACAGCTATGTAGTGAAAATACGCGTCTGGCTGCAGGGAGAGGACTCAGCACCCAGAGACTGGATGAGACTGCATCGCCCAGGGAGTCAGGACAGCTAGAGAAGCCTAGATGTGCAGGACTGAGCACTAGGCCTGGAGGTTAAGAACAGGAGGAGGAACCAGTAAGCAGGCAATCAGCTGTCCAAAGACCCAAGAGAAAGGGGAGAAGTGATCACCACATCAAACAGGAGGGATGTTCAGAAGGAGTAAAAAGGTAACGTGGAATATACTGTTGGCAAGGGGGAGATTGTGGCAAAGCCATAACATTCTCATTTTTTTCCCCTTTGGCCCTGCCATGCAGCACGTGGGATCTTAGTTCCCCAATCAGGGACTGAACCCTTGACACTTGCATTGGAAATGCAAAGTCTTAACCACTGGACCGCCAGGGAAGTCCCAACATCCTCATTCTTAACTGAAGACAGTAATAGTCTTACCTATGATACTTCAGGATGAATATATAACGATGTGAAAATGCTTAGCACAGTAAATGTGCAATTCACGTTAGCTATTTTAATGGGATACAGTTGATAGATCACTTTCTTGCAGGTTGGCTGTTCTGAGCGTCCCAGGTGATCTGAGAGAGAGCAGTGGCCATTGCAATCTTTGTCCTTGTTTAACAGTAAGGACACTCATCTTCAGAGAGGTTAGAGAGAAGTAATAAGGTTGCTGGGACAGAGCTCTTCCCAAATCGCACCTCACAGAGGATTTTCACATTTGCCCCAAAAGAGCCTATCTGCTGTATCACCAAAAAAAAGAAAAAATCAAAACTAAACAAACAACCACATGTTTAAGTCTTTTTTGGAAAAAAATGAGTGGATTGTAGCACTTTCCCTTACAAACATCCCATGCATCACCACCCTCCCTCGAGTCTGTCTGATGTGTATACAAAAGATTGACCGTTCCCAGACCCTCATTGGATAATGGTGATAGCATTCCTATAATGAAGAGGCAGAAATATGTAGTTCACAAACTTCAAAACTGAGAACATGAATTCTTTCTCTAGAGCCAGCAACACCGCTGGTCTTTGGCCCAGCCCTTTTTTCATGTGACTCTCCTATGGCTACATATTCTAGACTTGCATTGGTCTCAGTCCTGGTTGCATGTGAGAATCACTAGGAAGCTTCTCAACAATGTCCTGACTCATGCTTTGATGGTTTGATTTCATTTATCTGGGTTAGGCCCAAACATCAGTAGTTTTTTGCAGGTAAGTTTTTGGAGACACAATTTACATTGGGTAAAGTTCCTCTTTCTTTGTGTACAGGTCCTTGAGTTTTGACATACATATAGTCATGCAACCAGTGCCACAGTCAATACACTGATTATCTGCATCACCCTAAAAATCGATGGGCCACTTTCAGTCAACCTCTTCCCCCATGCCCTGTAAACCACTCATCTGTTTTCAGTGGCACTGGTATTTTTTAAAGTAGACTATTCTAGCATGCATCCAGGATTCAGAAACATGGTCAGCAGAGCTGCCTTCTAGCCTTTGTTAAAATTCAAGGACACAGGAGAGGAAACATGAGGTGTTCTGTTAATACATTCAGGAAATCCATCAGTTTATTTCATGCTTATGCTCTATTAGCTTAGAGAAGGCCTGTCTATTGCTTACAATTTTCTGCAGCTGTTTCTCTGTTTTAGTAGTGGTTTGAAGAGAGAAGCGAATGGAGATTCTGAGGCACTGATCAGGTGGGGCAGACTTCCTGTACCTGCCGTGGTGGTGGGCAATATGAGGTGACCAAATACATACTCATCTTTTCTAGGTGTCCACACTGTCCTTAACATCATGACCACAATGGTCGTTGTTCAACATACCGTCCCCCAACTCCCCACCTCCCCCCCGCCCCCCACCTCTGTTTTCCTTTGCCACACACAGACCTCAAATATTTCGGTGATAATTCAGCAGCCCACAGTAGTTCAGCAATGTAGGCAAAGACCTTCCTGTTTGAAATATACCTTGTATATTTCAGGGGCCTGCTCTCTGTGCATGATGAATAAGGCCTTCATGTCTTCAGGCTTATGGCTATAAAATGACAAATGGCAACATTAATCTTCGCATTGTTCCCTTCCCCTAAGGACATTATAGAGACAGCCAAGGTCGTGCAGCCATGTAACCTGAGTGTTGTTTCTCCTTATTCCCTCTCCTATACAGGATATTGACATTACCTATTATATATGCTACACTCTTTCCTGATCTCTCCAACTTCTTATTTGCAAATAGCTTTTAGACTTATATTGAACGGTAATGATACAAGTAGAAAGAAACTCAGCATTTATTTCTTATAGCCACCATATTTGACTGATGGGGTGGGCAATAGAATGTCCTATTTCTCCTTCACTGGCAGAGAAATACACCAAGTGGTGACAGGATAGTTTGAGAAGCCTGAGTCCTTCAAGTGTGGGACTGGCTTTGTTGTACCAGGGCACATTGCCGATGAAATCCTATCTTGGGGAGTAGGAGGGGTGTGTCACTCTTACAGTGTTGTCTATCATATCAGGCACACGCTGATCACAGTCAGGTGCACTAGTGTCCATATTTTTGCTGTTTCTGTCAGTTCATGTTTTTATCATAATGATACTAACTCCTTTCCGTGTGATCTCCTTTCTGTTGGTCGTGGGTTGGAAGATCTATGCAAGAACTCTTTTTGCAGCATCACAGCTGCTTTGAACAACATCACCCCTTCAGTCTGTAGCAAATGGGCTACTGATGAGAAAAATGATCTCAGTTTATTTCTACTTGGTTTTAGTTTTGTGCTCTGAGGATGGCTTTGCCTAGTAGGAGGTGCCTAAGCCAAATATCCATCTTTCTAAAACGGCACTGTCCAATAGGTTAGCACTCAACACATCTGACTATTGAAATTTGAATTCAGTTCAGTTCAGTTCAGTTCAGTCGCTCAGTCGTGTCTGACTCTCCGCGACACCATGAATCACAGCACGCCAGGCCTCCCTGTCCATCACCAACTCCCGGAGTACACTCAAACCCATGTCCACAGAGTCGGTGATGCCATCCAGCCATCTCATTCTCGGTCGTCCCCATCTCCTCCCGCCCCCAACCTTTCCCAGCATCAGAGTCTTTTCCAGTGAGTCAACCCGTCGCATGAGGTGGCCAAAGTATTGCAGTTTCCACTTTAGCATCAGTCCCTCCAATGAACATCCAGGATTAATCTCCTTTAGAATGGACTGGTTGGATCTCCTTGCAGTATAAGGGACTCTCAAGAGTCTTCTCCAACACCACAGTTCAAAAGCATCGATTCTTCGGCGATCAGCTTTCTTCACAGTCCAACTCTCACATCCATACATGACCACGGGAAAAACCATAGCCTTGACTAGACGGACCTTGGTTGGCAAAGTAATGTCTCTGTTTTTTAATATACTATCAAGATTGGTCATAACTTTCCTTCCAAGGAGCAAGCGTCTTTTAATTTCATGGCTGCAATCAGCATCTGCAGTGATTTTGGAGCCCCAAAAAATAAAGTCTACACTGTTCCCACTGTTTTTCCATCTATTTCCCATGAAGTGATGGGACCAGATGCCATGATCTTTGTTTTCTGAATGTTTAGCTTCAAGCCAACCTTTTCACTCTCCTCTTTCACTTTCATCAAGAGGCTTTTGAGTTAGGTAGAAATAAATAAAATTTTTAAATTTAGTTTCTCAGTCATACTTGCAACATTCCAGGTGCTTCCCTGGTAGCTCAGACAGTAAAGAATCTGCCTGCAATGCAAGAAAACTGGGTTCGATTCCTGGGTCGGGACGATCCCCTGAAAAGGAAATGACAACTCACTCCAGTATTCTTACCTGGGAAATCCCATGGATGAAGAAGCCTGGTAGGCTACAGTCCATTCAGTCACTAAGAGTCGAACATGACAGAGTGACTAACATTTTCACTTCACTAGATACACACACACACACACACGCACACGCGCGCACACACACACACACACACATGCTTCCAAGATTACCGGAAGTTCTTCTGGAAAACACTATAATGCAACACCTTTCCCAAGTAAAATGAGATTTTTTAAGTCATTGCATTTCCCTTGATTTTGTATTGGAGCCTACATTTTTATCTTAAATCAAGATTATGTTGCTCCTATAAAGAGAGGGGATAAATACAAGTCAAAGGTATGTAAAACCAAAAAATTCATTTATCCAAGTGAATCATGTGGGTCATAGTGTTGATTGTAAGTGGTCAGGAGGAATTAGGCATAGATTGAATCAACTGGAATCAGGCTATGGGAAGATTTCCATAAAGAAAGTGTATGCTGCTGCTGCTGCTGCTACGTCACTTCAGTCGTGTCCAACTCTGTGCAACCCCATAGACGGCAGCCCACCAGGCTCCACCGTCTCTGGGATTCTCCAGGCAAGAACACTGGAGTGTGCTGCCATTTCCTTCTCCAATGCATGAAAGTGAAAAGTGAAAGTGAAGTCGCTCAGTCGTATCCGACTCTTCACGACCCCATGGACTGCAGCCTACCAGGCTCCTCCACCCATGGGATTTTGCAGGCAAGAGTGCTGGAGTGGGTTGCCATTGCCTTCTCCCAGGAAAGTGTATAGTGACCACCAAAACATACCTTCCTTTCTAGTTCTGTATTGCTTGCTTCTGATGGTGATTTTTTTTTTTTATTTTCACTCCCAGTTTCATCTAGAAATTCTTACCAGTTCTTTAAAGTACATAGTCAGATATTTAAAATAAAAGCAAATAAACAAAAACTTTTTGTACAGCTGACAAAGCTATGTTGATTAGGTATGAAACTGACTTGCAGGATCACGGGATTATTGGCCACATCCAGTTACCATAATGGGAGGACGGGCCTTTAAAGAGGTTTTGGCAATTCAGCCATTTAGAATTATCCAGCTTCTGAAACCAAGTAGCAGATTTTGGCCAAATACTGAGGTCAATGCCAATCTTCAGTGTATTTAACTACCAGTCTTTTCCACTTTCTCTTTTCTGGCCTTTCATTTTCCTCTTTATCTCTCCCTCCTTCTCTGTTACTGTTCTTTCTTCTTTTTCTCTATCTTCAGCTTCTTTGTCTTCCTTTTTCCCCTTCTGTCTTTGTTTTTTTACAGTGCTTTTTTTTCTTTTTTAAAATATTATATTGGTTGGTTTTGCCATACATTGACATGAATCCACCCCGGGTGTACGTGTGTTCCCATTCTTGAACCCCCCTCCCACCTCCCTCCGCCCCTTATCCTCCCTCCGGGTCATCCCCGTGCACCAGCACCTTGCATCCTGTATCATAAGTCGAACCTGGACTGCTGATTGGTTTCACATATGACAACATACATATTTCAATGCCATTCTCCAAAATCATCCCACCCTCACCCTCTCCCACAGAGTCGCAAAGACTGTTCTATACACCTGTGTCTCTTTTGCTGTCTCGTATTTCAAGTCTTGAAAGATGATGCTGTGAAAGTGCTGCACTCAATATGCCAGCAGATTTGGAAAGCTCAGCGCTGGCCACAGGACTGGAAGAGGTCAGTCTTCATTCCAATCCCAAAGAAAGGCAATGCCAAAGAATGCTCAAACTACCGCACAATTGCACTCATCTCACACGCTAGTAAAGTCATGCTCAAAATTCTCCAAGCCAGGCTTCAGCAGTATGTAAACCGTGAACTCCCAGATGTTCAAGCAGGTTTTAGAAAAGGCAGAGGCACCAGAGATCAAATTGCCAACATCCGCTGGATCATGGAGAAAGCAAGAGAGTTTCAGAAAAACATCTATTTCTGCTTCATTGACTATGCCAAAGCCTTTGACTGTGTGGATCACAATAAACTGTGGAACATTCTGAAAGAGATGGGAATCCCAGACCACCTGACCTGCCTCTTGAGAAACCTGTATGCAGGTCAGGAAGCAACAGTTAGAACTGGACATGGAACAACAGACTGGTTCCAAATAGGAAAAGGTGTACGTCAAGGTTGTATATTGTCACCTTGCTTATTTAACTTATATGCAGAGTACATCATGAGGAACGCTGGGCTGGAAGAAGCACCAGCTGGAATCAAGATTGCTGGGAGAAATATCAATAACCTCAGATATGCAGATGACACCACCCTTATGACAGAAAGTGAAGAGGAACTCAAAAGCCTCTTGATGAAAGTGAAAGAGGAGAGTGAAAAGGTTGGCTTGAAGCTCAACATTCAGAAAACAAAGATCATGGCATCTGGTCCCATCACTTCATGGCAAATAGATGGAAAAACAGTGGAAACAGTGTCAAACTTTGTTTTTTTGGGCTCCAAAATCACTGCAGATGCTGATTGCAGCCACGAAATTAAAAGACGCTTGCTCCTTGGAAGGAAAGTTATGACCAACCTTGATAGTATATTAAAAAGCAGAGACATTACTTTGCCAACAAAGGTCCGTCTAGTCAAGGCTATGGTTTTTCCCTTGGTCATGTATGGATGTGAGAGTTGGACTGTGAAGAAAGCTGATCGCCGAAGAATCGATGCTTTTGAACTGTGGTGTTGGAGAAGACTCTTGAGAGTCCCTTATACTGCAAGGAGATCCAACCAGTCCATTCTAGAGGAGATCAATCCTGGATGTTCATTGGAAGGACTGATGCTAAAGCTGAAACTGCAATACTTGGCCACCTCATGCGACGAGTTGACTCACTGGAAAAGACTCTGATGCTGGGAAAGGTTGGGGACGGGAGGAGAAGGGGACGACGGAGAATGAGATGGCTGGATGGCATCACCAACTCTGTGGACATGAGTTTGAGTGTACTCCGGGAGTTGGTGATGGACAGGGAAGCCTGGCGTGCTGTAGTTCATGGGGTCGCGGAGAGTCGGACACGACTGAGCGACTGAACTGAACTGAACTGAACTGATACAGGGTTATCATTTCCATCTTTCCAAATTCCATATATATGCGTTAGTATACTGTATTGGTGTTTTTCTTTCTGGCTGACTTCACTCTCTGTATAATAGGCTCCAGTTTCATCCACCTCATTAGAACTGATTCAAATGCATTCTTTTTAATTGCTGAGTAATACTCCATTGTGTATATGTACCAAAGCTTTCTTATCCATTCATCTGCAGATGGACATCTAGGTTGCTTCCATATCCTGGCTATTATAAACAGTGCTGCAGTGAACATTGGAGTACATGTGTCTCTTTCAATTCTGGTTTCCTCGGTGTGTATTGCCAGAAGTGCGATTGCCGGATCATATGGTAGTTCTATTTTCAGATTTTTAAGGAATCTCCACACTGTTCTCCATAGTGGCTGTACTAGTTTGCATTCCGACCAACAGTGTAAGAGGGTTCCCTTCTCTCCACACCCTCTCCAGCATTTATTGCATGTAGACTTTTGGATAGCAGCCATTCTGATTGGTGTGAAATGGTATCTCATTGTGGTTTTGATTTGCATTTCTCTGATTGTGAGGGATGTTGAGCATTTTTTCATCTGTTTGTTAGCCATCTGTATGTCTTCTTTGGAGAAATGTCTGTTTAGTTCTTTGGCCCATTTTTTGATTGGTTTATTTATTTTTCTGGAATTGAGCTGCAGGAGCTGCTTGTATATTTTGGAGATTAATTCTTTGTCAGTTGTTTCATTTGCTATTATTTTCTCCCATTCTGAAGGCTGTCTTTTCACCTTGCATATAGTTTCCTTTGCTGTGCAGAAGCTTTTAATTTTAATTAGGTCCCATTTGTTTATTTTTGCTTTTATTACCAATATTCTGGGAGGTGGGTCATGGAGGATCCTGCTGTGATTTATATCAGAGAGTGTTTTGCCTATGTTCTTCTCTAGGAGTTTTATAGTTTCTGGTCTTACATTTAGATCTTTAATCCATTTTGAGTTTATTTTTGTGTATGGTGTTAGGAAGTGTTCTAGTTTCATTCTTTTACAAGTGGCTGTCCAGTTTTCCCAGCACCACTTGTTAAAGAGATTGTCTTTTCTCCATTTTATATTCTTGCCTCCTTTGTCAAAGATAAGGTGTCCATAAGTGTGTGGATTTATCTCTGGGCTTTGTATTTTGTGCCATTGATCTATATTTCTGTCTTTATGCCAGTACCATACTGTCTTGATGACTGTGGCTTTGTAGTAGAGCCTGAAGTCTGGCAGGTTGATTCCCCCATTTCCATTCTTCTTTCTCAAGACTGCTTTGGCTATTCGAGGTTTTTTTGTATTTCCATACAAATTATGAGATTATTTGTTCTAGCTCTGTGAAAAATATCATTGGTAGCTTGATAGGGATTGCATTGAATGTATAAATTACTTTGGGTAGTAAAGTCATTTTCACAATATTGATTACTTTCACCAGTGTTTTATACTTTTCTATGTACAGGTCTTTTGTTTCTTTAGGTAGATATATTCCTAAGTATTTTATTCTTTTCGTTGCAACAGTGAAAGGAATATTTTCCTTAATTTCTCTTTCTATCTTCTCATTATTAGTGTTGATTTTTGCTATGGTCTCTTTTGTTTCTTTTGCATTTATCTCTGCCCTAATTTTTACGATTTCTTTCCTTCTACTAACCCTGGGGTTCTTCATTTATTCCTTTTCTAGTTTCTTTAGGTGTAGAGTTAGGTTATCTAGTTGACTTTTTTCTTGTTTCTTGAGGTGTGCCTGTATTGCTATGAACCTTCCCCTTAGCACTGCTTTTACCGTGTCCCAGAGGTTTTGGGTTGTCATGTTTTCATTTTCATTCATTTCTATGCATATTTGATATCTCTTTTGATTTCTTCTATGATTTGTTCGTTATACAGCAGCGTGTTGTTCAGCCTCCATATGTTGGTATTTTTAATAGTTTTTCTCCCGTAATTGAGATCTAATCTTACTGCATTGTGGTCAGAAAAGATGCTTGGAATGATTTCAATTTTTTTGAATTTACCAAGGCTAGATTTATGGCCCAGGATGTGATCTATCCTGGAAAATGTTCCGTGTGCACTTGAGAAAAATGTGAAATTCATTGTTTTGGGGTGAAATGTCCTATAGAGATCTATTAGGTCTATTGTATCATTTAAAGTTTGTTTCCTTGTTAATTTTCTGTTTAGTTGATCTATCCATAGGTGTGAGTGGGGTATTAAAGTCTCCCACTATTATTGCGTTGTTGTTAATTTCCCCTTTCATACTTGTTAGTAATTGTCTTACATATTGCAGTGCTCCTATGTTGGGTGCATAAATATTTATAATTGTTATATCTTCATCTTGGATTGATCCTTTGATCATTATGTAGTTTCTTTCTTTGTCTCTTTTCACAGCCTTTGTTTTAAAGTCTATTTTATCTGATATGAGTATTGCTACTCCTGCTTTCTTTTGGTCTCTATTTGCATGGAATATCTTTTTCCAGCCCTTCACTTTCAGTCTGCATGTGTCCCTCGTTTTGAGGTGGGTTTCTTTTAGACAACATATATGGGGGACTTATTTTTGTATCCATTCAGCCAGCCTTTGTCTTTTGGTTGGGGCATTCAACCCATTTACGTTTAAGGTAATTATTGATAAGTATGATCCCATTGCCATTTTCTTTATTGCTTTGGGTTCGAGTTTATACACCCTTTCTGTGTTTCCTGTCTAGAGAAGATCCTTTAGCATTTGTTGGAGAGCTGGTTTGGTGATGCTGAATTCTCTCAGCTTTTGCTTGTCTGTAAAGCTTTTGATTTCTCCTTCATATTTGAATGAGATCCTTGCTGGGTACAATAATCTGGGCTGTAGGTTATTTTCTTTCATCACTTTAAGTATGTCTTGCCATTCCCTCCTGGCCTGAACAGTTTCTGTTGAAAGATCAGCTGTTATCCTTATGGGAATCCCCTTGTGTGTTATTTGTTGCTTTTCCCTTGCTGCTTTTAATATTTGTTCTTTGTGTTTGATCTTTGTTAATTTGATTAATATGTGTCTTGGAGTATTTCGCCTTGGGTTTATCATGTTGGGGACTCTCTGGGTTTCTTGGACTTGGGTGATTATTTCCTTCCCCATTTTAGGGAAGTTTTCAGCTATTATCTCCTCAAGTATTCTCTCATGGTCTTTCTTTTTGTCTTCTTCTTCTGGGATTCCTATGATTCTAATGTTGTGGCGTTTAACATTGTCCTAGATGTCTCTAATATTGTCCTCATTTCTTTTAATTCATTTTTCTTTTTTCCTCTCTGTTTCATTTATTTCTACAATTCTATCTTCTAGCTCACTTATCCTGTCTTCTGCCTCCATTATTCTATTGTTTGTTCCCTCCAGAGTGTTTCTGATCTCATCTATTGCATAATTCATTGTATATTGACTCTTTTTTATTTCCTCTAAATCCTTATTAAACCTTTCTTCCATCTTCTCAATCCTTTTCTCCAGGTTATTTATCTGTAAGTCCATTTTGCTTTCAAGATTTTGAATCATTTTCACCATCAAAATTCGAAATTCTTTATCAGGTAGATTCCCTATATCTTCCTCTTTTGTTTGGGTTGGTGGGCATTTATCCTATTCCTTTACTTGTTGAGTATTTCTCTGCCTCTTCATCTTGCTTATATTGCTGTGCTTGGGGTGGCCTTTCCGTCTTCTGGCAGTTTGTGGCGTTCTCTTTATTATGTAGTTTCCTTGCTGTGTGTGGGGTTGGACGGATGACTTGTCAAGGTTCCCTGGTTAGGGAAGCTTGTGTCGGTGTTCTGGTGGGTGGAGCTGGATTCATTCTCTCTCGAGTACAGTGAAGTGTCCAGTAATGAGCTATGAGATGTCAGTGGGTTTGGAGTGACTTTGGGTAGCCTGTATATTGAAGCTCAGGGCTATTTTCCTGTGTTGCTGGAGAATTTGCGTGGTATGTCTTGTTCTGGAACTTGTTGACCCTTGGGTGGTGCTTGGTTTCAGTGTAGGTATGGAGGCGTTTGATGAGCTCCTATCAATTAATGTTCCCTGGAGTCAGCAGTTCTCTGGTGTTCTCAGGATTTGGGCTTAAGCCTCTTGCCTCTGGTTTTCGGTCTTATTCTTGGCGTAGCCTCTAGACTTCTCTTTCTGTCATTTCCAAGGTTGTTCCCTCTGTTTTAGCTTCTGTTTGCTGGTCTCTTCAGTGTCTAATTTCCGCCCTGACACTAGGGGGCGGTGGTGGACACTTTTTAAGGCTCAGTTGTTAAGTCCTGTTCTGGGAAGGGAGGAACACTGCAGACAAATATCTCTGACATCTGTGGGAAGTGCTCACAGTGTTTCGGCCACACTGGGTTTGCCCCCACTCACGGCACATGTGCTGTCCCAGTCTACACTGCACAGGCTCTAGGTTGCTCTGCTGGGAACTGTCCGAGGCCGGCACTGGTTGTATGCACTTCCCAGGTATGAGCGGCTCAGGTTCAGGCACTTGGGTACTCCACAAAGGCACAGACTTGGTTGGGCCTGCGTTTTGTGCCTTCCCTGGTCCGAGCAGCTCAGGTGACCAGGTGTTTGGTGAGCGCGGTCGCTGCAGCTTATCACCTCCCCAGTCCCTCCCACTCGGTTTTCTGGGTGTACAGCTGGCACACCTTCTCAGGCGGATGTTGACTGGTCAGAAACCCATGAAGTCTTGGTTAGCAATGAAGCCTGCCTGCTGTTTGGTATCAGATGAGCTGGGGCCGCGGTTGCCCCCTTCCGCCTCTGGCTGCCCTCCCCTGCCTGTCTCGGCGGGGGATGGGCTGACTGCAGCCGGCTAGCTCTGCTCAGTCCTTTGTTCTGTGAGCGGGACTGGGGAAATCTTAGGTTAGGGCTTTTCACCTTTTCGTGGGGTAGCTACCCCACAGTCTGCTCTGCTATCTCCAGTCAGCTCTCCTAGACTGCCCTCGTGGCATTCAGGCCGGGTCCTCTCTCTAAGCAGTTTAGCCGGCTCCTCCCTGCCCAGCCCCTGCTTGCTAGTGGCAGATGCGGGTGTCTGCGCTGCTTCTCCACTGGGAATTACCGTTTGGCGGGTAATATGTGGGTTTTAATTATTTCTTTCTTTTTCCTCCCGGTTATGTGGCCCTCTGAGGTTCCAAGGCTTGCCACAGACTCGCCAGTGAGAGTGTTTCCTGGTGTTTGGAAACTTCTCTCTTTTTTAAGCCTCCCTTCCTGGGACGGAGCTCCGTCCCTACCTCTTTTGTCTCTCTTTTTATCTTTTATGTTTTTTCCTACCTCCTTTTGAAGACAATGGGCTGCTTTACTGGGTGCCTGATGTCCTTTGACAGCATTCAGAAGTTGTTTTGTGGAATTTACTCAGCCTTCAAATGTTCTTTTGATGAATTTGTGGGGGAGAAAATGGTCTCGCCATCCTATTCCTCCGCCATCTTCTGCTGTAAGCCCTGATGGTGATTCTTTAACTTCAAAGGTCAAAATTGCCTTTGCAGAATTTCAATTTCCACTCATGTCTTGGTCAGTATTAAGTAAAAATAGGATGATGTTGCTTTTTTTCAATTCTGTGGGGGAAGGGGGCCAAGATACAGTTTGCTGAACATCCTATCCACCCACATTAGCTGGACCCACAGTGGAGATTCAGTGCAGGAAATGCCCTGGTGTAGACGCCATCCATGTCTCTCTTCTTCTTCATGATCTATGGACAGAGTTCTAAGGAGGCTTCAGGAAGTGTGGAGAGAATATGGCTGTTATCATCAAAAGAGCATTGACATTTTGAAACAAAACTAACCTTACCTCAGACCATGGCATATCATAAGTCTGTACATCTCACCCCTTGATAAACATATGATGTAAAGTGCCCCCAATTTTGTGATCCTGTGTGCCCAGGTGAGTGTTCTTGCAAACTAAATCGTAGTTACTTACGTAAAGCAGCAATGATTTGTTTCACTAAACCTCATCCAGAATTTTTTCTAATCCTTTGAAGAATAAAAAAGAATGTCAAAGTTTCCTGAGCTTAGAAAAGTGATTTTAGAAGGAAAATCTCTAAGCAAGGAAGCAACCTGTCATACCAATATCTGTTGCTACCAAGGTGTAGGTGATGCTTAGATTATTCAGAAAATGTTACAATTTTAATGGTAAGAATTAAGGGAGACAAGAAAAGCCATTCCAAAATATGAGCATCTTTTGAGTCACCAGCAAAATATCTGAACATTAAGTTTCTATTAAATTAAGAGAAACTGTTCTGAGAAACCAGCACACCACCTGCATAGCGTGCTAGGGTACAAGAACCTGCACAGAGAGCTCAGTGACCTGAAGCTCCAAGGGGCAGGAAAAGTCTGGGGCTGAGTGCACATGGGATTTGAGACAAGTAGGAAGAAGTAAAGATGAAATGCCTTAAAGAAGGGGTGGTGACAGATACACATAGAAGTGGAGCGGCTGAGGCAATTGTTGCCAAGGGCCTCATGGCTTCCTTCAGGCTTATTTTTTCTTTGGCTTCCACTGAGGTAGTCTTGCTCAAAATTCTCCAAGCCAGGCTTCAGCAATATGTGAACCGTGAACTTCCAGATGTTCAAGCAGGTTTTAGAAAAGACAGAGGAGCCAGAGATCAAATTGCCAACATCTGCTGCATCATGGAGAAAGCAAGAGAGTTCCAGAAAAACATCTATTTCTGCTTCACTGACTATGCCAAAGCCTTTGACTGTGTGGATCACAATAAACTGTGGAACATTCTTCAGGAGATGGGAATACCAGACCACCTGACCTGCCTCTTGAGAAACCTGTATGCAGGTCAGGAAGCAACAGTTAGAACTGGACATGGAACAACAGACTGGTTCCAAAGAGGAAAAGGGGTACGTCAAGGTTGTATATTGTCACCCTGCTTATTTAACTTATATGCAGAGTACATCATGAGGAACGCTGGGCTAAAAGAAGCACCAGCTGGAATCAAGATTGCTGGGAGAAATATCAATAACCTCAGATATGCAGATGACACCACCCTTATGGCAGAAAGTGAAGAGAAACTCAAAAGCCTCTTGATGAAAGTGAAAGAGGAGAGTGAAAAGGTTGGCTTGAAGCTCAACATTCAGAAAACAAAGATCATGGCATCTGGTCCCATCACTTCATGGGAAATAGATGGGGGAACAGTGGAAACAGTGTCAGACTTTATTTTTTTGGGCTCCAAAATCACTGCAGATGCTGATTGCAGCCATGAAATTAAAAGACTCTTACTCCTTGGAAGGAAAGTTATGACCAACCTTGATAGTATATTAAAAAGCAGAGACATTACTTTGCCAACCAAGGTCCGTCTAGTCAAGGCTATGGTTTTTCCCGTGGTCATGTATGGATGTGAGAGTTGGACTATGAAGAAAGCTGATCACCGAAGAATTGATGCTTTTGAACTGTGGTGTTGGAGAAGACTCTTGAGAGTCCCTTGGACTGCAGTGAGATCCAACCAGTCCATTCTAAAGGAGATCAGTCCCGGGTGTTCATTGGAAGGACTGATGCTAAAGCTGAAACTGCAATACTTTGGCCACCTCATGCGACGAGTTGACTCCCTGGAAAAGACTCTGATGCTGGGAGGGATTGGGGGTGGGAGGAGATGGGGACGACAGAGAATGAGATGGCTGGATGGCATCACCGACTCGATGGACATGAGTTTGAGTGAACTCCGGGAGTTGGTGATGGACAGGGAGGCCTGGCATGCTGTGATTCATGGGGTCGCAAAGAGTCGGACACGACTGAGGGACTGAACTGAACTGAACTGAGGTAGTCTTTGTGTGGTCCCCTGATTGAAAAGCACACGCCATACAAGTGAATTAAAGAATGTACATTTTTCACATATGGGGGATGATGGGCAGAGCAGATCGGTCCACTTAAGCATGCTGCTGCTGCTGCTAAGTCGCTTCAGTTGTGTCCGACTCTATGCTACCCCATAGACGGCAGCCCACCAGGCTCCCCTGTCCCTGGGATTCTCCAGGCAAGAACACTGCAGTGGGTTTCCATCTCCTTCTCCAATGCATGAAAGTGAAAAGTGAAAATGAAGTCTCTCAGTCGTGTCCAACTCTTTGCGACCCCATGGACTGCAGCCCACCAGGCTCCTCCATCCATGAGATTTTCCAGGCAAGAGTACTGGAGTGGGGTGCCATTGCCTTCTCTGCCACTTAAGCATCAGTTCAGTTCAGTTCAGTCGCTCAGTCGTGTCCTACTCTTTGCGACCCCATGAATCACAGCACGCCAGGCCTCCCTGTCCATCACCAACTCCTGGAGTTCACTCAAACTCATGTCCATTGAGTCACATGGTGTCTGATAAATCAGGACCGTCATCTGGAAATGTTTATTGTCCTCTTGATTGCAGTGTCCAATCAGTGTGTTTCATATAGGTTGTGTTTTCCATAATTTTCTGTAGTTTCTTTATTCCATACTAACAATTTGGGAAGTGTCAGTTGCCCAGATTAGCCATATCCTAAAGCTATAGATTAATGTATCTTAGTATACTTTGCAATATCATTCATTCAGTCAAAATGAGATAATGTCTTAAAGCAAAAACAAGAAAGCTTTTAGAAAATGACCCATCTTGTTAGTAAGAATCTCTGTATTATACATGAAAAATACTCAGAGAGAAGTCCAGAACTCAGTAGGGATAGAAAGAGAGAAAGAGGGAGAAATATTTATAGATATAAATTTAATGTATTTTTCCAACTGACCCATTGTCATACATCTATTTTCATGTACTTAGAAAACAGACCAAATTTGACTTCTGACTAGGGTTTTGGGTGATGTTGGAGTCAGGCTAATGCATAATTCCTATGCGTTTGATCACAGACTGTTATTTCCCTCAGTTCATTTCTCACTACCCTATCCCTCTTCTTCATGTCTGAATTTTCTCAAAAACAAAACTGGCCTCCCTAGTCTGTTTTACAGGGTTTTTTGCCAATGGCTGCAAGCCTCTGTCCACTCTGCTCAGACCATCTGATGGCCTGATTCCTGGCCCCTCTTGCTGAGTTCTTATCAGAGGTGATGTCTGTGTCTTCCCCTGATAACAGCTCAATTATTCTCCAGGCTTCTAGGTCATAGGCGTGATTGGATAGAACTGGCTAGAACCCAGTGAAAGAACGGCTGATCAGGTTTTTGGATGAATTGGGGAAGGAAATGCAAACATAAATAGTACTCTGGAGTAAAACCAAAAAGCTTTTGAGGTTATTGAAAATAACAGAAAACATGATGCACAGGAACTGTTGACGTCAGCCTAATCCCACGAGACACCTCTTCATTGCAGATTTGCTTTTGTTGAAACATTAAAGGGCATATTCTACTCTTTTTACATAGAAGAGTTTCCATTTTATTTTCGGTGAGACTAACTAGCAGATGCAGAAAATTCCATACATAAATTTTTAACCCCTCATTTTACTATTTTATTAGAAACTTACCTTTTATTCTATAATAACCCCACCATTTTACCACCTTCTTTTCTCAGCTTCCCATTTACATTGGCCACTTTGTTCTACAATTTCTGCAGACACAGGTTCTCGACATGATTTTTGTTTCTTTTCTCTTCTCGTCCACATTCAATTTGTTGAAAATATGTCTTGCATATTTCCCTGTCATGGAAGTCTAAACCCTGGTTATATCCCTTCTGAGTTACTAGATCCTTTCCAGAAGTCTTCCTTCAACACCAAGACTTTGCATGCATTTTTTAAAAAAGAAAAAATTCTACCACCAAAATGTGTGGCTCTCCTTTGTGGACTTTCTTCTGGTTTTTTGTCATTCCCACCAATTCAGCTCCATTATCACCACCCCTGACGTTTGTAGATACCAGCACATCTTTGATGATACTTTTTACCATTTTCTCCTTTGATTCTCTCAGCTGTGTGAAGTTTTGAGAATTTAAGTCATTCACATAGAGAAAATGTGTCTGCTTGGTACCAGAGAGTGGACTATCACTTTAGCCTTCTAAGGGTCTAATTTCTTCCTTCTCCGCAGCTCTGTCGTCTGATTCAGTTACTCACTGTTTACAGCTTTCCCTTGTCTTCTGTTGTCTTTATTCTGCACTCCTGAGTATTTTGGATCACCTACCCCGTTCGTCCTTGGCATTCAAAGCTTTTTCTCCCAGTGTCCTCTGTGTGTTCTTTTCTTGGCTTTTTAAGAATCAATTCTGATTATCTCAGCCTCCAAAATGTATGTCCCCCTTACCTCATCATGGGACAAATTGCAATCCCTTTTCCTTATTCTTTATTCTTATCAGAAACCTCTATCATCAAAGACACCAATTTTGCCTCATTTCTTGATATATTAAATGTACCCTGAATCGTTACAGTCTTACCTCCTGGGAAAGGACTTCCAGGCCTTGACTGTAGAATGCTGACTTTCCTGTAAATTATAATCTAGTATCTGGTTCCCCCAAACCCCGACAGACACATGCTCTAGACAATGTTTTTGCTTCCTTTTTACCAAACATTCATGATCACAAAGCTTTGTTTTCAAAAAGCACTTTTCACCCCCAAAATTCAAAGTGCTTTGAGCATTATGTATCCTGGCAGTGTTCCTCTGAGGTAAGTGGGTGGCAAGTATTTTTATCACCTTCTATTAAAGCAGAAGCAGAATTCACTGCACTAGGATCCCCTGGAAAGCAGAACGATGTGGACTTAGTGAGTCTCTTCTCTATTTCATTTATTGGCCACTGTAAAACTATTCCTGATAGAACTGGGTAGAATCATCTCCCTTGCAAGCAGGCTTCTATGTGTGCTTTTAAATGGCTTCCCAGAGATGCTGATTATGGAATTTGGAGTCTGAATGTAAATGAATTTGAAATGAGCCTGACTGGGAAATGGTTCTGAAGGAAAAACACATTCAGAACTATGAATTAGACTCTCCTCATCCTTGGGTCCAATTCAAATGCCAGTTCCTCTAAGAAAATAAACATAGCCTTCCCCAGGACTCTCATGAGCCTTTGCATATTCTTCTTTTGTGGGGTATATAACTCACTGTACTTTCTTCTGCCACTGATTCCATGCCCGATTTATCTCTGTGGCTAGCCACTTGAAAGGTTTGCTGGAACAGAATGAAAGGAATTAACCTCTATTGTTTCTAATTATCATGGAGCTTAAAAATTCTTCCATTGGCAGGTTCTGAGTGTGCTGGATGACATCTAGATGATTGCAATTCTTTGACTGTCTTTCCACTCAGCTTTGTGCTCTCTAGTTGGCCATTGATTATGCTGAGAAATGTCACTCTCCTTAGCCAAGCATTTGTCTATCGTAGCCAAGAAAGAGAAGCCAACTGGCCCTTTATCAACAGTAGCTCTGGGAGACCGTTTCTAGGTACCTGTCCTGCAGGGGGCCTTATGCAGTGTCTTCACCTCCTGTGAGCCTTCCTGCTCCCATCGATGACATGGCATAGCAGCAAGAGCCAAATGCAGGCCTCCCAGGGGTCACGTGAGCTTTGGATGTGCTAGAACTCCACTGTATCCTGCTGTTCTGGTGAAAGGTGCTTTAAGTAGAGTAGCTTGTGAAAAATAAATAATGCCAATTCTCTAGCTGCCCCTGGCTCCCTTAGATGTTTCTAAAAGGTGCCAATGAAGCCCACAAAATATTAGTAATGAAAAGGAAGGGAGAACAGGTTCGTTTTGTCATAAGAGTGAACTGTGACTCATACGTCCTGACTCATCGAAAACATACAAAGGAAGCCAATCTGTGGGGTGCCCTCTAATAGGATGTTTCTCCAATGACTCATGCAGGCCTGGAATGAAGAACAGCCTGAATCAAGCCAAACAAGTGTATTTTTAAATATGGGAGGGCACGTTTCCTGGTACGATATGATGAAGAGTCCTACACACTTACATGGCTATTTTAGCCCAGGCATTAAATGTGTGGGCACAGTCTCTGCAGAGCCTTCTCCTGTGGTCATGTTTTGTTTTGTCAGTGGGGAGAAATGTTTAATGATTAACTAGTGCTGGCAAGAATATAAGATTTCAGTGCTATGTTTCAGTGTAGTAAGGAGATGGAGACTTTTTGAAAGTTGCAGCTTCAGTAACATTGTCCTGTGGGACAAGTAGTGTTTCACATCTAACCATGCATTCCATAAACATTTTTGGAGACTCTAAGTATAAAGACAGAAAAGGCATAGTCCTGGAGCTCCAGAGTCTTAGAAATTTTATGGAAGGACACAAAAACAGATAGAGAGTGGTGCAGGTGATGGAGGGTGAGATGGAGACAATTAGGGGTATCAGACTATAGGTAATGAGATAAAGGCATCCCATAGAGGTGGTAACGGCACTGGATGTTAGAAGACCTTTGAAATTATCCCTGAGTGGGTGGCTCAGTGGTAAAGAATCCACAGGTAATACAGGAGACACTGGTTCGATCCCTGGGTCAGGAAGATCCCCTGGAGGAAGAAAAGGCAACCCATTCCAGTGTTCTTGCTTGGAAAATCCCGTGGACAGAGGAGCCTGCTGGACTACAGTCCATGGGGTTATAAAAGAGCCATACGTGACTGAGCAACTAAACAAATCAATGAGGAATGAGACGAGGCAGGGTGTTGCAGGCAGAGGAGAAACTTATATTTAAGTCTAGAAGTCTTGTAAACAGCTTGGTCATTCTATTTCCGTCTCAAAATTTGAAATTCTTTTCTCCCTCTCCCCGATAAATACATTCTGGAAGTTTTATTTTAAAAAATGTGCAATGGGCCTATTAAGGGCTAGGCAGGGTACACACAGTAAAGACTTTGAGAGGAGCTGGGATTTTATTTGAGGGATTGTAAGCAGAGCGACTTAATTATTTTCACTATGATAAAGCACTAATAATAATAGGTTTAAATGCTTGTTATTGCTCTATCTGTGTCTTGCCATGGCAATAGTTATATTTTCATGAACTCCTCCTGTGGGGCAGTGAGGAACATGAATCTGTCTTGAGGGTGGAAGCCATTTTGAGGTCTTTTGTTGCCATCTGGCACAGCAGACAATGAACACTTGAACCCAGCCCAGTGGCAGCCGGAGGGGAAAGGAGGAAACAAATATATTCAGACTATTAAGGTGACTGAGAGAGGAGTCCAGTCGACCCTGGATGACTATGCATAGGAGACTCCGGCAATGGGGAACCAGCCTAGATAGAGGAATGAGTTCAGTTTGGGTCATTTTGAGTGTGAGATGACTAAGGGATATCCAAGCAGGCATGTCCAGTGAGCAACTGGTGGTCTGAAGCTCAGGGGAAAGTTCTGGGCTCAAAAACGAGATTTGACAACAGTGACCATGGGAGCCGCGAGATTAGTTCAGTTCTCCTAGGGCAAGAGTGAAGAGAAAGAAGAAAAGAAAGATGAGAACAGAACGTTGGGCAGAGAAAAGCACCACCCCCATCCCAAACAACAAACAAAAAACAAGCCTATGAAGAAGACAAGAACAGTGAGATTGGGAAGAAGAACAATTACCCAGTGCTAGTGGGCTGTTATTATGTTTTACCCTCTCGAGTCTTAACAGCTGCCAAATAACCTCAAAACCATTTATAAGGACTCCACATACTAGATATAATGTCCTTCTTGCTAGGAAACGTGGGCACCCATATTGGGTATCCTGTGTACATTCTAGTGACCACAGGAGATGTCCTGATCATTTATGTGTGTAGGAGAATGGTAGTGATGTCAAAAACACCCTCTGTTTTTAGAGAATTGGGAATTTTTATAAAGTCAAAGTTCTCAAATGCTTTTGTCCCAGGCAAGGGAGAAAACTATTTCAAAACATGAAGAATAAGATCGTATGACCAAAAAGTAAAATAAAATAACTGTCTACAAAGAAGGGAAATGAAAGTGTCTGAGAGCATTAAATTTTATTTCATATGGAAAGAAGGACTGAAAATTTTCATCAGAAAATCATCCTCTTGAAGTTAAAAGCATCTTATTTTAGTCTCATCCTTAGTTCGGTTTTTCATTAAGATATGTTCTTATCTAAAACGACGTATTTTTGGTGAGAGTTTTAAAAGAAAGAGAAAGATGATGGCTAAGAAGCTGAAGGCCAAAATAACCTTTGTTAAATTTGGCTTAGAACAAGTTCAATGGCAGGCAGTCTGTCGTTGGATAATAACCACCTGAATATATAAGGATATTAGAGAAACTTTCAGTTCAGTTCAGTTCAGTCACTCAGTCGTGTCCAACTCTCCGCGACCCCATGAATCACAGCACGCCAGGCCTCCCTGTCCATCACCAAATCCCGGAGTTCACTCAAACTCATGTCCACAGAGTCGGTGATGCCATCCAGCCATCTCATTCTCTGTCGTCCCCTTCTCCTCCCGCCCCCAACCTTTCCCAGCATCAGAGTCTTTTCCAGTGAGTCAACTCGTCGCATGAGGTGGCCAAAGTATTGCAGTTTCAGCTTTAGCATCAGTCCCTCCAATGAACATCCAGGATTGATCTCCTTTAGAATGGACTGGTTGGATCTCCTTGCAGTATAAGGGACTCTCAAGAGTCTTCTCCAACACCACAGCTCAAGAGAAACTTTAGAAGTTAATTATTATTATATGTCAGCAAGACCATTGAGGAAAAAGTTGCAGATATTCAATATAAAAAGAACATGGATAACAAAGCGTTAAAATATATCTTTGCCATCAATTTAAGACTGACCACAGACACAAATTCCTGAGGCAGAAGCTATATATGTGAACCTGTCTCATAGGCCCAGCCACAAGAAACCAATGTTTCATTCCTTGGAATACTAATTAGCCCACAGTCTGTAAGATGAAAAACTAGTCTCATTAAAGCAGTCACAAGAACTTAAAACTAATTTTATTAGTGTTCTTTAATAGTGAAAATAATTTTATCAACTGCAAAACTGTATTCACTTCCTGGATGTCCATGTATTCAAGATAATGAGATGTACTCTGGGAGCACACCCAGAGTGAATGTGCCACATTTTCACTCAAATTTATTTCCCAAAATACCACCAAAACACTGATGCCTGGTTTTTTGTTTATTTGTTTGAAGCTATTTTTGTGAAATAGAAATCCAGTTCTAATATAATTTTTTAAAAGAAATTAGAGTGCATGGGGCTATTTTTAATGAATAGAAGTAATATAATTTGGCTACTTACCCTAAACCTGAGACATCTGGGGGTAGTCATGGATATGTGTGTGATCACTCAGGGTCAAAGGAGCTCAATGGCCTTATTATGTGAATACTGATGAAGCTCTCATTGCGTAATGGTTAGGACAGCAGCAGCAGCAACTAGAAAGCTACTGGGGGAAGGAGACCTCCAAGTACACTGACTACACACATATTCAGAGAACAGCCTCTGCAGGCTGAATACTTCCAGACTTATATTCTATCCTGCCTCTCTCTGGCTGTGTGACCTCAAATAAGTTACTTACCCTCTCTGTGCCCAAATTTTCCTCACTTGTGAGATAGAGTTGAGAATCAAACTTGTCTCATAGGAAATTCTCAAATGAGAATTAAATGATTTAATAGTTGTAAAGCACAGAGAACAGAGGCTGGTATATATTAAGTGCTATAGGGGTACAGGAAGGGGAACTCATGTACACCCCGGGCAGATTCATGTCAATGTATGGCAAAACCAACCAATATAATGTAAAATAAAAATAAAATAAATAAATAAAAGAAAAAAAATTTGTCTAATTAGCTTGATTTTCCTAATCTTCCTTGCATTCCGTTCCGGTTCCGTTCCGTCGCTCAGTCGTGTCCAACTCTTTGCGACCCCGTGGACTGTAACCAGGCTTCTCCGTCCATGGGATTCTCCAGGCAAGAATACTGGAGTGGGTTACCGTTTCCTTCTCCAGGGGATCTTCCCGACCCAGGGATCGAACCCGGGTCTCCCGCTTTGGAGGCAGACGCTTTAACCTCTGAGCCACCAGGGAAGCCCCTTCCTTGTATTAAAAGAGACAAATTTTCTATCTTCTTTATTAAGAAACCAATGAACAAATAAAAGGTACCTGAAATTAAAAGTCTATGAATTGTTGAATTTCCCCCCGGCTTTAAAACAGTAACATTTTCATGGGAATACATGTCTGCCATAGATAAATTGGAAAATGCAGCATTCTTACCAACTGTAAGAATTGCATATCCAAAAATTACCTTAGTTTTCAAGATTAAGTGTTCATTAAAATAATGGCTTGGAGAAGAAAGAAATGGAATTAAATTTATTTTTATATCACAGTAAATAGGCGTTCTAGAAAGTATTAACTTTCTGCTATAAAAATCTTCCATAGAGGGAAATTAATGTGTGTTGAGTAGTTTGATAAGGACTCTGGACCCAAATTATTGTTACATCCTGGCTCTGCCTCTTCTTCGCTCTGTGAACCAAGCAATATCACTCTTCTGTGCCTCGTTTTCTCATCTGTACAGTTGGGGTGATAATAGCTGCACCTCCTTTATGCAATTGTTATGAAGACTAAACGAGAAAATACTTGTAAGGAGCTTAGAACAGTTCTTCTGCATGGTCACTGCAATGTTATCAAGTAAATAACAGCTTTCTAGGCTACTCACCTTCTAACTTGCTCTGGCAGATTTCCCAAGTGACTGGTAATTCAGACTATATCCTTTTCAAGTTTTCCAGCCAGCTGTTCCTGGTTTGATATGTAATGCTTTATCCTTCCGTTTCTTCTTTTTTTGGGTAAATCTCAGTCAAGTGCCTGTGTGAAGCCTGACTTTTTCCTACATTAGTAACACGATGCTTGAGGATACACTTCTTGGGCTGGTGCTCTGTGGGTGCACTGCTTGGCCCCTCTGCACAAACCAGCCCACGTGACCCTGGGTAGGAGAGAGCCATACTCTTTATATGCACTCTTCTTTAAGAGGATTGATGTAACTATATATAGGCAAAACATTAGGGGTTTAAGTCTGTTTTGATCACTGATAGAAATCTTCATCCTCTCAAAGCCCACATTGGCAAAAGCATGATTGTCACTGGATTATTCTGTCCATATCCCCCATATTCCCTTTAATTCCCCATGGGCAGGGGGACACATTGTTAACACTGTCCTGCAATTCTTGAGGCCATATGGTCCTTGTAACGAAGTCTGACAAGGGCCGGAGATCAACACTGAGTCCAGTGCTCCTGCTCAAAGCCACATGTGAATGAGGTGGGCGGGGAGAGGGAAAGAGGCCCCTACCCTGGGCAGGACTAGTTGCTGGCAGTTGATCTACAGAAGAGGGTTATATACCATAATTTGGGTACATAGCAGATTTGAGGTGTTTTTGGTGTTGTTGTTGTTACATTTATGTGATTAATCTTCTTCCTTTATAAAATTCCTCATTTTTCTTTTTTTTTTTTGACTTTTTAATTTTCTATTGGAATATAGCGTTTTAACAATGTTTTGATAGTTTCAGGTGCAGAGCAAAGCGACTCAGCCATACATATGTATGTATCCATTCCCTCCCAAACTCCTCTCCCATCCAGGCTGCCACATAACTGAGTAGAGTTCCCCTGTGCTATGCAGTAGGACCTTGTTGGTTCTCCAGCTTAAATATAGCAGTGTGTACTGCTGACTCCAGTCTCCATAGCTCATTTTCTATTAAGAGAGCACCTATACTTGGATTTCAGGATATTGGCGGAGAGAATACAGACCACTGTGTCATTTTGTAGGTTGGACAATTTTTTTTAAAGTAGTGGGTGAAGCATGTGGGGCCTTCCAAAATGGCCCTATCACAGCAAGAGTGCTGAAATGTGTGTTATGCAAAAGTTGGGAACTTCTCTCATCTCATTTTATTAACAGGGCACGAAGTGGGGCGTAATGGAAACCACATAGAAGAAAAGCGTATCTAGGGAGGCAGAAGGAGGAGGAAAACAAAGAAGGGATTGTGAGCATGTGTTTGTGAAAGGCTGGCCATGTGAGCACCGTTAAGAATGTAGAAATTACTAAATCAGGATTCCTGTGTCTTGGAGGCTGATAATCAAGTGTGGGGATTCCAAACATATCGTAGAAATAAAAGATCTGGAAACACAAAGGAAACAGAAGTTGGGCAGGGCTGGAGGGAAATGACTTTAGCAAAGGGATGGACAAATTTTGAAGGTTGACTCACTGGGTTCCATGAAGAGGGAAACCCAGGAGCTTAACATGTGCAGATACAAGGGTGTGTGCCTTTGTAGTTGCTCAGCCGTGTCTGACTCTTTGCAATGCTATGAATTATAGCCCGCCAGGCTCCTCAGTCCGTGGGATTCTCCAGGCAAGAATACCGGAGTGGGTGTTCCCAGCCCTCCTCCAGGGGATCTTACCTACCCAGGGATTGAACCCACATTTCCTACATTTCAGTCAGATTCTTTACCCATGAGCCATGGGTTAGCCCTGCAGATATAAGTGGAGAGGTTTATTTGATGACTTTATTGTTAAATTTAATGTTCAGTCCTAGGTCAGTTGGGAAAAGTTAGGAGAAGGGAATAGGGACAGATTGGAAAGTGTTGAATGCTTTGCTTAATCATTTGCATTTTATCCTGACACCTACAGGTAATCACTAAGTTTTTAAGGGGAGTCAATTACTGAGTACCAAAGAATGTATGTGATGAGCAAGACTGGACATGTCATTTTTCCTTTATTTGCTATTTATTGGACTTAGGGTTACTTATTTTTAGACTCTTTGCCAGCTCCCCAGCCCTGGTTAAGGCTCTGAGCCTCAAGTAAAGATGTTATCCATGGTCATGTGATGGCACACAGTTCTTTCTTGCTGGGGCTTCAGTGAGGCACATCCCAGCTGTTCATTAATCAACCTCTATCCCAACATAACCCTCAAGTGCCCATCTCACATGGTTGAACAGGCAATTATTTACATCTATGCTAAATTTGCTATATGACAGTCTCTTAATATGTCGCTTCTGAGAATAATTTTCCTTATAAAGGAAATTTCAATAAGGGCATGCAGAAATCACTTCTTGGATGTGCTCTCCTTTGCGCTGCCTTGGACTATTTACCACCCAACTAGAACTTTCCTCTTTCCTAATCGTTCACTGTGCCTACCAATGCTGCAGCCACACCACACCCAGAAGGTCGGCAAATTAGATTTTTCATTTTGGTTTTGTATTATTAAAGCATACTACAAACTTGATACTCTTCCCAAAGAATTAAGTTTTTCCTATTCTGTTCTTTTCTTTAGACCGTTCAGAGACCTATCAGTGAATCCAGAAGCAATTATTTTTCCAAGAGAGAAGGAGTCAGGATCCAGATTCTGTTTTCCTGCAGGTCTTAGCTGTTTCAGCCAGAGGACAAAGAAGCACAAACACAGAGCATGTCAGAAGGCCCATTTTTCAATTATAAGCCAACATCTAGGAGTCAGCTCATTCTTATTAGAAATCATAATTTCCTGGAAATTCTGCACGTTTTGTCATTTGGTTGAACATCTTATAAGATGATGATAAGATGCAGCTCTATAATTTTCCAGGGGAGCTGTTACTTTCATGAATGGAGGTTCAAGTGAACAAGATTTCACACAGACTAAATCTGTGTGAATCTAAATTTAAGATTTTGGGGAAAATTGCAACATCATATTTGTATTCTGCCCAGCATTTTATAGCTACCATTTATTGAGTGCTTATTATATGCCAAGAACTATGCTAGAGTTTTATGGGACTCCTCTCACTATATCTTTACTCAGTTCTACAGATGTAAATTACTGTTATTATCATCATAATAACAGAGACTTGATGACATAAAGGACTTAGTTGAGAAAGTATAGAGAAAGAATTCTAGCCTCAATTCTGGTGACTCCTAACCACTTAGCACTAATGTTTTTATGTAGTTCATCACTCGCCCTTAATACACTGAAGTATCACGTAGAGTCCAGAATAACAGGGATCCTCAAATTACCTGAATTTTAATTCCATTTAAAAGAGATAAAAGGTAGAGGAAGAAAGGTGATAGGAAGTTGTTACTTATTCCACTCCTGTTTAAAACCTGCTAATGGCTTCTTCGGAGAAGGCAATGGCAAGCCACTCCAGTACTCTTGCCTAGAAAATCCCATGGATGGAGGAGCCTGGTAGGCTGCAGTCCGTGGGGTCGCTAAGGGTCGGACACGACTGAGCGACTTCACTTTCACTTTTACACATTGGAGAAGGAAATGGCAACCCACTCCAGTGTTCTTGCCTAGAGAATCCCAGGGACGGGGGAGCCTGGTAGGCTTCCATCTATGGGGTCACACAGAGTCGGACACGACTGAAGTGACTTAGCAATGGCTTCTTATTGCAGGTGGAATAAAGCCCATGTTCCCTAATGTGTTCTACAAAGAATTAGATGATCTGATGCCTGCTGGTTTCTTCAGCTTCATCTTTTACTCATTTCTGCTTTTTCTTGAGCTCAAGGTCACATAGATAATGAGTGGCAGAGCCAGGGTCCAAACTCAGGCAGACTGCCTCCAGGACCATGTTCTTAACCACCTTACTGGTTGGATGTATGGATGGATGAATGAGTGGATGAATGGATGGATGGATGAGCGAATCAATGGTCAGTGGACTGATGGATGGACAGATAGGTGGACATGCACATGCATGGATACATGGACATGCACATGCATGGGTGAAAGGAAGGAAAGAAGGAAGGAAGGAAGGATCTGTAGATGAATGAAGGAATTGAGAGAGAGATGGAGGGAGGAAACTAATTTAAGAGACTTGTGACTCTAAGAGTTTGTATACAACCAGTCAAATCTATTAAAGCTTTTCCGTCAGCATCTGCAATACTCTTCAATGAGGTCAGGATTCCCTTTCACAAAAGAAAATGCACACATATACCCTTTTATCCACCTAACAGATGAAATTGAACTAAAGTCCAGATATAGAGACATGCCCCTGAACAATTTTAGAGGCTAATACTACACTTAAGTGATTGCACTAGGATGCCTGCATAGACAGGTTATATGATGCTTTTCTATCCAGCAGTTAACCTGACTACATGCAATGCCAATCCCTGGCTCCAGAGATGATGGGCAGGGCAAATACAGCACCACTTCCGAAAGCCCATTGAAATCATCTGCAGTAGTTTTTACACTGTCTGAAATGCTGTTCCTTCTTATTTGCTTAGAAAGCTCATATTCTACTCTTTTAACTTAACTTTATATATCAGTCTAATTTAAATGAATAGAAGTATTCAAATCCTGAAAGCACAACACACCTTAGTAAATTTTTTAGTAACCAGCTATCCATTTCGCTGTTCCCAGAGTATTATGCAACCACCAGAGACCCGTGGGGGCTCGCCTGGTGGTTCAGATGATAAAGAATCCACCTGCTATGCAGGAGACCTGGGTTCGATTCCTTGTTTGGGAAGGTCCCCTGGAGGAGGGCATGGCAACCCACTCCAGTATTCTTGCCAGGAAAATCCCCATGGACAGAGGAGCCTGGTGGGCTCGCAAAGAGTTGGACATGACTGAGTGACTAAGCACAGCAAAGCATCAGCAAAGCATACAGACCCTTGGGGGCTGCCTTACCCCCAATTTCTTCCTGTCTCTAAGGGAATAGGAGAATACCCTGTTTCTCCCACCATAGATAAATTTTCCATTTTGAGCTTTACATAAATGGAATCACATAGTGTGTGGTCTTTTTTAGTGGATTCTGTTTGTGTTTTCTATTCATTCATGCTGTTGTGTGCAGTATAGCTTTTAAAAAGTATTTCTTTGTAGTTAAGTGTGTTGCTATGTACTTACTACAAAGTCTACTACAAAGTGGTATTGGAGAAGACTCTTGAGAGTCCTTTGGACTGCAAAGAGATCAAACCAGTCAATCCTAAAGGAAATCAGTCCTGAATATTCATTGGAAGGACTGATGCTGAAGCTGAAGCTCCAATACTTTGGCCACCTGTTTCAAAGAGCTGACTCATTAGAAAAGATCCTGATGCTGGGAAAGATTGAAGGCAGGAGGAGAAGGGGACCACAGAGGATGAGATGGTTGAATGGCATCACCGACTCAATGAACATGAGTTTGGGTGTACTCCGGGAGTGGCTGATGGACAAGGAGGGCTGGAGTGCTGCAGTCCATGGGGTCGCAGAGAGTTGGACATGTCTGAGTGACTGAGCAACAAATATTGCTATATGAATAAGCTAAAATTTATCTAATATATTGAGTGGACAGTTTGACTGTTTCAAGATTTTGGTTATAACAAATAGAGCCACTATGAACATTCAGATACCTTTCTTGTACAGCACCAGTTGATGCATTCTTTTGGATCTGTATCTTTGGATAGAATTGCTGTATCATTGAGTATGAATATTTTAGGTAGACTACTGTTAAACTGCTTTTCAAAGTGGTTGAGCTGATTCACACTCCTAACAACTGTTTATGAGAATTCCATTTTTTTCTACATTCTTTTCTACACTTTTTTTTTTTTTTTAATCTTTTCATTGTAGCCATTCTGGTGATATTTGAAAATATCTCATTGTAGTTTAAATTTGCATTTCTCTGGTGATTAAAAAAGCCAAGTATCTTTTCATGTGTTTATTGGACACTTAGATATCTTGTGAAGTATCTACTTACATTTTGCTTATTTTTCTGTTGAGTTGTCTTTCTTTCCCATATTGATTTATTAGAGGTATTTGTATACAATGGATATCAGTTTTTTGCCAGAAAATGCTGCAAGTTTTTCTCCTACCCTGAAGTTGCCATCCTTCTTGTACCCTTTGATAAACAACAGCTCTTGATTTTAATATAAGCAGATCAAACCTTTTTCTTTAGGGTTAATGATATTTTTGGTCTTGTTTAAGAAATCTTTGCTCACTTCTAAGTTATCAATATTATTCTTCTGTATTATATAGGAGCCTCATTGTTTTTCCTTTCACACTGAGACCTATAATCTATTTCGAGTTGATTTTTGTAGATGGTATGAGGTAGGGAGTTATAATTCATTTTTCAGATCCATATGTAATTGGCTCAGCACAAGTTGTTGAAAATTCTTTTCACTATAGTGTCACCTTTTTCATAAATCTAGCGCTTGTACATATAAGACTATATCTGAACTCCCTATCCTATTTTGTTGTTCTGTGTTTCCATTCATGGACCAATATCAAGCTGTTCTAATTATTATAGTTTCATAATGTCTATCTGCAAGTATAATTCCTCTAAATTTGCCATTTTAGCTAAGTACAATAATAATTATTTTGCTATTAAAACTGGTTACAACTAGCACTTACTAATTCTTATTTTATCTCAGTTAATATGTGAATCATGTATCACTTTAGATTTAATCTTAGCAGCAATCTGATGAGGTAAGATGCATTATCTTTTTTATAATGAAGAAACTGAGCCCCGGAGGAAGAGTAAGTTAGTAAAGGTCACATTGCTATTCAGTAGTGACCCCAAGATTTGCCCCCAAATCAGCCTCACTCTAGAATCTCTGCTCTTTTATTAACACACAACTGTGAGCTTGAGCTATGGCCTCAGGTCATTCTTGGCGAATTGTTTATCTTTTGATGCTAGCGTCTGATTTTTAGCCTTAACACTAGTTGGTATTTTTTTTTTCCCTCTCTCCATGTCCTCAAAAAAAAAAAAAAAAAGCCTACAAGTGAACAATGGAGCACTGGATTAGACGATATGTCTTTTTAGTGTCAATTTCATACTATTTTTAGGCATAAGAGAGGATAGAAAAGAATATCCAGAGTTCTGTTAAACCAGATTTCAGGAGCTGGGAAGCGCTGAGCAGCTTTCAAGCATCGGATCCCCTGTCCTGAAATAGCAGGGGTAGAAGCTTCTGCACTGGTGGAGCTCAGCAGTGGGGAACTTTTCACATTCCTTGCCCTCACTCTCCTCGCCTCTTTTCACCTCTCCCACCTACAAAAGGTTTTGAACTTTGAGCATCTTCCCACATGGCACCAAAACTCCAAAGCCATAAGGAATACCCAAATATAAAATACTCAAAGGCCGCATGGGTAAGATTTTGTGCAGAGTTATAAATAGACATTTGCATCTGTGAATTCATCAATATATTTTCCAGACTGACCCTAGACAAATAGTTCTAGTTTCCATGCTGTGGCTACCTAGTAAGATTTTGCAGCCATTCTGACAGTTTTCACGGCATTCTCGTGTTTATGATTTATCCCCTTCTTCCTGTAGCACAGAATTTTAAAACAAAATGCCCTTTGTGTTAGTCCAGTGCTTATCTCTCTTTCAAATGTGTGCCATTTCCAAAGACTGGTTTAGTTGAAATGACTCATTATTTCATGGTAAAAATACTCAGAATTTGCCTAGTGCCACCAAAACATATCCCTTTAGTCACTTGCAAATGGGTTCACAGTCTGAGTATAACAAGGGTCATCGAAAACATGGAACAGAGCTTTTCAGCATCTCAAACATTACATTTGTCTGAGAAAATTCCCATGAAAGAGCAGAAATTACATGCATTTTCCTGTGTCATCTTGTCATTCTATCTTTAGTCGTGTAATTTTCTTATGTAATGGTCTGCATTCGGTGATATTAATAGATTGAAAGGGGCTGAAAACAACTAACACTTTTCTTATAAAAGAAAGATTGAATACTAGCTTATCAAACATTTCTAAGCCTATCAAATGCCACTCTGATGCCCTAATACCCTAACTGAAATGTGTAGCCATCCTGTCATTCAAGGAAATTTAATAATTTAGGACATAAAGTTCAATGCAGGTATAATCTCCAAGTTCTATAATTACTAATGGACAGTCGGGACTTCAAAATACATTATATAGTGTTTGTGTGTGTACGTGTGTGTAGTCTTATAATCTTAGATTTGGCAGGAACCTTACCAGGTGGTCTCATTTACAGGTAAGAAACTTGGAGCCCTGGAGCTGAGATGACCTTCTCAAGGTCACAGGGCAGCACTAGAACCTTTTCTTTGTATTCACTTTTTATTTACTTGCTACCCTAGAAAAGCCATTGTTCTTTGAGCGTCCAATGACCACACCTGCCTCACCTTACAGTATCCAATGGAAAATAGGAACAGATCTACTTTGAAAGGCAAAAATGCTACATAAGTGTATAGCGTTCTTATTTTTCATTTTAGAAACAAAAGTGTGTGGATTATAGAAGCTTTCAAAGCTTCCTATTTAAAAGTGAATTAAACATCAGCAAATTAGTAAGAACTCATTTACTCCCAGCTCTGAAAATACCTTAATATTCCAGACTTAAAAGAACAGTAAGTTGATCCTTTTTCTAAATCTCACTGTGTTAAAAATAGTGTGCTTAAAAACAACTTGGTTTTTTAAAAAGTCTATTTTTGTCTCATTGAAAATTTCTCTTTAATTCCATTTATAAAATCATTGCCTACAAATTCAACACTTCTTTTTCTTCAAAAAGTGTTTCTGTTTTCCTTAAAAAACAGTAATAAACCTTCCCTTCCCTATTTTTATCTGTTTGCTTGTTTAAATCTCCAGATTAAGGACCCTGTTCATGAGAATCAGGCCACCTCTGTGAGCTGATGCCAGTTTAGTTTATCACTGGGACAGCCTGGGCTGACGCCCACTTGCTGTGGGATGAAGAGCAGCGTAATTTTGCTAGCCCATAGCTGCACTGAGCTTCCTTCCTCTAGTCGTGTTCCCTTTTGATCCCCATAGCCCCCTGATGAAGTTTGTTCTATTATTTCCCCAGTTTACAGATGAGAACACTCAGGCAATGACAGATGAAATGTGTTGCCCAGCTGACTCAGCAGTAAGTGATAGAACCAGGACCTGAACCCCAGCAGCCTGACTCCTAGCATCTTTGCCTACTTTCTGCCGTCACGAACTCTTGGACAAGCCATTTTGCCTTTCTCACTGCTCTTACCTGAAAAATGAAAGAGGAAAATAGACCAGATAATCTGGACCAGTCCTTCCTGCTCAATCATCCTCAATCCTGAATATCTGCAATTTGAATATTTTTGAGGAAAAAAATATTACTTTTTCCTTGCCTCTAATATAGGAACACCTTTAAATCATAAATCCCAAAATACATCAGGCTTCTCATTGTTTCTTTAGTAACGTGTGAGGGAGCAAATTGTTTTTGATTTCTTGTGTGCCCATTTCTCATCACAAGGGATGAGTCCCAAAGAAGCTTAGGATGATGGCAAAGCCGTTCTCTTATTGAGGTTGAAAACAATGGCTCTGGGGTAGAATGCTGGATGTGCAACAATGATGGGCTGTCACTGCAGCAATGTAAGGGCGATGATGATGGACTTTGGAGCCAAGTCAGCTGAGTTTGAGTTTGCCACTTGAAAGCTGTGTGACGCTGGACAACTTTCATAACCCTTCTAACACTGTTTCTAATTTAAATAAAAAGAAATTGATGTTATTTTCCTAGAGGAAAATATGGCCTGAAATGTGGCTAATGACAGTGGTATGGCCAGGTATTATCCATCAACAGGTGCTGGCTGTGTACTTGCTGTGAGCCTCACTGGGCTGTGCATCAAAATCATGGTTTCTGTTGAAGGAAGAATCCAAGGAGATCTAGGAGAGTAGGTGGAGAAATTAACTTTCAAAGCATCAATCACAGGGAAATGCCCTGTGCTCTTGGTGTCAACTAAGGCAGGAAGCTGCTGCTGGATCAACAAAAACTGTAGGTTTCCAATGCTCGTTTGGGGCCACCTGCCTTAATTGACATGATAGAAGGCTTAATTTCTGCAAGTTTCACCTTTCTCATATATAAAATGAGGATAAGCATCATGCCTATCTCCTGGGTTGCTGTGAAGATAGCACCCCTAAAGCCCTTGTGAGTTACACACCATCTTCTACCACCTGATCCCTATTATTAAGGATGTCATTTTCATCCCTTTTCACCCAAGCAAGAGCAGGGCTCATTGTTCTCAGTTTTGTCTGGCTTGCACAGCTCCAGTAGTCCCATAAAACTTTAATTAGGGCATAAACTACACATATAATCACACCAATCCTGAAAAAGATACTGTGATAATGTGATTAATAAGTTTTTGTATGGTGATAGTGCTTTAAAGTGCTGCTGTAGACCTGTAAATTTTACTGGCTTAAGTGCTTATGAAAGGAAGAGTGACAGCTCATTGTCCAGGGCAGCAAACACACAACCCTCCTGCATTTACTTTTCAAGTTCCATTATAGCTTTGTATATCAGGTCAGGACTTCACTTTCTTCAATTTCGCCATCTCTAGTTATGACCAACCTAGATAGTCTATTAAAAAGCAGAGACATTACTTTGCCAACAAAGGTCCGTCTAGTCAAGGCTATGGTTTTTCCCGTGGTCATGTATGGATGTGAGAGTTGGACTGTGAAGAAAGCTAGGCGCCGAAGAATTCATGCTTTTGAACTGTGGTGCTGGAGAAGACTCTTGCGAGTCCCTTGGACTGCAAGGAGATCCAACCAGTCCATTCTAAAGGAGATCAGTTCTGGGTGTTCATTGGAAGGACTGATGCTAAAACTGAAACTCCAATACTTTGGCCACCTCGTGCGACGAGCTGACTCACTGGAAAAGAGTCTGATGCTGGGAAGGATTGGGGGCAGGAAGAGAAGGGGACGACAGGGAATGAGATGGCTGGATGGCATCACCGACTTGATGGACATGAGTTTGAGTGAACTCCGGGAGTTGGTGATGGACAGGGAGGCCTGGCGTGCTGTGATACACGGGGCCGCAAAGAGTCGGACACGACTGAGCAACTGAACTGAACTGAACTGAACCACTAACATGGGCTTCCCTGGTGGCTCAGATGGTGAAGAATCTGCCTGCAAGTCAGGAGACCTGGGTTTGATCCCTGGGTCGGGAAGATCTCCTGGAGAAGGGTTGGTTACCTATTCCAATATTCTTGTCTGAAGAATTCCATGGACAGAGGTGTCTGGCGGGCTATAGTCCATGGAGTCACAAAAAGTCAGACACGACTGTGACTAACAGTCGGCCAGTCACCACTAATGTGAACTGGAGTTGGGGTCACTTATATGTTCTTCCCTCTAATTTCTGAGATGTAATAACAGGCTTGACTAAGAACTGAGGGCCATCAGAGAACAGCCCATGTTCTGGAAATGATCTGCTGATACAACCTTCACTGTCATCACCACCGCTTTGTTCCATATTTATGTCTATTTGTATCCTTTTAAAGCACTTTCCCATGAATGGGGAAGGCAGTGGAGATTTCATTTCCACTTTTTAGTTTCAAAAATCAAGAGTCATAAATGTGAAATGAGCTCTTCATTGTCCTGGATGGACTTGAACCCAAATCTTTTCCCCTCAGACCCAAATTTTTTTAGTGTGACTGCTGGCTGCTGCTAGCCTATGCCTGTACCTTCTCAGGAAGAAAACAGCATTTACTATCTATCCTAAAGGATGAAGACAAAAGAGGTTTGTGTATAGGTGTGCCCCTATCAGAGCAAAGCATGTCCCCGTGGGTTTGATCAGGACTCACTCACCAGGGGCTTTCCCCCGGGGATTCTCTCTAAATAATATCTGTGTTCAGCTACACGAAGGGCACCCTGACCTTCCCCAAGTGCTGTAAACCTTACTCCCGCCCCACCCCTCCTGCCCTCCTGGGCTTCCAGGGCTTGAAATTTAACCATTTGGGGCCTTGAGGACTAATTGGCCTTTAAATAGAGTTCAATTAAAAGAAATTCTTTCACTGTATGTAACAGCCTATATTTTTAGCATCAGTCCTTCCAATGAAAACCCAGGGTCGATCTCCTTTAGAATGGACTGGTTGGATCTCCTTGCAGTCCAAGGGACTCAAGAGTTTTCTCCAGCACCACAGCTTAAAAGCATCAATTCTTTGGCAGTCAGCTTTATTCATAGTCCAACTCTCACATCCATACATGACCACTGGAAAAACTATAGCCTTGACTAGATGGACCTTTGTTGGCAAAGTAATGTCTCTGCTTTTTAATAGACTATCTAGGTTGGTCGTAACTTTCCTTCCAAGGAGTAAGCGTCTTTTAATTTCCTGGCTGCAATCAGCATCCGCAGTGATTTTGGAGCCCCCCAAAATAAAAGTCTGACACTGTTTCCACTGTTTCCCCATCTATTTCCCATGAAGTGATGGGACCAGATGCCATGATCTTCGTTTTCTGAATGTTGAGCTTCAAGCCAACCTTTTCATTCTCCTCTTTCACTTTCATCAAGAGGCTTTTGAGTTCCTCTTCACTTTCTGCCATAAGGGTAGTGTCATCTGCATATCTGAGGTTATTGATATTTCTCCCAGCAATCTTGATTCCAGCTTGTGCTTCTTCCAGCCCAGCATTCCTCATGATGTGCTCTGCATATAAGTTAAATAAGCAGGGTGACAATATACAACCTTGACGTACTCCTTTTCCTCTTTGGAACCAGTCTGTTGTTCCATGTCCAGTTCTAACTGTTGCCTCCTGACCTGCATACCCGTTTCTCAAGAGGCAGGTCAGGTGGTCTGGTATTCCCATCTCTTTCAGAATTTTCCACAGTTTATTGTGATGCTGGGAAGGATTGGGGGCGGGAGGAGAAGGGGATGACAGAGAATGAGATGGCTGGATGGCGTCACCAACTCGATGGACATGAGTTTGAGTAAACTCCGGGAGTTGGTGATGGACAGGGAGGCCTGGCGTGCTGTGATTCATGGGGTTGCAAAGAGTCGGACACGACTGAGCGACTGAACTGAACTGAACTGAACAGCCTATATTAAAAGAAAAATAATGTAGAATCCTGTTTTGGCCCTGGAGAATCAGGGATAGGGGAGTCACAAAGCTTACTTCCTTGGGCTCCAGTTGCCTTATTCATATGACATGAACAGTCAGAGTTATTGTAAAGAGCAAATGAATGTATGTAAAAGGACTGTAAAAATGTAAGGTTGACAAAGAGCTGAGGAGAAGGGAGGGGCTGGTGTGCTGGTCTGGGAAAAGGAGACAGGTGGCCACACCTAGAATTCAGAGCTCTGGTTCTGACCATGAGAAAGGAAACTTTGTAATGAGGTGGTTTGAAGGCGGTCTGACTGACTTCAGGGTTTGGTCCAGGACTGAACCTTCAAAGACACTTGGGCTGCTTTGACCTCCAGCCATCTGTATATGGGAATGTCAAACAAATGGTTAATGGGATCAGATGCTCAATGACCTCAGATGTCCCCTGCTTACTGCCATAAGATGGAAAACAACCCCCTGGAGAAATAATTCAAGGATGCTATTTTCAAAATTGCAATTAATTGTGTATTCGGGAAAGCTCATCTTCTGCCAGTTATTCAGTTGAAAAATGGGAAATTACGGGTGATGGAGGAGCTGTGACTGACAGGGCGGTTTGAATGATCTTTATAAGGTCAATAAGGCAGATGCAGAGCCCGTATTCAACACTTGGCATCCTGGACCAAAGCCATAATGATCATGACATGGGAAGAGTTATGAGCTAACTTCCTTCAATCAAAATATGTGCGTGAGGGTAGGTCTAACCATCTGACCTTAAACTTGGAGGTTTCCTGGGGACTAGCCTCTGGTTGCAGAGAAGGCAATGGCAAGCCACTCCAGTACTCTTGCCTAGAAAATCCCATGGATGGAGGAGCCTGGTAAGCTGCAGTCAGTGGGGTCGCTGAGGGTCGGACACGGCTGAGCCACTTCACTTTCACTTTTCACTTTCACGCATTGGAGAAGGAAATGGCAGCCCACTCCAGTGTTCTTGCCTGGAGAATCCCAGGGACGGGGGAGCCTGGTGGGCTTCCGTCTATGGGGTCACACAGAGTCGGACACGACTGAAGTGACTTAGCAGCAGCAGCCTCTGGTTGCCTTTTCTAAGTGCCTTTTTTCCACGGTGGCTTGAGCCGAATATGCCTTCCCTTGTCTCCCTTTGGGGGATGTGGCCGTGTCTTTTCATTTCCCTTCTCAACTTCCTCCCTTCTTTCCCTCCTCTTTCCTCCAGCTAGTGAGACCTGCAACGATTTCCACCCGATGTTCTTCACCCATGACAGATCCTTTGAGGAGTTTTTCTGCATCTGTATCCAGCTCCTGAACAAGACATGGAAGGAAATGAGGGCGACTTCTGAGGACTTCAACAAGGTAAGAGGAATCTGAGGCAGAGGCAGCAGCTTCCTGTGTCCCGGAAGAGGCTCCTCCCCACCCTTTGCATGGTCTTCGCTGCGCGTGAAAGGAGATTGAGGATGGCTATGAGTTCAGGTGGCTTTGAGGATGGAAGAAGAAAGGCATTCCTGTACAGACAGGAACCTGTGTTCTTATCTCTCTAGGGATAAGCTTGGAACAGTTTGTTCCTTTTGGCTCACTAAGCAGAAGCCACGGGCAGAGACTTTCTTGAGAAATATTGATAAGGTGAACTTTGCCTTTAATGGCATTGATCTGGGATGCCTTGCTAGTACCAGATCGAGTGGGAAAAGCACCTCCCTTTCACCTGTGCAGGTGACTGCTAGGGAGAGAATGATATGAGGAAGGCTGCTGTGGTCACTTGGTGTCTCTTATGGATGGGTGGAGATAACTGCCCTTTTCTCTGTCACAAAGAGTTTGTATTAAAATGCAAGACCTCTTTGAGGGAGTTGAGTAAGTTTAAATGGAACATTTCTTGGTTTACAGAAAGCATTTGGTTTTTGTGGAGAGTGTGAATCTCACATTTCCATTTGTGAGTGAATGTTGGGTGGAGAGTAGAGTGTTGATCAACTTAAAGAAAGGGGATACATCTTGTGCACTTTTCAAGATAAATAGAATCTTTATCCTTAGATAAAAGCCTTGTTAGCAATCATGACGTGGCTACTAACAACTGGTAATTGGGGCAGGTATGCGTAGGACTTTAATAAAGATCCCCTGGAGAAGGAAATGGTAACCCACTCCAGTATTCTTGCCTGGAGAATCCCATGGACGGAGAAGCCTGGTAGGCTACAGTCCACGGGGTCGCAAAAGAGTCGGACACGACTGAGCTACTGATCGGAATATATATAGCTCTGGGTTTGATTAGCCCCTGGCCTGGTACTGGGGACAGAACAGTTTCTGAGTCTTAAGTGTCTGGTCTCAGAGTCATCCTGCAAGGCCTTCTCAAACTTATGCTTCGGGCATAACATAATATCTAAATTCTGGTGTCACTTGATATTCTTCATGGTCTTTGCCTCCCAGTCCCCTTTTCTCTGAACTTACGTCTATCTGGTCCTTCTTTTCCACCATATTTCAGGTTCATGGCATCTTGAACCAATATTGGCTAAAAAGAAAGAAAACCAGGGAAAAGACACTTTTCCCAAGCCTTCCCCAAGTTTAGAACCTGTCTCTATCAGCATAATGATCTTACCTGCACTTGTAACAGAGAATGAGCACCATTCCATCTCAGTCATTCTGGGCCACCGATTCAGGTCCTTTCTTTTTGATTTTTGTGAATCTGTTGTATTTTTATGATTTGTGGTTACCCTGGTTTTCAAGAAAGTTTACCCATAACTCTACCTGCTTACTTCAGACTGATAGTCATGTAAGTTCAAACGCATTCTAAAAGATGGACCTTTTTTACCCTCCCCCGCATTTTGTGATTTTGATATCCTGTTTTACATCTTCATGTTTATCCTATTGCTATTCTTTATAGTTATAACCACTTCTAAGAAATGTTTTGATTGTTTTTTAATCTGTGTACTGGTTTGTTTAAGTTATCTTCAATCCTTTTGTATATTCGCTTGGGCCATCTATTGAGCTCCTTGAAATTGGCCCCAGAGACTCCCCTCTGTGGAAAACACTAGTCTATAGACTGTACTAGCTGCAAGTGTCTGAGCAACTGTGCCCAAGGACAGACATGATTTGGGATGGGAAGTGAAAAAGAAGAAGCCTATAATTCCCTTATGACTATAACTGCAGCCTCCTAAGTGTAATCTACTTGATTATGAGGGACTTTGCAAATCAGGTGCAAATTATCCTTGGGAGAGAGGGAAGAAGGAGCATGGAGGCCTTCGTTCAATCAAACCAAAACAAGTAGAGAGTTAAATCTGTAGTCTCAGAGTTCTAGAGTGCTGTAGCCACTTTGCCTCTGGGTCAGTTCAGCTCTTCCTGTGCTGCACTGTTTCTGAAAGTCACTCAGTCCTCAGCTTGTGTGTTCTAGAGACACCTATTCCTCAGGAGAAGATGTCACTGGCTCCCATGTGTTCTGGTATCAGGTATCCATCTGCTTTCTGAGGGGGTTCATCTAGCCTTCTTCCCCTGAATTTTAGATATCTGCATTTTTGTAAAAGATAAAATTTAGTATCTTTGCTGTTGATCTATGCACAGATGAGGTGTATAGAAAATATTAGCAAATTCCTGCAAAGGAATGGCTCAAGGGAATGAGTACTTAGACTTAAGTACTTAATTTCTGTAGAACTTATAAGTTTAGGACATGAAGTCAAGAATACATCAGTAACAAAGGGAGTCAGAGGCCTCAGTCTGGAGTTGCTGAGCAGGGCTGGAGGGAGGAAGTGAGCCTGGCTCTCAGATCCATTTTGGTCATCGCGGCTATGTGCTTGGGTGGGTGAAGATGATTTTCTCCTTGCGTAGGGTGAGGTCCTGGTAGGTGACAGTAAGGGCCCCAAAGGGTCATGTTAAAATCTGTTTAATTAACTGATATGGTTGCAGAAACATTCTTCAGCAAGATCTAAGAGCCGGGTTCAAATACAGTTTTCTATTGTAGTCTTAGTGTCACCTTTTTTAAACTGGACAATCATAAACTATGGAGAAGAAAATGGCAACCCACTTCAGTATTCTTGCCTGGGAAATCCCATGGACAGAGGAGCCTGGTAGGCTACAGCCCATGGGGTCGCAAAAGAGTCAGACACGGCTGAGCGACTAAGCAACAAATCGTAAACTAATTCTGACATTACACATCTGCTGCCAAGTAGGGGTGGTTATTTATGGTTGTGGGTAGGCAACTGGAGGCCTGAGAGGCAGAGGGTCCCACTCCACATGCCCACTAGTCAAAAATGGATATCAGTGGAGGATCAGGAATGGGTGTGACAAGGCATTTTAATTTTCTACATCAAATATTTACTGGGTTTGCTTTTTTCTTTTAAATAAGGTGCATGCCTTACTTTTGTAACCAGAAAAGTGTATCAGTTATATACTTTTAATCACATGTATAATAGTTTTTTTAATACTTTTGTAACATATTGCTGTAAGGTCAAAATGGCCCAATGATGTTAAATGAAAGAACCCAGACGCCAAATAGATAATGTAACAGGCTTTAATGGCTAGGCGCCCCCAGGCGGGATTCCGGGACCTAACAGAGCGAGGGTCGGGGAAGTCCGCTCCAAACAAAGGCAAGAGGAAATTTATATAACTTTAGGCAAGATTTGGAGTGGTGGTCCCTCATAGGTCAGTTAGCCGGGGTGGGGGGCAAGACTGGGTTGGTTGCCCGGTCTGCTCAAGGTTGTGCTGACGCAGCGGAATAATTCATGCTGTTTCTGCACAGGAGGTTAGGAGGGGGAGGTTAGGAGAGGGTTGATTTCTACCAGGACACTCCAGTAGTGAGGGAGGGAATGAGAGAATAGAGCACAATAGTCAGAGTCCGGCAGGACTTTTTCCTGCCGGCGGGAAAGGGAAGAGGGGGAGAAGTCCAGCAATGGCCACTGAGGTCCGACCTTACAATTGCCACGATCGTAGTGGCATAAACAATGCAAATCTTTTATCTTACAGCTCCATAGTTCAGAAGCCAAAAACAGGTCTCCCAGGGCTAAAATAAGATGTCAGCAGAACCATGTTTCTTTTGAGAGGTTCTTGGGGAGAATTCATTTCCTTGCCTTTTCCAGGCTATGAAAACCACCTGCATTCCTTGGCTCATGGCCCTCTTTGTCTGTCTTTGAAACCAGCGATTGCAAGTTCAGTCCTTTCTACCATATTTCTCTTCACTCTGATCCCTCTTATGCTTCTGTCTTTCACTTGTAAGAACCCCTGTGATTACACTGGACCACCTGGGTAATCCAGAGTAATCGTTCCTATTTTAAGGCCAGCTGACTAGCAACCTCAATTTCATCTGCAATCTAAATTCCCTTGTGCTATAAAAGAAAACACATTCACAGAATATGGGGATTAGATTATGGACATCAACACAGGGCCATTATTCTGCTGACCATAATGTGTACTTAAATTGTAAGAATAGTAGATTTGTATCTGTGAGTATCAATTTAAATCAATGAAACATGGACAGATGAGCTTTTCTGGTGTTCTTTTTTCTGGTAGACTAGCATAATACCAGTTGCAGAGTTCTGCTAGTGGTTGCTCAAATGCAGGTATAATTATGTCCTTTTTCTTTTATTTCTCTTTTTTGTTGCTGGCTTTAACAACAAAAAAAAGGGCAGGGGGTGGGTTGGGGGTGGGGGGGAATGGGGGGGAAGGACCCTGAGTGAGAGCCTCTACTTAAATGTGAAGAATATCTTCTCTGATTTTTTTCCTGCTGCCTGTCTATCAGCCACTGTTCACTTTACCAGATAATAAATTGGAAAAGCGAAATGCTGAAATTGTAATCAGTTCACTTTTCTTCTTGTTATTAACTTGGTAGCAGAAGAGACTGAGTTTAGGAACAAATGTGGGTTTAGTGTTACTGGTAGATTTAATGTTTTTCTTGTTTCCTAAGATTATACAAATGGAAATTCAGAAGTATTTTAAGAGTCTAACGGAAGACACAGTTTCTTTGAACTTTCTTGGACTTCTTCTCAAGCTTTTGCCTGTTTGAATGAAAACATGGATGGTGGATTTAACCATTGACCTGAGATACAGGGTTCTCTAAGAAAGGCTTAACTGTTTGCCTCCTTTGGCTTATTAGTGGAGAAGCAGTATTTCTCAATCTAAAATTTTGATTTTTCTTCCCAACAAACAATACCAGATTCCGGCAGACTCAGGAATCTCTTCTACAACCCACTTTGTTGAGGACACTCGTTGGTAGATACCTAATGCTTCGAAGTTAACACTGCTGCTGAAAGTGAGTGTTTGGAAAAGCAGCTGTCTCGCTGCTGCTCCAGACCTGGGAAGCAGCAGATGCAATGCTTTTTTTTTTTTTTTATTTATTCAAGAGAAGTAGAATTAGAGAGTGATTACAATGTTTATTCTTTGAAAAGTACATTCAGTTTCTCAATATAGCAGTCTCTGCAGAGTAATCCATTGATTCAGGCCATTGAGTTTGTATTCTATGTTTTTGCTTTTTATTACCAATATTTCAGAGCATGCATTATTCATTGTCATGGGCATTAGAGAAGAGCTAAAGCACAGCTGGATCCCCCAAAATGCAAGTGGCCCCATAGTCATGTCACTGAAGCTTTTACTTTTGAGTTGGGGGTTAGGAAGGAGGATGCAAGTGACTTGGATATTTCAGGTATGGGAATCTCATGTCAAACTTTTGTGTCGGACCGCTCCACTTGAAAAATTTGAACAAGGATATATATATATACATCAAACTCAGTATCTATGAATAACAGCATTTCTCAGCCTTCCTGTACATTAGAATCACCTAGGGGGCTTTTGAAAGCTCTGTTATCCCGGTGTCCAGCTGTACCACATGCCAATTTAAATTTTGGGGAGTGGAGCCAACACTATTAAAGATTTTCATTAAGGTAGATTTGATCACTAAAGGTGAATCATGTCCATAGAGTTACCATCAGTTGTCACATGTAACACGATTCACCAACTCATGACTGGTGCTGATGAAGTAGTGTGTCTGTCATTATACAAGGCCCAGGTTCTAATCCTGACTCTGTTACTCAGGAGCTCTATGCCTGAAAATTAAAAAAAAAAAAAAAGTGGATACCAGAATTCCATCACTTTCTCTTATGGTGATGTGATCTTAAGGTGAAGTCATAAATGTAAAAAGACTTTGAGGAAGTAAAATATCATGTGCAGTTGTAAAGTGTTCTTTTTGTATGTAATAAGATAAATCCTGTCTATGAAATACAAGTAAATTGCTTTTTCACAAGAAGACCTTTTTTAGCCATTATGTTTTAAAAAAGAGGGGGGAGAGGCAAGAAAGCAAAGTGAAGCTGTCTATGGAGCCCCAGTTAACTTCTGAACTGAATTAAACAACTCATCTAACTCTGGTGGAAATAAGGTTAAAGCTGAAAGTTTGGCGGTGTTTTTCTCCAAACATTTTTATTAGGTACCTTGGTTTTCCCCGTGACAAGCCATGAGTAGCAGCCTAAAAATCAACAGGTCCCCAGTTTTCATGTACTTAATGGCTGGTGAGAGTTAAGGCCTCTCCAGCAATTACCTTGTTGCCCAGACTTCTCCCCAGGGTGGCTGAGCCTACTCGATACCATCAAAATATTTGTTCATAGCATTAGTGTTACTTCAGATGCTATCAAAATGGGCATTAAAAACCAAGATCAAATGACTTTGCCATGCGTTCAAATTACCAAAACTGAAGAAACTAATGATTTGAAAAATGCAGTCACTCTAGAGTGAAAGCACTATTTTAAAATGCTACCCAACAGCATAATAAGCAAAACACACATGATAGAGTTTATCCTCTCAGGCTCACAGATGAGAAATCGCCCCTTTAAAGAGGAGAGGGTGTGCATGGGGAGAACCCAGGCCCATCACACAAAGCTGCAGCTGCCTCTGGCTGAGCTACCAGCTTCTTCCAAGTCAGTGGGTGAAAATACAGTGGGAAGAATTGGAGAACAAGACACAGGACAGCAGACACATCCTGAGAAGTCCCCTGGAAGGTTATCCTTGGAAAATAACCACTATCTAGTCCCATAGTCACATCTAATGGGTTATGATGTGGTATAGAAAAGGGATTGTTTGAAAGCTCAAAGGCAGTGACCGCATGAATGCAAAAGGGAAATATGTTTTCTCCCCACACCGCTTCCAGCTTACTGACTTTCTATGCATGCTTTTCAGGGGGCAATTAGCTATTCAGAAGTCCCCTTCCTAGGCCAGCTCAACTTCTTCATGGTGCAGACAGCGCTCTGTTGGTTAGCTGAGCTGGCCTAGGGAATGAAAGGTGGTCTGTAACTCTCACCATGAATAAACATGAATCTCTTCATTTGCATGAGGCAGGTGACTGTAAAATATCTTGGAGCAAGTTGTGAAAGGAGGCTTTGTGCCTCTGTGCCCAGGGGGAGCTGGGGGGACTCAGCGTTGTTTATCTTCATTAGAATTCCAACTAGTGCTGCCGTTATTGATCTGAACCCAAGCCTGGTGTGGTTAATAAAGTAGGTATATGTTTTAATTGAAACGTGAATCTTTAAATAGAGGAGAAGTCTTTTAAAAGGCCCTCGTGTCATATGGGATTATCCATTTTTTAGCTGTCTAGGCCATTAACAAGTATTTATTCAAAAGGCTTCTCATGTTTCACACAGGTCTTTAGGTTTGGTAAGAAGGAAATCAAATCTCCTCTAGAAGCAAGTTTATTATATGAATAGATTTATTTTTTCCTTTGATGTTTCCCCTTGCATAGGTAGCAAATGGTTTGTGTATGTGTGTGTGTATGTGTGTGTGTTTCAGTGTGTTTAAGATATCCACTTAAGGTGGTATTACTCTTTTTCATGTAATTTGCCACTTTCTGTTGGACAGTAATCATGGCATGTCCTCATCAATATCAATTATGCTGTTGAGAGACAGTGAAAAGACCAAGAAAGATCAGCTGTACTAATTTATTGTTTTCAAGAGGTATCTTCTTAAATAGATCTCAGCGTGTACACTTTCTAAGCAGAAATGTATTAATTATAGGTAACATAATCCTGACTAAGATGGGAAGACTACTGCAATGTGAAACAGTATTTCTCCAACTCTTTTGCATCACAACCCCATTAAGGAGCTTTCAAACATATCTTTCAAACCAAATCACCCTCCTCCTGAAATTTCAATTATGCAGCTATATTGTTATTTGTTTATATATGTATATCTATACTTTCCATGTTAAAAGACTAAGAATTTTTGCTCCTCCAAGAACTAATTTTCACCTCCCCAGGGGGAGAGCAACAGAAGAGCCTGCAGGCAGTCCCAACATGGCTTCTCACCTGAAATGTGACCTTGAGCATGTCCTTTAGCCACCAAGTCCCTTCTCATCTGTAAGCTGAGTAGCAGTAATAATAATAATAGCAATGATATTTTCCTGAATCACAGAATTAGACCCTCAGTGGTGGGCTTTGTAAATTGCCCCATATATATGGGAGGTGCTGATCTCAAGGGACAAACAGTAATTTGCATTTTTATTGCACAGTATAATTGAGCAGTTTTGATTTCCCAGGGTGGTGGTGGTGGTAGTTTAGTCACCAAGTCATGTCTGACTCTTGCAACCCTGTGGACTGTAGCCCACCAGTCTCCTCTGTCTGTGGGATTTCCCAGGCAAGAATGCTGGAGTGGGTTGCCATTTCCTTCACTATCGGTTTAGCCGCAAAGGGGGATTTTGACCACAGTGGGGCATATTTCTTAGTGAGGAGGAAGTCCTCTTGTGCAGTTTGTGGTTATGAGGGACTCTCTCCCCAGCCTGCCCACAGATATACCACAGGTGATGCAGGAACTTAGCAGAATCTTAGAGACGAACACACCAGTCATTCAAGAGCCCAGGTCCCCCCACTGTCAGCTGGATAATCTTGTGCAAGGGCTTCAGCCCTGTCAGCTTCAGATTCCTCATCTATGGGGGAACAGCAGGAGCAATACCATGGCTGCCTGGGCTCTGAGCCCTGGACCCTGTCAGGCACAAAACTACTTGGCTCAGTCTGGCCTGGCGCAAGCACCAGGTGACACAGGATTCTAAATTTCTCTGAAAAAGAAAAGGAAGACTCATGGCAAAGCTGATGACGAAATGTTTTCAGGCTTCTCCCTCTGATTAAGTGACTAGCTTAATAGAATGTTCATCTCAGAATGCCATCTTGGTTGTCCCAGCTGTACAGGGTCCATGCAACTTTTATGAGCAAGCAGGGGTGACCGTAAAGTGGTTCACTTGCAGGGACCATCCTGAGATTATGTCACTAACAGCCTGAGTGTATGTCCTTTTGAAGGGGTTATATACAAGGATCCTGAATCATCCAGAAAGAATTAGATTTTGTTGACTCATTTCTTGTAATTTTCACAAGAAATGATTAAACTGTTTACAATTTGTTTGAAAGCTGACTGATAGGTTTAGTTGGTTGAAAATACAGCTAACGTGTTTTGCTCTCTTGACATTTTCTAAAACTGGAACATTTAAAAAATAATACCTACTGTGGTAGGAGGAGATGGGGACAACAGAGAATGAGATGGCTGGATGGCATCACCGACTCGATGGACATGAGTTTGAGTGAACTCCGGGAGTTGGTGATAGACAGGGAGCACTCCTGGCGTGCTGTGATTCATGGGGTCGCAGAGAGTCGGACACGACTGAGTGACTGAACTGAACTGAACTGAACTGTGATTGAGTCTCATGAATAATTTGGGGAAAAGCTTGACAATAGTAAATATACATCCTGAAGTTTCCTTTATGTGCTCAGGGCTTTTCTCATTTCCAAAGTCTTCATAGACTCAGTGCATCTTTCTCTGAATGTGTTGTTGTTGCTTAGTCACTAAGTTATGTCCAGCTCTTTTGCAACCCCATGTTCTGTAGCCCACCAGGCTCCTCTGACCATGTGATTTCCCAGGCAAGAATATTGGCGTGGGTTGCTGTTTCCTTCTCAAGGGGATCTTCCTGACCCAAGGGTCAAACCTGTGTGTCTTACACTGGCAGGTGTATGTGTGCTAAATTGAGACCTGCCAGTTATGAGAAGCAAAGAATTGATAGGTTCTTCTACTGGACAGTAGTGAGACATATCAGTTCCTTTAAATATATATATATATATATATTTTACTAAATTATAATTGGCATATAATATCACAACATAGTGATTAGTTTCAGGGATACAACATAGTGGTTCAATTTTCTATATGTTCTGAAATGACCACAACAAGTCTAGTACCATATGTCACCATACAGAATTAAAACAACATTATTGACTATATTCTCTATGTGATACATTATACCGCCATGTATATATCTCTTGGTTCAACTGAAGACCTTTCCTGAACATGAAAATGATGACAACTCTTTAAGTTAACTGTTCTCTATAACTCTATTCAATGACTTTGGAAGCTTCTTTCCCCTTTTATTAACTATACTTTGGGGCACTGTATGAGTTGCTAACTGGTTCCTATGACCTGAATTCCATATTCCATGGTGGATCATGTGAGGGATTTGATAATGGCACAGAAACCATTTTATTAGTATACATCCAACTAAAAGGAAATTACCTGTGTTTTGAGCTAGGCATAATGAGATTTAGGCATTCTAAAGTAAAGGGCAGATAGGAAACAGGGATAGATAGCTAAGAAGAGTACCATTTGATGGGAATCTCTCAAAAAATGCCACGTCCTTTGTGATTTAAAAGAAAATATTTATCTTGTATTTGCAAAGTAAATTATGTTAAAAGGGAGTTGAGAACACACTCCTCAGAGACCTGTGTATCATAAGGTGGAACAGAAGTACATAAGGCACTTCTTGCCACCTGAGGGGACTAGATGTTGGGTAGTGATGGGGGATAGAGGGCAAAGAGGGGCCCGAGATAAAATGAGATTAGGAGTCGGAATGAGACAGAAGTGTCAGAAGCCAGTTGCAAAGACTCCAATACAAGAGGTAGGAGAAGTTAGAAGATCCCAAGTGAGATTTCCATGTGCCCGCTGTGAAAATACTAGATCTTGGAGGTTAGGAGTAAATATATATATTTATATTTAAATGTACATAGTTTAACTGCTCATTTACACTACTCCTATGCCTGTGTAGGTTTTTCAAAGTCATGATCTGAGCAGCCGTGAATGATGAGTCAAGACTTTCCACCTTCATTTTCCTAAATAGGAGCTAAAGCAGTTACCTGCATGGCATGACACCAGAGTCTGGCCTGCGCACTCCATCTTCAAGCATAGACATAAGCTACTGGGTCTAACAGGTCAAAAACAGAAGCCAAGATTGAGAGACAAAGAAGAGGGTACCCAATAAGGCTCAGTTTTATCGCAGTCTCTCTAGCTATGTGTTATAGAGAGAAAAAGCATCGTGGAAATTTTAATGAGAGATGAGAATTCCAAACTGCTGGTTTCTTCTTTTCCTCTCCTCCCTCTCCCCTTTCTTTTGCTTTTTCTATGTATTTTCCTTGAAGTTCTGATAAAACTAAAAAGGATAGTGAGTGCTTAGTGAAGTGCATGGGAGGAAGTTGTTTAGGCAGGTAGTCAATTCGGATATCATTCCTACACCCAGTCAATGCTCTCCCTAAGGGAAGTTCTCAAGCCACTGTGCCTTTTGGCAACAACTCATTCAGATCCTCTTCAGGTACTCCCCTTGCTCTGTCCTTGTGAATACCCATATCTAAAACTTACCACAAGGAACTGCAATGGTCTAACTGTCAGGTTTCTAGTGAGTAGAGCCTTGCTTTTTCTGTATTCTTGGTATCTACTCAATATCTGGGATATAGAAGGTATTCAATGTTACTCTCCCACAACCATCACATACACAGCATGGCCACATCAGTGGTCTGCTATTGGTTAGTAGTGTTAATATCCAAACTATACTTTAAATGCTGCCCATCCTTTCAACAAATATTATTGTGTGTTGACAACACAGTGAGCACTGTCCCAGGCACTAAGAATACAGAGATGGACTAGACTGATGGTTCCTGCCCTCGTGGAGCTGGCAGTCTGATGTATTTCTATTTGGAAGTTTATGGACCAGTCCCTCTTTCTGAAACCACCAGTCAGTGACCAAAGTCAATACAACCGCTGTTAGGTCCTCTGCCTTGGTTCTGATGTTCCTCTTCTTTCCAAATCTGGTACAAGTGATTTGCTTGGGCCAGTGAAATGTTCATGGATGTGAAGTGAGCAAAGTCCTGACTATGGCTTCTGTGGTTGGATTGGGCCCTTGCACTCTACCTTCATTATGAAATAAAGTCTATAACCTGGGCAGCCACTAATCCTTCATTGCAGTTCCCAAAATGAGGCATATAGACTGCAGTTTCCTTACCTATCCCACAAAATTACAGCTTGCTTAACACTGTCACCTCAGCTGACCTATAGACCTGTGGATAGAAGAACTTCTTAGCTGTTGGGATTATTTGTTACACAGCACTCTTAGCAGCTGACTAAGAAACAAACTATTTCAGTAACTTTTCTCCTAGCTTTAAAACCTTCCCACTTTCCAAATGTCCTCCAACATAGATCTGACCATGTCATTCTTGATTGTAATCCATCTATAGCTCTCCATTGCCTGACTTATATAGCTTCCTAACCTTAGCAAGATGTTCACATTTCTCTTTTATTAGCCTAACATACTTTCCCTGCTTCATCCCCATATCTTCACCTGTACCTATCCCAAGTTTTTCTTATTCTGAACTGCCCACCATTCCTTGCATGTGCCATCATACTTTCCTAGCCGAGGTGTTTGCTCATCGTCCTTCCCTCTGCCAGAAATGCCTTCCTCCATCTGCCTGTTAAAATTCTACTTCAGGATTTTGCACAAGCACCACCTCAGGAAGATGGTTACTGTCTCCCCTTCATTCAGATTGAAATTCTGCACCTCTACCCCCACAACATGGAATTCCAAATTTCTTTTGGAAAATATCTTTGAGCTAAGAGTAGTAGTGTATTTACAAATCTGCCTTTCTAAGTTAAATATGTCATTGGAAACAAGAACTATAGTTTTAATATCTTCCTGTTATTTTTAAAGTAGTCTCTGCTCATTTTTTGGACAGTTGAAGATTGAATGAATAAATAACCAGAAATGTTTAATTTGCTCATTATTTATAATGGCCTACCCAACCAATAAACTGAATTAATTTATACCATTTTTGTGGGATGGTCACTGTTGTTCAATTACTAGGGACTATAGTTACTAAGAATTCTGCAGTCCTACAGAATAAGGAATTTTCCTGTCCCAGATTCCCATAGATCTTGAAAAACCCTTCTAGATCCTTCTTTCTGAATCTCCTCTTCAGATGTGAGAACTTTGAGGGAGTTACAACTGATTTTGCCATTCATGTTTTAAGAAAAATGAAAATTATTTTTCCATATCTGTAACTTTAAATGAGATGAATAGAAAGCTTCAAAAATATTGAAGAGTTGCAAAATAAGCTAAATTTCTCTTTTCCAAGGAGAGTTGTTTAACCCCCCCTCCCCCACCCTGGTTTAAAACAAAAACAAAAGCCTCAGTTTTATTGTTTTACCTTAACTCATTTCTTATATCCACTATTGGCTTTGCTTAACCCACATGCCCTGGCCATTGAGGAGTATTCTATTTCTCCCTAGTCTTGTTTCTTCTCCAGGCCACGGGGGGAAATAATGCCAATAATGGCATTTATCCTTTCACAAGATGGCCACCAAGAGACGTTCCAGTGTGGAAGACAGACATGCCTTTCAGCAGTTCATCCCACTTAGATGACTACTCTCTGCCCAAGCACTCCCAAGAAACCTGTACCTGTCTTGCATGTCAAATAGTAAACGTGAGGACATCATGCAGTTTATAAAAATTATCTTTTGTCTTTGCCTCCCAAATTTCCCTTAAATTAGAAAAAAGTTGCATTCCCTAAGAGTTTCATAAGAGTAGGAAGATTTGATTCTTGCCACAGTTATTGTGTGTTTAAAGTGCAGTCAAGTCCCTAGAACTCTTCTGGTCCTGATTTCCTTATTTCTCTTTCACATACCCATTTGCATGGCTTGGCTGGAATCGAGGTGTATGGCATATGGCTTTTTGCCGCTTGAGCTGCCACAGAAGTAAATGTCATTGGCATATAATGCCAGATTTCCATTTTTTGAATCACAGAGCATGGGATTCTGTCCGAAAGCTCCAAGGCCACTGTGTGTTCTTGAAGCAGAAACAGAAAAGGATAAGAACCATGTCTCAGAGATGCTCTGCTTATTAAAATGTGTCTATTGTGATAAGAAATATATATATAATGGAGATGCCGTTGCCCTCAAATGTGTTAGAAAAAGATGCCTGGCTTGTTTTATCAGGCATTGGGCAACTCTAGATATTTCTTCCAAGCCTCTACTAAGCAGATATCAGTTAGAAAAGTAGTGATGGTTTTGATTTGTTTTTTTCAGACAGATAAAATTCACTCGTGCATGTACCAGAAATCATGAGACTGTGAATAAAAGATATTGATGGTTTTTTGACGCAGCTCACTAAAATTTTGTATTCATTAAACTGCCATGTTATAGAACACTTCCGGACAGACTTGGCTGATAAAAGAGCCTAGAAGCTGCTGCAGACACAGCCTCAACCTTGACTTCCCACCCTTCCCCTTGCTGCACTCACCTTCCCATTCCCAACCCCCTCCCACTGCTGAGGAACCACGAGGAGGGTTTGGAAATTCACAAAGAAAGAAGAAATGTAGTCAGTAAGTTCAGTAAGTCAAGAGCAGCATTGACCCCGAACCTAAGGAGTGGGATTCAAACTCTTAGCGCCATTATTTCCTTGCTGGGTGATCTTAGGTGGATCAATTAATTACCTTGCCTTGTTTCTCAATCTCTTATCTGTGAAATAATATAAATATTTTACTTAACAACTTGATATAGTTGTTGTGGGAGTTAACTGAGCCAAGATGAGCCTGATCATATGAAATGGCAGATATTTGACCATTTCTGAATTACAAAATTGAACATTCTTTATGGTTTATCCTAATATATATAAAGCACTTGGGCCATTTCCATAAGGATTACACAGTGCTCCAGATGAGGTGTGGGAGGCGTGGATTCTAGTCCAGTTCTGCCTTTAGTACTTGATCCTGGATGGTTCTCCTACACCTGCACTTACCACCCCTCTCCTATCTAGACAGAGGTGGCCCCTGAGGCAGCTTCCTCCTTCTGGGCTTTGAATTCTCTCCCTTGTCATCTGCACCAGTGTCCCTTCTAACCTTCACATCATCAGTATCATCCTCTTGCATGCTGTCTTCTCACCATGATAAAAAAGAACTCATATCTCTTGCATTTTACAAAAACCAGTAACTCCTTCTTGATCCTCTATGCACTTCAAGCCAGGTTTCCTCATATAGTTCCATCTATGGGAGGAGACGGGGACGACAGAGAATGAGATGGCTGGATGGCATCGCCGACTCGATGGACATGAGTTTGAGTGAACTCCGGGAGTTGGTGATGGACAGGGAGGCCTGGCGTGCTGTGGTTCATGGGGTTGCAAAGAGTTGGACACGACTGAGCGACTGAACTGAACTGAACTGATGCACCATTTCTTTTTTCTTCTTCCCATTAATTCATTAATCCACCACAACTTATCTCCTGCCCTCACTAAAAATATAATTCAGGCAAAGGAGAGAAGTAGGACTCTAAAATACACTAAATTATATTGTCAATACTTGAAACCTCTTTAGCCACAAAAGCCTCCAGTTTTGACAAAGTCAAGAATTACCTCTGATGGACATTTTAAAATCTCTCTCCCATTTGCCTTCTTTGGAGCACATGACCCTGTTAGTCGCTCTCTTCTTAAAAACTATCTTACTGTGGCTTTGGATATGAACACATGCACAAGGTATATACATGATACACTATATATATTAAATGAAGTAAAATAATTATCATTGTTCCAGTTACAAGTGATATTTTGGGCAAAAAAAAATTTTAAAGCAGCTAAAAATATAACATCTTGAGAAGAGAAATATGACTCTCTAAAATGCACTAATATACATTTTGAATACTTGAAAACCTCTTTAGCCATAAAAGATAGGATTTCTTAGAGGCACATGGAGATTGAGAAGAACTGTTGAGTTCTAATTTAAGACTGGAAAGAAGTCACATTGTTAAGAATCTCTGCTCTGATGAAAAAAGACATCAAAAATGTATAAAAATAAATCTTTTATTCCTTTCTCCTTTATACTTATTGACATTCTCTCTCCTCCTCCCTCTTCAGTTTCTTCTCTTCACCTAAAAGTCTCTCCTTTCCTTCAAGATTCCCCTTCCAGGTTCTTTACAGGCTGTTTCTTCCCCCTCTCTGCCAAATTTCCCAGGAGAGATCGCCATCTCCTTGCCCACCTCCTCCACTTGCTGTGGTTTGACATTCACCCAAGTCCACCTACAGAAGTTGCTTTATTTAGGTCAGCAGTCACCCCTGAGTGTCAAGGCTGACGGCCTGCTCCGTATGTTCATCCTGTTCCATGACCCTAGAGCTTTGGCTTGTGTCCCCACCTGTGCCTCCTGGGATCATCTCCGTTCCTTGACTTGCAAAGCACTGCAACTGCCGCTCAACCCTTGAGGTTAGGCATTCCCCTAGGCCTTTTTCTTGTCCCACAGCCTCTCTTCTTCAATCATCCATCAACTCGAGAAGTGGCCCCTTGTCTCTTAGTCTTGGAACCTTACAGTGGTCCCTGGCTTTCCTCACATCTTCTCCTACCCAGTCCCCAGATCTTGTGTGTCCAGGAGTGTATGAGCAAGGGTCATCTGACTTTTACCACTTCTAACCAGCTTCCTGCCTCCATTCACTCTTGTGGAGCCTGCGTTTGTCTTTTGACGTTCTCCCTGAATCTGGACTCGGCCTTCCTGTAAGTTCTCTTTCCCTAGCTGTCAGAAATACCTTTTTAGAACACAGTTCTTCTAATAACACAGTCGCACTCAAAAACGTTTGGTTTCCTCTTCTTGAAGCATGATGACAAAATATTTTATTGAAAGCCAGTTTTCCAAATGAAATGTCTATTGCACCCTGCAGCTCACCCCTACTAACCTGTAACTCATCATGTTGATGGCTCCTCCAGTGTGCCTTGAATGTCCAGGTCTCTACCCACGTTCCCGCAACAAGGAAGACCTGTCACTCTTCCTATTGAAAGTCTTCCCATCCTTCAAAACTCAGCCCAAGAGTTCTGCAGAGCCCTTCCAAGAAGGTAGAATTAATTTTTTTCTTTCAGGTGCACTTTCTTTTTCCCTTTCTTGTAGCACTTCACATGCTTGGCCATACCTTGAGTTTGAAAACTTCTTTTAGCCAATTATCTTGCTTCAAGCAGGTCCCTAGCCACCTTTTGTCCCACCTCATGCCTGCCTACGGCAATACAGTAGAACTCTAAAAAGACCCATGAAAACCATGGTCTTAGTTTATAGTTAGTCACATGTACTTTCTCCTTCTTGACTCTACTCCAGAGAATAAGGAAAAATTCTGTATTGCCTTTCTATCCCAAGGTGCCTACCAAAAAATTATACAGGTACTCAACAAATATTGAAGTGAAATTGAAACTGTTAGTCACTCAGTCATGTCTGACTCTTTGCAACCCCATGGACTGTAGCCTACCAGGCTCCTCCATCCATGGGATTCTCCAGGCAGGAGTGCTGGAGTGGGTAGCCTATCCCTTCTCCAGGGGATCTTCCTGACCCAGAGATAAAACCTGCGTCTCCTACATTGCAGGCAGATTCTTTACCATCTGAGCCACCAGGGAATTAAATGGATTGAGTTTTTTATCCACAAATGGTAAAAAAGAAACTGATAATGTTTCTTTTATTCAATAAGCTAGAAAGTTTACACTAGAACAAACTTGGCAAATTATGGAATAAAGTCAATCTTAAGTGAAGGGTATTATTGTGTAGCTAAGATGAGCAGGAGAAGGAAGATACTACAGAGTGATGATTTCTCTTTGGACCAGGAAGAAAATTCAGGCACTTCTAGGAGAGAAAGAAAAGAAATTATGTGTTTTTGTGTGTGTACACCTTAAAAACACCTTTGCATTTGGTTTTGATGGCATTTAGTGCTTGACAAAAACCAGTTGATTGTTTTGTGCTGGTGTGTGCTCCTGTTCAGAGACCAGGGCATGAGATGCTACAAACACAGGCCGTGGCAGAGCCTGGGAGACCTAGTCCCCAGTTGTTTGTGAGGCTGATTATCTTCTTTCCTCTCCTCCCTGTTTATATCAGTTGGAAAACCTGGAGCTCCCTCTGCAAAAAGGAAAGAAGGAATTGGCATCCACAATGACATCAGAGGGCTACTTGCTACCATTTTGCTGGTATAAATCTTGACATTTCAGCAGAATTTTAAGAAACAAGTTGGGACAAATTTCCTATTGGGAAATCCACCAATAATTGGTAAACTAATTTATAAAGTCTTGCACTACAATACAGGTGTTTAGAATCATGGACATTCCAGGGAAAGAAATGCAAACATATAGATGTTCATTTCACTGTTATTTATAGCAGCAAGAAAATGGAAATTAACTCAGTAATTCAGCAATGAGAACATGATAAATTAATTTATGGCCACATGTATTTATGTGTCAAATTTTTTTAGTCATTTAAAAATGATATTTGTGAAAACATTTTAAAATATTATGTTAAATGTAGTGGGGGAGCACTACATCTTAACCAAGTAAAAACGTAAACTAGGAAGTTTTCAACATGAAATTTGAATGATTTTAACAATGGTTTCTTCTTCATGGTGTGATTAATAGTAATTTTTTCTGTTTTACTAAGTTTATAATATTAAGCATATTCTCTACTGAGCATAAATGTTCTTACAGTCATATTTTAAAAAACAACTTTAAAGTATGAGAATACAGAACTGTCATCAAGCTCCAGTTGTGATCTGCTAAGTGGTGCTGGTCTAGGGGGAATTCTCTGACCACAACAGCCCACATTATCAATTCAGGCTAAGTTTGTTTATTCTCCCTTAAAATAAAGCATGGATTTGAGCCATCTGTGCCAGCTGAGCCTGTGCCCTGCATCTTCAGCCTGAAGTTGATTGGTACTAAGATCAAATCCCTCTGAGGCTCCATTCGAGGAAGACTCATTAACTGCAAAAACAGTTCTAAGCCGATGTGACATCCTTGAAAAAGTGAGTGAGATCACAGAGAGAGGGTCCCAGCACCTGGGCTGCTTGTAAAATGGGTTCCTGGAGGGGAGGCATCTAACTTCTTTTCCATCTCACTGAGCCCCTCGGGATGCAGAAGTAGGAGGAGAAAGGAATGGGAGAAAACCTGAGATGAGCACTGAAATGTTTGCAAAGATATCCTCATCTCTTAACTTTATCCTTGAGGTTGGGTGGAATAACAGAGAAGTATTCAGAAGGATTTTATCACTTCCCTAAGTGTAAAGGTTTGCAAAAAGATTTTATATTTTTGGCTAAGGTATCAGAGACATGTAGACGGTGTTCCTAGTGTTGTGTGAATAAATCAGACCCTAGGAGTTCACAGAATTGGTCATAGCCCTGGAAAGAGATAATTACAAAATAGCATGACATATGCAATAGCAAAAACCTTTATACATTGTATGGAAATAATTCAAAGGAGGAATTAGGAGAGGCACTCTATTGGGAGGGTTTTAATGTATGAATAGACACCAGGTAAGCAGAACAGAATTGGCAGGGAAAAGACATGAAATAGAATGAATACATGAAGAGAAAACTTAATGAACAGAGCTCTGTTGTTTTTAAGATATTAAAGTTGTATTCTTTGTATTCTTCAGTACCCAAGACTTGAAAAAAAAAAAAGCCTTAAAGAAACATGTGAAAGCACATTATAAGTACATCCTAAATATTAGTTGAATGAATGGAGGCCCGATTCCTTAATTACAAACTGGAGTTTTTTGGTGAAAGATATTTTTTTCAGTGTGTGAGCAGAAAAATTAAGATGTCTGACACACAATAGATTCCCCCAAAATGTAAACAAGAGCACTTATTCATAGCTGAACATATGTCATTATTTGAAATATCTGCTTCACAATTCTTTTGCTTGTCACTGCATTAAGAGTATTACAGGCAATGCATTTTGGAAATCATGTTTCATATTTGCTGTGGAATGACTTGGAGGGAGAGCATTTTTGCATTTAAATGGATTGGTTATTGCCCTTTGGGGCCAATTTTTATTTATATTATCAAATTAACTCCTTCCTGCAATTACTGACTTAAAAAATGAAGGCAAGTACTGAGCAATAAAACAAAATTATACTTTGGACTGAATTTAATTGCTGCACAAATTAGGTTGCAAAGCTCATTCTTCCTGAGAGTTGGGAATAACCTGTTAATATCATTTGCCTAGGGGTCATGGTTCACATTTCATAGCTTTCTTTAATTGGAAGTAGAATAGAGAACAGTTTGCAAGCAATCTGGCTCTTACAAGCTGATAATATTGAAGGGCTGAGTTTCAGAACGAGTCTGTACCTATAGTGGTGATGCCAGTTTGCCATGAGTGGTCACAAAACTCGGAGTTGGTTTTCCTCTTGCTGGGTTGTTTTGGTATTGAAATGGTGGGTGCATGGTTGTAATGTGTCTGGCTTCTGACACAGTCTTTATTAAGGGACAAATGCAAAATAATTGAGTTTAAATAAGGCTCAGAGTAGAATTTCATATGTTGAATCCCTTTGGTTCTGTGGGTGTCCTCCCCTTGTGGTTTCTTCTGTGGTTCTATAAGACCTGTTGGACCTTATTTCAAGCCCTTAAACTCCTTTTGCTTTGCAACATCCCCTTCCACATCTTAGAACCTGACGTCCCAGAAACTGATAAGTCTGTATGCCTTCCTCTTCCTCCCTCCTTGCCTAAATAAACCACATCTACTTAGCTTCTTAATCTTCTTGGTTTCTCTCTTGCTCAGCAAACCCTCCTACTTCCACTTCATCCCTGGTTTACCATGTTATGTTGCAGTGTAATCCCTGTTATAACTAGAGACCAGGACGCATAGTTTATCTGTGAGTCTGTGAGCAGAAAGAGCAGAGAGAATGAGGGCATCCAATGTTAACCATTTGACAAAACAATAGATTTAATATCTGCTGGCTGAAACGAAATTAGTCCTTTTACTGAATATCAGAAGCTAATTTTATTCTCAAAGATAGAATTATTTGCTTGTGAAATTCTGTTTTCTCAGAATTGGGAGAGGTTTTCTTATGCATTAGATCTGAAAATCAAGAAGAATATGATGACAGCCCAGAAGCATCCCTTTTCCAAATGGTGAAGAAGCTGTTTCCCATTTTGTATCATCTAGAGCATATCCTACCATTGGCCCAGCAGCTTTCTGCCACCATATTGGCAGTGGACATGCTTGGCAAGGCTGAGCTGAGGATTTTGGCATTTTCATTTTCCCTTTTGGCATGATTTTTCATCAGCCTGCAATTCTGGAATGCACTTCCATAGTATATTTGAAAAATTTGAACTGGCAAGTCCATACACTTTAAGAATTCACCACTATTCCTTTAAAGACAGACAAAATTATAAGAGCTGCATGATGTTAGTCCTTGCTCTTCTGCCCCCTTTACAGGCTCAGCTGGTAAAGAATCTGCCTGCAGTGCAGGAGACCCCAGTTCAGTTCCTGGGTCAAGAAGATACACTGGAGAAGGGATAGGCTACCCACTCCAGTATTCTTAGGTTTCCCTGGTGTCTCAGCTGGAAAGGCTACCCACTTCAGTATTTTGGCCTGGCAAATGCCATGGACTGTATAGTTCATGGGGTCGCAAAGAGCTGGACACAACTGAACAACTTCCACTTTCAAACTTTAAAAAAAAAAAAGAAAGCCTTCTGCTCCCCATGTTCTTCTCAGGTCAGATGATTTCATTTGGTTAAGTCCTTCACACTCAAGGATTTCTAGACCTTGACTCTCCAACCTTATGGATGCAAATCATGGCCACCACCTGTCAGAGGTCAGTTGCTCTGAAAGAGGGAAGAAGTACATGGATTAGAGACCTGTTTATGGATGGGTTTGCATTTTGTGGGTCTACTTTTATTTCCATGTTTGTAGATTTTGCTTATATTTTAAGCATTTCTAAGGGAAACACAAAAATAGCAAGGTTCAGGGACATAAACTTCATATTAATGCTTCATAATGTGAGTTGGTGATGGACAGGGAGGCCTGGCGTGCTGTGATTCATGGGGTCGCGGAGAGTCGGACACGACTGAGCGACTGAACTGAACTGAAATGTGAGTTACGTGTCTTAGGTTGCTTGTGGGGCAGTTGAATCTGCTCTAGACGCCTTGCTTATGGGATTCTATCTTCTTGATCTCAGTGTAACCATATCATGAATTGAGGCTGTCATTACCATCATATTCATTGCCAGCCATGAAACATACATCCTAACAAAACTGATGTCTGGCTTGTGGAAGTGATCTGTTTAGGACCAGGGGTTGGCAAATAGGATTTGCTATTAGTGCTACTTCTTCATAACTCAGTAAATGGAATCTTCCTCAGCTCTCTTTTAAATGCCCAGTATAAACGGTGTTCATTTTAGCTAAAACCAGTAGGTAGACTGAGGAAAATGTAGATTGCAAATTTAGAAATCACTCCACCGTAATCTCTATATTTTATGATCCCAAAATATATTGTCACCTAACAAAATCCTTTTTGATTTATGTATTTATTTTTAAAGTATTGCAAAGTTATATGACTTACATCAAATCTGGTAATAATACATTTGATAAATCATGTTTATGGAAAGGAATAGAATTTAATTAGCTTGAATCTTCCCCGAGAAAACACTGGATAAATGGCACCAGCAGTGCTTACCTGAAACGAAGCAGAGTACAGGCTGTAATGTGGCGGTAAAATGGAAAGATGTTTTTCTCTGATTTTATTCAGATGCCCAGGTGGAATTATTTCTCCCAGAATTTTCCAGGTATTTGATGCTTTGATTTCCTTCTCCTGTCCGTGGGCAACACATAATAAATATGAATGTCTTCATAGCTGATGATATGCTATCAATAATACATTTTGAGCCTCTAGAGTACAAGTCCATTAAATGTATGCTCCGTACCAGTTCCTGGGGACTTGACAAGCACAAGTTCAAATATCAAGACAGTAAAACCTAGGTTTCCCTTTTTTTGAGGTTCATTAGCAGCTGTCTCTTTTTAAATTAAAGTATAGTTGATTTACAGTGTGTGTTAATTTCTATTGTGCTGCAAAATGATTCAGTTATACATATTCTTTTTCATATTCTTTTCAATTATGGTTTATCACAGGATATTGAAAATAGTTCCTTGTACTATACAGGACCTTGTTGTTTATCCAGTCTCTGTATAATAGCTTACATCCATCAGTAGCTCTTTAAGTTTGTATATATTCTTTTCATTACAAAGCATAGAAAGGGAAGAATACCCAGTAATGGCCAAGTTGACTAACCCAATCTGGAATCTCGGTAACAAAAGTAGTAGACAACATTCCATGAGAAAAATCTTGGGAAGATGTTCAGAAGATTCTGTAGCTACTCTGTACAAAGTGACCCCTCTGGAAATATAGACGAAGCTGCTTATTTTTCAGAAGTAGCTAGGTGAACCAAAGTGCCTATTTGCTAGCTTTTAAATAGAGGAGGGGGTAGATCAAACTGAAGGCCAGAAAGTGTTCTCTATTGTCTTTGCAAATTTTGTCTTAAAAATGAATTTTCTCGGAAAAAAATTACCCAAAGAAAATTTATAACAGTTCTTAGCATTTTACCATCTGAGCCACCAGGTGGCTCAGGTGGTAAAAGAATCTGCTTGCAATGCAGGAGACATGGGTTTGATCCCTGGGTCAGGAAGATCCTCTGGAGAAGGAAATGACAACCCACTCCAGTACTCTTGCCTGAGAATCCCATGGACAGAGGAGCCTGGCAGGCTACAGTCCATGGGTCACAAAGAGTCAGACATGACTGCGCAGCTGAAACACTTTCATAGCGTTCGGTTGATGTATGCTCTACCTGTCTTCTTGCTGGCAGGTCTGATCGCCTCTCTAATTACCTGATGAATCTGGTCTTTGGGAGCTTGCATGCTCTTTCTTCAGATACCTGCTCGTCAGCAGGTATTGTATTCGTTGTTCAGTCACTCAGTCGTGTTTGAGTCTTTGCGACCCCATGGACTGCAGCACACCAGGCTCCCCTGTCCTTCACTGTCTCCCAGAGTTTGCTCAAACTCATGTCCATTGAGTCAGTGATGCCATCCAACCATCTCATTCTCTGTTACCCTCTTCTCCTCCTGCCTTCAATCTTTCCCAGCATCAGGGTCTTTTCCAATGAGTCAGCTTTTCACATCAGGTGGCCAAAGTATTGGAGCTTCAGCTTCAGCATCAGTCTTTCCAATGAATATTCAGGACTGATTCCTTTAGGATTAACTGGTTTGAACTCTTCGCCGTCCAAGAGACTCGAAGAGAATGGCAAACCACTTCAGCATTCTTGCCTTGAGAACTCCATGAACAGTATGAAAAGGCAAAAAGATATGACACTGAAAGATGAACCCCTTCAACACCAGCAGAGCTACTGAGCCCCAAACTATGCTATGTATGGTACCTACTCTCAACTCAAAAATTGATAGTCAGAAGAATGTGATTTTGTTCTGATGTAAAGGGGTTCTTTGGCTTGGCTTGGAGTAGTGAGACCCACCCCCAACACATGCCATTCTCCATTTTATGCATTAAAGATTAATTTAGGATTAGTCTTTTTTCTCCTTATTTTAACCCCTCTTGCAGTGATTCTCAAGCTGACGTGTATACAAGAATCCCCTGGAGAGCTTGGGAAAATTCCTAGATTCCACTCCTAAGATTGTAGGTTAGGAGGGATACGGTGGGATCCTAGGAATCCGCATTTGGCCGAGAGCTCCAGGTGATTCTTATCCAGGTGGTCCCTGGAGATCTCTTTTAAAGAAACTGGAGCTGGAATCTTTGGGTTCACATCCCAGCTCTGCTGCTTCTTATCTTGGTAACCTTGGTCAGGTTACTTAACTTCCTTAAACTTCCGCTTCCTCGCACAGTTATAATAGGGACCATAATAATATTTTACTGGGTTGTTGTGAGACTTGAATTGGTTAATCCAGATGGAGTGCTACCCAGACTATTAACTCGTAAATGTTAGCTAGGTCAGTTCAACATGTTATGCATGCCTTGAAATCAGCTATTTCAATTAGACTGTTAACTTGTTGAGATTAACTGGGGAATATATTGAGTTACATAGGTGTGTTGGGGGATGGAGGCAGGGAGTCATTGAGTGAAGTATTTCAGTGGCTTGTCATTGTGATAGGATAAACACCAACTCCTAGACATGATCTCTGAGACCCTGCAGATCTGGCCTCTGCTTGCTGTCTGGGTTCATCTCACACCATCCTTTTAATCATTTTCACTCTGATCAGTCGCATTTGGCTTGTTTCAGGTTTTCAGAGCTGTCACCCTCCCTCGTAGGCAGTGTGTGTCTAGGAAGGCCCTTTGCATGTATTATTCCTTCTGTCTGAGACACCATTCCCCTTGTTTTCAACTCATTACCTTCTACTCTTCCTTTAGATCTTAGATCAGATACCTCTTCCTCCGAAGTATTCTGCCTTACCTCACTCCGTTTAGTCTTTTTATTACTTGTGCTCATAGCACACAGCTCTCCTCATTCTCCATGTGAAAGTTACATTCTAATATTTTTTGTGTTCTCTGCGAGGGTCATTGTGCTGTACGGCACAACATATGCTAGTTTGTTTTGTCATGAGCACAATTATTTTTGGCACATAAGCACACACTAAATATTTGTTAAACAAATGATTCAACTCTGATTAAATTTCCAACCAAGGAAGAAGACCTGGTTGGAATGACATGTTTCTGCATAAAAACAATAACAATTTGGATAATCTCAGGAGGGTGAGAGGGCAATGCGCAGGTGTCCCCATGGCAGAGGAAGGTAGACAGGGGAGGTTAGAAAGGTTCCAGAAAGGTGGTAGAGGAAATCTGAGATATGCATGACCCCGGAGTGTTGAGGTAGTCTGGATAGAGCTGAGAAAGACTCCTGGGTGCCTGAGAGGCAGAACCTGGGTGAGAATTCCTTCCAAAGCTCACAGTGGCACAAAGAAACCAAATAGAAAGCCAGGACTCAGATTCTTGAAAGAGCAAATATAACATCAAGACCACTGGGCCAGAGCTGAGCGCTTGGAGACAGATGGTTTGGACCAATGGTAGTTAAGGAATAAAGGAGGTTCAGGACTACTGTTATTTGTTAGACACTCTGTGTGGTAATGAATAATTCGCCTTGGCTCCAAGAGCAAGAGACTTTAGCCCTCTAGGAAGCCTGGCCAGGGTCATTAATGGTTTGAGGGCACCAGGCTTGTAGAGACGGTTAGGAAAGAAAAGATTCTCCTTAAGATTCATGATGATGGGACAGAAAATAATTTCTTTCTCTCTAACTTAAGCCAGAATTATAACCTTCTTTGATACTTGCCATTTTCCATCAGTTTTTGTAGAATTCCATCAGGTCAAGGGCTTCCCGCAGACCCAGGTGTGAGATCACCTGGGTTTGACCAGACCAAGCAGCCATTCATTGCTCAGTGGCGGCCCCTGCTGTTATAGAGAAATATAACAGCATATCTAAAGTGACTAACTGGTCATGCAACCAGAATTTGGAGCATGCAAAGGGAGGAGGCAGAGGGGATGTAAAGGGACTGAGGAAACCCCCAGGAGGAGCCCCAGCGTTCAGGGTACCTTGGTGAGGTGCTAATGCAAAGAAGAAGTTTAGCTTAAGGGTTTGTGCAAGCTTTTTTCCACAAGCACCGGATTTAGTCTCTTCATTCTAAAGGTTTGCTAGGAACCACCCCAGTGCCCTCAAGAAATGCCACTGAAAACTTTTATTTGAGGGCTTTTAGCTCTATTAGATGACAAATATTTTAAAAGATACTCCACTCATTCTATAGGTGACTTACAGTAAATTTTAATGAGAGGTGGAGGCACAGGAGGGGCTGTGCGTGTTTGTTTACATTCTGAGTAGAAATCAGAGGATGAATCCTCCCGGGGGAGTCCTGCTGGGATGCACTCTTGCATGAACGCATTTCTGGGTATGAGAGAACCCCTGGCGTGCTGGTACTGTGTGTACAGAGTGAGGCTGTTACATGACATTTCTGGACAAAAACTGTATGTGAAGAAAAGGAGGGAGAAAGCAAACTCACAATCAAATAAAAGTAGGGAGGGGGGAGAGATGAGATTGCAGTTAGATTGTGGGTCTGGCAGCAGATGTTCTACACGAATCCAACTTGCTGCAGCCAGTCTGTTTCCATGGCAACAGAATCAGTAATTATTGAGCCTGGGAGCTCCCCCCTCCTTTCTCCCAACAAGGTGGAGGCTGATGAATATGAACTATCTCCAGCCCACCACTAGCTCTTTCTTCTTCCTCTTTTTCTTTTGTTTTTACTTCTTTACAAGAAAAGGGGGAGTGCTGAGAAGTACCAAGAAGAGGAGCTATCTCTTTATTGCTAGAAGAGCATAGGGCACTAAAACTAAGTGAAGTTATTGTTTTCTCTTGTGGTGCTATAAGAGAAAAGCTCTTCCTCGAAAAGCCGATGATCTCTGAAGATGCTAAATAAATGAGCAGGAGTTTCCCTGAAATGGAGGCTCCCTTTGATTGGCTGATCTTTCTGCGACTTCTGCCAATCAGAGCACCCCTGGGCTCCAGCTCCATAAACATAAGCAAAGCTACATGCTTATTTTTCTGGACTTGAAGTGTATACCATTCAAAGGTGTGCGGCGGGTCTCCATTCACATGGCTCAACTGGAAATCTATTTGGTGAACAAGCTCACTCAGGAACCATCCAGTATTCCAGCACGTTGTTCTTCTGGAGGTCGACTTTAAGTCATTTGGTGGCAACTGCAGCTTATAAGCAGTATCTGTAGTTGGGGAAAGATGGACTTACGGGAGCTTGGTGAGTAAACCACAGTCTTATGCATCTGTACGCTGGTATTAGCAGCCTGAGCTAAAATGTAGCTTTGTCTTATTGTCTGCCAAGAAAACGGTAAATTGGAACAAGCACATGGAAGAATAAGCACTCTAGGCTAGGGTTCCCATGATGTGTGAGCCTCTGTATTCCAAAGACTGCATGCATCGCATGGGTATGACTGGGTTTGTAGTTGACTGTGTGTTTTACTGGGACGTTGGTTTGTCTTGCTAGGATCAGTGTGAGGAGTGGAGTTTAGATTTATCTTCCTGGGCACGGATCCATTTCAAAAGAGATGCTTTTAAAACTAAATTTATGAGACTCGATCCTGTGCATGGCTGGGAAGAGAAAGAAGGGTGCAGGCACGGAGCTGAGCCGCCAGCTGCTTGATTGTCTTGCCGGTGTTTGCATTGTGAAGAGAGATGTTATTACAATGGTCTGTCAAACACTTCTTCAGACCCTCAGCCAAAGAAAGAAGCATCTCTGCTGGGTGCACTGCCATTCTTGCTCGGGAAGTATGCAACTGAGCTAGGTCGGGTCCTTTCTTCTTTCATGAAATCAGTCTCCAAATTGAAATATATTCTCTCTCTTTTTAAAAAATTAATTGCAGAAAGAGTTAGAGTGCAGTCAGAGAGATTCCGGCTGTCAAGAAGCATGCTTCTAAATGACTCTGTTTTGCATCCTTTGAAACCAGAGAAGGTTTGCAAAGTTGAATTCAAGGATTGGCTCTTTGCCAGGGAACCGATGCTCTGGGCTAGTGCTCTGCTCCCTGGGGTTTAATTTTCTGACACCGGTGATGAAATTTTCAATTTTGTTGAGTAGAAGAAGGAGGAATAAGAAAGCAGTGCTGTAAACAGGCAATGGAGGGGTGGCATTTGAAAGGAGAAACTCTTTGCCTTTAGGGACCCTTCTAGCTGCAAACTTAAATATATATGTGGTGAAATGGAACTCAAGTACTATCCTCAGATGTAGGATGTAGGGGTCCAGGGGAACTATAGTCCTTCCGAATGTGGCATTGCCTTTGGTTTGGGTGCAGAGAGTGGGGGCTGAACTTGGGGCTTCCAGCTCTACCTAAAAGCCTCTTCCTAGTGTCTCTTTGGATATTGAAGCTTCATTACTGTGACTTTTTTTTTTTAACACGATTTCCCGCGTTATATGCCAGGGAGACTGACAGCACACTTGATGTCTTCTATTTACAGTCCACTTGGGTTCAAGTAACAGAGAGAGAAAAAAGAGAAAAAAGCATTATCACCTGGTTCATAAATAGATGTATGTAAAGTAGTCATATATGGGCAGTCTCATTGGCTTGTCCTTTAAAACAAGGTCCTATTGGCAGAAGAGTGTTGTAGGTCTTCACATGGCTCTAAAGGGAATTTTCTGTGTCCTACATGGATTCAGTGATGAACGGGCAAAGAAACAAAAGAGTAGGAAGGTTCTGCCTGTAGAAAACTTGAAAACAGAGTGAGGGTGATTGGGTGTTTAGGAAAGATCTTCGCCTTTTGTGGCCGGTAAAGAGATAGGGTTGACTCTCTGGAGAGCGTGGAGCGTTTCCCAACTCCGCGTGACTGCATCCAACACAGGGGAGACCTGGCTGTGTCAGGTCACTGTCTTCCTGTCTGTTAGCTGAACCCCTCTAGAAATGTAGGCCGTCCTGTAATCCCCAGATGCTCAGGATGGTGTGCTGATTGAGAATGCCACCTGATTGGAGGCGAGTGTGAGCATCTCTCTGCTGCGTCTCACTCCCCCATACACCTCAGTATAGGCACAGTTTGGAGGAAGTCTGGTTTCCAGTGGCTCTGCATTAAGTGACAGCCACCTCATTAGAATGACCCTCCATCCTCTTTTGATCTCCTCTCTCCCCCTCTAGTGTCATTTGACATGAGTGAAGTGCTGGCACCTGTTGGCACAAGTGAGAGAAAAAATGTCTTTTATGGAAGCAGTCAAAATGTCAAAAAAAAAAAAGAAGAAGAGTAGTTATTAGCCTATTTTTTATCATGGAAATCTAAGAATTTGAAAGCTATGAAACTCTCCCCTGGCTTAAGAAAATACCTTTATGCCAAATCACATAACATTGTGGGGACAGCCCATTTCAGGGTCAAGTAAGATCTCTGCCCTGTGTGACGAGCCAAGAATTTATTATGTGCTCAAGTTCATTGTGTCCTTTTTGCAAATGGGTCCACTGTGTACTGCTACAGCCCTGTCTCACTCAACTGCTGGCTCAAGCAATGACTTCGGTATCTGAATGAGGCCCTGGATGTTCTCACCTAAGATCTGAATTAAGAAGTTTCGGAAATCATTATAGATCATGGTGGTTTTCTCACTCCTGAGCTTAGAGGGTTGGTGAAGCTAGAATTATGGGACTTGAAATGAAAATATTCTTTCAGGGACCAGAATTAATTGCATGTTTGTAACTGTTTATTTTGCTCCCAGAAGAGAAGGCTTCTTCCCACTACCTCTTCTTGGAATTTGTATGATGTGGGACATATTAGAAGGGTAAATGTACAGACTTCCTTGATGGTCCAATGGCTGAGACTCCACGCTCCCAATGCAGGGGACCTGGGTTCGATCCCTGATCAGGGAACTAGATCCCACATGTTGCAAATAAGAGTTTGCATGCTGCAGTTAAGACCCAGGATAGCCAAATACATAAATAAATATTTTTTTAAAATAAAGATAAATATAAAGACCAAAAAGTGAATTCCCTTAGATTTTTAAGTGACTGTCAGAGTTTCTCAATATAAGTCAGAGTGAATATAAATACATTGAATCTGATGCCTGAAATTGAGCATTGAGTTGGGATGGTAAGATTCCTCAGTTCTCCCAGCAGTTTGAACAAAATCAATTACAACAGAGGTAGTTAACCTGCCTTGAGCATTAAGTGTGTGCCAGGCACTGTTCAATATATTTTATGTAGATGTAATAGCTCATCGAATCTTTATAGCAGCCCAACAGGACTACTTGTATTCCTTACTTCCTAAGTGAGGAGATAGAGTGACCCAAAATGTAAAGAACTTGTTTCCATTTATCCAGCTAGAAACTGGCAAGTGCTTGGTGTTTTCACACACATTGATTTACCTCATTGCTGAATGTATGGGTGGATGGAGCCCAAGTGGGTAGAGGAAGGCAGTCTCCTAGGTCATCTAGTCTGACTGGTGGAGTCAGACCCCAGGGAGTTGAATTAAAGAGTCATTGCAATAATTAAAGTCAAATTAGAAAGGCATTGTGGCGTAGTTGAATTATTAATAATATAATTTAAAGAAAAAAAAATTGAACTAAGTAAAAACCTGTCACCAAAATGCTGCATTTGTTCAAACCCCCACCACCACACTGTGTTCCTGTGTGATGTGCCACCTTATTCTGCAGAGTATTTATTTGACTGGTATTAACTGGGTCAATTTCTATATGAGACCACCTCCTCCTGGGCCATATGTGAGAGGTGGGAGGTCACCCTTTCCATGGCTACCCTTTGCTTGCATTTTCCAGGAATGATTTGCAGTTGCCATAGCAATGGTGAGGGTCGTTAAGGGCCAGGAACAATAGAGCAGCCAGGGTGTGCATGACCCACAATGGCTATGGGAACCACCAGGGCTACCATGCCTTCTGAAGACTTGGCAAACAGGAATGATGGCCCCCACTCAGAAAGATTTCAGGTAGTGACAGAGGACATACGAACACGAAGCAACTGAAAGGTCAAGATTAGGCCTGGAAATCATCAAATGACATAGATTTCAAAATATGCACCTCAGAGTTGCCATCATTGAGAGGACTGGGGTAATGTGAAAGAGGGGTGAGTCTTCAGTTCCCACTTTAACCAGAGAATCTACATTCTATCTGTTTTGCAAACTGGCAATCTTCACTGAAGACTTACTAATGAAAAATGAAAGGAAAGGTTGGGTTCCTAGAAGGAAAAAAAAATTATTAACCTCAAAATTTTCAGTTTGGCAGATAAAGAAATGAAAAACTGCAACATAAAAGCAAGCTTACATTGCTATATGGAAAAGGAATCTGTAGGGGTCTTAATAGCAGCTTTTAAAAACATGGGTTATTTGTTATCCATGCCTAATATTATTCAGTTTCTAGTATTACACCAGGTATTAATATGTGTGGGCTTCTCTGGTGGCTCAGACAGTAAAGAATCTGCCTACAATGCAGGAAATGCAGGTTTGATCCCTAGATCGAGAAGATACCCTAGAGAAGGAAATGGCAACCCACTCCAGTATTCTTGCCTGGAGAATTGCACGGACATAGGAGCATAGTGGGCTACAGTCCACGCAGTCACAAAAGAGTTGGACACAACAGCAACAATTCATATGTGTAGAAGACATAATAATAACCGTTCAATAAACAATGTCCTCCAGAGACAATATGGCAGATCTCTTTCTAGAGCAGCACTGTCTAGTGGAAATACAATGCAATTTATGTCATTTTAATTTTTTTAGTAGTCACATTAAAAAAGTAAAAAGAAAAAAAACCCAAACTCCAAATCTGTTCATTTTAATAAATTATATTATTTAACCCAGTATGTCCAAAATATTATCCTTTCTATAGGAAACTACAAAATTATTAACAAAATATTTATATTCAAGTTTTTCATGCTAAGTCTTTGAAGTCTGACATATATTTTACACTTACAGCACAACACAATTTGGAGACTGAATTTTCACGGGAAATCTGTATTTAGATTTCACAAAATTTACAGTTACAAAAGTAGATTCAGGAACAGAAGTTGTTCTAAACACACTTAGAAGTTTTCCAATAACTGAAGTATCAATGTTAAAATTTAAATTAGCTAAAATTAAATAAAATTTCAAATTTCAAAAACAAAAAAATGCAAAACAGACAACAAAACACCTGAACTGCATAGTCTCATGAACCACATGTTTCAAGGTTCCCACGACCATGTGTGGTTCGTGGCTGCTCCCCTGGACAGTGTAGTATTGAACCCTCAGAGAATTCTCCTTATAAATTAGGTCAGTTACATTCCTCACTTACTCATCAGGCCATGGCACCTTGATCTCTTGCAGGCTTGCCCTGCTAACAAAGAGAAAAACCGTATGTTAGTATTCACAGATGTGTTTACCTTTTGCCCTTAACCATTGTATGTGTCAAATCCAGCATATAGCTAAATCTTGGTTGCTCCATTGCACTGTTTGGCATGGGGGAATTAAAAGGTATGCTATTCTGCATTGCAGAAAGTCCCATACCATCCGTGGCATTTTTCAGTCCTCAGATATCTTGGCCTTGCCACTCGCTGCACTTTGGAACTACTTCATTCAACTTAATATGCTCAGGGAACATGAGTTTCATTTTAATAATAAGCTAAGCAAACCAGAATAAGAAGGTAACTTTGCTGCAAACAGAATTATCTGTTTGCATAATTGAGGCTAAGGGATGATTTAACTGATGTCATCTTATTCAATTCTGCAAATTTTATTTACCTATAAACATTATTGAGGGCTTCCCCTGGTGGCTCAGTGGTAAACAACCTGCCTGCCAATGCAGGAGACATGGATTTGATCCCTGGGTCAGGAGGATCCCCTGGAGAAGGAAATGGCAACCCACTCCAGTATTCTTGCCTGGAGAATCCCATGGACAGAGGAGCCTGGTGGGCTACAGTCCATGGGGTTACAAAAGAGTCAGACATGACTTAGCGACTGAGCAACAACAACACATAAATTAATGACTGAATAGTTCCTGCAGTTAATTTGGTCTTACGATCTTTACCTTCAACATCAGATGGCATCCTTATCTAAAGTTTTCTTTTTATAAATATAAAAGCAATCATGAAAACAGAATCAACCTCTTCAATAACTGGATCAAAATGATGCTACAAAGTCTTCATCAGTTCAGTTCAGTTCAGTCGCTCAGTCGTGTCCGACTCTCTGCGACCCCATGAATCACAGCATGCCAGGCCTCCCTGTCCATCACCAAGTATCCAGTTCCAGCCTCCTAAAGATATTCTGACATTGACAATTTTATCCCAGTCTGCCAGTAGAAGGATAAAGCTCACTCCAAGCTTGGTGCTCTTAGACCTTCCATTAATAAAGAGCTCTTTTAGAAATAATAGAAAAAATTGAGAAAGGAAAAATAATTCCATACGGTTAAATACCATCCCTAGAAGTGAGGATGCCTTCTGGTTCAACTTGACAATGTTGAAAAGCATGTTGGACAGAACTGTCAAGGAGAATGCCTTGTGCAGTTAAGCACTCAACAAATGTTTGTTGGGGGAAATTGTGTGGGTCTTTTGCAGCTTCTTTCTTTCTATGACATGACTTAATCTTTTTGTTCTGAGACAACAGTGGCAAACCAAGTAGATTAAACCATAGGCAGTGTTGATTCTTGAGGGCAAGATGACTTGGTATGTGAATCTGCTGATATTTGGCCAAGCCAAGAGCTAATCCACTCAATGATGAATGAAAAGAAGTGCTGTGGGATTTCAGTAATTACAGAGACACTGGGAACTAGCTGTATGTTACATAAGTAAAATTATCATTACAGTAATTGCTTTCGCATTATCACAGGATTTTGAAGTTCACTAGCTTATTTAGTGTAGAAAGTCAGGACTAGAAAAGTATCATATAGAGGACAGAGCAGTAGTCTCGTATTGTCATCTCAACTTTAAGAATTAAATTTTACAAGTCACTTAACCCTTATGCTCCTCAACATCTTCACATGGGTAAGGAGGAGTTTAGATTTGGTGACTTCCCAGGTCATATGTGTGTCAAGTTGGAAACATTCAGTCCTCCAGGGCCCATGCTCCATTGATTATAGTAGTCTTTCCCACTGTACCCAGATAGAGCTTCAGAATCCTTCTTAACACAGCACTAAGTCAGCCATTGCCAAAGGATCAGAATTGGCTTAAAGCTGAAACTGATTTTTCATCCTCTCCTAGGTCGCTTCATCAGCTTGGTGCCTTGTGTAAGACTTTGGAAAGGAACATACAGGGAATTATCATCAGTATGCAGGGTTTCAGCTATAAGGGAATGACAGTTCTTGCCTCAGCCCCTTGCTCAGCTGTTCCATGGAGGTGTTGCCATCTGACAGGGACGGCTGCAGCCTGGCACTTTGGGAGCTCACTTCTCTCTTCCTTTGAGCTCTAAGTGATGAGGGACCTGTCAAGGAGAGCAGTTCACTGGCATCATTCCCAGACCTGGAAGCATAATGAAATAAAATTTCATTCTGACTTGGTTGGAATTCTTCTAGATGAACATTTGAGATAGCATCTGGGGCAATTCTAACATCCAATTGCCTGGTTGAAATGAAGCACCCATCAGCTATTGGCTTTCATTCAGCCAGAGCCTCTTGGGACAAATCATTTCTATCTAAAGCCTGCCCAGTCCAGAGGTCCCAGCAGGTGATGCAGAGCCTGCACATGTCTAACGGGCCAGTAAAGTGAAATCTGCATTTCAGAAGCTTTACCGTTTACAAAAATTGATTTCAAAGCAGGAAGTGTCTGAAAGTCACCAACACTGGTACTCCCCCTAGACTCCTCAACATTAAGGCTTTAATTTGAGACTCGGGTTTGGGGGTTATTATGCTGGTGCTGTCCATTGGTACTCTTTCTAGTACCCCAAAGAGTGGGAGCAGGGCCACACCCCTCCAGCTATAGAGAGTGGTAGGGTTTGAGGGGCAAAAGCCCTCATTGACTCCATGAGCCAGGCTCAAATGCCTTTGCAAATTAGACCCAACAAGCTTTGCAAAGACCACCTTATGGACCATCCCTGTCCGTTCTGAGTTTCCCAAGCACTGTGCAGATGATCATTTAACCTTTATGAATCCTAGTTTTCCTTATCTGTTAAAATAGAAGTAAAAATGCATAACTCACAGGGCTGTTGAATGAAAATTAGAGTGATGTCTGTGTGCGTGGTTCAGTTCAGTTCAGTTCAGTCGCTCAGTCGTGTCCGACTCTCCGCAACCCCATGAATCACAGCACGCCAGGCCTCCCTGTCCATCACCAACTCCCGGAGTACACTCAAACTCATGTCCACAGAGTCGGTGATGCCATCCAGCCATCTCATTCTCCGTCGTCCCCTTCTCCTCCCGCCCCCAACCTTTCCCAGCATCAGAGTCTTTTCCAGTGAGTCAACTCGTCGCATGAGGTGGCCAAAGTATCGCAGTTTCAGCTTTAGCATCAGTCCCTCCAATGAACATCCAGGACTGATCTCCTTTAGAATGGACTGGTTGGATCTCCTTGCAGTATAAGGGACTCTCAAGAGTCTTCAACACCACAGTTCAAAAGCATCGATTCTTCGGCGATCAGCTTTCTTCGCAGTCCAACTCTCACATCCATACATGACCACGGGAAAAACCATAGCCTTGACTAGACGGACCTTGGTTGGCAAAGTAATGTCTCTGCTTTTTAATATACTATCAAGGTTGGTCATAACTTTCCTTCCAAGGAGCAAGCGTCTTTTAATTTCATGGCTGAAATCAGCATCTGCAGTGATTTTGGAGCCCAAAAAAATAAAGTCTGACACTGCTTCCACTGTTTTTCCATCTATTTGCCATGAAGTGATGGGACCAGATGCCATGATCTTTGTTTTCTGAATGTTGAGCTTCAAGCCAACCTTTTCACTCTCCTCTTTCACTTTCATCAAGAGGCTTTTGAGTTCCTCTTCACTTTCTGCCATAAGGGTGGTGTCATCTGCATATCTGAGGTTATTGATATTTCTCCCGGCAATCTTGATTCCAGCTTGTGCTTCTTCCAGCCCAGCGTTCCTCATGACGTACTCTGCATACAAGTTAAATAAGCAAGGTGACAATATACAACCTTGACGTACACCTTTTCCTATTTGGAACCAGTCTGTTGTTCCATGTCCAGTTCTAACTGTTGCTTCCTGACCTGCATACAGGTTTCTCAAGAGGCAGGTCAGGTGGTCTGGGATACCCATCTCTTTCAGAATGTTCCGCAGTCTATTGTGATCCACACAGTGAAAGGTTTTGGCATAGTCAGTGAAGCAGAAATAGATGTTTTTCTGGAACTCTCTTGCTTTCTCCATGATCCAGCGGATGTTGGCAATTTGATCTCTGGTGCCTCTGCCTTTTCTAAAACCTGCTTGAACATCTGGGAGTTCACGGTTCACATATTGCTGAAGCCTGGCTTGGAGAATTTTGAGCATGACTTTACTAGCGTGTGAGATGAGTGCAATTGTGCGGTAGTTTGAGCATTCTTTGGCATTCCCTTTCTTTGGGATTGGAATGAAGACTGACCTCATAAGGAGAAAACAGTATGATTATACTCCTTGGGTAGAAGCCATTTATTTTTCATATCTTATAGAATGTCTAGCTCAAAACTCTTTGGCTATGGAAGATTCTCTACTTGGACAACCAGGGCGCTTGCTGTCTGCTCTCAGGTCATTCTCCTTAAACCACAGAGGCTATCCCAGCTCTGCTAGTGCTGGAGGCCACCCAGAAGAGAGCACTGCCCTTAGAACCCCATTGTTTGTTGTTTAGTCACTAAGTTGTATCCAATTCTTTTGTGACCACATGGACTGTAGCCCACAAGCCCACTGTAATTCTTGGGATTTCTCATGCAAGAAGACTGGAGTGGGCTATCACTTCCTTCTCCAATGGATCTTTCTGACCCAGGGATCAAACTGGCATCTCCTGCATTGGCAGGCAGATTCTTTACATTGAGCCAACAGAGAAGCACTTAGAACCAAAGCCCAAGATAAAAGTCCCAGCTTAGCCACTACTAAGATTTAGGTCTTGCCATGTTACCTCTCCAATTATTAGTATTTTTTCCCTCACAGATAAAATATAAATATTATTTCCACTAATCTGACATATAGAAATGTCTAAAGAACAAATGAATTTACATGTTCCATGTGCTTTGTGAATTATGACATAAAGTATTACTATTATTATTTAAAATCTAATACCTCCTAACTACTCAGCCTTTTTTTTCTGAGGAAGGATAATTGGGAAGATGATTCTGGAGACAGAGTACCAGAAGCTCCAGGATGATGATGTATACTTTCCTGATTTTGGAAGCCAGTCAAGATCAAACAATATTGTGCTTCTAGGCAGATGCCTTGTGGCATTCAGGGATACTGTGAACTGCCATAAATAATTGGTGGTGTTTACATTTGTAAGTCAAGATGTTCTTGGGTCTCTGCAGATGGCCCATAAATCTTTCTGGATAGCCAAGCCTTAGCCATACAACACCAATTCTGTCCTTCTTCTTGAAAACATAATAAAAAGCTTTGAAAGCATGCATATTTTGAGTTCTTCTCTCTGCAAATTCTCAGACACTTCTTGATAGCTTTCTTCCCCTCCCCTGCTCACCCTCTACCATCGCCAGCCATGGACTTCATACCCCTGAATTATACATTCTGTCAAGAGAGGAGGTGTGATTTCTTCCTTTGTAACATCTGGTGATCTGTTTATTGTATTCCCGTAACATCTTAGATCTTGAGGAAACCTGAGTCCCAGGATGTCAAATAAATTTCATCTGGTGACAGCCTGGGGGTACTGGGGGTAGTTACCAGGGCTCTGCATCTGGACTCAGTGGTCCCATGGATGGCAAGGGGAGAGCAGCACCATGCAGTTACCTTATTACACGTAGAAAAAGTAAGGCTCAGAGAAATTGATTGACTTGCTAATATGTCTCTGTTAACAAAGGACAGTGGCCACATTTCCTTGATCTCCCAATTTATTTAACAGTCAATACTTGCTGAATGCCTACTGTGTATGAGTTCTAGGCCTTAGTATTATCTGTGAACATAGATAATCTATGACAATCTATGGATTAATCTGCATGGAGGTTTATTTTTAATGCAATCATTAGTGTCAAAATTGGAGTTGTCTAAAATACAGAGGCTCTGATAAGACAAATTTCTGACAGACAAGTTATTTATATATTCATTAATTTGTTCATGCATTCACTTTTGCATTTATTTCCATTCCCATTTGCATAAAAAATAAATATCTACTTTCAAAAATTGGGGCACTTTCAAAAGTTGTTTGAAAACAACTTGAAAGAAATCAGTGAAAACAAATTGGCCAATAACTGTCCTTACCTTCTGCCTTCTTTTCTCCTGGTCTCTGTTTATGGCCTTGCTGGCACAGAGTTAGAAATGAACACAGAAGATCTGAATTGTAAGAGCAAACACAAGAGCTGTTCACTCTTTTAGTTTTTCAAAACAACTTACAAGGTGAAATTTGGATGAACCAGATTTTTTTCACATTACCAGAGGTTTCTGAACTGTTAGAATTGTCAAAGAAGAAATAATGCAGCTATGGTGATCGAGAACTGTGGCAACTCCATGTTTCCTGGGCAGAGGTATAAGTAGCAGTGGATAGGAAAATCTTTTAGCTCGATATCTGAGCACTATAGGAAACTATACAATAATCACACTAACTGTATATAGCGAGCTATCGTTTTCTTCCACCCCTGCTTAATTTATGTCCTTCATAAACTCACTCCCAGTCACTTGCTTCAAGGCCAGAGTAACGTTAGAAACATTTGTTTTGGTGGGCATGTGAATTGTGCCTTCTCTGTGCTAGGCACTTTATATATGCTTAGGTCCTTTTAATGGAATTTCACAAAACTTTAAAAAAATATTTTTAGTGTAACTATTATTTTTAAATAACCACATGCCGTGGTCTATCAGGATACAAGTTTCTACCAAAAAGTGCATCCCTGTATACTCAAAGGATGGATGGAAGTCGAGAATCAGGGAGGCTTTAGTGTGATTCTCAGTCTCCATCCTTTTTCCTAACATAGTTTCAGTATGGTGCTAACAGCAATGTTAAAAGACATTATATTCCTCTTTTACCGGTAGGGGGACAGAGATGTAGAAGAGTTAGCTTATGATCCATCTAGTAAGTGGCAATGAAAATGGAAGTGTTAGGCCCTCAGTCATGTCCTACTCTTTTCAATTCCCTGGACTATAGCCCACCAGGCTCCTCTGTCCATGAAATTCTCCAGGCACGCATACTGGAGTGGGTTGCCATTTTCTTCTCCAGGGGATCTTCCTGACCCAGGCATTCAACCTGTGTCTCCTGCGTTGCAGGCAGATTCTTTACCATCTGAACCCCCAGGGAAGTAAGTGGAAGAATGGAATTCAAATCCAGGTCTCTCTGACTCCCAAGCCTCCTATATCAACTTGTCAATTTGAAAGTCACATATATATATGAGGCTTTCATATATATGTAAAACCTATATATACATATGACTTCCAAGTTGACACATATATACACATATATATAGATATATCTATATATATGACTTCCCTGGTGGCTCAGAGGTTAAAGCATCTGCCTCCAATGCAGGAGACCTGGGTTTGATCCCTGGGTTGGGAAGATCCCTGGAGAAGGAAATGGCAACCCACTCCAGTACTGTTGCCTGGAGAATCCCACAGACGGAGGAGCCTGGTAGGCTACAGTCCATGGGGTCACAAAGAGTCGGACACAACTGAGCAACTTTCACACACACACATATGCATATATATATATTCTGTTTCAGAGAAATACAATAGCATGATTAACAGCTAACATTTGAGCATAAAATTCTATTATGAAAAAACAGTTTATGAGTAGAATCAAGATAGAATGGGAAAAATGGGAAGCAGGAATGAGAATTTGAGTTCTAGGACAGAAGTTCACAGAAGTGACTCATGGGCCAGATCCAAGCCATGGCCTATTCTTGTAAATAAAATTTGATTGGAATCTAGCCATGTCCATTTGTCTGTGTGCTGTCTGTGACTGCCCTTGTGCCACAATAGCAGTGTTGATTAGGTATGACAGAAACTGCCCGGAAGGCTTAAAATTATATTTGACCTTTTATATTAAAAGTTTGCTGACCTGTATTAAATGAGAAAAATGAAGATGTAAAATTTCCAGCTATTAAAGGAGAACTTATTCACGTATGGGTATCAAATCACTCTTGTATGCATATCCAATGATATACCTTTAAAATCAATGCAGCCATTTTATTTTTAAATATCAACACTGTGATACACTGAAAATTATATTCTTAGCAACTATTTCAACTTCAATAAAAATTTTTCCTAAGTCAATATAAAAATGTGTTAAAGAGTGTGTAGATTTTTTAAAAATAGAGAGTTAGGAGACCAGTGCTCTAGAAGACAGGATCAGGGATGGGGCTTTCCATAGTTCAAGGTCATCCAGTGATGGAGGGAATTTGTTTTCTTCTCATGGGGCAAACTGAGCCCCAAGAGTACATGTCACCCCTCAATCAAGCTATTCTCCAGCAACCTCGAGGGCTAGCTGATGGAAGTGTGGGACTCTAAAAGAATAGTGCTAAAGAGTGATTTCTTAGACATCTGGGGTCAGTCCTTCAGATCAGAAATACCCTTCATGAGCCTCTGCACTGGCCTTTCTGTCAGCCAGCAGTGCTCTTTAAGAAAGTAGAAGGCTGGGCTTTTCATGATGTACCTGAAGACTTGATGGGAGTCTGTGCTGTGCTCTAGCTACCCTGACTGTGGGTTGTACTAGACAAGTGGATGTTTAAACCTGTCTAGCAACCTTGATGTATTTTAGGAGTTGAATTGTGTCCTCCTTCAAAAAAGCTATGATGGTCTTAACCATCAGCACCTCAGAATGTGACCTTATACAGAGGTAGGGTCTTTACAGAGGTAATCAAGTTAGGTGGCAGATTTTTAAGGAAGTTTATTGTATTTATGAGTCTGTATCCCTTTGTGTGAGAGAAACCCAGAGAGGGTTCGCATTTGCTTTAAAGCATAAACCCCTCACCCATTCACAACTCTTGCTACTCTTAGTTTATCTTAGAAAGAGATGTCAGTAGAGACATTTTTCAGGGTTAATAAAATTAACTTTTCACAAAGATTTTTTTTTCTTTTACAAATGGAGCTATAAGGTTATATTTGAAAATAACCCTCTTAAAACCAGCCAACATCCTTACAACAAATTTTTGCTGCCATATTCACTAGAATTATCAAACAAAACAAAACAAAACCCATAGGTTCATCTTTGTTCGTCTGCAGGGATGTGCCCTGAGACCAAATCCCCCCTCCCCTCACCCCCATCATCCCTTTAAAGAAATGTGTATTTTTATCTAGAATGATCTTTAATTAGCGTCAGCATATTTTCCAGAAGTGCTGGAGACATTATATGTACACCATTACGGAAGTATTATGAGGCCTATGTATTCTGCTGTTTCAGTTCAGTTCAGTTCAGTCGCTCAGTCGTGTCCGACTCTCCACGACCCCATGAATCACAGCACACCAGGCCTCCCTGTCCATCACCAACTCCCGGAGTTCACTCAAACTCATGTCCACAGAGTCGGTGATGCCATCCAGCCATCTCATTCTCCGTCGTCCCCTTCTCCTCCCGCCCCCAACCTTTCCCAGCATCAGAGTCTTTTCCAGTGAGTCAACTCGTCGCATGAGGTGTCCAAAGTATTGCAGTTTCAGCTTTAGCATCAGTCCTTCCAATACTGTTGCATTAATCTGCACAAAGTTATGCATTTTTTTTTTATGCTTCTGTCACTTTTTAAGTCAGACTTTCTCATGAGCTAACATTTCCTCGATGGTTTCTGTTTCCTCCCTCCCTCCCTCCTTTTTGTCTTTTTTTCCTTCTCTTTCTCTTTCTTTTTCAGAAACCACCTTATCAATTTTTGAAAAATGTGAACTGTTGCGTGGTCTGCCATTTGGCCCTGAAACAACTCTGGGCCCTCATGGCCTGTTTTTATCTGCACCATATGAGTTTATTTCATCAGAACTTCATGTATTTGGATAGTAATAAACAACACAGAATCTAAAAAAAAAAAGTTAAAATGAGGTTATTAGAATGGGCCCTAAGCCAAGAAGGCTGGTATCCAGATAAAAAGGGGAAATTTGGATCCAGAGGTAAGACATGAATGGAGGGAAGATGACGTGAAAAGACACAGAGAGAAGGCACAAGCTGCTACCAGAGTACCTCTGAGGATGGAGGCACGGGACCAGGGAGGCTTTGGTCCTGGCCCCTCGTCTCCTTCCTACCCTTAGAGAAGTCCAGCAGAGTATTTAAGATAAAAAACTCTGGAGCCAGAGCTTTTGGGTTTTAAATCCTACCTACCAGCTGTGTGACCTCAGGACAGAATAGCCTCACTTGTTAAATAGAAGAATAGTGTGTGTGTGTGTGACTCACTCAGTCATGTCCAACTCTTTGAGACCCTATGGACTGTAGCCCACCGGGCCCCTCTGTCCATGGCATTCTCCAGGCAAGAATACTGGAGTGGGTTGCCATTCCAGAGGATCTTCCTGACTCAGGGATCTAACCCGGATCTCCAGCACTGCAGGTGGATTCTTTACCCTCTGAGCCATGAGAACTCACAGAAGAATAACAGTACCTGCCTTATAAGGTTATTGTAAGAACCAACAGAGATAATGCCATGTGAAAGAGTGATTGGTACATAACAAGTGCTCAGCAATGAAGTGTTCATTATTGGAGATCAAAAGAACAACCACCTCGGACCCATGAATCACCTAGCAAGTACTACCTGCATGCTCCTCTGGAATTCTGGAAGTTTTATTTGTGAAATGACCATATACATGTTTGAAGTGGGTTTTTAAAAAAAATCTCTAATCATCTTTTCTCTTGCTTTATCCTGTCTTATTCTTGCAAAGGCTAATATTTGAGAATAGCCAGCATGCCTTATTAATCCTTTAAAGAAAAAGTATCTGCTCTGGTACCAGTTGGCAGTTAGATTTCATCAGTCACTTGAGATTATGGATTAACTCACTGATCTTCCTACCCTTCGAGCTAATTAGCCTTTGGACAAATATAGCCAGTCACAGAAGCCAGGCACAGCTGACCAAACACATCTTAAAGTAGATCTGGTGGGTAAATAATGCCAAGCTTACTTAGATCTCTCGATGATACTGCTTTTCTGAGTCACTAGAATCTTGATGGTCTGTCTTTCCCAGCTAGAGTTGAAAGTGAGGTGTTTACAACCCTTCAAAGCAATAGGATATATGTGACTAATTAAACTATCTATCTTTTCCCTTCCTACCACCACCACCCCCCATTTAAAACTATTTCTTCTCTTATGTTCTAAAATAACTGGTCCAGTTTGGCTTTAAATGATTTCAGCATATCCTTTGGGACCCTTGTGTAACAGATAAGGGAGACTTTCCGACATCCCCAGCTGAAATGCAATTTTTCTCAATGTAATTTAATTACCAATACTTTGGCTACCTGATATAAAGAGCTGACTCATTAGAAAAGACCCTGATGCTGGGAAAGATTGAAGTCAGGAGTAGAAGGGGAGGACAGAGAATGAGACGGTTGGATGGCATCACCGACTCAATGGACATGAGTTTGAGCAGACTCCAGGAGATAGTGAAGGACAGGGAAGCCTGGTGTGCTGCAGTCCAAGGGGTCATAAAGAGTCAGACACAACTGAGCAACTGAAAAACAACAAATTTAATTACTGCCACCTGCCAAGACTTTCTCATACCTCTATAAAGCACCTTACACAGTTCATGTCTCACCTTGGTGCTAACGCCTGCTAAGTGCTTGTAGATAATTGTCATATCCTTTTAGATTGTGTTTGGTGAAACTAAAAATTTTTATTCCTTTCATTCTTTGCTAAAGATGACCTCTCCAGGTAATTCTTCTCAAGCTCCTTCAGCTGAAATTATTCTCATACTGTAAAATCATAGACAGCCTGACTATCAAGTCCTCAGCAGTTGCAAGGAGCTTCTTGGTGGGGCGCCATCCCGTTGGTAGTGACAGCTGGAATGGCAAGCCCCTCATGGTATCCAGTTCTGTTGGCTTCTTCCACAATGTCTCCTCGCACGGGCAGCCTGCACTGTGCATCTGTGTTCTTCTGAGTGACCCCTGCTTCTTCCTGATCCCACAGGGCAGAGTTCTGGTGAACAGATTCTAGACTGAGTGACCAGCTCTGACATTAAACAAACACGTACCTAAGTCACTGGGTTTGGGGTTTTGTTCTTGCATTTGAGGAAACAGAAAATAAGAAATGGTTTTGCTCTTGTCTTAGAAGAGTAGTAGAAGTGTGGTCATTTTGCATTGTCATCAATATGCATTGATTCAACAAAACATTTATCAAGTGAATACTAAGTGCCTAGTACTGTGTTTGGTAAATGGGAAGAATCCAAAGAGAATACAATCTAGGTTTTGCTCTCAGGATCTTAGAAAAGAGTGAAAAAATTTACGAGATAGTAAATCATCTTGAACAGTATTATCCAGTTAATAGCAAAATTGAGAGCTTCAAAAAGAGGAAGTCGTAGGCCACCATTCCGTCATTTGTATGTTTGGAAAAATATCTCATGGCAAAGAGCAATGCACTCTATGCTTGCATGGGCTTCCCCAAACCATGCTCTCATGTCTGATACCCAAGTGGCATGTGTCTAAATGAACTGTGATAATATGAGTTTATTATACAGAATGAACTATATTTGACATGGAAAAATGACCAAGAAATATTTCTCAGTGAACAAAAAAGTTAGGAGGATAATACACAGCACCTTACCCCTGGTATTTGTGTGTATGTGTGTGTTGGTTGTATACATGTATTTGTGTCTGTTTCCATATATGAAAAAAAGTCTGGAAAATGAATAAGACAATGTCAGGAATGAGTAACTAGAGAATGAGATGGAGGAACCCAGAAGAAGACTTTTATTTTTAATATGATGTTCTCTTGGACATATTTTTGCTGTAAGTACGCAATGACTTTTATATTTATTTTAATTTAATCATCAAGTGAATTTTTTTTAATATAAATCTTAATAAAATATTGGTCATGGTGGTTTAGTCACTAAGTTGTGTCTGACTCTGTGTCTGAGTCAACCACATTGACTCTAGCCCACCAGGCTCCTCTGACCATGGGATTTCCCAGGCAAGAATACTAGATTGGGTTGCTATTATCTTTTCCAAGGGATCTTCCTGGCCCAAGGCTCAAACTCAGGTCTCCTGCATTGCAAATGGATTCTTTACTGACAGTAAAAATAAAAACCTTTTACAGTATTATCAATATAGGAAAGTATATTAACTCTGAATTTGATTGTGGAAGAGACATAATTTAGAGTTTGTTTTGGAAATATTTAAAGCAGTGATTTCATTCCTTGGTGCACATTATAATTACCTATTGATTCGTTTAAAATTGAGAGACCCAATTGGATCACCTTAACTTTATAAACCAGAATTGCAAGTAAGGCTTAATTGTGTTTAAAAACAACACACACAACACCTCACCACCAACAACTTACTCAAGTGATTCTGATGTGTACCAACTCAAAGTACAGAGCTAAAGAGGAAGTGAAAGATGGAAAATGCCACCTATTGTGGCCATATACACACCAAGTTAAACTTCCTAAGAAAAGATAAAAATCTTAAGTTACATTATAAAACAATATATAATCATGTTCTAGTCACAAGGTAACCACCTAAATAAATGATAGACAAAAATTTTGAAAGAAAAATAGAGCACACAAGTCAGAAAGAAAGAAAATAGGAATAGCAATATGGACATCAAAGAAGAAATTAATCCTAAAATCATCAAATTGGATAAAGAATCATTTCATAGATAAAATGTTCAAACTAAAACAATAAAAATAGTCATGAATCTTTATTCACAACATATCAATATTATTAAAGGAAAAGGAAAAGTTAAGAAAAAAAGAGTGGGCAAAAATATAGTTGTGCTAAAACATTACTGCATTATTAATATGTTATCAAATTAAATATATAGAATATTTTTAAAACATAGGTATCAACCAATAGGTGCATATTGAATTGACACCTATCTTACACTGAATTGTGCCTTCTTTTCAGGGATCTATGCAACTTTTTAAAGAAAATGTGTCACATGGCCAAAGATCCTTAATAAATTCTCAAAGTAACAGGCTTTTCAGTAACTACTGAGTTAAAGAAGAAATAAAAGCTACAATTAGAGGCTATTTAGAAAGTGGTGACAGTGAGAACATGACATGACAAACGTTACAAGATACAGCCAAAACTGTCTTCATGTGATATATTTATAGCCCTGAAAATCATTATTTTCATAGAAAGAATGAAAATAAATAAATCAAGGACAAGTTAGAAAACAACAACAAAGGAACAAAGAAGGTGCAAGAAGATAAAAAAACAATAATAAACTAGAAAACAGAAACAATAGTGAATCCAAGAACTACTTCTATTAAATAATAACCATTGACAATTTTATCAAAGAAAGTATAGGGGAAACATGAATTTAAAAACTCATCATTGAAAATGAGACAAAAACAGGCATGGGGTGACTAAAACAGTGTTAATGAATTTTATGGGTGTCAAAATGCTACTATCCTAGATAAAGTTCAGTTAGTGCACAAGAACATACAAAAAATAGGAGAAGGTTCTAGCTAGAGACCTTTGGAACTTAGAAGGTTCCAAAACCCTAGGTCATAGTGTCCCAGTGCTTCCATCATGGGCTTCCATCATTAATCCCTAGGAAGTCAGCTGATCTTGCCAGATATTTAAATTCCTACTAAAAATGCCCCTTACTCATCTAGGAACACTGACTCCTTTTCCTTTTTTTGATCCTTTATCCTTTCTTTTTGTTAGTCTGAGCTTCTGGAAGCAATGGACACCCTCCCTTTACCAGAAGCACAAAATTTGGCAAACACTCCCCCTAGTGGCAATTTAACAAATCTCCTGAAATGACTTACCCAAGAGCCAGGGCTGAGAACTGGTGCCAGACTGGGTTAATGGAGGCACTTGTTAATGAAACATATTGCTGGGCTCCATGTCATAAGGGTATAACTTAAAATATATGCTTCGTCTAACAAGCATCATTAAAATACTCAAGTTTGGGTCTTTTGACCTAGGTTATGTATTCCTGTGTGGTATAGAAAAGAAAGGCAACGTGAGAAGAAATAAATTCCTATATACTAGCCAGAAGTGTTTGTATTAATTTCCTACACTGAACAGTTGTGAGAACACTTGCTGCTACTTTTCTTCCTCATACTACCTGCCAGTATATGAGAGTACAAATGACAGACAGGCCAATTGTTCCTGGGAATTGTTGCTTCATTATTCTCAATTCATATTTCTAAACATCCTCCATACCTTAGATTTCTCTTTCCACTTTCTAGATTACCATTCCATTCAGAACAGCCAGCTGATTTCATCAACATGCTGCCTATCACATTTTCCAGATGGTTAATGGGTCTCAACACTGGCCCTAATTCTAACCAGTGTTTCTATTCTGGCCCCTTTTGTAGAATAATTTGTTTCATGGTCAAAGTTTCTTTTCATTATTTCTTTGTAGTCTTTGGTAATCCCTTTTCACCACTTCCTTGTTCAAAACTGTCAAATGGCACATTAATTCAATTCATTGGTGTTAATAGTACTTGCAGGGAAGAAGAGACTGTTCATATGAATATCAACACAGTACTCAAATCGTTTATCATCTCCATGTAAAGTTTTAGAGAATAGATTTGTCATCATTATTGATTAAGAGAGGAAAGAGCCTTCTTGTTCAAGAATCACAGACAGGCGGTGTCCATCGCTGCCTCTGCTTCAGGAAGCAGGATCCTTATCATGTGAAACAGCATTATCTGAGGAGTAGCATGTGTGGATCAGGTTTTCAGACGTCTCACCTGAAAAACCTATGGTCCTAATATTCAGTATGACACAAGGATTTCAAATATAAATAACCTTTGAGCTTACGCATTGATTCAAGTCTCATTCCTATCTCAGAGGTGGCTTCCAAGGTATACAGTTCAGTCATATAAGAGTGACATTAAAACTAATGTTGGCAGAATGCCATTGTAGCATGACTTCTGCAATAATGAGCGGCTGAAAGTAGGCAAGATAATGTAAGATGTAAATGAGGTTGCATTCTGAAAGGAAGGCAGCCAGAGGTCCTGAGAATTAATGGAAAAGCTGCAGAAAAAAATATGGCGCTATTACACCAAGCACTTTCCGCTTTTCCTTTCTATTGCCTGACTGAGATGATTTGGCAGAGTTTAAAAATAAATGAACTATATTCATTTTTTCCTTCAGAGCTTTTCTTTGAAGGCATTCTGTAAGGAAAAAAAAAATGAAATACTAACACAGGCAGTATGGGGGGGGAACAAGACATGAAAATGTAAGCATTCTATCCAGTGGTATATGTTTAATAGTCTAACATTCCTCATGTGGGGAGATATGCCTGATTCCAATTAAGGTCATATCATATAGGCAAATGGGATGTTTCAAAGAGATGTTAATGATCTGCTAGGTAATGCAGAGGAAATGATGTTCTGAATGGGTTGCAGTAGCATCTGAACCTTTCCACTGCCATCTTCACACTGCAACATATAGTGTTAAGGATTATGTTTTTATAGCAATGCCATTCCAATTTTCAGTACTAACTAGAGACAGGATTCTTTTGCAGACTTATCATTTATGTTGATCATTGTTTTTCACGTTTTATTTTAGCCACAGAACCCATACTGTAAGCAGGGTGAAAGTACGCTTTGGTGATGTAAGCGAGGTTGGACAACATCTCAGAGATCCTTCCCTCCCCCCAGCTTTTTTCCAGTGTTTTCCTCACGTCTCCCTGTAGCTGAGTTTGCAAATAGTCTTCTGGGAGAAAGAACAAGGTTTCTTCTTTATAACCTAGGGAGGAAATGCCTTTAATTATTTATTCATTCTTTGATGAGATATATTTTCTCCAGTGCCTGTTGTAAGCCATCATCTCTAGGCATTGGGGATGCAACAGTGAACAGAAAGGGCCAAGAGTCTGCTCTCAGAGAGACAGTGAGAGAGACAGCCAGGCAACAGGGAGGTAGTTGGTGCTATGATGAAAGGAAAGAGTGATGGATGAAAAGATGAACGCTAGAGAGGGGGCTAACACAGGAAGAAGAGTCAGGTAAGAATGCTGAGAAAGTGTGGTCACATCCATCCAGAGCTTGGCAGTGTTTCAAGCAAAGAAAGCTTCTGAAAGCCCTAAAGTGAAGGTATTCACGATGTGTCTGACAGCCAGGCAGCTGGAGCCCCGTGAGGATGTGGAGGAGCTGGGTGTGCGTTGTGGCAGGTAGAGAGGTCAAAGGAAAGGAAGCTAGTTGATGGAGTGTCTGGTGGACCATGATGGAAGTTGAATATTTCTCATTTTATTTTAAATTTACTTTTCATTTTGGTTTAATTATTATTAAACCACTTATGATTGAGCTCTTCATATTTTTATTCCATCAGCTTCCTAAATGGCTTTGAGGTAACTTACATGTATGATTCCTAAACACAGTCCATTCAAGCTCAAGACCATTCACAGGGAGAATAAAGTAATAGTGAAACTGAGAATTTTAAATGTAGTTCTTTGTTTTCTCAGGGCCAGGGTTAAAAAAAAGAAAGAAAATGATGCCTTATGTAATTTTGGCTGGTTAAAAGGGAAGGCTATACGTTCTTAAGGGAAGGAACTTCTAAAATAAATTCGAACGTAATGTATTCCATTGGGTCTTATACAAGAAACATCAATAATTCTCTTTATGAATATTGAATACCTAATGTATGCAAACTGTTGACACTCTAGGGAATATAAACCATAATCAAACATAAATTCTGCCTTCCATGAGCTTGCAGTTTAATAAGGTGCAAATAAGCCTACACAATAACTATACTACAAAGTAAGATATAAAACAAATATAAGTTAGTTTTCAGAGTCTCTGGAAATGGGTCTTCATGAAATTTTATGTCAGTCACAGGTACGACATTAAAGCATGATTCTACAAGAATTTCATGGTTAGAGGTAAGAGTTAAAGTATCCAGCCAGGTTTATAGCTTTCCTGTAATCCAAGGACGTAACACACAGTACCCTGGGGCAGGCTCTGTGGGCTGGCTTTCTCTGCCCTAGTGCACCTCGCATACAGGCGCTGGTCCTCATTCAGTTCAAAGGTGACTCTTTGTCAGAGCCTCAGCTGCACATCATCTGTGTTGCTAACTGAAGAGACACTTGTATTTTGGATATCAGATGTGTAGGTGAAAAACTGACATCATTACGAAAGTTGAATAGTGCTTTCTTCTTTAATAAGAAAAAGAATGTATTTTAATAGTGTATGTTTTATGCAGAACTAATTCATGTAGAACTAATTGGTAAGTGACTCAGACAGTAAAAAATCTGTCTGCAATGCAGGAGACCTGGGTTTGATCCCTGGGTGGGGAAGATGCCCTGGAGAAGGGAACGGCAACCCACTCCAGTGTTCTTTCTTGGGCAATTCCATGGACAGAAAAGCCTGGCAGGCTACAGTCTGTGGGGTCGCTGAGTCAAACATGACTGAGCGACTAATACTTTCACTGTCACTTTTTCAGAACTAATTCAAGTTTATAGTTGAAGATAGAAAATGAAAGCATTTCTAAAGAAAAAACACTTATAATTCATCTTTCTAAATGAAAACACCGTTGATTTTAATCTGTGTTCCCTCAGACATTATTCTATGTATGTTCATGAGAATATCACACTATCTATTCTGGTTATGTGGTCCCCTTTTTTCATTTTAAACATAGAGACATGCTGTTCAGTGATATCATTAGTAATTGCTATGTGGCACTCTAGTGTACAGGTGTATCATTATTTGTTTAGCCAATCTTCTAGAGTTGACACATGAGTTGTTATTGATTTTTCAATGTTAGAATCAATGCTGGGATGAACAATCTTTATGTCTTTTCATACTTTTCTGTGATAATTCTCTAGAATTGGAGAGAACAGTGATTTGGGATAACTATCCTAGTTCTAACTGAGGCACACATGTACCCAAAACTTTTTCTTAAGACCTTTGCATTTGACTCTAACTGCAGATGATGCGAAGCCATCCTTTATACAGAGGGAAGGCAGCTTCAAAGCACCAAATGAGTCTCTGAATTTTAAATTATCATTTGTTTTTCCTTTCTTCCCACCCCAATGTCATTAAGTCCCTTAAATCAATCACTCAGGCCAGAGCATGGACGGCATTATCAGCTCCTATCATCTCTCAACAACTACCACATCCAATAAGTTACCAAGTTCTTTACTTTCTGTCTCCTAGACAATATCCTAAATCTGTATACTGACTTCTTCCATTTAGTTTATTGGTCCCTGATGACTGACCCTGAATTCCTATTGTTTGTTGTTCAGCTGCTAAACTGTGTCTCTTTGCAACCCCATAGATTACAGCACACCAGGCTTCCCTGTCCTTCATTATCTAATGCAGTTTGCTCAAACTCATGTCCATTGAGTCGGTGATGCCATCCAACCATCTCATCCTGTCACGTCTTCTCCACTCTTAATCTTTCCCAGCATTAGGGTCTTTCCCAGGGTGTCAGTTCTTCCCATCAGATGGCCAAAGGACTGGAGCTTCAGCTTCAGCATCAGTCCTTCCAATGAATATTCAGGACTGATTTCCTTTAGGATTGACTGGTTTGATCTCCATGCTGCCCAAGGGACTCTCAAGAGTCTTCTCCAGCACCACAATTTGAAGGCATTAATTCTTCAGCATTCAGCCTAATTTAAGGTCCAACTCTCACATCTGTACATAACTATTGGAAAAACCGTAGCTTTGACTATACTGACCTTTGTTGGCAAAGTGATGACTCTGCTTTTTAACACACTGTCTAGATTTGTCATAGCTTTTCTTCCAAGGAGCAATTGTCTTTGAATTTTGTGGCTGCAGTCATCATCCACAGTGATTTTGGAACCTAAGAAAATTAAATCTGCCACTGAATCCCTATAGAATTTTTTAAATGTTCTCCTCTTCTTAGGTTTGGCTCACCCTCTAATCCATCTTTCATACTTCATTGTAATGTAAATCTGATGATGCCATGGTCAACCTCAACATCTGTGATGGTGCCATATTGCTTTCTAGGTAAAATTCCAACCTTGCAGCTTGGCTTACAGGTGTCTGTTTCCGGGCCTAGTCACCTGGCTGAGTCCTGAGAATCTGTATGTTTTATAACTTCCCTGTGATTTCCATGCGAGCAGCTTGACCCTTCATGAACCCCAAGATGGGCACATCTTGGGAAGATGGGCACACAAGAAGCACTGGTCTATTTGGAACCCACTATAAAGCAGGAGGCTAGAGACAGCTGGAAACTTCCCTCAGCCATGGCTTAAAATTATCCAGCACAATGTGATTATTTTAGGAAAAATTTCTAAAGCATTCCACCAAAGAGCAGCATGTTTGCAAGTATAGATTAGAAAATTATTTCCTTTTAGAAAGCCTAATTTAATTAAGTGACACAATTTTTAAGCTATGAAGGCTTTTTCCTCCTGAGTCAGGATTTTTTGTTTCTCAGCTAGTACAAAACAGGTAGTGGAAATTAGAGACTGGCTCCAGTGACTACGACATGCTTAGCTGTGTAAAAGTATAAAGTATTGTTTCGTGGGGTAGAAGGGCAAGAGGTCATTTCATTTAAATCTTGTTAAAGCACCATGGGAAACATTTTCTTTTCAATTAAGATATTTAAAATATAGCTTTCTTAGAGCAAAAATGAAAAATCACTGAATCCTTTGTATTTCTTACAGAAAATGATATAAGTATCATCAAACTTAAAAGAAAAGAAAAAGATTTGGAACAGTTGTATGTTTTCTTGAGATTTATGGTGGAGTTTTTAAAGAAAAAACATATTTGTGAGAATGAAGAGGACATTGCTATAATAGAGGTTTATTTAACCTCATCTCTTCCTAATCCTCAAGGAGTTTGGTGGACTAAAATTCCCTAATTCTTAGGCAAGGTAATGTGAACGCCCTCAGTTCAGTTCAGTCGCTCAGTCGTGTCCGACTCTCCGCGACCCCATGAATCACAGCACGCCAGGCCTCCCTATCCATCACCAACTCCCTGAGTTCACTCAAACTCATGTCCACAGAGTCGGTGATGCCATCCAGCCATCTCATTCTCGGTCGTCCCCTTCTCCTCCCGCCCCCAACCTTTCCCAGCATCAGAGTCTTTTCCAGTGAGTCAACTCGTCGCATGAGGTGGCCAAAGTATTGGAGTTTCAGTTTTAGCATCAGTCCTTCCAATGAACACCCAGGATCGATCTCCCTTAGAATGGACTGGTTGGATCTCCTTGCAGTCCAAGGGACTCTCAAGAGTCTTCTCCAACACGACAGTTCAAAAGCATCAATTCTTCGGTGATCAACTTTCTTCACAGTCCAACTCTTACATCCATACATGACCACGGGAAAGGCCATAGCCTTGACTAGACGGACCTTTGTTGGCAAAGTAACGTCTCTGCTTTTTAATATGTTATCTAGGTTGGTCATAACTTTCCTTCCACTAGATAGTCATTAATATCATTAGCATTATTCCTAGAAGATACAGAGTTGGAATTTTAAAACAATTTTGGTTACTTTTCTTTCTGTCTCCACTAAAATGCAATTTTCACAAAACCAGAGTCTCTGTCTTGTTCGCTGTGGATCCCCAGGCCTTTGTTCATTCAGTTCAGTTCAGTCACTCAGTCATGTCCGACTCTCCGCGACCCCATGAATCACAGCACGCCAGGCCTCCCTGTCCATCACCAACTCCCGGAGTTCACTCAAACTCATGTCCACAGGGTCGGTGATGCCATCCAGCCATCTCATTCTCCGTCGTCCCCTTCTCCTCCCGCCCCCAATCCCTCCCAGCATCAGAGTCTTTTCCAGTGAGTCAACTCGTCACATGAGGTGACCAAAGTATTGGAGTTTCAGTTTTAGCATCAGTCCTTCCAGTGAACACCCAGGATTGATCTCTAGAATGGACTGGTTGGATTTCCTTGCAGTCCAAGGGGCTCTCAAGAGTCTTCTCCAGCACCACAGTTCAAAAGCATCAATTCTTTGGCAATCAGCTTTCTTCACAGTCCAACTCTCACATCCATACATGACCACGGGAAAAACCATAGCCTTGACTAGACAGACCTTGGTTGGCAAAGTAATGTCTCTGCTTTTTAATATGCTATCTAGGTTGGTCATAACTTTCCTTCCAAGGAGTAAGCGTCTTTTAATTTCATGGCTGCAATCAGCATCTGCAGTGATTTTGGAGCCCCAAAAAATAAAGTCTGACACTGTTTCCACTGTTTCCCCATCTATTTCCCATGAAGTGATGGGACCAGATGCCATGATCTTTGTTTTCTGAATGTTGAGCTTCAAGCCAACCTTTTCACTCTCCTTTGTTCATTGCTGCTGCTAAGTCGCTTCAGTCATGTCTGACTCTGTGCGACCCCATAGATGGCAGCCCACTAGGCTCACCCATCCCTGGGATTCTCCAGGCAAGAACACTGGAGTGGGTTGCCATTTCCTTCTCCAATGTGTGAAAGTGAAAAGTGAAGTCACTCAGTCGTGCCTGACTCTTAGTGACCCCATGGACTGCAGCCTACCAGGCTCCTCCGTCCATGGGATTTTCTAGGCAAGAGTACTGGAGTGGCTTGCCATTGCCTTCTCCACTCCTTTGTTCATTAGGCACCAGTAAATATCTGCTGAGTTAGTGTTTGCAAGCCAAAGAGTGAGGATTTTGTGCAATATACTCCTCTATGGAGATATAAAAGGAGAAAGAAATTTCATACTCAACCTGAAAGAAGCTTATAATAGCAGACATTACCTATTTTTCTAGCCCACTGGATCTATCCAATTATGATCATGCTATATACATTGCAATATGATTCTCAATAGAAAATCTATTTTGTCTTCTTTCATATCTATCCTCTGTTTTCTTTGTATACATCATCAATGCATATATTCTGAAATTGTCACTAATGTATGCCTCATATGTATGTGGAAGGGACTCTTAATTACCTCTAGGCTAGGTGTGCTCAGAGATTAAACTATACTTTTCAAAACCAGAGGTAAGAAAAAGTTGCAAGAGATACTGGGTTAGATGGTCTCCATCAGCATTACTCAGAGTGAGCTCTTTGAAACTGATTTGCAACAAAATGTAAATCAACTATGTCATTAAACACACAGTTTAGTTCAGTTTATACCTTTGCCTTAGTAAAACTTTCTCAATGAAGGAAGTGGCACATTGACTTGATTTCTCACGCAAGCTCTTTATCTTGTCGTCGAATCCCAAGCAGTTCATAGACTAAACACTGCTCTACAACCACATCTTGAAGGGCACTGATCTTCATCAAAGTCTTATCTACTTCAAGGAATCTCCAAACTGCCTTCTATAAAATTATTTGGCTGTGCCAGGTCTTAGGTGCAGCACGCAGGATCTTCAATTTTCATTGTGGCATATGGGATGTTTGAGCTGGGGTATGTGGAATCTAGTTACCTGACCAAGAATTGAACCCAGGCCCCCTGCATTGGGAACACAGAGTCTTAGCCACTGAGTCACCAGGGAAGTCCCAAAATGCCTTTTAAAAGTATCATTTTCAGTTTATTATACAGTTATTTCTCCAATAATTAGTTATGTGATAATTAATGTAATTAATTATATCTATGTATAGATGGATAGATAATGCCATATCAAATAATAACATCATAGAAAAATTTATTCAAGGCTGAAAGGTTAGAGAAAGGTTGGGGCTGTTTTGGTTGGAGTTCCCTTGGGTGGTTTCTGTGAGGAGGTAACACTGGAGCTGTGGAGAGAAAGCTATGTAATTATTGCTGAGAAACAGCATTCTGGGAAGAAAGAAGATCAGACTCAAGGGGCTTGAAATAGGAGCAAGCTTGGTGTTTAAAAAAGAGTGAGGCAGTCAGTGTGCCTGGAGGGTAGTGAACAAGGAGAGTGGCTGGGGACTGAGTCAGAGAGCTAGTCAGGGTCCAGACTTCACAGGGCCATGGAGAGAACCTTGGTTTTTTGTTTTCAGTAAGACACAGAGCCCTTGGAGATGGTGAGCACATGCGTGGCAGGATCTGATATGTTTTAAAGGGTCACTGTGACTGCAGAGGAGTAAAGGTGACGCGAGAGATGAGGATGCTGTTGCTGCAGGGATCAGCAGGCAAAGGATATGTGGCTTAGACTAAGGTGGAAGGGTTGGAGATGACAGAGAGCGGTCACATTTGAATTTGTGTTTCAGACACAGCCAATAGAATATGCTAACTGGATCTGATAGATGGGGTACGGGGTAGGACAGAATGAATGAAATTAAGGGTGACTCTCAGGTCTGATGGCACCATTTACGGAGTTGAGGAACACTGGGAAAGAACAGATCTGGGGTGAGGGAAGAGGAAGAAAGAGTTGAGTTTGGAGCTGTTGGGTGTGAGATACCTGACAAACATCCACGTACAGATGTGGAGAGAGCACTGCAATAGATGCATCTGACTCCTACAAAGAGGTTGGGACCAGAAGGTAATTTGAGAGTTGCTAGCAAAAGGCAGAGGCACCAGAGATCAAATTGCCAACATCCGCTGGATCATGGAGAAAGCAAGAGAGTTTCAGAAAAACATCTATTTCTGCTTCATTGACTATGCCAAAGCCTTTGACTGTGTGGATCACAATCAACTGTGGAACATTCTGAAAGAGATGGGAATCCCAGACCACCTGACCTGCCTCTTGAGAAACCTGTATGCAGGTCAGGAAGCAACAGTTAGAACTGGACATGGAACAACAGACTGGTTCCAAATAGGAAAAGGAGTACGTCAAGGTTGTATATTCTCACCCTGCTTATTTAACGTATATGCAGAGTACATCATGAGGAACGCTGGGCTGGAAGAAGCACAAGCTGGAATCAAGATTGCCGGGAGAAAGATCAATAACCTCAGATATGCAGATGACACCACCCTTATGGCAGAAAGTGAAGAGGAACTCAAAGGCCTTTTGATGAAAGTGAAAGAGGAGAGTGAAAAGGTTGCATTAAGCTCAACATTCAGAAAACAAAGATCATGGCATCTGGTCCCATCACTTCATGGGAAATAGATGGGGAAATAGTGGAAACAGTGTCAGACTTTATTTTTTTGGGCTCCAAAATCACTGCAGATGCTGATTGCAGCCATGAAATTAAAAGACGCTTGCTCCTTGGAAGGAAAGTTATGACCAGCCTAGATAGCATATTAAAAAGCAGGGACATTACTTTGCCAACCAAGGTCTGTCTAGTCAAGGCTATGGTTTTTCCCGTAGTCATGTATGGATGTGAGAGTTGGACTGTGAAGAAAGCTGATTGCCAAAGAATTGATGCTTTTGAACTGTGGTGCTGGAGAAGACTCTTGAGAGTCCCTTGGACTGCAAGGAAATCCAACCAGTCCATTCTAAAAGAGATCAGTCCTGGGTGTTCATTGGAAGGACTGATGCTAAAACTGAAACTCCAATACTTTGGCCACCTCATGCGACGAGTTGACCCAATGGAAAAGAGTCTGATGCTAGGAGGGATTGGGGGTAGGAGGAGACAGGGTCGGCAGAGAATGAGATGGCTGGATGGCATCACCGACTCGATGGACATGAGTTTGAGTGAACTCCGGGAGTTGGTGATGGACAGGGAGGCCTGGCGTGCTGTGGTTCATGGGATCACAAAGAGTCGGACATGACTAAGCGACTGAACTGAACTGAACTGAACTGAACTGAGCTCATCTAGCGGAGAAGGCAGTGGCACCCCACTACAGTACTCTTGCCTGGAAAATCCCATGGACGGAGGAGCCTGATGGGCTGCAGTCGCTAAGAGTCGGATACAACTGAGCGACTTCACTTTCACTTTTCACTTGGAGAAGGAAATGGCATCCCACTCCAGTGTTCTTGCCTGGAGAATCCCAGGGATGGCGGAGCCTGGTGGCTACCGTCTATGGGGTCGCACAGAGTCGGACATGACTGAAGCGACTTAGCAGCAGCAGCAGCAGCTCATCTAGGGAGTGAGTGACAATCAAGCTTCAAGAACCAAACTCAGGGAACTCCCAACAATCAGAGATCAGAAGGATGATGGACTTCCCTGGCGGTCCAATGATTAAAACTCCATGCTTCCACTGCAAGGGGCAAAGGTTTGATCCCTTGTTGAAGAACTAAGAGCCCACATGCCATCTGATACTGAAAAAAAAAAGAGAGAGAGAAACTCAATAACGGATACTAAGAAAAACTAGAAAGCACACAGACAACAACAAAATGTGGTATTATGAGTGTCAGGAGAAGAAAGACATTTTTAGGAAGAGGCAGTAATCATCTGTTTCAAACGCTATTGTGGAATGAAGACTGTAAATTTTCTATCAGAAACGGCCTTATGGAGGTCATTGGTGCTCATGATTAAAGGAGTTTCAGCTCTAATTCACTGCCTAATTGAGAAGTTTTCTTGTGATTGGTTTTACTTTCTTATTGAAATGAGAATCAGTTATCTGATGAAAATTAAGAAGGAAGAGGTGGGGCCCTGGAGGTTTGCAAGTAGAATGAAGCTGTGAAGAGTGGGTCAACTGGGGAAGCACAGTAGGACTGCCAACAGAACTAAGAACTCACTTGTTAGCCATGGGCATAGATTTTAAATGACACCAGACTGCGCCATTGTATGCTTTCCTCCAGCCACTCAACTCCACAGAAGGGCAGAGCAGAGAATAGGATTTAAGGAAGATCGGTGATTTGCTGGGCAAGTATGATGGAGGGGAGAGGTGCTGGGTATTTGGAAACAAATGTAAGGGAGTGATTATAATTATAATGGAATATAAATGATATAAGAAAGTGAAGACATGAATGGGGAAGGAAATGATGATGATGTCAGAAGTCACAGTAAGTTCAGAGAATGTTCAGAATGGACATATTAGCAAGAGTGAGTTGTAAAGATGAGATAGTAGTTGTCAACTTGAGACTTTGGCTAATGTTCTGTATCACAATGACAATGTTTAGGATGCTGCTGCTGCTGCTAAGCCGCTTCAGTCATGTCCGACTCTGTGCGACCCCATAGACAGCAGCCCACCAGGCTCCCCAGTCCCTGGGATTCTCAAGAACAGTGGAGTGGGTTACCATTTCCTTCTCCAATGCCTGAAAGTGAAAAGTGAAAGTGAAGTCGCTCAGTTGTGTCCAGCTGTTCGTGATCCCACGGACTGCAGCCTACCAGGCTCCTCCACCCATGGGATTTTCCAGGCAAGAGTACTGGAGTGGGGTGCCATTGCCTTCTCCGAATGTTTAGGATACAATCACAGCCAAGAGTGGCTTTGGAGTGTATAATGGACAAGATCATTGGTTGAGGAGGCCATGGAACTAAGCAGCTAGATGTTGGATGGATCCTCTGTGAGGATATCAGGATTACTAAGAATAATAACAGAACGATGGCAATGGGGAAGCAGTAAGAAAATCTTTAATAAATTGTGGGTATGGCAGGGAGGAGAGCAAATAACACAAGGAGGGCTAGTGAGTAGTATAATCTGAGGGCATCTCAAAGGAACTGGACAAGGATTAAGGAGTAGAAAGGACAGTGGTCTGGATGCAGCCAGGAAGAGCAAGAAGGACAACTTATCCAATCTCCAAGACCAGTAGTACCAAGAGGTACAAGGAAGAACTAGAGAAGCCTACAGAAGAGAAACAGTCTCCTAGAAAGTCATCCAGATTTCCATCAGGGCAAGAAAGAGAAGCAAATGCTTTCAGAAGACACAGGAGAATTTACTGATGACAGACCTTGGGTTTCAGAGGGCACACTGGAAAGGTTTGAAGCTAATAGGAGGGGGTGACCAGAGCTTAGGCAAAGTAGGGAATACAAAGAACCTTTGGGAATGCAGATCTGTGAGAGTCTGGGTGATGAAGTCTTGACTGAGATACAGAGGAATGAGAGGTGTGACAGTCCGATTCGGGTGGAGTCTCAGAGAGAGTGGGCTACTCAGTACTGACAGTAGTTCGTTATTGGGACTGGTCTCATTGGTGGTTCTCATGAGGAGGTAGGAACGGTTGGAGGAGGAAGAGCAGAAATTGCACCAGAAACTGGGAGCACTTGGAAGGCTCCTTGGATGCCAAGGAGCGTGGTCTGATAGGGGCTAGGGAGCTCTAGGGGTTTTGCCTCCAACCTGTCAAGAGCAACCTCAAGGTTTCCAGAAACCATATTCCTTCAGTTGTCCATTATCTTCTCTAGATTAGAAAATCAACATCCAGTGATATTTGGGGTCTTTGCCCAAATGTATTTCAGAATTACTAGGTTGGTTGAATGCTTCAACAAGTACTGTTTTGATGGAGTGTACTTCAAATTTACATTGGAAAAGAGTTGGTGCCATCCTTTCCACAGAAACAAGGCTGATAGCATTTAAATAGCTTTGGCTATCTCTTGGGGCGATCACAGTTGGTGGGAAATTGACTACATTACTTGGAACATGACTTGGAAATTATATTTTCCTCTGCTCACCACTAGACATTTTGGACTTGAGAAACTCAGACTACCAGAGAAGTAGCTGATGTGAAAGGACAGTGGAGACTCACTTCAGTTAATCATTTCTTGTTATTTTTTTTTCTCCTGCCCTATAATCAAACTTATAGACCACCCAGTATTTGCCTATTATAAGTTTAACTTTTCCCATTTCAAAGTGGTCATTGAAAAATTTCCCAACTGATGGTGTTTATGTAGGCTAATGATTTGTATGTAGGCACAACATATTTTTGATGATAGTCTTTCCAACCACTGCTAAAAAGCCTTGTCTCTACAGGCTGTCGCGAGATGGTCTCACTTGGTAGTCTCAAAGTCAAACTCATTTTCTTGTATGCCTCAGTGCATTTTCAAGCTGTAAAACAAAACTTCTTGGATAAACTGACCTTTTTTGTTATAGGCAACCTAGCCAATTTCAGAATTGTCCTTTACGAGCATTTATTACGTGGATTGATCTGATGGCATTTGGGTCTAAAATTACTTCTTGGATACAGAAGAGACCAAGGCCTTGTTTGGAAAATTTCTGACTTAATTGTTTTCTTTCAAAAAAGAGAAGAAAACAAATGCAGAATTTGGAGAGAATTATTGATTTTTGTTCTGACGTGTTCCTGAATCAAAATGTTTATAGCCTTAAGGACATCCTAGACAAAAGAAGGTTTTGAAAAAGGGAACAACTATTGAGAGATAAATTTGAATCAGACATCTATTTATGCATCAAGTACTGACTAAGAGAGAGAGAGACATAAAAATGAAAAAAGGATCTTGTCTCAAGTGGTCTAGCAGTGGAGACAGACATAAACCAACTGTCCTGTTGAATTCCATTAGACTTAAGTAGAGGATGTGAAAACAGTTAATCGTCTCGGAGGCAAAAAGAAAGTGGGTAAGGGATGGGGCAGGGGGAGCTGAGAACCTACAAAGAGCAGATACTTGAATTGGACTTTGGAAAATGATTGAGAATTTACCACATCCATAGGAGTGGGATAGAGGTCATGTGAGAGAGAATTCAAAGAAGAAGCAACAACTGAGTAGGGGACTAGAAGCATGAATAGGGTAGCCTTCAGGACCGCGAGGAGGCAGCAAGGGGCAGAAGGATATCACAGCTCTAATTGGTATCCTTTGCACGGTAGCTTTGACGAACTTAAGGGGAACAAAAAGATGTATACATGCTTCCAAGACATCACGAAGTGTTTACATAAAAGAAGGTACCTGCTCAGCATGTTGCTTTTCCAAGTGCTTTTGCTTGGAGAATTTGCTCTTAAAAATGGATTCTTCATCTTTGAGGAATGAGACCAAGAGGTATACTGGTGAGAGTTAAGAGAGATGAGAGGATATAGAAAAGCAGAGGATTTGCACCTAAAGAAGAGGGTTTACTTCCTATTGTGAGCAGTTAGGATCCCTGAGTCCAAAAGTCACATGACCTCCTGGCATTGTTTCTTCCTCTGTGTAAGGGGAACTACATAGAGACCATATATGAGGTAACATGAAAGCCTTTTCATGCCTTAAAGCTTGATAGACATGACAGCTGATACTGACTCTAATCTTTCAGTTATAAACTTTGTCTTGTGAAGACCCCAAAGTCAGAAATTGTACAATGAATTTAGAGAATGACTCTCAAATTTTAGTACCTAGAAACATTTCTCACCTGGTATACTTGTAAAAATGCCAAATCTTGGAAACCACCTGCAAAATTTCTGATTCAGTAGGATTTAATAGGGATACAGTTTAGGGAACTACTTTAAAAAACAAACAAATGCCCTATGTGATTCCAAGGAAGGTGGTTCAAGGAAACCATTTTTAGAAAAATACTTCCAAAAGATTTGAAAAAAGACATGCACTTAGCAATATCAGGCCAGAAAGTGCCCTGCCTGTTCACAGAACCTTGGATTCTTACCTTCTAAGAGAAAGTGCACATACTCCTTGTTGAGGTCTAAGGTTCACTTGGACCAGGTGCCAGAGCTGAAGTTTGCCTCACTGCTGCTTCTGCTGCTGCTGCTAAGTCACTTCAGTCGTGTCCGACTCTGTGTGACCCCATGACGGAAGCCCACCAGGTTCCCCCGTCCCTGGGATTCTCCAGGCAAGAACACTGGAGTGGGTTGCCATTTCCTTCTCCAATGTGTGAAAGGGAAAAGTGAAAGTGAAGTCGCTCAGTCGTGTCCGACCCTTAGCGACCCCAGGGACTGCAGCCTACCAGGCTCCTCCATCCATGGGATTTTCTAGGCAAGAGTACTGGAGTGGCTTGCCATTGCCTTCTCCGGTTTGCCTCACTACCTTAGGCCAAAACAAGAAGGTACCACTTTTTTTTTGGGGGGGGGGGGGGGCGGGCAATTCCCAGGTGGCTCAACAGGTAAAGCATCTGCTTGCAATGCAGGAGACATAGGTTGGATCTCTGGGTTGGGAAGATGCTCTGGAGGAGGGCATGGCAACCCACCCCAGAGGGCATGGCAACCCACCCCAGTATTCTTGCCTGGAGAATCCCATGGACAGAGGAGCCTGGAGGGCTACAGTCCGTGGGGTCGCAAAGAGTCGGACGCAACTGAAGGGACTGAGCATGCGTGCTGGTGCTACTTTTTTGAAGTTCTGTGGTGGTGGTTGGGGTGGAGGACCGAAAACTCTACCTGCTACTGAGCAGCACAGACTCCTGCACCTGGGCCCTCTTGGCCATTTCCCATCATTTTCATCCTTCATTTGGCACTCTAATGATCCCTGGACTGCCTTCCAGGGATGCCTGTCCTTCCCCTTCCTTCTCCGTCAGCCCTGCCTGGGGGCACTGCCATCAGTAGGAGGTGCTCTGAGCACTTAGTCTGAACCTTAACCCTAGTACTTTGGTGGCTCTGTGACCTCCAGCAATCCCTTTACTTTCCTAGTTTCCATTTCTCAGCCGTAAATGAGGTCGACACACCTAGCTGGTATCACTGCTATGAACATGAGAGGAGATGCCTTAATGCTGTATGTAAGGCTGCACATGGTCTTCTCCTGCCTTCCAGCAAGTTGTGTGTTTACACCCTTATGAGTAACAGAAGTGTCTTTGGAAAGCCTGCCTGAGACTCAGAGCAAGTATCCAAGTTTTAGGCATCGAGTCCAGAGCATTAAAATTTTCAGTACAGGTCTATTAGCTTCTGAATAAAGATAGGAACTTTGGATTGAAACATTTACTTCTCCTTTTTCCAAAATTACCCTTGAGATGACCAACACACACGTACACACACACACACTATACTGTTCCAGGTCTGGAGCAAGGAAAGGTGAAATCCAGTCATTCATTCAGCAACATGTTAACACACATGCCCATAAGAAGCCAAACTCTTCTGTGGGTACATTCAATACAGGCTAAAATTGGATATCGCCTACATGTTCAGCAATAGGAAAAAAGTAAATAGAAAACTGTTTTCCTTAAAGATGTCAATGCACTAGCATAGATTTTATATAAAAAAGATGTTTGTGTTGTTATATAAAAAAGGTTCTAAAAACAATATGTACAATATTATACTAAACCTATTCTTATAAAAAGTTCTAGAAAGATGGGCACTAAAATTTTTAAGTGTTTTTTTTTTGTAGATGGTTGCATTAAGGATCACATTTTAAAGTATTGCTATCTATACTAACTTAATTACATTGAATTTAGCATACTTGTGTCATAAGTATATCTAACAGATTGTCACAGTTAGGGTTTTCAGACATTAACTGAGGACCTAAAAAATATTTGCACAACTAATTTGGGGTTTGTGCGTGATGTTCATGTTTATATGAAGAGAGCATTACCTATCTTCCAGCATTCGGCACCTGACCTCCTGGTATTGAAATGTCATGAGAGTCCTGTCACCTTTCTGTGGGTCCTGTATCAGTGCTTTGGGGGTAATTAAGAGATTTGTCTTCTGCAAGGGCAGAAAGCACCCCCGTCTTCTGTGATATCTGTACTTTTCCCTCCCCATCCATTCACATGCCAGCAGAACTTCTCTTATGTAAGTAGACCTCTCTTGAGACTCTCTGTGATAGGAAAGAACGTTTTAAGTCTTTTTTTTTTTCCTTTTATTTTCCAAAAGCACCATTACAATTCCCACTTTCTCTCCACTCATTTTCATAACTGAGTCTGGAGTGATTGTTTATTCTTTGAAATTTGCTTAAAAGCAAGTCAGCCCCTTTACCACCACCCCTTTACCTGGAGACTCTAAAGTGAGAGTGATGATACAGAGAGGCTGTCTTATTAATCAAACGTTTCCTCTGTCCTGGGCATTCATCACATAAATCCACATAACTGGACAAGACTCATTAGTGTCATCTTTCACGGCTTTTGTCTGCCTACCCTTCTAATTCTCTGCAGCATTCACTAAAATGCCACCGAAGCTTCCGTGGCCAACTCCATCTCTCTCTCACCTCCCATGGCCAGGTGCTGTGTTTGACCCCGCTGGGACAGGGAGCAATCACTAAGAGGTTACCAAGCAGAACATTTAATTAAAGGGCCTCTGATGGCCTCTTTGACTGATTTCCTTTAAAATCTACCTGGATCCTCTGGGAGGTTCTTCTCAAGATCCATGTTTTACGTTGAGCCCGGCAGCCCCCAGGGGTGGAGATGGGCCTCCATCTGATGCTGAGCATCTGTGTGCAGTGGGTTTGCCAGAGAGACACACCTGCTCAGCAGTCACTGGCCCTTGCCTGGGGACATCCTGCAGGTGCCCAGACCCTCCTCCCTGGTTCCCAACCAGCTCCTGTTGCAATCTCCTTGTTGATTTCATGTAGAGGTCTTTGAGTTCAGAGTCTCTTGCTCTGGCCTTTGTATCCCCCTTTGTGTTGTTTTTCCTTGAACAAGTATTTATTGAGCACCTACTATTTGCCAGGCCTTGCACCAGTCACTGGGGACACAATGCTGAGCCAAAGAGACATACTTCTGCTTTCATGGAGCTTACAGTCTAGCAGGGGAGACAAGCGAAGGCAAGACAAGAGTAAAGAAGGCAGAATGGTCTCAAATGTAAGAAGTACTATGAAGTAAACCAAAAAGGGGCACAGACCGAATCTACCAGGAGTAGGGGAAAGCTTCTTTTGAACAGTGTGGTCAGAGAGAGCTGTGGTCCCTGGACCAGCACCATCAGTTTCACCTACAACCCATTACAAAGGCAAGTCCTTCGACTGTATCCCTGACCTCTGGTGCAGTCTCTGTTTACCAAGGCAGTTATGTGAGAGTGTGTGGAGGAGAGTACATTCCAGGGGTGCAGAAGACCCAAGACAGGAAAGAGCTTGGTTTGTTCAAGGAAATGATATCAAGACTGCTTTGGCCAGAGTAGAGTGAGGGGAAAAGTGACAGAAGATGATGTTGGTGATTTGGGCAGGGATCAAATCATGCAGGTTCTTGTAGAACCCAGGGTGAGGGGGTTGAACTTCAGTCTAGGCAATGTCAGAGACCATGGAGGCATGTTAAGCAATATGATGCACTCATCTGAAGTATTTTTTTTTTTAATTTGACGTTTGCCCCTACACATTTTTAATATAATTTGTTTTTACTTTATTATTGGAGTATAATTGTTTTACAGTGTTGTGTTAGTTTCTGCTGTACAACAAAGTGAATCAGCTATAGATATAGCAGAGATACATGTTTACATGAGATCTGAATTACTTTTAAGATGATCCCTATTGTTGAGCCCAGAATAGATGGGGTTAGCTTAAGAGTGGAAGTAGGAAGACTAGTGAAAAGACCGATGCACTGGTCCAAGCAGTAGGTGATGGTGGCCTGGACCAAGGCAATAGGACACAGAGGTAAGAAAGTGATGCCAAGATGTCTTTTAGAGAGAAGCTGATGGTCCCGCTGTGAGTAGAGAGAAGTTACAGAGGTGGGAGGGGTCACAATTACCTCTTCCATTTCTGCCTTGAGTTACAGGGGAATAGAGGTATCATCTACTGCTCTGCAGGGGCAATAGGTAGGCATACCCTCCTGGCCTTTATCTCAGACCCCTGCCCCCAACCGTTTGGGCACACATCCCACTGTAACAGCTTCCTGGAGCCTATCCTCAGCTTAACTCTCAGGCTATATCTTCAGTCTATCCCAGAGCCCTGACAGAGGACGCCCTGAGCTGATCCCTGTAAGGACTCTGTCCCTAAGGCACAGAGTGTGTGTGCACAAAGGTTTGAGGAATACCTCAATGGCTGTATCTCCGTGTAGATCAGTGTTGCTACTGAAGAAGGCCTGAGGCCGTCCCCTGCCCTGCTGAGAGATGCACCCTTGTTACCTTCACCTTGCTGCTGCTGCTAAGTCACTTCAGTCGTGTCCGACTCTGTGTGACCCCATAGACGGCAGCCTACCAGGCTCCGCCATCCCTGGGATTCTCCAGGCAAGAACACTGGAGTGGGTTGCCATTTCCTTCTCCAATGTGTGAAAGTGAAAAGTGAAAGTGAAGTCGCTCAGTCGTGTCTGACCCTTAGCGACCCCACGGACTGTAGCCCACCAGGCTCCTCTGTCCATGGGATTTTCTAGGCAAGAGTACTGGAGTGGCTTGCCATTACCTTCACCTTAGGAACGAGCAAAGAAGCAGAGACAAAGAGTTGAAAACTGCCTGGAGCCAGGAAGCACAGCCAGCCCTGGAATCCAGGGGAGGTTGAACCAAAAGACAGAAGACAGGAGTGGCTGGGGGCAAAGGAGGAAATTGGAGAAACCTGGGGCTCCATGGTGAGTGACTCTTTGACCGGTGAAAAGTGAACTGCAGGAGGGAAGAGGAAGCAAAACAGATGTTTTAACTCCTCATGTCTCCTGCAGAGATGGTGGGCTGGTTACATAAAAAGCTGCTTGTGGGCTGCTCAGTTCCTGAGTCTAACTCATGAGGCTAAAGGAAATGTCACCTCCTCTCTCACATCTGTGAATAATGGGCCTGTCAGCCAGTCCAGCCAGTCAGGAGTCAATCACTTCCCATCAGCCATGTACCTCATTGTTTGTACACCATGCATAGTATTTTGTTCCTCAAACTGTGTTCATTTGGGAAATGCCAGTGGTTTCATCTTCTAAAATTAAACTCTGAAAAAAGTGGTTAGATAGATAGGAGGGATGAAAAGGATATGTAATGAAGCATTGAAGGAATAGAGATCTTGGGAACTCTGACCAAAAAAGCCAGGTGAGCAGTTGAGTTAGCCCACCCCATTTATAGAGCATCTAGTTGGCCATAGTGAAAATTCTGTATTTCTCATCTATGTTGTAGAACCTTTGTAAGGATAAAATGATAATGTATACAGAGTTCCTGTACCTGGCTGACTTACTAACCAGATGACAGATCGTTTTCTTGCTCCAGAGTTTAGCCGAAGGAGTCCAGCTTCTTCTGCACAAAGTTATGTGCACTTGGATCCCACAAGTTGCCTTAGTTTCCCTTACCTTCCCCATCAGTGCACAGAAGAACATCCCTCTCTCTCTCCTCCATTTATCTCACCAGACAATTTTAAAGGCAAAATATCCCTTAGAGTGCTTAGAAGCTGCTGTAAGACAAATTCCATATAAAATCAAGATTATATTCATTCTAGTTATGTTATTCACCGCTTGTTACTACTTCTCTATTCAGTCTGCATTTCTTGAACATCTACTGAATGCTAGGAACTGTCACAGAAGCTGGGAAATTAAATACAAAGAACACATGATCCTCCACTTGGCTGTTTGTCACAAACAAGTGTTCACTCATCTTCTGTCAACTGAGCCCTACCCTCATGAATTTTATCATGAAGATAGTTGATTTAGTTGATATTCTCAGGCTACCTCCTGAACGAGGAGAGAATCCTCGGGGCAGAGGTGCTTGTGGGATATTCCAGGAAGAGGAATGTGGTTGCTCCTCTGTGGATACTTCCAGATCACTGGTCCGTGTGTGAGCAGGAAAGCATCAAGAAATACAGCTGTAGGGGTGTGCTGGGTCAGCTTGTGAAGGGCCTTGTCCAACCTGCTGTGGGATTCAGGCTTTGTCCCAGGGTTATGGAAGATTACAGACGTATACTAAGCCAAGTAGACATGGTGGTCTTTGTGCTTTAGAAAGAAAACTTTCTGCACTGAAAAGGCCCAGATGACCAGAGGAGACACCAGTTTAGGAGGTTTAGAAGGTGGTTGCTAATCCAAAAAAGGCATGATACACGAATGAATCAAGGTACAGGCCAAAATGGAAATGGAATCAATAAATGTTTAGGCTGTGAAATCAACAGATACGGGTGATTTGTTGATTGTAATTGAGAGTGAGTTTGAAAGTGAGACACTGAACATGATTTCTGGTGGATATTGGAACCTCCGACCAAGATAGAGAATTATGGGAATAACAACAAACCAGGATTTGGGGGAGAGATGAGTTCAGTTTCTGATCTAGATGAGAAGGGCTCTGTGTGCATACAAATGGAAGTCATGTCCTTTGCAGAGCTAGAGGGACTGATGAGCAAAGGTGAGTGGGATTAGCTAGAGATACAAAATTGGTTTCATAAGCATGAGATAGAACTGCAAATTATTTGAATAAAGGAGACCACTGAGGGAGAAGGTGGAGAGTGAGGAGAGAAAGAGGGTCCAGGACTGTGCACCTGCATTCACTTTTTAATTTTAATTATTGTTAGAGTATAGTTGATTTGCAGTGTTGTGTTAGTTTCAAGTGTACGGCAAAGTGAATCAGTTATCCATGTACATATATCCACTCTTGCTTTTCCCATATAGATCGTTACAGAGTATTGGGTGGAGTTCCCTGAGCTATACAGTAAACCCTGATTAGTTATCTATTTTACATATAGCAGTGTTTAATGTCAGTCCCAATCTTCTAGTTTGTCCCTGCCGCCTTTTACACCCCGGGAACCATCAGTTCATTTTCTGCACCTGTAACTGCATCCAAGTGACATGCAGATGAACACAAACTCACAAAAGACACTGAAGAGGGTGATCAGTGAGGTGGACGAGAAGGCTGTTCTCAGGGAAAGACAGAGTCTTGATGGTTTCAGAAAGGAAGGATAGGTCTTTATGGAAAACCACCCCACTCCTATCCTCACGATCACTATCTTCCTTCAGAAGTTACAGAGCAACACACACCCACCGGTATGCACACACACACACGTACATGCACACCACAACACACACACACATGTAAAGGTTGTTGCAGCAAATGCCATTTTGATTTTAGCCAGGGGTAGCTTTAAGGCTTCAACCGTAATGAAGTGACTGGGAGAATTCCACTTTTCTGTCCTGACAATCCTTTATCTTCACAGCAAAGCAGGAGGGTCCGGTGGCCACTTGGACAGCAGATGCATTTTCCCTGTAGCCATTAATACTGCTCATCCCTCTACCTACTGGGACACAGTGTAGCCCTCCTAGCCACCCCAAGCCTCTCTTCCTGGTGATGGAAATTTCCATTATTGACAGGAAAACAGCAGGCTAATGGCACAGATGAATTGTAAATTTTGACAGCCCAGACAGGTAAATATTGGCTTTGCACAAACAAGTTTCTATAAATAACCTGTCTGCTGTAGAAACTCCACAGATGGCAGCAGGGCTGCCCAAGCGTTGGTTTTCCCAGGGTGTTCGGTGCAGAAAAGCACAGCTGTCAACTTTGCTGTTCTTGCTGTGAGCTCGGGCCACCTCTGCTGTGCCTGCAGCCTGTCCCTGTCGCATCCTCCTTTGGCAGGCAGAGGCAGGGACAGGTGGGAATCAGTCATTTCAATAACCTGCCTCCAGTGCCGTTCCTTCCAGGATTCTAAAAGGGTTTCTTTAAAATGTCACTTTTTCAGGTTTGGCAGTCAGAGTGGAAATTTGTCTGATATGGGGATTTGTTGGCCCTTTCTAATTTAAGTTCATCCTGTTGGAAAGAAAAGCAGGGAAAGTGAGACATATAGTCACTCTGGATTGTGTGTTGTGTGGCTGCATTGCTAAAAATAGTGCTTTCAAGGCAGATGTTGGCTGTTGTGTGTGGGCACACCATGGCTGCTGACCTGAAACAGAATAGGTGGGGTGAGGAACCATTTACATCAGCAAGTCATCTTGCAGAAGAAATCGGCCCAGTGGTCATCTCAGTGCATCCACCCCAACGAGAATGCAGTAAGCCACTCCTGGAAAAATATAGAGGCATTCTTATTCTTAAATTTTGAGCTAAGTGTCCATAGCTGGAATAACGGAAATTAAAGTGATGGCATTCTAGATGATCATTCTAAGGATGCCCAGAAAGCTTCGTGTTAAATTAAACACTCTGTCACTGTGGCTGGGCTCTACTTCCCTCCTTCTCTAATGTTTATTTCCTGCTTCTTATTTCTGAGGGCTCACTGATCTAGTGCATTGTGTTGTCGTAAGCCTCTTCAATTCCTTCTGGATGTAGACAAGTTATAAATCATATAAGGTGAGTCAAGTGATTCTAGGAGGTGCCTAAGATAGCAGTAGTAATCAAAAATTATTATTTTCCCCTTCCACGAAAGATTTAATGGGAATTCCCTGGCAGTTCAGTGGTTAGGACTCCACACTTTCATGACCAAGGGCTTGGGATCAATCTCTGGTCAGGGAATTAAGATCCCACAAGCCTCACAGTGCAACAAAACAGAAAAAAAAAAAAACGTATTAAGAAAGCAAATGATAGTAATAGACACCATGCTGTTGTTGTTTAGTTACTAAGTAGTGTCCCACTCTTCTGTGATTCCTTAGACTGTAGCCTGCTAGTCTCCTCTGTCCATGGGATTTTCCAGGCAAGAACACTGGAGTGGATCGCCATATCCTTCTCCAGGGGATCTTCCTGTCACAGGGATCAAATCTGCATCTCTTGCATTGCAGGCAGATTCTTTACTTCTGAACCACCAAGGAAGCCTAATAGATACATGTGACTGAACAACCCCAAACAGGAAATTAGGAGGAAAGATATTGTGGAGAATTGCAGTAGGAAATAACACATGAATAATGAAGCAATAATGAAGCAGCAGCAGCAGTGTTGTCTGTGGTTTTTCCCTTTAGTCTTATCCCAAGAGAGGAGAGCAAAGCTGATAGGAGTCAGCCGTCAGCATAAAATATAGCACGTATATTTGCTTTGCTCTGTGTTAACAGTGATTTCAGGGCTTTTCATTCCTCTCCTGGGCAACTGATCACCACCAGCACAGTCTCCTTGGCTTCTCTGGTCTGCTTACCTTCTAGTTATACTTTCATGTTCAGAAGGACTACTAATTTATTAGGGGTTAGGGCTTTGGGCTTTTCCTCCCAAGTCTTGTCTCCATGCATAAAGGCCTGTGTTTCCAGTAACGGATTTGAATGCCTCCCAGGCCAGGCTTGTCCAGGTCTTCTGCTTCCAGAGCAATCTGTACAGCACCCAGCAGCCAGCAGGCAACAGACCAATGTTTGGGGAGTGGAGCTGACTCTGTGAGCGCTTATTATCAGGGAATCTCGTTTCCATGTTAGGGAAGAGACCAGAAAAATTCTTCCTGGTAAAATTACAGCTCGATATTCAATAGTATAGCTGAGCCAGGTGCTCAGCCTAGGAAATAATGAGGCATCTTCCACTAAAACTGTGAGAAGGAGAGAACATATCATATAGGAAGCCCCAGTAGGATACTGCCAAGTGTAAGAGCTTTGTAATCAGACAGACTTCATTTTGAATTGTGCACTCCTTATATGAATCGATGGACTCTGGGAAAGATTTTGAGTCTCTTTGAATCTCAGCTTCTCAATTTTTATGCTACAGATGAGAATAATCATCAAATTCTCAGGACTGTGATATCTAAGAAGCATGATGTCACCATTGCAAGAAAGAACTCAAACCACATGGCCAGGCTCACCTCCTTTTTCTGCCATTTACTTGCTGAGAGATCTGTAGCAAATTCCTTAACATTTTGTGCCTAAATTTCTTTATGTTTAAAATGGGGAGTGTTGCTGTGGTGAATAAGTAATTCATATATACAGAGTGATTCAAAGGGCATGGTAGGTAAGTGTTCAGTGTGTGTTTATGACAGTATCAGATGGCACTGAGAAAAGATGCCCACCTGGGGTACTTGCTCCCTCCATCCTACCCTCTCACTCACCCCTGCCTTTCTGAACAATTTCCCGATCATTTTATTAACGATGGAACCAGTCACATTACTGGCATCTTCATAAAGGATTGCACAACTATTGTCTAGTCCATATGGGCTCATCAAGAGGGCACCTGTGCCAGTTTCCACACAAAGCCAGAAAGGGGGCCTTTGAGGCCCCAGGAGGGAGGGCGAGTGTTGTTATGTAGAGCCCGAGTGAAGGTCTTGTTTCTTTTTTATTGTTATGAACATTTGTTCTTTAACTGAAAAAAATTGCCAGGTATTCCCCAAAATCCAAAGTAATACACTTGTTTACCTAGCAAGGGGTGAGTATATTATTTAGAGGCATATGGTACAGTTCCATAATTCAAGATATAGATATACACTCCAATCATTCATTTAGTCAAACCCTCTTATGCAGCGGAGTGGACCCTGGGTCCTGTGCCAGGTGCTGGGGATAGAAGTAGGAGCAAGACTATCTTTGATCTCAAAATCTAATCAAATTGGTAATATCAATTAATGAAATTGAATGACGGTCTGTCCTTCATTGTCCTTCTGACTCAAACAATTGGATGAAGATCTGTCCATGAGTGATGATCCAGAACACCACAGAAGGGACCGTAGGCAAGGGGAAAGTGAGTAACTCTGCGTTAGGACTAGTATAGTACCAAAGCTAAGGCAGAGCTTAAGAACGGATGTGGGGCAAATAAGGTTGAATTTACACAAACACTAATGATAATTTCAGTTTGTTTAATACTTAAAGTATCATTGACAATCCCAGAATTATATAACCCACCTAAGTAAGTGACCATGAACGCATACATGGGAAAGACTTTGGTGAATTTGTTTCATTCTCTTTTGCATGTTCATCATCCTCTAACCATGTGGTAAAGGTTTTCCCTTGTGTGCAAATAAAGAACCTGGTGCTCAAAATAAGGGGGGAGCAACTCATAGGGAGCACCTCTGAGATGGAAATCCAGGTTCCACGGTAGCTGAGGCCTCTGTCACCGTGCACCATCCTGCTCGGCCAGCCTGCTGCTGCTGTGATCTGAAGGTGGCTTGTCGTGGCAGTTCATCCCTGCAAGCGCACTCTGGAAACTCTCCGTTGTATGTTATAACAGCCACCCTTTTTCTTCCTACCCTTTCTCCCTCCTTCTCGGAGCATCTTACCAGATAGTATAACAACTCTTAGGCTTCCTATACTTTGTGTTTCTTTTCTCAGCAAGTGTTCATCCTACGTACAGGTTTTTCACGGAGCCTAAAAATGTCCTGGCTGGGGCAGTTGATGCTGTGTTGTGTTAATCACTTGGTTGTGTCCAGCTGTTTGTGACCCTATGGACTATAGTCTGCCAGGCTCCTCTGTCCATGGGATTCTCCAGGCAAGAATACTGGAGTGGGTTGCCATTCCCTTCTTCAGGGGATCTTCTCAACCCAGGAATCAAACCCAGGTCTCCTCCATTGTATGCAGATTGTTTACTGTCTGAGCATCCTGGCTGGAGCAGTAAACCTCCTAATTAGCATGCAAGGCCATGTATGATCTCCTGTTAAGACCCCCTCAAACTAAAATATAGTGAATCCACCATTGAAGGAAGCACTTCCTTTAAGGGGAGTAAGTCACCATTTATCCAGATTTTCTCATTCATGGTGTAAATCTGTGGATTTTGTGCAACTGAGATAATTCGTTGTCTACAGCAAAGAAAACATCTTCTCCATAACTCTTCTGAAATTCTCATCCCACGTTGTAGGTTTTCTCAGATGGTTGTGGCACCAGTTGGTCTCATGAGACTGGGAAAGCACCGCTTCTGAGTCCTAGCACAATTGGAGAACTATCACTTGTAATTACATCATGTTTCTATTTCAAGGACTGTTGACTGATGTTTTGTAAAAATCACTCTGTTTCTTCCATATATAGCTGCGAAGTCTTAGAACTAACATGCAGTAGTGCTTCCTGGTAGAACAGGAAAAGATTTTCCAGATGTGGCAGAGGAGGGGACCATTTAGTGAGTTAGGGTGGGATGTGACCCGGTGACCCTGCAATTCTTTGGTCAGTGTCCACCAGGTGGTGAACCAGTTTGTGGAGATCTGGCTGAACAGGAGAATGCTTGGGACTGTTGGACCTTAAAAAAGTGGATCTCTGAATATCTGTTAAGATGATGACTGAATAGTCCACTGGATTTGTATAAATTATAGATTACTACTTATGTCTGTCCTTAAAACCCTTATTCCCTAGAATCACCCAGCACTAAACTAAGGTGATCCTAGCTTTATAGCACTATTGTACATCTAAGACAGCTGGGGTAGAATGACCAGGAAGGCTTAGGAAACAGATCCCAAGTCCTACCATTTCTCAGCTGTGCAGTCTTAGGCACACTGGTTTACCTTCTCTGAGCTTTAGTTTGCTCACCTATGGAAAAGAGACAGACAAAGTTCAGCTCACAAGGTGTTGTGACAAGCCATGTAAGGGTGTTTTGTAGAGAAGATGGAGAAGATGAGTTAAATCCTTTGAAGGTGTGTGTTTGATCATCTTCCCTGAGCGTGGTCACAAGGCACAAAGCCAGAAGCCACAGACTTTCCTTCTAGATTGCCTGAATATGGTTAGGTTTGACATCGTATCATGGCATGCAACTCATTCAAGGCAACAATTTCCAAGGTGAACTAGAAAATCAGTAGGTTTATACTAAGAGATAAAAGGTGTTCAGTTCAGTTCAGTTCAGTCGCTCAGTCGTGTCCGACTCTCCGCGACCCCATGAATCACAGCACGCCAGGCCTCCCTGTCCATCACCAACTCCGAATATATCTGTGATATCCTAGGTTTGGTAAGTTGAATAGATTTAACTCGAATATCCTGATACACATAGTGAGCCTCCAGGAGAAGGGTATAAAAACTGAAGTATCTTAAAACTGGACATCACAGAATTCTTTTCTTCTTATTCAACTTCTTTCCCCCTCCCCCACTGAGCATGTCATGGAACTAGTGTAACCCAAAGCATGTTCTGAAAAATGCTGATGCAGAGAATTCTGAAGAAACTTGTTGTTTAGTCACTAAGTTGAGTTTGACTCTTATGTGACTTCATGGATTTCAAGCCACCATACTCCTCTGTCCATGGGATTTTCAAGGCGAGAATCCTGGAGTGGATTGCCATTTCCTTCTCCAGGGGATATTCCCAACCCAGAGATTAAACCTCAGTCTCCTGCATTGGCAGGCAGATTCTTTACCACTGAGCCACCTGGGAAGCCCCTAAAGAACTACCCTTAGCTTTTTACACCTGTGCTAATAGAAAGGCATGGTGTCATAGGAAATGCCAAATATCAAATACTATATAAAGTACCAATACATGACTTCTGAATAAGCTATAAAGTAGTAAGTGGAGGTGATTGAAATAGTAGGTGTGTTTCCTACATGGTCTCTGTTTAGCTGTATTTGAGAAATCATTTTTTTTTTCTAAAACTGATTTTGACAAAGAGTAGTAGAATTTATTCTAAGAAAATACTATATGACCACATAGCTGAGGGACAGTGCCACCTTGTTCATGAAACTGCTCTGAATTCCCCAGCTAGAAATTGTCTTTTCTTCTCCCAATCTCTAATCACACTTTAACTGTGCCTCTCTTATGCATTTATAATCTTCTACCTCACTTAAAAGCTAATTATCTACATGGTGTAACTCCCCTGCTGGTGAAGAGACTCCTTTTGTGGAGTGCTTCTAGAGCCCCACAATGCCTAGTAGAGAGTGTGCCTGTGCTAGACACTCAGATGACTGACTCAGATGATGAAAGATTCTCATATTTCCTTAAGACCATTAATTTCCTATTTTTATTATTACTTAGTTATTAGGCTTCACAGGTGACACTAGTGGTAAAGAACCCGCCTGCCAATGCAGGAGACAAAGGAGACCCGAGTTCGATCCCTGGGTTGGGAAGATCCCCTGGAGGAAGGAATGGCAACCCACTCCAGTAGTCTTGCCTGGAGAATCCCATGGACAGAGGAGAATATGGGCCTACAGTCCATAGGGTCGCAAAGAGTCAGGTACGACTGAAAGGACTTAGCACACATGCATTACTTATTTATTATTCATTAGCCAATATTTGTTAAACATCTACTATGTGCTAAGCACTTGGCATTGATTATTTCTTTTAATATTCACAACAAAACTCTGAGGTAGATGCCTTTTCCCCTCAGTTTACAAATAAAAGAACTGAAGCTTTAAGAAACGCTAAATAACTTGTCCAGCATCAGAACCAGTATTCGAAACAATGGGTGTCTCTTGCCCACGTCTGTGCTTCAGATCACTAAGCATGATCCTCTCAGGGGCTGATGAATAGACAAACACTCACAATCCAGAAAAGCAGCCTCAGTGGTACTTTTGTGCTTCTCTGTTCTCTGTAAGTCCCTCTGTGGAGATGGTAGAGGTGGTTTAGTCGCTAAGTTGTGTCCAACTCTTGCGACCCCATGGACTATAACCCACCAGCCTTCTCTGTCCATGGGGTTTTCCAGGCAGTCATACTAGAGGGGATTGCCATTTCCTTCTCCAGGGGATCTTCCTGGAGAAGACCCAGGAATCGAACCTGGGTCTCCTGCATTGCAGGTAGATTCTTTACCGACTGAGCTATGAGGGAAGCCCATGGAGATAATCACCCTCATAAATGAAAGACTTGTAAGCCACCAGGCTTTCCTCCTACACTTGGAGTGAGGATGGCTTTCCTTGGCCTGCTCTGTCTGCTGTTGCTTTTGCCAGATTTTCCCTGCCGTGACTGTAAACCCTTGTGAAGTTTGGGTTAATTGCCAATCTAGGCTGTGTTCTCCTTTCAGAAGTCCCTCCAGAGATTATAGTCTCAGAACTGGGAAAGGTTGTCTCTTTGATCTCCACTTGTCCAGCTGCTAATGGGGTTAGGAGGATGGCAACAACATATGCCATTCCAGATTCTTCTCATTACAAAGTCTTGATGCTGTTCACACCCCATGATATCCAGCCTTTGCCACCTGTGGAGTCAGGCAGCCAAATCAGCCAGTATTTATCGTGTACATGCCGCCTGTAAGGACTGGAGCCCTTTGAACTCATTCATACTCTTTTGATTCCTCTTCCTATTTTCCTTTTTCCAGGGGCATACAATGTGGCAAAGATTAGAACAGGAGATCTGAGTTCTCACTCTAGGTCAGATACCATTCCATGCGTGCTGTGGGCCAGCCAGTTGGCCCCTCTGGCTCCCAGTCTCCTCAGCTAAAAGCAGGAGAGTGCACCGTGACATTCCCTGTTCTCTCCTTTTTGGCCTGACTTTCTCAGAGTGGCTGCAGCTCCCCAAGGGAAGAGTTTATCTTCTATCTGAATGGGGATGAGGACTCTTATATGCATGTGGAATAGTCCAGAACCACGACAATACTGCTGATATGTTTTATTACTGTGTCATCCCTGAGAAATTCAGAAAACACAGTTCTGGGTAAGTGAATACAACAAACACAGAAATACATGTTGGAATGGGGTTTACACTCTGTAGACTTCTACTTGTAGGAGGTGAAGCATACTGAATCTGTATGTAGAGCTGGTCTAACTGTGCTGGCCCTCACCTGACTGGGTTAGGGTAGGGAGCAGGTCTCAGGCTTCTGTCTCTTATAAGTGACAAAGTCTTTGACCTACATATGATATGACCAGGAAATCAACAGTCTTCCCTGAGACTCATTCCTAAGGTATAATTATCTCCAAAGAAGGTGATTTATGGGTCATTTTCATTTTCTAATAGCTTTAAAAATTATGCAAGTAAACACATTTTCCTTTTTAAAAAAATTAACAATGTCTTTGATGTTTTAAATCAATAGAATTTTTTTATTCTAGAACATAATTCATTGAACAAAGCAAACATTCCCTCCCTAATGGAACTTACATTCTAGGTGACCATTGATGACAACCAGGTTAAGAAAGAAAACAAAACAGCATTTGCCCATCTAAGAACAAAGCATGAAAAATGAAGCAACTGCATTAAGGGCCCTCTTACCCTATGCAGCTGGAATTGGCAGCTGATTAGTTAATTTTAAAAAAAGACCATGGAGATGGTTATGGTAACATGATATATCCAAAATCACTGCAGATGATAATTGCAGCCATGAAATTAAAAGATGCTTACTCCTTGGAAGGAAAGTTATGACCAACCTAGATAGCATATTAAAAAGCAGAGACATTACTTTGCCAACAAAGGTCCATCTAGTCAAGGCGATGGTTTTTCCGGTGGTCATGTATGGGTGTGAGAGTTGGACTATGAAGAAAGCTGATTCCTGAAGAATTGATGCTTTTGAACTGTGGTGTTGGAGAAGACTCTTGAGAGTCCCTTGGACTGTAAGAAGATCCAACCAGTCCATCCTCAAGGAGATCAGTCCTGGGTATTCATTGGAAGGACTGATGCTGAAGCTGAAACTGCAATACTTTGGCCACCTCATGCAAAGAGTTGACTCATTGGAAAAGACCCTGATGCTGGGAGGGATTGGGGGCGGGAGGAGAAGGGGACGACAGAGAATGAAATGGCTGGATGGCATCACCGACTCAATGGACATGAGTTTGGGTGAACTCCGGGAGTTGGTGATGGACAGGGAGGCCTGGTGTGCTGCGATTCATGGGGTCACAAAAAGTCGGACACAACTGAGCGACTGGACTGAACTGAACTGAACTGAACATGATATAGATATGCCTTAAATATTTTACTTTAATTTAAAAAATATAAATGCATGTTAATTCACTTTTTAAAAATGTGAGACCAAAGCATTTCTTAGAGTTGCTGATTGGAGATTTTAATGACCAGTCTTTGAGAAACCGGGCTGAAAAGACATCATCCACGATTTCCAGTTTCAGTTTTCTTAAAGTAGAATGAGATCTTGAAGGTACTTAGGAACCAATCCAAGTACAGAAGATTCCAGTCTTTTGTGTTGACCCACCCACACCTAACCCTACAGCAGGTTTGATTTTGTTTTAGCCACTTTTCCCCCTAGCCTTCTAAATCATGCAACTGAGAGCATTTTCTTTTTCACAACCACATTTCATCAGTGTATATAATGTGCAACCAAATTGCATACTTACACTAACAAGTATAACTGGCAGAAACACTAACAAGTATAACTGGCAGACCCTAAAATCTCGCTCCACAACTGGTAGAGGCAGAAGCACAGAGCTGCACCATGTGTGTGCTGTCGTGTCTGACTCATTGTGACCCCGTGGACTATAGCCCACCAGACTTCTCTGACTATGGAATTTTCCAGGCAAAAATACTGGAGTGGGTTGCCATTTCTTTCTCCAGGGAATCTTCCTGACCAGAAATCGAACCCATGTCTCCTGTGTCTCCTGCATTGCAGGCGAATTCTTTACCCATTGAGCTACTGGGGAAGCCCAAAGCACAGAGGCATAACAGCAGTTAGGCGATTAGCTTGTAGTGGGGAATGGCTACCCACTCCCATATTCTTGCCTGGTGAGAATTCCATGGACAGAGGAGCCAGGTGGGCTACAGTCCATGGAGTTGCAAAGAGTCGGACATGACTGAGCGACTAACACTTTCACTTTTGTTTCATCAGCTTGAGCATCAGTCAGTATATTAACAGAAAGGATGGAGAATGTTTCTTAATATGGCAAGTCAGTTACATGGCAGTCATTTACAAGAACTCCTATTGTACTTCTGAATATAGCCATAAGCACCCATTATTTGCATGTCCTAGAACAGTGTTTCTCAGCCTAAGTGCTATGGAACCCAGGTGATTTTATTGGGGGCACTCAGGGGTCATTATAAAGAGTTGGCAGCAGGTCTGAATCTCCCCAGCTTTCTTCAGCTGTAGGAGCTGCACTTTTATCTATTTTATACATCTGACTACTGCATCTAATTCCACTTTTAAAGAAAAGGCTTAGAGAATGATTGTATTTTTAAATAAGGCCCACTGGGATGCTTTTAGGGATAAATTTTAGAGTTTTAGCAACCTGGCATAAACTGCTGTAGAGAGAGGACAGACTAATAACATTTTAAAGTATTTTTACAAAAGGGATGATTTTAAATGCTTGCTTTCCATCTGGTTTCTTTCTATTACATGTTTCTGATTAGGCACTATATTCATTTCCTAGAACTGCCATAAGAAAGCACAACAAACAAGGTGGCTTAAAAGAGTGGAAATTTACTGTTTCACAGTTCTGGACCCTAGCAGTCCAAAATCAAGGTGTCAGCAGGCCCCTGCTCCTCCTGGAACCAGTAAGGGAATCCTTCCTTTCCTCTTTCTAGCCTCTGGTGGTTTGCTGGTGGTCCTTGGAGTTCCCTGGCTTGCAGCTACATGATTCCTGTCTCTGCCCTTGTCATCGAATGACATTTTCCCTGTGTGTCTGCGTCTTCACATTGCTACTTACTCATAAGAAAACCAATTATACTGAACTAGGGGTCCCCCTACTCTATGTGACCTCATCTTATCTAATTACATCTGTAACGACCCTCTTTCCACATTGGGCCACATTCTGAGGTACTGGCGTCAGGATTTTGATCTATATTTGGGGGGAACAGAATTCAATCCATAAGAGACACTAACAAATTTTTTGGATGTAATTTTTCTCCCTGTCCTCAGCACCCTCAATTCCTAGACACCAGTAGTGAACAAAACAAAGCCTTTCAACATTTACAAGGCCACTGATGTCCCTGTGCTTGAATTAAACCAAAATAAGTCTTCTGGGAGAATCCTTTAATCTAGGTAAAGCAGTGTGCAACCAGGAAGGATATGACAGCAAAAAGAACTAGCATGTTTTAAATGCAAACCCTGTACTTAGTCTTACACTAAGCACAGGGCATCTCCTTTTTATTTATCTTCTGCCAAATTCTTATAGGTGTTTATTATTTTACATACTTTAATTTTCAAGTAACAGAAAACTTGCAGTTGTTAATTATCTTTAACAAGAAGAAAATGTATTGACTCACATAATTGAAAGCTAGAAATATAGACTGAATTCAGAGCTGACTCAGTCCAGGATGGCTGCAGCTCTGGATTCCCTGGACTCCACAGTTTTAAGATTCCCTGGGTCCTGCCCCTGTCTGTATGGCAGCTTTAGTGCTGGACATTGCACACCACAACATCCCATGAGAAGAGGGGTCATTTTACAATATGATCCCAGAAGGAGTGAGAATATTTGTGGAAGCACCCAGCCAAAACTCTGCTTGTCTCCTTGGCTTGAATTTGAATACATACCCTGTTCCGAACCAAATAGTGTTAGAAAGTGTGGGGAGGAGCTCAGACCAATCAGATCAGCACCTGCAGTCGGGGTGACTGGGTTAGCATTAGCGTTAACTCAGGCTCAAGGACTGCCCAGAGGATAGGTGGATATCTGAATAAAATGAGGCTTCTCTTTGGAAGGAAAAGGAAGCAATGACTATATAAGTCACCAGTAACATCCACCTCAGCAAGACAGGTGTACAGATGAAATAACAGAGATTTAGAGAGGTTGATTACTTCTTTCCAAAATGACATAGCCTGTGAGTGTTAGGCTAACGTTCAACACCAAATGTCTCTGGCTTTCTCATGTAGCAGGTACCACCTCCCTTACTGGAGTGGCTGAGCTCTGTGTGCTTCTTGGACTAGTTACGTAGTCTCAGCTTCTTAGAAACCTGGTCTCCACACCCTTGATTGTGCATCTTCTTATAAGAGTGCCAAGAGCCTCACGTGATGTGCTTCTGTGAATGAGTAAGGCTGTTGAGGTGCTGAGTGTCTAGAGAAAATTCTAGGAGGGCTTGTGCTAGGAGAATGGATTCCCCACCCAAATGAAAAAGTGAAAGTGCAAGTCACTCACTTGTGTCCAGCTCTTTGTGATCCCATGGACTTTACAGTCCATGGAATTCTCCAGGCCAAAATACTGGGTAGCCTTTCCCTTCTCCAGGGGATTTTCCCAACCCAGGAATCGAACCCAGGTCTCCTGCATTGCAGGTGGATTCTTTACCAGCTGAGGCACAAGGGAAGCCCAAGAATACTGGAGTTGGTAGCCTCTCGCTTCTCCAGCACATCTTCCCGACCCAGGAATGGAACAGGGGTCTCCTGCATTGCAGGCGGAGTCTTTACCAGCTCACCTATTAGGGAATCCCCCCAACCTGAATAGACAGCCTTAATAAAACCACTGGATTGTTGGCTTCCTTTTTGTGCTTTAATGCACTCTGAGCAAGATAGCAGGTAGGCTGACTCCCCAAGTAAGAATGGAGACGGCGGAGTTGTACCCTCCAACTTTGCAGTCAGACCAGTTAGGTATCAGATTCTTTTTTGGGAAAGACAAGGTAATACCTTTATAACCTCTCAAGAGACAGCTTGCAGTGAGGGAGACTGTGATGGTGTCTATTATGGTTGAGCAGAAACAATTATTGTCCAAGATGGAAGAACTGAAACTTTCCTGCATGCCCAGCATCTCACTCAAGTGATGGGAAATGAGGAGTGAGTTTCCTCAGGCTCAGACCTTGGGGACACCCTGGGTATTTGTCTCTAACCCTTAGTTGAACTACTTCTGTGAATTTCCTTTAGCATTTCTCTGGCTCTTGGCTATTTTAAGTATTTTTTCTAGCGATACCAGTGGAGCATTACAAAATCCAAAAGTTTTTCAAGGACATTTCCTCTTGTGAGCATCTGTATTGTCAAGGAAAAAAATTGTTTTGCCCATTATTAACCTTCATGCTAATTGTTTCTTTTTTCATCTCCTAATCATCAAAAGCACATGTTTTCATTTCCATTTCAATTACTTGCATCCAAAGCAGAAATAATCCCAAATGTTATTAACGTTTATAATGCCCCAAAGTAAACAACTCTTAGCCTTACCAAGTCATGTCTGAAGGTTCTCTTTTCCCTTGGAAGGCACTCCCAGCAGGTTTGGCTTCACAGGTGTGTTCAGGGAGTGGAAAATAGTGCAAGTGTTGTAAACCTCGTGCCCTTCCCTTCCTGCGGAGTTTCTAAAGCAAGGGCAGATGTTGTCCACTCCTCAGACCTCTCTGGCTCCTGAGCCAATTGGGAAAGTATTTCATCATCTTTGATCCCTCTGTCCCTGGTGATGAAGAGCTGACTTAAATGTGCACATAATAAACCTGGTTTACAGGATTCCAGGAATATGACTTGTCACCTGAGTTGTCCCCAATTCTCTCCATCTTTGCTCCTTGTCATATTGTCCCAATCTCTATGAGACCTTACTTTCTCTTCCTATTGCTGCAAATATCCTCTAAGAGTAAGACCTGTTCTCAACGGTTGGCTTCACTCCCATGGGGCTCTCTCTAGTAACGAATGTACGAGGAAAGCTGAATTAGCAAATTTCAAACATTTCCACAGTCAAAACTTTTCTAATAAAGAGAGAGAGAGAAATAAAGAAGGAGGGGAGGAGGTAGATGTCTAAGGGAAAACTTTTAAAAACAGAGCTATTGTCACTTAAATGATGCCCTAACCTCCGGTTCTATGAGGTGAATCCCTCCACCTCTCTTGCTGCTGCTGCTGCTGCTGCTAAGTCACTTCAGTCATGTCCGACTCTGTGCAACCCCATAGACAGCAGCCCACCAGGCTCCCCCATCCCTGGGATTCTCCAGGCAAGAACAGTGGAGTGGGTTGCCATTTCTTTCTCCAATGTGTGAAAGTGAAAAGTGAAAGTGAAGTCTCTCAGTCATGTCCGACTCATAGCGATCCCATGGACTGCAGCCTACCAGACTCCTCCATCCATGGGATTTTCTAGGCAAGAGTACTGGAGTGGCTTTCCATTGCCTTCTCTGCCACCTCTCTTGAACACAGTGTAAAAATCACAGACCTGAAACCATGAGCCCTCTGGTGTGGCTGGGACTCACCTGCCCCTGCTTCCCTGCATTCTGTTCTCCGGCCCCTGCCTTCCCTGCCTAGTAGTTAGACTCCAAACTCCCCAGGTTGTTCATGTGTCTGGAAGGTTCCTGTGGAATTGCCCTTATTCTCACAGAGGTGGAGCCCGTGAGTGCATGAGAGTGTTACCCTCATCTACTGCCTCATTCAGGAGCTTTCTCCTCCCAAGGGCTTGTATTGGTCATGCACCTCTCACTGTAGCTCGCTGGAGCACAGAAGTATTTCCCAGGGAGCTTTCAAGGTATGTGTGGATAGACAGGCATGGGTCACTGTTATTCATACAATTGTGATTTCAACTAACTTCTCACCTTAGAGGATTGGTGGGAGCTACAGTCACATCCAAGTTCCAAGAGAAAAGCTTAGACTTAGAGTCCTTCCTGTTCTTAAAGGAGAAAGTGACCTGATCTTCCTGGAAGAAAGTGAGTAGTCATTCCTATCTCGAGTGTCTTGAGCCAAGCGGATTAGTGTCCTTGCAAATATCATAGTTTCACTCTGTTCCCACAAAATTTTAGCTATGGAAAGTCTGTGACATTGTAAATAGTTATATCTAAGCGAGCTTGGAGTACAGACATTCCCAGCCTGCCACCTGGATTTGTAAAGTCTTCTTCAAGCAGAGTGAGTGGCATAAAAGGTCCTTTTCAGCCCCGCACACTCTTTGAGACCAAGGTTGTGCTTCATGCTCTGTTGCTTCAGTCGTGTCTGACTCTTTGCGACTCCATGGACTATAGCCCGCCAGGGTCCTCTGTCCATAGGATTCTCCAGGCAAGTATACTGGAGTGAGTTGACATGTCCTCCTCAGGGGGATCTTCCTGACCCAGGGATCAAACCTGCATCTCCTGTGGCTCCTGCATTGCAGGGGGATTCTTTACCATCAAGCCACCAGGGAAGCCCTTCCCCTTCCATACATGAACCTGAAAATGACAAAAGGGTATTAGGCACATTTCTGTCTTTAAGCACTTATTACCCAATCCTTGAACTGATGTTCGTTTGTTTCCCAATTAATCAGAGATCTCCTTGAGGAAGGAAACTAATAATGACTATGAAGGATGCTGAGCCAAGAACTGTATGGGAGCCCTCTCTTGTATGTGGACAGGGCCATGTTTGTTTAAACTGGGTCTAAATAATGCCTTGCCTGCCTCTTAACTTACCCACAAAAATGTTTTATGAATAAATGAATAAGGTTTACCCTCTAAAGAGCAGATCATTTTACATCTCAGCATGTGTTTACCACCTGGGCCCATACAGCTTTTTGTGTTTAGTATCCGGTTACCTGAAATAATACCTTATATCATACAGAACTTTCTGATTTTTATGCATATCCTTAAAGACAGCCACAAACACACAAAAGTCCCTAGCATGTCAAATTAGATCAGTTACTAATTGATACATACAGATGGTCATTAAATGAATTCTGTAAAATAGGTAATACCATTCTCCTTTTTCAGGGAGGTTATTGTATGTGTGCCCAAGGTCACAGCTCACATTTTGGATTTGTGTTCAGGTTACATATGCAGAGGACATGCTATCTGCTGGATGTGCCATTAGGTGCTGTCCATGTGTTTATAATTTAATCCTACAACAACTCTAGAGAGTCTTTATTAGTCTTGTGATTAACTGGGGCCTTAGGAAGATAAACAGGTCTTATTTAAGGTCACGAGTTCATACTGACAGGCCCATCTCTAATGGTGCTTCTTACAGCTCACATAGCTAGTATTGGTCCTAGGAGATGGATTCTTTGGGATGAATCCCCCAAAGCTGCCTTACCTATTCTAAAGAAAGCATTTTTCTTTCCAAGTGTAAATCTGTCTTTCTACTGTAAAATGATTCTCACTAGAGTGATGGTGGCCAGAGATTCCACATTATTCAAACTCAACGTTAAGAATAAAGGCATCAGCTATCAAATTGATGTTAATGAACCAAGTGCTCTTGGAAAGCCAGAAACTCATTTTCATTCTAACCCTTTCCACTGACTAATAATATTATGGAGAAGGAAGCAGGCATAAAGAAACTGAAAGTTTCTTTCAGTTTCCAAGCAGGTGAGGCTGTTTGGAAATTCCCACTGAATTTGTCTGCGTGCCCTCCTTGTGCAGAAGAAAGGAAGCATGCCCTTCCCACCATGGAGAAGAGGCTTGATTTTTTTTTCACTTGCCTGATTGGAAAACAACAGAAATGGCAAACATGATGTGATTGGGATGATGGACTTTTCTCAGTGAAAGGGGAAAAGCAAGTTAAGTTTATTTTTAAAAATCAGTGAGATGTGTCTAAAAACACAGCATTAGAATGTAATGTACTTGATCATATTCTGTAGAAGATGATTTTACCCTGTTTTAGTGGACATTTCAATTAGGGCTTACTCTTATGGGGAACAGTGCTGTGGAACACAGGAGGGAGTAACGAAGCTCGGCATGTGGCTTGGGAGGCTTCCTGCTAAATGCAACTCAGCAAATTAAAAGCATAAGTAATTTTAATGACAGCATAAGAGAAACGAACCTTCAAAGGTTAGGAAATTTAAAATAGCTTTAACTTGAGGGAATTGCAGGGAGGTAGGCTTTTAACTCTTTTCATCTTAAAAAGGCACATCCTAAAATATGCCAAGTATAAGCATGTGGAATAAAAATTTGGAAGCAAAATATAGCTTTTGAATTTCATAACATTGACCTGCTATTGATATTATTAAAGAAATTGCCTTGGGCCCCAAATAGCCCGCTTAAAATTTCTAGACACATCTGGGGCCATGACTACTCCCTGGTCAATGTCAGCTTGCCCGTGGGCTGGGAAATCACACATACCATGGTACTTAGTTCAGTTGCAAGAGAAACAGAGGGAGAGGGAGCAAGCTCATGGCTGCTCAGTGACTAGATGTGCTTCCCACCACTTTTCACTTTGGGTTGACCAGTTCTTTTCACAGCAGGATGCTACCTAATAAGCAACAGAATCCCTAAACATCATTTAGGCCCTTGTGGAGGTGTATTATTTCTTTAGGCCACTCGAATCTCATCGAGCAACAGGCTATTCATTTTCTCAATTGTTCCCAATGGGGTGTGCAAAGCTGATGAACCTCCTTACTTACACTTTGGGAGTCGATCATTGACCAGATAAGCACTGGCCCATATCCAGGCAACTCATGGAGCAGTGATATGTTTCAAGTGCATTTGGAAACCAGTAAGATGGATTTGGCTACCATAGATTTTAATACTTAACATTTCAATATACCTTTGTCAACTACTTTTATATTGTTCTGCTACAGTGATTTTAAGTCATATCCTCAGCTGGTTGAACCACTCATTATTCATTCATTCAATGAATGTTGTCTGGGTGCCAACCCATTCAGAGCTGGACCACACTGAGCCTGCAGCTGGAGGACTTTAAGATGCTTCAGTTCAGTTCAGTTCAGTCGCTCAGTCGTGTCCGACTCTCCGCGACCCCATGAATCACAGCACGCCTTAGTAAAGGTTTAAAATGTGATGCTGAGGGTTGTGGTATATTTGCCCATTAAGGAATAGTTACATGATAATTTTAATTCCAACCTGGAGTGAGGAATTTTCTAACTAACACTTTGAAATGTATTCCCCCTCTTTCAGAAAACTGATTTGGGAGGCAGGAGGTTCACCAGAAGTGATCCTAGGGAGTTAAGAGGAGATGGCATTACCTACTCTCCCATCCATATTGCAGGGGAGGGCAAAGCCCAGCAATATGACTGGCCTTGGACATTGGAAGTGAGTCCACACCCCGGTCTGTAGCTGCCCACACTGAGGTCAGTCCTCGAAGGCAGCTGTAGGGTGCACAGGCTTTGATGTCCTATGCATCTTTTGTTTGGTTCTCATTTTGCTACTTACTAGCCATGTGACCTTGAGTAAAGCCCTTAACCTTTCTCAGTTATCCTTTCTTGATAATGTGAAGTTGAGAACATCATTACTAGGGCACGTGCATCGCTTAACTCAATAGCTAGCCAGAGAGGACGTCCCATGAGTGCTGATTTTCAGTGGCTGGTATGGCTATGCTGCCTGTCACTCCTGTGTTTCTAGTCCTTTGTCCACATTTGTACAGGCACACAAGTTCACACAAATGCTGAGCAGCTCTGTATGTGTCAGATGTATAGAATGCACACTTTGGTACATTCTTGCCATTCAGAAAAGCTCTCTTTCACATTCAGTCTAGTAGGAAAAAGCTCTTCAGTAAGGGTCATCTGATTCCCTGGTGGTCTGATTCCAGTTGGCCCACTGGGTGGGATGATTTATTGCATTTTTAGACCATAGTTAGTATTTATGGCCAGGACTTGGAATAGGCATGGAGGATGGTTGGCCGACTCTGGAGGCAAGTGTTATTAACTAGGCAGTGGGAACCAAGCAGGGCCTGAAATAGATGTCGACATTACTTTTGGTTGCAGGATGTCACTGCTGCTGCTGCTGCTAAGTCACTTCAGTCATGTCCAACTCTGTGTGACCCCATAGACGGAAGCCCACCAGGCTCCCCCGTCCCTGGGATTCTCCAGGCAAGAACACTGGAGTGGGTTGCCATTTCCTTCTCCAATGTGTGAAAGTGAAAAGTGAAAGTGAAGTCACTCAGTCGTGTCCGACCCTTAGCGACCCCACAGACTGCAGCCTACCAGGCTCCTCCGTCCATGGAATTTTCTAGGCAAGAATACTGGAGTGGCTACCCTGCTGCTTTTCTTGTCAGTGCTTCCTGGATCAGGGTTTTAAAAAAAGATGGCAAAACACACCGCTTTTATCAGAGACTCAACTTTTCAAATATAGAATGCTGTTTATGTGTCACTAATGCTGTTGGACTTGTCTTTTGCACCTGATTTATACAGATCGTTCCTTTTGACTGGTTATACTGAATGATTTGCTTAAGTTCTATTGATTGGATGGAGAAGGGTAAGCGTTACTGTTAAAGCCCTGGACTCTGCAGGGTAGAAGGTAGGAGGAGATTCAGAATGTCTTAAAATAATCCTATTCTTGAATAGAAGTGCGGGTGGCAAGAGACAATCAGCTTTCTGTTTTCTGGGGCAGAGGAAAGATACATTTATGAATGCCAGAGTTAATCTTGAAGCCTCACTTGAACCAAGGAGCTTATCTTCTTGGTTAACAAGTGGCAAAAAAATTAAACTTATGAATATTCTTTTCCCTCATTTGCCTTTTGAGATTTTCAGGGACTTACCAGTACCCAAAAAAAATGATAAAGCATGAAGAGATGAAGTTTGGATTTCTGAATAATCAGAAGTTGATATGATTTATTCCGGTTGAATTTAAGTCTGGTTTCCCAGAATAGTTGAGAGACCAGTCACCTATTTTCTGAATTTGAACCCCCAAATCTCTCCCCCTTGAGCCTATTGCCGTAGTTGAAATGACAGTCCTAAGAAGTAACCGATTCCTTTAAATAGCCTGTGGGCCTCTAGTAATCATTCATACTCTAGTATGAACTAGTTCCTTCAAGTTTGATTTCTAGAGTTGTACTCATTGGATGGAAAGAAGAGGCATGTGTTTTGCAAAAAAAAATAAATAAATAAAATGGTTTGGTACTGTCTCCCAAAAGTAAAGCTGGATGTTATACTACAATGGGTAGTTTTGTCTAGCTGTGTACTGTAAGCTTCCAAATCTGCTATTCCAGCTTTGAGCTTTGTGTAATCCCCATCATCAATAAGATGTAGTAGACTGCAGGTAAAAGAGAGAAGCGGTACACCCAGCTTCACTGGGGGGATGACAGGGTGCTCATAAATAGAGGCTTTGTCCATTCACTATGCATTTACTGCTTGGTGTCCAGTATTGTGTTTGGGTGTTCTGCTCCTGGGAGCAAGAAAAGGCAGCTGTAGCCTAAAATGTGACTTGTTCTTATAAATGTCCTTATGTTTTTTCAGAAATAAATCTGATCTATGTACTACTATCTGCAGCTTTAAAAAAGGATTGTGTCAACATTTATAAATGATCAGGGTATAAGTTTACTTTATCACCTTGCTGCTCATAATCTAGTTTACTAAGGTAAAACTGGTCTGTAAAAGAGGAAGGGAGGGCAAGCACTCTCCTATGGAAAAGAATGTTAGAACCCAATTAAGATATTTTCTAAAATTATCATTGATCTGTGCCTTCTTTGGTTACTTATGCATTAACTAGATCTTCATTAAGAACTGTTCAAAATACATGTAATAATATATAATATGTACATCTTAGAGTTAGATAATATGTTTCCATAAAAATGACCAGTATTTATAAAGGAATTTCCTTAAGTGTTTACTATAGGTCACATAACCCCGTCCTGCCCTATGTAATAGCCTTGTGATCTCTCCACCTTGTGGGCTTCCCAGGTGGCACAGTGGTAAAGAATCGGCCTGCCAGTGCAGGAGATGCAGGACACACGGGTTTGATCCCTGGGTCGGGAGGATCTCCTGGAGGAGGGAATGGCAACTCACTCCAATATTCTTGCCTGGAGAATCCCATGGACAGAGGAGCCTGTTAGGCTACAGTCCATGCAGTCGTCAAGAATCGAACGTGACTGAGCACACAAACACCGCCTTTACTCAAACCACATCAAAAAGGAATTTGCAAATTGTATTTTGAACATACGTATGAGAAAGTTTTACCCAGTTCACCCAAAGTTGTGCAACTAAAAAGTGGTGGTGGATTTAGAATTCAGACTATGCTCTGCCTGACGTATATCCATGCATGTGTCCATAGATCAGAGTTCATCCTTCTTAGAGCTCAGAAACCACCTGGGAACTCCCAGATTACAGTTGTCTGTTAGGGTTAACAGCTGGTGATTTGAAATGTCTGAGTAAATCTTACTAGTTGTGGGTCCTTCTCACAAGTGAACATGGAAATTGATTTTTAAAAAAACAACAGCAGCAGCTGCCCCGGATGTGAGATGTGGAGCCATATTCCAAGGAATGGCCTGTAGTCTTTCTTCTCTTCCATTGGCTGGGACATGGGTTTAGTTTGCCACAAGCGGAAAGGGCATTGATGTGCTGTTCACCAGTCTTATCTGGCAGGAGTTACTCAGATTCTTCAAATTGGAAATGAAAATCCACTCAAAGGGAAAGTGGGAGCAGCAATTTCCATTTTGGGAAGGGGAATTGAGAAAGAAAAGGGGAAAATAGACACATGAAATGTCTCAGTCACTCCTTGGTCCATTCCCAAGTCCTGGTCCCCTCATTTTTTGGTTTGATAGAAAATAGTGCAACCTTTTACCCTTTTTTAAATACTCTGCCAAAAATGGTGGAGTGAATCCAGGGAAATCAGTCAGTTAATTAGGATATCTGCATGACTCTTCAGCAGCAAGAGGCGTGATAAAGCCATACAGTGGACAGTTAATAATGACTTCTCTCAAGGGAAGGCTATTATAGCTCCCTGCTTGCTGTTAGTGTGAGAATTAGCCTAGGAAGGCTCTGCAACTGTATTAGCACTAATTTAAACAAGGATTCCTGTGTGGGGGATTGTGCTGAGCAGCAGATTCTAAATTACATCCCATGAAATATGTGTTCGAGATTTTGTAAGCAGGTATAAACGGAAGACGTTTTCATAGTCCAACAAGTTTGAGGGAACTCTAGGTTAAGCAAAGAATCTTGAATTTGCCAGTCGTCTACAAATTTGTAATATATTCTTTGTATTTTTGCATGGCCATTAAGCTTGTTGCCAAAGAGCATTTCTTGAGGCAGGGTAGGCTGGTGGTTAAGGAGTCTGGAGCCAAATAGTCTGGATTCAAATCCCTATCCTGCCACTCATTATCTGTGTGGTCCTAAGAAAGTTGCTTAGTTTCCTCATCTCTAAAACAGGAATCATAATAGTATCTACCTCCTAGGATTGTTAAAACTATTAAATGAATTAAACCATATAAAACATTTAGAACCGTGCCTAGTATGTGGTCAGTGCTCTCTAAGGGGCAGTACTGCTGTTGTTATAAATTTTCAGACTAAAAGACTGGGTATTTGAGCACCTAGGTGGCTCAGTGGTAAAGAATCTGCCTGCTAATGCAGGAGACACCAGTGTGATCCCTGGGTCGGGAAGATTACCTGAAGAAGGGAATGGCAACTCACTCCAGGATTCTTGCCTGGGAACTCCCATGGACAGAGGAGGCAGGCAGGCTGCAGTCCATGGGGTCACAAAGGAATAGGATACAACTTAGTGACTAAACAATGACAGCAGCAGAAAACTTCATAGTGACCGATCTCTTCAGGAATAATTGTTTGCTGTTTGCTTCAAAATCAGTTTCTTCTTCCCCAGTATGTGTGGAATTAGGTCAAAGTTAATTTAAAAGGTAGAAAGCACAATGAATTATGGGATTCCATGGGATTACTTATATAGAAAGCTATAAATTTTGAGTCAAATAGGAATTTGAACATAATAGTTTGGAAACATTGAAGGACAACCTCTGGGCTTCGGAAAGTACTGTGTGAAATGATAGTACCAATTACCAATGGCAGATCATATGTTTCCTACTTGCCCCTCCATAATGAAAGCGTGCATGAATGCAACCTTCTGCAGAGTAAGAACAAGGTGCCAAGTGCCAAGTAGTGGGTTTCTCTCCATCCTCTCCTTCTTTACAGTAAGAAGAGAAGGAGGAGATGGGAAAGTTTAATCATGTGAGATTTAAATGCAGTTCTGAATGAAGCCCATGAGGAGAAGGGAATGACAGAGGATGAGATGGTTGGATGGCACCACCATCAATGGACACAAGTTTGAGCAAACTCCGAGAGATGGTGAAGGACAGGAAAGCCTGGCGTGCTGCAGTCCATGGGGTCGCAAAGAGTCAGACACAACTTAGCGACTGGACAACAACTCAGTGAAGCCCTAAGTTAAAAGGACAAAGATCTGAAATTCTATTGCTAGTCGGAGTGGGTCCTTTCCCCCATGGGACTCTGGGGGCCCAGGCAAAGACTTTCCCAAACCCTGCCACACGTGAGACAAAAGGAAAAATTACTCATTGTGCTCTTCAGTGACAGGCGTCCTGTGAGACTTGGGCCCTAATCTAGCCACTAAAAAAATGAGAGATCTTGAGCCCGTCACTCCAGGCCCAAGCCTAGTGCTTCTGTAAAACAAAGGGACAGGCCTTAGTCTTAGCCCTGTCCTCCCTTGGGACAGTCTGCCATCGTCCTGACAACAGGGAACTGTACTAAGGCTTACACAGCAGAGCAGAGATGAGGACGGAGTCTTGGTCGGTCACGAAATCCAAGTTCCCTCCCTCCACCTCCTTGCCTTGCACAGCCGGGATATTCCTTATGTAACTGGGTCAGGAAAAGGAGAGCAGGAAGGTAAAAATACTACCCTGCAGGTGTAGCCGAGCCGGGACTGCACTGGGTTCTGGGGATGGAGGAATGAAGATGAGGGGGACTTAGAGGGATACGGGAAGGAACAGAACACATGGAAAATCCAGATTGATTCCTCCGGCCCTAAGCCTTCACATATTTGGTCTTCCATGTGGCTGTTGAGTCTAGGATGGAAAAGAGGCCACAGGGATGGGGCTAGAAGGAAAAGACCTCCCTCACCATTGCTCAGTGTCTAATTTTCCAGAGATTGTCATTAAACAAATTTCTGCTACAGCCCGGCAGCCCTCACAGCCCTCATTTGTTGGAAGAAAATTAGGAGAAGGTGATTTATCGGAGGTAATAGTCAGGCCAGACTCTGGATTCTTAATGGCACATGGACTTTTGCCTTTTAAAAAATTGCTTGTTAGAAAATTCATTTTCCAGCCTGTCTTTGCATTTGGAGTCAGAGAGGTTAGGGCAAAGAGAAAGAAAAGGCGAAAAAGTTTGCTGGGCTTTTGAGCCCAGAATTGGGGTTCAGGACAATTGAAATGAGTAGGGGGTAAAATGGGGATCAGATGCTAGGGGGTTGCATGATGGAGCAGGAGGGAGGCTAAACATAAGAAAGGATGATTTTCCTGGAAATTTCTGGCCATTACCTGCCAGGAATAGCATCCTTTTATAAATTAAGGTCTTATCTTTTGCAGCAGCACCATTTAGCCCAGAGAGGGCTGGCGCGGCCCAGCTCAGAGAGGATCCAAGAGCCTGGGAGCTATGTATAGAAAGCAGGGTTGCTCTTCCAGCCTTTGGAAATGTTCAAGCACTGACAGAGTCACGGGAAAAAAAAAAGATCCCTCTGTTTGTTCCTTGAAGTATAAAAATGATTTTATTTTTAGACATTACAGTGTTTTTTTTAAAAAAAAAAATCTACTGGCAGTAGTCTTCAGACGCAGCCATGGGAAGCGAAGCCAAGAATGGGTGCAAGGGTTCCTCAGCCCCAGTGCTGTTGACATTTGGGATAATCCTTTGTCGAGGGGCTGTCCTCTGCACTGTGGGTGTGTTGCAGCCTCCCAGGCTCTGCCCACTGGATGCCAGGAGCACGCCTCACCTCCACCTGCAGTGGCCTGACATTACCGAACAGTCCATGGGGTGGGGGATGGGCAAAACTATCCCAAGGTGAGACCCCTGCCCAGAAGACACAACCGTTCCCATGGCCTCTGCCTTCAGTTTCTCTTCAATGATCAGCCGTCCCCCAGACCACTGGTCTCCCTGGGGCCCACTTTGCATCCACTTCACCCCATGGGGGCAACATTCCCCCTCCATTGTCTAAGTTTTTCCAAGACAAATGCTCTCCACCATCCTCTTTTCCCCCACAGCATGCAGTAAGTTTAATGCACACTGTTTTTGTCATGAAATATTTGCATTGTATTTACCAAATATATGTTCTTTAAAGAAGTTTGCCAAATGTGTCGCTTTAGTGGGAGAAAACACATTTCCACTCAGTGTTTCCATTTGGTTTTGTTTACCTGTGTGTGTGTGTGTGTGTGTGTGTGTGTGTGTGTGTGTCTATGTTTTAAGGCAGTCCATAGAGGACACATTGGTCCTAAGATCTCTGTGGTTCTGTTTTTTGGGGGGGATTTTTTTGTGTAAGAGGGGTTGTTTTTTGTTTTGGTGTTGGAAGAGGTTTTTGTTTGTTTTTGTACTGCCTAGGTTCTTTTACCCTCGTTTCTACCTGTAGGGTGGTGGAAATTCATACTAAGTGGTCACAGGCTTCCAGCCCATGGACTTGTAAGCTTCTTGCTTCCAGATCCAACATACGTCCAAAGAAGAAAGGACATTTCTCCTAGGAAAGATGAGCTAAACCATGGAGGCAAGACCAGGGCTGTTGGGTAACAGTCTAAATTGTAAATGTTTAATAAAGACTAAACTTAGAACTGGAAGTGAAACCTAGTTGGAATAGGTAGAATTTAGATGAGGGATCATTCCAAAACATAGCTCAGAAGGGCATCTCACTCTTTGTTTAGATGCTCTGGTGGTTCCTGCAGGGGGAATCCAGCTTTCTCGGCCTGGAACAGAAGGCTTGTGTGATTTGCCCACAGAAGCCTCATTGCCAGTCTTTCCACTGGCCAGCTTCCTCACTGTCTGTGTTCCAGCTATACAGAACTATTTTCAGTTTTCCCAATATGCCAGGGTTTTTCACAACTTTGCCAGAAATGTCTCTCCTCTTTTCCCTTCTACCTGGGAAATTCCTACTCATCCTACTTGACCTAACTTGAAAGATCTTACCTTTGGTGCTACTTCCTTGCTTAATAACCTATGGTATTATTATGGTTCTCCTCATGCCATATTATAATTATTTATATTTCTTTCTCAATTTCTAGTACTGAGAACAAAGTGGACAGCCCCTGAATGTAATTGAATGAGTTAATGCATGATCCCAGTCCCAAAGATGTAATTTAGAATGTGATGTTCTTGAGAAAACTTTTTTTAAAAAATTCATTCCCTGACGTTCTAAATTCCAGAAGGTGCCTTGAAAATTCCAAGGTCCCCACCCAACCTCTTGCTCTTTGGAACGCTTTGCCAATTCTAAACCCATAGACCAGGTCCTCCACTGCTACAAATTTAGTCAACACAGGGTTTTTGTCATGGTTTCCCGTCTTCTGTCATTTTCAGTTGCCATGGCATTCTTGGAACTGTTTTCTCTAAACTGAAAATAAGTTTCCTCTTTACTTTTACTCTTCTTCCTGAGGCTGTAATATTGACATAGAAGGTTATCCTGCAAGATGTGAGTCCAAGTTCAGAAAAAAATTCACTCAGGTTAGTGAACCCATTAGTTCTCGAAGTTGTATTCTATTCTCAGAGTTTGAATAATCTCCCTTAATTTTGGATGTAGGGAGAAGGCAATGGCACCTCACTCCAGTACTCTTGCCTGGAAAATCCCATGGACGGAGGAGCCTGGTGGGCTGCAGTCCGTGGGGTCACTAAGAGTCAGACACGACTGAGCGACTTCACTTTCACTTTTCACTTTCACACATTGGAGAAGGAAATGGCAACCCACTCCAGTGTTCTTGCCTGGAGAATCCCAGGGATGGGGGAGCCTGGTGGGCTACCGTCTATAGGGTCACACAGAAACGGACACGACTGAAGCGACTTAGCAGCAGCAGCAGCAGGGGATGTAGAAAAGAAAAAGGTACAGTCCCACCACGCTTCCCAGGTGGTGCTAGTGGTAAAGAACCCACCTACTAATGCAGGAGACATAGGAGGCACAAGTTTGATCCCTGGGTCGGGAAGATCCCCTGGATGAGGGCTTGGCAACCCACTGCAGAATGTCTGCCTGGAGAATCCCATAGATAGAGGAGCCTGGTGGGTTACAGACTATAAGGCTGCAAAGAGTTGGACACAACTGAAGTGACTTAGCACAAAGCACGCATTATAAGATGGGAGTTTTCATATTTTTCTTTGTTTTTCTTGTTTCCCTTTACTTTTCCGTCTCTTTCAAGTCATGTTTGGAAAGATTTCTTAATTTTCAGAAGGAAAGGATCCCAGAATCCAAGAATAAAACTAATTAAAATGACAAATTGACCAAAATGAGAAAAATGACAAATAATCCGTAGGCTGAAATTTTCCCAAAAGCAGGAATAAATAAAATGTCTCTTAAAGTGCCTGGTGGAGGAGGCTGATAAAAGAAACTCAATTGTCTGTTGTTTCTTCTTCAGTCTGTGATATCTGACTTTAAAAGGGAAAAACAGTAAAAAAAAAAAAAAAAAAAATGAAGGATATGAAGTAAAATAATAAATAGAAGTTCATGAGCTTCTGTGTAGTTGGAGGTTGAGAGGAAATGTATTCATAGTGAACTAACTAATGAATCAGTAGATTTTCTTTCAAGGATAGATTGTTCAATTTAGCCTCCTCTCTTACGTTGAAGTGCTTCAGTTAAACAATTGGACACTTGATCACCCACATATTATTATTGGAACTTTCAACCATTTTACTGTAAATAGATACCTTACTTTGTTTCCCTGAAATTTGCCTCATTCTTGCCTGGAGAATTCCATGGACAGAGGAGCTTGACAGACTACAGTCCATGGGGATGCCAAGAGTCAGACATGAATGAGCGACTAACACTTTCACTTTCATAAGGGAGCAGGCAAAAAATACTAGCAAAGAGCAAGTATAGAGAATTCCAAGTGTTTGATAGAGAGTGAGATAAGTGCCATAAGAAAGGGAAGGAGATCTCCACCATGCAAAGAAGTCTTACCACTCTCTGGAACAACCTCACCTGGGCACTTTCTCATAGTTAAAGCCCAGCAAATGCTCTAGAGTCAACGTGATTCTTCTTCCAAGGACTTTTTCAAGAGACATGCAACTTTGAAAGATAAATGACTACCATAAATATGGCGATTTTTACAGTGAATCTGTGATGGTCCAAATGTTTGTATCTCCGCCAAATTAATATGTTGAAACCCAAACCCCATAGACGATGGTATTAGGATAGGGGCCTTTGGAAGGTGATGCTTAGGTCATGAGGGCTCTGCTTTCATGAATGGCATTACTGTTCTTATAAAAGAGGGCCCCACAGGGATCTCTAGCTTCTTCTACCACGTGGGGATACAATGAAAAGATGCCAGCCGTGAACCAGGAAAAGGGCCCCTACCCAGCATACTGACACCCTGATCTTAAACTCCCAGCCTCCAGAATTGTGAGAAATAAATTTCTATTGTCGACTATATGGTACCCAGTTCGTGGTATTTTGTTATAACAGTTCAAACAGACTAAAACACAATCTTACCTGGATCCTTGCTCCATTGAAGAACATTTAGGAACTTTTCTGTGTTGAAAATAAGGGATTGGGGAGAGTTCATTTGATAGTTATTAAATACCTACAATATACCAATGATTATACTTGACTCTTGAACCAAGTGCAAGAAACAGACCCTCATCAGCTGTCAGGGAGGTCATAGACAAGGTGGAAAGGGAGTAGTAGTAATAATAATAGTAGTAACAGCAAAGAATTGGTCATGACTTAGCAACTGAACAACTGTTATTATCCCCACTTTACAGTTGAAGTAACTGAGGCCAAGAGAGGTTAAGTAGCTTGACAAGACCACATAGCTAGTAAGTGGCAGAGCTAAGTTCTAAAGGTAGGTCTGGTCCTGTGGTCCAGCTCCTAACTACAAGGCAGCACTGCTTCTCACGGACATGGAAATTGATCATGTGAATATGTTCATAGAGGCCTATAAAAAGAGCTTTGGGTGAACAGAGAATAGAGTGACTCATAGGGGAGTCAGAAAGGATGTCTCAAAACAAATGACATTTCAAGAGAGACAAGATCATCAGTCTAACAACAGAGAAGTTAAATGGCAGAAAACAACATGGAAAATTCTGTTCATAAATTACCATTTTGTAGAGCGATTTAATATGTATATGTTTTATGCCAGATTTTTAAAAAAACCTTTCCTGCATAAAACCATAATGATCTATTGATATTCATTAAAATATATGCACATATATATATGTGAATTTCATTATGCAGATATGAAAATTAATATATTGAGTGAGAGAGTATGTTTTAGGGTATAAACTGAACCCTGTGTTATGATTTAATTTTGAAGAACATTGTTTTTAGTTTTGGATGTTGTCGCAGTTGTTTTAAATATCCACAAATCAGCACAATGGGAAACATGAGCCTTTCAGAGGTGCATGACATCAGCGTTTCTCTCCAGAGGCAGTGTCAGGTGATAGTTGCCTGCTCTGGGCAACAGTCCAGCTACCCAGTCAATCCAAATCTCATTTGTAAATGAGGAGTGATGCATTCGTTTGTTCCATCATTCATTTTCATGGGCTCACTGACTCGTATTCAACAAATTGTTTTGTGTGTAGGTCCAGAACCATATATGTTGGTTCTTGAATGGCTCAGTCAATGGGCATATTACATACAGTAGAAGGAGTGAGATCTGGGTCTTAGAGGCCGGATTAGAGGATGAAGTCTAAAGCTGACCCCTGGAGGTGAAAGCTATTAGATATTTATTAGTCCAGGCTAGAATGACCAGAAGGAAGAACCAAGCATCCTGATCAGATTACTGCTGGTGTCTAAAAGGGGTTGGGGGCTTTTGGCACCCCGTGGAGAGTTTTCAGTATGATACAGTATAGCTCTGAGAGGTCCATAGAATCTAAGATCTCAATTTAAGACATTGGCTAGAGATTTAGGGATGACAGGTTGGATGGTTGGATGACAGGGGCTAGGCTTCTTAAGGAAAGAACATTGGTAATGGCCAGATGGTTTGTTCCAGTTGCAGCTAAGATCGTATCGTGGTTCAGGGTGGGCTCCGTTTTCCTGAGAACTTTGGATTGAAGACACTGTTCTGCAGGAGCCCAGCATGAATCACAAAGCATTGAACTATGAATTGGAGCTTTGTGAGTACTGGGGGGCCAGAGCTCACATGAGAGGACTAGATATTGGTTTTGTAGCAATACACTTGCAGCAGCAGCAGCCTCACTTCCGTATTTTCCAGGTCTACTCTGTTCCAGGCACTGTACATTCACTATGTGTTGCTCACAGCCACCCAACAAAGTTGATGTCATTATTCCATTTCACTGATGAAGAAACTGAGACTCAGACAGTAGATGATAAAGCCGAGTTTCAAACTCAGACTTTCTTCCTCTTTTACTAAATGCTGCTTCTCTTGAGCCAGTCAAAACCTCATTCACTGGTGACAAAGATTAGTTCGGGAAAGATGAGGGGTAGGTAGCCTCATGTTTGAGCCTCAAGGCTCAAAGCTAGTATCTGAACAGCACTGGGAAAGGCAGAGACTGCATGATACTAAATACTGTGGGAAAGAAAAGAATCTTAGAAGAGAATGATTGCCCTAGTCATTATTAACCAAATGCTGGAGTCCATGAGCACACAGTGACATCCAACAGAGAGAGTTGCATTCTCTGCCTTCTAGGACCATCCAACCCAAGATGCACATTTACTTGCTTGAGGATTGAGCTAGGAGAAGGAAAGTTGCTGAATCTGTGCAAGTTATTTTTATTACAGATGTTGAATTACTTTGAGTTAGTTGAACCATTCTCAGGTGTTGACTGAATGACTAAATAGATGAAGGAAGGGAAAAAGCCAGGTTTGCTTGCTCTTACAGATAAATCTTTATCTATGGGTAAACCAAAAGAAAAATGTATTTTCCCATACCCGCTAAAGTGAGTCTACTTTGTTTTGTGGGAGGTAGTAATTTATAGACCTATCTACACATTATTTTCTAAAACTCAAGTATTTTGGAAGAGCAGATGGAGTACCATACTGTACACACTAGTCATATATTTTGAAATATATTTCTTTTTGAGCAATTCAGTGCTGCTTTATTTAGCAAAAGTTGTTGAAGGTTTTAAAAGCAATGATCCAAGAACATAAATGGCTGAAATATAGTGGACAGACAGGCATGATGGCAATGCTTTTCAAATGCTGCTCTTCAGACCCCAGCTCTGGTCCCCATCGCCTCCCCCAAGGGAGATAAAGATCCCCTCCATCCTGGGAGATGTGGGTGTAGAGCCTGGTTATCTGTTTTTTTGGAAATCCTCTGGGTGATTCTGATATGCACCCTGATTTGGGTACCAATCTTCTATACCCATATCTCTTAGTTCCTCGCTTTCTTGAGACTCACTTATTTTCATAGATTAAAGTATTAGAGAAACTAAGGGAAGAAAACCCCATTCCTTTCATATTTCCTGAGTCACAGGGGAACCAAATAGGTGTTTCCAATATGCCAGGAAATTTGTTTTATAGGTTTCACCTAATTTTCACAAGAACTTACCAACATTTTAAGAGTTGGCCCTCAGATCCAGATTTGGGTTGTGCATACTCCTCAGTCTATAGATTATCACCATAAGTCCATAGAAAACTTTCCTTTTTGTTTTAATTTATTTTTTAATTGGAGGAAAATTGCTTTACAATGTTGTGTTGGCTTCTGCCATACAACGCAAATCAGCCATAATTATAAATATATCACCTCCCTCTTGAGCCTCCCTTCTGTCCCCCCATCGCACTCCTAAGATTTACCTTTTATTTTGTTACTGTTTTCCACTTCACCCTGGCTCCCAAACCCATTCCCCCCCCAACAGAGAGCTACCTACATATTCTGGAACTCAAATGTGCATGTATCTTTATAAAATGTATCTATTATTGGTGTATGTGTATATTGTCATTTTTGTAAATGATAAACCTATAATACAAATAGACTATAAAGAGTAAGAATGTTTCTTAGTTTTTACTGAACATTATATTTTCAGGTAGATCTCTATTATCATGTAGACTCCCAACATTTTCATAATATTTCATTGTCTGTATTTCATTTCATGTTATTTATATCCTTCCAGTTGATATACACCTATCCCACCTCCAGATCTCCACTAGTCATGAAAAATTCCGCAACAAACATCCTCATTTGTAACCCTTGGGGACCCGTGTTAAGAATTATCTGGGGGATGCATACCCAGGAACTGGTTGGATTCAGAGTCATATAATATGATTATTAGCTTCAGATTGTTCCTATATTAATAAACGGAAAAAGTGCACCAGTGGTCTCACCTCCCTATACCCTCTCCAACGTTGGGTGTGAACATTTGGTCATTCTGATTGCTGAGAGCATGTGTCATTGTTGTTTTAATTTTCATACCTTGAAAAACTAGTGAATTTGAGCTTCTGTTCATGTGCTTCTTACCTATTTACCTCACCTTATAAGAATTGCATTTTTATGCCCTTCATCCAATTTTCTCTTTCTTTTTAAATTCTAGGCATTAATTCTTTGTCAGCTCTGGCTGATGCAATAATTAACTCCCAGTTTTGTTATTTGTCCCTGATAACTTACCAGTATCTTTTAAAATATCCTTACTATTTAATGTCAGTAAATCCAACAATTTTTCATCTTAAGGTTAATGGTTTTAGGATCTTATGAAGTACTTTCCCACCCAGAATAAGGATTTGATTCCCATTTTTGTAGGTAAGGAAATGGAATTCCAGTGTTTATAACTATCAGTTAATAGCAGGATTTGAAACTATTAATAATAAGCTGTTAATAATGAAATTGTGGTGTCCACAACACTTTTAAACTGGTAAGTATTATTTACACTAAAGACATTCTGTGAATTTCACTCAGAGATCTCTCAAAAATTCCAGTCTGCAGCTTGCGTCCCTCAGATTTCACTGAATTTTCCTTTCTGCCCTGAAATTCTTGCAAAGTATCTCAAATTACGTTACCACCAGGCTGGTCGTAATTACAGCTTTGGCCTTCATTAAGCTAATTACTACTTGGACTCAAATTGAGCCATTTCGCTCAAATAACACTATAAACCAGTCCTTTCTCTGACATCTCTGCCTTTTTCTAGGAAAGTACAAGGCTGATATCAGAGCTCTGTTTCTCCCTAGAACAGGGGGTTTCAAGCTTCCTTTCTCTAAGGAGCCCTGCAGTACAGTTCAAGTGTCTCATAGTATAAGAGAAATGGAAGAAGGAGCTGGGGACTGGAAGGGCGCACAGGTCTCTCCTCCAGTTTGCAGTCAAGCTTTGCCTTCATTTGTTGTGTATACTGAGTAATGTGCTGTGCTTAGTCGCTCAGTCATGTCTGACTCTTTGAGACCCCGTGGACTGTAGCCCACCAGGTTCCTTTGTCCATGGGGATTCTCCAGGCAAGAATACTGGAGTGGGTTGCCATGCCCTCTTCCAGAGGATCTTCCCAACCCAGGGATCGAACCCAGGTCTCCCACATTGCAGGCGGATTCTTTACCATCTGAGCCACCAGGGAAGCTGGTGTAAAATGAAAGTGAAAGTCGCTCAGTCATGTCCGACTCTTTGTGACCCCATGGACTATAGTCCACCAGGGGCTCTGTCCATGTAATTCTCCAGGAAAGAATACTGGAGTGGGTAGCCTACTCCAGTAGATCTTCTCCAGCAGATCTTCCCGACACAGGAATCAAACCAGTCTCATGCATTGCAGGAGGATTCTTTACCATCTGAGCCACCAGGGAAGCCCTGGTGTAAAGTAATACATAAGGTCTATTTGAAAAGGGATTCTACTGATAAAGGGGGAGGAGGGGGAGAAGCATTGCCATAGAGAACAAGACTACGTAATATAAACTGATATATTTTCATCTCTTTGCTTACGTTACATTTATATAGTGCTTTACATTTTGAAAAACACTGACATTATTTGAATTTGTAAACTCTTGTGAGGTAGGCATATTTTAACAGCTGCGGCAAAATTTTCTCACAATTAAAGTTCCATCTTGCAGCACCTGTTCTAGCAGGCTGGCTGAAGGGCCATATGTCAGGAGATGATCGAGATTATCACCAGCTTAGGTTGAAGGCAGAACTAGACCATATCTAATCTCTCTGTTTGGGCAAAGATGTTATAACTGGGAATGATTAAAGAAAGTAACATTACAAGAATTGGCTACACTAGGCTTTTTGTCTGCTGGGGAAGGGAGGAGGAGACTCCACACATTAACACCTGCTCTGGTCTAGTCACCGTGTTCGGTGCCTCATTTCATTTTACCTTATAGCCACTCTGGGATGGAGGTATTATTATATCATTTTAAAGGTGATGAAAGTGAACCGTGTCAGCTTAAGTGGAAAAGCCCAAAGGTTTTTTTTTCCAAAGCCCAGAGCTTTGCAAAGCTCCAAAGCCAGGACTCTTCCCACTGCATTAAGGATGCCTCCACATAAACATTGCATCTTTTAAAGATTAGCCTCCTTGAACTTCATTTAAGCAGTTCTGTTTGGAAGGAAACTTTTCATAAGTCGTTCCACCTCACGCTGGGCATCACATCAATGCCTTGATCCTCTCCATCTCCCTGATGCTTCCCTCCGCTTTCGGAGGGAGCCGCATCATCTGTCGTTTATAGCTGCATTCAGCCCCCTTGTTGATGAGGTCACTTGCCATGACTCAGCCCTCCGCATCTTTCCTGCTTTGATTTCCTAGGTTTTCAACGCAAGCCCCTGCTATTTTTGGTTTTGCCTCAGATAGAAAGATTGGAAAACAGCAGTACAGCCTTCTGGTTCTCCAAAGTTGTTGATTCGACTTGGCTTTCTGTCTTCATTCATGAATTCTTTCTGGGCTGCAAGCTGAGGAGGTTTACATGATTGAAAGCTTCTGCTCTATTCTCAGAGGGTGCGCATCTGAGACACAAACGGGCCAGATGTGGTGTCAGCATTGATTATCTTTGTTTTCACTCTTCTGGCCAGAATCCCTCCATGTACACAATCGCTCTTTCTCTTGCCTATTGCTTAAATAAAAGAATAAATATGTTGAATAACATTGTTGAGTAGTTTCATTTCAAATATGCATATATTATGACTAGTGTCCTGAGCAAGATGACCAGGACTAGATATACTTAATCTTATTCCTAGAGCCTTTTATTCCTAGAGCAGATCTTTAAATAAAACTGTGCTCTGTTCAGGGAAAGCTGTTGGTTTTCACAACTTGAACTTCTGGGATCTTGCATTTTACACCAAGAAGCCGTTTACTCAAATGTTCATGATCATTCTAAAATAATGGAGAGCAAGAAGGTGTTTGTATAACACCTTACCCTTTATGAAGTACTTTCATATGTATCATGCCTTTTATGTTAATTACTCTGGGGTAGATTTTATCATCCCTGTTTCACCTAAGTAAATTCAGATGCAAAATGCCTTAAGCTGCATAAAGGAACACGGGATTTAAAAAACAACTGTATGCAGGAGGAGATTGGACAGGGTCACATAGAGCTAGCTGTGCAAGTCATTGGCTTCTTTCACCACAAATAATGCTGTTGATGAAGAAATAATATTATACTCTGGGAGAAGCTGATGCATATAAAAAATTGAGGTAAGACCGAATTATCGTTCAGCTGGCTGACACTCAGGTCAGCATCAGAGGGGGAGAACTCCTGGAATTAAGCAGGGTTTTATATTCTCCATGTCAAAAGTGGAGCCTTTGTGACCTGGTTTCCCTTCATAATGGTTTCCTGTAGCTGATTCTGTTAGCCAAGCCTACAGAGCAGCCATTATGTCTTCAGGATACCCCAAGCAGAAGACAATGAGTATGCCACAGATTCTCAGTTGGCTAGGCAATATTCTAGATATTGGGGCTAACACAGTTAATAGAAAGCTTCCTTGCCCAAAGAATATGACAATATGGTGGAGGTGGAAGGGGTGTTCACTTAAACTAAGCCTTTTAATAGAACGAGATCAGGGCTGTGATGGGTGACAGGCATGCTTGCGTAATGGATGAGTAGTTAGCCCATTAAAGAGGGAACATTTCAAAAAGAGACATCAACATGGAAGAACAAGGAAATCACCGGTAACTTAGTGTTTCTGGAAGGCAGTATCTGAACTGGGAAATGGCAATCAGTGAGACTAGAAGATACAGGCAGAGGCCCTGTGATGGGGACATCTTTTCTGACATGGAAAAGTTTATCTTTTATGCTGCTGAGCACCTGGATCCAAATAGTTGGATTTGTATTGAGTTCATAACACCGTGGAGAAGGGATGGGAGAAGTTGACCATGAAGAGAGGGAGTTAAGTTAGGAGGCTTCTGAAGTCATCCAGAAGAGGAATGTGACGCCTCAAAAGACAGAGAAAGTGAGAATAGAAGGGAAAGGGCAGAGTTGAGAACCATGAAGAAGCTGGAGTCACAACCTGAGAACTGGACACAGAGGTTAAGGACTAGAAAGGTGTCCAAGATGGCATCATTATTTTTGGTCCAAAGGAAGACACCATAAATCCTTATAAGACATGCTGTAGGCAGGGCAGTTTTAAAAGGAAGATAGTAAGTTGAATTTTAGAAATGTGTGAGAAGTGTTTATGGGACAGTTCTAAGACAATGCTTTTAGACAAAGAAATCAGTTTATATCTCAAAACTAGAAATACAGCTTCTGCTCTGGCTTGTATTCTTTTTTTTTTTTTTTTTTCTCATGCTACTCTGTTTAAATCAGTGGTTCTTTGGGACTTCATCATGACCAACTTTAAGGATCTGATGATAGCCACGGATTCCCTGGGGGTAGAAAAGCACATGTACACATTCATAAAACGTGACACACAATTACAGGTAATTTGAAGAGCTCCAAGATAATACTCCTTGCTTTAAATGCGACATGAAACTTTAAAACTCCATGCAAATCTCTGAGCTGCCAAGTTACATATTAAGAAACTGTCAAGGATAGTCTACTACTGCTATATGATCAGAGTCCAATTGCAACCACATGGTTTATTACCGACCCAAGTCAATAGGACATTGGCCAGCAGTTGCATACCTAAAAATTGAAGCACACAGGTTCGTTTTAACTCTTCTGTACACTACGCATATCTTTTTTATGACCCCTTTCTTTGCCTGTGTTATAAACTCCACCTCTGACTTTCCCCCAAAATGGAGCTAACAGAATGTGAGGTTGTTCAAACTCTGTTACTACTTATTGATGCAAATGTAGTCTTTCTTGTCCCGGTTCATTTCATAAGCTGAGAAAGCTGATGTGAGAACAACCTCACGTCATCTTTCGCTGCATTCTCTGCTCAAGTTGGTTAAATTCTATGTCCAGAAGTCAACTCACTTTTGTTTAGACGAAAATATAAACATCCCACAGCTTTTGTCTCTGTATTTTAACTCTTTTTCTACAAGCTCTCTATGTGTTCTCACAAGATAAACTTTTTCACACATTTTGTTCTGCTGAGGAATGTTGGCATTCCTCTCTTCTAATGCACTGAGTAGTGCTTCAGATCAACAGAGTCCCCCCAGAAGATACAAAGGTGCATTAAAGATATCATCATCTATTGTTTATTGAGTGCATATTAGGTATAAGGTCTCCCTTGAGGGTTTCCAGTATAGTGAAAGAGGCAAATGTGGATTTATAAATTGCACACAGTGTGATCATTATGTTAGTAGAGGTGTTGAACTCAGGAGATTATAAAAACATGCATGCAGGGATGCCCCTTGCCTAGTGGGTTGAGTCTTTCAGTCATTTTTCTGTGAGCATTTATTGCACCCCTCCTGAGTGGGCTTCATGGTGCTGTAGAGATAAATAGTTGGACAAATATTGAATTTCGGAAACTTTGACAGCTTAACGAGGATGTACAAAATAAGCTTTAGTGGGAGGTAGAAGTAATACGTGCCACACATGTGAAGAAAAGCAGAGGGGAAACTAGTACTTATTAAGTACCTATTATGTGTCAGGAATTATTTTAGATACTTTCATTTATACTTCCTAATTGAATGTTCCTACCTGTATTTAGGCTTAATTAGCCTTTTCTAATTTAATTTCGAAATTAAGACTCAGAGATGACAAATTAACTGAAGAGCTCCATGTTTGTGAAACTCATGATATTTCCAATCTATATTGCCAAAGGACCTCAGGAAATACATCCAAATAATGAAGTGAGACAGAATATGACCCATTTAGTTACTGCTCAGTGTTCCAGTTTTCTCTCCACTTCATTTATCTCCTTCGCCCTGCCCATTATGGGTCAGTTTATACCCAGAACATCCCTAGGGTTTGTACCTTACTAGCTTTAACTATCATTAATATTATGATAATTTCAAAAATAAATCCCTTTGGATGTGGCTTAGCAACTGGCTCCTATCTTTCTCCTGTGATTTACCCCATCTTTGCTAGCATTAATATCAGAGATAATTAAACATGCTGCCTTTACAGGATGATTTTCAATGGGCTTGCCATCTTTTGTCCTAAAGCATGAGCATTTCTTAATAAGGCATAGACATGGCGGGCACCTTTTCTTGTGTTTCAGTGCCTTTTCATGTCCTTTTTAACAAGACTGCTGACAAAGCTACTCTTAGGTTTCCTTTACTGCATGGCAGTTATTGCAGCTTAGATCCATTTATCCAGTGTCACACAAGTCACTGGATATGCTCAATAGATGACCCAATTTTAACCTTTTTATAATTTAACACTTTATTTGGCTGCATTAGATCTTTTTTTTCTTTTTTTTTTGTAATTAATTTATTTTTTATTGGAGGCAAATTATTTTACAATATTATATTGGTTGGTTTTGCCATACATTGATATGAATTCGCCCCGGGTTTACATAAGTTTCCCCTCCTGAACCCCCCTCCCACCTCCCTCCTCCCTTTATCCTCCCTCTGGGTCATCCCCGCATGCCAGCCCCGAGCATCCTATAACATGCATTGACCCTGAACTAGTGATTCGTTTCACATATGACAACATACGTGTTTCAATGCCATTCTCCCAAATCATCCCACCCTCACCCTCTCCCATAGAGTCCCAAAGACTGTTCTATACATCTGTGTCTCTTTTGCTGTCTCGTATACAGGGTTATCATTTGCATCTTTCTAAATTCCATATATATGTGTTAGTATACTGTATTGGTGTTTTTCTTTCTGGCTTACTTCACTCTGTATAATAGGCTCCAGTTTCATCCACCTCATTAGAACTGATTCAAATGTATTCTTTTTAATGGCTGAATAATACTCCATTGTGTATATGCATTAGATCTTAAGTGCAACACGTGGGATCTTTTGTTGCAACACACCGACTCTCTGGTTGTGATACACAGGCTCAGCAACTCCAGGACATGTGGGATCTTAGTTCCCCAACCAGGGATCTAACCCACGGCCCCTGCATTGAAAGGTAGATTCTTAACCACTGGACAAATGAAAGCCAGCAAGCTTCACCTGATGGTACATTAACACTATATGTCTGAAACAAACTCACTTCTCAGCCACACCTTCAGACAGAAGGCACTCATATGAGTATCGAGATGTTCCTTTGAAGATCTTAGGCCAGAGAGCAAGCATTTATTTATAGCTTTACTTTTTTCTTTATCAAATGAATTTTACACACGAAAAGGGTTTTATGTATAGTGTTTTTCTTGCCTTGTGTACCTCTTACTTTTCCTTCCCGTTTCATTCACCTGTTGTTCTACATTGGCTATCAGTATTTGTCAGACAGCCTTCCTAGGTATAACATCTAAAGCAAGACTCACTTGGGCACCTTGCATTCTTTGCCTGGTGTTTGCCCAGTAGTCGTCACTCATGTTTGTTCATTAGTTGTTGGGATGATGAGCCAAGACACTGTACTCTCAGCTGGGGCTGGAGCCTGTTTAGCTTGGCACTGATTACTGATGTGTATGGAATAAGCCATTTGTAGACCCATCTTAGAAGCCCAGTTAGCCAAAGACAAATAGCTGAAAGTGGGCTGATGGGAGCACAGGAGGTGGACTCTTGAGAAAGGAGAGTCATTTAGAAACACTGGTATGACTTTTGGTTGTCATAACTAGGGAAGAGGCAGGTTCTGCAGTTAAAATAAATGCCTTAGGGTGTGGTTTCTTGGTAGATACCCCAAATTCCGTGTAAGGCATGTTACTTATATACTTGCATAACTGCATCATTTCCCTATGCTGTAGGATCTACCATTTATAAACTTGCTTATGGAGCCTTCTCAGCCACACCTTCAGACAGAAGGCACTCGAGTATTTTGAGATGTTCCTTTTGAAGCTCTTATGCCAAAGAGCAAGCATTTGTAGCTTTACTTTTTCTTTATCAAATGAACTTTACATGCACACAAAAGTTTTTTTGTATAGTGTTTTTCTTGCCTTGTATACCTCTTATTTTTCCTTCTCATTTCGTTCACCTGTTGTTTCATGTTGGCTTAGCATCCATTTCTTTACTCAAAACTTCTCCTCTTTGCCTTTTTCTATCCTTTATGTGAGACAATGAGGAAGAAAGACATTCATCTTGAAGTTATAGAGAAAATATCTTGGTGCTAACTGGAGTCTTATCCATTTAGTGGCGTGCCAAAATTGGGCATGGTACTTTATTTTGTCCTTTCTCGAACAGACTTTTTCTCCCTATTACTGACAGAGAACTGACAGAAAACATTTCTGAAGTGGCATTGCCAACTTCTGGCTAGAAAGTTTAAGGATATGTATTTCCTGGAGATAAATAATCCCCTTGTTTAGAAGGCATTTTTTCACTAACCTATCTGAAATGCTTAATTCAAAAGTTATAAGGATGCCCAAATCCATTTGGGTGGAGAAAATCCAGAGATGAGGGGATGACTCCAAGGTTACACAGGAGATGAGATAAGAAGATTCACCAGGTGTCCTGGCTTAGTTATTAATGTTTGGTTTTATGACTTTGTTTCCTCTACTCAAAAATTTTAATTTTTGATCACTTCCTGCAAGAAAGAGCTCAGATTCGTCTACTTGGCAGCTACAGGCATCCATAGTTTGATCGTGTCCTGTCTCCCACAGCTTATTTCCTATCCCTCTCCCTAAGTGAGGGAGAAGGAAATGGCAACTCACTCCAGTATTCTTGCCTGGAGAATCCCATGGACAGAGGAGCCTGGCAGGCTACAGTCCATGGGTTCGCAAGAGTTGGCTACGACTTAGCGACTAAACCACCCCCACCACCATCACCACCACCACCACCTCCCTAAGTGAATAAGCATAAACAACAGCTATCATGTATGAATGGTCTTGTAAAAGCTGCTCAACAAATACTCTTTTAATTCTTACATCACCCTGCAATGTTTATATTGTAATCTCCAGTTTCCTGGGGATCTGAGACTTGGAGAGTTAAAAAATTTGCTCTCGGACACTGATGGCAAAAGTAAGAGAACCATGAATCAGACCTGGCTCTGTGTGACTCCAGGGGTCGCTGTTTTCCTTTGACCTTTCACTAAAGCCAAAGTGATCTTAAGAAACTGCTTTTCAATTGGCTTGGAAAGCCCATCCCCCTCATTTCTGTTTTTAGATCTAAATCAAACCCATCCTGAAGAACCCCACCAGAACCTGCTTTGTTCATAGGATGCTTCCTAACCACCCCAGATGGAAATGGTCTCACCTGCCAGGTAGGAATCGGGAGCTTTGGGCTGAAAGTTGGACTGAAAGAGGCATAGATCCCTCTATGCCACCGTCCAGTGTGTGATTTTTGAGTAAATCACTTAATTCTGGCTTGGCACATGCTGCAACCTGACCTCTAGAGTTACACTCAATTAAAAATTTTAGGATTCTGAACACCCTTTTAATTTCTTGTGAGATAAGAACACTAATGTATCTCTTGTTTGAATATTTGTCTTTGACTCCTTCCTTAACACAGGGCTCCCAAATTATTTGGAAATCCTAAGTGATAAGAGCTCTAAGAGAATTTTTTATTCTACTGAGCTGACTCTGGGTGGACTCCTAAATGGAAATTGTCACCAGAAAGACCAGGCCATGATTAGAAGCTTGGCAGTTTCAGCCTTGCCTCATCCTCCAGATAGGGGACAAGGGCTGGAAATGGCAGTAATAGTTGGCCATGCTTACATGAAGAAATCTCCATAAGATCCCAATAGCACAGGGTTCAGAGAGCTTCTGAGTTGGTGAATACATCCACACCAGGAGGGTGATATACCCCAATTCAATGGGGACAGAAGCTCCTGCACTTGGCGCCTTCCAGACCTCACTCCATGTTCCTCTTCATCTGGCTTTTCATCTATATCCTTTATTATATCTTTAATAAACCAGTATATGTAAAAAATTAGGATTCTGAAGTTACATCATGTATATAATTTCTTGTATGCGTTAAGTCCTATCCCTCTGTGCCTGTCTCACCCCCATTTCCCTCTGTGCCTGTCTCACCCCCATTTCCCACTGGTTATATGTGTGTGTTAGTCACTCAGTTGTGTCCGACTCTTTGCGACTCAATGGACTGCCAGGTTCCTCTGTCCCTGAGATTCTCCAGGCAAGAATACTGGAGTGGGTTGCCATTCCCTTCTCCAAGGGGTCTTTCCAATCCAAGGATCAAACCCGGGTCCTTGGCATTGCAGGCAGATTCTTCACCATCTGAGCCAAGTCAGTGCCTTATGCAGAAGGAGCGGCACACAGATGGTTTTGTGGAGAACCACGTCTACTCTTCAGCTCTGTCACACTCCCCTTTCTTTGCTTGTCTCTCTTATTCGCTTACTCATCCATTTATTTATTTATTACTAGCATTTAAGTTCCCTGTAACTTCCAGGATCCTTCCTGAGATCTTCTAGAAGCCGCATCTCCACTTTTAGGCAATATAGTTATTGGTTTGGGCAAAATTATTGGGCAATAATTATTGCCTTGAGGGCAAGAACTTTTCATTTTTTTATACTCAAAGAAGAAACCAAAAGGAAAAGTCACTTTGAGAATATGAGATTTCAGAAAAAGAAGTTTGAACAGATACCAATAAACAGTTTGCAACATCTGCAGTGTCGTGGTTTATTCAGCCTTTCATCAGTCCTTGTGAACCTTTGCGTACTAGCCTGTAGTCACTAGCCTGTGTAGAAATATGGGTGGCTCCCAAGTAACTGAAGTCACCAGGTTTCAAGCTTGGTTTCAAAGGACAACTGTCTTCTGCGCCATCTTCAGTGACACTTATCCCCTTTGACTCCTAAAATCTTTGGTTCCTGCAAGTTCTCAAGCAGTCCTTTTAGGAGAAAATGGTTCTGTTTATCCCATCAGCAGACACTACCGGGAAAAATAGATATCATTGTCTTCCCCTCACATCCCCCAGAAAATTCTTGGACCCCAGTTTTCACCTGTCAGGCTTCCCTGGTGGCTCAGATGATAAAGAGTCTGCCTGCAATGCGGGAGGCCTGGGTTCAATCCCTAGATTGGGAAGATCCTCTGGAGAAGGAATTGGCAACCCACTCCAGTATTCTGGCCTGGAAAATCGCATGGATGGAGGAGCCTGGCAGGATACATCCATGGGGTCGCAGAGTCAGACATGACTGAGAGACTTCACTTTCTTCACCTATCAGATGTTCATACTAACTGAAATTTGAAAAGAAAGGAAAAGGTGAGCATGCTCAACATCAGAAGGTCTACAGTTTGAACAAGGAGACCTGTGTCTTCCCACTATTTTATACATTCAACAAAAATGTGTTGGCCTCTCCTGAGTGTTTGGCACTGTTCTTAGACCCATAACTAAGTTCTTTCCCTGGATAGTACACCATTTCCAGAGGTGTTATTGTTGACTTCAAATTGCCAAGATAGTAAGTGACTTAGAAATGCTGTTTAGCTATTGGGTTGAACAACTTTCACAAGGACATACCACTGAACATAAGTTCAGGCCCTGAAAGATCTTGAGCTATTTTTCAAGAAATTTGGTTTGGGGCATTGGGGCTTTTACGAAAATTTAATTCAAAGTTATTGAACAGTCAAATGTGTTAGGTAAAATTAACTATTGCTGACCAACATCATTTCCTTCAGAGATAATACATAAGTGCTATTGTGAATACCAAATTCAATTGATTGGTAGTGACTGCCTGCAGACAGAGTTCTGGTTCAGCAGGAAAAAAAGTGACATGATGGATTAGTCATGTCTGCCACTGTCATGGGAGAGAAGAATGCTGAGCTATGTGCTGTATAATTGCTGTCTAGGCTGTTTCCTTCAAAGGACCCATCAGTAAGCGGGGTAGGGGGTGTCACGTTCGGGTGAAAACAGGGCAGACCCAGTGGATTTCTGTGACAGTAGCTGCCTTCTTGGATGCATTAGATCCAAACCACCAAATGACTGAAAGGATTTTGCAGAATCAGGGCACTTTGGGTGGTTTTAATTGTCTGAGCTTTGTGGCCATGGTGGTTGACAGGCTCTCCTTTAAAGATAATAAATAGCTCACAATTACTTTACTTTGGAAAGTGCTCTTCTGCCCTGGGACTCTGTAATAACCAGCCGTGGAAAAGGAAAGGCCTGGGGATTTATGAGATGTCCCAATTTACAACCATCTGGGAGAAATACAGCAGGACGTTGGTACATCAGTGTTTTAACCAGAGTTAATCCATCATTGCTACTGTTAAAAAACCCTCTCTTTCCCTCTGCTTAAAACTATCACACAGATTTGACCCCAGACTTCACCAGGACGGGCCAGAAATCATGTTTTAAAACATGTAATTCAGAAATACAGTCAAATTGACCTTTGGTTTACTACACTGAAGGGGATATTTTCCAGGTATAAGAAATTTTAAAACCTACTAGTGATAAGAAGAAAAATGAGGTATAGTCTTTTCCTTCAAAGGGAAACCAGTAGTGAATACATAATTTCAGGACACTCTGGGAAGTGAAGTCCTTGAAGTGATCAGACAAGAGCAGCAATATATTTGTATGCACAAAACACAGTGGTATGCTAAATTATCTCTTTGCTTGCCTTGCCCTCAAATTATATTGGTATCTCACATCCATGACAGCACTTATTGAGGACCACTGTTATTATTTGTTCACACCTATTTATTCCTCCTACTGCCTTTGAGTTCTATAAGAGTGAGCATTGGATCTAGTTCTTCGTGTTTCCAGCACTACGGGACTGAATACATGCAGCTGACTCTTGAACTACATGACAGTTAGGACATCAACCCTCTGCACAGGCAAAATTCCACATATGATATGTAGTTGAGCATTTCCTTTGTAAGTGTGGCTCCACATCTAAGGATTTGACCAGCTCTGAATCGTGTAGCTGTAGTATTTCCTTTGAAAATAATCCACAAATAAGTGGACCCGCACAGTTCAAACCCGTGTTGTTCAACAGTCAGCTGTACTTCTAAAGCTTCTAATGCCATACCCAGAGTTGACAAATCATTAGACAAAATTTAGAAAATAAAAACATATTTACTCTTCATGTGTTTTGTTGATGATTCAGCTGAATCTGTTTGGAAAGTAAAAGGCATTTCCAAATTTCTCAATGAAGAATGGTCCACTTATAATATCACACCATAAACTATAGAAACAAACATTTGACACACCATTTGCTTAGAACTGTAAAAACACAAGAAAATATTACATGTTATTTATGGATACAGGCATATGTAGAATTATAAAAATATCTACAGAAAGAATATATCTCTGGCAAGGGTAGAATGAGGAAAGGATGACACCTATGGCATTTTATATCTTTAAAAAAGACATCTAAAACAAATATGGCAAAATGTTGACACAAATAAAATTAATATGGTGGATGATGAATATCTGCTGTATTATTTTCTGTTGAAATATTTCATAATTTTGAAATTTAAAATTACTTTTTTAATGAAATAAGACCACTGAGAGGGGAAAAAAAAATCACACTCTTAATTTGATGAGTACTGTAAAGGAAAAAGTATTTGGAGAAGGATGGCAAGAAGATTCCCTCCTGAATGTCAGAGTTTACACCAGTGGGCTCTGCTGCATGGCCATCCCTCTGCACAGTTTGTCTGCTGAGGGGCATCCACTAGCACTTTCACTTTGGTACACTGCCCTTCCAGAGTGACTTGTCAAAGCAGTGATCCCCTGTCTTCAGAGTTCGGCAGCCTTGCCTGGTGGCAGAGCTGGTTTATAGAAGCCAGACCTTGCCTTTTCTACCCCGTTTCCCCTGTGTTCTTGCCTGAGCAGTCTGCTTGTGAAAAGTTTATTCAGTCTCCCTTCCAGTGGGGTGGGTTGTCCTCTTTCATTTGTCACTATTTAATAGTTTATGCAAACCTGCCAGGAGAGCCAAATGTGGGAGGCTTCAGGATTCACCCTCATTTACAGTAAGCACACAGTGCATTTACAGTAAGTCTTCTCCACAAGAACCTTCAAAGATGTGAATGTGTGTGCCATGAATATGTAGCATGAGTGAAACAGCATCTTGCCTTCCGTCTTCTTTTACTGATGATCCTTCAGCTCTACCATCTCCCATCTCCTTTCCCTCCTCCAGTCATTAGCTCTTCTTTCCTGCTCACTCTATGCCAGCCCCTGAATGTCGGCTGTTGTACCATACTATGGTACTTTATGGCCTGAAAACCAGCCCCATTGTTTTCTGCCTCTCTCACCACACACGGTCATGCATTTTGACTGACTTACTTGACATGTTGTTTATTCAAAGCCATGGAATTAAATGCCACCCACTAATGTGATTGGCAGGGACTTTGCTTGCCTGAGGCAAGCATCCTCAGACACTGGTGAAAATAGCTCCCTGCTGTCCACTAGAGCCTTCAATTAGCTAACCAGCAAATCTAGCCTGATGGCTGTATTAATCTGGCTCCCTGTTTCAGTGGGGAAAAGAAGCTTGGTCACAGGACTGTCTGCCTCTTGATCTCCCCAACTCTGAGGGCAGGATGCAGAGAGAAGGCATTAATCCCAGCCCTCACCTTTTCTGCCTCCTCTTTTGAACTGGCTCCCTGTGGATGCTGAAGAAACTGAGAAGGATGTTTCTTCCACATCCATTGTTCTTCCACAAAGCCAGCACTAATTGATTTTGAGATGAATTGCTAGTGGAAAATGTTTTTTTTCCTGGCTGTAAAGGTGCCTGAAACCTTAAATTAGAATGCCTTCTTGTGAAGAGCAGGGCGGCTGTTAGGGGATGTGTCTTCATCTGCAGATGTAAAATCACCCAGTTAGCACCTGCGTGGAACCACACATCAGACATCGTATAAGAAGTTATTTGGGGGCTGATGGCAAAGCCGTCAGAGCTCTTAGTTTGGATTATGATCAGATTCTCAGGATGATTGAACCTGCCTGAGCATCACTACCCCCTGCCATCTGATTCCTACTTTATTTGTAGTTAAACCAGGGGAAGTTCTGAGCAAGGAAAAGGCAGTGCCAAGCAGCTAGCTCCATTTCTAACAGCTCTGGTGCCATCTGCTTTGCTCTCGGGGCGAGTTTGAAAAAGTTATTTTTCATAGTCTCTCTAATAATACCCCTCCATCAGGTTCCCCAGGCCTGTCTGGACACTGCCAACCACAGGCTTGCTCACTCAGTGTTGGCACTCAGGCATCTGCCATGTATCTGGAAATGCTGATGCTGATTGCTGCCCAGGGGACTGTGGGCTTATCGGAAAGGCGGTGGCTGCCCTTGCTAAGGTGGGTCCCTGAGCAGCACCTGAGCCAGGTAGCAGATGCTTGCACCGTGGTGACTAGGGGCGCCTCAGGGAGAAGCAGCCCAGGGAAAATTACCCAGCCCCGAGTCGGGGTGGCATCAGAGAGCCCTGTCCAAGCCTGCTCAGAGCAGATGCAGTCTCCTGACCGTCTCTCTGACTGTCCCAGGTAAGAGCACTCACCCTATCCACACTGTAGCTAGTGCCTGAAGGCCAGCCCTTGGGGGAACTGTTACAGCCCTTGAGGGCTGTAACAAACCAAGTTCTGGGTTCCTCATCTGTAAGTTGAACGTCCCTTTCTCTTTTTCCTGAAATGGCAATCATCATAGCTCCTTCCTACCTTCTTATGCCTCCTCGTTTAAGACCAGTAGCCCTCAACCTCAGCTGAATATTAGTGCCTCCTGGGGAGCTTTGTCGAGCATGATCAGTGGGTTTTCAATGTTTGAAACCCATTCTCAGCTAGGTGAATCAGAATCTATGGGGGTGAGTCCAGGCAAAGGTACATTTTAAATTTTGTTGTAGACTGAGAGTTGGGAATTACTGATTTTGAGGCTATTTCTTCTTTTAATCATTTGATGAGTCCATATGTCATATATTAAACAGACCTTTTGTCAATTACTATGTGATCGGATCAGAGAAGGCAATGGCAAGCCACTCCAGTACGCTTGCCTAGAAAAATCCCATGGATGGAGGAGCCTGGTTGGCTGCAGTCTGTGGGGTCGCTAAGGGTCGGACATGACTGAGCGACTTCACTTTCACTTTTCACTTTCACACATTGGAGAAGGAAATGCCAACCCACTCCAGTGTTCTTGCCTGGAGAATCCCAGGGACGGGGGGGCCTGGTGGGCTGCCATCTATGGGGTCACACAGAGTCGGACATGACTGAAGTGACTTAGCAGCAGCAGCATGTGATCAGATCATGTAGACTGTGAGTATACAAGAGTCATCACCAAGAAGGACACAGCCCATGACATTATGATACAGTCCTATGAGGGGAGAATAGGTGGTCCAACGTTGCCTTTAGCAAGAGGGCAGCAGGTCAGAGAAGGATTTCTAGATTTGAAAAATGAGCAGGTATTGGAAGGAGGTCATTAGTCACAGGTGGGAGGAAGTAAGCACAAGTGAAGTCACAGGATGAAGTTCAAGGCACTGGGAGGATCTCAGTGTGGCTGGATCATGGAATCTGAAGGGGGATGCAATATAGAAGGCCTCAGCTGGAGGGGAGTGGAAGGCAACCATGAGGGCCCACGTGGTCACACTGAAGGAGCCAGTCTTCACCAACAGGCAGTGATGAGATTACATTTTGGAAATAATCTGGCCTCGATGTAGAGGGGCTGGAAGGGGCAGAGTTAAAGCCAGAGGCTGTTGGGAAGCTGCATCAGGTGATGAGGCAGGGCTCCAGGGATGGGTCAGTGATATTAATGTGAAGTCGAAGAAAAGAATAGATATTTAAGAGGCAAAAGAGCATCTCATACTTCTGAAAACTATAATCATCCGAGCAAAATTCCCAACTTTCATGAACATTAAGGTTCCCCAGCCCAGAGAGTTCCACCATTTGGATCATTGCTACTTTGTTTTTCATCACTCACCGAAGACATAATGAAACTCCGAGTTGCCATACTGGCACAGTACAGATACATGGGGCCCTAAGAACAAGACTCTCAGCAGACTGCCTTCCAGACTTTGATTTGGGAGGAGTCAAACCAATGGAACATCCCAGTCTTCAGTGAACTCTTCTTATTCTCAGCTTCTGGGTTCATATCTTGGCTTTTGATTTGATGCATTGTAAGCCTAGTGTTTGCTGGATTCGGAAAGGCCATCTTAGAGAGGTCTGGTCATGGTGACCTCACAGCCCACATTACACACAGCACTGGCCTTTGGCTCAGAATTAGGTCATCGACACCCCCTCTGAGGGATGCTCATAGGAGCTCAGAGAGCTAATAAGAACCACTAGAGCATCAGAGGCGGGGAGAAGCTAAACAGCTTGCTGGTTCTTATGATTATCACATGCCAGGCTTAGATCATGTTCTCTGTGAAGTGCAGAGACACTTTATTGCATTTATTAATTAACAGACTATTTCAGATTCATCTGGTATAATTTGAGGACATAGGATGAAATCGAGGATGGGCTGGAGGTTGCACACCAGCTGAGCTGACTTGTGATTTCAGAACAGTTTCTATTCACTTACATTAAGCCTGATCCCATGGGGCCCTAGAGAGTCAGGCCCATCAGCAGGGGCCTGCACTGGTCCAACCCCAGTAGGAGGTGTGGTAGAAGGAAGCAAGGGTGGGCCAGAGTGTCTTCCAGTCCCTGAAACCATTCTGAGGGAGAGCCGAGAACACTGTTTAAAGAAACAACTCTTTAATCTGTCTGAATCAATTCTATTCAGTGCAACCTAAATATAATCTTGAATTGCCCTGCACATGTTATGAACTCCCCAGGTTGTCATGAGGTTTTTTGCATGCTGCAAGGAAGATTTTTTTCCTTTGATAAGCTGTTATTAGAATGGTGGTTCACAGGAAGCCTCCTAATGATGGGTATAGTGTAATGGGGTAAATACTGTGCATCTTCTAATTCTAACTAGAGATATTCACCTCCACTTTATAGACAAGGAAACAAGATTCAAAGAAGCTAGAGCAATTTGCCCAGTTAAGTGAGTGATGGAGGCAGACTGTGAAATGAGCACTGCCTAATTCTAAAGCCAGGCATTTTTCTTCTATACCAGGGGTTAGCAAACTCCCACCTGCAGGCAGTATACCAAGTCCACCAGCTAGCTTGTCAAATGAGGTTTTATTGGAACACAGCCATGCTCATCATTTCTTATTATCTGTGGTCATTTTCATGGCACCACAGCAGAGCTGGGTAGCTACTACAGACACTATATGGTCCAGAAAGCTTAAAGTATTTATTATCTGGCCCTTAAGAGAAGTTTTCCCACCTCTGCTCTAGATCAAACTGCCCCAATTATAAATACAGAAAAATTAAATCCTGCTCCTTGGGCTAAGAAATCACTTTTATTTTTTCTTTCTTTCATTTAATATACTTGATTTGTTGTTGTTCAGTCGCTAAGTCGTATCCGACTCTTTGCGACCCCATTGACTGCCAATACACTTGATAGTACTCAGCAAAAACTCTTGTTTGCTTGAACTGACTCAGGCAGTCCATTCCCTACCTATGGCAGAACTATAAAGTAAATTCATCTCTAGTTTCCAGAAGCTATCCTAAGTTTAAAGACCTCTAAAGGATGGAGGTCAGTTGACAGCCTACATGTGGTTCAGTAACTGTCCCTGCCAGGTAAGTCACCAGTTTTCACCCTAACTTCTTGAACTTTTTCTGGGAAAGGCCACTTTTCCCCACATTCTAACCTTGGAGAGTAGCCCCCTAGAGTGAGTCCCAGTCTCCAGAAAAGTGTCCTGCTTATACATGGGTACCTGGGGTCTTCCTTCCCCCAGATTCCTCTCCGGGTGGAATCCCTCCAGTGTTCTGAGCTTTCTGTTGTTTTATGTTAAGAACATTTCTGGGAAGAAAAATGGTTCCAGTCCTAAAACCCAGCGATGAGAACTCTCCCTCGTGAGTCATCTTAAAGCTGGACTGCATTGGCATCTGTCTTCTCTAAGACAGCCTTTTCTCTTCATCATGGAGATAAATCCATTTAATGGGCACCATTGGTTGGGTAATTGTATGTTTGTAAGCATCCCCTTTAGTGGTATACTGCTGTGGCTTCTTCAAAACCCATTCACTCAACTTCAGATCAGCCCCCTCCAGCTCACCTCTGGAAGAAAGCCCAGAACGACCTCTGGAACCCTAAGGCACCATCTTAAAGCCAGAGATTATTCCTTAGGCTGTGGAAAAGTGCTTTCTGAGAGGTGTGTTAGCAGTCTTAGAGTTCTGTTAAGGTTGCATTTGTTTAATTCTATATAGATGAACGGTAGAAGCCAGAGAATATTCCGTGTTGAGCCTATCAATCATAGCAATCTGGAAGATACTTGTTAAGTACCATGGGCCACAATACAAACAAGAAACAGTGCCTGCTTTCCAGGGATTTACAGTCTAGACAGGGTTACAGGTACACTAGTCATTAACTTCATTGCTTTATAGGCATATGACAAGAATCTCTACAGAGGCCACACTAAAGGCTCAGAAGTGGTGCTGGACATCTGCTGAGATCAGAGGTTCTCACACTTGAAGGTGCATCAGAATCATCTAGAGCAGCTGCTAAAACGCTGATTCCTGGGCCCGGCCCTAAAGTTTCTGATTCCGTGGGCCTGGGGTGGGCCTAAGAAGCTGAATTTCTAGCAAGTTGCCAGATAACACAGATGTGGTCTGGGAATATTTTTATAGGAGAAACCTCTGACACAATTTCATTCTCAGAAGGTAAGGGGACTCACATTTGTCACGAATCCAGTATGTTCCATTCACTGTGTCAGATGCTTTGCACATGATATCTTGTTTAGATTTTATAACAACCCTGTGGGCTCTGTACTGTTATTTCCACTTCACAGCAAACTAAGGCTTGAGAAGGGGAACTAGTGTTTGCTAACTACAATCTACCATGCAGAGTTTTAGGCTTTACCTCATTAACAATAAACAGTGTGTGCGCGTGTGTGTGTGTGCGTGCGTGCACGCACGCTCAGTTGCTGAGTTGTGTCTGACTCTTTGCAGACCCATGATGGGATTCTCCAGGCAAGAATACTGGAGTGGGTTGCCATTTCCTACTCCAGGGGATCTTCCCAACTCAGGGATCAAACACGCCTCTCTTGCATCTCCTACATTGGCAGGCAGATTCTTTATCACTAGCGGTCTGATGAATCTCAAATGATTCATTCTCCCAGTTTACAGATGATGGAAATTAGTCTGGGAGGGATTGAGTGTCTTGAGGAAGTTGGCAGCCTGGTTTCAAAATTGTGTGTGTTGGGCTCTAAAGGCTGTGTAGCTGTCCTGCAACCAGTACCCATCCATTGGCTGAAAACTGCTAACGTGAACACCAAAAGCATATTTTCTCTAATACCTGAGTTATGCACTACCTCCTGCCTTTGCTCATGCCAGGCCCTCTGCCTGGAGGGACATTTTCCTCTTCCTTTACATCATAACTCCCATTCATTCTTCAAGTCCCAGCAATAGTCTTGTCTCAACTGGGTAGACTTTGCTGACATCCCTCCTTTCCCCAACTGGCCCAGGAAGAAAGATAGCTTTGTATGTGTCCCAATATACATTACTGAATTCCATCCCACCATCCAAAGTCCTCTGATGATTTATCATTAGTAATAGAAAAAAGAATCCACATTTTTCATCTTAGTCAGTAAATCCACCTACCATCTTCCCAGCCTTACCTCTCAGCTCCACCTCATTTCTCCAATTAAATGAAACCACCAGCCACTCTTCTCCACCCAGAACTGTTCTCTCCTCTCTCTGGGCTTGCCTCATGCCGTTTCTTCCACTGAGACCGGCTCCTTCCCTGCTCCTCCTCGTGTCCATGTCTGGCCTCTCCTTAAAGCCCAGCCAAAGTCCCCCATGCTGCACCCTCAACCCTCTGGCACTTGAGAGGGGCTCAGGAAGTATTTGAGGGATGGATGCAGATGGAGTTGCAAATCTTTCACTTTCCCAGGCCAGGAGCTCATTTTGCACAAGCACATTCACTCTTAGAGCCTTTTACATTGTAGATGCTCAGAAACAGTTGTTGACTGAATGGATGAATGATGCTGGATAAAGATGTGACTGATGTGTCAGGGTCAGAGAGCTGATGAGACCAGGAGCACACAGAGGCCCATGGATCAGAAGCTCATTGCAGTTAACAACAATGAAACCAGAGCACCATTAGACTGCCAGCGTGCTTGATTCTGTTCAGGGATCCCCAGCACTTACACCTTTAACCCACTCTGCCAAGGAGCTAAAAGGTTTTCTCCATTTAAAGTACAAGTGTCTTGTGGGACCCCCACTTCTTTTATAACATATGATGTTTTTACAGTCAGTGTGTGCTGGGAAAACTCCAGAAACACACGGTTCAGACCACAGGCACGGTTCAGACCTTGATTAAATAATCAGTCAATACCAAATGCAAATTCTAAGAGTATGTTTTCTTTGATGTCTGTGGCAAAGCACATGTTGTAATTAAGAAGTTTTAAGTTCATTGATTTGCTCATGCCTCTGCAACACCATCTGTGGGTTTTTCAGAAAATGATTAAAGGTTTTTCAAAGAGGATGGGGTTAAAGATGGTGGTTGTGAGTATCCTAATTTAAATTGCACACAGAGAGCATTAACAGAGACTTCACATCATTAATTCTAGTTCTTGAGGAAGGTATGTTGCAAAGGAATAGAAGGCTATTTGATCCCTCTGGCAATTTTGACCCTTCTTAATAAAACAATGACATCTATAGCTCAGGTCATTGCTCTTGGCCGTAGAACAATGGCCAGTGCCAAGCAAAACTGTGAGATAGGCAAAACCAGTATTTGGCTGCTGTTTTATCCTGTATACCTACCACTTGCATCCCTTTTCCTGGGGCCAGTGCCATCCAGACCTCTTCACCCTTATCAACCTACTCTTAGGAAAAGGGCTATATTTTCTTCAAACTGAAGTGTAAATGATTGTTGGGGATTTAAAGGATTGTTCCACTTATGGATGCTTACATCTAGCAGGGATCAAAGTCTTAAGCAGGGGAAATGGAATTCTAACAGTGGATTTTAAGTGCAGAGTATAAGTAGAAGCTGAAGAGTTTCCCATACTTGCATAAGGGATTATCATCATCTCCATGCAAAGGTACAACCATGAGCATATAAATGAAGACGATTTTAACTTATTTGTTTTCAAAATAGCGTTATTGCTCCTACCCAGTGTCCTTTCTCCTATTTTTTCTCCAATCTGGGCAATGTCGGCCTCTTAAATTGATACTCCTGCGTACTTCATTGCTTATGTTGATTGAGATCTTCGGTTGAAAGTGACAAGAATCCCATTCCAACCATTTCCAGAAAAAAGTCTTATGTAATCAAACCAGCAAATATCAGGGTTGAACTGACTTTGTGGTTGATTATGGCTTCATCATTGGGCTTCCCCAGTGGCTCAGTGGTGAAGAATCTGCCCGCAATGCAGGAGATGCAGGTTCAATCCCTGGGTCAGGAGGATCCCCTGAAGGAGGACATGGCAACCCACTCCAGTGTTCTTGCCTGGAGAATCCCTTGGACAGAGGAGCCTGGTGGGCTACAGTCCAAAGGGTCACAAAGGGTCAGACACAACTGAAGCGACTTAGTACATGGCATCACCATTATTAACACATTCTCTGTCTCTCTCTTTCTCTCTCTCTCTCCACCCCTGCACACACACGTGCACATGCTTCTAACTTTCTTGTGTCTGATTCTCCTGGCAGCGGGCTCATTATCTTCCAGTCTGCCATATGTTAAGGAACATTCTCACGGTTCTCAAAGAGCACACTTCAATTCTGCCTCAAGTCGAGGCAGAAAAGTCTGCAAAGGATGCTGATTGGTCGGTTCATGCCACATGCCCTCTTGCTAGCTTTATCATTGTGTCTAGTCACATGTAGTCTAGTGACTGTCATCTCTGACAGCTCCTTAAGAAACTCATGAAATAAGAGAATCACCTGGCCCTCTGAGCCTGTGTTTTCTCATCTATAAAATGAGGAAAGTGGAGAGAGCTGTTAAGACTCCCCCCAGCATTAACCTAATTCTATTTTAAAACCTCTTCATTTTTGCTGTTCTAGTTGCTATATCTTTGTCTCTCTTATATGTCCTACCTCCTGCTAGAAGGTCAGATAACATTAGGAGATGACAATTACAACCTTGGCTCAACTCTGAGTTTCTCTAAATGAGGAAAGGGGCAGCTCCTGCAGTGCCCCTCACATGAAACTACAAAGTGTTATAATTCAGCCTTGACCATATTTAGCCACCATTTATACTGCAAGATATGAGATGGTCACAATTTCAAAATTTGTGAAGCATCCCAAATTTAGCATTTTGCCTGAGTTAAAAAAGAAGCAGATCAGGTGGAAGGTCAACTGGAAATTTTCCTCTCTTCCGTTACACTGGGGGCATGAAACAATGTTTATGTAACTGGTTCCAATTCAGACACAGCCCAGGTTTCAAGCAGTTAAGATGTGGTAGTTTCCACATTATTTACCTATTTCAACATCACTGAATATGCATACTTCATTCTAAATTCATGTGACATCCTCTTCTTTGAAATACCTTCCTATCTGCCAACAATGTTTATCCATCTGTCTGCTCTGTCACATCCACATTTCAGCTGTCATAATCTTTGCCTATCCTGGTTCTCTTATTAGACCCTTAGTTCACACAAGGCAAAGACCATACCTTCAGTTCAGTTCAGTTGCTCAGTCATGTCCAACTCTGCAACCCCATGAACTACAGCACACCAGGGCTCCCTGTCCATCACCAACTCCCGGAGTTTACTCAAACTCATGCCCATTGAGTCAGTGATGCCATCCAACCATCTCATCTTCTGTCATCCCCTTCTCTGCCTGCCCTCAATCTTTCCCAGCATCAGGGTCTTTTCAAATGAGTCAGCTCTTTGCATCAGGTGGCCAAAGTATTGGAGTTGCAGCTTCAACGTCAGTCCTTCCAATGAACACCCAGGACTGATCTCCTTTAGGATGGAGTGGTTGGATCTCCTTGCAGTCCAAAGGATCTCAAGAGTCTTCTCCAACACCACAGTTCAGAAGCATCAATTCTTCGGTGCTCAGCTTTCTTTATAGTCCAACTCGCACATCCATACGTGACTACTGGAAAAACCATAGCCTTGACAAGACAGACCTTTGTTGGCAAAGTAATGTCTTTGCTTTTTAATATGCTGTCTAGGTTGGTTATAACTTTCCTTCCAAGAAGCATGCGTCTTTTAATTTTCATGGCTGCAGTCACCATCTGCAGTGATTTTGGAGCCCCCAAAAATAAAATCAGCCACTGTTTCCATCTATTTGCCATGAGCACTCAGCAATGTTTGTTATGTTGACTTCACAAATGATGCTTCTCGAGCAAATTTTTGTTAAAAGTTTCTATCAATACAGTCTGATTGGGACATCCCTGGTGGTCCATTGGCTAAAACTGCACTCCTAATGCACGGGGGGCTAGGCTTAATCCCTGGTCAGAGAATTAGATTCCACATGCCACAGATAAAAATCCCGTGTGCCACAACTAAAACCCAGCACAGCCGAATACATAAATTAAAATATGTTTTTAAATATAGCCTGACTTATGGTAACCCTAATAACCAGTGGAATTACACTGCAGAGAGCAATCCAGCCATGGCACCAGAAAGTCCCATGAGTCAGTGGCCTGGAAGACAGTTGCCTTCATGCCTTTACATCAGTGTTATCACCAGCAGCCTCTTCATTACAGGGCAAGCATGGCACGCATGTCCTCTGAGAACAGTGTTGCCTACTGGATAAAGCAGATCCATAGTGAATGATGTAGATCTGTCATCCTTCGCATTTTCTTCTGAAGTTTCTTATGATTCCTGCAATTAGATTTATTTCTTGTGATAAAATACTTCTTGCCTGATAGTCCCTATGAAAACACAAATAGATTACGTAGTAGTGGGTAGTGTTACTGTGGGCATGGATTCTTAAAGGTTAGAAACATATAAGGAAAATTAAGTGTTGATATAGCACTTGCCAATAGACAGACCTGTTTGTCTCCTGACCACCTATGACTCATCTTACCCTTGGTTCAGCCATGTTCAGTTGACTATAGGAAAATGTGGTTGATATGGGATTCCTGGTTACATGGGGGCAGTGCAAGCAATGTGCATGCAGATGACTAAAGAGTGAGCTATCAGACATCCCTGAGCTGAGGGGACTCATGGGCTTATGGGTTCCCCCAAGGCTCTGGTTTTTCTGAGGGCACATTTGGTTTTGCTACCAAGGATTCATTTTCTTGTTCTGCCTCTCAATGCCTCTGGACCCCAGCAGATCACTGAACAGGTCCTTATTTGTAATAGGACAGCTATGGGAGAGACATCCACTTGGAGAAAGCACCCTGTACCATCATAGAGGGGCAATGCCATTAAGCAGAGCTCAGCCAGTGGAATGGGCTATCCAGTGTGTAGAGGACATTTCAGCTGCCTAATATTACTTGAGGTGGCAAGATCTTTTCCCATCACCTGGCCATCACTTGGGTTTGAAAGTTCTGGTGGCCACAGTCTTTTCCATCCTATAAAACTGTTACTTCTGTTCAATAACATTTCATGAAATATTGACATGTTGGTGGGACTAGTCAGTGAGTGGGATTCCCTGGTGGCTCAGATGATAAAGACTCTGCCTGCAGCACAGGAGACCTGGGTTTGATCCCTGGGTCAGGAAGAAGGCCTGGAGGTGGGCATGGCACCCCACTCCAGCATTCTTGCCTGAAGAATCCCATAGATAGAGGAATCTGGCAGGCTACATTCCATAGGGTTGCAAAGAGTCAGACATGACTGAGCAGCTATTACTTTTTTTTCCCCATCAGTGAGCAATTACTATCTACTGTGCTTGAATTGTTGAATGAATAACTTTAGAAACCATAGGAGCATACTGAGATCACATTCATAATGACGGGATAGGTGGTACCCCAGGGCTGTTCAACACTCAGTGTATGTTCTGTTCACCATACAGGTATCTTAAATTTCAACTAGATATGTGTGACCTTAGAGAAGTTCTCAATCCTTCTCAGTAACCATTTTCTTACATATTTTTTAAATGTTGTACTTTATATTATAGTTGATTTACAGCATTGTGTTAGTTTCAGCTGTACAGAAAAGTGATTAAAGTGATTAATTATACATATTCATATATCTATTCTTTTTCAGATTCTTTTCCCAATATTGAGTCCATTTTCTTATCTTTAAAGTAGTAGTAAAAACATATACTCTATTGAAAAGAGGATTAAATGAGTTGATGAATAGCAAAGTGCCTGACACCGAACCAAGCACATAATTGAGGTGCATTGGTGATCTACTCTTATTTTTAAGTTGCAGATGACCCCAGAATGTTGGTATGAAGGCAGTAAAATACAGCATTTACAGTCAGCTCTAAGATCAAATCTCAGCTCAACCACCTGCCCATCATCTATAGAATTTTGGACTAAAGTTTTCAAAGCTTCAGTTTCTGCATATAGGAATAATGATGATACCTACGTCCTGAATTTGAGTAGATTAAAATAAAGAATACATATGAAGTACCTTTCGTAGTATCTGGCTCATAGTAGGTATGTTATCAAGGGTAACAATTGTTGTTAACATCTGTAATGGAGGATTTGAGAAAAAGAAGCAGCAAGGTTACAGTCTCTTGGGTGCCTCTGTGTGTTTTCTGGTCTTTTCTTGCTCTAGGTATTTGGATGAAGATGAATCCACATTAATAGAGGCAATGGTTAATTGCCTCCTTGTGATCTGGACCTGTCCCGAAGCAGCCAATTACCATATTCTTCTTTTTTCTTGAGGCTTCCAATGGGATGTGTCAGTTCTAATTCAATAGACTTCTTTTTTTAGTGCCTGGCTCAGAGAGGCAATATCACATGCACATTTCTGGATATATCATCTGTATGAACACTCAGACCTTAACTACATGGTGAAAGCAATCCAGGAGGGACGAGTGTAGGTATTATTTCACATTCACTTGAACCAGTGCCAACCAAACTTCCACAGATAATTGTGTCTCAGAGAGTTTCTCCTGGAAAAAAATAATGATTATGCAGACTTCTAGCTGTTGCTTAGACTCCTTTTTCTCTTGAGTTTGCATTGTCTATAGTCATATAATATATCAAGCAAATGAATAGGTATATATCCTCCCACCCTAAATCTCCCTCTCCCTTCCCAATTCAAAGTTAGTCAATCCACATTTTCCTTGCAATTCCAGTAGTATAGGAGGAAATGGAAGCTGTATATCATAGTAGTTGACTCTTTGGAAAAGCACACTCCAAGTTAGGGCCAAAAGTGCAAACGAAGGGAACTGGGGGCTAGGGAACCATAATCTGTGGAAGATTTTTCTGAATGGATAAGGTCAATCCCCAGGAAAATTATGGTCTTCCTTCAATCTCACAGGTAATGCAGGTGGTGAAGGAACAGGTTATGAGAGCTCTTACAACCAAGCCTAGCTCCCTGGACCAGTTCAAGAGCAAACTGCAGAACCTGAGCTACACAGAAATCCTGAAAATCCGCCAGTCTGAGAGGATGAACCAGGAAGATTTCCAGTCTCGCCCGATTTTGTAAGTTACCTCTGACCCCTGCCTTCTCAACAGCTCTGACGCACTGTTTCTAGAGTGGAAGCCTATCACCCAGCTGGGCTGTGTTGCATGGAAAGCCAATGAAAGATCTCTAGTCAGTTCCTGAAGTCTCAGCAACTCCTTGAGAAAGGCTGGGCAGGGGTGGGCTCCAGGGAGGTGGAGGCAGGAGGTGCTGGCAGGAGGATCTAAACCAAGAAGTGACCCAGTTACTGATGAGTCCTCTAAGGATTTGCAGCTGAAAAGACTGGAAACTTTTCTAATACTTGGCACAATCTTTTTTGTTTTGTCCATAAAGCTATATTCTATGTAAGCACTCTTGAGTGGCAAGATGGTCTGCTCCAGCCAGAATGAGACTTAACGATAATTAAAACAAGAGGAACATTGAAGTGTCCTGAGTGGGAGGGAGCGTGAGCTTGAAAGGGAGCGACCCACTGTCTCCCTGCCCCATTGGCTCTGCTTCGCATCAGAACATCTCATGTGGCTATCAGCAAAACATCTCTTGTAGCTGTCAACCCAGAGGCCTGAAGTGAAGAATCAGGGGACTACTTTTCATAGGACTTTGCATCAGTTGCACTTGCAATGGTTGTATAATTTCATCTCCATCTTTGTGATGTTCTAAACCTTGAACATGAACACTGTTTTAGACTGTTGTTTCCTTTATCTTTTCTTAGTATTGACCTGTTTATCTTCCTGTGTCCTTTTCTTAGAACCAGGTCAGTTTTGTTACCTTATACTTCACAGGAAAGAAAACAGGAAACAGGATGGGAAGTAAAGAAGATGTTTGAAGAAGAGTAAATGTTTACTCTCATTCTTCCCTCGAAAGGCTGGATGTGGCTTCTTCTGAACTTTCCTATGAAACCATCTTACATCATTGGTGTCATGAAGCACCTCTTCAGCATCTCTCTCTCTGATTCCTTTTCTTTATCCCTGCTTTCTGTTTCTTGCTTCAATATATCTGATATGTTTAGTGCTTGGTGATTTGCAAAGTACCTCCTCATGTTCCTTATGCTATATCATGTCCTCACACCTGTGTGAGGGAAGGCAAGTCTTATTTCTACTTGAGGACCAGAATATAGAGAGGAAGGGACCTTGTTGGCAAGTGTAGGATCCAGGACTTGAACTCCAGCCCACAATTCCCTTAGCTAATTCTTCATTTCCCCTCCAGAGCCGCTTTGCCAAGTGCAAGGCTAAGATGAAATTTTAAAAAGTGCACAGAAAAAAACATAGCCAAGCTATAGCATCTACTCTGTGTTTGTTTTCAAGCCTTAAGAAGCATCATTAGAAGCTGCAGAGCAGAACTGTGGGCATTTGTGGGGATGAGGTTAGTTAGGCAGCAGGGGAGGGGAAATGCTTCCTCAGGGCCTTTGGTGGCTCATGCATGCTTAGTTGCTCAGTTGCATGGGACAGTTTGGACCCCATGAACTGTACACTGCTAGGCTCCTCTGTCCATGGAATTTCCCAAGCAAGAATACTAGAGCAGGTTGTCATTTGCAGTAGGTTGTCATTTCCTCCTCCAGGGGATCTTCCTGACCCAGGGATTAAACCCGCACCTCCTACATCACCTGCATTGGCAGGCGGGTTCTTTAAAACTGAGCTACCTGGGAAGCCCCTTTGGCAGCTCACATCTATGTAAAACCTAAGCCATATCCACATCAAGCAGCAGGCAGCACTCATAAGAGGCAGAGCTGGAATTTTGCTTTGGTCATCAGCTATTAATAGAAGAAGATAACAGCCCCTGAATACCAAGTAGAAAGAGCTTTGAATAAACAGCTGACTCCTCAGAGATGCAGTTTATTTCTTTTTTTTAATTAAAAGAGCTTGTTATTGAAACATAGTTGACTTGCAATGTCATGTTAGTTTCAGGTGTACAGCAAAGTAATAGATGGATAGATACTTTTTCACATTCTTTTCCCTTATAGGTTATTACAAAATATTGAATATATTTCCCTATGCTATACAGTGGGTCCTTGCCAGTTATCTGTTTTTTGCATAGCACTGTGTATATGTTAATCCCAAACTACTAATTTATCCCCTTCATCTGCTTTGGTAACCACAAGTGACCATGTATATGTCTGTGGGTCTGTTTCTGTTTTGGGTATAAGTTCATTTATATCATTCATTTTTTTTTAGATTCCACATATAAGTGATATTATATGATATTTGTCTTCCTTTGTTTGACTTACTTCACTTAGCACGATAATCTCTAGGCCCATCCATGTTGCTGCAAGTGGCATTATTTTATTCTTTTTATGGCTTAGTAGTATTCCATTGTATATATGTACCACAACTTCTTTATTCATTTCTCTGTCAATGGACATTTACGTTGTTTCCATGTCTTGGCTATTGTAAATAGTGCTGCTATGAACATAGAGGTGCATGTTTTTTTGAATTATAGTTTTCTCCACACATATACTTAGGAGTGGGGCTGCAGGATTCTATGGTAGTTCTATTTTTAGTTTTTACGGAACCTCCACACTGTTCTCCATAGTGACTGTATCAATTTACAGTCCTACCAACAGCGTTCCTTTTTCCCTATACCCTCTCCAGCACTGATTGTAGATTTTCATTGATGGCCATTCTGATTGGTGTGAGGTGATACCTGATACAGTTTCTCTCTTGCAAGGAGGGACAGAGGCCCTTTGCCCCATCCTGGGACCTACAGTACTGAAATGTTAGATTTCATAATGTTTGTTTCAGCAGAAGTGTGAACACAAGAAGATTTTATTATGCTTTTGACAACAATTCTTAAAGCCTAAAGAGAGTCTTAAGGGACCACTTCAGTTAAGTCCAAAAGGCCAAGTGATTCTAAATTAATATTTGACCATGACTTTGTTCCAAATAAGACTGTTAAGTGCTTGTCAAGTAGAAACATTTTACTCCTGCTTTGACTTCATATCTTTACTTCTCGAGGCTCTGCTATGACATTCTGAAGTTTCATTTCCCTTTCTTTCCCTTTATTATAAGAAACTCTTATCTTTACATTTATTATTATATACCTTTATGCTTACTGTATAGAGAGAAGCTATGAAAAGAGAAAATAAAATCTCTTGTATGTATATACATTGGCATCATCACTTGGGCACGGGACTAAAAAGCACCATGGTTCACCAGAGCTCTGGTAAAGTCATAAAAACTTGTCAAAGCTATTTCATGGGGGAGGCCATGAACCAGCCTGGTCCCTATCCTGGAACCTGAAGTAGGCAGGAGCCTATCAGCCTCCACCTGCTTCTCCAGTGATGCTCAGTCTGTTAGAATGATCTGCTAGACAGGAACTCATTGTTGTAGTTGGATGAAGTCTAAATGTTGCCGCAGTGGCTCATGGGATAAACCCACAACAAAGAAAACGCAGAGAACCATGTATGATTGTATTCATTCATTCATTCACTTAACAAATATGTATTGAGTAACTCCTTCCTGCAAGGTCCCGAGGTGCTGGGCCAGGCAGAGAACCAGAGACACTTGGCTGTCCCTGCTCCAGGCTTTAAAGCTGAGATCAGCAGGGATTATCAGGGGCTGTGCTTAGTGCCAGGTGAGAGGAAGCTCAGGTGGGTGGGTTGTCACAAGAGCACATAGGAGACCCATCTAACCCAAGCTTGGGGCTTAGGAATTCATATTTTAGAACTGAAAAGCAACTTTAAGGTCATCCAGTTCAAGCTTTTCATTTTGCAGACTGGGCAGTGGCTGGGCTGGATGGTTGATCTGTGGTGCAGAACACTGCTGACCATCCCCTCCCTCTCTCCTGGCTGCTGCACACAGCATGGAGGCAAATCTCAGAGCCACGAAGATCCCTCGAGGCGTGCATCTCATTTTTATAAAATATTTATATTTCCTGAGAAGAAAAATGCAAGCTCTGGGTGAACAAATATTTTGGAAGACTCTGTATTCAGTGAGTTGAAGAAGCTCTGTTTTCTTTCTTAGCTCTTGACTAATTATTTCAGAAGGAGGTATTTGTTACTTTCTACTTTGTGTGACTTTACAGGGAGGATAAGTTCATCCACACAGTTGATCTGAGTTAATGGATATAAAAAGCTTAAAAAGTCCCCAAATAGATCATTTGCCATGATGTTGTGGGGAGGGGAGCTGCAGGGACAAACACCATGGAAGCAGAGTAGCAAAATGTGGAAAACGCAGACCCATGAGCTAACAGACCCGGGATCAGATTCCCAGGCCATTGCTTGCAAATGCGGCTCCTCAGTCAAGTTCTGTCACCCAATCTAAACCTGTTTTTCTCATTTCTAAAAATAAAGTTGATAAAATGTCTACATTGTTGAGTTGTTCAGAGGACTCAGTGAAGTAATACATGAAAAACCCTTAGTATATGCCCTGCACTTAACCAACACTCTGAGAAATAGTCACTCTTAGTCAATCGATAACCAGAATTCAACAAGTTGTCACACTATCAATATAGAAATGATAAAACAGACACTGTGAATATATTCTTTATACCTCATCTTATCTCGGAGTGTACAGTAAAAGTAGGTGAGGAAGAAAAAGGAAAAGCAGATAGAGCCAGAAATATGGCTACTGTCTGTCCTGTAAATCTACATCCTTGTTAGAGACTGATCACAGGCTTTGCTCATGGCTTTCATAGCCAATGCCAGTGTTCAATGCAACCTCTGTTCTAGATGAACACCGGGTCCAGGAAGGAGGCTCACCAGTCTAGTGCTACTTTCTGTCCTCTGCATGTGTCACTGGCCTCATTGGGCTTAAACTTGGAATTCTCTTCTGGAAACAGTGCTAGACTTCACACGCTCATTTATTCTACCTCTTTTAATCTTCCTCCTTTTATTTATTTACAAAGCTAGAAATAGAGGAATATTTATCAAAGCAGAGCTAGTGAACCCATGACCTTGACCTCATTGAAAAGCTGAGAATTTCAAAGCCCAATTTCAGCCCATGGTTATTACCAGGATTCCCCCAGAGGTCATATCTCATTCACAGAAACACCATGTAGGGATTACATATGTTTTCATAATATGAGTGAAGTCTGCAACTACTGAGCCCATTTGCGGGAAAGAAGAGGACATCACTCACAAAAAAGTAAAAAGCTACTCCATTTCCCTCATTGCCTAAACATGTTTTGGGGTCCTAGGGGTTCATAACAAAAAAAAGGTAACCTTTGTAGCAGCAGATCCACTTATTCTGACAGTCAATCCCCAGAGATAGTTCATAACGGAAGGTGCTATGATGACATCTGGCTCTTACACTAAAAATCATAGATCATCAAGTTCTTTCAGTTAATCCTCCTTTTGGTCCTCATCGCTACATCTTCATCTCCATTTTAATAGTTAACTCTAGCCTAGGAAAACTATTCTTTAAAGATGCATCTCTAACCTAAGAGTTGATGAAATTCCCAGTTTCTCTCTCCCATGATTTCTCCACCTCATTACCCCAGCTTGAAGCCAGGAGCAGTGATTTATTGTCATGAGTGACTACCTTGGCTATCGCCCACCTTCTTGTCAATTCAGAGCAGGGTTCATCAAAACTGCAATTCTGAGTCCATTCTACAAAACTGAACGCTGATAATAGGTAATGTTAGTGATCTGAATGCCTGAGATGAGACCCTGTGAGACCCACACCAGAAATGTAAATACACATAGAGTGAATGCACCAAGCTGTACCATTGGGGTGAATATCCACATTCAGCTTTAAAACTGGTCAGATGGAGCAGTATCAAATACCCTGGTATTTGAGGCCATTTAAGTCCAAATATGTGTCAACAGCTTACGAGCGTAGCTGGTTAGATGACCAGATCCTTTCATATCACTTTTTATTCTTTATTCTTTTTTCTCAAGAGTGAATAGAAGCAGTTTGCACAAGAAACACTTGATTGTGTGCTCCTATTCAGGGCTTCACTTCTATAAGCTATTTCTCCATCTGTGAGATGGGACTGATGATATTAATACCTGTTCTCAAAAGTTGGGGGTTCTTTGGTGGGGAGGAGAGAAGGGTGTTAAATGAGCTACATTTGCCTAGTACACTACCTGGCTCATAGCACATACTGACTGAATGTGTAATGCCTTTCATACCTGGGAACAGAATACCAGGTGAAGATAGATCGCCTATGATCCAGAGTGAGCCCAGAGTCAACGCTGAAGCTTATGAAAAATGTGAGCCTTGACTAATGTTTGTCCTGAGGAAAGATGAGAATATTATCTAAGCAAAGCCAGAAACACTTGGCATTCCTGCCCAGCGCTTACAGCTCACTTATACTCACACTGTCCCCTTTGGAAGGAAACATTCTTGTTCCCATTTTACAGATGAGGAGAGACTTAGAGGAGCTACATGAAATGCCAATCATGAGCAGAGCCTTGATGGAAATCCTAATTTTGTGAGTTTGGGTCAGTGCTTTCAACACTGCTCTGAGGGCTAGACTCCAGGTCTCTCTATACATCCTCAACTGGAAAAACTCTAGCTTTAATATATTCAAATATGAGGGTGCTACCTAAAATTTCACAAGATAAAAAAATCTCTGCTTTTGGGAAAAAAAATGGGTTTATAACCCACTGTACTCCATTATTATATCTTTACAGCATAGTACATCTAAACCTAAATTGCATTGTATTAGCTGAGACAAGATGCAAATAATCCTTAATTTATGTCCTCATTATCCCAATCTCTATGGGCTAAAATCTCAGATGATATGTTATTCCCCTTTGTAAGTGGTCCTTTGCTTCACCCAACACTGTGTTTGCTGTACAGTAGTCACCGCATGGTTGTCCAACAGTCCTGTTTGGTCAGATCACAAATGTAGTCTAGGAGTTTCTCTGTCTACTGTAAGGAGTAGAATACGACCAGAGATTCATTGTCTCAGAAGAACTAAGTGAATTTTTGCATAAATTTGTATCTGTGACTTTATAAAACAAGAGACATTGGTCTAGAAAAACGTCACTGAAGTGATTGGGGCTCTTGTGGGTATTCTGTAAATGTCAGAGGATCTATACAGTTACTACAACAGATAACCCTGTTTACTGATGCTTAATAAATGATTCTCTAAAGCACCAACCTAGGCGGTCTGGGGTGGCCAGGAAAAGATGGAGCTTTTACACCCCTGCCCTCTCTACCCTTTCAGCCAAGTGCTGTTTTCAAGGTGCATTGTGGAATTTGTGTTTGTCCTTTCACAGGGAACTAAAGGAGAAGATTCAGCCAGAAATCTTGGAGCTGATCAAACAGCAACGCCTGAACCGCCTCGTAGAAGGGACCTGCTTTAGGAAACTCAACTGCCGGCGGAGGCAAGGTATTGTTTCCAGACCTAGCAAGGAAGAACTTGGCCTGCTCCCTAAAGAATCACATGGGTATGGGTGTTGGTTTAAGGGTCGGCTGAGCAGCATTGTACTCAGAATAAGAAGAGCTGCAACTTATTCCAGGTAAGTTTGAATTTCCCAGGTAGACCCAGGAAGAATCAAAATCTAAACTCAGCAGAAGACCCGTGGAACTGAAGAGTCACCTGAACCATTTCATGCCTCGTGTCTGCCGGTAGTGGTCCCACAACAGCTAACATTACTGAGTGTTTCCCATGTGCCAGGCTCTCACCTGACCTATGTTAATGCATGTCATCTTCCCGGTAACCTTATGGAGTAGCTACTGTGATTACACCCAGTTTACAGATAGATAAACTAAGACAGTGAGGGAAACTAAAGCAGTGGGGTACAAAGTAACTTGCCCAGTCACAGAAGAGTAGGGATTGAAACTCAAGCATCTCTATGGCCCTAATTTCTCATGATTCACTATGCTGTCAGGAGTGCTAGCATCCACTGTTGGATTTGATCTTGGAATTTTCAGCATGGATGGCCCTTGTTTTCAAATCCCCATACTGATTCTCTTCCAGGTCAGAATATTTCATTCATAGTATAAGTAACAATTATCCAAGGTGAGATAGAATCAGTTTTCATAATCTTGCAAGAGAAATTTCTGAATTGTCTCTATAAATTTTAATTCCAAAATATTGACTCAAAATGGGTGCCATTAAACTAGTTCCAGTAGATGGGAAGCATGTCCAGCTGTTTCTTAGCCAGGAAGGTAAACTCCTTTGATTGCAAAGTCAAGGTATTCGTATGCTGCTGCTGCTGCTAAGTCGCTTCAGTCGTGTCTTACTCTGTACAATCCCATAGATGGCAGCCCACCAGGCTACCCCATCCCGGGGATTCTCCAGGCAAAAATACTGGAGTGGGTTGCCATTTCCTTCTCCAGTGCATGAAAGTGAAAAGTGAAAGTGAAGTTGCTCAGTCCTGTCTGACTCTTCACGATCGCATGGACCGCAGCCTACCAGGCTCCTCCGTCCATGGGATTTTCCAGGCAAGAGTACTAGAGTGGGTAACCATTGCCTTCTCCGATTCGTATCATAGTCCTAGAAAGAAATAGAAAATAAAATTGAAATATAAGATTCAGGGAGAGGTGAAGAGATTGGGGAATAGTCAGGAAAAAGAATAAGCATTAGCAACTGTACCAAGAACAAACATCAGTTATGGCCCTGGAGAAACCCTGGCAGATGTTTTTGAAACCTGTTGGATGCTCTGCTTAGACACAGCACCCATCCACTAATGACATACACCACTCCATGTTTATACTGAGCCCATCCTGTGGCCATTTACTTTTAATGGCTTTGTGCTGAATATTGAGTAAATTCCAAGTATTTCAAATGCAACCATTAAAAATCATATTAAGAAATGTCCAAAGGCAGAACTTCCTTGACAAATGAAAATGCAGGTCATTCCCAGGGGAGAAGAAACCCTCACTGATGACAGTGAGCTTCAGGCTGGGCCTCAGGAGAGGACAATGGGCACAATAAGAAAGAGCTGAGCTGCACTGGACTGAGAAAGGCTCACAGTAGGAGCAAGGCACTTACCTCTTCCATTCAGCCATGGAAGGACTGGCTCACTGCTCCTTCTTCGATGCATCCCCTGCATTTGGGCACCTTCATCAGGGTGGATGCTGCTCCAGGAGAAGAGTGTGGTACAGTGAGGAGAAGGAGCCCTGGAGCCAGATGAAGTGAGTGCCAGCCGGCCTCTTCCTCTGTCCAGCTCCATGACTTTGGACAGTTCCCCCATGAAATGGGGATAACACTGCCTGTCTCCTGAATTTACTGTGAGGAAGAAAAGTGGTCATGAATGCATCTCTTAGAAAGCAGCTAAAAAAAAGTTGGGGGCGGGGCAGGGTGGGGGTAGAAGGTAGCTACTCTTTTATTCTGGAGGGCCCTATAGGAAAGAACAAGGAGCTGGGGTGAGTAGGCTTGGTTCTAGGCTTCTCGGCTCTGTGAGGAACCACTTGAGTGTCTTTTGGCAGAACGCATGACCTCTCAGGCCCACAATTTCTCATCCGTTAAGTGGGAGTACAAGATCAGATGATCTGTTATTTCAGTTAGCCGGATTGTCCGTTATATGCCCTGATCTCCTCGTTGCCTTTGGCACAATCAGTAGTCAGGGTGTATTGCCTACATTAGGTAATTTATGAAGTTTTAATTTACTTGACATTGGGGAGAGAGCACAGAAGTGGGGGAGGGGAGAGGTACCAAATAGACTCATGCCATCAAATGCCCCCATTCATGGCCATCATTCATTGATATTGATACAGTTCTTCTGAATATAATAATAATTCAAAGAAGCCAATTTAATCTTCCAGTTTACTCCACTACAAGACTTCCTTTTCTAAGCTGAAATGAGTAGATTCTATCAGAATAATTCTGTTTCTAGACGTCATAATTACAATTTTTTTGGCTAAAAAAGCATTATTTCCAAATGTTCAACTTTTTCAGTTTTCTAAAAATGAATTACCTAATGAACAAAAAATGATTAGCATCTAGACTATAAATTTATTAGTTAAACTCCCTAGGGAGCATGACCATCTGTGTTTAGTATAAAATCATCCTTCCAAGTGCAGAAAGGAAGGCTTTTTGGGGTTTGGTAAATTGATTTAAAATCTGGTGACTAGCTTTGTGTGCTTAAAAATAGAAATTCAAAGCAGACTGTGCTGAAATTGGTTTCCTATCACCCCATCCAAACATTCCATTCAGATTTACCCACACTAATGAGGACATGGTGTAAAATTATTTGAGTCCCTTTGAGAAAGGTAAGATATGAGACGGGGACACCCATGAACTATATCCCTGGTTAAAGAGCAAGTACAGAGGGCCCGTGCATGACCACACTCCCTCTAAACTTGTCTGACAGGGAGTTAGACACAGATGAGTGGATTTACATGTTAACTTTCTAGGGGAAAGTAGGAAAGAGCCTGCTGTCCCACAGAACTGGAAAGGGGAGGAGCAGATGTCGAGCCCTTTATCATGCCATGTTTGGCTAGAAGGTCCCTGAGTTTCTCCTTGCCCATCATTCTGTCTGCCTCATTTGCAACTCTGCTGCTTGGTTAGTCCAATAGAGATATATACAAATGTGGATTTCTGGGAATTCTGACCACAGAAGAACTGAGAGGCAGTAAATCATGGGAGATGCAGCATGCTGCGTTCCTGTCCTGCCTCCCTGCCTGCGAGCTGGTTAGCCTTGGGCAACCTAATAAATCTCTCTGTGCTTCTCTTTCCTCATCTGTCAGGTGAGGACAACATCAGTTTCTACATCAAACTGTTTCAAGAGTTAAATCAAATCATGCGTGCGTAGCGCGTAGTCGAGTGCTCAGCACATTGTCAAACATTCATTAATGATATTTAGTATTTTAATTTATAGTTACTCAGAATATAGATTCTTATTTTTTGATATTTAAAGATTTTTTTGGATGTGGACTATGTTTAAAGTCTTTATTGAATTGGTTACAATATTGTTTCCATTTTATGTTTTGGTTTTTTGGCCACAAGGCATGTGGGATCTTAGCTCCTCGACCAGGGATTGAACCTGCACCCCCTGCAATGGAAGGCAAAGTCTTAACCACCAGGGAATTCCCTAGAATATAGGTTTTTAAACACAGGCCGTGGAGTGGCTGTGACTGTCACATATCTGCTTCACTCTGTCCCGCACTCACTGTGGAGTGTGAAAGGCTCTTGTCCACAGTCCTTTATGATAAATTGGCCTTGCGTCTGTGTTCCCTGGGCTTCTCAAGAGAGTTAAGATGAAATCTCAGAAGCTGTATACATTCAAGCCATTACTTGCTTCATGAGAATTTACAGGCTGGGAACTGCCTCCTATTTTCCTTCCTTTTCAGAGATTAGGGTCTTTCAGAACCACTTGCATTGAATAGTCTTGATTGGAGCCCAGGGCTACACATTGGAGTGTCATTTTCAAGAAATCATAGCATGAAATGTCTACTTCTCTTTGAAGACAGTGCCCATTTTGTTGACCAGCATCCCTTCTCTAAGCATTAACTTGACAAATCTAATTTGAAACCCAGGGATGAACAAAATGTGCACCCAGAGGAGTTGGCATGCTCCTGCACTTCAGACACAGTTGGTGTACCTGCCTTGCCCTTTCCTTTCACTCCAAAGACCTACAGTCAAGTGGTATATTCAGCCCATTTGGGGGCACTGGTTGTTTCTTCCTCTTGGACTTAAGTTTTCTTTTAATATTTCATTAAACCGTATCATAACTCATTTTTACAAAAAAGGCAAATATATATAAAATGTACATTGTCAGAAGAATAAAAGCCAGATTATTTTCAGGAAAAAAGGCACTTTCCAATAGATCAGAATAACAGATAATCATCCAGGAGTGTAGGTGAGAGGGGTTACTGTTAACTGAAAGATACCAAGGTACTGATATTTGAGAGCTGGCTCTGTGAAAGATGAATGACAGGTACTCTATATATGTTTTACTCATATAATTTTTAGTGTTATTTAATCAAAGGAACTATAGGAGTCCATAAGGATTTTTATAATTTGGCCAAGACTGCACAGCTGATGTGTCAAGGTCAGGTGTGTAACTAAGGTCTGTGGACTTCAAAGCATCAGTTAAGCTAAAGCATCTTGAAAATGTGTTCAGGGCTCTGGAGTTATCTTTTGCTGTGAAACAAGAGTCTCCGGGGAGGCAGAATTCTGAATCAAAACAGGAGTCTCTATTCTGAAAAGTGTTCAGTGTAGTGAGGAGGATTTGAAAGGCAGAGTGACCTTCATTCCGTATCTGTGGTTGTTGGCTTCCTTCACTGAACTCAAGAGTATCTCCCTTTAAAAACATCGCTAGGATTGCTTATGTTTTGTAATGTGGGAAGGTTTGAAGCAGACCTTCCCCTGAGCACACTGAAGACATTGCACATTTTAGGTTAACCTAGGAAAGAGTCAAAATCTTAGTGGAAGTGCCATAAGAATTCGCTTTAGTAAAGGTCACTTGTCTCCCAAACACAGGATTCTTAGGGCCCCCGGGGCCAGCAGCCAGTGCCAGCTGTAGGCTTTGCACACAATACAAGGATGTCCCTGAGTCCATGATTGAGTCGATCAGGACTCAGTTCTTGCTGTGGCCTGTGCCTCACTTTACAAACCACATTTCCTCCTCAATAACGGTAACTATTATTCAGCTTGCCCATATACCCTGAAGACCTGCTGGCCAGCTCTACACTTGTGTGCAGTTTGGATACGAAGACAGGCAGTGAACTGTATTGTTCCGTATGGCTACCTATGCCTGTTTGAGTTAATTAAAATTAAAGAAAATTCAAAAATTCCTTTCTTACTTTTGAATAAAGCAGGTACAGAGTATTTGCAGTGGTGCAGAAACTTCTATCGAATATTACTGCAAGAATTACAGTTGTCAGGGGTGATTAGCTCCATAATGATCTATGTGACATTGGGAATAACTTTAATCAGCCCTGGAGACCTTCTTACCAGGCTGTGAGCTTTGAAACCAGCTTTTCTCTCTGATCCTTCAAACACACACACATGCACACACATCCACACATACGCACAGGGAAAAAAGTGAAGCACAGAATTATCTCCATATTTTCAGTTTTTTAGTTTGGGGAATTAAAAATGGCTATTAATGTAGTAACGTTTGTAATTGACTGAAAGACCTCCATATTAACTCCTGCTTTCTCTTTAAAGGCTAGTAAACAATCTTTGCTAATGTTCTCACTGCTTCTTGCTAATTGCTTTTACTGACACAATCCACTCATTCATTGCCCAAAGGGATTGGGGAACTAGTAACATCATGCTGGGTTTTGAAAAGAAAATACATGTTTTGCTTACGATAAAAGAAACTGCAAATCAAGCTGCCACCAGTGGCTAACACTGAAACTGTCTCACCCAACAAGTCAGCGTGCTGTGCTGGCTGGAGCCGTCCTCTGCTTCCTTTATAGCTTCTCTGCCTTCAAGACAGACACACAAGTTATGATGCCTCTAAACCTTCCCAGAGCTAATGACTCCAGCCTTTATCCTGAGGGAGAGACTGGCTCAGTATCCACCCATTTGTCTATGAATCAAAACAACCTTCCCAAGCCCTTTAGCCCTTTTTCCAGTATTCTGTCATCCATCCAAGACGTCTTATTTGATGGGAGGAGCAGAGCACATCACTCACATTGATGATGCCCAGATCTTTTGCTCTCTACCATTTTAGTGGTAGACAGAAAAAGAGGAACTTCTGTGGGATAAGAGAAGAGGTAGTCAGAGGTAGAAGGAAAACCAAAAGACAGTGGTGTCTTAAAAGTCCAGAGATTCCAGGGCAGAAGAAGAGGGTGGGACAAATGGAAAAATTTTTTCACATATATGCACGACCATCTGTAATACAGGTAGCTAAAGGGAACTGCTGTATAACACAGGAAACTCAGCTCAATACTCCTTGATAACCTAGAGGGGTGGGATGGAGCGGGGCGGCAGGGAGGTGTGGGGGTGGGAGGGAGATTCAACAGGGAAGGAATATATATATACATATAGTTGATTCACTTGATTGTACAGCAAAGGCTTATACTCCAATACTAATACTCCAATATATACAATTATACTCCAATAATAATAAATAAATATATAAATAAAATACATACACACCACGGACTCAGGTGCCCATGCATGCTCAGTTAAGTCCAACTGTTTTGCAACTGCGTGGACTGTAGCCTGCCAGGCTCCTCTGTCCATGGAATTCTCCAGGCAAGAATACTGGACTGGGTTGCCATTTTCTTCTCCAACCCAGGGATCAAACCCACATCTCCTATGTTGGCAGGCAGATTCTTTACTACTGAGCCACCTAGGACGCCCAGGGACTTCAGATCTGAAAAGAAACAACAAAAAAAAGAAGTCAAGAGAATTTAGTCCTCTGGAAGGAGGAAAATCTGTCAGCTCTACACTATAGTGTTACGGTAGATTTCCAAGATTCCAGGTAGCCTTTTGTGTTTCTTTAAACAAACAGCGACTACAACATTGCAAAGAAGATGGTTGTCTTCAATCATCATGAAAAGCAGCCACTGATTTCAGTAGTCTCTGAATGTAGAAATATGTTGCACAAGAGATCTTTCCCTTTCCTGTTTTTCCCTGTAGTACAGGCAGAGGTGCTGAGTCACTGTCCATATTTCCCAGACCCGAGACACAAGTGTTTCCACCATCTTTCTTTAAGTTGCCACTAAGAACTGAGGGAGCTCCTTCTCCTTGAGCTTTTAGCTTTGTCCCTCATGTCTACCTTTCATCCTGATGACTTTTGCTATATCCAGTAGAGTCCTGTGAGCACTGTAGGCACTCTGCAAATAGTCATTGGAGAAACAGACTTACCCTATTAAATAGACAAGTTATGAAAGTATATGCAGCAAATTTTTGAAGTGTTGCAAATAAATGTAAATTGTGCATTTAGCTCCACAATTTATGTTTGTACCACTTTAAATTTCTTAACGCTCCCCCAAATCTGTTGAGGATGACAATCTTCTTTGATTATGCCATATTGACTCCTGGGCTTCATGTTAGCACTGCTAGTCTCTTGAGTTTACCTCAGCTGGAGAAGTGAGGGATTTCTAGAAAGAACAGGCTAAGACCTTAGTCAAAATAAGACCAGCATGTCCAAGTGCTGCTGCTCACCAACTTGCCTCCCATTTTTCTGTTACCCTATTACAGTTGCTCACTTAGCCAAAGTCCCACTTCAGAGGTAGCAGAGGAAGGAAAGCACTATAGCAAGTTTTTCCAGTAGGTTTTTCCAGCTGTGGTCATCATAGTTTATTTAGACAAGGTGGAAGTTCCTTTGGGTTGAAGAGATCTCTATAGGACATCATGCCAGGCCCCCAAGAGCACTGTTGGTGCTCATGGCTGAAGCTTGCCCTATCAAATTGCAATTTTCCTATTGTGAATTACAAGTCAAATTCTCAAATATGTTCTCCTCATGGAAAGCTGCCTAATTGAAGTGGTTATAAATTATTCAGGGAATGATTTTATTTTCGCCCTTTGAAATGCCCTCCCTGTGTTGAGTGTATATATATATAACAGAATTTTGAAAATTTAGCAATTCCAGATGTTTTCCTAGCCTTCAAATAACTTTTTCTTTCCTCTCAAATTTTTCCACTGGAGTTTAGGTTTTTTAAAATATATGGATTGCTGTATATAGACTACATTCAGGAATTCTCAAACCCTATTTAGACTTGAGAAAGGAATCACAGAGATATTTTGCTTTTGCGGATCAAGTTGGGTGTTTCCTTTGTTCACTGTGTGATTTTTGCCTCCATTTTTAAAACTTGGTTTTCTACTAAAAGAATTGTAGTTAAGACATAATTTTTTGGTGAAAGCAATTTTAGATAAAAGAACATTTTTGTTAAATGTTATAGAGAGCTTTCTGGTCAGATTGGCTTCAGAACAGTTTGTATTGGTAGACACAGTAATGGGGTGTTTTGACCCAGGCCGCTATGTTTGCCAACTACGTAATTGCACAAAGGGTTTATAGGTCATGGATGTTTTGTGACTTACACATCTTGACTGAGTCTTCTTGGGTCTTCATTTACCAATTTAACCAATACCAACTGTGCAGCTTCTACATGACAGGCATTGTGCCAAGGGATTTGAGCAGTGCAATCATGAAGGCCATGGCTGTCGTCAGAGAGCCTTGGCTTTCGACACTGTTGGGACCATTAAGTGTCCTGGAGTCTTCTTCAGTTAATAGCTTTCACCATGTCCCCACTAGGCAAGTTGCTTGCCTAAGCTCTATGGCAGATAATGGGGAATACTAAGGGATTTAACATGAGGTCATCAATCATCAAAGGAGACGCTGAAACAACTAAGAGGGTGGGGAGAGTCCCCTTGGCTGCAGTAATCACAGAGGGCTTCCCGGAGAAAGCAGCATCTACTCCAGCCCTGAGAGCTGCACAAAGATCGCTATCACAATTTTAAGTTTCTTATCTAGAAAAAGCACTCTTTACCTCCTTCTCACTACCTCTCAAGCTCATTCAAAACTTGTTATTACATTTTGGGGGAGCAGATGAAATTAAGCTGAGGGAGTTATTTATAAGGATGATCCTAAGGTACTGGTCAAGCCTATTCAAGGGAACTAAACTCTACAAATTAGAGAGGAGATGAATGTGACATCCTCATTCTTGGATACATTTCTGACTTAGGGTGGTTCCTCACGAATCCCACCCCTTGTGTTTGGATTACATGCATGCTAAGTCGCTTCAGTCGTGTCCAACTCTGTGCAGTCCTATGGACAGCAGCCCACCAGGCTCCTCTGTCCATGGGATTCTCTAGACGTATGGATTACTAGCATCCTAATAATATATTCATGATTAGTTTGTGTGTACAGGCCTTAGGGATGAAGGCTTTACTATGCCAGCTGAGATATGGCACAAACATCTCAATAGTCTTAGAATCTCACAGAGGGACGTGGAAGCAGAAAATTTCTGAGAAAGCTCTTTTTTCTTCAACTGAAAGTTTTTCTCCCAACTGAATAATTAATCATGCCCTCATCGTTATAGATATTGATGAAATACTCCTCTGGAAGTCACTACCTCAGACTTGTTGCCGTTGTCCTCAAAGGATCTGGTAACTTTCCCAGTGGCCCCAGATGTCTACCTGGAAGGACAGGAGCTAACTGCGTATGAAAATTGAGAAGGGACTGACCGCCAGGGCTCTTAGAATTCATTCATTCCTCTCTGAAGACTTAAAATCAAAGAAGCTGCCTATTCTCTCAGGAAAGGCTCTGAGGAAATACGGATGTCAATATTATTTGAAAGTCAGAATCACTTACTGGTAAATCTGCGTGTTTTTTCTTTTCCTTCCCTCAGACAAGTTTTGGTATTGTCGGCTTTCACCAAACCACAAGGTCCTGCATTATGGAGATCTGGAAGAAAGTCCCCAGGGAGAAGTGCCCCATGATTCCTTGCAGGACAAACGTAAGTGTCTCTTCTGTGTAGGAGGCCTGAGTTTTGGTTGGTTGTTTGTTTCCTGGTCACAGAATATCATGCAGAAAGACTATTAGCCTAAGTAAACCCATTGGACATGGCCCACCTTGCTGTGAGTCCTGGCCTGAGCCATCTCATCAAGCACAAGACCTTGGTGGATTTGTGGTTTGGGAAAGGAATACTCACCCATCTGTCCTGAAAGATACAAATCTAGAGTTCCAACATCCACTTTTAGATTACTTGTCCACCTGCTGTTCTAAGAAGCAAAACCAGCATAAACCTGATTGTCAGCTGTCTTTCTCTGATGATCCAAAATAATCTCACCTGAATTGTGCGTTTGATACCCTACCACTTTTATTCATTATAGTTGACTGTGTGGTAGCTCAGTGGTAAAGAACTCGCCTGCCAATGCAGGAGACAAGGGTTCGATCCCTTGGCCAGGAAGATCCCCTGGAGAAGGGAATGGCTACCCACTCCAGTATTCTTGCCTGGGAAATGCCATGGACAGAGGAACCTGGCGGGCTACAGTCCATGGGGTCACAAAAGAATCAGACATGACCTAACAACTAAACAACAACAACTAGGTATACAAATTAAACAAAGTATTATGGAAACATTAAAATACACAAAGGTAGGGACTTCCCTGGCAGCCCAGTGGTTAACACTCCATGCGTCCAATGCAGGGGGTGTATATTTGATCCCTGGCTGGGGAACTAAGATCCTATGTACTGCATGGCCAAAAAAAAAAAATTTTTTTTTAATACACAAAGGTAATGAATTAATTTGGAAGAGAAATGAGATAAAGTTAGACATAGCGTCAGAGGATATCTCAGGTAGAGAAATCAAACAGTGAGGAAAAAGTAAAAACACTTTAAAATAACTTTTAAAAGTCACCTTGACCCTGCCATGAATCATATAATTCACAGATAAAATCCTTACCCCTAGATCCTGGCACCTCCCCGAAATCACCCTAGGGCCCATGGAAGTTGAATCTGTACTGTCTTCCTTGCAGCTCTTAGCCATCACAGGGGAAAATAAACCACGAGTGGCAAATTCCTGACACACTCAGACTCTAGGCTGACATATCAGACAGACAACCTGGAACATTCTGTCTTCCTCCAGCTTAAAAATGGGACAGTCTGGTCTTTGTAGTGTCATTTAGTTCAGAAAGCAATCTTATTTCTTTCATGGGAGCACTGCCTCCTCAGTCCCTGTTATTAGCACTGTTAATAGGAAAGGAAAGAAATCTGAAACCCAGTACTGCAGAGTCTGGGACAGTGTCTATACATACATTCCTGTTGTGGGGTCATTCCAGGCCTCTGTTTTTGTGATAAGGATCCTCCCTTTAAGTCTCAGAAAACCTCCATCCCACCACAGACAAGCTAGAACAGTGGTTCTCAGACTGTGGTCCTTGGACCATCCGCAGCAGCAGCATCACCTGGGAACTTACAGAAATGCAGATTCCAAGATCCTTCCTCCCAGACTTGATGAATCAGAAATTCTGGGAATGGAGCAGCAGTCTCTGGGTTCATGGAACCTCCAGGTGATTCTGATGTACATTTAAAGTGAGAACTGCAGGGTTAGATATTGTCTGATATGCTTCCCAGTGGGGAAGTCCCTAAATTTGGCTTTCACCAATACATAAAAATTTTAAAAGAATAAAAAACTGAGTGGATAGTGGGTTGCCAACTTCAGGTTTTGGCAGGGGAAAAAAGAAAAGCTATTAAAAAAGAAAATCTAACTAAAATTTAATATCACATTCCTTTCATTTTCAAAAGAACTCGATTACAAAAAAAAGAAAGGCCAGAAAGGCCTAACCTTGGAATAAAGGACAGTCCCTTGCACTAAATTAGCTGTTTGAAAATCTCATGGCATCTCTAAAAATGAGTGTCTTCATTTTCCTGTCTTTGCTATTAACTGGTGAAAAATTCACTGAGAATCCTCTCTCATGAGCTCAAAAGAACTGTGCAAAGACCAGCCACTTGGAATCAGGGCTTTAAGGTGGTAAAATGAAGAGTTTGAGGTTACTGTTGGCTGTAGCAACCAGAAGCTCTCTACAAACTCTCCCACTGCCTCTCTCTTAACTTGGCCAGGAAATAGAGAAAGTGGTCTGGGCCGGAAAAAAAAAAAAAAACACATCTGGGTTCATTCTTGACCCACATGGCCCAGTGAGTTGACTCTCCCACACACTGAATGTATTCTTTATCCCCATATTTATAGGGATCTAATCCATATAGATTGGCATAGATTGCAGCTTAAATGGAGCACTCTCATTCTAGCTGGCTTTGCTGCTTAGGAAGTCAGTAGCTCTCCTCCTAGAGAAGGTCAGGGCATGGATAGCACCTAAGCCTTGTATAGGAGCCATCTCTAGACTTGTCCACAAGCTGATGACCCCAAGCTCTACCAAGGCCTGCATCCCCAGGGACTGGAAACTGGAGTGCTGATGCCAGGGAGAGCCAGCTTGCCAGGGTGGTTGCAGAAGAGCCAGGACAGAGCTGCAAATCTCTGGAGAGCTTTTGGTCATGGCCATGATGCTCGTTCTGAGAAAGCATTGCAACAATCCCTTCTGATTGTGGCTCTGAAACTCGTCTGCCCCTTTCCTCTATGGCCTTAGAAATCTAGGAATTCAGAGTTCCAGAAGAGGTGCTCTGTAAACAGTTTACCCATTATAAGATAAACCAAGAATGCATACCTGTGCAGGTGTGTGTGTATTAAAGATTATAACTGTGTGCCAGGTGGGCCAGGGAGGAGGAATATTCATGTAATGAAATCAGGTGAAGCTGTTTTGTGCAGGAAATGAGAAGGCCCCAGCCCAGGAAACCAAAGTTTGTTGCTTCAGGCCTGCCACCTGATTTGCATTTAATTCCAATTCTGCATTCTGCCTGGAGCAAAATAATCCATCCTCTTGGAGCCCTTCAAAGTCAAAAACCTCATTCCACTAGAAAATTGAGCTGTTCCTTTAATTAATTTCAAGTGCCATTGCTCTTGCCATGTACGATTGCCCTCTCTTGAGACCAACGGGAAAATTGTCTTCCACCCCTTAAGTTAACCAGTGCTGAATATTGAGATATTGATGAGTCAAATAGTGTAATTGAACCCTCTTAATCCAGAGAGTGCGAGTGGAGATTGAGGGCTACTCAGCTGTCTTCGTGCCTAAAAGTTTAGGAGATCTCTTCTCTCGTATTCCTTTATTTGGCAGGAGGCATGGCCCTTGAAAAGTCCACATCTCCTTACCTCCCTTCGCCCCACATTCCTCCCACCAGCTATGCAGACTCTCATCACCCCACTAAAACCAGACTCCACTGCTATCCAGCAGCGCCCCCACCTCTCAGAACCGCCCTTTGAGAGAATCTAGGTCAGCGCACTTCACTCCTGCATCAAAGGGCCCAGGAGGAGAGGGCTCAGTCCCTCACACAAGACCATTAAGCCTCTTACCTCAGAGGAGAGGAGCGGCGGCCAGAGCAAAGCAGAGTGGGGCAATTTGGGTCAGTGAAGCATGCTAAGTAATTCAGGTCCCTCAATCTACAAAGAGAATTAACTCTGATTATTGATAATAAGAATAATTGCAAATAATATATTTGGAGTGCTTACTCTATACCAGGCACTGTGCTAAGAGCTCTACATAGTAACAAATTATCCTCCCCATGACTTGAAGCAGTAGATACCATTGCCCTTCTTTTACAGATTAGGAAACAGAGGTACACAAAAATTAAGTAACCTGTTGAAGGCAACGTGTCTAGTAAATAACAGAGCAAAGACCTGAATGCAGCTATCCAACCCCCGGTCCAGACTTTTACCCACAAGGAAGCCTGTGCTCCAAGAACTTAAGCCCAAAGTGGTATAGCCAATAGGTGCATCTAGAATTCAAATCCAGGCTCTGTGATTCTTCCAGCCACTCCAGACTGCCCAGTTAGAGGCCAGATCCCCTACTGAGCTGTCCTGGGATCAGCCTGACCCCTCCTTTGTATCTCTACCCAAAGGAGTTTCCACAGCGGAGCTATGTATACAGCAAGTGATCATGGCTTACTGGCTACTTCCTGGGGTGATTTCTGCCTCAACTTTCTGGTTCCCAAGGGTGAAGGCTAGAACAATTTTTATCATGATGGCCACATTTACTTTTTCAGTGGCATTTCTGTTTTAAATCACAATTAAAATTTCTCTCACAGATATTAGCCATTAAAGAGCTTCCTGAACATATCTGAAGTGATAACCACTTCCAGGGCTGTGTCTGACATGTATTTAGCATGATCTGGGGAGCTGACACCTTCCAAACATGGGAGAAAATCATGGCCTAGCAAGAGACCATGGAATAGAAGAAAAAGCAGCTGTCTTAGCTCTGCCCCTCACTAGCTGTGTGACATATTTCTTCTCTTTAGGCCTCAGTCTTCCCATCTATAAAATGGAAATGTTGGATTAGATTGTCTCAATCCAACTCAAACTGAAAATAGCATTGAAAGAAATGAGGGCAGGCCCCAAGGAGTTAGAGTGGGGGCTAGGGAGCCAATGGTGACCTTTCTGGTTCTCATATCTCTGAACCCCTTTGTTATGCTGCTCCCACATTAAAAAAAAAAAGACCTGATAAAAACACTAGCCCTATTTTGAAGTAATCAAGAGCCCTCTGTCACCTCCTTAGAGTATAGATTCCAAATGTGTGAGTCTAACTCTGCTGGTGGGTTTACAGAAGATGACATTTTAGCCCCTCCAATGCCTAAGTTTCCAGTACATCCAACAACAAACTATGCAAAGAACAATCTTTAAAAGCCATGCTGTATTTTTAGAATTTTGTGTTTTCCTTTTAGCCACCATCCTGTGAGAAATATAGCAGCTTTTCTCCTTGACAGAGACGATGCATATGAAACACATAAAATATGTACTGCCACCAGCATGGTGGAAGCATGCCTTTTCTCCCCTGCTGCCTTCTTATTAGAGATTCTGAAGACTGCTCCCACAATAGACCTTAGTGTTACCCTTGTCCTGTTCCACATGATGGGTTTTCAAAGCCAAGGGGAAACTTACTATTTACCGATCATAGACACGCTCTCTCATTCACTGAGCACATTACATATTTGAACAGCAGAAGACTTTCTAGGAGGTGCTTGCTACTCAAACTCCATCTGAAGCTTGAGAAGGTTTTGGAGTTTGTACATTAATTACATCACAAATTCACTTCAGTGGTACCTCTTCCACTGAAAAGTAAACACTAAGTAAACCAAACTTCCCAGAGTAGGAAGTAGCAAGTAGGAAGCCAGGTTGGCCACTGAGAACAAGGTTGATTGTTGGTTATGCAAATGGATTTGAGAAGAGCTGAAGTCAGTGGCTGTGATCAAAGGAAAGTTTAGGAATCACAGGGACTCTCTATAAGAAGATGCCGATCCCGAGCAGCCAGGTAGGGGAGGAAGGGGATCCAAGGTTAAGGGTCCGGCCGTTCAGAAGAGGCTGCATTCCTACATTAAGCTTCAGGAATAAATAACCCCCCAAACCTCACTGGCTCACAACAGGAGTTTATTTCTCGCTCCTCAATTATATAACTGGCATGTGCTTTCAAAGGACTGCTCTGCATGATCACAGAGACACAGGCTGATGGCTGCTCTGACATCCCAGAGCTGCACCATCTGTAGGGACCACATGGCCTGATCAGTCCCTGCGGCTGGGGAAGAGAGGCTGATGGACGTGGGCTTCTCACTGCCTCAGCCAGGGAAAGAGCCAGGCCATCTCCTCTCATGTTTCAATACCAGAGTTAATCATTATTCAGCCCCACCTAAATGCAAAAGTTGCTGAGAAGCATGGTCTTCCATGTGTCCACAACTGTTATTAGTGAGAACAAGTCCTATCTACCAAGAAATCTAGAACCAGGAGTCCAAGCTAGAGGAGCAGATGTGGTGGGACAGAGAGCAGGGGGTGCCATCAGAGAATCCTAGAAGATTTCATCACAGCACCACTCTTCTCTAGGGTTCGAGAGAGCTCTGGAGGTATCATGGATTTGGACAGAGTTCTTAGCAACTTTAGGGTACCAGGAATATGTTAGCTTTTAAAGAGCCTTCCTGTTATATCATTTTGATATTCTACATATTTTATAATTTTATCTTCATCTAAATGTCACCCCCAGAACCCAGTGCCCCAATAAAAGTAGGTGAACTTTAATTGTGAAATCTCTCATTATCTTCATCATTGGAGGAGTCCAAGGAATTGATGAGTCAAAGCTTCTGCACATCCTAACTGACCCCCTAGAGTCCCTTGAGGGACTGAAAGATTAGGAGTTGGAAAAGGACAGATAACTGCAGTTTTTAAAATTAAGTTTCCAAACCATCCTGCAGCCTTCTCTTCATCAGATGATCTTAACAAAAGCATTAAGGGCAAAAACCTTTCCGTATCTTTTATCTTCCCCCAAGTCCTGAATAAGACGATAGATAACATCATTTTATCTAACTGCATTATTCTCAGGATTTCCAAGATAAGTGCCAGCTACCACTTCCCTAACAGCAAGGAATGTTCCCATTATTTAATTGAGTTTAGTTTTGTTGTCCATAAACTAGGAATAACTAGGAATAACAAAACCTGCCTCACAGAATGGTTGTGAGAATTAATGAGATGGCAAGAGGGAGAATTTGGAGAGGGAGAGTTCAGAATGGTTTATGTTCAGATAGATTTTTTTGTGATAGGGTTACTTCCCCTTATTACCCAAAACTCAGAAACTAAAGTGATGTCACTACTATAGTAAGGGATAGGAATCTATAGGAAGCACTCGGCATTTGCTCCTGGCACAGAGATGTCTTCCATAAAATCAGTATCAGTACCACTATTACTTATTATTATTATTATTGCTTCTTCCAATGCCATCACTTTTAACACAACTATGATGGGTTTTTTATTGTGTGCAATCTTTTCTTTTTAGGTATTTCTTTTCTTGAAATAAATTCTACTTATGAACATGGATTTTTCTCCCAGGAATGCTTTCTACCAGAATATTAACAGTATGCTTTAGTTCCTTGTCCTGGAGCCTGCCTGACTTCTCCCTCTTCTCATCTCTTTTCTCTTCCTGCTGGAGTGCCTGGGAATGGCAGCTGTACCAACAGACTTGATGATGCTTAGTCTTGCTGTCGCATGATGTAGTTACTTGCATTTTCTCTTATGAATTTCAGTGCCGGTGGCAGATATCAAAGCTGTGGTGACGGGAAAGGACTGCCCTCATATGAAAGAGAAAGGTGCCCTTAAACAAAATAAGGTATGATTTCCAAATTATTCTCAGTAGTTCTGTCTGCACAATGCAGTTAGTGACTTCAGTGGGCCCTTCTTTGGTAGCTATGCCTGTGCGGTTGGGTTGGGGTGTGTGTGTGTGCAGATGTGTCACACAGTTACACATCTCTTAAACTCGGTTCCTTTTCCTTCCCTGATTCCTTTTACATCTCTCAGTCTTACTCTTTTTCTCACTGATCGCTTGCTGAATTCCTACCATGTCTTGTATCGTCCCACTTCCTATCCATGTACAGCCCTAGGAATTGCCCTCACTGTTGTTACCAGTCTTCTCTCAAGTCTTTCCACTCATCTCCATCCTCTGGGCCCCTCCAATCCTCCTATTTATGTTCGTATTCTCCCTTCTGCATTTCCTCCCCAATCTCTTCCATTTTCTTCTTCTTAGTTACCCCTGTGGGGTCTCAGAGAAGTCTGGGAAATGGAAGAGAGACCAGATGACTCTCAAAAATCTTGGAAAAATTTTCAAGGCCTAGTATTCTTCAGCATCATGGGAAATATTGTGAAACAGTTCAAATTCCGCTTAAGGGAGAAAATTTTCCCAAAGGTGTATATTGCTTGAATACTCTTCACATTACAATATTTTTCACCCTTCCCACCATGTTGTTTACCATGACAGCCTACATTCCATAACAGAAGGTATGAGGGGCAGCATTATCTGAAAAGGTAGAGGAATTTCCTTTGCCCCCAATTTGGAGGCATTGGCCCTTGGAGGGGCCATCAGGGAGCAATTTTTGTTACCTTTTGGAATTTTGGGATCCGTAGTATCCACATATGAACAGGATTCATCAGATTGATCTGGAGGCTTCAGACACCTTGGTACCAAAAATATCACATTGATCAGTAGGCTACTTCTTTATTGTCCTGTGCCAGTGTCTAAGAAGAGTATAAACGTTATACGTATCCTATTTATCAATCAGGGTTGACATAAATAATGCCTGCCCTATAATTTCAATCATTGTAAGATGAAGGTGAATCTGTATCTGCATAAGATGACCCTATCCATGGTTAAGGAAAACCAAAAGTACTATAAAAGTACTATTTAGGAAGAAAATAAAGGAGCGGATACAGCCAAACAGACTGATAACAAGAGTTTTGTTTCTTAGGTTACATTAAGCATAATTCACCTGTAGTCCATATGAATTCCTTCCGTGTCAAGCCTGTCACAGAACTATCATATAAAGCACTGGGCCACATAAGGGCATACCTTAGGGTCTAGAGGTTATTCGTTACACAGCATTTATTTCTTCTCCATGATGTGGGGAAACAGGGATCCAACAGCTCATCAGATTCTGGAAGAGCATCCTTAACCAAAGCAGCAAGTCCCCAGCCTTCATGATTTGCCTTCCTTCAAGACCACCTGATGTCAGAGTATAGTCTTCAGAAGTGCCAGCTCTGCTCAGCCCCAGCTGAGGTCCCTGTGGTTATATAACACTTGAAACTGACCAGGACACAATTTGGGGAACTTGGCAGCAATAAGAGTCTGTAACTTAAAGAAGGCTAGGGGTTGTGTATTTGGCAGCAAAATAACTTGCTAGGACTCAAGCGCTCTAAATAGGCACAGAGAATTGTTTAAAACAGGTGTGAAGGAACTTCTCATTCAACTCAAACACGTAAAGAGCCTAGGAGTTGTCACTCCTATCCCACAGTAAGAAGAAACAGCATAAAGTAAAAATCAACCATTTTCTTGGAACTACCAAGAGAATTGATGGTGCAGGGGGAGACCACCACCATGGAATCTGGATCCATCGAGTCACATACATCCAGAATTCACAACCAGATCTTCTCAGAAACAAAATCAAGAGAATTCATTACCAGCAGACCTACTCTGCAAGAAATTCTTCAGCCAGAAGGGAAATTCTATAGGATAGGAACTTGAATCTACATAAAGATTGGAAGAGTATTAGGGAAAGAATTCAGTTCAGTTCAGTCACTCAGTCGTGTCCGACTCTCCGCGACCCCATGAATCACAGCACGCCAGGCCTCCCTGTCCATCACCAACTCCCAGAGTTCACTCAAACTCATGTCCACAGAGTCGGTGATGCCATCCAGCCATCTCATTCTCGGTCGTCCCCTTCTCCTCCCGCCCCCAACCTTTCCCCGCATCAGAGTCTTTTCCAGTGATGCAAAGGTAAAAGAAAAGTATATATTTTTTCTTATTAATTAATCTAAAAGGTAATTCTTTGCTTAAAATAGTAATTTTAAGATGTGTTATATCTATAGCATATGGATAAGTGAAATGAATGACAGAAAAGTCAAAACGTACAGGAGGGAGAAGTAAGGAGACTCAAAACAGGATAAGGTTAAAAAAAAAGGAGAAAATAAAAAATAAAGAACAAATTCAACAAATGAAAAGAGTTAAACTTGGCAGACATAATCTATGTCAATAGTCATTTTAAATGCTGATGGTCTAAATACACCAATTAAAAGACAGGGATTATTTGAGTAGATAAGAAGCAAGACTAAATATATGTTTTCCTCCAAGAAACCCACTTAAATATAAAAGCTAAGATAGGTGAAGGGCTTCCCTGGTGGCTCAGAGGTTAAAGCGTCTGCCTCCAATGCGGGAGACCCGGGTTCGATCCCTGGGTCGGGAAGATCCCCTGGAGAAGGAAACGGTAACCCACTCCAGTATTCTTGCCTGGAGAATCCCATGGACAGAGAAGCTTGGTAGGCTCAGTCCATGGGGTCGCAAAGAGTCGGACACGACTGAGCGACGGAACGGAACGGAACGGAAGATAGGTGAAAGTAATGGGATGAACAGAGATCAACATACATGAGGTAAACTGAGAGAACTGAAAGAAAAAATTCACAAATCCATTATTATCCTGAAGACTTTAGTAACCCTCTGTCAGTAATTGATAGATCAAGTGAGCAGAAAATCAATAAGGGTATTGATGACCTGAACAGCACCATCAATCAACTTGATCCAATTAACATTAATAGAAAATCTACTCAACAGCAGGATATACATTTTTCTCAAGCTCACAAGAAACATTCACCAAGATTGACCACATTCTGGGTCATAAAATACATCTTAACAAGTGTAAAATAAAACAGTCATACAAACTATATTCTAATTCACAATGGAATTAGACTAGAAATCAATAACAGAGAGATAGATGGAAAATCCCCCAAATGTTCAGAAATTTCAGAACACACTTCCAAATAACCCATAGTTCAAAGAGGTAGTCTAAACAGAAATAACAAAATGTTTTAAATTAAGTAGAATGAAAATATAACTTACTATAATGGGTGGGTTTTGATGAAAGGGAAATGTATAGCATTAAATGCATATATTAAGAAAGAGGAAAGGTCTAAAATCAGTAAAGTTTCCACCTTAGGAAACTAGAGAAAGAATAGCAATTTAGGCCTAAAGAAAACAGAAGAAAAGAAATAATAAATATTAGAGATCAATGAAACTGAAAACAGGAAAATAGATAAAATCAACAAAAGCAAAACTTGATCCTTGGAAAATATAAATGGAATTGAAATTTCTAGCTTGACTTTGGTGATAGACAGGGAGGCCTGGCGTGCTGTGATTCATGGGGTCGCAAAGAGTCGGACACAACTGAGCGACTGAACTGAACCGAACTGAACCAAAAGAAAGTGAAAGAAGATACAAGCTATCAATATCAAAATGGGCATGGAGATGAGCTCATTTGAGCCTAGGATGTATGTGGCTGATTTTGGCCTTCTTGTTTCAGATTCCTCTACCTTTAGAGGAGACCAACAAAACAAACTGAGTGAATGACTTTTCCAACCTTATTTTTAGAAGTTGTGATGACACTTATAGAAAACTGGGCAAGTGGCAGATGAATGATTGACAGATGAATGGATGGATGGAGAGGTGGTTGGATGATGGAAGAATGGACTGATAAATGGGACACACTGCTGTAAACAGATAGATGTGACTTCAAATGAAGCCTACTTTCTGGGACTTGCTAGCCTAGAGGGCTGAGAGAGGTAGTAGTAGTTCTGCTAGCCTGGCTCTTTCATTTGTATACATATGAAAATAATTTGTCTTGTAATATTAACAGTGTTCATATATCTGATGCATCAGGAAAAATGTCAGAAAGCAGCAAGGAAACCCCAAATTCTGATAATTTATTTCCTCAACCCACTGACACCCCTTCCCCGGTGATGCAGAGGCCCGCTCCTCCCTACCTCTGGAACTGCTGGATAGGAAAGGGGAGTGGTTGCCATTCAGTCACCAAGTCCTGTACTCCACTACCTCTTAGGGTTTGCTCAGATTCCTGTCCATTGAGTCAGTGATGCTATCTAACCGTATCTTCTGATGCTGGGAAAGACTGAAGGCAAAAGGAGAAGGGGGCAGTGGAGGATGAGATGGGGTGAGATGGAAAGAGGAGACCTGCAGCTTAAAAGGAGGGTTGGCCAAAGTGTGTCCACAGGAGGTCTGTCAGTGCATGGCAGTGGGCAGCAACCAAGGCCTGCTGCTGTCTCTCCAGCTTTTCCAGCTAGACAGTAGATTCTGACATTTTATGCCCCAGGACTCTTCATTAGCTTAATTATGAGCAGGGCAAACTGGACATTCAGATCTGTTGGTAACTGGTAGTACTTCCTGCTCACTCAACAGCTGACATGCCAGGCACAGTCTAAGGTCCTAGAAATAGATAAAGGAAAGGGACTGATCCTTTCCCTTGAGGCAGAGGTCTTTTTTCATAGAGTCCTTCACTCCGTCAGCATTAGAGCACTTGAAATAGGATGGCCTAAGGCAATGGCACCCCACTCCAGTACTCTTGCCTGGAAAATCCCATGGACGGAGGAGCCTGGTAGGCTGCAGTCCATGGGGTCGCTAAGAGTCAGACATGACTGAGCGACTTTACTTTCACTTTTCACTTTCATGCATTGGAGAAGGAAATGGCAGCCCACTCCAGTGTTCTTGCCTGGAGAATCCCAGGGATGGGGGAGCCTGGTGGGCTGCCCTCTATGGGGTCACACAGAGTCGGACATGACTTAAGCGACTTAGCAGCAGCAACATAGGCTCAGAGTGATGCACAGGGAGACACGGCCCTGTCCTCCTGGAGCTGAGTCTAACTTGTTTAAAAGAAGTTGGTGCAACAGACAAATTTCTGTGGACACAAAAAGTATTGGCTTCTTCACAGAGAGAGTAGGACATTCCTGATACTTAAGGATTTTCATGGGTGAATGGAAATTGAATTGGAAGAATTTGACTTTTAAGGATTAAAGATTCTAAATTCAAGCTCTGTGATTCATAAAATAAAGTTGATTTGTTACTGTATTTTTGAAAGTGGGCAGTCCTGGTACTTATCCCATTGCCTTGGGCTTTAGGAGTTAAATAGTTAGCATGCAATCACCAGAGGGAAAATCTAACCAGATATCAGTGAAAGGGAATATGTTTGACCTGAGAGATGCTTCCATTTCACCATGCCCAGAGTCCAGATTTATTTTTCCAGTATAATTCATGTACCTGAAATAAGAAGCAGATTATATTAGAAGATGATGTTCTAGTATTGACTTGAAAATCCTGATCTTAAGCAAAAAGCCTTTTATTCAGAGTTACTTCATTCATACTCACACTATACTGAGTATTTTCTTTACACCAGACCTGTGCTGGGTGCTGGGAATCCAAAGATAAATATGACCTGGCCCCTGATATTTTGTGTCTAGTGCAGATACAAGATTTAACAATCCACATGCTATTATAATCCAATGGTGCCTATGCCCCAGTAAATTTAAAAACAAGGGGAGCCTGGGATTTTGAGAAGGCTCATGGAGGAAGTGATGTCTGAGCTGGGTTTTGAAAAGAAGAGAGGGGAAGACCTTCGAGGAGAAGGAAACAATATATGAAAGGCACATGGGGCCTTTTGACATCTGATGAACATCCTCTGACTGAGAAACATTGAATTCACAGTGTAGGATTGGTGGGGACAGAGAGAAAATGGGTTGAAGATCTATTGGCTAATAATGCTTAGATAGATGGGGCCCAGACATAAAGCTACTTTACAGAAAGCAAGATCCTCTCACTATATAATATATGAATGACTGATTTTGCTTTCTAAAATAGAAAGTCAAACTCATAGGTATATTGATAAGCCACAGTGTTTATAGCTATGAAATCTACTATTTCTCTGGCCATGTTTAGCACACACACATGCCAAGTTATATCCACATCTGTAATCAAAATGCTTTGCCCTCAAGATAACCTGGATGGATGCTAGAGAACCAACATAATTAAAGTGAATGCCAGGTGAGATGGCCGAATGAGACAAGTCACCCCAAAACAATGTAAGAAGTGGCAGCCAACACTTTACAGTGAAATTTTGTTGTATAAAACTCTACTCTCATATTCCATCAGCCCATCACGTGACCCTGGAAGGTGGAAATCCCCAAACCAAGACACCATCATGCCCAGAATTTCTCTGAGCATCCTCTGACCCTGTATACCTTGTCATTAGACCCAGGGCCAGAAGGTTGAGAGTGGGACCAGAGGTCATGGGGTGAATTCCTCCTGTATCCTTTAACCACAAAACTTGCTTGTCCCAGGCCTTCCTACACACGTGAGGGGAGGACATACGGATTAGTGAGACAGAGGACGGAAATAAGCTACTCCTGGACATGATTTTTCGCTGACTTAGATCCAGAGTGAATAAAAGACCTTAGGTAGTGAGTAGCAAAACCGCAGAGCATCAGATATCTAAGAGAGTGTTGTGGTGTGTGACAAGGAGCCCCTGAGGGGGACGCTGCCCCAGATCCACAACCACTTACTCCACCACCTCCTGGCGCCTCTCTCCCTCACAGACAGTCTGGACAGGTGGCCGCTTCTAGAGTGTTAGCCCGAGAGGCCGTCGCTGCCAGCTCTGCAGCCTGCCTGCTCAAAGTGCTGGAGAGCTGACCTCCACCAAAGCCTCAATGACAGCCATCTGGGGACGTCAATAAAACTCATTATAAGTGATAGCAGCCTTTAACGCAGGCGTGCGACTCCGAGAAGTAATTCCTCCAACCCCTCCCAGGCAGCTTTGGTGAAATTAAAGTGGGGATTGACATTCTCACGAATTTCCTATTTCCTGCCTGTGTTTATCGGAAATCTAGGTCATGACAGTTCCTCTCATTCACGTCCTCGCTGGTAAATGCCTTAGAAGGGCAAAACCGAAAGTTGGCAGCCCCCTTCCTTTTTCTTCCCGCTCCATGCCCTGTGGAGGAGAAAGTGTCACAAAGGACAACCACACCGACACTCTGGTCTCCAGTGACTTCAGCACCTAGTCAAGAGGCCACGTCTGGGCTCTGGTGATGCTCACACCTGCTGTCGTAAGCAAGGGGATGATTAGCTATGTGCCTGCCCGAAGCAGAGCAGCAGGCGTGGTCTAGCATCAGTCAGAAATCTGTTGTCAGTTTCACCTTTTCCTGTTGACGTCTGAAGGTCACCTGGTGCTGCTGCGATGTACTGACTGGGTGTCCAGAAGCAAAGGCCCTCCTCTCCTTTCTTTCCAATCTCCTAAGTACGAGTCAGAGTTTTTCTAGGGGATGACACTAAGATTAGTAAAGAAATCATCATCCATATCAATGTTTCTCATCTAAGAACAGTTTTTATGAAGTTATGAGATTAGAGCTTAACATTTTGTTGAAAAACGTTTTCAGTTTTTTAAAAGAAAATAATCACCTATGATCCCAGCACCTTAACATAATTATTTTCATTTCACATATTTGGTTCCAGTCTCCAACCAGATAGACATTGTTCCTAGTTGTGATCAGTATGTAAATAATGTTCATTTCTCTTGTTTGTTTTTCCACTTAAAATCAAATGTTTGTAATTATGCTTAATGCCTAGCAGCATATATTTTGCAGGGTTGCTAATTTGTGATTTCTTTATTTAATGTTTTACCCAAAGAAGGGAGGACATTTATTTAGTTCCTCATATTACATTCTTACGGCTTTCTTGGTGGCTCAGTTGGTAAAGAATACACCTGCAATGCGGGAGACCACCTGCAACCCAGGAGACCCAGGTTCAATCCCTGGGATGGAACAATTCCCTGGAGAAGGCAGTGGCAACCCACTCCAGTATTCTTGCCTGAAAAATCCCATGGAGTCAGGAGCTTAGCAGGCTACAGTGCATGGGGTCTCAGAGTTGGACATGATTGAGCACAATGTTCTGTCTTTAAGTTCTATTACGTTCTTACAGATAATAGTACATACAGTTTTGCTTCCTTTTGAAATTTTTTAGGAGTAACTCCAAAAGTGGGATGGTTGTTCTTGATATGGACTGCCTTACAGGGTTTTTTAAAAGGATGACACCAATTACAGTACCAATGTTAGGACCCATGACCATTTTCATTATGTACTAAAAGACCTGAAAGAGATGCTAAACTTATGGGGAAATTGTTTTTGTTTGTTGGTGAACTCTTTTCCAATTTTATTGATCTTTACTGGGAAGGCTTGAATAGAATCCTAAGGAAGAAAAGAATGAAAAATTCAGGGGGTAGTCTTGCAGAAGAGATCCTGGTCTGTGACTCAGCAGTTTTTCCTTCACTTGTTTCTATTTCTGGTAGGATGAGGATACCCTACGAGGATGAGATGCTAGTAGGTCTGGGCTCAGAACAAAAGCTGCTTTCCCTTAATGAGGGGACAGCTAGAGGCGAGCCAAACACAGAATTCATGAGAGCCACAAATAGCCTGATGGCTGACTGTGTCAGGAGAGGCATCCACCTAATGCTGAGCCTTTGGAGTCCACTTGGGAGAATTCTTTCTCATCTGGAATTCTGAAATCTAGAGGCAGTGACCTCATCTTTCTGCCTTCCATCTTCTTTCTGGGGCATTCTTGCTGTGAGTTACTCGCCAAAGACAAATCCTCTGACAGATGTTGAGGTAGAGAAAGATGTGGAGAGGTTTACCTCCCTACGAAAGAACGCCTGTGGATGGTTACTGAGAATGCAGCTCCCAGATCATACCATGAGGGAAAGAGGCAGTCATCAGTGGTGCCTAATAGACCCAGAGACAGAAGGTAGACGAGCACACGTGTGTTGTAGTGATGCAGAGCATCGGTGTGGACTCACTTGGCTCTTTCCTCCAAATTAGGAGTTGTTAGGGTGTTGAGTGGAGAAGGCAATGGCACCCCACTCCAGTACTCTTACCTGGAGAATCCCAGGGACGGGGGAGCCTGATGGGCTGCCATCTATGGGGTCGCACAGAGTCGGACACGACCGAAGCGACTTAGCAGCAGCAGCAGGGTGTTGAGAGGGGCTTCCCTGGTGGTTCAGATGGTAAAGAATCTGCCTGCAATGGAGAAGACACAGGAGATGCAAGTTCAATCCCTGGATCGGGATGATCCCCTGGAGAAGGAAATGGCTACCCGCTCCAGTATTCTTGCCAGGAGAATTCCATGGATAAAGGAACCCAGTGGGCTACAGTCAGTGGGGTCACAAAGAGTTGGACACGACTGAGCAACTAACACACGTGCACTCAAATACAATACAGGGTGCTGAGATGTGCAGTGACTATCATCTTCCGAAGATTGTACCTGCTGACTGCTCAACCAGTAGAATAATCGTTATATCCATTATTGCATAGTGTGTTCAATTTGAGAAGCATATTTTAACGTACATGTTAGGTACAACACTGAGTGTCTCAGCAAGGTCATTCAGCTACAATGGAATGACAGCGTCACTTAGTCCTTGGCCCTTTGGGTCTGCCTCATAGTCTGTACTATGAGTGAACCCAGGCACCTGAATGAAGAGACATTCACCAATGAATGAATCCAGCTATTCTGCCACTTGGGCCCATACTCTCCTTTATACCCTGCAGCCACTATAGGAGAAAACTTTGCTTTGTATACCCTTTGCCCTACAGTAGTTCAGAGATCAAAGGGCAGACATACTACCTAAAGACAGTGGATTCATCCAGAAGCCTCATTACCTCCTATGTAGCTTCCATGTTTTAGGAAGTTTATACCCCCTATGAACATCTGTCTTTTTGGAAATGATAGAAGATAGAGCAGTCCATGATGTTGCTGATTGCGAAAGAGCTTACTACTTTCCATGGTGTCCCTGGGAGGCAGATGCTAAGGATAGGAAAGTAGCATAGCTTTGGGGCTGTGTGGCTTTGAACAACTCACTTAACCTCTCTGAGCTCCTTCCCATAAAAGAGGAATGATAACACTAGCTCCATGCACTGTCTTGCGAATTAAAGGAATTGGTTCATGCAGACCGCCCATGAACAGAGAGAAGGAAATGTGTTGTGAATCTTGAAAATACCGTCCTTCCTCCTGTCAGCCTCACTACTGCTCCGCTTGCCTGGACCCACTACAGGCACTATTCCGTGTTCAATCTGCAGCCATTTATAACTGAAAAACAAAACGTGCAAATTGTCTTCAATGTGGTGTTTTCTCTAATCTCTTGCAGGAGGTGCTTGAACTTGCTTTCTCAATCTTGTATGACTCAAACTGCCAACTGAACTTCATAGCTCCTGACAAGCATGAGGTAAAGGTCTTCAGGGGTTAATTTATGAGACAATGTCATATTTTCTTGAGAAAAACAGCAGATAAAAAAATACTGGAAAGATTTTTTTTTTAAGTCTACCTGAGAAAAACTATGAGCAAAGGCACAATTGTTGACTTAAATAGAATGAAAACCTCTCAAAAAACGCAAATTAGACAGATTCATCTTCTTCTTAGCTTAATCAAGAGCTTATGGCAAAGAAGAAAATGCTTCATAGTAAGGACAAAACTGTTACAGAAAAAGTATCATCCTTAACTATTGCTTGGTTTTTATTGAATATTTAGGTTTTGGTCAAAATTTTCCCATGATAAATTTGTCTCAATTCTTTAAAACATTTGAGAACTAGATTTTTTACCATGTTTAAGTTATTTTAAGAGGTTTAGGACTGTCTTTGCTGTTGGAATTTTATTTTTGAGATGCTTTTATTCCTTTTTGACATCTTGTTATATGTATAATTTGTTTCTCTTTTCGAAGCACACTGTCAGCTATATTTAAAATATTTAGCATAAATCTAGGAAAATGCATTTGTAAGATGAAGTAGCAGCTATGGCTGATTTAACTTTTTATCTTATAAGCTAGAACCCAACATCATGCTTGAAACTCTTATTTTTAGATGATACCATTCAAATTTTTGTTGTGCATGTGGTAACATAAAAAGCTTTTAGAAAGGAAGGAACATTTTAATAGAACTTGAATTTTGTTCCCCGTTTTCCCTGGGAGACTTAACTCATTTAGAAGTTATTCTGTATTTGTTTTTGTTTTTTACTGGCTTGAAGCTTTTGAATAAAATTGTACATCCCAAAAAGAGAAGAAAGATTAGATGCAAATCCTGCATTTAAAGTGGTGCTTAAATATAATTCTGTGCTACTTGACATTTAGTTCATGGAAGGGAATGACTTTGTCTTCATCTTCTTGAAAATAGATACCGTGTACTACCATTGCTCTTTTAAAATAAAATTGTGGTTGTACGCAGACCACCATATTCAAGATATACACAGATATATAGTAAACCACTTAAAATAGTAGAACTGTGGATGCTATTTAAATCTATACAAGGCTGTTTTGCCCAGTGTACGTTAATTCCAGATAAGGATAAATGCTCTGAGACTGCCAAAGTTTTATTCATATCTGCCACTTTTTATTGATGCACTGAGGAGAAAAATGCCATGCACTTGTGAATACTTTTAATTTCTTCAAACCACTTTCATATCTATTACCTCATTTTATTTGCATAATTGCTCCAGAAAGCAGAAAGTTCTATTACAGATATCCTCATTGATCAAAGGGGGAGAGAGAAGCCTCCCAAAATTGACTGCCTCAACAATAGCAAAGACAATAGTAATTATAAGTGGAATACTCCAGACCAGGCACCCTTCAATGTTTTGTGTGCCTCATCTCCCTCAATCTTCATTCTGTAACTGTAAAAGAAACAAGCTAATGTTATTCCCATTTTATAAAAAAAAAAAAAGTAATGAGCCACAGAGAACTTAAGAAACTTTTCCCAGTTCAAACAAATAGTAACTGATAGAACCTGGATTTAAACAATGGGGGTCTTGTTCCAGAAACACCTTCTATCTGAGCCCTGTACTGTGTGGTTTGGAAGGAAGAAAGCAGGACCTGGACTCAGGACTTCTTGCCAGTGTCCATCCCCTAGCTTCAACAATTATCAACTCATAGCCAATGAGGTTTCATCTGTACCCCAACCCACACCCAGCTCCCATACCCCAGATTATTTTAAAAACTCATCCAGATGTCATCATTTTATTTGTAAGTATTCCCCTTGTGCATCTCTAAAGACCCGATGGACCGTAACTCGCCAGGCTTCTCTGTCCATGGTATTCTCCAGGGATTGAACCCATGTCTTTTATGTCTCCTGCATTGGCAGACAAGTTCTTTACCACAAGCACCACCTGGGAAGTCCTGTATTTCAATAGGTTGCCATTTTTGTCATTATCAGTGTCCAAATTATCTTATCTAGAAAAAGTAGATTTGGTCCCATTAGTTCAGTTCAGTTCAGTTCAGTCGCTCAGTCGTGTCCGACTCTCCACGACCCCATGAATCACAGCACTCCAGGCCTCCCTGTCCATCACCAGCTCCCGGAGTTCACTCAAACTCATGTCCACAGAGTCGGTGATGCCATCCAGCCATCTCATTCTCGGTCGTCCCCTTCTCCTCCCGCCCCCAACCTTTCCCAGCATCAGAGTCTTTTCCAGTGAGTCAACTCATCGCATGAGGTGGCCAAAGTATTGCAGTTTCAGCTTTAGCATCAGTCCTTCCAATGAACACCCAAGATTGATCTCCTTTAGAAGGGACTGGTTGGATCTCCTTGCAGTCCAAAGAACTCTCAAGAGTCTTCTCCAACACCACAGTTCAAAAGCATCAATTCTTCGGCGATCAGCTTTCTTCACAGTCCAACTCTCACATCCATACATGACCATGGGAAAAACCATAGCCTTGACTAGACGGACCTTGGTGGGCAAAGTAATGTCTCTGCTTTTTAATATGCTATCAAGGTTGGTCATAACTTTCCTTCCAAGGAGTAAGCGTCTTTTAATTTCATGGCTGCAATCAGCATCTGCAGTGATTTTGGAGCCCCAAAAAATAAAGTCTGACACTGTTTCCACTGTTTTTCCATCTATTTCCCATGAAGTGATGGGACCAGATGCCATGATCTTTGTTTTCTGAATGTTGAGCTTCAAGCCAAACTTTCCACTCTCCTCTTTCACTTTCATCAAGAGGCTTTTGAGTTCCTCTTCACTTTCTGCCATAAGGGTAGTGTCATCTGCATATCTGAGGTTATTGATATTTCTCCCGGCAATCTTGATTCCAGCTTGTGCTTCTTCCAGCTCAGCATTTCTCATGATGTACTCTGCATAGAAGTTAAATAAGCAGGGTGACAATATACAGCCTTGACGTACTCCTTTTCCTATTTGGAACCAGTCTGTTGTTCCATGTACAGTTCTGACCGTTGCTTCCTGACCTGCATACAGGCCTCTCAAGAGGCAGGTCAGGTGGTCTGGGATTCCCATCTCTTTCAGAATGTTCCACAGTTGATTGTGATCCACACAGTCAAAGGCTTTGGCATAGTCAATGAAGCAGAAATAGATGTTTTTCTGGAACTCTCTTGCTTTCTCCATGATCCAGCGGATGTTGGCAATTTGATCTCTGGTGCCTCTGCCTTTTCTAAAACCTGCTTGAACATCTGGGAGTTCACGGTTCACATATTGCTGAAGCCTGACTTGGAGAATTTGAGCATGACTTTACTAGCGTGTGAGATGAGTGAAATTGTGCAGTAGTTTGAGCATTCTTTGTCATTGCCTTTCTTTGGGATTGGAATGAAGACTGACCTTTTGGTCCCATCACTTCATGGCAAATAGATAGGAGGGAAAAATGGAAACAGTGACAGACTTTATTTTTTTGGGCTCCAAAATCACTGTGGATGGTGACTGCAGCCATGAAATTAAAAGACATTTGCTCCTTGGAAGAAAATCTGTGACAAAGCCAGACAGTGTATTAAAAAGCAGAGACATCACTTTGCCAACAAAGGTCTGTATAGTCTAAGCTATGGTTTTTCCAGTAGTCATGTATGAATGTGAGAGTTGAACCATAAAGAAGGTTGAGTGCCAAAGAATTGATGCTTTTGAACTGTGGTGTTGGAAAAGACCCTTGAGAGTCCCTTGGACTTCAAGGAGATCAAACCAGTCCATCCTAAAGGAGATCATCCCTGAATATTCATTGGAAGGACTGACACCGAAGCTTCAATGCTTTGGTCACCTGATTTGAAGAATTGACTCACTGGAAAAGATTGCGGGCAGGAGGAGCAAGGGGGCAACAGGATGAGATGGTTGGATGGCATCATTGACCCAGTGGACCTGAGTTTTCACAAACTCCAGGAGACAATGAGGGACATGGAAGCCTAGCATGCTGCGGTCCATGGGGTGGCACAGAGTCGGACATGACTGAGCTACTGAACAACTACAGAGAAAGTAGAAATACCTTCTGATTGGCTTCTGAGTCCTTTTGACAGATGACTCTGGCAGCTTTCAGGCATTCTGGCATGACAAGATACTCCAGGTTCTTCTTGTGCATTTCCTGCCTTTTCTCTATGGAGTTTTGACTCCTTTTGGTATTTAGCAAGCAGAATCTGGACATTCAGTGTGCCTATTACTACTGGGTTGGTGATTATTTTTAGGCATTTTTGTACACAGAGCTTGGAGTTATGTTTTTAAAAGACAAAGTACATCATACATTTATATTGATATTTCCAACTCAGATTCAGTACTACAGTTTTTATTTATTGATTGTGATGCCTTTTAAAAAAGTTTTCTGTTCTTGCTGCTTCTCAAAAGAAAAGCACCACAGAAGTGTTCCTGTGGGTAAAATTAATCTGTACTAGGAAGCTAGCCAGGACTGGGAAGTCTGTGTACAAAGAGTGGCAATCCTAGCACTTAGGGATTTACAGTGAAACAGTGTCTAAACTGGAAGGGGCCTTAAAGAGCATGGGGTTCAGTGGTGCTTCTAAATGGAGATACATCAGAATTAGCTGGAAACTTTTCTAAATAAAATTTCCTGACCTAAGATTTGTAAGAGCAAGATCTACAGAGTAGGGCCTGGGTTCTATTTTTTATCAAGATTATTTATGAAGAAACAAACATTTAGATGTGTTTAGAATCTATCTAAGGCATTCACAAGATCACTAATACTTCCAGAAACACCTTAGCCATTAGCTGATATTTAGATGGGCTAAGTGCTCTGGCTGAGATCCCATAGTCAAGGCCGAACCGAAGCTCTACAGTTCAGGACTGCCCTACTCAGACAGACTTAATAACACACCCATGGTACAACTCCTCAGCTTAACAAGTGGCGCCACCAGTGTGCATCAGGGTAGATTTCTAAGCCATCACTGTGACTTAAGATCTGTATAGTGCTTGCCATCTTGCGGTGCTTTTATGTTGAGATCTGCTGTCATATTCTGGAACATAGCCCAGGTAACCACAGTGCAAAGGACAAGCTAAGTAGGGTCTGGAATTTCTACTTGACCCAGTAAGGGCAAGAGAGGGGGGAATCTAGAACACATTTTAGAAGGAAGACCAGTCCCACAGGAAGAGCAGTGAAATTGCTATCAAAGAAGTCCTGTATAGGACTCAGTTCAGTTCAGTTCAGTTCAGTCACTCAGTCGTGTCCGACTCTCCACGACCCCATGAATCACAGCACGCCAGGCCTCCCTGTCCATCACCAACTCCCGGAGTTCACTCAAACTCATGTCCACAGGACATCCTAAAAGGTGAACTTAGCACAGCATCCAGAATGCAGGCAGTTTTCTGATGCTGGCAGCAGAGGCTAGTTCTTCCCCAGGTATTATGGCTTTAATACCAGGGCAGGGCAGGATTTCAGCCTCTGGAGGGAAGCTGACAAGAGCAAGGCAGGTCCTCAGAAAAATGAAGCATAGTTCATAGCCTACTGGAGAAGCAAAGGGCATTACTAATTTTTAATGAGAGGGGAAGAACCAGATTCTTAGTTGGGTACTATGGAGTGCTTTCCAAAGCAGGTGATGTCCCCAGGGATCAGACTCCAAAGACCTGGAGGAGAAAACCCTTAGAAACCAGAAACCCAGGCAGAAGAGGTCTGTAGACTGGCAACTAAGCCACCTTCCATTAAGATCACCCAATAATTTTAGTCCTTTTGTCCACCAGACCTTGGACAGCACTGAGCTATTCCTAAATCTTTTGCTAAGAAATACAAAGGTGGGACCACCATTAGCCCAGGGGTGGGGTTCGACTGTCATTTTGAGTGCAGGAATCAAACAGCATAGTCAGATATTAGCTGTAGATTAGGAACTTTGCTCAGAGTCAGGAGAGTAGCAAGTTTGATCTTATGTTGAGTCCAGGAGTGTTAGGATATATTCTACCAATACCTTTAACTCTTTGGTTCACTGGTGGGATGTTAGAGATATTCTGTTGCACAGGCAGAAAAAACTCAAATCCTTCTGCTGCTCTGTAGGGAGGCATTATTTGTACAGAAGAGTGCAGACAATGGAGGCAGATTGCATAAGTTCAAATCCCACCTACTCCACATACTGCCAAGTGACTTAATTTGTCATTGTCTCAGTTCCCTCATCTGTAAAACAGAGATGCTAACAGAAGTGTCAACTTTACAGAGGTGCTGACTATCAAATGATGATGTAGGCAAAGCCCTGAGCACAGAGCCCAGCCCTTACTGAGTGACAGTGTTAGCTATTGTTATTGTGCTTGTAATTGTCATCAGTCATTCTCATCATCACCTTCTTTCTCCCCAGTACTGTATCTGGACAGATGGGCTGAATGCGCTGCTGGGGAAAGACATGATGAGTGAGCTGACACGGAATGACTTGGACACGCTGCTCAGCATGGAAATCAAGCTCCGCCTCCTGGACCTGGAAAACATTCAGATCCCCGACGCGCCTCCTCCCATCCCCAAGGAGCCCAGCAACTATGACTTCGTCTATGACTGTAATTGAAGCACGCTGGGCCCAGATGCACCCCCTCCAAAACTGGAAGATTTAGCTAATAGGAGAGAAGAATGAAAAGGCACCCACACCGTGGAATCCGCTGTGGTCAAGGGACGCTGTGGGTCCACACTTCCTTTGGCCTCGCCTCCTCTAACTCTGGCATTTTTCTGCCCCTCCCTGGCATCCTGCTCACCACCCTGATTCTCTTTCTAGACTCTATTGCTTTAGGTCACCTGCTGTTGCTGCAGTAGAAGGTGGGAGAAAAGCAAAATCCACCGCCAATGAGACAGCCAAAGGGCCCTTTCATCTTCATTCCAGCAGGCAAGTCCTCCCCTCCTGGAGGCTCCAAGCCAGCAGCCCAGACCTCCTCCCAGTCTGCAGCCAGACACAGGGCTGTGCCCCAAGCTCTGGGTCTGGAAGAACCGAAAACGACCTAGCTACTTGAGAAGACAAACAGCACTCTTCGTTCCCCTTCTCTCTAGGATCGGCTCATACCACCAGTTCCATGTGAATTGAAATCTGCTTCTAAATGCCCTCCCTCCCCCATTCTGGCCTCTGCCTGCCCAGTTCCTCTCTGGTCCCAAGAGCAACAGCGGTTGCCTCATCCTAGTTCTTGCAAGCGTTGGGTCACCAGACACAATCTGAGGGTCCCGTGGCCACATCACGTCTGCCCTGTGGCTGTGACCACCCTTCCTGTCTCTCAGCTAGTCTTGGGTTTCTTCTCCCTGCCCCAGCCCTGACCTGCCTTCATTGCCACACACTCCTCCAGCCCCTTAGCTGAAAGCACAACGCTGAAATCAGTCATCCTGCTTCATCTCTAATGTACTAAATCTAAAAGCCTCGATGACAGGCAGTTGCTATCTAAGAGTCTGGGGGATTCTGCTGCAACACAGGTTCCACAAGATGGTCAAGCTGTCAGACATCCAAGTTTACATCGTTGTAGTTATTACAGGTATTGACAATTTGCAAAGGGTTTGGGTTGTTGGTTTTGGGGTTGGTTTTTGGTTTTTTTTGCTTTGTTTTTGTATAAAAGAGTCTAACATTTTTTGCCAAACAGATATATATTTAATGAAAAGAAGAGATACATAAATGTGTGTACTTTCCAGGTTTTTTTGTTTAATTATTTGAGTCCTAAACATCTTCCTGAGAATAACATTCCCCTAAACATGCTGTGGAATAAAATTAATTGTGATGAGTTGGAGAGCTGGTGTTTTGATTTGGTAATTTAGGTTCTTGCTGCTCAGTCATCAGCATCACTGAGAGCTTGTTGAAACTGCAGAATCTAAACCTCACCCCAACCTTGAAGAATCAGGTGATGCTCATGCATATTAAAGTTTGAGAAGCACTAGCTTTGGGGACTCTTGACCTTTGCTGGATCACCACAGGCTCTGAGCATCAGTAAAGAATTATCCTTCTAAGAAGACCACCTCAAGTCAGCTAGAAAATCAGACCCACTTCATAGAAATATACTGTAGGGACTTCCCTGGTGGTCTAGTGGTTAAGACTGCGCTTCCACTGCAGGGGCATGAGTTTGATCCCTGGTCAGGGAACTAAGATCCCACATGCTGTATAGAAAGTGAAAGTGAAGTCACTCAGTCGTGTCCGACTCTGCGACCCCATGGACTGTGGCCCACCAGGCTCCTCCGTCCGTGGGATTCTCCAGGCAAGAGTACTGGAGTGGGTTGCCATTTCCTTCTCCAGGAGATCTTCCCAACCCGGGTCTCCTGCATTGTAGGCAGATGCTTTACTATCTAAGCCACCAGGGAAGCTCACATGCTGTATAGTGATCATATTAATTACTTTAAAAAAATATTTAAAAAAATAAAAAATATATATTTATAATCTATTCATTTTACACTATTACCTCCTGACTGTGACTTTATTTTTTATTTTTTCTTCCTTACCATTACATAATTTATAAAACTGACCAAATGAAACACACCACACTTTGAAGGCACAAATTTAACGATGGAAAAGAATGCAGACCCACAGACCAGAAATAAATCAAGCCAGAACTAGATAAATCTAACCATGAATTAATGAAATATGGGTCAGAGCCCAGCAAAGGATTTTTCTGAGGTTATATCCGTTGGAGGCATATCTGGATCATAAACTCCAACAGCTGGAAGAAATGTCAGGAAGGTCCAAATGATGTGGAATTCACAACACAAGCCACTCTTGACTCACGGCAGAAGTGTTAGATGCCTTCAGGTCACTGCTCTTTGTTGTCACCAAGATGTGCAATTACAGGCTAACCTGGGTTGAGATGACATGAACCCTCCATAAATTACAGGAAAAAAAATTTCCTTTATGATCCATAGTAATTCCCAAGTAATTATGCTTCCCATCAATACACTCACGCCTGAGTGTCAGGTTGAAGCTTCCTTTACATTAAGTTTTGATGATATTAACACGTATGTCCTTCACATCAGGAGCATTTATAGATTTACCCATCAGCCTGATAAAATGATAAATGGTAGGCAAAAGAAAGGAGACAGAGTCAGACCATTTGCTACTTAGGAGTTACCAGACTTCATCTATGAAAAAGGGAATTTTTTGGACCAAGTACCCGAGATCCAGGGACTCTTGCTGGGAGGATCGAGCCCTTCTCTCTTCTGTTGCTCTTGCTTTGGTGCATTAAATAGAAGCTAACATGAGTCTGAGTGAACCCCAGGAGTTGGTGATGGACAGGGAGGCCTGGCATGCTGTGATTCATGGAGTCGCAAAGAGTCGGACATGACTGAGCGACTGAACTGAACCGAACGCTTTCATGGCTATTAAAAAGAGTATTCTGCCACCTTGTAGACCCTCCTCTCAAGGACTAGTGAGATCCTGAGAGTGTGACCTCATTCCTTCATTTTGTGGCAACGTGGTGCTGGGTTACTGTCCACATTTGGCCACCCCATCTTCTCAACCTACACCGCCCAAGGCTTTCCCAGCCAGTGAGCCTCCCACCCCCAGCTCAGCCCCCATCACCACAGAATTCTAAGCCTGGACAAATTAGCCAAGCCAAAGGAACACTGAAGGAAGAGCCCAGTTTTGTCATTATGGCTAAGCCACATTCTCCAATTCAGCTTTACCTGAAATAAAATTGATCATTGAATTTTAATGATACTTTAGTTCCTGTCTTGCTCTTATTCAGAAGCTATAGGGGGAAGGGTAATTAGTTGGCATTCTCAAACTGAAAAGTGACTACTAAGGATAGGAAAATCTGATGACTACTGCAGAAGAAAAAGTGCATGGCTGAATGTTTCTGGAGACTCTTTGCAAATCCCCTCTAAACCACTTTTTAACTATCAGCCAAATTTCTTCCTACCTGCCTGTTCTATAATGAACTGAGTAGTTGACATATATACCCTTGTTCCATCTTGTCATAGTTATGAAATATTCGGCTTCCCCAATGGCTCGGTGGGTAGATAATTCACCTGCAATTCAGGAGACATGAAAGAAATGGGTTCAATCCCTGGGTGAGAATTAACATAAACCTTTAACTTCAAGGAAATAAATGTTCCTACAATAATCAAAAAATGTTTAGAGCTAGACACAAGGAATGCAACAAGAATAAAATTTGTAAAATCAGAAAAGTTATAATCAAGTAATTTAATTGAAAAGCCAAATAATTGAAGGAAGGCGGGATGGGAGATTGTAGGAAATGATATCAAGGGGGAATCATGAGACAGTGAGTTTGCTGAACTTCTCCAATCAAAGAAATGAGAGCCGTTTACCTCATTCTAAAACGGAAATTTCATGACTTGAGAAGGCTGTGGATGATGGGGCTGGAAATTGTCATCACTCAGTAAATAAATCACCTCCCATGCCTTTGGTCCTCTAACCATGCCCTCTCCTCTCACTGCCTCTCCTTTCCCTTTTGATACACAGTGGTTGAACGGTCCCTAGTAAAGTTAAACTACATGGCATGTTTCAACCAATTCAGCCTGTTTTATGAAAAAGGATAATAATAAAGGAGGAAAGAAGAAAATTTTTAATTTGAACTTACTCTTGAATTAAATATTTGAGGTAACTTGCAATAAAACAATTTAAAATAAATTTGGGTGTAGGTGGGTGGAGCAAATATGGTATAATTCTATATGAAAATGTAGTAATACTCTATATTTTTATTTTAATGGAATTAAATTTTTTCTGACCATAAAATAGAAAATGAACATTTTGAGTTTTTTTTCTTTTAATTCAGAAAAATAATCAAAACACACCCAAATGAAGGAAGGAGATAATTTTACCAGAAACATGATGGGAATAGAGGTGATACACTTGAATGTTAAATCTAAATCTGGGCTTCCTGGAAGTCAGTGTAAACAAGGAAGCAAGTTGGGATATATAGCTCTCATTTTTTAAATTTCTATCACCTCATAAAATATCCTTTCCCAGGCACCAAATTTTAGAGACAACATGCTATTAAAAGGTTTCTCTGGTGGCTGAAAAAGTAAAGAATCTTCCTGCAATGCAGGAGACCCAGGTTTGATCCCTGAGTTGGGAAGATCCCGTGGAGGAGGGCATGGCAAACCACTCCAGTATTCTTGCCTGGAGAATCCCATGGACAGGGGAGCCTGGCCGGCTACATCCATGGGGGTCGCAAAGCATTGAACATGACTGAGCAACTAAGCACCATTGATAAATACTTCTTTCAGTTCAGTTCAGTTCAGTCGCTCAGTTGTGTCTGACTCTTTGCAACCCCATGAATCAGTAGATGCTATTTGTCTGTCATTCTGTTTTTTGTGGAATGAAAGTGACCCTTGCAGCCCCTTGAAGGATGAAAGCAATGGGGTACAAGAGAAAGAGCCTTCTGAATGCTGGAGTCAATTTAGGGACAGAGTAACAGAGGAATCAGAAGAGGATTCTGGGAGCCGAGCAACCAAGGAAAGTCTGGCCAGAAAACATGGTTCAGGAATGTACCAGGACTAGGAGATGTGCTGGGCAGAGAAGAGCAGGATCCAGGAACCAAATCTCATGCACTTTCATCAAGCACTCACTGTGCACCATACACAGGGTACAGGGACACAAAAGTAAATGAGAAATGACTCTGCCTTCCAGAGGCTCATGGCCTAGAACAGGAAGGACAGACAAACAGGTGCAACCCATGGCTGCTGTTGCTGCTGCTGCTAAGTAAGGGCCATAATGAAGAGAACACTGAGCTAGTACACAGCAGGAGGCAACCGCTTCCACTTAGAGGGAGTGAGGCCTGAGAGAGGCTTGGAAGGATGAGCAGGAAGCCGCCAGGTAACGGGAAAGAAGGCCAGGCTCATTCCCTACTCATCCTTTGGGTTCCAGTTTGGTCGTCACTTTCCCTGGACATCAAAGTTAAGGTTGTGGGCTCCTGCTCTGTGCTCCACAACCACCTCTGCCTATCCTGTGGTGATCAGATGAGTTTTTACTGTCTTCCTCGCTTGCTGGGAGCCCCATAAAAGAAGACATCTGGCCACTTGTTCTCACCACTCTCATGCCCCACCATGAACCCAGCACTGGTCACCTAACTGCATTCCTCCAGCACTTTCTAAGAGAAACGATCAAGGGCACGAGCCATTAGAAAGAGGGAATGGATATGACTGGACAGACATGAGTGTGGGAGAGAGAACAGTAAGAGATGAGCTTGGAAAAGAGGGCAAGGACCTTGAATGGCAGGCCCAGAAGTTGGAACTATACTCTTTATGTGGCCAAAGCCACTGACATAGATACTTGGGTAAATGGCCACGACCTGATTTACATTTTAAGATCACCACTTTCGATCTGGCCACAGCACAGGAGACAAGTTGAGGAAGAGTGGATCTAGAAGCCACATGATCAGGTTAAACATGTGTCCAAGGTGACTCATTCTTTTTTTAAAACTTTTTATAATTTTGTTTATATAAGTTCAATATTATTACAATATTCTGGTAATGCGGCAATAACACGTTACTGGAAGAAGTCCCTTAGCAGAAACGTAAGAGACAAAACTAGGATTTGAATCCAGATTCTCTGGATCCAGCTTTTCCTTCTTTGTTTTTCCAAGTAAATAGTTAAATAGTTAGTTAATAGTAAATAGTTATTTACTATTGAATTGTCATCGGCATGCAATATTATATTAATTTTAGGTGTGTAACGTAGTGATTTGATACTCTTCTACGTTAAGGAGCAATCACCAGGATGAACCTAGTTACCATCTGTCACATACAGAGTTATTACAATATCATTGACTCTATTCCCTATGTCGCACATTACATCCCATTACTTATTTTACAGTTGGAAGTAAGGGTGCCTCACTTTAAGAAGGCTTAGCTTATTAATCAAATTACTAGGATCAAACTGAGTTCAGCAAAGAATATGTGTGTGTGCTGTGATAGAGGTGAAATTGATTGTCATTTCAAGGACAGAAAAAGGAAAATGATATATGTTTGAAGGATAATATGTAAAGACAAAATTAGAAACCAGACCAAATCTTTCTCAGATTGGCTGGAGAAGCAAAATCTGGACAAATACTGGTTATATCTGCCTAAAATAAAATGACATGGAATAGTTGAAAATATAGAGACGGGCAAATACCAGCAAATACAAAGTCACTGTGGTACACATGAGCAGGCAAATATCAGGCAAGTGAAACTGAAGACAAAACTGTGGGAAAAGAAAGTGCTTTTGTAATACTCCTCAACATTAATACAATTGACCATTTGGATACGACTGATGAGAATAGCTGACTTTTCACCGGAATCTGACCAGCTGGCACCCTGTCCCTAGACTTCCAGGCTCCAGACTGTGAGAAATAAAGTTCTCATAAGCCACCCAGTCAGTGGAATTTTGTTACAGCAACCTGAACAGACTAAAACACATGGTTTGTAGCTCACTTTCAATAAATAAACTCTGGTTTGATGGTGTTCCATTTAAAATGTCACTTGAAGCCAATCACAGCTTTCTAAAACTGTGACAGTATAGCAAGTAAGACCTCACTGAACTTGCAGAGAATTCTTACAGAATTAAATCTTAAGAACATAATCAATTTTTATTTTATTTTCATTTTACTTCATTTCGCTTCATTTTTGGAACCAAGTAATGCTATCGACCAAAAATTCTAAGAGATTTAGCAAGGTCTGATGCTACTAAATACAATCTTTAAAAACAAAAGCACAAAATATGATACCAGGAAAAAACACACATGAGAGAGAGGAAATAAGAATGTACATGTGTGTTGAGGAAAAGTCCAACTTTGGAGCAATGTCATGGTTACACAGTTGTTAAGAATATAGGGAGGTGGGAAGGGGGTTCAAGAAGGGGAACACATGTAAACCCAGGGCAGATTCATGTCAATATATGGCAAAACCAATATAATATTGTAAAGTAATTAGCCTCCAATAAATGAATAAATAAAAAGAATATATAAGCTGTGAAATCCTACATCAAATTCCAGTTCCAAAGCTTCCTAACTGTGTAACCTAGTTATTTCCTGGTTTGTAACACTTTGTCTATACAATTCCTTTATAACAACTATTGAAGGATTATTTCAAATCATGTTCATAAGTTTCACAGGACAATATCTTCAGTATAGTAAATACTCAAAAAATAGTAAGTACTAAATACTCATAACTAGACCTTTCTGATACCAAAAAAATCAAACACATGTCCATTTGAATCCTTTCTAGCTTGAGTTTGAATTAAGCCACACTCCACTCCTTTTTCTAGGCTAACTGATGACCATGTGGATCTTTCTATTATATCATTCGCACTTTTCCCTCGTGAATCGCTACTGTCTTATTTCCACCATTTAAATCTTACCTCCACTTTCCTGTGTGGTAGTGGTGGATGTTGAACAAATGGATGAGACCCTGGATGTTACCTGGGCAACCAGGATCAGCAGAAAGAAAGCTAAAAATGGAAACTAAGTCAACATACTTAGGATCAGGCAGAACCAACGAGAGCAAGGTCGGAAGTGAGACCATTCCTTCTCAAGACTGGATTTTGCATTTTTCTGTTTACATTTGGAAAAAAGCAATCTTCTATCACCGCAGAATGCAAAATGGAAGAGGGAATAAGAGCAGGATGGGAGTGGCGCTTTGTACCCCAGCAGAGCCTGCTGTGGGGCAGTACGTTGGTGCATAATTTTGCCAGCTTCATGCAGCTGTCCAAGAGCAAGCACCTAAGGCTGACGCTGCCTCTGGAGAGGAAGGCCAGGTCACACCATCCCTTCTGCCCTGTAATGGGCTATCTGTTTCCCACACCCACTGTGAGAGGACTGAGGAGAAATGAACAGGCATACATGCAATTTCGTTGGTCCAAGTCATTTCAACATCTGTAAAGCAACCAAGAATTCATCCATCACAAAATAAAGTCATTATCAAAGCAGCTGTTACCCAGACATGACTCTCAGCTGGGGTGGTGGGAGAGCAATTTATCTCCTAGCAGCAGCTTGCCAACATCTAACTTGAGATTTACAGAGGAGGAGAAATCCTCAGCATACAAGGTTCAGGCAGACATGTTGAAAACAACTCTTGAAATTCTTTTGAAACTATGTCTATTATTTTTCAATTTATAAAATACTCATAAAAATCTGAAATATTCAGGAGCACGTATATAGGGGAAAAATGACTTCTAATCAAAATAACCAGCATTAATATTTTAATATATGCCCCTTCCAGGCATTTATCCATATATTAGACAGATAAATGATAGTTAATAGATAAATAAACAGATACTGTATATAATTCTACACATCTATAAGTGTTTGTATAGTCAACTGAATGGAGTCAGCTAGGGAAAATAAGTCTATCCATTCAATTATGTCCTTAGTGTAGCCAGGTTTCCTTGCGGTCTCATCTAGTGATTCTACTTAGCTGCTTTTAATGTTTGGCATCTCATTTCATATGGTCACTCTCCCAGTCGGTCTGGGCATCCTCAACTTCACACACCAGGATATGTCTCTTAAGTTTCCCATATACATGCTTCTACGCTTCTCAGCATCCAGTATGAACAGATGAGAAGGATAATGGATTCAAGTAAACCCTATATATCAAATGGGCCAAAGTCGAAGGAGATACTGCAAATCAAAAGGAAATGAGACAATGTAGGATGTTAGAGAAATGCTAACAGAGCCCAACTTCACCAAAGAGGAAAGAAATACAGGCAAAGTCATGATGAATTGAGATCTTCCCCTGACATGCAACAATAAGAGCAATCCCATTGGAGCATTTTTCCCACTGTCTTTCAAACCTTCTCCATGAGAAAGTAAGATGTGTAAGGCACATGCCTTACATTCAGTTCAGTTCAGTTCAGTCGCTCAGTCGTGGCACGAATGTAAGGCATGTGCCTTACACATCTTACTTTCTCATGGAGAAGGTTTGAAAGACAGTTGGGAAAAATGCTCCAATGGGATTGCTCTTATTGTTGCATGTCAGGGGAAGATCTCAATTCATCATGACTTTGCCTGTATTTCTTTCCTCTTTGGTGAAGTTGGGCTTACATTCAGGGAACTCACAAATAAAAGGATACACCATCCTCTAGGTTCAAGTTTTCAACCTGGGCACTACTGACTTTTAGGGCAGGTTAAAAAAGCCTTTGACTGTGTGGATCACAATAAACTGTGGAAAACTCTGAAAGAGATGGGAATACCAGACCACCTGACCTGCCTCTTGAGAAACCTGTATGCAGGTCAGGAAGCAACAGTCAGAACTGTACATGGAACAATAGACTGGTTCCAAATAGGAAAAGGTGTACGTCAAGGTTGTATATTGTCACCCTGCTTATTTAACTTATATGCAGAGCACATCATGAGGAACTATCGGGGACCAGCCTCGATATGACCCAGGGTATCCTCGGGATGAACGGCGTCGGCGTCAGAGAGAGAAAGAGAGAGAGACAGGGGCTGATGATTCCTTGGTTTACGCTGGAAACCAATAAAACCCCAGCACGGGGCTTGCTCTGTTTACGTAGGCCGCAGGCGCCCTCTCGAATCACTGGAGGCACCCCACCAGGGCACCCCCTCGAGTGAGTCTTAGAAGCCCAGGCAGATAAGTAAACTCAGAGGGCCCAGCGCTCCAAGGATCTCAACCAGAAAAAGGAGAATAGAGAAAAGGATGGAAAAAGAGAAAGAACGACACGGGGAGACCAAGCTTCAGTGAGCAAGGCCCAAAACTTTATTTTCCAGTGTTGCTTTTATACCCTAAGTTATGCGCATAAGAAACAGAGAAAGGGAGGTATAGAGTCACGCCAAAATCGCGTGGGGTCAGCAGTCTTGACCCTTATCAGGATCAGGGCTTATTTTTGTGTGTCTTGTGATAAAAGTTTTAGGTGGTTTACATCCTCTTCTGGCCAGGGGGCCTGCTAACAGTTTATGGCCCTCTCTCCTAACAATAGGTTAGTTAGCAAGTAAAAGGCTTATATTCTTTTAAGGTGACTTTCCTAAAGTTAGGTGCTAGACACATAACAAAGTTACATTTCTATAAGGCACCGGTGTAGTGAGCTGCAAGAAAGGAACTTATTAACTTAAGATCTGATGTGGTTAAATCAAAGGATTAATATATTTCCAAGGATACAATAGATAGAGGAAACTGCAGCAAGCATTGATTCAACAATGAAATCTTTTCTAGTACTATTCTAATGATTTTAACTTCTTTAACAGATTCCTGTATTTTAGAATGTTAGGCTTTCTGTCCTTGCATGGCTGGGAGGCTATAAACAGTCACACTCATAGTTGTAAGAGCCCGGACAAACTTGTCATGCAAGTTAGAAAGCTATCAGAGGGGCTTGGATTGGAACACTCCTATTAAGCCGAGGAGAACTTTTAAACTACAGCTCTGAATTAATGTTTTCAGTGAAAGGTGGTTGGGGGGAAGCCCCTGTAAGTATTAGAGGACTTGGTAAGAGGTGTAAGATAGTAAAGCAGTCAGATTCCGGTTTTCTTTGGGGTAGATGCTCAGGTAAGTCCAGGGGGCTCCTCGAGTCCTGATTAGCCTTTGCCCGTCAGGCCTCTTCCCCAGTTGACCTTTGCCACGGGTAGGATTTCCCTCGCTGGCTCCCGGCAAGGAACGCTGGGCTGGAAGAAGCACAAGCTGGAATCAAGATTGCCGGGAGAAATATCAATAATCTCAGATATGCAGATGACACTACCCTTATGGCAGAAAGTGAAGAGGAACTCAAAAGCCTCTTGATGAGGGTGAAAGAGGAGAGTGAAAAGGTTGGCTTGAAGCTCAACATTCAGAAAACAAAGATCATGGCATCTGGTCCCATCACTTCATGGGAAATAGATGGAGAAACAGTGGAAACAGTGTCAGACTTTATTTTTTTGGACTCCAAAATCACTGCGGATGCTGACTGCAGCCATGAAATTAAAAGACGCTTACTCCTTGGAAGGAAAGTTATGACCTACCTAGATAGTATATTAAAAAGCACAGACATTACTTTGCCGACAAAAGTTCGTCTAGTCAACGCTATGGTTTTTCCCGTGGTCATGTATGGATGTGAGAATTGGACTGTGAAGAAAGCGGATTGCCAAAGAATTGATGCTTTTGAACTGTGGTGCTGGAGAAGACTCTTGAGAGTCCCTTGTACTGCAAGGAGATCCAACCAGTCCATTCTAAAGGAGATCGATCCTGGGTGTTCATTGGAAGGACTGATGCTAAAGCTGAAACTCCAATATTTTGGCCACCTCATGCGACGAGTTGACTCACTGGAAAAGACTCTGATGCTGGGAGGGATTGGGGGTGGGAGGAGAAGGGGACGACAGAGAATGAGATGGCTGGATGGCATCACAGACTCGATAGACATGAGTTTGAGTGAACTCTGGGAGTTGGTGATGGACAGGGAGGCCTGGTTGTGCTGTGATTCACGGGGTCGCAAAGAGTCAGACACGACTGAGCTACTGAACTGAACTGAACTTAATCCTTTGTTATGTGGGGCTGCACCATACTTTGTAGGATGTTTAGCAGCTTCCCTGGACTCATTAAATTCTAGTAGTACCTGTCCCCCTGCCAAGTTGCAACAACCAAAAATGTCTCCAGATATTGCCAAATGTCCCTTGGGTGAACCAAAAATTGAGATTTTCCCCAGTTGAGAATCACTAAACTAGATATAGGGGTTGAGGACAGGAGAATATTCTGCTGCTGCTGACATCAAACTAATTCTACTTTCAAATGATTTAAAAATTTCAGCAGCAATGTCCCTAGGGACATTAGGCTGAGCACACCCAGAGCCATTTGGGTTTGGGAAAGAGAAAGGAAATAAAAATGGATTCACACACTTCATTTATTTTAAACGTCTCGACAGTCTTTCAGGTGAGCATTGTTCCCTCACTTTACAGGTGAGAAAACTGAGCCTCAGAGAGGATAAGTAACTTGCCCAGGACCACAGAGCAGGTCAACAAAGTGCTCCCTACACCACAATGCTGTATCCAGCCAAAAAAATAAGAATTCCTAGAGTCTGGAGAAAGGAAATCATGCAAATTCTGAATTTGTACATTTAAAATAGAAAAAAAACCTAGAGCATGAGATGGGCCTGAAGGGAGGACGTCTTGAGTGACTTCAAAAACTAAGTGATTCCAAAGAGAAGATTTTACTCATTCTGAAATGGTTTGTTTAGAATTACTTTGTCAGCAAAATTGCCATGGCAGTTACTTTGTCTACTGATTGGGCCCTGCAATTAAGCCTCCTTGATGAAGGCATGTTAAGGCTAATTTTAAATCTGATTATTGTCAGCATGACATCCACTTGGAGCTGCTTTTCAAACAAGAGGCAGTGTTTTCCTAGAGATGTCAGTGTCAGAATTTGTTGCTAGAAGTTTCTGCAGCCACATATTCATCTCCCACCCCTGTAACCCTCTCCAGATACTATCAGTTCACAGCATCTTAAACTCAAAGTGCTTTGATGTGAGCTAAGTCCAGAGCTTCTCTTGGGAGCCCAGAAATGCAGAGGTGTATAAGCATTGGCCTGATTCAGAGAACGTCAGAAGATTGAGTATCTAATCAGGTTAGTAAGAGAAAAGGCTCTGGGCCATGTCCCGCAGTCCCTTAACTTGAAGCCTCTTGCACTAAAAGCAGTAATATGTGATTTGTGCTGTCTCTACTCTGTTGTGGGAGGATAAAGGTAAGAGGGATTGACTGTTGTTTTTGTTTAGTTGCTAAGTTGTGTCCAAATCTTTGCGACCCCAAGGATGGTAGTTCACCACGCTCCTTCTATCTATAGGATTACCCAAGCAAGAATACTGGAGTGGGTTGCCATTTCCTTCTCCAGGGGATATTCCCAACCCAGAGCTCGAACCCACATCTCCTACACTGGCAGGTGGATTCTTTACTGCTGAGCCACCACACCAGGAAAGCCAGAGGGATTGATAATGATTACTAAGAAGCCTCTTGGCCCCAAACGTTCTGTTGGCTCTCAGAGCTTTTTGTCTTCCTTTGAATAAAACAAATGTTAAGCAAGACAGGAACTCTGAAGACTATCTTTCTAGATTGTATTCAATCAATAGAGAAACTGACGGTCCACCTCTGCTGCTTAAGATGATACCACATTCAGAAAAGCATGCCAAGTAGGGTGGCACTGAGCAGAGCTAGTGCTGTGGAATTAATTCTGGCATCTGCACATCTGCCTGGATCCAGTGCTAACCAATCTTTTCGCTGTTGCTGTTTTCCCAGTTCCTCTTTACCCTCGCCTTTGAGACGGTATACATCTCTGCAAGCTACTGTTTTCATGAATTCCCAGCTTCAAAAACACAACAAAAACACAAAACCTTTGCTTATCTCTTCACACCCATTTCACTTACAATGAAGGTTTGTAAAGTGCAGGCATGATGAAGATAGAACAGAGATGTGGGAGATAAAAGAGTAAGCACCCGGTGACCCATTGTTTGTAGGGGTGAACACAAGGAAGCAGTCTAGAGTGATTGAAGTGGCTTGCTTCATTGATTAGGGAAATGGTTACACTTTAAACAGCAGAGTGAATTTGGACTAGGAAGAACACATTTGGGGGAAGATGGGTGACTCAATCTCAATTTAGGTCCTGGAGGTTTGAAAACTCAGGGCCACCTCAGCACATGTGCCAGCAGAGAAGATTGCCACAATCCCAATTGCTTGAACAAGCTGGACCCCTGCTCCTTGTCTACACAAATCAGGGAAGGTGACCTGAAAGAAAATGACAAGCCATGGTCTTAAAGGAAGATTTTTAGCAGTGGGGGAAATAGGAGAGGAAGGAGGCTACTGCCTTCTTCCTTGAAGGTGCAGAGCCATCAAAACTTGACCTTGACAAAAGGAACTTGGTCTTCAAGTTCTGAAACAGTGTCTGAAACAGTGTCCAGTCTCCAAAGCTTGGTGATGCAGACCCTCACTCTCACTGCTGAAAGACTCCTACCTGGCTTCCTTCATAGCTCAGTTGGTAAAGAATCCATCTGCAATGTGGGAGACCTGAGTTCGATCCCTGGGTTGAGAAGATCCCCTGGAGAAGGGAAAGACTACCCACTCCAATATTCTGGCCTGGACAGTTCCTTGGACAGTATAGTCCATGGGGTTTCAATGAGTGGTACACGGCTGAGTGACTTTCACTTTCACTTTGAGGCCCAGAAGAGTCCACAGTCAGCCCTAGCAGCAAATTACTTGTTTGCTTATGCTTTTCAGTTTTCATATTATTATTGTTATTTTTAATATCTCAACTTTAAAATGGCTTTTTCTTATGTCATTTTGGGGATGTCATCTCCAGGGAAGATCCCCTGGAGAAGCAAATGGCAACCCAGTATTCTTTCCTGGGAAATCCCATGAGCAGAGGAGCCTGGCAGGCTACAGTCAGTCCACAGGGTCCCAAAAGAGTCAGACACAACTTAGCAAGTAAACAGCAACAGCAAGTCTTACCTAATTGCTTTCCCATTCAACATTTAACCTTCTGAGCTCAGAGTGCCCCTTTTATTATTTTTCCTTGTTTTAAATTTTAACATTCTACCTTACATTATATAAACTTGGATTTGTTTTGATTTTCATTTCAGCTTTTGAGCAGATTTTATTTTCAATTGTTTAAATGTTTATCTCCAAACCTTCCCTTTGCATGTTTGAATTTTTACTTTAATCATTTTATTGATTCATTATTCATTTTCAAATTTTCTACCTTAAAATTTTAGCCCATCTCTTACAGTCATTTTCTTACTAGGCTTTCTCTTTTTAATTTCTTTTTCATTTATTCTTAACATTGTCATTGCTCCTGCTCTTTGTTGTTGTTTTGTTCTTTGTTACATTAAGGTCCTGGAAAAATTCCCCTATTTCCTGTGAAAAACAGAGATTAGACATCTTTTCCCTTCTGACCATATACCTTACCTCCCTTCTGTCTGCCCTCGCAAAATTTTGCCATATAGGTTTTTCGAAGTGAATTCTAAAACAATTCTAAAGTAAGTTAGATGTGCAAATGCACCCATGGGTGCACACACACAAACACACACACACACCCTCTTACCTTATAAAATGAAATCCCTTCCCAGTCAAGAAAGCTGCTTCTGCAGATACACACCTGAAGAGTTGGAATGATATGTCACTTCATATTACGAGAAGGCATGGGATTGATAATCTTTGACTCCAAAGAATTCAAAGAATAATAGAGTAGAGAGATTTCAATGGTCTGCTCTGCAGACCACTTGCATCAATATCCTAGAGGTTTTTGTAAAACAACCTAGGCCCCATTTCCATTTTTAACAAGTTTCTCAGATGATCACTTATATTAAATTTTGAGAACAATTGCTTTATTGTACTAAAATTTATCCATCTGTATCTGCATAATAGATACATACAAAGCCACTGAAGTTATTATGAATAATTGTTACTTCTGAGGAGTGAGCCAGAATGGTGGGGCAAATATAATTTTTTAAATAATAAACATTTGCTACATTTATAACAATAGTTTTAATTAAATAATTTTTAAAGTTATTACCCACTCCTTTGGATGTTTTCCTATGCTGTCTGAATCTCTTTTGACTTTAAGATAGAAAGTAGAACAAGTTACAAGTACATAGCCTCTAAAATACTGACACTGTCTCCTGTTACATTAAGACAGATGTTGGAATTCCCTGAAGCACCGCTATAGGAAATTCACCTGCTCTGGCCCTGCCATGTTCCTCTTCAAAGAACTGGAATCTAAACAAGGAGGGGTGAGGTTGCTAGCTTCTTTTCCTTCCACTCCTTTCACTTAGCTTCTACGTGGCTACAGCATGGAGATCAAACATCTGGCAGAGAATTCATTGGTGCGAATGAGTGAAGATGTCCTTGTTTTAACACTCCAACTACTTTCATTGTCCTATTTCCAGATATTTATTTACACAGCTCCATGACACTTCAAGAGGGATTTCCGGATCAGAGCTAGCCAGCTGACTTTAATTGGTCAAGGCCAAAACTTGTCAATGTTGTCTTTAGGGATGTTAGACAGGGTCAGGCCCTGAGCAACTGGGATAAGAATAGCTAGAAACCTGAGGAGGCAAGAGAAAAGGGAAGAGACAGGAAATGCTGTCACATGCCTGGTGGACTACTTGGATTAGTGACTTCAACATGCCTCCCTCAGTTTCTGTGAAATTCTATTATCAACATTCCTCTAACTCCAGGGAACATGTGGGGGGGGGGAGGTGGGGAAGTGGGGAGCAGGTTGACTCCCTCGGACTCTGTGCCCAGAATTGTTCTTGGGTGTTGGAAGGCCCTGCCTCCACCCCTCTTTGCTCTTTCCTTATTGTTTGGGCATTTAATGTGAATAAACATCTCTAATTATCTCTTTAGGATAGACTCCTAGAAGTAGGATTACTAGGTCAAAGAGTATGAACAAATTTGAGAATCTTAATGTATGTCTATTCAATTAGACAAGTGTTAGCTTTTTCCCACTGGATAATCTATTATAGAAAAACATTCTGTAACACGGGCTTTCCCAATGGCTTAGTGGTAAAGAACCTGCCTGCCAATGCAGGAGCCTCAGGAGATGAGGGTTTGATCCCTGGCTCTGGAAGATCCCCTGAAGAAGGAAATGGCAACCCATTCTAGTAGTCTTGCCTGTAGAATCCCATGGACAGAGGAGTCTGGAGGGCTGTAGTCCATAGGGTCACAGAGTCGGACATGACTGAAGCGACTTAGCACACACACGCACGTTCTGTAACACATATGTTTATGGGCATATTAATACAAATCATTGGAAAGAGCAAGGACTTCCCTGACAATCCAGTGGTTAAGAATCTGACTTCCAATGCAGGGGATGTGGGTTCATTCCCTGATTGGGGAACTGAGATCCCACATTCCGTGGAGGAAATAAGCCCAAGTGCTTCAAATACTGAGCCCACACACTCCTGAGCCCGTGAGCCACAGTGAAGACCCAGCACAACCAAGAAAAAAAGAGCAGAGCAGAGCTTTAGTGCTTGTCACTGTGCATAACACTTGACTCCCCTCAATCTACTGGTTCAGCTTTGAATATTTAAAACAGTTTGGTGACCCACAAAGCTTTCAATGATAACGCCACACTCCATGTAAAATAAAAATTTAGGACTCCTGACCCAGGATAGTCAAACGAATGTGAATCTATAGTTTGAATGAGCCGGACAGATTGTGTCAGATAATCAATAACTTAAAGGACCCATGTGTCTTGATGGTTGTAGAAAAGCCAATACTCCAGAGGATTTATGAAAATTGAGATATACTTCACACATGGTAAGATTTTTTTTTTAAAAAAATTTTTTATTTATATTTGGCTGCCCTGGGTCTTCATTGCTGCAAGTGGGCTGTCTCTAGCAGTGGGGGCTACTCTCTAGTTGCAGTATGCAGGCTTCTCATCATGGTGGCTTCTCTTGTTGCAGAGCACAGGCTCTAGGAACAGGGGTTTCAGTAGTTGCAGTAGGTGGGCTCAGTAGTTAGGGACCGTGGACTTAGTTGCTCTGCAGCGTGTGGGATCTTCCCGGATCGGGGATTGAACTGGTGTCCGCTCCATTACAAGGTGGATTCTCAGCCAGTGGACCACCAGGAAAGCCAAGATTCTTCTTCTTTTTTTTTTTTAGGTTATATTTCAGTGACTTTAGTATATTCACAAAGTTGTACAATACCATTATCTAAGTCTAGAATATTTTCAGTGCTCCACAAAAAGATTTCATACCCATCATCAGCCACTCTCCACTTGTCCTGCCTCCAGCCCATAGCAACCACTAATCTGCTTCCAGTCTGTATGGATTTGCTCATTCTGGATGCTTGATACGAATAGAAATATACAGCACGTGGCCTTTTGTGACTGGCTTCTTTCACTTAGCAGAATACTTTCAAGGTTCATCCCTGTTGCAGCATGTATCAGACCTTCATTTCTTTTTATGACTGAATAGTATTCCATTGCATGAATCCACCACATTTTGGTTATCCATTCATCTATGGAGGGTTTTTAATGTTAACTTTTGATTTATTATGGAGTACACCTGGGAAAGATTATACTAATGTTTCTTGTACACTTCGATCAGTTTTTATCAAGTGAGTAGCCAGCACTCAGGTCATGAAACAGAATATTACCAGAACCCCAAAAGCCCCACGAGCCCCTTTCCAGTCCCTTGTCACCCTCCAAATACAGCCATTATCTTGATTTCTAACTCTGCAAATTAGTTTTGCATGTTTTGAAATTTATACAAGTGAAACCCTACACTACCTTGTCTTTCGTGTCTGGTTTCTTTCACTCAACTCTATTTTTGTGAGATTCATGGCGTATAATTATAGGCAATCATTTCTCAGTACTGTATGGTTTTCCATTGTGCAGATACTACAGTTGATGGGTATTTGGTTTCAATTTTTGGTGTTGCTCACAGTGCGTACTGTCTCTTGGTGAACATATGTGCATATTTCTGTTGGTTACATGTCTGGGAGTGGAATTGCTGGCTCAAAGGTGTATATATGTTGACTTTAATAGATGCTATGGAATACTTTTCTGAAATTACTATACCAAATTACAATCTCACCCTCAGTTTATGGGTGTTACAGTGGCTTTGCATCCTTGCCAACAGAGACTATTATCAGTCTTTTTCATTTTTTCTGGTGGAGGTATACTTGTATCACATTGAGGTTTTGAATTATTTCCCTAATGACAAATGAAGTTCAGCATCTTTCATAGGGTTATTATCCATTAGAAACCTTCTGTTTTTGAAGTGTCTGTTCAATGTTTAATTTTAAGATTAGATTACAAATGTTTTCCTTTATGGTTAGTAATTTATATATGCATCATGTTTAAGAAAGTTTTTCCTACACTAAGGTCATGAGATTGTGTTTTAATATACTTGATATTGAACAGTTACTAATTATCAACTTCATACTAAATGGTGAATACATCTCAGTTATGGCCCCATCAGGAAAGGCATATAATGTTTTAAAGATGTCTGAATGGAAAAAGGAACAAATCATAACATACAGTTTGTCAATAACAAGCTACTTCTTTCTGTTAGCCTTTAAACGAACCCCGTTCCAGGGTTGTCTATCAACTTAGTGTTTGTTTTTTGTTTTTTTTATTTTACAATATTATATTGGTTAGTTTTGCTTAGTGTTTGTGATTGTATTTCTAATTTCTTTCTAACTTGTCCATCGTCCTTATTTGTAGAAACAATTTGTTTTGACTTATTTATCTCTACATTTTTGTCTAAATATAAACCATATTAGACCATATTTCATGATTCATATAAACCATATTTCATATTAATCTTATTTCATGATTCTATTGGTCAGTTTGTAACCATCCGGGCAGGAATAAAAAATTTTCTGGGAAGAACAGCTCAACAATGTTCCAACAGATTTATTTCTCCATCTGAATCCTTCTCAAACATGCCAAGTGTCCTTTCAATTACCAATCTGGTGACACTTGGAGCATCACTGTAATTTATGTCACAGGGAGTTTAGGGGGCAAGAAAGAGAAATTAGCCAGAATTTCAATGGCAATGCACTGTCACATGAAGCAGAAGGACTGCACAGAGGCTAGTTCCTCTCCAAGGGTCATGTTGACTTCACGGCTCACCCTGATATGCACAGTATTTGCATCAAGCCAAGAGCGATGACTGATTCTGAAAATGCAGTACACTGCAAATGCAAATCTCACTCTTCCCTCCAAATTATCTGCTGCTAAATAAGATGACCAGGCAGAGCTGCACACCAGATTGTCGAAAAAGTAATGATTCACTGGGTGCTCGGAATAGCTGGCCAGCATATCGGAGGGTCTCACACCCTCCCAGAGCACAGTGGCTGTGTCTCCTAAAGATGGGAAGCTTCATTAAGAAGCTTGGAAAGACTCACAAAATGGGACCGAGGGGAGGATTAGCAACAGCAAGGGAATGAGAGGCAGGGCTCAGAGCGACATGCGCCTGCCCCAGTGGCACGCCTTAATTCACATGACAGGTGTGGAGTGCTAAGACTGAGGGTCATGACATTGCTTCACCAGAGACCTGGGTATGAGAATGGCTTGCTCTTGTCTCCCAAATTCTCAATTCTTTCCGAGTCGGGAGACACAGATAGATAATGAGCTAAAAGTATAAAAAATGCTTATTAAAAACTACCATGTGTGAAGAGCAGGGAGTTCCACTGTCTAGTGAAGTGGGTAATAGCCTCTCTTTTCTGGTCTGTGAAACAATATTCCAATAAAGCTATCTACCAGAGTATTTCTTCTTGCTCTTCAGAAAGGACACCAAGGATGTTGGAAGGAAGAAACATGGTGATTAGCAATGTGCCAAGGCAAGCACCTGGATGCTGTGAATGAGCAACCTGCTGAAGGGAAATCTGCTCACCTGGGTACCAACATCTAGGAATCCTTAGCAGGTAGGAAAGACCCTGTAAGGATGGTGTTCCTTTATAGTCCTGTTTGCCACCGTAGGGCCCTGCTCTTGCTCTTTTCCTCCTGGTTTTCTCTTCTCAGGCCCTTCCTAACTCACTATTTTTCATCCTTTGATTTCCACTCAAATTCCATTCCTTAGAGAGACCTTCCACCTGATCAAGAGATGTTGTCTCACCACAGCTCTGCATCTATTCTCATTCAGCTCACATGTCTATTTCTTTGTTTAAATTTTTAATTTATTTTTTAATTGAAGCATAGTTGATTTACAGTGTTGTAATTTCAAGTGTGCAGCAAAGTGGACAGATAGATAGATAGATAGAGATAGATACAGATACACATACAGATACAGGGCTTTCCTGATGGCTCAAACGGTAAAGAATCTGCCTGCAGTGCAGGAGAACTGAGTTTCATCCCTGGGTCAGGAAGATCCCCTAGAGAAGGGAATGGCAACCCACTCCAGCATCCTTGACTGGAGAACTCCATAGACAGAGCAGCCTGGTAAACATGATTCAGTGATTAAACAACATCAACAACTATACACATATATAGTTTTTTCACTTGTGTGTATATATATGTAGTAAGTGGTAGTCACTCAAGTCGTGTCTCTTTGCGACCCCATGAACAGTAGCCCACCAGGCTCCTCTGTCCATGGGATTTCCCAGGCAACAGCGGTTGCCATTTCCTTCTCTAGGGGATCTTCTCCACTCAGGAATCGAACCCATGTCTTCTACATTGGCAGATGGATTCTTTACTGTGTGAGCCACCAAGAATCTACACATGTGTGTGTGTATATGTGTTTATTTCTTTATGAAAATCATCACTACCTGAAAATACCTTTTAAGTTATGTGTTTACTTTTTATGGTCATCCATAAAATAAACTGTGTGAGGGTAAGGTCTTTGTCAATCTTGTTCATGTTTTATTCATGGAGCCCAAAATAAGATTTGGTATTGTAGGTGATTAAATGTTTATCGAATAAGTGAATCATAGTGACAAAAAGATTAGTTAAGAATTACTGGCCAACATTCTAGAATATAAATTATGTACTTTAAATTGACTAAAGAATCAACAAGTTACAAGTTTCACAAATAGAGAGTATTTCCTGACAATAAGTTTAAAGACCCTTCTCATTGTGGAGCTGACTTGGTTATCAGTTATCTATTGCTTTGAAACAAATAGTTTCGATATCTTACAGTTTCTAAGGGTCAGGAATTGAAGAGTGGCTTAGCTAGGTGGTTCCTGTTCAAGGTCTCACATGAGGTTACGTTACATCCCAGGTGTCATGTAGTGCTGCAGTCTTTGAAGAACTGACTGAGGTTTAAGGATCCACTTCCAAGACCAGTCACATAGTTCTTAGCAGAAGGTATCAGCTCTTCCCCATCAGGGTCTCTCCAGAGTACTGCCCACAACCTGGCTACCCCTGGAGCACATAGTCCAGGAGAGAGAAAGAGCATAGACAGAGGAGAGAGTGCCCAAGATAGAAGCTGCATCCTTTCACAACCTAGACTCATAAAAAATAAACCCTGTACAATGTGAGAGGGACTCCCCCAGGGTATAAAGATCAGAAAACAGGGGTCATTGAAAACCATCTTGGAAGCTGGCTACCCATATGGCAAAGAGTTTTCTCCATTCTGGTCTGGCTACCTCTTCTGTACGGATAGTCTAAGATCTGCTGGCCATCTGTGGTGGGTTTGTTCTATTCTTACTCCAGGATCATTTGCCTTGAGATCAGATGCCTGCTTTGAAGCAAAGTCCTGCATCCTCAATTTATGAACTAGTTCACTGTTGACCTTAATTATGCACACTTTCGATGATAGAGATTTTACTTTTCTCCAATACAGCCTGAAAAGCATTAACCACTAATGTTGGAATTCATTGACCTGCATAAGCAGTGTCATCCGTTAATTAAATGACTTTTATACTAAACTACATTCTGTTGGAAGATATAGCCTCTCTGCTCAGTTTGTCCTAGGTTTAGCCTCCTTCATAAAGTGGGAAGTGGAATTTATTCTGCTGTCCCTGATATGAGCTGAAGACAGGCCCTGCGGCAGGCACACACATGGATGCTGTAAAATGTCACTTCATCCTGTCAGCTTTCTGCAGCGATCAGAAATCTGGTCATTTAATTCATGGTTTAATTAATGGATGACACTTCTTATGCAGGTCAGTGAATTCCAAAGTTGACTCCTGCTAAGAAACTCCTGGGCAGCTTCTGAAAAATACTCATTACCTAGATCTTTTTGCAGAAGATTTTGGATTCATTTTGTTTATCTTCTTCACTTGGAAGTTCTTCACATGAGTCTGATAATCAAACAAGTTTGGAAACAGGGAAGGCAAAAATAATAATAGAGAGTAATAAAGAGTCATTAAAACAATCATATCAGAATTTGCGTGTGCCAAGACCAAGGTCATGGAAGCAAATGAGATGCTGCCTGTCCCTGTAACTTCTTACTTGGGTGAAGTCCTGAAGATGGAATTTCCTACCACACTGGCTTTCCCTCTCTTTCTACTCCCTAAATGCCTAATATACATCTTTTTCCTTTCCCTGTAGGGGCAGTAAGACAGAGAAATCAGTTTCGTAACTCTCATGGAATGGGTTCTCAGCTGTAAAGGGAGTGCTGTTATCAGAATATGGGGACAGAAGAATTAATAAAAACCAATGTGAATGCATACCTTGGAGAAACTGGCAACCACTGACATTATACAATCATCTCTCCAGCTTGGAAAGAGGAAAAGAGAACAAGTTAAATATTCTGCTGCAAGTTGGATGATACCGAGTTTGGAACGTTTGAGCAGGGTCACATTGGATCTCTGCTCCTGGGAGGGTGTAATTGTCCTGCATAGAAAATATCTCGGTGCCTGTGTTTCTTTACAAAAAGGAATGATTTCATCTCCAGCTCTAAGCCAGAAATGATTTTTCTCTCCTAAAGGAATTTAAAGCATCCTTCATTTTGTTACAGTATGCCAAGCACGTGGTCATCAGAACTGAGAGCATGGGGTGTAACAGCCAGAACAGATAATCACAGAATCTACACCCACCGCATCAGCCAAGTGAATTAAAGCAAGCAATCCCCATTCTAGAAATCAGTGATGAAGATTCAGAATGTAAACACGGTATTAATATCTGTAGGAAACACAGTCAAATGCTAAGACTCTAAGTATTATAACAAAGGAGAACAATTGGTCATCTCCTTTATGAGTCAAGCACGATGTGTAACACCCAGGAAAAGAACTGGCCAAGGATGCCTGTATTACTTTCTCAGAGAGAAAAGTAGCCAGGGATTAACATCAGAGTTCCTTGTGTACTTTTGGATAATTCATTATGTGTACATGTATACATTAAATATGTGTATATGTATGTCAACTATATGTGGTTTTCGTTAATGGGGTGGGTTCATCTTTGATCATCTCCATGCCATCTGAGCTGGAAAGTTCTAGGGCTGTGTGGTACCTAGCAGACAGTGAGACTTAGAATTCCAGGGTTCAAATCAAGTGCACACTTTCCCTTCCAGAATTCTGTCCTGACAAATGTAATTTCTTTCTGGGAGTGCTCAGCAGTCTCCAACATCACACTACTGCACAAGTCTTTATAAGACTCCTGTTAATTTTTAATCAACCAAATTTATACATTTTGAATACAAATTTTCTTTTTAAAAATATCAGATGGCATTTAAATATTTATTTCCTTCACTGCTTCTTTCTTTGATTTGTTCCAGAAACTGACAAGAACTTGTTAATTCTGTTTATAATGAATAATAGATCTTTTTAACAGTGATAATCATTAGATCTATTTATAGAAAATAAATGCAAAGTAAACCATTATTTGTTTCCATAACCTCAATTATTTAATCTAAGCAATGCTGTTACATTCTAAAGAATTGTTCAGTTAGAATTTTTGAAATTTAATCTCTGCTTATGGCTCCTTTTATGAATTCCATTATTTTAGATTGCTTCTTATCTTTTTTAATAAGCATAGCATTGTTTACTCTCTTGCTTCTTACAAGCCAGTCTGCATTAATATGTATGAATGTATCTCCCTTCATTTCAGCAAATGTAAGTGAACAAGCACGTAATATGCCCATGAACACACATGCACATATGTGTGCACAAGCACATATGCACACACAAACACACACAATATACTTGTGTGGTCACATGCAGGAAAAAATTTGTCTCCCTTACTAAGTCTTGGAATCCATACAGAACAATAAATTACCAAGGAAAAGAAGAGTATTGTCGTTGATTTTCTCCAGATCAAATACCATAATTCTTATAACTTAGTTTCTATTTTTATCAAGGTAAAATATGTATGCATATGGAGTTCCATTCCGTTCCTTCGCTCAGTCGTGTCTGACTCTTTGCGACCCCGTGGACTGGAGCCTACCAGGCTTCTCCGTCCGTGGGATTCTCCAGGCAAGAATACTGGAGTGGGTTGCTATTTCCTTCTCCAGGGGATCTTCCCGACCCAGGGATTGAACCCAGGTCTCCTGCATTGGAGGCAGATGCTTTAACTTCTGAGCCACCAGGGAAGCATATGGAGTTAAATAGTGCAAAATCAAACCAAATCAAAATAATCCCATAGTCATCGCCCACAATCTCAAATTTTTATTTCTAGGAGATCACCTTCTGCAACTTCTTAAACTCCTACTCTTTTTTTCACCCGTTTATCAATAAATTGGACTTCCCTTGTGGCTCAGCAGTAAATAATCTTCCTGCAATGCAGGAGATGTGAGTTTGTTCTCTGGGTTGGATAGATACCTTGGAGAAGGAATTGGCAACTCACTCCAATTTTCTTGCCTGGAAAAATCCCATGGACAGAGAAGCCTGGTGGGCTATAGTCCATGGAGTCACAGGAGTTGGACATGACTTAGTGACTAACCACCACTACCACCATTAATAAATTACATACTTTTTAAATGCTACTTGTGATTTTTCAGTGCTGCTGCTGCTGCTGCTAAGTCACTTCAGTCGTGTCCGACTCTGTGTGACCCCATAGACAGCAGCCCGCCAGGCTCCCCAGTCCCTGGGATTCTCCAGGCAAGAACACTGGAGTGGGTTGCCATTTCCTTCTCCAATGTGTGAAAGTGAAAAGTGAAAGTGAAGTCGCTCAGTCATGTCTGACTCGTAGCGACCCCATGGACTGCAGCCTACCAAGATCCTCCGTCCATGGGATTTTCCAGGCAAGAGTACTGGAGTGGCTTGCCATTGCCTTCAGTGCTAGACAGCATAAATTGACTTTTTACTATGGAAATAAGGATTTAGTTCTTTTTCACACTTCCTCCCATCTCTCTCCCTGTGTGTGTATGTATGTCTCTCTCTCATACACACACACATTTCTCCTCAAATCCCAATTATACTTGAATGAAAAGTTTTATTAATTCAATATTTAATATTAGCATTATAATCACACAAACAGTATTCTAAATGAGTCATATAGGAATATACACAACTATTGGTTTTCTATAAAACGACTAGCAGGCTTGTTTTTAAATGTAGTTTTCTTTGTGTTTGCCCAGACTGTCAGTTCTCTAAATCTCTTCCCAATGCGTTAGAGCACGTCAGGAATAACGTCAGTCTCCTCTCCTCCCAAATATTCTCTCAGAGCCCTCATCCTGGCTGCTTTCTATTCCACATGCACAGTGGGCATCTGGACCCAGCTTAAAGAAAGACCTAGTTTAAAGAAACTTTCTTTTCCAGAAAAATCAAAGGGTCTTCTGACAACATGTGTGCTGTGCTAAGTCACTTTAGTCATGTCTGACTCTTTGGGACACTACGGACTATAGCCTGCTAGGCTCCTCTGTCCAAGTGGTTCTCCAGGCATGAATACTGGAGTGAGTTACTGTGCCCTCCTCCAGGGGATCTTCTTGATCCAGAGATCAAACCCATATCTCCTGCATTGGCAGGCCAGTTCTTTACCACTAGCACCACCTGGGAAGCCCTCTTCTGACAATAATTTTAGCCAAATCTATGCCTATGATTGTGAATTACGCTGGTGAATCACCCTGTGGAACCTCAGTACTATTTGGTCAGACAGCTGTTGGAAAATAGCATGCCACCCCGGGAATGTGTGGAGTTTATTATGGCTTGTTGAATCTATTATTCCACTTAAACATCATAGCAACCCAGGGAGGGGAGTGCTGTTTTCAAGAAGATTATGATCCACTCAGGTTACACAGAGAGTATGCAGAGCCACAGGTAGGTTTCTGCTGTAAATAACTCATTAAGTCTCATCCAGCCTTTGCTCCCCTGCGCTTTCTGTCCCTGTGAGCTCAGTACTATTTGCAAATATCAAGGTTTCTGCATTTCGATTCTCCAAGGTTCTCAGAGGCTTTGATTTGGACTATTCATTCCCCAAAGAAGCTCAGGCAGACCCTTGGGTAATCAGCAATGTGGCTGGGCAAATTACTGCTCTCTGGACCTGAAGTAAACCAACTATGAAAACCAAATGCTTTAAATTAGAGTATGAAAAGTGAAAGCATGAGCCACTCAGTCATGTCTGATTCTTTGCCACCCCATGGACTGTAGCCTGTCAGGCTACTCTGTCCATGGGATTCTCCAGGCAAGAATACTAGAGTGGGTAGCCATTCCCTTCTCCAGGGAATCTTCCTGACCCAGGGATCAGACCCGCACCTAGTATGTTGCAGGCAGATTTCTTTAGCGTCTGAACCACCAAGAAAGCTTGGGGGATATGAACCATTTATTGAGAGTATGAAGAAGAGTCACTGTTGTGTTGGGGAAGGCATCCTACTATGGTAATTTCTAATTAATCAGACCAGCTCATGGTCTCCGGTTATATCTCTGTAAATAGAAAGCAGATGCTTCTGTGGGGACTGCCAGAATAAGGAAAATAGCATAAATGACTTTAAACTGTGACAATTTCAATGGAAAGGATTTGAAGAAATGATGGGTAAATTTTTAGACAATTTATTAAATTAGTAGTGGGGGTGTAGAGCCGTAAAGCTTACTCCTTTCAGAGCAAAGCAGCCTGAAATGTTTCAAATAAACTCTCCAAATCTCCTTGTCAAAAACAAACCAAAAAATTGGGGAATGTAAGTAATGATCTATCTTATTTGCAAACCAATCTATTTTTACAAAGTTCATTTTTGTTTTCTCAGAAGTAAGACACGTATTCCCAGTATCTGTCATACACCAGGTATTTTACAGCTATTATCTCCTTGAATTCTCACAAAATCCTGTAAGGAAACTGGCTTGTTTTTTGTTTGTTTTTTAGTTAAACGAAGAAAGAGGCAAGGAGAATGAAGCAAATTGCTCTGGATCACACTGGCAAGGAGAGGGACTGTGATAGGTGGCAGGCAGAGGTGAGGTAGAAGCTGGTGACCTGAGCCCTGGCTTTGCACCAAATCCCAAATCTGCCTTTATTGGCTACAACACCTTGGCCAAGTCATTTAAGTTCTCTGTGCCTCGGTTTCCTCACCCGCAATGTAGGAATGAGACAATATGGAAATGAACAATGGTCAAACTATGTATGACAGTAGAACTCTGGCCTGTTACCTCTACAGCAACCAGCCCAGGAAGCCCAACCATCACCTGTACAGTAATTGGCTCAGAACTGTCAGGATGTGGCCAAAACTGCCAGCTTCCCTAGATTTTTGTCCTTCCTTTCAACTCACAACCAACCTGAGAAAGCTGAATATACTCCTCAAACAAATCACACAAGATGCCCCACTTCTAGTTAGCCTACCTCCTGCATCTCCATGCCAACAGCCTCTAATCAGAGCAGACGTGAAGTCTGCCCCTTTTTATAGCTTTCCTACTCCCCTGACTGCCCAGAGTCTCTGCCAGATGCAAGTGATGGTGGCCAACTCCCTTCCTACAGCAAGCGCTGAATGTTTGTTTTCATTTGGTTGCTCTTCATTTATTTCCACAGGGGTAATAATGGCACCCCAATTTCTTAGGATCGTGGGGAGGATAAATGTAGGCAGCACAGGTATAGTGCTTAGAGCAGAACCAGACACACTAAAAGTGCTCATAAAGACAGTGGTTGTTTTTTTTTTAATTAATTTCACAGTGAAAAGTAGTATGGCAGATTCCAGTAAATTATTTGTACAGGATAAAAAACAGAACTACTGAAGGATGGGGATTTAGGCAGATACTTAGCTGAGACTCCTCTGGCCTATGCTTCCCACATGGCTCAGTGGTGAAGCATCTGCCTGGCAATGCAGGAGACAGAGTTTCGATACCAGGTGGTGAAGATGCCCAGAAGGAAATGGCTACCCGCTCCAGTATTCTTGCCTGGAGAATCCTATGGACAGAGGAGCCTGGCAGGTTATAGTCCATGGGGTCACAAAGAGTCAGACATGACTGAGCAAGCAGGTATACACGTTTCTCTGACCTGTGCTGGGTGATATGGTTTTCTCTACCCCATAGATGAAAAAACTGAGACTCAGCAAGACTGAACTTTGAGGAAGAAACTGCACTAATTCCTATTTATTTCTACTTCTCAAGCTCACTTTCTATGATTTTTCTTTAAGTTTCCCTTGGCGATGTCTACCTTTTGGAGGTTTCTGTAATCCTGACCTTTGCATGGGAACAGAGTGAGTAGTTCCCATGATTCCCTGATTTGTGAGTCCACCAACCATATTTATATCAGGCAGTAATATCATGGTGGGACTTCCTGAAAAAGTAGTTAAAGATATCGCTGGGTTGAAATTAAATGGAATAGTTTAGGGTTAATCCCTTAGAAAGCAAGACCCAGTGTAAAAAATTTCTCAGCCCATGGCACAGTAGTGGATGGATGATATTTAACTACTGGCATCTATGTTTTATTTTCATGAATATTTTCAAAATAATAGATAGTGCCAGAACCTTAGATAGATATATAGGTCTGGCTTTTCTGATTGACAGATTATATCAATTATTTAGATGAAATGAGAACCCAAATTAGGAGCAGTAGGAGATAGATATTAGAAACAGCAGAGGAAAAAACAGGAACGTCTCTAGAGAGACAAGCTGTAGGCAGTGCTCCACTCTACAGAGAGAAAAAGTAAAAACCATTATACGACTTTGGAGTTTAATGGGGAATTAAAATGGGTAAGGGAAATAATGAACATCTCTATTCCACAGTAAAAGTTCATCTTGCTGTAAAAGACCAAGAACTGTGAAATAGCCCTGAGAAGCCCATACATGGGAGAAAGATAAGGAAGCAAATACATTAACAGAAAATCTTCAACAGCTAAGTTAGCAATGGAGCCTACAATACACAGGAGTTATTTATACTTTTCTGGTACATGTTCTAACTGTAGCATTGCATAACCTTTAAGCAAAAGTTATGGCTCACTGATCCACTTGTCTTTGTGTAAATATTGATCAATAATGGTTCCTAGTTTAAACTGATAAATGTGATGTGGTCTATGGGAGACCCCATGTTTAACTCCCATTCCTCCCTAGTTTCCATGACAAAGATCAAAAAACTAAGAAATAGTCTAAAAGGTGGAGAGGACAAGTTCAGAGCCCCTAGTACCCACAATCTCAACAGAGAAGAGCCCCCCATGCAAGGGAACTCCCTGGGGTTCAGGGGCAGTGGCAGACCACAGCCCACTAGCATGTGGAACCACCAGCAGTGTGGTTCATTCACCTCCAGACCATAGCCCTTCCTCCTACCACCTTTGAAATGCCTGTCTCTTTTTGCAGGGACTGAAATCACAACAATTATCCATACTTCAGAAAGAGAGACATCTCTCTCTAAAGAAAAATCGCCAGATATTTGACAGGTTTCAGCAGTTCAAATAAGAGGGGTTTTATATGAAAAATTAAGGAAAATACATGACAAACTGAAAACAGCCACATACAAATATATGTTTGAAAGATGTATTTTCAGTATCTTGACGAGATGCAAGAGAATGTTGTTCCATTGAAAGAGGATCAAGATGATGAGAGAAAATATTACTTGGATACAAGAAACTTGGTTAGTGGATTTTAAATGCATGGACTGACTTAGACAATATGGCTTCACGAGAGCAAAGGTTGCTTGGAACTTTATAAAGGGACTGCTCAGGCTGAAATGACGACTAGCAGTGCCAGTGATCACATTTGTTGTCTCAGTCGTGTCCAACTCTTTGTGACTCTGTGGATGGTAGCACACCAGGCCTCCCTGTCCTTCACCATCTCCTGGAGCTTGCTCAAACTCATCTCCATTGAGTTGGTGATGCCATCCAAACATCTGATCCTTTGTCCTCCCCTTCTCCTCCTGCCTTCAATCTTTCCCAGCATCAGGGTCTTTTCTAATGAGTCAGCTCTTCGCAACAGGTGGCCAAAATATTGGAGCTTCAGGATCAGTCCTTCCAATGAATATTCAGGATTGATTTCCTTTTGGATTGACTGGCTTGATCTCCTTGCTGTCCAAGGGACACTCAGGAGTCTTCTCCAACACCACAGTTCAGAAGCATCAATTCTTTGGCGCTCAGCCTTGTTTATGGCCCAGCTCTCACATCCATACATGACTATTGGAAAAACCATAGCTTTGACTATATGGACCTTTGTCAGCAAAGTAATGTCTCTGCTCTTTAATATGTTGTCTAAGTTGGTTATAACTTTTCTTTCAAGGAGGAAGCGTCTTTTATTTTCAAGGTCGCAGTCACCATCCGCAGTGATTTGGGAGCCCAAATAAATTAAGTCTGTCACTGTTTCCCCATCTGTTTGCCATGAAGTGATGGGACCAGATGCCATGATCTTACTTTTTTGAATGTTGAGTTTTAAGCCAGGCTTTTCACTCTCCTCTTTCACCTTCATCAGGAGGCTCTTTAGTTCCTTAAGGTTCCTGCCTTAAGGGTGGTGTCATCTGCATATCTGAGGTTATTGATATTTCTCTTGGCAATCTTGATTCCAGCTTGCGCTTCATCCAGCCCAATATTTTGTATGATGTACTCTATATGTAAGTTAAGCAAGCTGGGTGACAATATATGGCCTTGACGTACTCCTTTCCCAATTTGGAACCAGTCCATTATTCCACGTCCGGTTCTAACTGTTGCTTCTTGATTTGCACACAGGTTTCTTAAGAAGCAGGTGAGGTGGTCTGGTATTCCCGTCTCTTTAAGAATTTTCCAGTTTGCTGTGATCCACACAGTCAATCACCTTAGCATCACTTGAAGCTGTTCTTGTGGGCAATCTGTGCCTCCAAATATGATGCCATGGGAAGCACACAACACCACCTCTGAAGGACTCTGGCCGAAAAAGAGGAGAAACAGAATCTAATAGAATATTTTAAAGGCTAGCTATGTGTAGAAAATGTAGGTGTAGAGAGAAAGGACAAGTCAGTTGATACCACAAGGCTGCAGGACATTTTAGAAGACAACTGCCCAGCATAAAACAAGCCAGGAGAGAAAGGGCTGCTTAGACTAGAAGAGACTTAGGAGAAAAGACAAACAAATGGTGTGCACAGACTCTGTTGGAATCCTTATTCAAACAGACCCATGGCAAAAGGACTTTAAAAAATTCTGAGAATCTTGATTAGGAAATTGAATATTGTATGATACTAAGGAATTTTTAAAAATTTTATTAGATGTAATTGTGGCATTGTGGTTATATCTAAGGAAATGTTAATCTTATTTTAGAATTGGTATTTAGGGATAAAACAACATGATGACTGGAATAGTTTTTATTTAAAAAATTTTTTCCAACTTTATTGAGATTTTATATTATGAATATAGTATACATAAGTCTAAGGTGTATATAATGATATTATGAAATGATGACCACAATAAGGTTAATTAAAATCTCTATTCTCATATCTAGTTACCATTTTTGGGGGGAGTGATAGGTTTTAAGATCTATTCTCTTAGCAACTCTCAAATATACAATATAGTATTATTAATCACAGTCACTATGCTGGATATTAGGTGGGACTATTTTAAATCTTATAACAATAAAAATAAAGAAAGAAAATGCTGCAATATATTGATAATTTTTGAATCCAGGTGCTGGTTAATGAGGGTTATTGTTCTTTTCCCTCTACTTTTTGGTGTCTGAAAATATCCATGTTAAATACTTTTTTGTATCAGTGACATCTTAGTGTTTGCCATCTGATCTACTGTCACAGTGACCAGCCACCGAAACAGAGTATTCTTTTTCGGATGATCTGCTGCTGCTGCTGCTGCTGCTGCTAAGTCACTTCAGTCGTGTCCGACTCTGTGCGACCCCATAGACAGCAGCCCACTGGGCTCCCCCGTCCCTGGGATTCTCCAGGCAAGAACACTGGAGTGGGTTGCCATTTCCTTCTCCAATGCATGAAAGTGAAAAGTGAAAGTGAAGTCGCTCAGTCGTGTCCGACTCTTCGCGACCCCATGGACTGCAGCCTACCAGGCTCCTTCGTCCATGGGATTTTCCAGGCAAGAGTACTGGAGTGGGTTGCCACTCGGATGATCTACTTACTCCTAAAGTTATCACACACGAATTCAGTGGTATTAGATCTGTAAGTATTGGTGTGTGTGGTGGGTGCTGTAATGCTTTGTCTGTTTCCTCAGCTGCCCAGAGGGTTTCCCGTTAATGTCTCAAAGCCAAGTCCTTCCCCAGGAGTAGTCCTTGGCCAAGGGGGAGCTCACCTGTACCAGGTCATGGCCCCTTCAGGAGCAGTTCAATTTCCCGTCCATGTGGGTCTCCATAGCCCCACTCGAGATGGCTGTGAGCTTTGCTGTGGCTGCATTGCGGTTGACCTTTTTCTGGTCAGTCATGCTCCCTTTACTCTCCCCCAGGTGTTATTCTTAAGAGCAGCAGCTTATCAGCCTCCTACACACAGATTTCCTCTCAGCTTCTGTTTCCCAGGAAACCTGATCTAAGCTGGTGTTTAAAGACCTCCACTACCTGTTGTTGACTGAAAAGAGCAAAATGCAAAACACTATGCACAGAAATTTTCCATGAAAATAATAGTGGGGAAAGCCATACATTCTGATATGAGGATAAATTCACAGAAAAAGATACGGAAACATATGTAGTCTTTTTAATTTGGGGAAGGGAAGTAAGTTGGGGAAATGCTAAGAGCAGTTTTCATTTTATTTAACTCACTTTAACTTTTATCAATGAGATGATTTAGTTTGCTATTTGCATTATTAAATATTAAACGTAAGTCTATCGTGTGTTCTTTTTAAACATACAATAAAAGTTTCCCTGGGAAGATGGGATACCATAGACAGGTGAATTTATAAGAAGATGAGATAAAGACAAGATTCAGCACAAAAAGTGTTTTTAATATCAGGCAAAAAAAATGCATGTTTATATAGTAGAATTTTTAAACTTGAATGGAAAAAAAAAAGAAGTCTTACAGGCACCCAGGCCTTGAGAACAGGTGGTAGTTCAAATAAAAAATGTTTCAGTTGGCGCCAGAATTCTTTAAAAATCTCAAATGGCAGAAGTCAAAGGAGAATAACCAGAGCATTTGAGAAGGAAATATTGTGACCTGCGGGTTTTGCATCCAGTGTGATATTTAACATGCACAAGGACATCAGAAAAGAGTCTCATACATGTGAGAACTAAGAAGCATAGAATCCATGTATTTTCCTTAATAAAAATTACTCCAAGCCAAGAAATTGAGTCTGGAGGTTGGATAAGAAATTAATGGTGATGAGCAATAAAAGAAGTAAAATTTTGAATTAAATATTTAATATTAGCTTGGAGTGGAACTTAATGCAAACTTCAAGAATAATTATTTAAAGCATGAATGGACCTAGAGAATATTATACTTAATGAAGGAAGTCAAAGAAAGACAGATATATGATATCGCTTATACATGGAATCTGATACAAAACATGAATCAATATACAAAACAGAAATAGACACACAGGCATAGGAAAAAAACATGCTTACCAAAGGGGGAAGGGATAGAGTAGAAGTTTGGGATTAACAAATACAAATTACTATACATACAACAGAAAAACAAGGATTTAGTGTATAACACAGGAAACAATATTCAATATCTTGTAATAAACTATAATGGAAAAGAGTCTGAAAAAAAAAATATATATATATAACTGAATCACTTTGCTATCCACCTGACACTAACACAATATTGTAAGTCAACTACATTTCAATTTTAAAAAAGAATAGATCTTTAAATTTAATGTTCATAACATTTAAAAAATCGTCATTATTAATCTGGATGGAAATTCCACTGTCTCTTGGTAAAATTAAGGACAGATGCTAGACAAGAAGGGAGGAAGAAAAAATAAAGTGTGAGGGTGTTTATCTCCCACAGCTTATACAGGTATCCAAAAGATACATTGTTTTATTCTTGATATTAATTGGGAAATATATTTTTTTCAGTTTAAAGACTGTCACTGGTAGACCGAAGTTACAAATTTCAGTTTTTAAAGAAAAAAAATTAGGGAAGTATGATCAATGTGAAAAAAAAAGAAAAAGTAGAAAAAGAGTGGAAAATGAGGAAAAATGCTTTAAAGTACAATATAAGATGACAAAGTCAAGGTGATAGAAATTAATTATTAAAATGAACATGAATATATTAAATTACCTATTGTTGCTGTTCAGTCACTAAGTGATGTCTGACTCTCTGTGACCCCATGAACTGTAGCATGCCAGGCTCCTTGTCCTCCACTATTTCCCAGAGTTTGCTCAAATTCATATCTGTTGAATCAGTGATGCTATCTAACCATCTCATCCTCTGCTTCCCGCTTCTTTTGCCTTCAATCTTTCCCAGCATCAGGGTCTTTTCCAATGAATCAGCTCTTTGTATCAGATGGCCAAAGTATTGGAGTTCGCAACAGTCCTTCCAATGCATATTTAATAGAAGTTTCAAAAACAATAAAAAAATCAGATTTAAATTTAAAAATTGAAGTATATGGGATTTTCCAGAGATTCAACTAAAATTAATTAAGAAAGGTTAAAAATAATGACTTGGATAAAAACACACTGGACCAAAAAAGCATATACAGATGGAAATAATAATACCAAATAAAGTTGAAATAAAGAGAAACAATAGCTAAAAGAAACAAAGGAGGTTGTTTCATATTTTTGAATAACATTTCCAATAAAGATAAAATACTCATGAATAATGATTGAATCTATTCAATGAATGACTAGCATTAAAACGTCATAATTATATTAGGAGGAGAAATTGGCAAAAATGTGTTTAATAGGAAATTTTAGTATGCCTGGCTTAAAATTTGGAGTAATAGAGAATAATTACTAAAGATATGAAAAATTAATATAATTTATATGCTTGGACCTCTACTATCTATCTATTTATCATTCTATCATGAACAACACTTATTACTACTCATAGTTTGTTTATAAAAATTGGCATCTAGGGCCACAGTACAAATCTCAGTAGTTCCAAAGAAACATTATATTAGTCAATTCTTCATGACTGCAAAAAAAGGCAAATTAATAGCAAATAACTTTCTAAAATTCTACTTGGAAACTGAAAAACCACAGCTCAGTAACACTGAAGTCAAAGAAGAAATTAAGGGCTTCCCTGATAGTTCAGTGGTAAAGCATCTGCCTGCCAATGCAGGAAACAGATTTGATTCCTGATGTGGGAAGATCCCACATGCCTTGGAGCAACAAAGCCCATGTGCCACAACTACTGAGCCTGTGCTCTAGAGCCTGGGAGCCACAGCTAATGAACCCATGTGCTGCAACTACTGAAGCCTGTTCACCCCAGAGCCCATGCTCTGCAACAAGAGAAGCCACTGCAATGAGAAGCCTGAGCACTGTAACTAGAGAGGAGCTCCCGCTGGCCACAGAACGCAGCAACAAAAACCAGGTCAGCCAAAAATAAACAAATAAGAAGAAATTAAAAGTGAAATTAAGGATGATTTAGAAAATGATAGCAGCTATAATAAATCTCAAATTTTAATAAATATAGCCAAAGCTGGGAACTTCCCAGGTGGTTCAGTGATAATCTGCCTGCCATGCAGGAGACACTAGACCGACCCCTGGGTTAGGAAGATTCCCTGGAGAAGGAAATAACAACCCACTCCAGTATTCTTGCCTGGGAAATCCCATGGACAGAGGAGCCTGGCGGGCTATGGTCCATGGGGCAGCAACAGAGTTGGGCACGTCTTAGTGATTTAACAACAACAATAGCCAAAGCTATATCAAATACATTTTTAAAAGAATAAGAATACATGACCTATGCTTCTATCAGTATTGACCTAAGAAAAAGAATAACAAACATATAAATTGAAGTTTATAAATGTGAAACAGAGCAACTGACAAGCAAAAGATGGAGATTTAATTCTGAGTAGACTAATGACATAAATTCATGGGGTCGCAAAGAGTCGGACACGACTGAGCAACTGAACTGAACTGAGACTAAGGACATAAAGGAGAGAGAACAGAAATATACATTAGAAATGAAAAAGTATATATTATTGTAGAAATAGGAAATAAAAGCAAAAATAAACAAATGGGACCTAATTAAAATCAAAAGCTTCTGCACAGCAAAGGAAACTCTAAGCAAGGTGAGAAGACAGCCTTCAGAATGGGAGACAATAATAGCAAATGAAGCAACTGATAAAGGATTAATCTCCAAATTATACAAGCAGCTCCTGCAGCTTAATTCCAGAAAACTAAGTGACCCAATCAAAAAATGGGCCAAAGAACTAAACAGACATTTCTCCAAAGAAGACATAAAGATGGCTAATAAACACATGAAAAAATGCTCAACATCCCTCATCATCAGAGAAATGCAAATCAAAACCACAATGAGATACCATTTCACACCAGTCAGAATGGCTGCTATCCAAAAGTCTACATGCAATAAGTGCTGGAGAGGGTGTGGAGAGAAGGGAACCCTCTTACACTGTTGGTGGGAATGCAAACTAGTACAGCCACTATGGAGAACAGTGTGGAGATTCCTCAGAAAACTGGAAATAGAACTGCCATATGATCCAGCGATCGCACTCCTGGGCATACACACCGAGGAAACCAGAATTGAAAGAGACACATGTACTCCAATGTTCATTGCAGCACTGTTTATAATAGCCAGGACATGGAGGCAACCTGGATGTCCATCTGCAGATGAATGGATAAGAAAGCTTTGGTACATATACACAATGGAGTATTTCTCAGCCATCAAAAGGAATGCATTTGAATCAGTTTTAATGAGGTGGATGAAATTGGAGCCAATTATACAGAGTGAAGTAAGCCAGAAAGAAGAACATCAATACCGTATATTAACGCATATATATGGAATTTAGAAAAATGGTAACCTGAACCCTGTATAAGAGACTGCAAAAGAGACATAGGCATTTAGAACAGTCTTTGGGACTCTGTGGGAGAGGGTGAAGGTGGAATGATTGGAGAGAATGGAATTGTAGCATGTATATTATCATAAGTGACCAGTCCAGGTTCGGTGCATAAATTTTCCTCTGTTCATTTCTTTGTATTTGTGCTTTTTTAATAAAATTCTTTTTTAGAAATAAAAAAATAAAAAAAAAAAGAAATAGGAAAAATTAAATTCTTAGAGATGACAAAAGCAAGATCAAACACTGAATGTGGATTACTTTCCCTGTTATAAGACAATAGTCCTCACATTATTACAAGATTTTTTAAGAGATGCATCTAATAGCAAATAACCAGCATGTTTCAAAAGAAAGAGGGAGGTAGAGATCTACCAAATGAATGCAAACACTTAAAAAGGTAGGAGTGATACTATTATCTGACATAGTAGAAGCCAAGGCAAAAGGATTAAATAAAACAAAAAACCTATTTTTAAAAGATAAAAGTACAAGTCACAGTGGAAATACAGCAGGTGTGCACCTTTCTCTGTCGAATAACATAGCCCAGAGAGAGACAAACAAAAAGACAAGAAAACCAGGAGATGATGACTAAGACCTGCTTTGGAAAACTCTTTGGAAAAAAAAAAAAAATCTCTTTTTATGGCCTGGGGCTCTTCAGCATTTCCATGTGAAAAACTATTTTTCTCTTTGAAAACAAATGGAAATAATAAACTGTGGCAGTTTTTCGAAGCTCCATTCTTTTCCAGAGAGACCGTATAAAGTTTACAAAATTCCTTTGGGCACTCTACCTCTGTCTGGAATTGAAGCTTGCTTCCTGTTTAATGTATCTATTAGAGAAAAAGAAAAATAAATAAAGATGGTCCTTTAGCATTTCAAATCTGATAGCATTATGATTCTGTCATTCTTAGGCCCTCTAATTTCATGCCAGGAGAAATAGTGAAAGGGGATAGAATTCCAACCTCTTTGAACTAACAACCTAGTAAAGCCTGTCAAGGGTGACTCCTGTGTCAAGGAAAACTCCTTGTGCCCCTCTTTGATTTAAGGGAACTAGACTTCCCTGGTAGTTCAGCTGATAAAGAATCTGCCTGCAATTCAGGAGATCCTGGTTTCATTTCTGGGTCAGGAAGATCCACTGGAGAAGGGATAGGCTACCCACTCCAGTATTCTTGGGCTTCCCTGGTGGTTCAGATGGTAAAGAATCCTCTTGCAAATCTTGAGAAAGGAGAATGGAACTGGGGGAACCAACCTGCTGGACTTCAGACTCTACTACAAAGCCACAGTCATCAAGACAGTATGGTACTGGCATAAAGACAGACATATAGATCAATGGAACAAAATAGAAATCCCAGAGATAAATCCACACACCTATGGACACCTTATCTTTGACAAAGGAGGCAAGAATATTCAATGGAGAAAAGACAATCTCTTTAACAAGTGGTGCTGGGAAAACTGGTCAACCACTTGTTAAAGAATGAAACTAGAACACTTCCTAACACCATACAAAAAATAAACTCAAATGGATTAAAGATCTAAATGTAAGACCAGAAACTATAAAATTTCTAGAGGAGAACATAGGCAAAACACTCTCTGATATAAATCACAGCAGGATCCTCCATGACCCACCTCCCAGAATATTGGAAATAAAAGCAAAAATAAACAAATGGGACCTAATTAAAGTTAAAAGCTTCTGCACAGCAAAGGAAACTATAAGCAAAATGAAAAGATCGCCTTCAGAATGGGAGAAAATAATAGCAAATGAAGCAACCGACAAAGAATTAATCTCAAAAATATACAAGCAACTCCTGCAGCTCAATCCCAGAAAAATAAACGACCCAATCAAAAAATGGGCCAAAGAATTAAACAGACATTTCTCCAAAGAAGACATAGAGATGGCTAACAAACACATGAAAAAATGCTCAACATCCCTCATCATCAGAGAAATGCAAATCAAAATCACAATGAGGTACCATTTCATGCCAGTCAGAATGGCTGCTATCCAAAAGTCTACATGCAATAAATGCTGGAGAGGGTGTGGAGAAAAGGGAACCCTCTTACACTGTTGGTGGGAATGCAAACTAGTACAGCAACTATGGAGAACAGTGTGGAGATTCCTTAAAAAACTGGAAATAGAACTGCCATACAACCCAGCAATCGCACTCCTGGGCATACACACCGAGGAAACCAGAATTGAAAGAGACACATGTACTCCAATGTTCATTGCAGCACTGTTTATAATAGCCAGGACATGGAAGCAACGTAGATGTCCATCTGCAGACGAATGGATAAGAAAGCTGTGGTACATATACACAATGGAGTATTACTCAGCAATTTAAAAAGAATACATTTGAATCAGTTCTGAGGAGGTGGATGAAACTGGAGCCTATTATACAGAGGGAAGTAAGCCAGAAAGAAAAATACCAATACAGTATACTAACACATATATATGGAATTTAGAAAGATGGCAATGATAACCCTGTATTCGAGACAGCAAAAGAGACACAGATGTATAGAACAGTCTTTTGGACTCTGTGGGAGAGGGTGAGGGTGGGATGATTTGGGAGAATGGCATTGAAACATGTATATTATCATATGAGAAACGAATCACCAGTCCAGGTTCGATGCATGATACAGGATGCTTGGGGCTGGTGCACTGGGATGACCCAGAGGGATGGGATGGGGAGGGAGGTGGGGAGGGAGGGCGATTCAAGATGGGGAACACGTGTACACCCGGGGTGGATTCATGTCAATGTATGGCAAAACCAATACAATATTGTAAAGTAATTAGCCTCCAATGAAAATAAATAAAATTTAAAAAAAAGAGTCTTCTTACAAGGCAGGAGACCTGGGTTCAATCCCTGGGTTGGGAAGATCCCCTGGAGGCATGGCAACCCACTCCAGTATTCTTGCTTGGAGAATCCCTAAGGACAGAGAATCTGGTGGGCTCCAGTCCATGGGGTAGCAAAGAGTCGGACACGACTGAGCGACTTTCACACTAGACTAATATGGGAGTTTGCAACTGCACAGAAGTATGGAAAAACAGTTCTTTTTCCTTCTTAGCAGAAAAATTAAAGCCATTTTGCATACTCTCTGCTGAACCTCAGCTTGCTCTATTTGGACTCTGATTTTTGAGGCCATCATCTCTATTCCATTGTTTTTAAAAGATTCTCACAGTCAGTCATGCCCAGAAACAGACGCATCACTAGTTTTGACACATTAAAACATGGGAATGCTTGAAGCGTTTTTCTCCTAAACTGAGAAATCAAAGATACATAGGATTTAGAAGTTTTGAAACATACACTGAAGTTGTTTAATAAATAAAGAACTTTTTAATCCTAACAAAAGAATGAATTATCCTTAAAGTGTTTACAAAAGTTCAACAAAATTGGATTAAAATACATCAACAGGACTTCCCTGGTGGCTCAGTGGGTAAGAATCTGCCTGCCAGTGCAGGGGATGGGCATTCGATTCCTGGTCTAGGAAGACTGAGCATGCATCCAAGCAACAAAGCCTCTGCTCCATAACTGCTGAACCTGCGGTTGCAACTTCTGAAGCCCGGGCACCTAGAGTCTGTGCTCTGTAACAAGAGAAGCCACCACAATAAGAAGCCCATGCACCACAATGAAGAGTAGCTCCTATTCATCGTAACTACAAAAAGTCCATGCAAAACAACGAAGACCCAGCACAGCCAAAAATACGTTAGAAAAATTTTAACATACATCAACAAATTCAAGAATGGGAAATCCACAGGCTACATTTTCTCATTTATGCATTTGTTCGTTCACTCATCCACTATTTAACAGGCATTACCATGATGATAAGCAATATGCGAGATGTTGGTGAGAAAGCCAGAAAATTTAGAAATTTAAAAAAAAAATAGAAAAAATCATCAAGCTTTTGAGTCTTGGGGAACTCAAAACATATTTCTCCCAAATAGCTCTAGGATCGAAGAATAAATCGAAAGTGCAGTTATGAACTACTTAGGAAATACTAATGATGACTATACTACATTCTAGTGAAAACTATATGCAGGGGAAACTCATAGTGTTTATGCTTATATTATTAAGGGAGAAAGATTCAAAATAAATAAGTGAAGTGTTTCTGTTAAGTTTAAAGAAACTTAAGAGTTGCAAAAAGCTAAAAAGCTGATTCTTGAATATTCAAAGGATTTCCCAGTTCTCCAGGAGCTGCCCATTGGGAGATAACTATTTTTCTATTGGAATAAATCACAGAATCAAAAGAAAAAAGCACAGTCAGAACTCAGCATCAGGAATTCACAGACCTTTCTTCAAAATACTGGAACTGGGGTGAGGTAACCTCTGTCCCCAGAAGGGCTCATAAGTTTACAGAGGAAGTTCAGTGCAGTCGCTCAGTTGTGTCTGACTGTTTGTGACCCCATGGACTGCAGCATGCCAGTCCTCCCTGTCCATCACCAACTCCTAAAGTTTACCCAAATTCATGTCCATTGAGTCGGTGATGCCATCCAACCATCTCATCCTCTGTTGTCCCCTTCTCTTCCTGCCCTCAGTCTTTTCCAGCATCAGGGTCTTTTCAAATGAACCAGTTCTTTGCATCAGGTGACCAAAGTATTGGAGTTTCAGCTTCAGCATCAGTCCTTCCAATGAACACTCAGGACTGATCTCCTTTAGGACGGACTGATTGGATTTCCTTGCAGTCCAAGGGACTCTCAAGAGCCTTCTCCAACACTATGGTTCAAAAGCATCAATTCTTTGACACTCAGCTTTCATTATAGTCCAACTCTCACATCCATACACGACTGCTGGAAAAACCATAGCCTTGAGTACACGGATCTTTGTTGGCAAAGTAATGTCTCTGCTTTTTAATATGATATCTAGGTTGGTCATAACTTTCCTTCCAAGGAATAAACATCTTTTAATGGCTATAAATCTTACTTAATGACTATTATTGTGAGTGAGAAAGAAGTACATAAATGCAAAATTATGTGGGTACACAGAAAAGGGAGCAGTTGACTCTACAGATGTGGGAGGTGGTATGGGATGTGGTTGGAAAGGAAACATAAACTGGTCTGAAGGATAATTCACTAGGGAGGAAAGGAAGTAAAGAATAATGGGGAAAGGGCTGAGCAATGAAAGTGGCTGAGAGTTTGTGGAGAAAATAATTCATTTTGGTGGGGCCAGACTGAATGTTGGAGGTAAGAGGAGGAAACAGAGGTTGGAATGGCTTCTGGTAGTGAAGGACCTTGGAGATCATGATAAGGCATCTGGGGTTCTGGTAGAGAAAATGGAGTATCCATCAAAGGAGTTCAAGGAAGGGAGGACCATGATCAGATTTGCACATTGTTACCTCATTCAGGCGGAGAAGGCAATGGCAACCCACTCTAGTACTCTTGCCTGGAAAATCCCATGGATGGAGGAGTCTGGTGGGCTGCAGTCCATGGGGTCACTAAGAGTCGAACACGACTGAGCGACTTCACTTTCACTTTTCACTTTCATGCATTGGAGAAGGAAATGGCAACCCACTCCAGTGTTCTTGCCTGGAGAATCCCAGGGATGGCAGAGCCTGGTGGGCCGCTGTCTATGGGGTCTCACAGAGTCAGACACTACTGAAGCAACTTAGCAGCAGCAGCCTCACTCAGGTAATTTCTCAGATGGTGAACCAGTTGGTAGGCTGGGGGTAAGGTAGAAGGGGTTGAGGTCATCTTCAGATGAGAGGCGGCAAGAGGCTAAGGATGGCCAGTGGCCAGGGGAGGGGCAGGCCAAGAAGCCTACCCAAGACATTCTTGTAGAAAATTCAATAGGTGTTAGTGGCAGTGCGGTAGAAAAGAGTTATGGGTTTGGAGGCAATGAAGTAGAGTCAGGAATTACCCACAGGCTAAGGAAGGGGCACATGGTAGCACCCTAAACAGGGGTAGAATTTCTTACAAACCCACCCTACCATTCATTGCCGACCACATTTGTAAACTCAGCATCAGATTTCTAGGGGAAAGAAAAGCTCCTTTCCAGAGTTTGAATTTCTTCACAAAATTATGTAGAAGGAATTGTTAATGGTTGTCACAGATGCTGAGATGTGTGTGTGTGTGTGTGTGTGTGTGTTTGGGAAAGATATCCCCTTTCTAAACCAGCTGCCCCTAACACTGAAGAATAGGACTCCCTTTTCCTCCTCCCGTAGATCACTGTGAGCAGAGGATCAGCCTTCTGCGTTTTTCTCAAGCTTTCTTGACATCTCACCAGGTCTCTGAGGGAAAGCTAGAACTAGTGTTCTAATGACCAGTTTGGTAGTGGCAGACTTTGTTAGGAGCAACTAAATCTTGGGTATGTACATGTTTGGGTCTGCAACTGCTTATGTGTACCTGTATGTATTTCTACAGTGTATCTATGTGTGTGTTTGTGTTCAATTCAGATCAGTCCCTCAGTCGTGTCTGACTCTTTGAGACCCCATGAAATGCAGCACGCCAGGCCTCCCTGTCCAACACCAACTCCCAGAGCCCACGCAAACCCACGTCCATTGAGTAGGTGATGCCATCCAGCCATCTCATTCTCTGTCATCCCCTTCTCCTCCTGCCCCCAATCCCTCCCAGCATCAGAGTCTTTTCCAGTGAGTCAACTCTTCTCATGAGGTGGCCAAAGTACTGGAGCTTCAGTTTTAGTATCAGTCCTTCCAATGAACACCCAGGACTGATCTCCTTTAGAATGGCCTGGTTGGATCTCCTTGCAGTCGAAGGGACACTCAAGAGTCTTCTCCAGCACCACAGTTCAAAAGCATCAATTCTTCGGCGATCAGCTTTCTTCACAGTCCAACTCTCACAAACATACATGACCACTGGAAAAACCATAGCCTTGACTAGACAGACCTTGGTTGGCAAAGTAATGTCTCTGCTTTTTAATATGCTATCTAGGTTGGTCATAACTTTCCTTCCAAGGAGTAAACATCTTTTAATTTCATGGCTGCAGTCAGCATCCGCAGTGATTTTGGAGCCCAAAACAATAAAGTCTGACACTGTTTCCACTGTTTTCCCATCTATTTCCCATGAAGTGATGGGCCCAGATGCCATGATCTTCATTTTGTGAATGTTGAGCTTCAAGCCAACTTTTTCACCCTCCTCTTTCACTTTCCTCAAGAGGCTTTTTAGTTCTTCTTCACTTTCTGCCATAAGGGTGGTGCCATCTGCATATCTGAGGTTATTGATATTTCTCCCAGCAATCTTGATTCCAGCTTGTGCTTCATCCAGCCCAGAGTTTCTCATGATGTACTCTGCATATAAGTTAAATAAGCAGGGTGACAATATCCAGCCTTGACGTACTCCTTTTCCTATTTTGAACCAGTCCGTTTTTCCATGTCCAGTTCTAACTGTTGCTTCCTGACCTGCATACAGGTTTCTCAAGAGGCAGGTCAGGTGGTCTGGTATTCCCATCTCTTTCAGAATTTTCCACAGCTTATTGTGATCCACACAATGAAGGCTTTGGCATAGTCAATAAAGCAGAAATAAATGTTTTTCTGGAACTCTCTTGCTTTTTTGATGATCCAGTAGATGTTGGCAATTTGATCTCTGGTTCCTCTGCCTTTTCTAAAACCAACTTGAACATCTGGAAGTTCATGGTTCACGTATTACTGAAGCCTGGCTTGGAGAATTTTGAGCATGACTTTACTAGCGTGTGGGATGAGTGCAACTGTGCGGTAGTTTGAGCATCATCTTTTAGGATTTGAAATAGCTCAACTAGAGTTGCTATATTTAGCAGAAAAAATACAGGTCCCACAGCTAAATTTAAATTTCAGCTGAACATCAAATAATTCTTTTAGTATAAGTATGCTCCAAATGTATTCGTGTATGCAATATTTGGAGTTATTTATACTAAAATAAGAACTCATTGTTTACTTGAAATTCAAGTGTGAAACCCACATGTTTGTGTGTGTTATGTGTGGGGCTCTGTGTTTATAGCCATTTGGGTGTTGTTTGTGTATTTGTGTATATGTATATATGTGATCTGTGTGTATGTGTGTACCTGGGTTCTAGCATACCTAATAAGAATTTTGTTTTAACCATCCAGGCCATGGGGAAAATAGAAATAGAACTCTCCATTTGGAAGAAAAATAAGCAAGCAGATTTTTTTCTCTATTTTTAATTTTGACTCTGAACAAGGTACTACAAAGTGAAAAGGTTGAACAGATTCAACCATTGAAATATTTATCGGCCATCCTAGGAGCGGAGGGTACAAAGGCAAATAATTCACAGAGGGCTCATTCTAGAGAAAGGACATCTGTACAACTGATGAGGTTATGATGTAGTTAATGCCACAATAAACGTGCCAGCCAAGATCCCAATGACTGTGGCTGTACCTTCTAGTTCTTCATGTCTGTAATGACAACAGATATTTCAGCATGATGCTTTTATCACTTGCAATCTTTAAATTATGATTACTGGTAAAAGTATGCATGCTGCTTGACTAAGCACAGATGATCACCCAGGCATCAGCCAAGGGAAGCATCGTTCTATCCAGCAAGTTTGTTTTTGTTTTTTGTTTATTTTTAACACCGTAAGTATTCATGAAAGCCAGGAAAATAACACTGACGCGTGCATTTAAAACATTCCTTACCCTGTCATCCTGGACAGCACACCTTGCTGTTTTAAAGGGCCAGTGCTTCCCCTGCAGGGCATCCAGGCTGAGATCATACCTCTCCCCATCTTTTGTTCATCTACCATTTTCAGGATCTGTCTTCAAAAGGCAATTAGCTGGCTAAGTGAGACATTGTCCATTCTGGCTCGAAACCTGTCTCAAGTGAGCATTCACACCCCTACACAAAGCTGCCTTAATATCATAATTGAGGGATTATGTAGGAGCGTCTGAATCCAACAATATATAGTTAGAAGACAGGCTACAGCAAAGAAATCTCAGTGGTGGCAATTAGACAGAAGTTTATTTCTTACTCATCTAGTAGTCTGAACTCAAGCTGTCTTGTTGGACCCTACTGTCCCAGAAGTATGAGGAGCCTAGTTCTTTCTTCTTGGTGCTCTGTTGCCTTCAATCCATGGCCACAAGCCCACACACAGTCTAAACTGCTGTCTGGCTCTCATCAACATGGCTGCATCCCAAGCGGCAGAAAAAGGGAGAGAAGGTGGGGTGCAGTTCCAATTCCTTTCAAAGGCCATACCTGGAATTTGCATGGATTACTCCTCACCTATATCCACAGGTGAACTGTGGCCAGTGAAGTGAAGTGAAAGTCGCTCAGTCATGTCTGACTCTTTGTGACCCCATGGACTATGCAGTCCATGGAATTCTCCAGGCCAGAATACTGGAGTAGGTAACCTTTCCCTTCTCCAGGGGATCTACCCTCCCCAGGGATCGAACCCAGGTCTCCCTCATTGCAGACAGATTCTTCACCAGCTGAGCCACAAGGGAAGCCCAATTGTGGCCAGACTTGACTTCAAAAGAGTCCAGAAATGTGATTTTCATCTGAAGATATCCCAGGGCCTCTATCATTATGGAGGAAAGAAGAGTGGATATTGGAGTCCTCTTTGTCCAAAGAATATTTGCCTTGAAGTATTTATGAGGACTAAGGGCAAAGAGCTCACAGAAGACACTAGTCTGCTTATAGCCAGCAGGACCAAGAACCAATACCGAGCATCCACTGTGTTCCAGACTCTGTGAGAATCATTTAGTTGATGTTATTTTCCATAATCCTGATAGGCAAAGAGCCTGAGAGGTGAAGCAGCTTGCCCACTCATAACTATGGTGCTGAAGGGGGCATTTGGATTCAGGAACTTTCCCACCAGTCATCCTGACTTCTATAACCTGCTGTGACTAAATGAATCCCTTGACTGTGTGCTGGATTGTTGATTGTCAACTCAGCATTGTTGCCATCCCCATCTAGGTCTGCTCTGCACTGCAGAAGCCAAGCAAGAACTACATTTCCCAGAATGCCATTCCCTTCGAGATCCAGGTTAGAGCAGCTGTGAGAGACCTTTGGAAGAAAGAGGAGAAGCAGAGACGTTTATCCTGCAGTGGTGGTTGTGTCTAGACACCAGGGCAGATGAGGAATTTCCGGCTTCAGTATTTCATGCTTAGATCTTTGGCTAGAGGTTTCTCTGACCTTTGCACCCTGGCTCTTCCAAAGGTTACATAAATCCCTGATTAGTATGTAAAACTTTTTATATCCAGAGCACACAGACTGATCCCTCATGGGCAAAGAATGTAAGATCAGGAGATCAGGCAGAGTCCTTTCTTTATGGCAGAAAGAACAGTAAAAATGGTACCAAATGAACTGGATTTATTTTTTATTTTTATTGAGGTAACATTGACTTACTATGTTTTAATAATTTTCACGTGTATAACATTCTATTTCTATTCTATATATTCCATAATTTGCTCACCACCCAAAATTTATTTTCCATCTGTCACCATACAGTTGATCCATTTACCCATTTCAACCTCCCTCTCCACCCCTTCCCCTTTGGTAAGCACTACTCTGTTCTATGTATCTATGTGTTGGTTTGGTTTGCTCATTTACTTTATTTTTTGTTTGTTTGTTTTTAACATTTTTTATATTCCACATATGAGTGGATGAACTGGATTTAAATCCTAGCTTTCTTACCAAGCATGCCCTTAGGCACATCTCTTAAACTATGTGAGCCTCAACATTTTTTATTTATCAAATGGGAATAACAAAATCACTGGAAGGATTACATGTGATGAAATATTAAACAGCTATTAACACAACATGAGAGCAAAATGGTATCATTGTTATTACTGGTAGTAATAATAACCAAACATATTATAAACATGATTTTATTTAATCCAAAACTACCCTTGTTACTATTATTATCCTTATTTTACAGATGGGAAAACTAAAAAATAGAGGACTGAATTAACTTGAAATAATCACCCTGATAATTCCTGATAAGTTCCTGATAAGGCACGAATTGGACCCAACCTCTCTAGTTCTAGGGCTCACACTCTTAACACTATGCATTGTGGTTCCTGTTAATACACATTTCAACTAGCTTGTTCATTTTGCTCCTCAACAAACAGCTTACCAGGGTTGCCAACAAGTGCAAAGATGAGAGAAAAACTTATAGGCAGCCGTATGTATGGAAGTGAAGTGAAGTCGCTCCATCGTGTCCGACTCTTTGCGACCCCATGGACTGTAACCTACCAAGCTCCTCCATCCATGGGATTCTCTAGGCAAGAATACTGGAGTGGGTTGCCATTTCCTTCTCCAGGGGATCTTCCCGACCCAGGGATTGAACCCAGTTCTCCCACATTGTAGGCAGAGGCTTTACCATCTGAGCCACCAGGGAAGTCTAACCTCCTAATAATTTCAAGAACTCAAGACAAAATTTGTCTAGCTGGTGAGGTGCCTGAGTCCTTGGGTATTTAAAAAAAAAATTTCTCAAAGACATCTAACTCAAAGGCAGTATTTCTCAACCTGGGGTGACTATACCTTCCAGGTAACATTTGTCAATATCTGAAATCATTGTCACAACTGGGGATTGGGTTCTAATGATACCTAGAGTGATTGCAGCCATGAAATTAAGAGACATTTACTCCTTGGAAGGAAAGTTATGACCAACGTAGACAGCATATTAAAAAGCAGAGACATTACTTTGCAAACAAAGGTCCATCTAGTCAAGGCTATGGTTTTTCCAGTGGTCATGTATGGATGTGAGAGTTGGACTATAAAGAAAGTATCAAAAGAATTGATGCTTTTGAACTATGGTGTTGGAGAAGACTCTTGAGAGTCCCGTGGACTGCAAGGAGATCCAACCAGTCCATCCTAAAGATCAGTCCTGGGTGGTCATTTGTGGGACTGATGTTGAAGCTGAAACTCCAATACTTGGCCACCTGATGCAAAGAGCTGACTCATTTGAAAAGATCCTGATGCTGGGAAAGATTGAGGGCAGGAGGAGAAAGGGACGACAGAGGATGAGACGGTTGGATGGCATCACCAACTCAATGGACATGGGTTTAGGTAGACTCCGGGAGTTGGTGATGGACAGGAAGGCCTGGCATGCTGCAGTTCATGGGGTCACAAAGAGTCGGACACAAATAAGTGACTGAACTGAACTGAACTGAGAGGGTAAAGACCAGGATGATGATAAGCACTTTACAATTCACAGGACAGCCCTTCTCCCCATGCCCCACAAAGAATTATCTGGCCTTGCTCAATAGCGTTGAAAACCAGCACTTTAGGAGGTGTTATGAGACTTTCAGCTCCTGAAATGGGTTAAATGAGACATTCTCTACTACTGTGTTGTTTAATAAGGCGGTCACTTTCTGTGTGTGTCTAAAGTAAAGAAAAATTAAAGTAAATTAAAATTTGATTCCTCAGTTGCACTAGCCACATTTCAAGTGCTCAAATTTATGACTGATGGTCACTATACCAGACAGTATCAGTTTATAGAAAATTTCCATCATCTCAGAAAGTTCTTTTGAATAATGCTGCTGCAAGATCTTCTTTTACTCTGAAATTCTACTAAATATCTCAAGCTGTAGTTCCTTGCATGTTATGAGAAACAAAACATTCAAATGGTGATTTTAATAACAGATAAAACAGGACATGTTTATTCACATCATAAAATTATTCTTTTAAATATGAATATTTCTAATATACTTGATGGCTTTTGTCCTTGTTAAGAATCTGATTTACATTTTTATAAGATCATTAAAACAGGGAAGAAAGTAGAAACTTAAACCTAGAATTAGCAATGCCACTACCAACTGAAGCTCAAGGGAAGGTCTTGAGGCAGCTCTGAAATTACAACCTAAACCAAAGATGTTTATGAAGTTGTAGAATTTTTTTTTAGTTTAAAATTTTTTGGTTTGGAATTACATAATAGTTTTTAGGGACCACAAAGTTCTTAAAGAATCTAGTGAAATACACTGATCCTCTCTTCCCAAGGGGGTCCGTGAATACACAGATACAGATATTACAGGTACAGTTGCCTATACAATCATGCAATCAGTGACTTCCCAAAGCCCAAGGAAACCCTCTGTTTCCCAGCTAATCCTCGCCCATCACCCTTATTTCACAGATGAGGACAATGAGGTTCTGAGAAATTAAGTGACTTGCCCAAGTTTACACAGTGGCAGAAGATGGACATTTCCTGAATCAGAAGATGGACATTCTAATTCTCAAGCTTCACACATTAATTAAGAAAGACCAGTTTACATTCAGTATCAAAGTAATTAATCGACTGTGTGATATAAGATACGCTTGTACTATCTAAATTCTTTTGCTTGGCTTCTATGAAGGAAAGGGAGGAAGGCAGTGTTTAAAATACAAAGGAATGGGCTCTAAAACTACCAGAGGGTTCAGCTCAGTTCAGTAGCTCAGTCATGTCCGACTCTTTGCGACCCCACAGACTGGAGCACACCAGGCTTCCCTGTCCATCACCAACACCTGGAGCTTGCTCAAACTCATGTCCATTGAGTCAGTGATGCCATCCAACCATCTCATCATTTGTCGTCCCATTCTCCTCCTGCCAGAGGGTAGAAGAGAGAAATGCAAGTCCGTTTACTATTCCACAGACTGGATTGTGTGGGCTCCCCTGATAGCTCAGTTGGTTAAGAATCCGCCTACAATGCAGGAGACCCCGAGTTTGATTCCTGGATTGGGAAGACCCGCTGGAGAAGGGATAGGCTACCCACTTCAGTATTCTTGGGCTTCCCTAATGGCTCAGCTGGTAAAGAATCCACCTGCAATGAGGGAGACCTGGATTCAATCCCTGGGTTGGGAAGATCCCCTGGAGAAGGGAAAGGCTACCCACTCCAGTATTCTGCATGGAGAATTCCATGGACTGTATAGTCCATGGGGTCACAAAGAGTCAGACATGACTAAGAGACTTTCCCTTTCATGTACTGAATTGTGTAGCTCTGGATGAAGAAGCATATTCCTTAATTTCTGATGTAGGATTTTATCAGCAGCCTTCTCCTTTGAGAATCCATTGCCTTTCTCCACACAACACATTCCCAGTAGTAATATGAACTCCCACCCAAATGCCTCCATCTTTCTCATCAAGTCTTCAGGAAGCAGAGTTTGTGAATTCCCCTTTGAATAGCTCATTAAGTTATTTGCTTTTGTTCCTGCCTCCAGTCTCCTGTGTTCTGCGTCCTTATTTGTGCTTTTTCTTTAAAGCCAACAAAGAGCTTAGAAAACTCCCTTATGTAAAATTCCAAAATTCAATTGTGTATTTTGTTTCTCGGCTTAATTATAAGAACTTGTGCCTGCTCCATACTTACAGCTTTTCAAAGCGTGCTATTATGTAGAATGGCAAACAGAAGCAAAAGGTAGCAAACCTCATTGAAGTCTAATCCACACAGAGCTGTCCCTATTGAAATATTGTAAATAGATACAATATTCAAGCAAAAAGAAATTGCCTCTAGATCTATGCCCAATAGATCTACTTACAAATCCCAAACAAAGCTTAATGTGTCAAGTACACTTAGCCCAATGTCTGGACCATAACAATGAGTTAAAAAAAATTTGTTGAGTGAATACACTATTTCCATCTCCCCCCTTGGCATTCACATTCTGCTCTCCATCCTCTCCTGCCTGTCTCTGTCCTGACACCCGTGGAATGCGTTATCCAGGCATTTTTGCTGCATGCCTAAAATACTGGCAGACGGAAAGACAGACACACTAAGAACCTCTTCCCACTCCCCTCTCCTTCTGCACTTTGCTTCCGGTGTGGCTCTCCTCCCCCTACAACCACAGCTCCCACGAGGCGGTTCTTCTTCCACGGCACTAGCTCTCACTGGGTTTCAGAAACGTTATTTCCTCCTTGTGACCCTTTAGGTCTAAGGCCAATAACAGTTTCTGACATTATTATTTCCGGCCTGTCTCCACACCCATTTTGGTTTCTTCAGCTCTGCCCACATCTTAGCAAACCATTTTGTGTTTATCAATTTGGGCTGCTACACAACAAAACATCGTAAACTGGGTGGCTTAGGGAGAAATTTCTTTCTCACTAGATTTCTGGAGGCTAGGAAGTCTAAGATCAAAGCATCAGCAGATTCCGTGGTGAGAGCCCACTTCCTAGATGGCCATTTTGGTTTTGTTATAACTTTATATGGTGGAAGGGATGAGGGAATCTCTCTTAGTTATAAGAGCCCTAATCTCATTCATGATTTTCTTACCTCCAAAGGCCTCCTGCTCCTAATGCCACCACCTTGAGGGTTAGGATTTCAACATCTGTTTAGGGTGATGCAAACATTCAGCCCATAGCACCATCTCTTCATTAAACTGCTCAGTTGAACCAGGCATTTTCGACATGTTGGTATTGAGAAAGTTGGTATTGTGTGAATTCTGACGCATTTTCGACATGTTGTAGGAGTGATGCGGACTTTCTTGAGTTTTACACATTCATAAGTGAATGGTCTGTATCTCGTGCCTTTGTTGGTTTCCTGTGAGCTGTAGTTTCTGGGAAATGAGCAGCTCTCATTCCTGTAACTCTTGTAACCCAGTCATTCGTGTGCCTCCTTCATGAGGATCCAGTGCGGCTGTGGTGCTGTTATCCCTCTGATAGGAACTCTAACTCAGTGTAAAGCCCCAAGATCTGTTACTTATTTTTATTTTATATTGTACTATATTTTATTTATAGTCTTGTGTTTGTTTCAGGTGTATAGCAAAGTGATAGTCATATATATATATATATATATGAATTAACAAAAGCAGTTCCCATCTGGGAGTTCGTGGTTTATAATATAAATGGCATTATTTTGAGAGAGGGATAACTTAGGTAAGGCATTGGGTTTTTTTTCTTTTTGCAGCTTGAGGCAGTTGTAAAATAACTTAATGTAGCTTTTTGCAACTGTGTATTCTATAGTATTTTTTTCATTTGGTGATATTTTAACTGTTAATATTTATGGCATTGTGCTTTGTACCATTTATTAAATTTTATATAAAAAAAAAGAACCAGGCAAGTTAAATTTTGTTTTTCATTATTTTGACAAATGAAGCAGCTAGATAAATGAAAAGAACTAGAAAACCAACTTAAAGTAATTTTGAATGTATAATTTTTAACATTAAGTAATAAATCTATAAATATAAAAATCACTTCCCCAAATATGAAAATCTCAGCAATTGAGATCTGACTTAAATATGTTTCAATATACAAAAATTTGCATTCATGTTTATATAATGTATATCAGGGTCAGTTAAAGTAACTGAGAAAATTGATCTAGGTGTCAAAAAAAACCAGCATTAATAAATGATAATGGGCATTATAGAAAGGAAGTGTGCTACATGTGTGTATGTATTTGTACTATAATCAGTCCTTGTTGTTGTTATTTAGTTGCTAAGTCATGTTCGACTCTTTCGTGACCCCATGGACTGTAGCCCACCAGGCTCCTCTGTCCACGGGATTTCTCAGGCAAGAATACTGGAGTGAGCTGCCATTCCCTTGTGCAGGGGCTACTTCCCATTCAGGGATCAAACCCACGTCTCCTGCATCGGCAGGTGGATTCTTTAGCACTGAGCCACCAGAGAAGCCCATAAGCAGTCCTAACCAATCATAAAATTTATGCAGCCCGATCCATTATCGACAGTCCAATTTCTGACTTATTATAGAACGGAATCTTATCACTACATGGACTGAGAGAGGTAGAGTCCAAGTGGAGCTCAACATAGACAAGCATGAGTTGATTTCAGGTTACAGGTATGAGCAATTGGGAGGCACCTCATAAACAAAGGCCTAGTCATCTTAAGTCATCAGGAACATGGCTTGAATTGCTTTAGTGGAAGAGGCAGGTTGAAAGCCAGTGTCATGTGCAAAGTTAGGGTGGGTAGGTGGCAGCCTGGAGACACTAGTCCAACTCTGAATTAATGCAGTCTTTCTTTTCTCCCATACACACTCTCTAGCAAGGTGGCACTTGCTCTGTTTCTCTGTTACTCTCTCTTATTATAATACATTCTAATTATGTTACTTATTTTAAGAAGTAATAAATAGTCAGTAAAGAAACAATACCACAGAAATAAAGATAAGCAAAAGGAAAATAAAACATAAAATGACCCATAATATTTCCATCCTAAGATAACCAGTTTATACACTAAAAGACTAAATCCTTCAGTAGATGCTGATTGATGGCTAGCTAAGTGAATAGGTAGATATTTCCTAGCAAAAACTAATCAAATGTAGATGGCTTATAACTTGCTGTTTTCACTTAATAATATGTTTTAATATCTTTCCAAGTTTATTGCCCATCCTTTCACAGCAGTGTTTTTGTAGCTGAAAAATATACTGTAGTGTGAATTTGCCATTGTTGGCTTACCCAGTTCCCAATTGTTGGACATTTAGATTCTTTCCAATACTCCCCCATTTTAAACAATGCTGTAAAAGATAATCCTTGTAATTACTTGCTACTGTTATCTGAAATTTCCAGTGTAAGGGCAATTGGTTAACCTTGTTACCTCTGAGGTATGATAGTGATTACAGCAAGATGCAATAATCAAAGATTAAGCTCAGTTTTGAAGGGATAGAATCTATATATTCAATCTAGTGTCACTTCTGGAACCTAGGTCCGGTCAGCTACCAAAACCTTTTCCCCACACATTGCAATATTGACAGGGTAATCTTGAGGCACTAGTTAATATTTTATTCAACATTACTTTTTTCTAATGAATACACAGCAATAAAATTAAAGGAGACATGCATTCTTTTCTTTTCTTTTTTTTTTTTATTTCTAAAAAAGAATTTTATTAAAAAAGCACAAATGCAAAGAAATGAACAGAGGAAAATGTATGCGTCGAACCTGGACTGGTCACTTATGATAATATACATGCTACAATTCCATTCTCCCCAATCATTCCACCTTCACCCTCTCCCACAGAGTCCCAAAGACTGTTCTAAATGCCTATGTCTCTTTTGCAGTCTCTTATACAGGGTTCAGGTTACCATTTTTCTAAATTCCATATATATGCGTTAATATACAGTATTGATGTTCTTCTTTCTGGCTTACTTCACTCTGTATAATTGGCTCCAATTTCATCCACCTCATTAAAACTGATTCAAATGCATTCTTTTTGATGGCTGAGAAATACTCCATTGTGTATATGTACCAAAGCTTTCTTATCCATTCATCTGCAGATGGACATCTAGGTTGCTTCCATGTCCTGGCTATTATAAACAGTGCTGCAATGAACATTGGAGTACATGTGTCTCTTTCAATTCTGGTTTCCTCGGTATGTATGCCCAGGAGTGCGATCGCTGGATCATATGGCAGTTCTATTTCCAGTTTTCTGAGGAATCTCCACACTGTTCTCCATAGTGGCTGTACTAGTTTGCATTCCCACCAACAGTGTAAGAGGGTTCCCTTCTCTCCACACCCTCTCCAGCACTTATTGTATGTAGACTTTTGGATAGCAGCCATTCTGACTGGTGTGAAATGGTATCTCATTGTGGTTTTGATTTGCATTTCTCTGATGATGAGGGATGTTGAGCATTTTTTCATGTGTTTATTAGCCATCTTTATGTCTTCTTTGGAGAAATGTCTGTTTAGTTCTTTGGCCCATTTTTTGATTGGGTCACTTAGTTTTCTGGAATTAAGCTGCAGGAGCTGCTTGTATAATTTGGAGATTAATCCTTTATCAGTTGCTTCATTTGCTATTATTTTCTCCCATTCTGAAGGCTGTCTTCTCACCTTGCTTAGAGTTTCCTTTGCTGTGCAGAAGCTTTTGATTTTAATTAGGTCCCATTTGTTTATTTTTGCTTTTATTTCAAATATTCTGGGAGGTGGGTCTTGGAGGATCCTGCTGTGATTTATGTCGGAGAGTGTTTTGCCTACGTTCTCCTCTAGGAGTTTTATAGTTTCTGGTCTTACATTTAGATCTTTAATCCATTTTGAGTTTATTTTTTGTATGGTGTTAGGAAGTGTTCTAGTTTCATTCTTTTACAAGTGGCTGACCAGTTTTCCCAGCACCACTTGTTAAAGAGACTGTCTTTTCTCCATTTTATATTCTTGCCTCCTTTGTCGAAGATAAGGTGTCCATAGGAGCGTGGGTTTATCTCTGGGCTTTCTATTTTGTTCCATTGATCTATATTTCTGTCTTTATGCCAGTACCATACTGTCTTGATGACTGTGGCTTTGTAATAGAGCCTGAAGTCCGGCAGGTTAATTCCCCCAGTTCCATTCTTCTTCCTCAAGATTGCTTTGGCTATTCGAGGTTTTTTGTATTTCCATACAAATTGTGAGATTATTTGTTCTAGTTCTGTGAAAAATATTGTTGGTAGCTTGATAGGGATTGCATTGAATGTATAAATTACTTTGGGTAGTATACTCATTTTTACAATATTTATTCTTCCAATCCACGAACACGGTATATTTCTCCATCTATTCGTGTCCTCTTTGATTACTTTCACTAGTGTTTTATAGTTTTCTATGTACAAGTCTTTTGTTTCCTTAGGTAGATATATTCCTAAGTATTTAATTGTTTTCATTGCAACAGTGAATGGAATAGTTTCCTTAATTTCTCTTTCTATTTTCTCATTATTAGTGTATAAGAATGCAAGGGATTTCTGTGTGTTGATTTTATATCCTGCAACTTTACTGTAATCATTGATTAGCTCTAGTAGTTTTCTGGTAGAGTCTTTAGGGTTTTCTGTGTAGAGGATCATGTCATCAGCGAACAGTGAAAGCTTTACTTCTTCTTTTCCAATTTGTATTCCTTTTATGTCTTTTTCTGCTCTGATTGCTGTGGCCAAAACTTCCAGAACTATGTTGAATAGTAGTGGTGAGAGTGGGCACCCTTGTCTTGTTCCTGACTTTAGGGGAAATGCTTTCAGTTTTCAGATAATGTTTGCTGTGGGTTTGTCATATATAGCTTTTATTATGTTGAGGTATGTCCCTTCAATTCCCACTTTCTGGAGGGTTTTTATCAAAAATGGATGTTGAATTTTGTCGAAGGCTTTCTCTGCATCTATTGAGATAATCATATGATTTTTATTTTTCAGTTTGTTAATGTGGTGTATTACGTTGATTGATTTGCGGATATTGAAGAATCCTTGCATTCCTGGGATAAAGCCCACTTGGTCATGATGTATGATCTTCTTAATGTGTTGTTGGATTCTGATTGCTAGAATTTTGTTAAGGATTTTTGCATCTATGTTCATCAGTGATATTGGCCTATAGTTTTCTTTTTTTGTGGGGTCTTTACCAGGTTTTGGGATTAGGGTGATGGTGGCCTCATAGAATGAGTTTGGAAGTTTCCCTTCCTCAGCAATTTTCTGGAAGAGTTTGAGTAGAATAGGTGTTAGCTCTTCTCTAAATTTTTGGTAGAATTCAGCTGTGAAGCCGTCTGGACCTGGGCTTTTGTTTGCTGGGAGATTTTTGATTACAGTTTCAATTTCCGTGCTTCTGATGGGTTTGTTCAGATTTTCTATTTCTTCCTGGTTCAGTTTTGGAAAGTTGTACTTTTCTAGGAATTTGTCCATTTCTTCCAGGTTATTCATTTTATTGCCATATAATTGCTGATAGTATTCTCTAATAATCCTTTGTATTTCTGTGTTGTCAGTTGTGATCTCTCCATTTTCATTTCTAATTTTATTGATTTGGTTCTTCTCCCTTTGTTTCTTGATGAGTCTAGCTAGTGGTTTGTCAATTTTATTCACCTTCTCAAAGAACCAGCTTTTGGCTTTGTTGATTTTTGCTATGGTCTCTTTTGTTTCTTTTGCATTTATCTCTGCCCTAATTTTTATGATTTCTTTCCTTCTACTGACCCTGGGGTTCTTCATTTCTTCCTTTTCTAGTTGCTTTAGATGTAGAGTTAGGTTATTTAGTTGACTTTTTTCTTGTTTCTTGAGGTGTGCCTGTATTGTTATGAACTTTCCCCTTAGCACTGCTTTTACAGTGTCCCAGAGGTTTTGGGTTGTTGTGTTTTCATTTTCATTCATTTCTATGCATATTTTGATGTCTCTTTTGATTTCTTCTATGATTTGTTCATTATTCAGCAGCGTGTTGTTCAGTCTCCATTCTTTTCTAATTCTCCCCACATCCACATCTATGAACTATGTGTAAGACACTTCACAAATTGGCATTTGAATGCATATGTATATACCTGAATGTCTCCATTGGGTGGCTCATGCTGTCTTTACTGTTTCCATCAAAAGAATTCATAGGTCACGACGTGTTTTGTACTGCTTACCCCACTATGCTGATTACAACCTAGCAAGTCATAGATTCACTATAGATGGTGCAAAGACCCCATCTAAAGCTGGCCTAAGGCTCAAAGAGCAGCTTGACTAACTTTTCTGCTGGCGGGGAGCCTGCCTTTTACAGAATGATTATCAGATTGGCTGAAACTTTTGTTCTGTGGATTTCAATGCAAAATAACTAGAGGCTCATCTATTAAAAAAAAAAAAAACTTCTTAGCACTCTTTGTATACCTAATGCCAGGGGAAGTGCTCAGGTTTAAGTAGTAAGCAAAAGTGAAAGGTTCCTCCAGGCTTCACACAGGCTCTTACCCAAATGCAGACTGTCGGGGATGTAGCAGGTACTCAACAAATTAAATGAATTAACACATGTCAAGCCCTTGGACTGCAAGGAGATCCAACCAGTCCATTCTAAAGGAGATCAGTCCTTCATTGGAAGGACTGATGCTAAAGCTGAAACTCCAATACTTTGGCCACCTCATGCAAAGAGTTGACTCACTAGAAAAGACTCTGATGCTGGGAGGGATTGGGGGCAGGAGGAGAAGAGGAGGACAGAGAATGAAATGGCTGGATGGCATCACCAACTCTGTGGACATGAGTTTGAGTGAACTCCGGGAGTTGGTGATGGACAGGGAGGTCTGGCGTGCTGTGATTCATGGGGTCGCAGAGAGTCAGACACGACTGAGCAACTGAACTGAACTGAACTGAAGCACTTAGGACAGAGCTTGGCACATAGTAGGTGCTGTGTAAGTGGTGTTAAGAGTGCTAGATAAGTAGTAGCAGTAGCATCTATGGCAATAGTATTATTTGTGGAATAAATGGGTGAAGAAAGGAAACCCAGAGAAGCAGGTAGTGAACAGAAACTACAAAGCTGAAGATACTGAGGCAGACAGATCTGTAGAGAAGTTAGATGGAAGCAGCAGAAATGTAGACAGAGAATGAAAACGGGACAGAAGTTGAACCATGAAGATAGAAAATAAGCAATATATATAAGAAAACCAGAGTAACAATATTGATATCAGGGGAAAGAAATTGCAAAACAGAAATGATTACTGGAAGTGCTAAAAAGAAGCACTTCAAAATGATAACAGTGCAATTCATTAGGAAGACAAAGCAATCATAATTGTTTGTGTCTAATAAGAGAGCTTCAAAATACATGAAACAAAAATTTACAGACATTTATCCTGCTGACATTGTCTGATATGAATCATTCAAGAAATATAGAAACCCAAACAACTGAAGCCCACTTCCAAATTTGTGGGAATGAGGAAACTGAGCAAGGGAGATTTTGTAACGACCAAGATCACAAGACTAGCAGGTAATAGGTGTCATATACCAGAGCATATTTAGCAAATGCTACCAACAAGTTTGAGGCTTCCCTGGTAGCTCAAACACTAAAGAATCCACCTGCAATGCACAGAACTGTGTTTGATCCCTGGGTCTGGAAGATACCCTGGAAAAGGGAACGGCTACTCTCTCCAGTATTTTTTCCAGCAGAATTCCATAGACAGAGGAGCCTGGCAGGCTACAGTCCAAGGGGTTGCAAAGAGTCTGACAGGATTGACCAACGAACACTTTTTCACTGACAAGTTTGCCACCAAAGAATATTGAGGAATGAAATCTAGACTATATTTGGTCAAAAAAAAAAAATCCTCTGCCACAAAATTTAATAGCTTAGATCCTCGTTTGGTGATCTCATGAAACAAAGAAATTTAATCCAGGCACCCCACCCCACCCAAAAAAATAAACGTTAGTAAAAGTGATTTCCCCAAATCCAAGTGTGCTTGTTAACAAGGCTCTGGAAAACACTGCAGCGCGGACTTGTTTCTACTCACTCCTCTTTCCATGCAAAGTGCTTTTACTCACCTCAGTTCATTCTCAAAAGAAGCTCCATCTCTCTGAAGTTCCCTTTCACTGCTTTTATAAGTATTTATTTAGGCTTGTCTTCTCCATTTGATAGTGAACTCTGTGAGGGAGTGAAAGAAGAAAGAAAATCAGCATTTGAATATGTACCTGTGATGAATTCAGCACTGTTGTGGGAAATTAACAAACATCATTTGGGTAGGCAGGAACCAAGTCCAAATTCATCTTTGTAGACTCAATGCTTTATAGACTCAGTACAACGCTGTACTGCATGGTTTTGCAGTCTGTAGGCAAACGCAAATTGCTTCTTTGTTTTTTGGACTCTGATGCACTTTGTTGCATGCAAGCATATTTGTATTTTGAAAATCATATATTAATCAGCTTGGTTCCATAAGGCAAAGTCCAAAAGTAACAGATGATTGATATAATGCAAAAGACACAGTGAAGATACTAAAATGAAATTAGGGTGTAGAAACCTAAAAGCTCCTCAGAGAAATGCTTAGACAGCAAAGTGAAACTTGGTGAGTTAGGAAAGCACAAAAGGATACCACTGGCAGAAAAACAGCCAAGTCAGAGAGGGCACATCATTAAGATGATTTAGTACAGAATTCACTTTGGGAGAAAACACATGCAGGGAGGAGAAGAATGGAAAAAAGCAAACTGACATTCCAATTCATCTCTTTGCTGTTAAGATACTTCTGGTTGTACCTGCAGGGAATTAATTACATTTCAGAGTAATACTTAGACTCAACTCATATTGTAACCTTGCCTTGTGGTTAAATTGACTAGGCCATGAAGACTCCCTAATTATACAAATTTTGGTTTATGTCTTGCCACTAGTCCTAACTTTCAAAACCAGAAATAAATCCTTAGATCCTGGATGGGATCTCACCATTCTTGGTTTACTATTTTCCACCTTTATATTGACAGTTGATTTCCACTCTAGCATTTTCTCTAAAGGGTCTCAAATGAGGGGGAAATGGATTGGTTTATTGCTCTGGGTCTGTCTTTTCTTGCTGAATTGATTTCTTCCGTTTTGCTTTCTCTCTGTCCTTCTAATCATTTTGATTCATTAATTACTCTTTGGTCATATTTATCTTCAATTTTTCCCTCTCCTGGATCTTCCACATTAAAAAAAAAGGCTCCCACCCTATATGTCTTCATCCATTCAAAGCCAAATGTCTTGGAGAATCGTCTGTTTTTATCCCCAATTCTCCACCCTCTTCTGTATCAACATTCCACTGAAACCCTTCTCACCAAACTGATCAATGACCTCCCAAGGCCATGACTTCTTTGCAGAATTCAACAATTTAGCACATCTTCAGTTTTTAAGCTCTCCTATATTTGCTTCCACAAACTGCCGTCTCCAGGTTTTCCTGCTGCTATACTTGAAGAACTTTCTCAGTTTTCCTACTAGAGTGCTTTTTCTCCATGTTGCCTCCTTAAACGTATCTGTTCTGCAAAGTTCTATCTCTGGGTCTTTGCCCACTTAATCCTTTCTCCTTGAGAAATCTTGTTCATTCCCACGATTTGGATGACCACTCATACATTGGGCACAGTAACATCAGTATCTTCAGGGCAAATCATTCTCTTGAATTTCAAAAAACAAATCTAACTGCCTCATTTTATTTCTTTTCTTTCCAAATTTATTTCTCCATTTAGTTATATATCTGGGTGAACGCCACTTCCATTCACTCAGACAGAAATTTTAGAATTATCTTTAATTCCTTGTTCTCACCAAATTTTCACAGTAAGGCAATCACCAAGCCTAGTCGATTCCCCCAAATAGCTCTCAATTCCATCTCTTATTTTCTTTCCTTATCATTTCTGCCCTAGGTAACTACTAAATACATCCTAAATGGAATTCCTATATCTTTCTCTTGTCTTTGTCCAGTTTACTGTCCTTGCTTATACAGGAATTTGCATTTTTGAGATTAAATCTGTCATTCATTAATGCAGGGGTACCCAACCTCCAGAATCAAATGCCTGATGATCTGAGGTGGAGCTGATGTAATAATAATAGAAATAAAGTGCACAATAAATGTAATACACTTGAATCATTCCAAAACCAGCCTCCTCAATTTCCATGGAAAAATTTGACAAGTTTGGGGACTGCTGTTAATGATACCCCACTGGTTTCGGGGTAAAGTTTAAATGCTTTCACATGGCCATCAATGTCCTCCTAGCCCAGCCCTGTCTTCCTTTCATGCTGCAGCAGATGGTTTGTTGTCTCCCATAACCAATCTCCTCTTGATTCCTGGCACTCTCCAGCTAACAACTATATTTCCAATGAGGATAGGTATAGCCATGGAATGAAGTTTGTGTCTTACTTGTTTAAAAGAAAATTGCTTGCCCCAGACATCCTTGCATTCTGTCTCCTTAAGCTAGAACCAGACATGTCTGTGACCCATCTTCAACTGTGCAAAGGCAAAGGGATGATGAGATGGTTCCCATATAGCAAAACTACCCATCAACCTAGGCTAGCAAGATAGCCATGTGAGAAGGAAATAAAAATCCATATTATTTGGGGTGTTGTATTGTGGGAGATGCCCTGGTGGCTTAGCAATAAAGAACCCACCTGCCAGTGCATGCCAATTCAAGAGATAGGGGTTTGACCCCCTGGGTTAGGAAGATCCCCTGGAGAAGGAAATGGCAACACACTCCAGAATTCTTACCTGGGAAATCCCATGGAGAGAAGAGCCTGGCGGGCTACACTCCATGGGGTTGCAAAGAGTTGAACATGACTTAGTGACTAAACAACAACAATTGTGGGGTCTTTTACTGCTTTATCTTAGCCTTTCTCTAACTAGCTAAATGCCTTCTCCTCGGGCAGTGTTGTTTCAAGCCACTAAAGTTGTGGTAATCTGTTGCAGAAGAAATTGGAAACTAATAGAAGTAGTATTATCAGCTGAATGAACTTGGACAAAATATTTAATCTCCCTAAACCTTGGTCTCCTCTTGTAAAGTAGGGATAACATTCTTTCTGTGATTTTGAGGACTGAATTATATACTATATCAAAAGATGTTGGCAGAGTGCTTGGCACATAGTAAGCACTCTGTAAACAGTAGTAATCACTATTAATAATATTCTCATTGTTATTATTGTTCATGATTTGCCTAGTACTTCTGATTGGAGAGGAAGGAAGAGACAGAGGCAAAAAAGACAAAACAATAAACATCTCTCTCGGAAATCTTCAGGCATATTTGGTTTAGCTCTGTTGTGAACTGTCTTTTAAACTCACAATGTACTTCGTTTCCTTCTGCTTTCTCTCTCTTGCTTTAGGTATTAAGATCTATTTTAAATTTAGTCATTTCAAAGTCCCCTTGGCATCGTGTAAATGTCACACCATTAAATATATATTCAGTGAGTGCTCAAGCGCGCTGGCTTCCCTGCCAAGAAATGGAGTCCTGTAGGTGGGCAGGTGCGGGAATGACAGACACATGCTGTCGTAGACCCTACTGTCCTTACTCACCAAGACCACGTGTACTGAGCTCCCAATCTGGATGTGTGGTCTGACAAATGCATCTTCTCCCGAGTTTTAATTTATTTTTATGAAAGGCTTACACTGGTATTAAATCACATGAAGTTTAGTGGATAATCTTCGTTGCAAAGAATAAAACCTCAAGTGAAAATTCAAAGAAAATATATATCAGTTTTTATAATTTTGACATTTGAATTATCTATGCCAATCTGGAATGCAAGGTTTGTTTGACATCTGTGGGTTTTTTGTTTTTGTTTTGCTTTGCTCTTGAACATCCCCTTCCCTACGTTTTCCCTCTGAGCCCTGCTTCTCCTGTTCTAATCAACTGACTCCAATGAGCTGCCAGACACAAAACCTCAGCTTCTGGTTGGTTGAATAGACACGTGGTACTCACCTGACCAATCACAATACCCCACTCCCTGGCCAGTGATTGGCCCCATGATTAAGCACATGACCCTAATGGAGCTAATCTCATACTGACAGATGAAGAGCACAACTCTCTCTTTACTCTTGAGTAGCCAGGGGTGGCTGTCTCACATAGATGCTGTGCCTGCCATACTTGCTACCACAAAAAGGAAACATCTGCAGGAAGTGGATGAGGTCAAAGCCCAGAAAGAGGCAGGATGAGAAACAGAAAGGAGGAAAAAACTCTAATGATTATATTTGTGAGCCCTCAGACCCTGCACTGCCTGTCACCACTTACTCCCCATTCTTCTCTGTACATGAATCAATAAATCTTTTTCGAGTAGGTTTGAAATGGAAGGAGCCCTGGCTAATACAGAGTCATGACAAAGCAATGTTGTCAAAAAGAGACCTCAGAAAATCCAGCCCAAAGGGAGGCAAAACAGGAAAAAGAAGAGAAAAGAGTGGATACAACAAACAGCAAGACAAAGTGAGAAGAGAACCAGAAGAGAACCAGAGCACCAGGGTTTATGTTCCAACTCTGCCATTTACCAATGACCTTGGTAAGCTGTGATCTTGGGTGACAGCATAACATTTCCATTTAACAATCTGCAGAGTGGACAACTCTGATCTCGCTGTCATATAAAACATGATGCACTAAGGGACGCTCACCTGAGATGATAAATGTGAGTGTTCTTTGTAAATGTTAAGTGCTTGCAAATGGCATTTATTACACAGAAAGCAGCACATTTAAAAGACTATGGATTGAAACTGAGACTAGAAAGGTAATGTTAAGCCCAAAGTAGCTGAAGTCTTGAGAGAGGACTAGGAAACTCAGTAAATGGTTGGCTCTTCTATGAGCTATCAAAAGAAATGACAATACTGAATGTCACTGATTAAGTAGAAACATGTGAAAACTCTACGCAAAAACTTGAAAATAATTCTAAGGCTGTGTGTAAGTTAAGAGTGGCAAGAGAGAAGAGAGAACCATTGTGAGTTGCCCGCAATATCTCACCTGCGTACTGACAAGCCCTCACTTGACCCATGAAGCTACACTGCGAGAGTCAGGTATTATTGTCCCAGTTACATATTTGAGGAAAATAAGGCTCAAAGCTTACATTCAAGCCCAAGTGTTCTGATTCTACAACCTAATCACAAGATTATACATTGATAATACATTTGAAGGTAGACTTGGGGTTTAGATAAGGATACGCATAGTTTTCGTTCCAGATTAGAAGAACCAATCAATTAATATTTTAAAGAATCAAAGAATTTATTTATTTAAAATTTTAAAAGGCAATTGTGAATGGTTCTCTGTCAGATTTAAAGACTAATTAGTGCTTTCAGTCATAAATAGGAATATTTGTCTCCTCCTCTGCTTGTCAAGCATTGTAAAGGGTCTGGGATTTTACCCTACTTACAAGTAAATAATTTAGATGGCTACAATTCTATGGATGCTGGCAAAGGATACAAGACTCCCAGTTGGAGACCAAGAACTTTATTACTCATGATGGAAGCAATAGCCAGAGGTTTACATTGGTTTGTGTTGGTTGGTTCTCAACGCTGATAGTCTCCCCACCAAGTCCCACAGGGTGGCAAAGAAAGTTCATGGTGGGTGCCCACACATGCCATGGATTGCATTATGGGAAAGGGACAAGTGGAAGCAAACCTGTTCTTCATCTGGAGGGGATGTTACCTCATCCCTCAAAACTGCCTACAGCAAACACTACTCTCAGAAGTAGCCTAGATAAAGAGCAGCCAGGGCCTTCCATTTTCGGCATACCCAGCAGGAATGTGTAGGGAGGCCCATGGTCCATGGTGAACTGCCCTCCCCAGCACTGAGATCTTCCTTTGACAATACTGAAGTCTTATTCCTACTTATCCTTTCCAACCACAGTTTCATTCCCTTGCTCTGCATTGAAATCTTCCCTTGCACATATTTCTTCAGGCTCTTTTCTCTCTTTTGTTGTGAATATCTCCCACTTTCTCCCCAAAGTTCTTAGAAATACTGTCTTTGCACTGTCACCACTCAGCTACCACACAATGCCTTCTGATGTGTGTCAACTAATCTAGGCTGAATCACCAGAGAAGTCTCCTTCTGGTATTTCCCATCAGTGCAGGCTGCAAAAGACACTGCTTCATGCAAACTGGAGGACTGAGAGAGGAAGTAGCTGTTTTCCCATGTTGTCCCAGTTACCTCAACAAACAAACATGAATCTAGATGCTATGGTGAAGGTATTCTACAGATGTAAGCTACCTCATCAATTGACTTTAAGTTCATCAAAAAGCAGATTATCATGGGTTGGACTGAGTTAATCAGTTGGAAGACCTCTGAAAGAGGACCTAGGCCTTTCCTGAGCTAGAGTTGCAAAGAGCAGCTGGCCCTGCAATTGCTCTCTTTTCCCATTGGATCTTTTTTCCCAACTCCCTAACTGTGAACAGGTTTCAGCTTGGCCCCACAGTGTGTCAGCCTGCTGGAGGTCTTTTCTGCTGGACTGCCTGCCCTATGGACTTTGGGTTGGCTGAGCCAATCAGCACAGCTGTATAATCCAATTCCATATAATAAATATTGAAATATATTAATGAGAATTAACATAATATTATAACAATATCATATAATCATAAACATTAAATTTATTCTCAATGATCATTGACATAATCAGTAAATAACACATTCATATTAACATCTATAACTGACAGATAATTTATAAACAACATATGTGTCCTGCCAGTTTTGCCTCTCTTATTGAATGCTGACTGATATATGTGCCACTTCCTGGAAACTGTTCATTTGTTGAGACAAAGACCTCCTTCCTGTCAAATTCAACAACTTTCTCAGTCCTCATTTGGCGTGACCCCTCTACTAGTCATCACCTCTTTAATGATGATTTCTCCTTTAATGAGGATTTCTCATCACTTCTCCTTTGGCTTTGGAAATATCATTTAGGCTCTCTTCCCAGTCTCTCTCTCTCTCTTTTCCTATTTTTCTGATTCCTCTGGTTCTTTTAACTTTGGTCATTTTCCTAAGATAATTCATGCTATGTATTGTATCTCTTCTTTTTCTCATACAGGCAGTCTTCAGTCCTCAAAGCCTTGACTATATTCAATGCTGTATCTCAAATATGTATCTCTCATTTTCATCATCTTGGAGTCCTATTAGTGTAACTCTTGCCCAACCTAATTCATGAAAGATTCATTGAAATGAGACCATCCCCATTTGAATCTTCTGCTCTTCTGGACTCCAGAGAAACCATCTTCAAGATGATGGTGATACTGATTATCATCACTATCGTTTATTGAGCCTCAATATGGATGCTTTTGAAGGTGCTTTACAAACATGATCTCATTTAATTCTTACAACATCCTTGTGAAGTAGATATTATGATTCCCACTTTTCTTATGAGAATCTGAGATTTTTGGAAATTCCATGCAATTGGCCTTGGGGATAACAGCTGGTAGATGTCAAAGTTAGGATTTTTACCCTTAACTCAAGCCCCAGCTAATTGGCAATAGTGCCTTTGGAGAAGACATGAACAGCAAGGGCATAGTCATCAAAGACCATTTAAATGTGTAGGATCTGGCCAAGCATGGCAGGGCTGGGCAGGTAGCTCTATCTTAAAAGCTGGCAGTAGCACTTAGGCGACTACTGAAACCATTATAGCCTTGGGTCTAGTCTAGCTGCTATAATCACAGGTTTCCTTTGCCCTTGGTTCCTATTGCAGCTTTGTAGATTCCCTGGATGAGATTGTGTACACTCAGCCAAAGAACAGCCAAATAATATCTTGCCAAGCTGTCTGTCTCCAGTGATGGACAATAACCCAGCCTCCAGACAATACTGTTGTCTCACCGATACTGCCTTAACACTCCTGAGCCATGACCTTGACACCACTGAGTCTCAGTCACACCATGTCTGGCAGACCAGTACCCAGCAGGCCAAGGGATTCTGTGATTATTCCTGCTGATGTCAAGTCAGTGCAGTGTTTTCTGCAGAATCGTGGTGCTTAAAGCCTTCTGTGCAGCAAAAAGCAGCGGAAGACTGATGCCGATAGAAAAAAAATTGCCTTCTTCCCCAAACAAGAATTTTGGGCAATTTCTTCTCTTGGCTAAAGCCTTTATGTTTCTGGCATGAGGTTTACTTTATGGTCCAGTCATCAAACTCTGATGTAGCTATGAATAAAGATTATGTTGAATATGAAGAACAAATTACAAAGATGGCTGTGGAAACCTTGCATATTTCAAAGGAATATATGCCAGGATGGGAGAAAATCTTGGCAGATGCTTCTCTTGGAGAAAAAGAATAGTGTAATTACCTACTGACTCTGGGGACTATACCTTCTGCTTCTCTAAAGAAGAAGTCCTTGTTAATACATTTTACATAAACCATTTCCTTTTGTGATACTTTGTGGCTTTAGTCTGCTTAAACATTTATTTCAGTTGGTTGTGAATTTATTCTAGTCTTTTTAGAAATTAGTTTTAGAAGATCCCTGTATCAATTCCCCCAGCCAGTACTGGGCACTCCACACCTTGTTTATTAGTTCACTGGTAAGAGGAGCCTAAAAATGGCTGGGGAATAGGCTCAGCTCCTAATTTAATTGAACTACAGCTCTCTTTTCTGGCAGAACATCCCTTCATAGACTACAGATATCAAGACAGTGATAACATCAGACTTTATTCAGTTCAGTTCAGTTCAGTCGCTCAGTCGTGTCCGACTGTCTGTGACCCCATGAATCACAGCACGCCAGGCCTCCCTGTCCATCACCAACTCCCGGAGTTCACTCAAGCTCATGTCCATCAAGTCGGTGATGCCATCCAGTCATCTCATCCTCTGTCGTCCCCGTCTCCTCCCGCCCCCAATCCCTGCCACTCTCATTTCTCTTGATTCTTAGGTCCATGCACACTGAAGAAGATGGTACCTGTTTGAAAGGAACTATCTTCATCAGACCATTCCAGAAATCTATCAAGTCATCTGCTTTGGGGTAACAGGAGTAAGAGCCCTTTGCCACAACTCCTTCACCACCAAATAAGTGCGTTAGATGGATACAGCATTTTGTGAGAAACCATGTCAATGGATAAGGCATTTGTAGACCCATGAGTGGGAATGCCAGCAGAAGAGTTCTGAGAAAGGAAGGCAAATTTGTATTTGGGATATATATTTATTCCTGCAAGGACAAATCATTGCTTACTTCAGGGAATGGTGTCTTATTAGGACTCAGGTGCCTCTGCACTTGAAAAGTTGGACAGTCCGTACCAACTCTCAGCAAGTCAACCTTGGGAATGAGAAGTCCATGTTAAACCTCCACCTTAGTCTCTGTCGCCACGGTCTACATGGGCTAATGTACTAATGTACTACATGGGCTAAGAAGTACTAATGTAGCCGAGGAAGGAGAATGACTGACAGCTACCTTTCCCACTATCCATCAAGAGCATTTTCATGTTGGTAGCTAAAAACCAGGTGGTAGGAGTAATTATTAATTTGCTCCAGTAATCATACCACTTCCAAAATCTCAACTGTGATTTCCATAACCACCTGATTTAGTCTGGGACAATCTACAATTATTCTCTAAGACCCATCTGGCTTGTCCACCTGCCAAACAGACTAGTTAAATGGAAATATGGTAGAATTAATCACCCCTGCACCTTCTAAGTCTCTGATGATGGCATTAATCTCTGCAGTTCCTCCAGGGATACCACATTGCATTAAGGTGATTATTTGGGGGCTTCTACTTGGCTCTTCCTGTCAATGCAATCTTCATTCCACACCATAGGGAGCTAATGTGTGTATTCTGCCAGTTGAGTACATTAGTTCTCACTGTACTTTTAGGAATGGAAAAATAACTAGAGTATGAGAATCAGTTAAGAGGAGACAGTTGTGCATGCCAAGGATGATCAGTGTCTTATACCTTTCCCTCTCTTCCCGTCACGGAGATTGTCTCTATAACTTCTCAAATATAGGCAACTCAATCACAAAATCTCATTTTAAGAGGCTGTGTCCCAGGGGCACTTCTCTCACTACTAATTATTATATAAGTCAAGATTCTGACAGGAAACAAGTAGTACCTTCAAATGGGGGTAATGGGAGAGTGCAGTAAAGGGACATTTTACAAAGATGTGGACAGATTTAATAGAAACCAATAAGGAATAGAGGAGGCACCATGGAGTTGGCAACAATGGGAGCACCCCTTGGAACTCAAGAGAGGGAACGTGGAAAGAGCTTAAACTTCAATACAGATTATAGCCTCTGCCAATCTGTAACCTAGAGATGCAGTGGCCAGGGGAATAAAAACCTTGACTTCAATGCACTCCTGCCCTCTAATGCCCTGCCAGTGTCATCCATTGGCCCAACTCAATGAGAAGTCACACAGAGAGAGGCCCATTGGTACAGCCCATAGATCATCCTCCCTGGGCACAGAGCAGGGTGAAAGTTGATGAGTAGATCTGGAAGGTCTAATGAAGACTATCTAGCACATCGTCTTCAGCAGAAGACCCACTCTGAGTACTCTAATATATCAATATGTCCTCAAGTCCTGGAACTTCCCACTGTGCTTATCTTACTCTATCTTTCCACTTCCCATGGCATTGTCAGCACCTACAATATGTGATCTATCCATTTATTATACTTATGGAGCATTCTCTACTTCTCTAGTAGAACGTAAGCTCTCCTAGTATAGACATCTTCATCTGGTTTTGCTCCCTGATGCCTCCAAATTACCCAGAACAATTGCTGGTATCAAGTAGGTGTTCAGTAAATATATGTTGCTGAATACACGTGATAATGAGTTGTGGATAATGAGAAAGCACTAGGCAGAGAAGAAGGCAAACCTAAGAGCTGATATACTAGTGATAAATCTCTAATCCTCAATAGATCTTAAAGAGAGGATTTGAGAAAAATCTGAGGTATGGAAAGAGAAAAGAAAACAGGGAGGCACCAGGGAAGATTTAATTTATTTCAAGAAAAGTGAAGAATTTGTTTGATTGTTGTTCTAGTAAATCTCACAGAAGTATCAATGTATTGTTTACCTTAAGGATTAAGGAAGAAAAGTGACCAACACTTGAAATGGGCCCTCATGGGCCAGTTAATAAACCTGAGTCTCCCCCACTTTACTCAGAATCTATTTCTCTTCTCTCAGCCTATACTATTACAGCAGACATGGGGGTGAATGGAAGAAGGAAATGGCAACTCACTCCAGTATTCTTACCTAGAGAATTCGGTGGACAGAGGGGCCTGGTGGGCTGCTGTCCACGGGGTCGCACAGTCGGTAACGACTGAAGTGACTTAGCATGCATGCATGCATTGGAGAAGGCAATGGCAACCCACTCCAGTGTTCTTGCCTGGAGAATCCCAGGGATGGAGGAGCCTGGTGGGCTGCCATCTATGGGGTAGCACAGAGTAGGACAGAAGCAATTTAGCAGCAGCAGCAGCAGGGGGTTAATGGGACTGAGATTAACTGAGAATTAACCATCACTCCTTCAGGCTCTTAAGTCTCCTCCCTTGACCCTAATACATTTATACCACTAAAAAACAAAATTGTACCAGAATGAAAAGAAAGCTGGGGCTGGGTAAAATTTGTGCTACCATAAGGGTACAGATGAGCAAGGGTGAACCCTCTGTTGCTCTTGTTTGCCTGACAGCTTCTTCCCCTTCTTTTGAGGACAACATCACATTTTACTTTGGGGAGTGTTATGGATGAAACAGTGCCCTCCCAAAATTCATATGGTAAAGCCCTGTCCCCCAGTGTATCAGCATTTGACTGTAATTAGAAACAGGGCCTTTAAAGAAGTGTGTGTTTGTGGGTGTGTGTGTGCGTGCATGCGTGTATGTGTGTTAGTTGCTCAGTCATGCTCTTTGCGACCCCCATGGGCTCTGTCCATGAGATTTTCCAGTCAAGAATACTAGAATGTGTTGCTACTCCTTTCTCCAGGGGAATCTTCCCAACCCAGGGATCAAACCCGTGTTTCCCTCATTGCAGACGATTCTTTACTGTATAAGCCACCAAGGAAGCCCTTAAAGAAGTTAAGGTTAAGTGAGGTCCTAGGATGGTGCCCTAATCCAACAGGAGTGATGTTCTTATAAGAAGAGGCATGGACTCAGAGAAGAAGCCATGCGAGGGATTAGAAAGAAGGTGGCCATCTCTAGGTTAAGCAGAGAGGCCTCAGGGCAAACCAAACCTTTCAGCAGCTTGATGTTGGACTTCCAGCCACCAAAACAGTGAGAAAATACATTTCTGATATTTATGGCCCCAGCCTGTGGCATCTTGTTATAGCAGCCCTAGCAAACTAAAACAGGAGGACGAAACCTCTCCCATTACTCATGGCATGACAAAATCAACATACGGTTCTTTTTTTCCTGCTTTTTCAACAAGGCACCCACATTTTCATTTTGCACAGGGACCCGCAAATTTTATAGCCAAGCCTGTCCATCATTGCATGGACGATCTCAAGTGGCTCTGGGATGTTTTTGTTGTGACTTAATGGAGGCAGGAGAGGAGACTGAGAAAAAGGTACATGAACATCACTGAAGGGAATGCAGGGAGAGAGAAAGGGTCTCAAAGCGAGATGGTGGCATCCATCAGTGACCTTCAGTGATGGAACTGTGCAGCCTGTGAGGAGCAACAGGGTCAGCATCACTAAAGGAAGGATGCTTAGTGGATAAGGGCAGTTTCCTCCTTTTAAGTTGCACTGAAAAGAGCAATTTAGTGATGAGAATGATGGTAGAGAAAGGTTCTCTTCTCATATGATTGCTGATAACCTCCTGTCTATTACTCGAGCTCAGTACTGAGATGTATTTGTACAGAAAAGCTGAGAGCTTGCTCTCAGGAAACTCGGGAAACAGAGTGATAGATTGATTGATTTGTCAAGCCCACGAAGACAGAAACAATTTTCTTGACTAGACTTAGAAGTTAATGCAGATGGCAGGTTCCTTCACCCTTTAATACCTCTCACCCTGGGTTTGGAGCTTGTTCCCAGGAGGATGTCACAGCCTCCCTGGAAGGCTCTGGACTTTTCCTCGAGGCATTTGAAAGAAAGAGGAGATGAAACAGCACAGCAGAAACCTGAGGAAGATTTTAGCACAAGGTGGGTGTGCCTGCTGGTAGTCATGTTGAAACCTGATCCTGCCTCTGTTTTCTGTGTCCAGTCATCTACTGGTGCATCAGAAATTCTTGTGGGGATAGAAGGCAAAGAATATGCCAACCAAATGCTGATTCTTTATACCTGGAACATGGGCTCCCAGTCTCTGATGGACTGAGACACTAGATTGTCAGGAAGTGCATGACCATGCAAAGCCCAGTGGCTTGGAACCTAAGCAAACACAAGCCTCATCACCCTGCTTCTGGCCTCTTCTTCCCTGCACCCACTCTGAGATCACTGATCTTTGTTTTCAAGTGGGAAGAGAAAATGAGAGAGCAGCCCCCCCACCCACATCCTGCACAAATACTCATTTCAGTCTTCACATTAAATGCACAACCTTTTCTATCCCATGCAAGGTGGGGTTTGAGGGTGGGGGAGGTGGTAGTGTTGAGCGCTATACCACAGACATCCCATCTCTAACGTCTCCTTTCCACAAACACTTCTGGAGACCACAAATGGCATGTAGTTCCCTGTTTCGCCTCAGTCTTTCCCCTCTCTGTGCCTTTATTTATGCTGCCCCCTCTACTGGAATGCCTTCCCTACTTCTTTATTAACTAGTGTGCATCAAATCCATTTCCTCTTCTTCCTGGCCACACAGGTTAAGACTATATTTCCCAGACTCCCTTGCTGTCAGTTGTAGCCATGTGACTGGGTTCTGGCCAATGGAATGTGAGCAGAAGTGAGGTGCGCCACTTCCAAGCCTGATCCATAAGAACTTCTCACATAAGATCCTCCAAGCTCTTTCCCTTCTACAGACTAATGCGAGAGACCATGGTGCATGGAGAACTGAGGGATAAAGGGGATGAGGCCACAGGAAAGAAGCAACCTAGGTCTTTTAATAAACACTTGGAGAAAAACCACTGCTGATCATCAGAAACATCTATTTTGGAAAGTGAGAAATAGACTTTAATTATCTTTAGGGGTTGTTTAAGCAGACAGTGTTACCATAACTAATACAACTGACTTCTAATAATATTCTCCCTCTTCCTGAGTGTTATAACACAGTTGTAACCCAGAAATTAGCTCCTCAAATGTCCTCCAACCAACTTTTCTTAGAGTGGACTCCCTCAAATCCCAGCCTCTTGGCCTCCCTAGGTCCTCACTGTAAGGTCGAAACGGCCCAATGATGTTGAATAAAAGAACCCAGACGTCAAGTAGATAATGTAACAGGCTTTAATGGCTAGGCGCCCTGTGGCGGGATCCCCGGACCTAACAGAGCGAGGTGGGGAAGTCCGAGCTGAACAAAGGCAGAGAGTGATTTATATAGCCTCTCAGTAAGGAGCAGCGAAATTCTTCCCCAAAACGGCGACGTCTGGAGTGGCGGTCTCTCATAGGTCAGCTAGTCCAGGTGGCGAGACCAGGTTGGTCGCTCTGGAGGTTAGGAGGGAGGGCTGATTTCTGGAAAGCTGTTGTGTCAGAGACTCTTCAGCGGTTTGGCGGGACTTTTTCCCGCCGGCGGGAAATGAAGAGGAGAAGAAGAAGCCAAGATGGCCACCGGGGAGAAGAAGCCAAGATGGCCACCAGGGTCCAGCATTACACTCACTTGGACTCTTGGTCTCTCCTTTGAGTTGTAAAGAAGCAAAACCTAAAGATTTAGACCAGTGACTGGCAAACTATGATCCACACATGAGATCTAGCCCACTGTCTGTTTTTGCATAACCCACAAACTAAGACTGGTGTTTACATTTTTTTAATGCTTAGAAAAAACATAAGAAGAATAAGATTTCTTGACATAGGAAAATCATATGAAATTTAAATTTCAATGTCCATAAATAAAGTTGAACAGAAACACAGCCTACTCACTCCCTTATGTATTGTCTATGGCTGCTTGCACAGTAGAGTGTCAGAGCTGAGTAACTGCAACAAAAGTAAAGCCTACAATATTCTCATTTACTTACTTACTTGTGGGATCTTAGTTCCCTGATCCTAGACTGAATCAGGGCCTATGGCAGTGAAAGCACCAAATCCTAAACACTGGACCGCCAGGGAATTCCCAAAGCCTACAGTCTTGACTACCTGGCTCTTTACAGAAGACATTTTCCTGGCTTAGACCCTTTATTGGTAAAAAGACCACCGTGGGTGCAAACAGTCTCCCATTTGACTCTGCACTCTCAGCTTTGTCTTCTGCAATGATGCCCGTTTATATCTGCATTTCGCAAACGGTCTGCAAGATGATAATGTGACAGAACACAAATGGTTCTTTAATCAATTAAATCTTGGGCTTTTTATTGTGAATAAAATTTATTTAATCATTTTTGTTTACAACTGAAACTCTGGGAATTCAAAATTAACATCCTTGCCCATGAGCTTCTTATAGACACGAGAAAATGTTTCAACCTTGTGTTCCACATTGTTCTGCTGTGCTTTATCCAAATGGACAATTATGAGTCAGCTGCTGTCCAGCTTCATGGGGATTCTCTTACCCACAATCTCACTTGGGAAAACCAAGTTCTCTAGGATGGTGTCATGGATGGCAGTCAGAGTGCGGCTCCTGGGATGCTTTTGCTTATTTTTCTCATGACTTTTTTGAGTTGGATTAGGCAGTATTCTCCTCTGAGCCATGAAGATGATGTGCTTCCCTCTGAACTTCTCCAACTTGTGCACCAGCCGCACCTGGATTTTCAGGAAAGATTTCAATTGCCAAACGGGAACAAAGATGATGATAGCTTTCCAGCCACCACCAACTTCAGTTTCCTGGGAGGCCATTATGTTCTGCTCCCACAGCTGGGCCTTGAGGTCCGAGTTCATCTCCAGTTTCAAGAGGGCCTGGGAGATGCCCGATTCAAACTCCTCCAACTTCTCTAAGTTGGGCTTCATGATCTTCACACTGGAAATGAACATGGCCTGCACCCGGCAGATGTGGCCAACACTTGTTGCTGCCACCAACACTAGTAGGCCTAGGAAAAGCAAATCTTGGATTTTTAAAAAAGGATAAAATTTAGTTACCAGAAGTATTTTCAGCTCTTGAAATATGCTTATAAATATGGAAGGGTATTTAATGGATAAATATCCATTGGATAAAAATGGATAAATAAGCTCTCCAAATTGGGTACATAAATTTTAACATTCCTCAAACTTATTTTATCAGTCAACAGATTTTTTTAAAGAATGTCCATGATTATCTCAGAATGCTCTGCACCACATAGTTTTATCCACACTACTCTATACCTTTACCAGATATCAAAAGATTGTCTTCTAATTGGAGAAATAAAGCCTTCTTCCTAGTGAAGCCCCCTCGGTCATTCACTCCCCTCTTAAGGTACAGAAAGTTAGAGTGGTGCTTGCTTCTGTCACCTCTTCACTGATGACAGACAAGCTCACTTTTTCTCTCCCCTATCTGTGATATCATTCCTCCTCCCTACACACTCATCACCCCTTCCAAGACATGAGAAGACAGGAATTTTCAGGCTGCAAGTTATAACTCAGCAGTGGGTCATGAAATCAATTTAGAGGGTCAGTGATCAGCATTTTTTTTAAATAATAAAATACAAGAGGATATAAAACATCAGAGTGCATCTCAATAGTACTTGATGAAATTTTCTTATGGGTTCTGGGTCACAGTATAAAATGAATTTCTTTGGGTCATGGTTAAAAATCTTTGAAAGCAACTGTGCTAAGGTGCAAACAAAATAAAAGGACCTAGCAAAACCTTATAGCTAACATTTGATTAACGAAAATGTTATATATCTGTCCTACTATTAATTCTTCTCATGCATTTCTATTTTAAATTGCAAACATAAAGACCCAAGGACTGTATCTTTTGATTAACCTCTGTATCTCCTACCCCTCACTGACTGTGGGACCACTTCCCTGCAGAAGCTGCATAAATATTTGATGTTGATAATGAAATGGAATTAAAAGCTGATAGAAAAAACCTTTCAGTTTCTACTGTCAGTCTGTTTAAAGGATGGGAAGTAACCTCTATGCCATAACCACTTCTGCAAGGTCTTTCAGAACCACCTCAACATACAACCTAAGATAACCCAAGGGGTGACACCTCTCCTTTCTTCAGCAGAAAATGCACTCTTGGTCCTAAATTCTTCCCATGCTGCAGCCTTCCTACATTTCCACTCACCTCTCCCCTCTCTTGCTCCAGCCACTGTCTTCAGGAACCCTCCATACATCTGCATACATAGCTCCCTCCTCCTTCATAGCTTCTCCCTCCACACTTGCCTCTTGCTGAAATCCTTTTTACCTGCACAAGTGTGCATTACGTAGACCTCTGTGAAGCCCCAACACACAGTTACTTTTATCCTTTTTGGTGATCCCACAGAACTTTGTTCATGCATCTGTACAGCAACAGTGGTGCTGGATTCTAAACTCTGATGTGCTTCTGGTATCCTACTGCCCATTGGCTTCTCTGAGACAAAGCTGTGCTTTATTTATCTCTGAGTTGCCCATGACTGGCATGGCGTGGCAGAAGTAGGTGCTCGATAATGTTCTAAGTGTGAATGAAAAAGAAGCAATAGCATGAAATATCAAAGGGATGAAAAGTTTACATATGGGGTAGATCATGTTGCTTCCTCCCACCTCCAAACCCTCTCTAGCACCTAAGAGGAAGCTTGCTTGACCATAATTTGCATACTTTTGTGAATGGATGAAGGAGAGCATGATATTTGAATGTGTGTTTGTCCCTTAGTCATGTCGACTTTTTGTGGGCCTATGTACTGCAGCCTCCCAGGCTCCTTTGTCCATGGGATTTCCCAGGCAAGAATACTGGAGTGGGATCTTCCTGACCCAGGGATCAAAGCCGGGTCTCCCACATTGAAAAGCAGATTCTTTACCATCTGAGCCACCAGGGAAGCTCTTTGGATGGAACTTGGTTAGAAGATAATTCTCTTCTGCAGCTGAGCTGGAGGAAGGAGGGAGGGAGCCTAATGGTGCTGGGGTCCCCTGAGGAGGAGGCCACCCCAGGGAAGCAGAACCAGAGGTAGAGGGGGGCACTGAGCCTGACGACATCCCTGAGCTCCCAGATCTGAACGCCGTCAACCCACCCCTTGGTTTTTTATATGCAAAGCCCATCACTGGTGATTGTCCTTGCCACCTCAACAGCCAACGGGGCTCCAGGTACCCCGACTTTGGCGGTGTCCAGACCCGGGGCTGCAGCCCACATGCGGTCATGGATATTTGTGGACGTGGGAGGTGAGCAGGCTGCCCGGAGTGGCTTACCCGGACTATCTGGAGACGAGGAAGCTGCTGTGGGAGGAGGAGGAGAAAGTGGCAGCGCAGGTCACCCTGTGCTGTACAGTAGGTTCTTATTAGTTATCCAGTTTATACATAGTAGTCAATAGCGTATGTATGTCAATCCCAGTCTCCCAATTTTCCCCCCTCTCTTCTCTGTGGTATCCATGTGTTTTTTCTCTGTCTGTGTCTCTTTCTGCTTCCAAATAAGATCATCTATACCATTTTTCTAGATGGACCAGCTCTCCTGAGATTTATAGTCAGGTCATTCTACATACAAAGGGGAACTTTCAATTGCTCATAGAGTGCTAATGTGATCACAAATACCGTACAGCTAGTAATAGATGATTAATGACTTGTAGAATTTGTCCAAATGTGAGCTTTATAATAGCAATGAATTTTGGAAACTACAGAATTAAGTGACTTTTGTTTTGAACATCCTACAAGCTTTTCTGTATAGATCCCTCCCTCTAATACTCTCCCCTCCCTCCACTCACGTAACAACCCCCTACCTTTGTTCTCCCAGAGCTAGTACACTGCTTCTCTCACCCATGAGCACCCACGGGATGCTCTGCAGCTCCCTGCACTTGCTGGGTGGTAGCGGCATTTCACGCCATTGCTAATCAGAGCACTACCTTCTCTAGGGACCATCTAACTCCTCTGAGACTGAAAGACAGTTCAAATGAATTGCTCCACCTGAGCCAAAGAAGTTGCTGAAGATTAGAAAGGGGTGAAAGCCACTTTTTGAATTCTACTGGGAAATCCATGCAGATCCATGCAAATATTTACCTTAGTTAGGAAAGCCATACAAACCCCAGAGTAGAAAAAGAAAAGAAACAAAGCCCCTAGGACGGTCCTGTCCCTCAGTCAGATGTAAAGGGATTATCACTTGTGACCTTTATTCTCTTTGGGATCTGTGGGTTCCGAAGAAGCAGAACTGAGATTATTGAAACTAGTTGGGAGGGGCTGGCACCAAGAACTGAGAGGTCAAAAGGCACCAAGGAGAACACCCTCCTAGATGCAGGCTGACAATGAATTCATTTCAGGTAAATCTGACCCACTGAGCAATCCACCATGTGCCAGAGACTGAACTCATCTGTGGGTCTCTGAAGGTTCATTATACCAGGGTGTTGCAGACAATCCAAAGATGATAACCCCATGTAATAATCTTCATCATCTTCCTCCCATGCGTGCTTCCACCTGATGGCCCTCACCTAGTTCAAGGCATCGCTCTCTGCCTCATTATTTGGGCCAGAAGTCCCTCACTCACATCTCTCATCTAGTCAGCAAAATTCACTCCCTAGATACGTTTAAATCCCTCCCTCTTCAGTAGAACCTCCAAGATCCTTTGCGTGAGCAGCCAGCTGTTAGGTGAGCTGCTGCACTCCATGCTTAGGACTCTGCAGGGCTAACCTGTAATTCTTCACCAGAAATGCAACACAAAGCATAACCAGAAGGCAAATGACAAGCAGGGAACAGTGTCTGCAACATATATAAAGTGCAACGGTTTCCATATAGTATATACAAACAGCTGTTACAGATCAGTGGCTTCCTTGATGGCTCAATGATAAAGAATCCGCCTGCCGATGAAGGAGACATGGGTTCAATCCCTGGAGAAGATTGAGAAGATCCTCTAGAGAAGGAAATGGCAATCCACTCCAGTATTCCTGCCTGGGAAATCCCATGAACAGAGATGCCCAGTTGGCTACAGTCCATGGATTTGCAAAAAACACAACGCAGCAACTAAACAGCAACAATAAGAAAAACATGAGCCATCCAAAAAGACAAAGAAGATATAAATGAGCATTTTTAAAAATAAAAATATAGGGACTTTCCCGGTGGTCCAGTGGTTAACAATCCGCTTGAAAATGCAGGAGACATAGTTTTGATCCCTGGTCCCAGAAGATCCCTCATGCTGTGGGGCAACTTAACCTGCATTCAACAACTACGCTGTGCTCTAGAGCCCGAGAGCTGCAACTGCTGACGTCCACACTCCAAAACAAGGGAAGCCATTGCAGTGAGAAGCCCGTGTACCACAACTAGAGAGTAGTCCCCACTCACCGCAACTAGAGAAAGCCTGTGCACAGCAATGAAGACCCAGCACAGCCAAAATAAAAAAAAATTAAGATTTGTTTAAATTTCTAAAAATAAAATGAGAAAATATATATGTAGAGAGAATAAACATAAGGGGAAAAAGCCCAACCTAAATAGTAACAAAAGAAATACAAATTAAAGGAATGACATATTTTCTTCCTTTGCTGGTGAAGTAAGGGGGGAATATAAACCTATTCTATGCATCTGATGAAGCCCAAATTGGAGAAGAATTTCTCATGGGAAACCTTGCTATATGAAAAACAGCCTTCAAAAATAAAAGTGTATAACATTGACTAAGCAATTGCAGTGATATAATTAATTTTATCCTAAGGAAATAATTAGTGGATTGGAAAATGTTTTTACTTTGGGGATGTATAACATCATGTGGGTTTTAATGGCAAATATATGGAAATACTCCAAGGTTTCAACAATAGATTATTTTTTAAGCAAATTCCATGCTCTAATATGCATTTATTTAAAATGGAAGTATGGAAGTATAATTGTTGACATGAGACAAATGTTTACTGGTAAATGTAAAGGAAAAACAGTTTATAAAAATGTATGACAGTATTTTTTTATTTTAAAAATTAATATGCATAAATGCCAGGGAGCATATATACAAAGCTATAAATATTGGTTATATCTAGAATAGACTTACTAGTGAGGAAATGTGGGGGGAAGTCTTTCTACATTTTTTTCACTTTTGAACAATAAAAATGATTTACCTTTATAATAAAGAGTGGTTAAAAATAACTCAAACAAAATTGCCAAACTAAGAGTTATTTATTACCAGAGGCAAAGACTTGAGCAACTTAATTTTATGAATAAAGCAAACAATTTACTTCAAACTAGAAGAAATGTATTCACATTCTATGAGCCAAACATCATTGTGAGCTTCGTGTGGGGAGCATGGCATTAAAATGGTAATTCACATAGTTGCTTCAATAAGCCTCATGAAATTCAAAATTACAAAAATTCATTTGATTTATGAATCTTGACTATTATGCTTAAGCTATTTGAGGGTTGATTAAGTTAGGTCATATGAAGAAAATACATTTAAAAATAAAATGATACATATATATGTGTGTCAAAACTAACTGAACTGCATGTTTAATCTGCACAATTTGCTGTGTGCATACTTCAAAATGTTAAGGCAGAAAAATTAAAACATTCATAGAAGTAACAGAAAATATTTTACATTTTTCATGTTGAATTTTGAATGGATCTCTAATACTGAATAAATTAAAAAACCAAACACAGGAGTACTTCCAGCTCTGGCTGTGATGGGGTAGAGAGAAAGCCTGTCTTTCTGGCACCTCTCACTGTCTCCTGACACTTACTTTCTCATCCTCTTCCTCTAAACTCCCAGACAACCCAGTACTTATACTTTTATCTATGCAAGTTTCTTATAAAAAACAATCATTTAGCATCATAAAAACCTTCTCAGGTTGACCTGAGAATAAAGCAATCAAAATCACATTAAAATTATACCATGATTTTTTCCCCTGAAACTCATTAAGGAGCCATGAGAAAACTGGTACACCAATCTGTTGTGAAATTCCAATGTTAAACTAATTTTCTGATTTGGTTTGTTTCCCCACAGTTAATTTTGTTTTTCGCATAGACAGTTCCACTTCATTTTTTTTTTTAAGGTGACAAAAAAACAAAATAAAGAGAGAAAATGTCAGCGCCTACAGCTGTGTTTCCTGACTTTTGGCTGGGAGGGTGCTGACTCTGCTTTCCTGAGTCCGTGGGTAACAGGATCTCTTCTGCCCACTGCCAGTCCCCTCCTGCAAGCCACACTGCTTTGGGAGTGGGTTTGCACTTGATCGCCCATTCTCCTAGCCAGAGTTGATGTGGTGGCAAATGAGTCACAATTTCAACTGAGACGGAGAGAAATTCGACCCTGCAACATGTAAACTCATGTGCATCTGGTGGCCGTCCCTGCTGAACATGGGTAGGGGAAGATAGTCAAGCCAAAAGGAAGAGTGAAGAGGGGGCTCAGAGAAAAACAGGGAGGACGTCCATTCTGGATTCCTTATAGTTCCCAGGTTCTGTGCCTTCCTAAGGCCCTGCGGCATCTCTGCCCTTGGTATCCATGAGTTCTGTATTACCCAGCCATTGAAATGTAGACTTTGCTCAAACTGTTTCCCACGGATTCCTGTAATTTACAACTAGAAATGCCTGAGGAAGGTGCCAGGCTTCTGCAGTTCAGTGTCATGGCCTCGTGAGCCTCACCCCTGTAAGAGGTGAGCACATTCCCTGCCTCCAGTAACCAGACGGCCCCGCTTGGTGGAGCCCCTCTGCTCCCTGAGCTGAGTTAGCCACCTTTTGCCTCTGTGGTCCCTGGCTCTCCTGTTATGGCCTTTCGTCCTTCAGCCTTTGGTCACTCATAAGCCTGAACTAACGGATCTTATTCCAGGGCAAGGGCTGGGTCACCCCACGACAATCTCCTCCATTCTTGGCATCATTGCCAGGTTAACTGGGGTCAAAAATTGTACACGATGCCAGCTTATGTGACTAAGATACTGCTTCCTTCTTTTCTCCTAATGAGAGAATCTCCCTTTTATCCTGTGGATAATGTGCACGGAGGTTACACTTTAAATGTGTCAGTGAGTAAAATCTGTCTCCATGAGTTTGAATAATCTGTCTGAGGTGATTAGTTCTCCTAGAGAAACACTCAACCTCTGTTTTATGTTTTGGTTTTTTCACCCCGAGGCGTGTGGGATCTTAGCTTCCCAGCCAGGAATCAAACCCACACTCCCTACTTTGGAAGGCGAATTCTTAACTACTGGACTGCCAGGGAAGTACCCCACCTCCTGTTCCGGATGGCAAGTGGATGAAGGGAAACAAGAAGATTTCAGGGTGGTAGGAGAGAAACTGGGGGAATTCTAACTCAGACCTCCTCCCTGCCAGACCTGCCTCACCACACCTCTTACTCAGCCACAGGCACCTCACGCAGCTGTGAGACTCCTTCTGGGGGACGGTGTCCCCTCACAGTCCCAAAGCAGGGTGAAACCTCTCTGCTTCTCACTCCCCCACCCCCCAGTCTTTCTGACATTTAGGACCCTCAGTTTGGCTGATGAAAAGAAGTTGTGTATATATTTATGACTGCTTGGTCACTCACCTCTGATGTCCTTCTCCTCTACTTTGCTGGCACAGAAGGGGTAGGCTTCCCTCTCTCCTTTTTGTTTGATCTAAAATCCTCTTATGTCATTTTCTTTCACTTACTTAGGCCAGTAAATCTCAAGGCCTGGCTGCCCTAGGACAAAGGTAACTGGAAGGAGATAACGTTCTGAATTCTCTAGGTTTCAGTCAATATGAAAGCGGCAGGCAGTTGAGTTAGGGATTACAAAATAAAAATATAAACATGCTCAGCTAGTATTATATAAATAAAAGAATGATGAAAGAATGGATGAATGAATTTCTACCAAACGGCATAAAGAAAACCTTGATATATCCAAACACAGGTTGAAATAAATAAAATTTTCACTGCGACTTTTGCTATCAAGTATTACTCTATCACATTTTTGCAGCTAAAAAGCATTTTCATAAAGTGTTTCATCTGACAGTTGTAAGAATCAAGTAAGGAAAAAGAGAGAGCAGGTGCTATGAAGCCCGTTTTATAGTGGGAGAAACAGGTTCAGGTTGCTTCAAGGCAACACAAAGGTAAGCAGGCTTCCAATTAACTTCCTCTTAACCTCTGTATATCATGGGACCATAGAAATTATTGATTGATATAAAATTACTTGCGAGATTTATATATAATAATACAGAGATGCTGCTGCTGCTAAGTCGCTTCAGTCGTGTCTGACTCTGTGCGACCCCATAGACGGCAGCCCACCAGGCTCTCCCGTCCCTGGAATACAGAGCTAACCCTCTTTTATTTGGAGAATGCTTATCCAGAATATCAAAATATTCTAAGCAAAGATGATAAGCTATGAAACCTCTAAGGTCAAAATAGATGCCACAGTAAAACCTTTAAAGGTCATATGGCCCTTTGATAGATTCTGTGAGCTCTCATTCAAACCCTATTTTCTTTTGTTTTCAAAGTGAATCATAATTTGTTTGGTTTGCAGCCCACAAGACAATGAAGACATTCAATGAGAGCAGGGAAGCATCTACACTGTGAGAAGACAGAGAGGAGACAGAAAGGCAGAAGCACAGACGAGAACTATGAAGGCATAACCGTCTAGAGACAGTCAGTGAGGAGAAATAACCACGTACACACAAACTCCAGACACCTTGTATTCCAGATGTTTTAGCAGACAGAGCACAGGTAGGTTCCTCTGGAAGGTTGGTCTTGCTTCCACTTTACTCTTTTGTTCTTTTTGAATGAAATAGTCATTGATTGCATTAGCTCCCTATTGCTGCTATAACAAACTACAACAAATTTAGTAGCTTATATTTTGGACTTCCCTGGTGGTGCAGTGGTTTAGAATCCTCCTTGCAAAGCAGGGGATGCAGGTTCGATCCTTGGTCAGGTAACTAAGCACGCACATACCACAGAGCAACTAAGCCCGCGTGACATAACTATTGGGCACTTGCACCACAACTAGACAGTCCATGCACCACAATGAAAGATTCCAGATGATGCAACTAAGACTTGATGCAGTCAAATAAATAAATAAATATTTTAAAATGCACACACACAAATTTATTATCTTACAGTTCTGGAGCTCAGAATTCCAAACTGGGTTTTGTATGCTAAACTCAAAGTGTTGGCAGAGCTGCATTTTTTTCTGAAGGGTTTAAGTGAGAATTTGTTTCCTTTCCTTGTCAGCTTTTAAAGGCTAACAGCATGATATTTCTTGGTTTTTGGTCCCTTCTTTGCATCACTTCAACTCTGCCCTTTGCATCTTCTACTCTTACTTTGCCCCTTTGGCCTCTCTCTTATGAGGACCCTCATAATATGTTGGGCCTACTCAGGTAGTCCAGAGTAATCTCCCTAGCTCAAGATCTCTAACTTAATAACATCTGCAAAATCTCTTGCTGTGTGAGGTAACATATTCCAAGATTAGGACATGAATATCTTTGGAGGGCCATTATCTAGGCTACCACACTGAAAAATGAATTTCACAAACAATTCTAAATTAAAGTCACCATTTCGTCCTCTGCAAACATTCCCTCATGGCAGGGAAAAGGGAGAATGCCTGTTCTCTGAATGACCATGATAAGGTATTCAGCAGATATGAAAGGTGAAAAGAAGAGTACAAACTGAAATAAAAGAGCCTGCTCAAATATGCAAAGAAAAGTTGCAAAAGAACTTTGATGTTACTGCCACAGACTGGAAAGAAGAAATGAAAGCCAGTATATGACATTTGGTATGGGGAAAGATCGGCTCTTGGGCTGGAGTTTCCCGCACATTGCTTAATGACAGCAGCCAGACATAGGGCTGATGTTCATTTTAACTGCCTTGCCCAGCAGGAAGAGCTTCTATCATAATGCTGATATGGAAATAGCCATGCCCCAGACAGTAATGAATTTGCTTCCAATGCGGGAGACCCCGGTTCAATTCCTGGGTTAGGAAGATGCCCTGGAGAAAGGAATGGCAACCCACTCTGGTATTCTTGCTTGGAGAATCCCACAGAGGAGCGGCAGGCTACAGTCCATGGGGTAGCAAAGAGTTGGACACAACTGAGTGGCTAACACTTTCACTTCACTTTCAAACTTTACGAAATTTCTCAATCCAAGGGGATAAGTTTAAAGAGGAAAACACCAGTTTGTGGGAATTTCACATCTGTGAAATACAGAATAAGAAGTTGTGAAAAGTAAGATCTTCCAAATTATGGGTTCTTGACATAGGACACATGAACTTCCAGAAAATAAACAAGTGGATTTCAAGGATCTATGATGCTTTAAAATTCACATGTAAAATTTAGTGTGTTGGTGTATGAGCTTTTTTCCAAGGAAAAGGATCCATAAAGTTTTTTATCAGATTTCAAATGGGATCTATGACTAAAAAATAGAAGATATATTATATCAGGAGATCAGAGAAAAGGCCTCATGTCATTAACTTACTAATACAAGTTGTTTCATTTTATCTATGAAATGTATTTAAAAATCGACATACAAACCAATCTATGTGAACTTTAGAGCTCAGCCACAGGACCACTCAAGGGCAGAGTAATATAAAGGATGCCAGCTTCCTGCCCAGTGGAAATGGTAGGTTTGAGAGTTTCCCAAAGAGGTGTTCTCCCTACAGCTGATATTCTGATCATATGAATGAATAATGACAAAAAAAGGAAACGTGACTCAGTTAATTTCAGTCTCTCAGTCATGTCCAATTCTTTGCAACTCCATGGACCGCAGCACACCAGGCCTCCCTGTACATCACCAACTCCCAGAGTTTACCCAAAATCATGTCCATTGAGTTGGTGATGCCATCCAACCATCTCATCCTCTGTCATCTCCTTCTCCTCTTGCCCTCAATCTTTCCCAGCATGAGGGTCTTTTCAAATGAGTCAGTTCTTCACATCAGGTGGCCAAAGTATTGGAGGTTTAGCTTCAACATCAGTCCTTCCAATGAACACCCAGGACTGATCTCCTTTAGGATGGACTGATTGGATCTCCTTGCAGTCCAAGGGACTCTCAAGAGTCTTCTCCAACCCCACAGTTCAAAAGCATCAATTCTTCAGTGCTCAACTTTCTTTATAGTCCAACTCTCTCATCCATATATGACCACTGGAAAAACCATAGCCTTGACTAGACGAAACTTTGTTGGCAAAATAATATCTCTGCTTTTTAATATGTTGTCTAGGTTGGTCATGGCAAACCACTTCAGTATTCTTACCTCAAGAACCCCATGAACAGTATGAAGATATGCTAAGTTGGTCATAACTTTCCTTCCAAGGGGTAAGTGTCTTTTTATTTCATGGCTGCAATCACCATCTGCAGTGATTTTGGAGCCCAAAAAATAGTCAGTCACTCTTTCCACTGTTTTCCCATCTATTTGCCATGAGGTGATGGGACCAGATGCCATGATCTTTGTTTTCTGAATGTTGAGCTTTAAGCCAACTTTTTCACTCTCTTCTTTCACTTTCATCAAGAGGCTATTTAGTTCTTCTTCACTTTCTGCCATAAGTGTGGTGTCATCTGCATCTCTGAGGTTATTGATATTTCTCCCGGCAATCTTGATTCCAGCTTGTGGTTCCTCCCACCCAACGTTTCTCATGATGTACTCTGCATGTAAGTTAAATAAGCAAGGTGACAATATACAGCCTTGACGTACTCCTTTTCCTATTTGGAACCAGTCCAGTTCTAACTGTTGCTTCCTGACCTGCATACAGGTTTCTCAAGAGGCAGGTCAGGTGGTCTGGGATTCCCATCTCTTTCAGAATTTTCCACAGTTTATTGTGATCCACATGGTCAAAGGCTTTGGCATAGTCAATAAAGCAGAAATAGATGTTTTTCTGGAACTCTCTTGCTTTTTCCATGATCCAGCAGATGTTGGCAATTTGATCTCCGGTTCCTCTGCCTTTTCTAAAACCAGCTTGAACATCTGGAAGTTTACGGTTCACATATTGCTGAAGCCTGGCTTGGAGAATTTTGAGCATTACTTTATTAGCGTGTGAGATGAGCGCAATTGTGCTGTAGTTTGAGCATTTTTTGACATTGGCTTCCTTAGGGATTGGAATGAAAACTGACCTTTTCCAGTCCTGTGGCCACTGCTGAACTTTCCAAATTTGCTGACATACTGAGTGCAGCACTTTCACAGCATCATCTTTCAGGATTTGAAATTGCTCAACCGGAATTCCATCACCTCCACTAGCTTTGTTCATAGTGATGCTTCCTAAGGCCCACTTGACTTCACATTTCAAGATGTCTGGCTCCAGGTGAGTGATCACACCATCGTGATTACCTTCATCGTGAAGATCTTTTTTGTACAGTTTTCTGTGTATTCTTGCCACCTCTTCTTAATATCTTCTGCTTCTGTTAGGTCCATACCATTTCTGTCCTTTATCGAGCCCATCTTTGCATGAAATGTTCCCTTGGTATCTCTAATTTTCTTGAAGAGATCTCTCGTCTTTCCTATTCTGTTGTTTTCCTCTATTTCTTTGCATTGATCACTGAGGAAGGCTTTCTTATCTCTCCTTGCTATTCTTTGGAACTCTGCATTCAGATGCTTATATCTTTCCTTTTCTCCTTTGCTTTTCGCTTCTCTTCTTTTCACAGCTATTTGTAAGGCTTCCTCAGACAACCATTTTGCTTTTTTGCATTTCTTTTCCATGGGGATGGTCTTGGTCCCTGTCTCCTGTACAATGTCACGAACCTCCATCCAGAGTTCATCAGGCACTCTATCTATCAGATCTAGTCCCTTAAATCTATTTCTGACTTCTGCTGTATAATCATAAGGGATTTGATTTAGGTCATCTCTGAATGGTCTAGTGGTTTTCCCTACTTTCTTCAACTTAAGTCTGAATTTGGCAATAAGGAGTTCATGATCTGAGCCACAGTCAGCTCCTGGTCTTGTTTTTGCTGACCGTATAGAGCTTCTCCATCTTTGGCTGCAAAGAATATAATCAATCTGATTTCAGTGTTGACCATCTGGTGATGCCCATGTGTAGAGTCTTCTCTTGTGTTGTTGGAAGAGGGTGTTTGCTATGACCAATGCATTCTCTTGGCAAAACTCTATTAGCCTTTGCCCTGCTTCATTCTGTACTCCAAGGCCAAATTTGCCTGTTACTCCAGGTGTTTCTTTACTTCCTACTTTTGCATTCCAGTCCCCTATAATGAAAAGCACATCTTTTTTGGGTGTTAGTTCTAAAAGGTCTTGTAGGTCTTCATAGAACTGTTCAACTTCAGCGTCTTTAGTGTTACTGGTTGGGGCATAGTGTTTGGATTACCATGATATTGAATGGTTTGCCTTGGAAACGAACAGAGATCATTCTGTCATTTTTGAGATTGCATCCAAGTACTGCATTTCGGACTCTTCTGTTGACCATGATGGCTACTCCCTTTCTTCTAAGGGATTTCTGCCCACAGTAGTATATATAATGGTTATCTGAGTTAAATTCACCCATTCCAGTCCATTTTAGCTCACTGATTCCTAGAATGTCGACGTTCACTCTTGCCACCTCCTGTTTGACCACTTGCAATTTGCCTTGACTCAACCACATTTAAATAAATTGATTTGTCCTATGGCACTTTGGGTCCACTGTGAGTCCACGGAATGTAAACTCAGTGAGGGTGGGAATCTGTGAGTTTTCTTAACTTACATGCCTGCAACAGCACCTGGTCATGAGGCGATCAGTAACAGATGATCAATAAATGTGTTGAATGACTCAATGAAGAGTTTTCTAGAACCCTATAAAGACTGTGGATCCAGACAAATCAGGCTGACTTTTTAATTTCCTTGACAATTAATAGGAAATGTATTTGGTTTTATTTAAAAGCCACATAGTGGCACTAAATCAAACTTTTCATATTTTATTATAATTGTTTTCATGCTGAATGTCTGAAAACTGTTTATTGAAAAATCTTATCTTTCATCAATACAATATTTCCTTATATTTTTATTAAAATTTACATATGAAAGAAAATGCAAAGAAAAGACCACTACTTGATTCTTTTCATTAATAATCATGTAATTTAGTACCTCTGACTCCATGGAAGTAAAAGATCTAAGTTTCAGAGCTAACAATGTGAGGATTAAAGCTTTCTGCTGTTGCTGATTGAGAATGAACTATTTCCTGCACGGTGGAATTCAAGGACATCATTCATGGTGCTATGTGCTAATGGGATTGTCTTTGGTATAGCTAGTTGAAGCCTGGCACAGATCATTTCCACATGGGTATCTTGAATCAGTCCCACCTTCTAAACCCACAGGTCTGTTTTAAAGTCTGAGCACTTTCTCACATCAAAGAGTGGAAAAGAAATTTCTGAATCAAAAACTAAGTGGATTTCTTATCTCATGGCCTGCAGGCATAAGGTAGTCTAACCTCCTGGGAGAGATATCTCACCAGAGCTTTTAAAATGAGGTGCCAGATGGTTGCTTTACCTCCACTGGGCAGTTTGCAAGGAGATGCTTCAAAGGAGCCGGGTGTACAGGAAACATCTGGTTAGATGGTTCCATTCATTTTGACTTGAATACTGGGAGGGTAGAGGTGTCGGTGCGACAGAACAGTGAGATGGTATCTCCCGAGAGGCTAAACTACTCCTGAAATGTATTCCAGCAAAGCAGAAAACACCAGAGGAAGCAGATGGTCTAATTAATGACTTCAGGAGAAGATAGAGGGATGAAGGTCTGAAGAAGGGTCAGAGCAAACTGGGCAGGTTCATAGTTTGCAGAGAAATCAACTCTGCCATCTTATCACAAAATCATTACAAATCGGGAGGAAATTGCATGACTGGAGACTTCTCTCTCTGACAATATAACACTCTTGCTTCTTGGTTTTTTTGCTACACAGTTGTGGGACTGCCTTTCAAATCCTAACTCGGGTGCTCAGCCTCCTTTGCATCCTTTGCTGATATGATTCCGTAGCACTTACACTACGGTTTAGTTATGAACACAAAACTGTATGCCCTTTTGCATAATACTCCTGAGAACATGCTAAAAAAATGTCATCTGTTCCACTGTATTGCCATAATATCTTTAAATCATAGCATTTTCTATAATATATTTAAAGTTTTTCTTTTGGCTTGCTCCCCCCTTTTCCCCAATGACTCATTTATTGAATACCTGCCATGAGTAGGTGCATACTCCATAGTGACAGAGCTAAACAACTTGTTCTCAGCATCCAGTGGTGGGGTTAGTGGGGAAGAAGTATCAGATACCCACACTAATGTCCAGGCCACAGAGGCAAGGGCCAGTGGAGGCTTGCCTGAAGTGTCTTGGTAACAATGAGAATGGATCAAACACTTGTGCTCGGCAAGGGACACAGAAGGTTTTTGAGAAGAGGTAAACTTGATCTTCCCTGCTGGCTGAGACGGTAAAGCATCTGCCTACAATGCCTACCATGTGGGAGACCCAGGTTCAATCCCTGAGTCGGGAAGATCTCCTAGAGAAGGAAATGACAACCCACTCCAGTATTCTTGCCTGGAAAATCCCATGGATGGTGGAACCTGGTATGCTACAGTCCATGGGGTCGCAAAGAATTGGACATGACTGAGCGGAACTCCGGGAGTTGGTGATGGACAGGGAGGCCTGGCATGCTGTGATTCATGGGGTTGTGGAGAGTCGGACACGACTGAGCGACTGAACTGAACTGAACTGAACTGAGCAACTTCACTTTCTTTCACTTTCTTAAACTTGAACAAAAAGGAGAAGTTGTCCTGGAAGATAAGGAAAAGGATATTTCAGGCAGAGTGAAAATTCATGCAAAGGCACTGAGGCATGAACAGCTGGGCATGTCTAGGCACAACACTGGTAATTTGATGCCAGCAGAACATAGAACACATGGGAAAGTGATGAGAAATGTGACTGAAGGGATGAAGTCTCAAAATGATGAGAAGACTTGTGAGCCCTTCCAAAGAATTCACTCTTTATTTGGTGGACCATAGGGAGCCATGATAGATTGTAAGCATCAGGATAATATGATCTACTATGTTTTTTAGTAAGATTACTGTTTTTCTTCAACTCTATCCTTGTATCTTTCTTTTTCTCTAAAAGTCCATATTATCTTAACATAAGGTCATTCATGGTTGTATTTATTCTGGTTATTTATTTTTAAAAAATCTATTAAAGTATATTCATCCCTCCCTTTGCTTCCCTTCCATCACCTTCCCTTTGGAAGCACTTGGCAGGAGTTTGGATGTGGATTTGGATGCAACATTGTTAGCATCTTGCTCTGTGCCAGATACTGTGTGAAGCAATTTCATGATCTTCTCTCCTCTTCCCTTACTCTGTCTACTAACTCTTGACACAGTGACTGGGGATATCAGGGAGAGACCTTCCAACCGAATGCAGAACTCCAAAGAAGCCTGTATTAGACTGCTCTGAACTCACTGTGTGCATCTGAGGCTCATGCAATAAAATAGTATACACTTAGCTCAAGACATGGCAACCCACTCCAGAATTCTTGCCTGGAGAATCCCAGGGATGGAGGAGCCTGGTGGGCTGCCGTCTGTGGGGTCATACAGAGTCGGACACCACTGAAGCAACTTAGCAGCAGCAGCTCAAGACAAGTTCTCAAGGTGTCCTTATATTTAGCCACTTTGCCTCCGAGATCATTCTGCAGCTGCAATGTCCTGCATCTTCCACATATACCTTGAAGCTGCTTTTAGCATTTTGTTCATGGTTAGCTTGAAGCTTAGTGAATTTTATTTACACTTCGTCCATGAAAATATCCCCAGAAGAGATTTAACTAATCCATATTTTTTTAAATGTAGTGGCAAACTCCCTAGTAAGTCAGGACCCTGGCTTACTCCCGACAGTCCCCTGACCATAGGTTAGCCTGTCTCATTTCAGTCTCAGCTGCGACTTTCATGAAAGTTTTTGCCAATATGTTTTTCCATGAGCTGTCCAGAACAAGAGTTAGAGAGAAAAGTGCCTTTAGGGAGCATCTGCTGTCCATATTTTAAAGAAAACACCACTGGGACGAATAGGGCAAGTCAGTGTGCCTCAATCCATCTTCCAAAAGCTCATAATGCAAGGTAATCAAATATATTCAATTGAGAAAGAAAAATATTCACATATGTTTATGTATAATACACATGGCAGACAGTTCCCTCCCAATAATTCTCTTTATCCTTCTGCTTATAACTCTGGATTTTCACTGAGCATGTTGCCATCAGAATAAAGACCACCTGCCCCAGATTCCTTAAGCTAGGAAGGGTTATATGACTCTATTTCCCAGCATCCCTGGTTACCATGTGTAGCCAATGAGATGTATGCAAAAGTGTTGAGAAGATTTGGAAAGAAGCTCTTTATAAAGAAAGGCGTAAGCTTCACTAGCCTTCTGCTTTCTTCTATTGCTGCTCTGGAAAATAGACATGATGGCTGAAGTTCTAGCAGCCATATTAGGTCTGAAATTTTCTGCCCTACTAATTCTAGGATAGTCGAAGCTTGAGTGCCTGAAGACACCATGGGACAACCTCAACAGCTCTAAACTGCCCACTCTGAACTTCTTTTATCTAAAAAAGAAAAAAAAAAAAAAAGAATGAATGAATGTGCTTCAAGCTTATTTCACCTGTTTATTTTATTCTGTTTTGTGCATTCAAACTCTACTTTACACTTTGCAGACCTAGGTAAAACTAGTTTAAGCCCATATTCCCACCAGTCTGTAGCAAATGGAAGTCTAAAGCATATGAGACTATCTATAACGTGTGAAAGTCCAAAGCCCTCCCCAAGATAGGCATGAATCCCTGAGCATATAAACTCCTGGTCCCTCTGCCTCTGGACCTGTGCCTTCTTTGCTCTGCCCAGCTCTGATCCAAACATGAAACTCATTTCCTCATTGATTTCCACAAGAATCCATTCAGAATCTAGGCAAAGTACCATCTCTCACATGGCACAGCAAACAACTTCCTCTTCATATCATAACTTCCTATTAGCTCAGGGGTTTTTGTCACCCCCATGTCCCAACAGTTCTCTGTTGGCACTTCAGTCAGCAAGACCCCAGTATCTCATCTGATTCTGCTTCTCCTTTCTCTGCTCCGATTTCCTTATTTTTATATCGTGTCCAAATTCTACTGCCTCACTGATGAAAAGCAACTCACTTGCCACAGTTCCTTTTCCCAAATTTACTGTCAGCTGACCGGCAGACAAAAGAAGTTCATTTAAAAGAATTCACTCTCCTTAGAAGCCAGTTGTAGTTATAAATGGCATACCTCTGCCAGCAAGTGTGAATGTATCTCTAAAAGCCTTAAGAACGTCAGAGTGCAGGAATGAGGGATATGATTAATGGGGAGCGGGAAAGGAGTGTTGGAGTACAGAACACATTGTGTGTCTGGGTCACAGCGTTGCTGCCATTGCTACATTGTTAACACATTGAGGATCACTGGCTTATTTTCTGGTGGGTGTCTTTTCCTGCTGGAAGTTACCAGTGTACCTCTTGGGGTGATTTTCCACATTCTCTCTTATCACGTGGTTACCTCCTACAATACATCTGCAAGTTTCTCTCCCTCCACTGATAATACCCATGGCTGGCCACTCCTCTAGTGTGTTCTGAATTTCTACTTTGCATCTACTTAAGTACATTACTAAAATGGACATCCTTTGAGAAAATATACAAAGTAAAACATGTTAAAATTCCAATACTGGAGAAGGATAGTGTTAATTCATTGTTAGTTTCAAATGTATCTAACACTTACTGTTAGTTTATTTTAAATTCATGTTGTCTCTGTAATTCTTATAATTTCCCTATAATATTTGACATCTGGTCCCATCACTTCATGGGAAATAGAAGGGGAAACAGTGGAAACAGTGTCAGACTTTATTTTGGGGGGCTCCAAAATCACTGCAGATGCTGATTGCAGCCATGAAATTAAAAGACGCTTACTCCTTGGAAGGAAAGTTATGACCAGCCTAGATAGCATATTAAAAAGCAGAGACATTACTTTGCCAACCAAGGTCCTTCTAGTCAAGGCTATGGTTTTTCCCGTGGTCATGTATGGATGTGAGAGTTGGACTGTGAAGAAAGCTGATCGCCGAAGAATTGATGCTTTGGAACTGTGGTGCTGGAGAAGACTCTTGAGAATCCCTTGGACTGCAAGGAGATCCAACCAGTCCATTCTAAAGGAGATCAACCCTGGGTGTTCATTGGAAGGACTGATGCTAAAGCTGAAACTCCAATACTTTGGCCACCTCATGCGACGAGTTGACTCATTGGAAAAGAGTCTGATGCTGGGAGGGATTGGGGGTGGGAGGAGAAGGGGATGACAGAGAATGAGATGGCTGTATGGCATCACCGACTCTGTGGACATGAGTTTGAGTGAACTCCTGGAGTTGGTGATGGACAGGGAGGCCTGGCGTGCTGTGATTCATGGGGTCGCAAAGAGTCGGACACGACTGAGCAACTGACCTGAACTGAACTGAACCCATTCTATAGTTAAAGAAGCTGATACTCAGAGAGGTGGATCAGCTTGCCCAAGAACATACAGTGGAGTGCTGAAACCAGGATGAAGATGAACGCTCACCTGATCCTAAGTCCAGAATGCTTTTTTACAATAATTTCATTTATTTATTTATTTTTGGCTGTGCTGGGTCTTCCTTGCTGTGCGGGTTTTCTCTCGGTGCAGCGAGTGGGGACTACTGTCTAGCTGCAGTGCTTCCCATTGCTGTGGCTTTTCTTGTTGCGGAGCACAGGCTCTAGGGCACGTGGATTTCAGTAGTTGCAACTCCTGGGCTCTTGAACACAGGCTCATTAGTTGTGGCACACAGGCCTAGTTTCTCTGCACATGAGGGATTGTCCTGGATCAGGAATGTCTCCCGCATTGGTGGGTAGATTCTTTACCACTGAGTCACCAGGGAAACCCCTCCAGAATGCTTTCAATCAGCTGACATGCACCCCTGTCATGGGTTAATTTAGGATTTCCGTAGCAGGGACAGAAGAGACTGAATGAAGGTAGAATAAATAAACTCTTACTGCGGAGGAGGGGCCAGCAAAGGATCTGGGCTTGGCTTGAACAGAGGGTCACCGCAGAGAATCCTGGGAAGCCAGAAGCATGGAGCTGGATCCTTGGCGTCGGAAAGAGGAGAAAGTCAAAGAGAAGAGGCGCTTTTGAGAGAGCACCAGATTTTACAGTATCTCCAGTCACCCAGGTCAGTTTTGTTTTGGGTTTCTGTTTTTGTCCTTCTGATTAAGGAACTTGCTGTGAATGAGGTGATTGAGGTCAGTTCAGTTCAAAAACTAATCAGGAAGCATATTCAGACAGAACAGGCCACAACAAACCACCAGTGTTACATTCAAGAATTTATAAACCCTCAGCCTTCTGCAGCAGGACAGACTGTGATTCGAATCCAGACTCTCCTGGTGAAATAAGTTAACAAAGTGCTTCAAGGAAGAAATCTCATTTTCTAAAAACAGATTTTGAGAAAATCAGAATTGGATCCTCTGACAGCAGGAGGTCCTCAGGGGACATTATACAGGGTCCAACAAAGGTTTTTTTGTGAGAAACCACACCATAGGTCCAGGGCCTTTCAACAAGTTGTGCAGAGATTCTAGGCCATGTGCACTCAGTGCTCAGTGAGATGGTCAGGGGAGATGAGACCAGGCAGTCTGAGAGAGCCTGTGCAAATGGTAGGGCCCACCACCTCCACCCCCACTTCCACCTCCACCTGGGCAGCTGGAGGGAAGGTTTGTTTAGCGGTGTATGGGCACAGGCACTCCCTTCAGTATCAATGAGCAAGTCATTTCCTGATTTCTGTGTTCCTCGTTTGACCCTGCCAACTAGGAATTAACCCTTCAAGCATGAAAATCACCTCTGTTTAGGGAAAACCCACTATATGTTGACATTCCCCTACAGCTGAGGAATTTCAGCCCTGGAAATGGTGAAGGACTGTCTCCACACTGCACAGCTAAGCCCAGGATTCCCAGTACAGCCCACCCTGCCTGAAGCCTGAGCATCCAGTCTGCCTCAGGACCACGATTCCAGGAGTGCTTGTGGGTGAAACTGCCTGAGTTCATGCACACATGACCATGGGTCTGAAACTTGCCTTGACACTGAGAAATTCCCCTCACCCTGAGGTGGCCCAGTCTGGCTCACAGCTACATACCTAGACTAGGAGACCCTCGGGAGGTCCAGTTTGTTGTTGCTGTTTAGTCACTAAGTAGTGTCCAACACTTTGCAACCCCATGGACTGTGGCACTCCAGGCTCCTCTGCCCGTGGGATTTTGCAGGCAAGAATACTGGAACTGGTTGCCATTTCCTCGTCCAAGGGATCTTCCCAACCCAGGGATCAAACCTGCGTCTCCTGCATTGCAGGCAGATTCTTTACTGCTGCATCACCAGTAAGCCCCAGCAGGCCTAGAGCCTGTGCCAGTGGCTTTTTCTGAACCTATGCAAAGATTCCTCAAACACCTATTGTTAGCAAACTACCCTCTGTGTTCCTGGAGGGTTGTCCTGCACACAGATGGTGTTCAATAAGTGCAGCCTCTAATAAATGCAGGCAGTATCATTTTCCTATATCTTGGCCTGCAACTACCGTGAATGTCTTACAGTAATTCTCTTGAAATCTGGCTTCGGGTACAGATTTCATCATACTCCTGCTGGGATAGCAGTAACCAAAGCTTTGTTTTACCAAACACGTCTTGCACGGCACACTGCTTTATAGTGTTACTCCATTGTCTATTTTAGTCCTTCCTGGAATCCTGAGAAATATTATTATCCCAACATAAATGAGGAAACCAAAGTTTAGAAAGGTTCTACCACTGGTCCAATACTTGACCTAGAAGTGAACATTAGACAGGATAGCTGAACAAGTGTCTTTTTGTCTTTGCGGACAGTACTAGTAATAACTCTATGATTCTGCCTCCTCAGGAATTCTCTAGAATTTCCCTAGGTCCTGACCCATCTGGTGGTCCCGGTGACCTCTAGAGCTTCCCTTGGCCACAGGATCAGGGACCTTGCACACCAGCAGATCAGCCTCAAAGGAAGTCAAGGGCCCATGATGAGCAAGACATTTTTGGTAGTCATTGACCCAGCCAGTGCTGGGGACTTAAGGAGGGAAACACTCTGGTGTTTGTCACAGATTCAGAGATTTGACAAATTGGCATTTGTTAAACTGATGCTTACACAAGGAATCTTCAAACCATAAAAATTGGTATCTCCTACATGCTAGAAAGAATACAACTCTAAAATTTTACCTGCTACTTAAAATGTTACTCCTTAGGTACATCAGGGGGAGGAGGAGAAGAAATCTTTACCAATTTTGATTTCTAGTAAATGTTACTGGCAATATTATATTTAATTAAATATTTAAAACAATTAGATAGTTTTTAATATTTTTATGTATCTGGCTGTTGCTGGTCTTAGTCACTGCAAACAGAATCTTTAGTGGCATGGGAACTCTTAGTTGCAGCATGTGGGATCTAGTTCCCTGACCAGGGATAGAATCCCAGCCCCCTGCATTGGGATCGTAGAATCTCAGCCACTGGACCGCCAGGGAAGTCTCTTGATAACTTTTATAATATTTTATAAAGTTTATAACAAGCTTTCTTCAGAGCCTAAACAGGGAGAATGTTAATTGCTTGATCCCTAGGCCTATCTAGATTGTGGCCCTTTGCCCCAGTCCTCTTATCTTATTGGGTAAGAAACGGCTTGTGACTTTGCTCTATCCTATTTTAGAACAAAGCATTTAGATTACATGTCTTTATCTACAGTCTGGTTGAGTTTTCAGTTAGTTTTTTTTTTTTTCTCTTGGAAAAATAGCATTCAGTTCTCATCTTCAAAGTAGAAAATCAGCCTCTCAAAAATGAATGAATCATTCTCAGGTGAGGGATCTGGACACACTTTGAAATTCTTCAGAAAAGAGATGTATCATACACAGCCAAGTAAAAATGAATTGATTAATTTCAGCTCTCTTTCTTTTTTTTTCTTATTAGATTGAAAATCCACCAGTACCAAGTGCCCCATGACTATCTCATTGTTCATTTTCTGAACACCAATGAAAGGCCCTGGGAAAACGACCCTTGAAGGAATAATCCACCATCTCCAAAGGAAAGCGACTACTTGACCAGAACATTCTTTAACAACCAAAGAAGCCCAAATTCACCATATAAAACAGTTTATAGCAAAACTATATAACTTCTGAATATAACAGATGATAATTTCTACCGTCTGAACACGGCTATCAAATTGCTAAAGTGTTGTGTGTCTGCGGTTGAGGTTTTCTTCTTCAGTTTTACTTTTAGTTTAGCTCTGTTTTGCAAGAAAGAAAGAGGAAGAGTTGCCTAACCAGGCCACAGGATGATTCCGGGAGGCTTCAAGGTTCCTGGGGTTCACCACCACTGACTTCAGCCAGCAAGTGCAAAAGCACTCTTGGCTGCCTCAGCGGCAATCTGCGGCAGTTTTTCCTTCAGTTTGCAGCTTAGGAGAATTGTGCACCAGGGGCTCCTCCAGCTCTTCCCAGACCCGAGCCGTGCAGCTCCCTCTCTGGGTTCTGCGCAGTGAAAAGTGTGTATGTGAGTGTGGTGTGTGTGTGTTAGAGGACGGAAGAGAAATGGAGACAGATTAATCAGTTCTTGGGCCTCAACTTCAGCATCCTTCAGCCTGCGGCTTCTGTTGCCAGCCTGAAGTCTCCTGCTGTAATAGCTCCGAGATGAAGTCTCCTTGGAAAATCCTTATGGCTGCTCCTCTGTTGTTTCTCCTGACCCTTCACACCTTGGCCTCTTCAGGCTATGGCAACTGGCCTGACACCAGACACTCCAATGGCCATGCCTGCATAGGTAAGTAATTATTTTGTGGATTTTTTTAAAAAACAAACTCAACTGTTTTTACTTCTTATTTACTTCTTTTTTAATATATAAATTTATTTATTTATCTTTGGCTGCATTGGGTCTTCATTGCTGTGCTCAGACTTTCTCTAATTGCGATTAGTAGGGGCTACTCTGTAGCTGTGGTCTTCTGGCTTCTCATTGTGGTGGCTTCCCTTGTCGCAGAGCATGGGCTCCTCAGGTTCAGTAGTTGTGGAGTGCTTGCTTAGTTGCCAAGAGACATGTGGGATCTTCCCGAACCAGGTATCAAATCCGTGTCCCCTGCATTAACAGGCGGATTCTTAGCCACTGAACCACCAGGGCAGTCCTATTCTGTGTATTTTTAATGTGAACATCATGGGGTCAAATTCTTGGCTTTCATAGAAAACCACCTATTTAATGACATCCATGGCCAAAAGAGTCCAGTTAACATATCAATAACCTCACTAGCAGAGAAAAATTTTGAGTCTTAAAGTAAGCATTCACTCTGTATGCAAATATGTGCGTAGATAAGTGTGCTATATAGTTGCTGCTGCTGCTGCTAAGTCACTTCAGTCGTGTCCGACTCTGTGTGACCCCATAGACGGAAGCCCACGAGAAGCTTGCTTTAAAAGTGTTCCACCTCACTGGTGATTGAAATCATTTCCCCTGGATGGCAACAGTAAGACCCTGAAATTCTCAACTGCCTTTCAGGACAACAGGCAGCACTACATATCGGAAAGAAGTAGATTTTGACCTTTGAACTGCTGCCACCCCCTCCTCCTCTGCTCCGTCCTGTACAATCTGAAACTTTGAGCAACTTCACACTTCCATGCCTCTGTGTTACCGATGAAATGAGGCACATAATACCCACTTTATGGGGATGCTGTGAGAATTGAGATCGTGCATGTAAATTTATGGTGTTTGCACACAGTAAGGATTCAGCAATCTTGGTTTTGTTCTTTCTGTCAGCGAGTCCAGAGTTGGCAATAAACAGTCACCTGAAAACACTGAATACTGGCTGAGATATGGCTCTTTCACTAAACTTTTATTGAGGTATTTTATTTCCAAGTTATTTTTTGGTGTTTTTGTTTGTTTGCTTGTTTGTTGTTGTTGTTTTGGAGAGGAGTAAAAGTAGGGTTGGAGAAGGAAATGGCAACCCACTCCAGTGTTCTTGCCTGGAGAATCCCAGGGACGGGGGAGCCTGGTGGGCTTCCGTCTATGGGGTCACACAGAGTCAGACACGATCGAAGTGACTTAGCAGCAAAAGTAGGTAAGACCTTTGATATTCATATCGTACCTGGAGGTTCCCAACGGGCTTTCACAGGGTCAGTTCATGGAGCCAAAGTCTGAGTAGTAATTATTCAATGAGCAGATCCCAAAATAAAATCCTGGTTTAAGAAGCCAGGAAAAGAACTAGAAGGATAAGTATAGTGGCCATCTCTTACAAATGAAAAGTTTGGATACAGAGTGTGACACATGAATTATTCCTGGAGACTATGGAGACAATATCTGATTTAGTCCTATTTCCTGAAAAAAAATCATGATTTCCAGTCATTATACATGGTAAAGAACACATCCCTGGTTTCAAAGTCTTCTTTTAAATTAAAATTTTAAGACCCAGATTCCATGAGAATCTATTCTCCACAGGCCTGGAAGCAGAGATCTGTGGCCCCATTAGAAACATGCCTAGGAGGTTGTCCGAACTCAATATTTGGTCCCATCCAATAATTATTTACCACCTTCTATTTTCTCAAAACAAATATTTAAAGCTTATAAAACAGAAATGCTCTTGAGAAAGACTTAAGTGAAATCAGTTCTACTTCTAGGATGGTTGAACTGAGATACTTGGTCTTCCACTTCCATAAAGTAGACATAATATACTCATTTCCTTTCCTGCCCCATTCCCAGAGGCATAGAGAGTTAGCAAGAGGTGTTGATGGGATCCTAGGATGTGGTTGTTTTGATTATATATTACTGCAAAACAAATTTTAAAGTAGTCATTTTGTCATACCACAGTTTTGTGGGTCAAGTGTGCACCTTTAGCAGTTGTGGCAGTGGGAGGTATCTCCTGAAAGGGGACCTGGGGATGCCCTTAGTTACTGGCCAAACGTGGAAGTGTCTTAGGAAGCAGCAAAGTAAGCTCATTCCACTCTCAGCTGGTGGTAAGAGGGAGAGCCTCTTGGAGAGGGTGGGAGTAAAGGAGGAATTGCCGGTTGGACTTCTGTTAATCCCAACAACTTTCAGATGAAAAAGCAAGACTATATGCTGTCCAACTCATTGGCTCCCATAATCCAGAGTTTGCACGTAAGAGGTCAACCCACACAGAGAGGGACTCTCCTTCTGGCTGTCGATCTAACTCCCTGGAAGAGAGAGTCTGGGCTAAGTCTTTACATCAGTGAATAAGAGGCAGGTGGGAGTGAAGAGAGCTCACAGGGCAGATGTGGCTGCCAGTTTCGTGGAGGAAGGTGGCAACGCTCATGGAAGAGGGGACTGTCGTGACTGGAGAGATGCTCCACAAGGAGCCACTGTAGAAGTTACTGAGTGACTGAGCCAACGTCCCCATCATAAACAAACAACCACAGCGCCTATGCCAGGACGAGCCTTTGCAGTGGGAACCAACCAGCAGATCTGGAGGGCATGGCCTTGAACATATTCCAAAATCAGAACTAAGCCACACAAAACCCTAATGGCCTCTTTCCCAAGTTTTACCATAATTTGCTTGCACTGAACTATACATTTCATTTGATCACCAAGCAAACTCTGATTCTACTGTGCTGGAATGAGCAGGGCCTCTTTCTGCTGCTTTACAAATGTTATGAAATCAGTAATAAGTCATGTTCATTTTTGCAAAACATTATTTTCTTTACATGGGTGATTTAAGGGCAAAATAATCCTTATGTTTCAAAGTCATTGACATTTAAATGTATTCATTGACTTTTGAGGTTGCTTTTGTTTTTGTTTTTATTTAAGCCCTATTTGGTGCTTAGGAAGCTTTTTAAAGAGTTTTAAAAAAAAAAACTTTTTTCCATCATTCATGTTTGGTTCAATATATAAAATGCCTTCAGAGTGAGTTGAAACCTCCTCTCCCAACCCCCACATCACACATACAATGGTCAGACATGACTTTATGTTTGAATGATAAAGAGGAAGTGATCCTAAGCTTTCAGTCAGCAGGAATGGTAAAGTAACAATGTCACTGACAAAAATAGGAAAGATTTAGACAGAGCCAGCAGAGAAGGTTGAAAATCTATGATCACAATTTACATGGACAGAAATTTTATTTTCTCTATTTTTCTATACCTGAACACTTGTTCATAAACCACCACAGTCACTGCTGAGGACAAAAAACATTTCATCTTTCCATTCATGGGTTTAGATTTAGTCTCTCTGGATAATTCAGGGCTCTTTTCTTTCTCCCCTCTCTGAAGGTTGCTCTTAGTTCTTGGGGAGAGACTGTGTGTCACCCTGACACTTATAGTCCCCAGCCCTCAGAGCTCCCACATGAAGTATCATGGCTGGTGCAGCTCTTTGGCTGGTATTGGCAGCCCACAGTCTCTCCCTGCCGATGCCTGCTCACATTTACCCTCACAGGCCCTGATGAGGCTCGAGGTGTAGCCATATGCCCTCTGGTTCCCAGCTGCAGCTTCATGCAACCCTCTGCATTTTGTCCCTCACTTTCCCATTTCCCCTCTCCTAAATCCTCTACTTTTATTTTTAGATTATCATAGAATTTAACTCCAACCTTGGCGCAGATGGTAGGTTTCTGATCACCTCAATTTTCGCTAAGCTCACATCTGCCTTTTGTTTTTCTGGCTTGTTCTGGGGTCATATCCGTGCAGAGAAGACCCACAAAGACACTCTAGAGAGAGGTGCACAATTCTGGGGAAGGATCCCAAAGTGCGCAAAGTTGAAAAATCCAAGTGGACAGTATGCTTTTCCTCAAGAAGACAGTGAATAAATTCTTTCTTGGAGGGAAAAGGAGAGGCAGTAAACTAGATCATAGTTTAAATATATTTTGAGAAAGAGAAAAAAAAATGTCACAAAACATTAAGTGGAGTGAAATCCCCCAGAAGTTATAATGTACCCACCTCTCTGTTTACATAGCTGTGGTCCCAGATAGGATGAACAGTGAAATGCTAATTGTGGTTGTGTGGTTATCTGTGAGTAATGAGGTTACAGATGATTTGTAATTTCTTTTCAGTGCTTTCTGAATATTCCACATTTTCTAGATGAGCTTGCAAAAGCAATAGTAAGACATGGTGGTTAAGAGTATGAGAGCTTGGACTCTGGGTTCAGACTCTCTGGATTTGAGTCCTAGCCCTGCCTCTCTGTACACATTTGACATAAGGGCACAGCTTCACGCTCTTACTTCGTGTCCCCTGTCTATAAGATGAGATTACGTGGGGCCTGCATCCTAGGATGGTGTGGAGGCTTAGGTATGTGTTCATACCTCCGTTGTGTCTGACTCTTTGCAAGCCCATGGAACTGTAGCCTGCCAGGCTCTTCTGTCCATGGGATTGTCCAGGCAAGAATACTGTAATGGGGTGCAATTTCCTCCTGTAGGGGACCTTCTTGACCCAGGGATCGAACCCTGGTCTCTTATATCTCCTGCATTGGCAGGCAGGGTTTTGTTTTTCTTTTCTTTCTTTCTTTTTTTAACCATTGAGCCACCTGGGAAGCCAGGGTGATGTGGAGACTAATAAGTAAATACACATGAAGTATTTACAACTGTTCTCGGTACATAGTAAGTACTCAAAGGAGTTGTGATTATGTACTCTTTGGGATATCAGTAAAAAAATTTGAAAATATGCTATAGAAATCTTAAAATTAAACCTAACATAAAGCAAAGAGGCCCAAGCAAACTGAATAATTACTTGTCAAGCTTCATCTGTGTAACTATAAATTCTCAAATCTTGGCTATCTTATTGAAAGATTCACTTATTAAAAAAAAATAGATTTCATAGTCTATTAGCTTTCCATTGCTGTGTAATAAATTGCCATACATTCTTCAGTTTAAGACAAGATAAATTTATTGTCTCACAATTTCTACACACGAGAAATCTGGACATAACATAACTGGGTTCTCTGCTCAGTTTTACAAAGCTGAAATTGAGATGTCAGCTGGGGTTGCAATGTGAGTTGAGACTTAGGTCCTCTTGCAAGTTCCTGGTTGTTGGAGAATTTAGTTTCTTGGATTTTCAGAACTGAGGTCCTATATATTTACAAGCTATCAGCCGGGATCACTCCCAGCTCTTAGAGGATACGCCTTTACAAAGGAAGTTAACAACATATCTATTTCTTCAAGAACAGCTAGAGGAAAAAAATCCTTACAGGGTTCACCTGATTATGTTGTTGGGTCCACCCAGGATAACCTTGACTAACTCAAAGTAGACTAACTAGAGTCCTTAACTACATATGCAAAATGTCTCATATCAAGTGTGCTAAATTGCTTTAGTCATGTCCGACTTGGTGCGACCCCATGGCCTGTAATCTACCGGGCTCCTCTGTCTATGGAATTGTCAAGGCAAGAATACTGGAGTGGGTTGCTATGCCCTCCTCCTGGGAATCTTCCCAACCCAGATATCAAACCCAGGTCTCTCATGTCTCCTGCACTGACACTAAATGGGAAGCCCCTCTCTTATCATAGAACACAACATAATCACAGAAGTGATATCCAATCACATTCTGAGGTTCTGCCCTCATTAATCTTATCATTCTGCCAACCACTCATAGAAATGATTAAAAAAGAAAAGTCTCCAAACTAAACACTAAGGAGTATTTCAAAAGAGAATGTATGTGACTTAATCCCAAAGTGATTCAGCAAATAGGAATGAGTAAAAAGCCTCTTGATGAAAGTGAAAGAGGAGAGTGAAAAAGTTGGCTTGAAGCTCAACATTCAGAAAACTAAGATCATGGCATCTGGTCCCATCACTTCATGGGAAATAGATGGGAAAACAGTGGGAACAGTGTCAGACTTTATTTTTTTGGACTCCAAAATAACTGCGGATGCTGATTGCAGCCATGAAATTACAAGACGCTTACTCCTTGGAAGGAAAGTTATGACCAACTTCAGTTCAGTTCAGTCACTCAGTTGTGTCCGACTCTTTGCGACCACATGAATCACAGCACGCCAGGCCTCCCTGTCCATTACCAGCTCCCGGAGTCTACGCAAACCCATGTCCATCGAGTCGATAATGCCATTAAGCCATCTCATTCTCTGTCGTCCCCTTCTCCTCCCGCCCCCAATCCTTCCCAGCATCAGAGTCTTTTCCAGTGAGTCAACTCATCGCATGAGGTGGCCAAAGTATTGGAGTTTCAGCTTTAGCATCAGTCCTTCCAATGAACACCCAGGATTGATCTCCCTTAGAATGGACTGGTTGGATCTCCCTGAAGTCCAAGGGACTCTCAAGAGTCTTCTCCAACACCACAGTTCAAAAGCATCAATTCTTTGGTCATCAGCTGTCTTCACAGTCCAACTCTCACATCCATACATGACCACTGGAAAAACCACAGCCTTGACTAGACGAACCTCGGTTGGCAAAGTAATGTCTCTGCTTTTTAATATGCTATCTAGGTTGGTCATAACTTTCCTTCCAAGGAGTAAGCATCTTTTAATTTCCTGGCTGCAATCAGCATCCCCAGTAATTTTGGAGCCCAAAAAAATAAAGTCTGACACCGTTTCCATTGTTTCCCCATCTATTTCCCATGAAGTGATGGGACCAGATGCCATGATCTTTGTTTCCTGAAAGATGATGCTGTGAAAGTGCTTCACTCAATATGCCAGCAAATTTGGAAAACTCAGCAGTGGCCACACGACTGGAAAAGGTCAACCTTCATTCCAATCCCAAAGAAAGGCAATGACAAAGAATGGTCAAACTACCGCACAATTGCACTCATCTCACATGCTAGTAAAGTCATGCTCAAAATTCTCCAAGCCAGGCTTCAGCAATATGTGAACCGTGAACTTCCAGATGTTCAAGCAGGTTTTAGAAAAGGCAGAGACACCAGAGATCAAATTGCCAACATCCACTGAATCATGGAGAAAGCAAGAGAGTTCCAGAAAAACATCTATTTCTGCTTCATTGACTATGCCAAAGCCTTTGACTGTGTGGATCAAAATAAACTGTGGAAAATTCTGAAAGAGATGGGAATACCAGACCACCTGACCTGCCTCTTGAGAAACATGTATGCAGGTCAGGAAGCAACAGTTAGAACTGGACATGGAACAACAGACTGGTTCCAAATAGGAAAAAGAGTACGTAAGTTTGTATATTGTCACCCTGCTTATTTAACATATGCAAAGTACATCATGAGAAACGTTGGGTGGGAGGAACCACAAGCTGGAATCAAGATTGCCAGGAGAAATATCAATAACCTCAGAGATGCAGATGACAGCACCCTTATGGCAGAAAGTGAAGAGGAACTAAAAAGCCTCTTGATGAAAGTGAAAGAGGAGAGTGAAAAGGTGGGCTTGAAGCTCAACATGACCAACCTAGATAGCATATTAAAAAGCAGAGACATTACTTTGCCAACCAAGGTCCGTCTAGTCAAGGCTATTGTTTTTCCAGTGGTCATGTATGGATGTGAGAGTTGGAGTGTGAAGAAAGTTGATCACCAAAGAATTGATGCTTTTGAACTGTGGTGTTGGAGAAGACTCTTGAGAGTCCCTTGGACTTCAAGGAGATCCAACCAGTCCATTCTAAGGGAGATCAATCCTGGGTGTTCATTGGAAGGACTGATGCTAAAGCTGAAACTCCAATACTTTGGCCACCTCATGTGAAGAGTTGACTCACTGGAAAAGATGCTGGGAGGGATTGGGGGCGGGAGGAGAAGGGGATGACAGAGAATGAGATGGCTGGATGGCATCACCGACTTGATGGACATGAGTTTGAGTGAACTCCAGGGGTTGGTAATGGACAGGGAGGCCTGGAGTGCTGTGATTCACGGTGTCTCAAAGAGTCGGACATGACTGAGCTACTGAACTGAACTGAACTGAACTGATATAGTGGAAATTAATAGATGAAGAGTATACTGTGGGTTGAGGGTTTTTGTTTTGTTTTGTTTTTGAGGGGGAAGGGGTTGATAGTCAAGCTTTTTTTCTCCCGGCCTTCACACTCAGAATTTGGAAAGAAAAACAAATTACTCCACTACTATTCCCTTTCTCTTATAAACTAATTGTTCTTCAATGTTAGCAAAGAGGACAAATCTTCTGATTCTTTCCCTGGATAAAGTCCTTTTTTTTAAAGTATGATTCCCACAATTTAAAAATGTCAAATGTAAATTAAAACAGATTAGATTGCCCTTTAACAGAAGCCCCAGATTCTTTCAGATAGAAACAACTGCAAGAGGGAATTCTGATTATTATGGTATGAGGGGCTGGTGAGCCCTCTGTGCAAAAGGCCAAGCATAAAACTGGAAGGACTGTCTTAAGCAACCACTTTGGGACACTAAAAATAAACCATTGGATCACAATGAATTGAGGAATGTTTATTCTTGAAAAACTGCTTGCCCTTCGGGAAGAACAGTAAAACTCTGACCTTTCTGCCTGAGGCTGCTCCATCTACCCTTGCCCTCGGCTTAGTTAGTGAGAACAGTAGTTTCACTACTGTGGAGCTGTCTGCAAAAACCAGCAGGTCTACTGCTAATGGGACAGACTTGATTCAGCCAGGATTCAAAGATGGCTTTGTTGGCTAGAAGTGATGGACTCTGTTGGGAATTAACAAGGAGAACACACAGTTTGCTAGCTTAAGGTTTTGGCCCTAGGTGAGACAATGAAGATCAGCCAGAAATTTAACAGTGAAGCCCTAGTAATGTGAGCATCATAGAAGGCCAAGATAAGGTCTCCACACATCCCTGATTGATTTGGAAACTGTGCACGTGTTGGGAAGACCTGAAAGAGCCTAAGAAAAGTGAAGCTAACTTAGTCACAACTTTCAATGTACTCACCAACCCATTTAAATTCATTCCCCCCTTTTTTTTTCATAAAATATAAGAGGAAGGAATACTTTCCAGATCATTCCATCTTTTACATTAATATCAAATCCAGACAAAGACATCACAAGAAAAGGAAATAAGAGACCGATACCCTGTATGAACATAGACAAAAAAATCCTTAAAAAACATTAAAAAACTGCATCCAGCAACATGTAAACTAGGTTATACCCCATGATCAAGTACCATTTATCCTAGAAATGCATGGCTGTTTTAAGATCTGAAAATCAATTAATAGGATATACCAAATTAATTGGAGAAAGAAACGGCAACCCACTCCAGTATTCTTGCCTGGAGAATCCCCACGGACAGGAGCCTGGCGGGCTACAGTCCATGGGGTTGCAAGAGTCGGACACGACTTAGCGACTACACCATCATCACCACCACCAAATCAGTAGAATAGAAGCTATAACTACATTATCATCTTGATATAAATTTAAAAATAATTTGACAAAATCAATCACCCACCCATGTTAAAACCACTCAAGAAGTTATGAAAGAAAAAGGAACTTCCTTAACATGATAAAGAGCATCTATGAAAACTTACTACTGATGTTATATTTAATGAGGGAAGACTGAATACTTTTCTCTCAAAATCAGAAACATGGTAGATGTCCACCTCACCACTTGTAGTTAACATCGTTTTGAAGATTCTATTCAGCTTAATAAAGAAAGAAAAATAATATAAACAAGCAAATTGGAAAGAAATAAGTAAACCAATATTTTTAGACATGTTCCTGAATGTATAAAATCCTAAGGTATTTACAATAAAAGTACTAGAATTAGCAAGTTTAGCAAGGTGGTAAGATTCAAGATTAATATAAAAATTAATTATATTTATTTATATTAACAACAAATGTTTAAGAACTGAAATCAAGAAAACAATTCCATTCATAATATGATAAATATAGGAATAAATTTAACAAAAGAAATGCAATTACTCTACACTGAAAACTACAAAACATTGTAAAGAGAAATTAAAGGTGCTTTACAGAAAAGGAGAAATACTTCAGGCTAATGGATCAGAAGACTCAATAGTGTTAAGATGGCAATATTCCTCACATTGATCTAACAGACTAAACAATTCCTTCAAAATCCTAACATCTTTTTTTTTTTTGTAAAAATTGGCAAGCTGATCCTAAAATTTGTATGGAAAAAAAAAGAAGCCAGAATAGCCAAAAATTTCAAAGAAACCACTTAGAGAGCTGACACTATCTGATTCCTTACTCCAAATCATACATAATTATTAACTCAAAATAGATCTTAGACCTCAAGGTGAAAACTAAAACTAAAAACTTTCAGAAAAATTACAGAAGAAAAATTTTTGTGATTTTGGACTGGGTGAAGACTCTTAGATATGACATCAAAAGAACTATACCAAAAGAAAATACAAGTTGTACTTTATTAAACACTTTGTTCTCCAGAAAATATCATTAGAAAGTGAAAAGAATATTAAGAAATCATATTCACAATCATATAGACATCAGTATAGTAATTATTATTTTAATTAACACAAATGATTATTTTCACTTTCAGAATCCAAAATTTTAATGTATGCAGTGTGATACTCAGCAGTGTATAAATTTCAAATTTCAATAGATCTGGGTTGGATTCACTAGCTAACCCGTGAGCAGCTGAATCATTACTTGTCTGAAAGGCCTCAGGTATATTGCTTAGCCTCTCTGAGTGTCACATTTCTCATCTGTAAAATGGGAAGTACCAATCTCATGAGGTTGCTGTAAAGATTAAATGAGATATAGTTTGTGAAAACACCTAGTAGAGAGTTGAAAGAACAAAGGTCTTTTCATAACTTCCTAAAACTTATTGAAGTAGAAGGCAACTATTAAAAAGCTTATTCAATAAGAAACTGTTTGATAAAATACAATTGATTTTTTTTGTAGTTATAAAAGAATATATGACTTCCATAGAGATTTTAGAAAATACAGATATTTTTAAAGAATGTAATGAACTGTAGTCCCCAAACTCAGATGATCACTATTGATTTCCTTGCAAAACCATCTAGGTTTATATTTATAATGAGTATAGATCTTATTTAATTGTTTTATTTAATTTCTAAATTTGGATTGTTAAGTTGACAAGTAAAAGTAAACACCTTTTCTTTTCAACAAAATGTTTGTGAGAAATTTGGCAGTAGTAAGCCATTGCTTCCCTGGTGGCTCAGAGGTTAATGCGTCTGCCTCCAATGCAGGAGACCTGGGTTCAATCCCTGGATCGGGAAGATACCCTGGAGAAGGAAATGGTAACCCACTCCAGTATTCTTGCCTGGAGAATCCCATGGATGGAGAAGCCTAGTAGGCTACAGTCCACGGGGTCGCAAAGAGTCGGACGCGACTGAACAGAACAGAGCAGAACAGAAACCATTGCTGGCAGGTGAGAACCTGTCAAGTTAGCAATTAAGTTTGTGGATAAAAATGACTGGACATAGTCTAAGATTATTTTTCTATCTATCCATTTACTCATTATTTGTCTACCCTTCTTTCCATTCTTCCATCTATCTATCCACCCACCCATTAATCCATCTTTTTCTATTCATCCATCCTCTATCTTAAAATTCAAATATAAGTAAATGGAAAAATAAAGTTATACTCTTCTGAAAGAAAATTTGATTTGTTAATTTCTTTGATAATAAGATCTGACTTTCCCTTTTAGGTTTATACAGAGGACATTTTTCATAGCTTGAATGAACTATATCTGTGGCGCCAACATTTGACAAAAATGTCTGTGAGGTACACAATGAGATAAAGAATTTTACCTCAAATGTTGTATAGGAAAAAGTGTATTGAAAAGAACACTATTTCAACCTGCCAATTGTTTCTGAGCACATTAGTTTTTAACAAAGTCTCTCCAAGTGAAATTGTAGTAGGTAGAATTAAAAGATAAGTCTTAGTAAAACTTTTTTTATATATTTCTCAGAAATTGAGAAAGTGAAAGGCTCCATTGATTGGGCAGTAAATGTTTTTGCAACTCAGTTTTATCAAGTTTTTTGCTTTCAACACAATTGCAGGGAGACATAAATAATTTTCAGTGATTGATCACTTTCAGATTTTTGACATTTAACTTAGAGGAGTTAAAGAATTGAGTAACACCACCATATCAGAAGTCCTTCCATTCTCTTTTACTTATTTAAGTAATCATGTGTTCTCAGCTGTTACCTCTTTAAAAATGAAAAATAAAAACATTGGTGTTAGCAGATATGAGCCTTTATATACAGAATGGATAAACTACAAGGTCCTACTTATAGCATCCGTTCCGTTCCGTTCCGTTCAGTCGCTCAGTCGTGTCCGACTCTATGCGACCCCGTGAACTGTAGCCTACCAGGCTTCTCTGTCCATGGGATTCTCCAGGCAAGAATACTGGAGTGGGTTACCGTTTCCTTCTCCCGGGGATCTTCCCGACCCAGGGATTGAACCCGGGTCTCCCGCATTGGAGGCAGACGCTTTAACCTCTAAGCCACCAGGGAAGCCCAGAGAACTATATTTGACATTCTATGATAAACCATAATGGAAAAGTATATATTTTAAAAAGAATGTATACACATACATATATATATATGAATAACTTTGCTGTACAGCAGTAATTAACACAAATTGTAATCAACTATCAGTTCAGTTCAGTTCAGTCGCTCAGTCGTGTCCAACTCTTTGCGACCCCATGAATCACAGCACGCCAGGCCTCCCTGTCCATCACCAATCCCTGGAGTTCACTCAAACTCACGTCCATCGAGTCGGTGATGCCATCCAGCCATCTCATTCTCTGTCGTCCCCTTCTCCTCTTGCCCCCAATCAACTATACTTCAATTTAAAAAAACAGACATGATACTTGACATGAACTTTGTGTCTTTACTTGAGTAAGTAATATTTTTTGAAAGATATAGCTATTAATTGAAATAGTCCAACCATTTCATTAAAAGATGTAATTCCGAGAAAATTTTACCTTTATTATTTAGAACTTGTTTATCAAATTGACAATACATATTGCTTGCTGCTAAGTCACTTCAGTCGTGTCCGACTCTGTGTGACCCCATAGATGGAAGCCCACCAGGCTCCCCCGTCCCTGGGATTCTCCAGGCAAGAACACTGGAGTGGGTTGCCATTTCCTTCTCCAACATATTGCTTAGATAAGTTAATTTTACTAATAAAGAAAACTCTATCCAGAGAATTTTTAAAATACTTTCGTGTTTTATTCACAAGAAAGTAAAGGTTTTATTTAAATTTTATATGGATGTGAGAGTTGGACTGTGAAGAAAGCTGATCACCGAAGAACTGATGCTTTTGAACTGTGGTGCTGGAGAAGACTCTTGAGAGTCCCTTGGACTGCAAGGAGATCCAACCAGTCCATTCTAAAGGAGATCAACCCTGGGCGTTCATTGGAAAGACTGATGCTAAAGCTGAAACTCCAATACTTTGGCCATCTCATGCGACGAGTTGACTCACTGGAAAAGACTCTGATGCTGGGAGGGATTGGGGGCGGGAGGAGAAGGGGACGACAGAGGATGAGATGGCTGGATGGCATCACCGACTCGATGGACATGAGTTTGAGTGAACTCCAGGAGTTGGTGATGGACAGGGAGGCCTGGCGTGCTGTGATTCATGGAGTCGCAAAGAGTCGGACACAACCGAGTGACTGAACTGAACTGAAGATATTTTTAGTGTGCAAAAATACCTTCAACCATAAAAATACATTATATTGGCATAAAACTCTAGTGGAAGGAAAATTCAGTGAAGTAGACTTTTCACTGAAATATGAGTTCAAGGAAAGGAATTATCAATGCAAATTTTTCCCTGTGAAAGAAGAATTTGATCATATATTTTTAAAGTAGATGACAGTAGGTATAAGTCATTATAATATTTAGATTCTTTTGGATACATATGGAAGATTAACGTAATTTTTCTATTGTAATATTTACAATCTTCCTGGAATTGTACCCCTTGCAAGTAATGGAACTTATATCCCTTCAGTTCAGTTCAGTCGCTCAGTCGTGTCCGACTCTCCGCGACCCCATGAATCACAGCACGCCAGGCCTCCCTGTCCATCACCAACTCCCGGAGTACACTCAAACTCATGTCCACAGAGTCGGTGATGCCATCCAGCCATCTCATTCTCCGTCGTCCCCTTCTCCTCCCGCCCCCAACCTTTCCCAGCATCAGAGTCTTTTCCAGTGAGTCAACTCGTCTCATGAGGTGGCCAAAGTATTGGAGTTTCAGCTTTAGCATCAGTCCCTCCAATGAACATCCAGGATTGATCTCCTTTAGAATGGACTGGTTGGATCTCCTTGCAGTCCAAGGGACTCTCAAGAGTCTTCTCCAACACCACAGTTCAAAAGCATCGATTCTTCGGCGATCAGCTTTCTTCACAGTCCAACTCTCACATCCATACATGACCACGGGAAAAACCATTGCCTTGACTAGACGGACCTTGGTCGGCAAAGTAATGTCTCTGCTTTTTAATATACTATCAAGGTTGGTCATAACTTTCCTTCCAAGGAGCAAGCGTCTTTTAATTTCATGGCTGCAATCAGCATCTGCAGTGATTTTGGAGCCCCAAAAAACAAAGTCTGACACTGTTTCCACTGTTTTTCCATCTATTTCCCATGAAGTGATGGGACCAGATGCCATGATCTTTGTTTTCTGAATGTTGAGCTTCAAGCCAACCTTTTCACTCTCCTCTTTCACTTTCATCAAGAGGCTTTTGAGTTCCTCTTCACTTTCTGCCATAAGGGTAGTGTCATCTGCATATCTGAGGTTATTGATATTTCTCCCAGCCATCTTGATTCCAGCTTGTGCTTCTTCCAGCCCAGCGTTCCTCATGATGTACTCTGCATATAAGTTAAATAAGCAAGGTGACAATATACAACCTTGACGCACTCCTTTTCCTATTTGGAACCCTTAACAATATTTTAACATCCATTAAAATGTAGAAGGGTATATAGCTTTTCAAATTTCTTTTGGGGGTTCAGAACAAAATGTTTGAAAACCATTGATCTATATTCTAGAGTATGAAGCCGGTGGTCTGTAATCTGACCTTTAAGCCTCTTCATGAGCTATCTCCTTCCTAACGTTCTTACTCTTACTTTTCCATGGAGCCTGGGCTCTAGTCTTGGCCAGCTCTTCTCAGTCTCACATTCAAATCTTTAGAAATACTACTACTCTCTTCCCAGGGCGAGGGTGGTTATGATAATTAGGCGAATGAATTGAAACACGTATATTATCATATGTGAAATGAATCTGACGTTGTTGGGGGTTCCCCACCTCAACACTCTGTGGATTTAAGAGGCCGTTCCTTCCAGAAGTGTATAAATTAGCCTGGGATAGAACCTGCACGCTGAATTTACTAATTAAGAAATGAGAAACAAGAATTATAAAGGTGGCATAGAAATACAAGAAACTATTCTTAAGTAATCTTTTAAAACTTTGAACAGAATTACAGATTTTACCATTTGTTATAAACTGGTATATATAATTTAACCAGAACCATGAGAAAGCTGGTATTGTGTGAATTCTGAAGCACTTTCAACATGTTGTAGGAATAATGTGGACTTTCTTGAGTTGTACACATTCATAAGTAAATTGTCTGTATCTCGTGCCTTTGTTGGTTTTCTGTGAGCTGTAGTTTCTGGGAAATGAGCAGCTCTCATTCCTGTAACTCTTGTAACCCAGTCATTCATGTGCCTCCTTCATGTGGATTCAGTACGGCTGTGGTGCTGTTATCCCTCTGATAGGAACTCTAACTCAGTGTAAAGCCCCAAGATCTGTTACTTATTTTTATTTTATATTGTACTATATTTTATTTGCAGTGTTGTGTTTGTTTCAGGTGTATAGCAAAATGATACAGTCGTATATATATATATATATACACGTATATATATATATATATATTAACAAAAGCAGTTCTCGTCTTTTGATGGGGTGTTCATGGTTTATAACATAAATGGCATTACTTTGAGAGAGGGATAACTTAGGTATGGTATTGGGTTTTTTTTCTTTTTGCAGCTTGAGGCAGTTGTAAAATAACTTAATGTAGCTTTCTACAACTGTGTATTCTATAGTATCTTTTCATTTGGTGAAATTTTAACTGTTAATGTTTTTGGCATGGTGCTTTGTACCATTTATTAAATAAAAATTTTAAAAAAAAGAAATACTACTACTCTCTTCCTGAAGTCCTTTCCTGCCTTTTTTCTGTCAAATAAGTTCCTCCCATCTCATTACACTCAACTCCTCCAGGAAAATGTCACTACTTAGCAAAGGCAGCATTAGTTTCTACTTCCTATGTGTTCCCAAAGCACTAACAGGTCCCTCCACCAAACACCTGCAGGTTGCAATGACTAGATTATTTTTCTAATCTTCAGCATTTCCCAGTGTTCTGTGATTTCTCTCATTCTTTGTATACTCAAACCTCTGAGCACATAGTGGGTGCTAGTAAGTATGTATTGAATAAGAATAGGATGGATTTACTCCCAGCGCCTTTACTGTCATTTCTTTATCATTGTTTTTTATATGTTTCTAAGTTAGCCGGCCCACTCTTCTGTATTTCTCAGCACAGTCTGCTAACTTCCTCTTGCCGCTTTGCTCGGACTCTGCCCACCCCCTTGGACGCCCTCAGCCTTATTCTCACCGGTAATTGTCCAACACAGTGCCTCTTTCACTGCCAGTGTTTTTGGGATAGAAGGCAGTTTGAAACTTACTGAACATTTTCTCATAAAAATAATATTCCAGGTGACGATTGGGTTAGGACACAGAGCCTAATCTGCCCAAATACATTGAAAATACAAGATACCTATAATAAAAGTAAATTCAACCATAGAAAAGTAAAAAGATTGGTAATATTACATGTTTTTCAAAAATAGGTTTCTGAGCTTCTATTTTTTAAAAAAGAGTCATGGAAGATATGTTCTTTACCCTATGATGGTCTTAGTAGGTGGGGTAGAAACTAACCTTAAACATCTACTCTGCGCCAGGCACCATGTGCATTCTATGTGTTGTATCACTTAATCTCACAAGACTTGTGCCAGGTTTTAGATAGCCTTTGCTGAATTACAAGGCTCTGTGCACTTACACAGCAATCATTTATTAGCTCGCAATCCTATGGGTTGGCATTTTTTGACTGGGCATTGTTCAGTGGCCCTTGAGCTGATCTTAGGTAGGCTCACTTCTGCTGCTGCATTCAGCTGGTAGATGGTGGAATGATGAGCTGGATATTTAGAATGGCCTCATAGCAACTAACACACACACACATTCACAAACCTGGTAGTTGGCAGACTATTACTGGACTTTCCCTTCATGTGGCCTTTCCAGCAGACTAGCTCAAGCTCATGGCTGTGAAATTCTAAATGGGAAAAATGGAAGATACAAGGCCTCTTGGGGTCTAGAGTAGGATCTGAAAAGTTGTCACTTCTACATGCTACTGATTAAAGCAAGGTCACAAGGTCAGACTCAAAGGGCTGGAAAACAGACATCACCTCTTCATGGGAGGAAGTGTAAAACGTCTGTGACCATTTTTAATGTATACCACACAAGGGGTGTTATTATTCTGTTCTGTGGGTACCAAAAATTTGGGTTCAGAGAGGTTAACAATCCTACAAAATATAACAACTCGTAAGTGATAAAAGCAAGATTTGAATCCAGGACTTTCTGAGCCCCAAATTTGGGTTCAGAGAGGTTAACAATCCCACCAAATATAACAACTCATAAGTGATAAAAGCAAGATTTGAATCCAGGTCTGTCTGAGCCCCAAATTTGGGTTCAGAGAGGTTAACAATCCCACCAAATATAACAACTCATAAGTGATAAAAGCAAGATTTGAATCCAGGTCTGCCTGAGCCCCAAATTCTTCACTCTCTACTGTACCATGGCTTCTCCCTTCTCTTTCCTCCCCTCCTCTCTCTTTTCTTCTCCTACCCTCTCTCCCGATCCATGTCCATACTGAGAGAAGAAAGCAGAAAGAAAGCTGAAAGTATAGTATTCACAGCTGGGCTGTGTGCTACCCTATCTGGCTTGGTAACTAATATCTTAGAGAAACAAGGCTGGCTGTAGGATCATTTTAGGTGGTTGTTTTCCTACCTTTCTTTCTTATTTCCTTTTCACCAAAGTGAGAAAGTCTGGGGATAGAGGTTGTTGGTTAGAATTACAACATATAAAACTATATCCTCTGCTCCCACCCGATTAGGAAAATCTGAGAACAGAATTTAGGCATTTGTGGAGGGGCACCAGGTTGGGGGAGGTGGGTCATATGGGAAATGAACTTGAAAATGTCATGCTGGTCCAACAGGGATGCAGGGACAAAAATTCGGGTGGGCTGTGACTCTAAAACCTGTGTTCTACACTTCTCTGGTACCCAAACCAAAAGTGAAAGAGTCATCCTTGATTCTATTTTCCTCACGTTTCTCATCAGTTCGTTGATAAACCCCTTGGGTCAACTTCCACAGTAGATCCCAGATTTGTCCATTTTCCTCCACTCCCACTGTCACTCATTACTCTATCCAATAAACCATCATCTCTCCTCAGGCCCAAAATAGCTTCCTTCTTCATGTCTCTGCCCCCATATTTGCCCTCTGAGATCCTTCCTCCTCAGGACAGCCAGCATATTTTTAAGACACAGATCAAATGAAAGCAGCCCCCTCCTCAAATCCTATTCACAGCCCCCCATTCCTCTCAAGTTGAATCCTTACCTCTTTTGTCATCTACAAAACCCACAGGCCTGACCTACACTTATGTCTGCACCTCATCTCCTAATGCCAGGTTTTCCCAGTCTCATTGCCATCAAGTGGGTATCAGCTCTTCCTGCCTACAAAGCCTTCCTGGCCCCTTATACTGCTTGCTCCTTTCTATTACATTAGCCATTTGTGTGTGTGTTCTTCAGAGAAGTCTTCTCTATTAGCTCTAGCTAAGTTTTACACCATCGTCATTCTCATTGCCTTCTGTTACTTCACCCTGTTCCTTTTCTTCATTGGACCTAACATTATTTATAAGTGCATGCGTGCCTACTTGTTTATGATCACTTTTCCCTAATGGAGTATAATCTCTGAGAGGGCAGGAACCATATCAGTTTGTTCTCAGCGTGTACTCACAGCTCAGCATGGTGCCTGGCATCCAGAGGGGACTCAGACTACATACTGGGCTCCAGTCTCAGTTCCCTTGCTCACTAGCTACATACTTGGCAAGGCACCTAACTTCTCTGAGCCTCTGACTTCTGGTCTGTACAAAGAGAGCAATAATTCCTACAGCGATGAGTCAAGTTGTTGTGAAGTTTAAATGAGATGAAAATGTATGCAAAACTCTTTGAAATCTGCAGAGAATATTCTAGCCATGTGATGAATTATTTATGCCCCAGCTCAGGGTCAAAAAGGAAGTGTAGTCTTGCCGAGTCTGGTTCTGACAACTGCCAGGTGCTTTCGAGGCTTCTCAATGAAGTGTGGGCTTCAGACAAATGAGAAATCTAATAGACCTCTCTCTGCAGTTGGCCACATCTCCAGCCAGCACAGATATGATTATAATTAGAGTTTTAAGAGTTCTGTTTCAATTCAAAAAGATTCCGTGGTACAGTCTGCAGTCTACCTGAGATGTGTGTCTAGAAGCAGATTCCTGTGGCAGGTGTTTTTATTCTAGCCTATTTGCTTCTTTTCTTACAATGTCAGGGGTGTCTGTTTCTATTATACTCATTATTTTCAGTTGCCAGGTGAGAAGAGATTTTCCATATGGGAGATTTCAGATGGTGACCACTGAGCAACATACATAGTTCTTACCCACTCTCGTCACTTCTTAAATGAACAGTAGCTTGGACAAACTTGCTTCAGCAAACCCAGGCCTTTTTATTAGCAGCCAGAGAATAGTCTATAATGGGAAGAATTACTCTGCTCATGCATTTCTCCAAGGGAAAACATTTTTTCAGCCTGTCAAGACAGTGAAACCTCTTATTAGAAACTATAGCAAAGTCAATTTCTCTATTCTTGTTACTAAAGGATTCAGGACACACCTCACTGCAGACCCTAAATTAACAACCCAAGGGGAGTTGAGCTCGGTGGAAATGGGCGGGGATGTCCAAGTGAGTGGGACTCAAATCAAAGCTGAGCCCAGCATGGGCGTTTACATATTTCAAGCCCCATTACCTGCTTTTCTGCAGAGTTCTTTTGATCATAACAACTCTTCACTAGATAGAGTGGCGATAGTGGCAAGATATACCCAATCTTTAGAGACAGTTAAATTTTGGAGGGAAGGGGTTCCTTTTTATTTAGGACTTGCCAAGTGGCACTATCTAATGATTTCCTATTTAAGCAAGTAGTGCTAAGAAGCCATGAAAGTCATCAGTCCTTGTTGGGACTGCTCTGAGTAAGAGAACCTCACCTCTGTAAGGACAAAGAAACAGGTTGGTCTCAAGCAGCACAGTTCTCTTTCCATTTGTCCTTCCATGCCAAGGATGAAAATAAACAGGTATGTACCTGTGTGTTTCAAGTCCACTCTGGGTGACAAATGCTGCAGCTCATTGATAAGACTCTATGAAGTGACTGCTATGCAAGAGCTCAACCCAATCTCTACCATGTTCTTCTTTGATCCTGAGCTGCGTGTGTGACTATTTGCTATAGAATCTGCTGGTTGACTTAAGAGAAGGTGCTGGTTGTTGCACAGCAGGAGGAGAAGTGGAGCCATGTCCTATAATGATATGGAACAAAGAGTAAGCAATGGCATCCGTGAGATGACTGAGCTACAACACAAAGTCAGCTGCATTCGTTAACCCTTTTCTATGGAGGTCTCCACCAGGTGACAACTGAATTGTCCTTCAGGTGGCTCTCTAGTCAGTCTGCTTCAAGTCAGCCAAAATCTCTTATCTCCTTCCTCCAAGCCAGGTACTCAAAGTTAGAAATAGGAAGACCCCAATCCTGCCCACAAGGAACTTACACTCTAACTGTAAACTTTTTTTTATTATTAATTTATTTTAATTGGAGGCTAATTACTTCACAATATTGTGGTGGTTTTTGCTGTACATTGACGTGAATCAGCCATGGGTGTACATTTGTCCCCTTGTCCCAAACCTCCCACCCACCTCCCTCCCCATCCCACCCCTCTGGTTGTCCCAGAGCACCGGCTTTGAGTGCCCTGCTTCATGCATCAAACTTGGACTGGTTGTCTGTTTCACATATAGTAATATACATATTTCAATGCTATTCTTTCAAATCATCCCACCCTCACCTTCTCCTATGGAATCCAAAAGTCTGTTCTTTATATCTGTGTCTCTTTTGCTGCCTTGTTTATAGGGGTGTCATTACCATCTTTCTAAATTCTATATATATGCATTAATATACTGTATTAGTGTTTTTCTTTCTGACTTACTTCACTCTGTATAATAGGCTCCAGTTTCATCTACATCATTAGAACTGAGTCAAATGTGTTCTTTTTAATACCTGAGTAATACTCCATTGTGTATATGTACCACAACTTTCTTATTCATTTGTCTGCTGATGGACATCTAGGTTGCTTCCATGTCCTAGCTGTTGTAAACAGTGCTGTGATGAACATCGGGGTACACGTGTCTCTTTCAATTCTGGTTTCCTCCGTGTATATGCCCAGCAGTGGGATTGCTGGGTTCCATGACAGTTCTATTTCCAGTTTTTTAAGGAATCTCCACACTGTTCATAGCGCTATACTAGTTTGCATTCCCACCAACAGTGTAAGTTCAGTTCAGTTCAGTCACTCAGTCATGTCCGACTCTCTGTGACTTCATGAATCACAGCACGCCAGGCCTCCCTGTCCATTACCAACTCCCGGAGTTCACTCAAACTCATGTCCATTGAGTTGGTGATGCCATCCAGCCATCTCATTCTCTGTTGTCCCCTTCTCCTCCCGCCACCAACCTTTCCCAGCATCAGTCTTTTCCAGTGAGTCAACTCGTCGCATGAGGTGGCCGAAGTATTGGAGTTTCAGCTTTAGCATCAGCCCTTCCAATGAACACCCAGGATTGATCTCCTTTAGAATGGACTGGTTGGATCTCCTTGCAGTCCCAGGGACTCTCAAGAGTCTTTCCAGCACCACAGTTCAAAAGCATCAATTCTTCAACAGTGTAAGAAGGTTCCATTTTTTCCACAACCTCTCCTGCATTTATTGCTTACAGACTTTTTGATAGCAGCCATTCTGACTGGCGTCAGATGGTACCGCATTGTGGTTTTGATTTGCATTTCTCTGATAAGGAGTGATGTTGAGCATCTTTTCATGTATTTGTTAGCCATCTGTATGTCTTCTTTGTAAACTCTTAATAAGAAGTTCCAGAAGGTTTGGTAACTTGTTCAAAGTTACACCATTTTAAGTGACTAATCCAGTATTTGAACTTTGTTTTTTAAAAAAGCTTATTTTTTATTTCAAAGTTTCTCCCTTTTCAACTATACCACACTGCATCCTCTTATTACATTGCAATATAATTACGTATAATTATTTTAAATTGCAGTTATTAAAATGTATATAGCTCTACCTAACAAGTGATTAGCAGAGACATAAATCAAGATGGAAAAGTACATTATAAATGTTAAAAATATTCACGTATATTATATATATTTTGTGTTTAAAAGTGAAATTTGTTTATCTCTGGATGATTTAAGTGATGTTTATCTTCTTAACACTGCTGTATATATTAAAAATATTCTGAAATGAGATTGCATTGCATCCATCTTTTTAAAAAGTGTTAGTTGCTCAGTTGTGTCCAACTCTTTGTGATCCCATGGGCTGGAGCCCACCAGGCTCCTCTGTCCATGGCATTCTGGGCAAGTATACAGGAGTGGGTAGCCATTCCCTTCTCCAGGGGATCTTCCCAGCCCAGGGATTGAACCCCAGTCTCCCACATTGCAAGCAGATTCGTTACCATCTGAGTCACCAGAGAAGCCCCCTTTCTTGAAAAGTTATTGGTAAAATAAAACAAAATATATATGAAAATGTTTTTAAGACTGTAAAGTGCTAATAAGTAAAGTCAGCTACTGAATTCACTGCAATGTAATAAAGCCCTCAGAGTGTGGATTAGGTAAAAAGCACTTCTAATCCACCTTGGTAATTGAAGTTGAATGTCCCAGAGTAAGATGCTCCCAGAGCAGTAAGACTGTGGTTATCAAGGTTTAACTATCCCAGATTTGGTGAGCCCAGCTTTGCCGAAGGGTACAGAACAACCGAGGCCAGAGTCTGATCAGGTGTTACAATGTCTAGAAAGATGGAAGTCTCTCCTTCTTTGTTGACAAGCTCTCATTCTATGGGAGTTTTAATATCTTTCTGTCTAGAGAAGCCCAGTTGTACTATTCACATCTGTTATCAGCCACTTTCCCTCAAGGATTCCTAGTGGGAATTTGGTTTTAATGACACTGCCTGTGAACTTGGGTCCCCAGCTCCTTGAGCAGATGGATAATAGTGAGCTGATTTTTAGGCCAGCCACCCTGGAACTTCTTTATTTTAGATATAGTCCTTCTTTTGCCTCATTGGAAACCAGCCTCTGCTAATAAATGCCACTCCTCTTATCTCAGTGAAGCTGAACAGTTTCTTCTCAGAGTTACTGATCTTTGAACAACCAACCCCTTGTGTACAGAAGAGTCCCCTCCCTTTTGACAAAGAAGGTTTGGTCTTCCCTGGCAATTTAGGCTGGTGACAGAACCTTCTAGGGGTGTTAGCCTAGCAATTCTGAGCCTTAACCATTATCATACATCAAGGAAGCTTGATAAATATAATCGTAATTTAACCCAAGGTTCCTTCTAGACACTTATTGTATTGGTACATGCTTTCAAGCAGAGTGCTTTATAGCTGGGAGGTAAAATAATATTTTAAAATAGTGTTATGATTTCAAAGCCATCTTCATTTGTACTATTATCTCATTTAATCATCACAGCAGCCCTACAGGAAATTTAACTACTTTGCAGTGAGGAAGCCAAGGCTTAGAAAGGATGAACGACAAGCCCAAGATTCAAGGGCAGGACTCAGTCCCAGGTCTTCTGACTCCAAATGTTGGGCAATTTCCACTGCTTTTCTGCAATTAAAAATCTGAGCCCAGGTCATAAGCTGAGCATGTGTAAGGTGGGAATGATCCTACTCACAGTGAAGCTGTCTCCTGCAGAAGGGAGGGAGAGCAGACTGAGCTTGTCCTCAGTGCTGGCTGGCTGTCTTCTACACACTGACTCCTATAAATGGCACCTCTTTCCCCCATATGATCAAAATGAAATGGAAATAAAGCAAGATTCAGTTACTTCCCTGAAGTCACATAGCTTAAAAGTGACAAAAGCCAGCTGATAACCTGTCTTTCTGACCCCCAAAGTCACAATTTTCTTATCATAATTCACTAAAAACTCAGCGCACTCATTCATGTGGTCGGTTATAAAAATCATGGCAAATAAAAGTTCTCTGTTTTGGGAAGATTTGTGTTCTTAAGGACACACATATATCCCCTTTTCTTCTTCCAGTCCTTTCCATGTGACATAGCTGACTTCTCTTCTGCTCCCTGCAGCGTGTGTGCTGGTGGTGTCTGTGATTGAACAGCTCTCTCAAGTTCACAACTCGACGGTCCAGATCTCAATGGAGAGACTGTGCAGCTACTTGCCTGGTAATGTAGAAAGGGTCACTTGGCTATGGGTCTGATTCTTTTCTCACTCATGAGCCATCATGAGTGAATTTATACCCTACATGAGTTTACAGAGGAGAATCTGACTATGTTCTTTCTGTGAGTTGATATTCTTATGGGGATCATAGGAATTAAAAGAAACACACAAAAGAACACTTTAGGCATTTTTTCCCCAGACATTCATTTTCCGTCATAGTAGAATGAGATTGCTGTGGACATTTAGGGAGTAAAATGTCAAATGGCCAATTTTTTTAAGAATCATTTATAATGATTTGCCCACCTAGTGATCATGACCTTAAGTACCAGGAAGGCCAAAAAATCAATAATAAATAATTTTCAATTATTTATGTTAATTTAACCACATACATTCTTAAATGCACATACATCCCTTCTAACACAGAGCTTTATTTAGTCTGAAAAGACAATGGATCTTAAATTTCCAAATGGGAAAATAATCTAGGAACACTCCATTGATATGAATTGGATCTCAATAAAATCCCTTACACATCCTGCAAAAGGAAATGATCTGTGGTTTAAACAAATTGTACGTTTTTGTTGTTTAGTTGCTAAATTGTGTTTGGCTCTTTGCGACCCCATGGACTGTGGCCCACCAGGCTCCTCTGTCCATGGGATTTCCCAGGCAAGAATACTAGAGTTGCCATTTCCTTCTCCAGGGTATCTTCCTGACCCAGGGACTGAACCCGCATCTCCTGCATTAGCAAGTGGATTCTCTACCATTGAGCCACCTGGGAAGCCCTTAAGCAAATTGTATAGTTGTGCTAAATTTCATCAGAATGAAAATATTGATTCTATTTCCCTTATATTAGAATATTCTTAGGTGTACAATCACAATGAGTAAATTTCATTGAGAGTCAATTTTTCATTCACTTAATGTTAAGGAACTAATTCTCCCAAGATGTCTACATTATTATTTTTAAGTAAGATAGTTGGACTCATGACAGTTTTATCTTTGACTTAACAAATGCTGTGTCAATGGCTTCAATGCACTTTTAGAAAATTTATTGCTTACAGTCACAACGTACACTCATAAGCTCATTTTTGTATTTAAAAATAAAAACTAAGAGAAGATAATACACAAATATATGTGCTTGCATTGTCCCAGTCTGACCACTGCTAACATTTTGACATAATTGCATCATTTTTCTTTCATAGAATTAGAATGTGACAAATAAACTAGAAGGCCCTTTGGCCTCCCCTGATCTCAATTCCATTTTCCTTCTACCTCTCTAAAGAGAGAACTATTCATGTGAACTTGATGGATATTAGCTTTGTCAAATTTTATATTTTTACATTCACTTCATTGTCTATGAATCTATAGATGATGTGTAGTATTATCTATGGGTAATTTTAAAATCTTTTCCTGGTAAAAGGAAACAAATGCAGAAAACCACTCAAAATAAATGTATAGTTTTATCAGCTATTGAAAGGTGAACATCTTTGTTAACATAGTCCAGAGGAACAGGGCTATATTCAAAAAGGAACAGATTGGTGGCTACTCCAAAAGTCCCATCCACATGCTCCATCCCATCAAAAACTCCTCCTTCTCCCTTAAAAAAAAAAGAAAAACCTGCCTGTTACTATAATCATCTTCTTTATTGCTTTGTAACTTTATCATCCGACTGGGTATCTCCAGACACCATAGTTTTGTCCAGTTTTTAAATTTTTGATGTGTCTTTTAAGTCCCATTTTAATCTACCAGTTTCTTTTCCATCCCTTCCTTTTCCTTTAAGTGAGCCATGGAATCTGCCCCGTAGTTTCTGCATTTTGTTGGTGGCATCCCTGTGGTAGGATTGAATATGTTTCTCTGTGTCTGTCTTTCCTGAAAATGGGAGCTAGTTCTGAGGCTTGACCAGACTCCAGTTTGATTTCTTCCACAAGCCTGTAAGTGACGGTGTTTTCTTTCATCAGGAGGCCATCATAAGTGTTTTTCTCTTTTTTTATTTTTGTGATATTAGCACTGTTGATGCTCTGTGACTAAGTCTGTTACTTCATTGGAGGTTACAAAATGGTGCTGTTCTAATATATCAGCTATGTTTCATTTAGTAGTTGAAATACATTAGAGTCAGTTTCCCTCATTATTGTCATTGTTTAGAGATATTTTTAGACAGTCAAGTTACTGTCGAAAGTTCATTCCTTAGAAAGGACTCGCGGGAACAATATTTCCTGAATTCTTTCATGTATTTTTTCTCCACAGTTACTAATGGTACTATTTATTCTAAGAAAGGCAGGATAAATGCTTGATTCTTTTTCTCTACTTGCCAGTTTTCAAATAATTCATTGCCTTTATCGTGTCATCCCAAATTAGTCATTTTGTCAGTTCAGTTCAGTTCAGTCCCTCAGTCGTGTCCAACTCTTTGAGACCCCGTGGACTGCAGCACGCCAGGCCTCCCTGTCCATCACCAACTCCCGGGGTTCACTCAAACTCAAGTCCATTGAGTCGGTGATGCCAACCAACCATCTCATCCTCTGTCATCCCCTTCTCCTCCCACCTTCAATCTTTCCCAGAATCAGGGTCTTTTCAAATGAGTCAGTTCTTCACATCAGGTGGCCAAAGTATTGGAGTTTCAGCTTCAGCATCAGTCCTTCCAATGAATATTCAGGACCGATTTCTTTTAGGATGGACTAGTTGGATCTCCTTGCAGTCCAAGGGACTCTCAAGAGTCTTCTCCAACAGCACAGTTCAAAAGCATCAATTCTTCGGCACTCAGCTTTATTTATAGTCCAACTCTCACATCCATACATGACTACTGGAAAAAGCATAGCCTTGACTAGACAGACCTTTTTTGGCAAAGTAATGTCCCTAGGTTTTCTTTAAAGTATCATTATGAACTCATGAATTTATATGCATTTGATGAGTTTCAGTCTACTTCAGTTATTATCCTTTTGAAGCTCAAATTTGTCTCATCTTTGACCAGTGGGAACTTCTGTAAGTTGACTCCTACATCCTTTTGACATAAGTCTAAGTAATCTTTGATAGCTTCCTCATTAACTGGTATGAGAGTTGTACTAGCCTGTCTTATACATTTCCAAGCCCAGGCGTGAAATCAGTCATTTCTCTTAGATGCTCTGGTTTCTTTTAGTGGGAAACAGTATTAAGACTGCAATCTGAGTGCATAGGAATATCATTGCTACTCAGCTGGTCATTCTTTCTAGACTTCTTCTGTTGACAGCGATAGAAAACATACATTATATATTTACATATATTATTTTAAGATAAAACATCTAATGAGTTCATATTGTCACTTTAAATTCAAATTCAGGACTGCAGGATTTTTCCTTTGCATCTTCTGTCTCATATCTGTATCTTCTTTCCACAGTCGAAGTCCTAACTCTCATGGACAAGGGGATTGATTAAATTAAAATATCTCATGATTACTCATTTACCTGTCCTTCTCTTCACATACAAGATGCTCAGGAAGTCAATCTTAATACTACTATTATTAATATATTTTATAATCCTTGAGAGCAGTTGAACTTTTTTTGAATATGCTTTCCCCATATCTCTACACTTTTTAATCGCTGTACTGTATCATTTGAGCATACAGCCATTACATACAATATGTGCATTCCCTTTGCACCCTCGTTTAGCTTTAGTTCCATCAGCAACTATAAGACTGATGTTCACCACCAGCCCTTATGCAGATGTCTCTCTAGTCGAGTTACTATTTAAAGTTCATTCCTCAGAAAGGACTCATGGGAACAATAGTCCCTGAATTCTTGCATGTTGATAACAAGCTGGCTTGTCCTTTATACTTGAAAGTCAGTGTTTTTCCAGATATAAAAATCCTTGGCATGTAATTTCTTTCCTAAGTGCCTTAAATATGTTATTAAAAGTTTGATGATAATCTAATTTTCCTTTTCTTATAAGTCATTTACTGTTTTTGCCTAGTTCAAATGATTTTTTTTTCATCTTGATAAAATTTAGTCATCTAACTAGACTATATCTTGGTGTCATTTGTTATATTGATGTTCTCAGGCACACAGGATGCTCTCTCAAATACATTTTTTTATAATCTCACACATTTTTTAGTATTTGCTCAGTTTTCTTGTTTTGGTTTTCTTCTTCAGGGATTTATAGTATCCATATTTTAAATCTTCTTTGCCTGTATTCATGACTTTGCCTATCTTCTTGATTTGGTTTTCTTCTTCATGGATTTACAGTATCCATATTTTAAATCTTCTTTGCCTGTATTCATGATTTTACATATTTCTTGAATGAATAATTAAAGAATTTTTTTTCTTCAGCTAAGACAGCAAAAGAGATGATTTATGGTATACATGTTACATTCAGCCACAATTGAGAAGATAACTAGTCCAAAAGTCACAGGTCCAGGGTAAAGGACCAAAAGGGACCCCTTTGATATGAGCAAGCTGGGTCTCTCAAAGGTGGTCAAGGTGATCAGAATAGCCATGGATGTTCCAGATCCATTGAGACAAGTTCTAGATAGTAGGCATGCCGTCCAACAATTTGTGCCAGCATCGCTGGCCTCTGCCTTCCCTTGTTTCTGCTTCTGTGGCTTCCATGGCTACACAGGTTTGCTGGGACCTCTGCCTCACCTTCTTCTTTTGCGTTTCAGCCTGTGCATTCACTTCTTCCTCCACTTCATTCTCATGGCATGGAGGTTTCCCAAAAGATGGCTTTAAGGCTGAGAAATTTATTTATTTTTAATTGGAGGATAATTGCTTTACAATATTGTGTTGGTTTCCACCATACATCAACATGAATCAGCCATGGGCATACATATGTCCCCTCCCTCTTGAACCTTCCACACCATCCCACCCCTCTAGGTAATCAGAGCACTGGGTTTGAGCTCCCTGTGTCATACAGCAAATTCCTACCAGCTACCTATTTTACACACAGTAATGTGTATGTTTCAATACTACTCCCTCTATTCATCCCACTCTCTCCTTTCCCACCTGTGTCCACAAGTCTTTCTCTATGTCTGCGTCTCCACTGCTGCTCTGCAAATAGGTTCATCAGTACCATCTTTCTAGATTCCATATATATACATTAATATATGATGAGTACGTCTTAATCACTTCACTTTTTTATTTTGAAGGCTTTCCTCTTTTTCATCTTCTATTTCTCTTACAATGTCAGCTACTGTGTTCCTTTCTTCTCACATTCATTCTAATATGAACGTCGTTTCTTTTATAATTTTGTGTTCTTCCCTTTCATTCCATTTCTGAGTGTTTTTAGTTCTGATTTCTGTTGTTCTTTCATGTCTTCATTTTATTAATACTTCTCACTCATTTTAAAATACCGCTATGTTTTCATCCTTTTTTTGGCACAAATTTCTGGCATGCTTTTGCTATCTGTAAGGATGTGATTCTGTTCCTTACTCTTTTTTTTCTTCTTATAATAATTTTGTAAGGGAGTTGACCTAGATACATTTCTGTTGCTCATTTTTATGTGAAATTAGTTTTCCAAAACTCTTAGAAAGAGAAGTGGTTTAGGGCAGCCTCTCCAAATGCACAGAATTCCTTCCTCTGTTGTTTTTGTTGGTGTTAAAAAATAAACACATGGCTGCTTGTATTTTGAGATTTTCTGAGTCTATCTTCCTGCCCACTTTTATCTGGATTTTTCTCTTTGTTTTGCTTATATCCAGCTAATTTCTCCTCAGTGTGAGACTTATCCTGGAAGGGAGCTATGGTAGATGAGTTTCTAGAATTCGGGGATGCCTCACCACTCAAATGCCTTTGTCTTTCTAACCTTGAATCTTTGGTACTCATCTGCTACAGAAGTGGGCTAAACCTCATCCCTGTCTTTCCCACTTTCAGCTGATATTCTTAACTGGCCCACCATACTTTGTCATCAATACCCAGGCTGTTTTGGCAATTCGCCTATTTATCCCTTGCACCCCTTTACTTTCTCCCACACTTGATAAACCCCAAGTCTCACAGTTGTGAGTGGTTTCTTGTTGCCTTAATTGTATTTGGGGGCTCATGGAGATATCTAGTTTTGCTGTAACTAATGCTCATAAGGTTTTGGTTTTCCTATTCAGAAGCTTTATTATTATTATTATTGATAGAGATTCAGTGAAATACCAAAACTCTGCTGCCTCCACCACCATCTTTCCAGAATTCTCCCTTGTGGGGATCTCATTTTTACAGCAATGGTTACTATCTATACCACTCTGCAACTTCTGTTTTTCACTCAACAGTATGTTTTTTGGATCTATACATGTCAAGATATACATAGACTTAGGACGAGCCTCTAAGTTATTCTACAGTCCTTCACCACATAAATGTCCCATGTTTTATTTATCCATCCCCTTATTACTGGACATTCAGCATCTATTATAAACCTTACTTTATATTCTCACATCTCTGAATTAGAGGAAGAAGAAGAAAATGTTATTATCATTTTACAAGGAAAAAATAAGTAGCCATAATTATCATTAAGACTTGTTTTGACTAGTTTTCATTTCTATATAGTAGACCACACTGATAGATATCACCATTTGTGCCTTGAGTTTGATTTTCTCTTTTTAGGCAAAGTTTTGCTGTTCAAAGGTGAAAGCGTGAGTAAAACTCCTGTTTCTCAGATGATCCTGTTCTAATGTACCAGCAAAACATAAAAATGCATGAACCAAGATTGCTGGTATTCAAGGTTCCATCTTGGCTCCTTCTGACTCTTAACAAAAAAATTTGTTCAGGTAAAATGAGAGGCTGAAAGTCAGATTCTGGTAAAATAGTAACTGGCACTTCATCAAAGGGAAGCAAAGTAGGTATTTCTGCTTTCAGTAGTGGGCTACCTTTCAATTAGAGGAGTTTTCAAAGAATTCATAACCCTACTTGGGTGTATTTTCATTTTATTAATTAACATTTATGTCTGGATGGAAATAAAGTGCTAAGTTCAGATTAAAGGCTCTTTCACCTGACAGACATGAAGGCAGAGTGGATGTTACTGTTTCCATTTTTTGGAGGTGGAAGAACATATAGAACAGTCATATGAATTATGTAGGGTGACAATAACAGTCTGACCGTTGGCTAAAGATTTCTCCTTATAGAAGACATCATAGGACTGTTTTGTTTATGAAATATGAAAACATCCACACTGCCTGAGCACACCCAGAGTTGTCTTCTGTCTAGAGAGCCAGGAGAATGGGAGAGAGGGGAAGTCAAATTATGCACAGCAACAGTTATGATTTTTAAAATTACTTTTAAGTAATACTGCTTTTACCTCCAAAGCTAAATAAGTTTATAAAACATAACCTTAGCAGAAAAAGCATGCAGCAACATTCTTGAGAATAATCACTCAGTAAATCATGTTGGCCTTTCCTGTGGCTGGGAAGACAGTTTTTTTGAATTGTGCAAAGAATTTCTGACCTTCAGTTTAACCCACTGCTTTTGCCTCTGGCTCTCATTAGTAAACACCTTAGAAGAATCTCAGAATTGTTAATGGAAAAATGATTAATAGAATCATTCTCACTAGGGGTCAGGAGACTCCTATGCCCTCAGTATCTTGCTAGAACTTCACTTTCTTGGGTCACCTGTACAGAAATCTTATCTCCGTGGACTATGACAGTTAAAAACTGATGTCAACTTAAAATGAGAAAGGCAACACTCCTCGCATTCTGTAGGCTCTGAAAATCTATATGCAGCCTTAGAACACACAGCTACAGAACTATCTTGGTGGTCAACTCGCTGTGTTTTAAATTTCTAATTAGTAAGTTGGTATATTCCTGCCATAACTGAGGTAGATGAGGCATCAAAAAATGTCCTAAGTACATTGAAATGCATGCTACAAATAACTTGGGCTTTTGGAAAAAAATATTTTAATCTCTTACTGAACCACTCTACCCTTGGGGAAGCCTTCAGTTCTCAAAGTTTCTTCTCATAGAATGAGGGTGAAAAAACCACTCCCTCAAAAGTTTCTTATGAGAGAAGAAATGATAAACCTAAAGGTGACTTACTACCTGAAATGTTCTAGGTTTTATTTACACCCATGCATATGGATACACTTAACATATGACTGCACAGTTGTTCCTTTTTTAACTTTCCTTTGCCCTTGGAGTGGAGAAGGAAATGGCAACCCACTCCAGTACTCTCGCCTGGAAAATCCCACGGACAGAGGAACCTGGTAAGCTGCGGTCCATGGGATTGCCAAGAGTCGGACACGACTGAGCGACTTCACTTTCACTTTTCACTTTCATGCATTGGAGAAGGAAATGGCAACCCACTCCAGTGTTCTTGCCTGGAGAATCCCAGGGACGGGGGAGCCCGGTGGGCTGCCGTCTATGGGGTCGCACAGAGTCGGACATGACTGAAGTGACTTAGCAGTAGCAGCCCTTGGAGTGGCCCTACCTTTTTATCCCTATGCTGTTTAGAGTCCTTTTCATTCTGTAGACATTAAACGCTCTTGTACCTTCCTGGTCGCAAGCACAATTTAACTGTAGACTTTTTACATCAGATCGATTACTAGCACTATGTTAGTGTCAATCTTTTGTTCAGTTGTAGCAATAACAGGTTATCGTCTATGGCTGACTGGGCCCGATCAGGCTTTTTCTAGAGACTTTGCTATCTCTGCTCTGTAGTCTTCTAGGTCTATCTAAAGTTTAGCTCTCAGAAACCCAGCTCGTGTCCCATGTTAGCCATTTCTGCAGTAGCCTCTCATTCTTAACCATCACAGAATTTGAGGAAACTGATTGTTGGCCCTGCACAGAGGATTAGGAAAATCTTGCTGCCACTCACTTCAACTGGAGCAAAACAAGATTCTAGAAAAAATACACACACACACACATGCACACATAAGCATCTTTTATTTTACCAGAAAGAAGAAGATTGTTCTCTGCCTTTCAGGCAACACTGCAAGTGTATCAAAAACACCTGGTGTCAATTTTTAAATTGCTCTGCTCTTGGCTAAACTTGTTTTACATGAACAACACTGGAAACTCATTTCCAAAGTGCTTTACAAGTCCATGTAATTTTGAATGTCAGTTATACAATCCTCCAAACTTCCAAGACAAGATAGTGAAGGGAACTGAATCCTACTCCTACATTTTTCAGATGAGGAAATTGAAACCCAGAAGGGAAATCAACCTGGCCAAATCAACCGTTATCCAGTGCTGAAACCCAAGTCTCTGAGTTCTGGAACATCAAAGTTCCTTCAGTTCAGTTCAGTTCAGTCGCTCAGTCGTGTCCGACTCTCTGCGACCCCATGAATCACAGCACGCCAGGCCTCCCTGTCCATCACCAACTCCCGGAGTTCACCCAAACTCATGTCCATAGAGTTGGTGATGCCATCCAGCCATCTCATTCTCTGTCGTCCCCTTCTCCTCCCGCCCCCTAGAAAGGAACACCCAAGGGGGTGCTGTTTTTATTTTATAGCAGTAGCATTGAGATTTAGTTCAATTATACATGCATTTACAGTGTATACTTCAATTAATAATTAAGTCACTCAGTTGTGTCCGACTCTTTGCAACCCCATGAATTGTAGCCTGCCAGGTTCCTCTGTCCATGGTATTCTCCAGGCAAGAATACTGGAGTGGATAGCCATTCTCTTCTCCAGGGGATCTTCCCAGCTCAAGGATTGAATGCATGTCTCCCACACCACAGGTGCATTCTTTACCATCTGAGCCATCAGGGAAGCCCGAGAATACTGGAGTGGGTAGCCTATCCCTTTTCCAGGGGATCTTCCTGACCCAGGAATCAAAATGGGGCCTTATGCATTGCAGGCAGATTCTTTACCAGCTGAACGGAGTTGTACGTCCATCACGACCATATATTTAGGAATATTTTCACTGTATCAACAAGGACCTCCACCCACCTCAGGTGCCCACTCCTAACCATCCATTCCTTCCAGCCCTAAGCAACCACAAATTGACTTTCTGTCTCTATGAATTTGCCTATTGTGGTCATTTCACATAAAGGCAATCACATAAGTATGTTTCTTTCATTTAGCATAATTAATGTTCATCCATGTTGTAGCATGTATCAGAAAGTCATTACTCTTTATAGCTGAATACTATTTTGTTATGTGTAGATAGACTATTTTTTTCATCCATTCAGTCATTAATGGACATTTGGATTGAATTGTTTCCACTTATTTGATTTTGTATAAAGATAATTGCACTATGAACATTCATGTGTAAGTTTTTGTATGGAAATGTTTGTATTCTTTTGGGTACATGCCAGCAATGGGCTTGTTGGCTCAAATAGTAACCCTAAACTTAACCTTTTGAGGACCTGTCAGACTGTTTACCAAAGTGGCTGTACCATTTTATATTCCTACCAGCAGAATATGAAGTTTCTAATTTCTTCGCAACCTCATCATTTCTTGTGCTTATCTTTATTTTTATTCTAGCATATCATAGTGGGTGTGAAGTGGTATCTCATTGTGGTTTTTAACATTTTCCTCTAATAGCTAATAATGTTGACCATCTTTTCATGTGCTTATTAGCTATTTGTGTAACTTCTTTGGAGAATATCTAGTCAGATGCATTTTGAAAATGTTTGGTACAATTCACCAGTGAAGCTATCTGGCCCTGGGCTTTCCTTTATGGGACATTTTTGATTACTAGTTAAATCTCTTGTTATATCTCTATTAAGATTGTCTATTTATTCTTAAGTCAGTTTCAGCAGTTTGTCTTTCCAGGAATTTGTCCATTTCTTCTAAATTATCTAATTTGCTGCCATGCAGATGTCATAGTATTTCCTTATCATTCTTTTTATTTCTGTAAGGTCAATAGTAATGTGTGATTGGTTTTAAGCTCCTACTTAAAAAGCATAATGAGTTTGAAGTCTTGTGCTTTATCACGAAAAAAAAGTCCCATGAAACTATTTTAATATGAAAGTAGTATTTACATTGGGCTTCTCTGATGGTTATTTACAATTAAGAATCTGCCTGCAATGCAGGAGCTGCTGCTGCTCCTGCTGCTAAGTCACTTCAGTCATGTCCGACTCTGTGCAACCCCATAGATGGCAGCCCACCAGGCTCCCCCATCCCTGGGATTCTCCAGGCAAGAACACTGGAGTGGGTTGCCATCTCCTTCTCCAATGCATGAAAGTGAAAAGTGAAAGTGAAGTCGCTCAGTCGTGTCTGACTGTTAGTGACCCCATGGACTGCAGCCTACCAGGCTCCTCTGCCCATGGGATTTTCCAGACAAGAGTACTGGAGTAGGGTGCCATTGCCTTCTCCTGCAATGCAGGAGACTCCGGTTCAAATCCTGGGTTGGGAAGAACCCCTGGAGAAGGGATAGGCTACCCACTCCAGTATTCTTGCCTGGAAAATTCCATGGACAGAGGAGCCTGGCAGGCTACAGTCAATGGGGTCACAAGGAGTCAGACACAATTGAGTGACTTTTCAAGAATACTCGCACTCTTACTAGTACTCCCACTCTAGTATTCTTGCTTGGAGAATTCCATAAGACAGAGGAGCCTGGTGGGCTACAGTCCATGCTGTCACAAAGAGTGCAACACGAATAAGCGATGAGTGCTTTCACTTTCAAGAGTACTAGAGAGAGTTCCCATATTTATCTTGTTGTTCCACTACCCCACTCCCCAAGTAACTGGTAGCCCAGTTTGAGGTAAACATGACAAGAAAAATTCTCAGGGAGGGTTTCCCATCTGTTCCTGGACAGTCCATCTATCCTAACCTTGCTAAAGTCTTCCTTGGAATTACCAGGGTTCCACAGAGGCTGACAAAGAGCAGAAACAGCACCAGAAAGTTAACAGGTTTCATTGTGCAAACAGATTGGTCTACAAAGCCTTCCTGTACTTTCATAACGGGGAAGCAGGAAGAAGCAGATTGTTTAGGTAGTGGGTTTGCGTGTGTGTTCTCTCTGGTGTAGATGGCAATGCAGAGACACCTGTGACTGTTAGTATCTTTTTATCTCTGGGATACCAACAGCAAAAGCTAAATAGTCAAGTTCAGTTCAGTTCAGTCGCTCAGTCGTGTCCGACTCTCTGCAACCCCATGAATCACAGCACGCTAGGCCTCCCTGTCCATCACCAACTCCCGGAGTTCACTCAAACTCATGTCCATCAAGTCAGTGATGCCATCCAGTCATCTCATTCTCTGTCGTCCCCTTCTAAGTCAAGTCCTTTTTCCCCCAAAATGAAATACTTCAGATTATTTACTTTCAAGCAAATCCTGTTTCTGTCATCAACAGACGAGATCCTCACCACCATTCAGATGTTCCCTGCTACAAAAAAGAAAATGAGACTCCAGAATTTAACTGGAGTATTTTTATCAAAAATTAGTGTTCTTTAGCATGTACAATAAGCAAAGTAGCATTTACATAAACCAGAGTTGGAAATGATATTTTCATGGATACATTGACTGTAACATTTCTCCCAAATCCTTATAATTAGTCTCTTGAATTAATGATAAATTAAGCACTCAGCTTCAGTTCCTAGTAAAGATCATTATTGACTCATGTGTTAAATTCATCATAATAATCTATTTCCCCTGCTTTATCTTTCTTAGAAAAACTGTTCTTGAAGACCACTTGCTATTTAGTGGTACATATATTTGGACCAGACATCATAAAACTGTGAGTATGCTAATACATTCATCCGATTCGGTTCCTGGGATACGGGGGTGCGGGGATGGGGGAAAACTGGGAGATGGCTGACTCCATTTCCAGCCGGATGTACTTACTGTACATGGGCATAAGTCCTATCTGGTTCTTGTTAATAGTGGAAAATTCAAACCTGACTCAGATTGTCATCCTAGGAAAAGGCTCCCTTTAAATTACCATGTGGCAATTTGGCTGTTTCTCTCCAAGAGCCATTCGGAAAAATTTTGACCAATAGTGCCAATAAATGAGGAGATCCTAGTGGCTGGGACTGGATGTTTGCCCCTTCTCTTGAGCTTTCCCCACACTCCCTCCTGGATTCTCAGGCCATGTGCTTCTCAGGTTCTTCTCTTCTTGCCTCCCATTTGCTGGTTTCCTGGCCTTCTCCACTTCTCCAACCCCTGCCCCTTAGGATCCTGTGTGTGTGCCATTGTCATTTTCTGTCTGCTTCCTTTCTTCTACCTTTTTTTCTTTTTTGAGTTAAGGACACTGAATCGGATACATCATATTCCTGTTCATGGCACTTTCTCATCAAGAATCCAAACTTGGCTTTCTTGTATTTCTTATCTAGTTATTTACCTAGTTATTCTGAATAATGTAATTAGCCCCCAAACCTACCACCCAAAGCAAAGTCTAGACCTTGACAATAACTTGCCCTAACTTCAGGGTCTCTGTCTTTATTCTCATGATTTTCTCCACCCAAGTAATAAAGTTCATGCTCATCATTCTCTTGTTTTCCTTTTTATATAGTTTTTTATATATGCATATTTTATTAATATAATACATTATAATCATAAAATAATATATAAGTAATTATTAAATCCTATTATGTTATTAGTACATTTACTTTCCATATTCCTTTAAAGCATATTTTAAAATTTTAGTTATTTCTTTATGAAGAGAGTATCACATCATTCATAATCTTTGGGGACCTACCACTTAAAATTGTATGTCTAAGATTCATCCATAGATTTGTGGCATTGCTGTAGTTCATGCACTCTGGGTACATAGAATTTCCCATTGTGTCTCTACAAGAGTCTATTCCCTCACTCTCCCATTAATGGGTGTTTGGCTTGTTTTCTGGTTTTCTCTCTTGTGGAGAGTGCTGCTGTGAACATTCTTACATGGTTCCTCTTTTATATGCCATTAGCCTCAGAGCAGAGTGGCTCAGAAAAACTACCCCCACAGCAGGATAGCCTGCAGTTAAAGATTTCTAAAGGCAAAAGAAACTTAAAATGATACAGACCAAAGGGACAATCAGTGCTCCATCGTGCTGCACCCCTGCCTCTATTTATGTTAATCTCACTCTACTGTGGTCAGTGATTTTTCATGGACCCTGGACAGGGAGTGTTTAGAAGGGCAGGGATTCCCATCTTCTTAGCTTATATCTCTATTACTGCCACTGCCTCCTAACAGGACCCAGGCCTGCTGGATCTCTCATTGCCCTGCAAGTCCATAATCCACATTCTAGCTGGTCAAATAGCTTCTTAATGCAAAACTAATTATGGCAATCTCCAACTTAAAATTTTTTACACACTTTACAGGATTCCTTAACCCCCTGCGCAAAGCCCTTTATGACCTGATCTCTTAGAACATGTTCAGACTCATCCCTGGCTGTTCTATAGCATACCATGCTCCAAACCAGTTGTAATTTTCTGCACACACCAGAAGGTTGTTGCCTCAGGACTTTTGCATAAAATGTTCCCTCATCTCCTACTTCTTTGGACCTTAGCTCCAGGGTCACTTCCTCTGGAAGTTTCCCTGACTCTCCCCAGGCTAAGATAGATAGATCCAACACACACACACACACACACACACACTCACACAAATTCTTCCTTTCCTATGCAAACTCCTGTGTGCTTTTCACATCTGTTTGTAATGTTATTCTCCATTTACTTTTCTGAGTTGCGAACTAGATTGAAAGACTTCTGAGAACTAAGACTACATTTTTTCATCTTAAGCAAAATATTAATACTTAAGCAAAATACAGAAGGAAGGAAGAAAGGAGGAAGGAGGGATCTTTGTATCTCCAGAAAAAGAAGTCACTCAGTCATGTCCAACTCTTTGTGACCCCATGGACTGTATGTAGCCTACCAGGCTTCTACATCCATGGGATTTCCCAGGTAAGAGTACTGTAGTGGGTTGCCATTTCCTTCTCCAGGGGATCTTCCTGACCCAGGGATCGAACTCAGGTCTCCTGCATTGCAGCCAGATGCTTTACCATCTGAGCCACCAGGGAAGCTTGTAACTCCAGGGCTTGGAGCAATACTTAAGCATAGAAAGTCTTTGAAAAACATTTGTTAAATTGATTAATTCTTTTTAAAAATAAAATTATCACCACAGATGAACTCTGACTAGACTTCTCCAAATAAAATTACTTGAACATATAAAATGAAAAAAAATTAGACTATAGTGAATCTGTTTACACACCTAGTCTGAGCCAGGTGTGCTGGGGAAACATCAGCTTGGCCAGAGAGGTTTTCTTGGACCTGGATCAGGGAACCAGAAAGGTAAGTAGAAAGCAATCACAGATGCCAAAAAGGGCAGTACACACAGATATCTAAAAGGGATATCAGAGATTAGCTACCAAGTGTGCTGGGAGTAATAGGAAGTGGCCTGGGTTCACTGGGGAATCCATTGTTATTCTATAACTGGCTGTAGGGTGCTGAGTGCAAGAGCCAGGTAAACATGGGATCAAAGGGAGGACAGACTTTGCACTAGTACTATAGATGTGGATTGCACAAGAGACAGTCCCCACCTCAAATAACTACAAATGGACACAGAGGGTTGAGAAAGAATGGGCCCAGCAAGCCATTGAAAGAGTAGGTGATAGGGAGAAGAGGAAAGTTTTTTCTTTGAGATGACTCAAAGTTATAAGATGACTAATTCTCACTAGCATGGGATAGGCCACTTTGAAGAAAGATAGATGAAATAAACAATCCCTCTTTGTGGTTCCATCCACTGTTAGTTTTGTTTGTGAGTAATTTTTCAGGACCCATATTAGTTGTTTGCTGATAGAAATTTCTCTTCCTATGGTGGCCTCTTCTTGCTGCTGCTGCTGCTGCTGCTGCTGCTAAGTCGCTTCAGTCGTGTCCAACTCTGTGTGACCCCATAGTCGGAAGCCCACCAGGCTCCCCCGTCCCTGGGATTCTCCAGGCAAGAACACTGGAGTGGGTTGCCATTTCCTTCTCCAGTGTATGAAAGTGAAAAGTGAAAGTGAAGTCGCTCAGTCGTGTCCAACTCTTAGCGACCCCATGGACTGCAGCCCACCAGGCTCCTCCATCCATGGGATTTTCCAGGCGAGAGTACTGGAGTGGGCTGCCATTGCCTTCTCCGGCCTCTTCTTACAGCTTGTTTTAATCAATCACATGAAGTTCTGGGTTGATGTAGACCTTGAACATGACAATCTTATAATTTAGTTTTACCTAAATATCAGGCTTCCAATATTAAATGTGTTTCCTAACCCAGAGGGCATCTCTCCTCATTATTTCACACCAGTCAGTTCTCAGTGATTCATGGACTAATTATTCAGCAATTACATTTCCTACCCACTGGAAAACCACAAGATATTGTTAGGAAGTGGGGCACCTTAGCACTCAGGCATTCATTCCACCAAGAACCCAGGTCAGACAGGGTGGGGCTACTTCCAGGAGCAACCTTGCCCAGCCAGCAGCTGTGTGCCCAGTCCTCCTTGCTTTGACATCCATTGCCATACCAGACCTGAAGCTGGTCTTCTGCTCATCTCCCTTGCTTCATAGTATCTATGCTCTCAATCATAAATTCCTATATTCCAACTTAAGAGCTCTCAGAGATCAGGAGAGGTCTAAACCACTAACATGTTTAGAAGAAAAATGTGAAGGAGAGTTTATAACAATTTTGATACACCTTAAGTGTAATTAATGTATTTTTAAAGGACAAAAATGTAAAGTAATACAACTGACCCTTGCTCCTTGGAAGGAAAGTTATGACCAACCTTGATAGTATATTAAAAAGCAGAGACATTACTTTGCCAACCAAGGTCCGTCCAGTCAAGGCAATGGTTTTTCGCGTGGTCATGTATGGATGTGAGAGTTGGACTGTGAAGAAGGCTGATCGCCGAAGAATCGATGCTTTTGAACTGCGGTGTTGGAGAAGACTCTTGAGAGTCCCTTATACTGCAAGGAGATCCAACCAGTCCATTCTAAGGGAGATCAATCCTGGATGTTCATTGGAGGGACTGATGCTAAAGCTGAAACTGCAATACTTTGGCCACCTCATGCGACGAGTTGACTCACTGGAAAAGACTCTGATGCTGGGAAAGGTTGGGGGCGGGAGGAGAAGGGGATGATGGAGAATGAGATGGCTGGATGGCATCACTGACTCTGTGGACATGAGTTTGAGTGTACTCCGGGAGTTGGTGATGGACAGGGAGGCCTGGCGTGCTGTGATTCATGGGGTCGCGGAGAGTCGGACACGACTAAGCGACTGAACTGAACTGAACTGAATACAACTGAGCCATTCACAGGACAATGGCAAGTGGGTAGGAGGGAGGCTCAAGAGGGAGGTGATATATGTATACTTAACAGCTGATTCACATTGTTGTACAGCAGAAACTAACATACCATTTTAAAGCAATTATCCTCCAATTAAAAAAAAATCCTAGGAGAAACCATAATGGAAAAGAATAATAAAAAAAACAGCATATATATATATCTGTACATATATAGATATATATAAGAAAATTGCTTTGCTATATAATAGGAATTAACAACATTGTAAGTCAGCTATAATTCAATAAGAGTAAATAAGAAAAAAGATAACTACAAGATTTCTATAAATGATTAAATTCATAGTACACTCTGAAGAGTGTAGTCCAGAAGTGAGATAAAAGTGTTAAGTCATATGAGGAAGATCTCCTTTCAATGCTATGAAGGTGTCTCTGTGACTATATATTAATGCATAAATCCTCCTTTGGAAGTGATGTCAAAGGTTTAAATTTGAGAGCTTTCATGTGTGAAAGGCCCTGTCCTTGCTCTCTGCCATAGGCTATCACTCTACCTGTCCGTCCAAACTTAACCCTGACCTTGCTCCCTTTTTCTGAGTTATGATGATGATGGACGATCATCAGCATTGACTTCATTCTACCACGACCCTAATTAAATTTGTTAATGAGCTCTGCCAAATGTGTTGAAGTTTCCTCCCCACAAGACTCACTCCTGTAAAGGTCATAAAAGGATATAAATTGAAATGTGACCATTTTTGGTCTTATTTGCTGCTCTGGAAAAGAGAAAGCAATGTTGGCTGGGAATAGTTATTACAGGTTTGGAGATTTCCTAAGTGAAAGTGAAAGTTTCTCAGTCTTGTCCAACTCTTTGCAACCCCATGGAATTCTCCAGGCCAGAATACTGGAGCGGGTAGCCTTTCCCTTCTCCCGGGGATCTTCCCAACCCAGGGATTGAACCCAGATCTCCTACATAGCAGGCAGATTCTTTACCACCTGAGCCACCAGGGAAGCCCAAGAATACTGGAGTGTGTAGCCTGTCGCTTCTCCAGTGGATCTTCCCGATCCAGGAATCAAACCAGGGTCTCCTGCATTGCAGGTGGATTCTATACCAGCTGAGCCACCAGGGAAGCCCCTAGTAGGAAATTTGGAGATTTCCTAAGGGTTTCACAAAGTATGTGTAGCCTAGGCCTTTTGTCCCAAGGTTGGTCCAGAGCACACGTGCTGCTCCGCCTCTTCCCTGCAGCTGCCCAGCTCTTGCCTTGTCATGTTGCACTTGTCTGGACATGGGAGGCTCAGCATGTTCTATTCTTGTCCAAAGGAGTGCTTCTCACTTTCAGTCTTTCTGATGATGAAACTCTGGTCTTCGAGGATTTGGGAGGGATACCACATGCCCAGCCTCCCTCTCCTATTTTTCGGTTCAGAGAACACCAGTCTGAATGAGGGGCCCCCATCTTCACTCTCATATTCAAGTTCACTTACTTGAAATTGTGCTCTATTTGCAGGGGAAAAAGAATAGGTGGACACCATATGACGAGTCGGCTCTTGTGATTCTGAATTGCCACAGATGGGATATTGGCCTTAGGTTAAAAAAAAAAAAAATTAAGCAGAGCCCTATTTATCACCCTTCTGAGTCCACTAAAAACCAGATTCCCACAAAGACAGCAGTCATCAGTTAAATAAATGAACCATTAAATCGAGAACAGATGTGTGAAAACAGTCACCCTCTCCTGATTTACTGACCCTGGGTAGATATTACTTTGGTAATGGACCTCGTGTGTCACAAACAGCTTGTCCCACTGTTTAGCCACCTTTAAGTTGGTTACCTTCCCCTCCACCTCCCATGCAGAAACCCTGGGGCCAAGTGGATAATTCATGATGATCTCTCTTTGCGCTCTTAACTCAGGTGCTCACAAAAGGCTGAAAAGCCATCTTGCCAGGCACACTGTTAGTCTCGTTCAGCTGGAATGAAATTTGGAAGTCATGATCTTTGTTTTCACATACTGCTGCTGCTGCTGCTAAGTCACTTCAGTTGTGTCCGACTCTGTGTGACCTTCAATTTTTTTTTCTTTTTTATTGAAGTATAGTTGATTTATAATATTGTCTAAGTTTCAAGGTTACAACAAAGTGATTTGGTTATACATATATTTCTTTTTTGTTATTTTCCATTATAGTTTATTGCAAGATATTGAATATAGTTCCCTGTGCTACACAGTAAACCTTGTTGTTTATCTATTTTGTATGTTAGTCTGCATCTGTTAATCCCATATTCCTAATATATCCTTCCACCCTTTCCCCTTTGGTAACCTTAAGTCTGTTTTCTATATCTATGAGTCTATTTCTATTCTGTATATAAGTTCATTTGAACTACTTTTTATATTCTACATATAAGTAATATCATATAATATTTGTCTTTGACTGACTTCACTTATGATAATCTTTAGGTCCATCCATGTTGTAGAAAATGACATTATTTCATTCTTTTTTATGGTATCATTTAGTTCTTTTTTTTTCATTTTCTTGGTTTAAGAAGCGTGTTGGGAGTGGCCGGTAGAAAATGAATATGGAAGATTTGTTTTAGCCCCTCCAAACCTAAACATAAACCAAAATGCTTGAAGAACACTATCCTTACACCATCCCCAGGGGAAAAAGTCAAAGGTAAAAAAATAAATTTACTTTAAAAGGAAAAGAGATGCTTTGACTACACCTAAGAAAATGATTTCAGGTGTTTAAGTCCATATCATAAAGATATTTTTTGCTATCAGTTCAGTTCAGTTCAGTCGCTCAGTCATGTCCGACTCTTTGCAACCCCATAAATCGCAGTACAGCATGCCTCCCTGTCCATCACCGGAGTTCACTCAAACTCATATTCATCAAGTCAGTGATACCATCCAACCATCTCATCCTCTGTCATCCCCTTCTCCTCCTGCCCTCAATCCCTCCCAGCATCAGGGTCTTTTCCAATGAGTCAACCTTTCCCATGAGGTGGCCAAAGTATTGGAGTTTCAGCCTCAGCTTCAGTCCTTCCAATGAACACACAGAACTGGTCTCATTTAGGATGGACTGGTTGGATCTCCTTGCAGTCCAAGGGACTCTCAAGAGTCTTCTCCAACACAACAGTTCAAAAGCATCAATTCTTCGGTACTCAGCTTCCTTCACAGTTCAACTCTCACATCCATATGTGACCACTGGAAAAACCATAGCCTTGACTAGACAGACCATTGGTGGCAAAATAATATCTCTGCTTGTTAATATGCATGTCAATGTATGGCAAAACCAACCAATAAAATATTGTAAAATAATTAGCCTCCAATTAAAAAAAATAATAATAATATGCTTTCTAGGTTGGTCATAACTTTCCTTCCAAGGAGTAAGCATCTTTTAATTTCATGGCTGCAATCACCATCTGCAGTGATTTTGGAGCCCAAAAAAATAAAGTCTGACACTGTTTCCACTGTTTCCCCATCCATTACCCATGAAGTGATAGGACTGGATGCCATGATCTTAGTTTTCTGAACGTTGAGCTTTAGGCCAACTTTTTTACTCTCCTCTTTCACTTTCATCAAGAGGCTTTTTTAGTTCCTCTTCATTTCCTGCCATAAGGGTGGTGTCATCTGCATATCTGAGGTTATTGATATTTCTCCCGGCAATCTTGATTCCAGTTTGTGCTTCATCCAGCCCAGTGTTTCTCATGATATACTCTGCATATAAGTTGAATAAGCAGGGTGACAATATACAACCTTGATGTACTCCTTTTCCTCTTTGGAACCAATCTGTTGTTCCATGTCCAGTTCTGACTGTTGCTTCCTGACCTGCATACACGTTTCTCAAGAGGCAGGGCAGGTGGTCTGGGATTCCCATCTCTTTCAGAATTTTCCACAGTTTATTGTGATCCACACAGTTAAAGGCTTTGGCATAGTCAATGAAGCAGAAATAGATGTTTTTTTCTGAAACTCTCTTGCTTTTTCAATGATCCAGCGGATGTTGACAATTTGATCTCTGGTTCCTCTGCCTTTTCTAAAACCAGCTTGAACATCTGGAAGTTCACGGTTCACATATTGCTAAAGCCTGGCTTGGAGAATTTTGAGAATGACTTTACTAGCGTGTGAGATGAGTGCAATTGTGTGGTAGTTTGAGCATTCTTTGGCATTGCCTTTCTCTGGGATTGGAATGAAAACTGACCTTTTCCAGTCCTGTGGCCACTGCTGAGTTTTCCAAATTTGCTGGCATATTGAGTGCAGCACTTTCACAGCATCATCTTTCAGAATTTGAAATAGCTCAACTGGAATTCCATCACCTCCACTAGCTTTGTTCACAGTGATGCTTCCTAAGGCCCCCTTGACTTCACATTCCAGGATGTCTGGCTCTAGGTGAGTGATCACACCATCGTGATTATCTGGGTCATGAAGATCTTTTTTGTACAATTCTGTGTATTCTTGCCACTTCTTCTTAATATCTTCCACTTTTTTGCTATAAGGCTCAGCAAACTTTAAAATATTGTTTCCATCAAATTACACCCCTGTCCATTTCTCCTATCTCAATTTTATTTATGGCTTTTCCAGAAAAGCATCCCAGTGCCCATGTAAGTGGCTGGCTTACAGCTTAGTGCTGTTAGCCCCTCTCTCGCCGCCCTCAGGACCTTAATGCAAAAGTAGAATGCAAGTGGCAGGAAATCGTTATGATCCAGCAGCTACACAGGACTGGACTCAAAGGCCATGCCAGAATCCATTCTGGGGATTTACCTTCTTTTGAAATTACTTCTGTTTTCTAATGCCTGAGAGCTTTTAAATAGCCTTTGTTTTGCCCTATTTCCCGCCAGATTCAGAGCAGATATGAATGCTGATGTGGTGTGTCACACCCTGGAGTTTTGTAAACAGAATCCTGGCCAACCCTTCTGTCACCTCTACCCCCTTCCCAAGGTGAGTGGCTTTACATTCTGAATGTCAGATCACAATGACATGCAAGCCCTTTGGACATGTTGTAAGGGGAGGTTCAGCTTCACTGGCTCCGTGGTTTGGGACAGGGACCTGCAAAATGACATTTTCCATTACACCACCCAGAATAATATTCCCAAAGTTCAACTTCAATACCTCCCCCATGCTGCCAAAGAATGTCTTTGCTGTTTATTTTGGACTGTAATCTAGACTTGGGAGGGCAGTACATAGGATCCTGGCCAGCCAAGGTGAGGAAAGGGTTAAATCCCTCTCTACCCCTTAAAATTCAAGCAAGTTACTTTTACAGAGTGACCAACTCATGTATCTTGCCTAGGGCTTTTCTGGTATCAGCACTGGAAATCCCACATCCTGGGAAAACTCAGGCGTTTGGTTCCCCTGCTGCTGCTGCTAAGTCACTTCAGTCGTGTCCGACTCTGTGTGACCCCATAGATGGCAGCCCACCAGGCTCCCCCGTCCCTGGGATTCTCCAGGAAAGAACACTGGAGTGGGTTGCCATTTCCTTCTCCATTGGTTCCCCTAGTCTAAGCTTTATTCTTCTCACCCGTAATGTGGGCCTAATAAAATACCTAAAATACCTCCCTGCTACAAAGAATCGATGCTTTTGAACTGCGGTGTTGGAGAAGACTCTTGAGAGTCCCTTGGACTCAAGGAGATCCAACCAGTCCATTCTAAAGGAGATCAATCCTGGATGTTCATTGGAGGGACTGATGCTAAAGCTGAAACTGCAATACTTTGGCCACCTCATGCGACGAGTTGACTCACTGGAAAAGAGTCTGATGCTGGGAAAGGTTGGGGGCGGGAGGAGAAGGGGACAACCAAGAATGAGATGGCTGGATGGCATCACCGACTCTGTGGACATGAGTTTGGGTGTACTCCGGGAGTTGGTGATGGACAGGGAGGCCTGGCGTGCTGTGATTCATGGGGTCGCGGAGAGTCGGACACGACTGAGCGACTGAACTGAACTGAACTACATTTGTTGGGGGAAGTAGGTAAATTAATACATATAAAATGCTTAGTGAAATACCAGCTGCATAAATAAGTATTAATAAAATGGTGGAGATCAGTCCTGGGTGTTTATTGGAAGGACTGATGCTAAAGCTGAAACTGCAATACTTTGGCCACCTCATGCAACGAGTTGAGTCACTGGAAAAGACTCTGATGCTGGGAAAGGTTGGGGGCAGGAAGAGAAGGGGACGACCGAGAATGAGATGGCTGGATGGCATCACCGACTCTGTGGACATGAGTTTGAGTGAACTCCGGGAGTTGGTGATGGACAGGGAGGCCTGGCGTGCTGTGATTCATGGGGTCGCGGAGAGTCGGACACGACTGAGCGACTGAACTGAACTGAACTGAATATAATTATTGCCAATATCATCATTAGTCTGAGATAGTTGTTCAGAATACCCTGTGTGCATTATATCATGTTGAACAATCTTTTATTGGAATGCAGACAGAGACAGGCAAGTGTTGACACAATTTCCTGCTAATGCTGTGTGCTTAGTCATCTGACTCTTCGCAGTTCCATGAACTGTAGCCCATGAGGCTCCACTGTCCATGGAATTTTCCAGGCAAGAGTACTGGAGTGGGTTGCCATTTCCTACTCCAGTGGATCTTCCTGACCTCCGTCTCCTGCATCTCTTGCACTGGCAGGCAGACTCTTTATCACTAGGGCCACCTGGGAAGCCTTACCCATGCTATGAATGAAAGTATAAGATTATATCCAGTTAGGTATCAAAATAGTGATTTTCGGAAACTTCCTATGAAAATAAAATAAAACAAAATTTTATGCCCCCTTTCCCATAAGCGTAGTCTTTCTGTGTACAACATAACAGGCTTCTGATTACTTGGCATTTCCTTCTTATTCTTATTGAAAAAAGGCCAGTTTAACACATTTTTGTCCTTGGCACAGTTTTGTTGACTGGCAATATTAAATATCATGATCCTAAAAAATGAAGCTGTTAAAGTGCTGCACTTAATATCCCAGCAAATTCGGAAAACTCAGCAGTGGCCACAGGGCTGGAAAAGGTCAGTTTTCATTCCAATCCGAAAGAAGGGCAATGCCAAAGAATGTTCAAACTACTGCACAATTGTACTAGTTTCACAAGCTAGCAAGGTAATGCTCAATATCCTTAAGCTAGGCTTCAACAATATGTGAATTGAGAACTTCCAGATGTACAAGTTGGATTTAGAAAAGGCAGAGGAATCAAAGATCAAATTGCCAACATCCCTTGAATCATAGAAAAACCGAGAGAATTCCAGTAAACATCTACTTTTGCTTCATTTACTACACTAAAATTTTTGACTGTGTGGATCACCACAAACTGTGGGAAATTCTTAAGAAGATGGGAATACCAGATCACCTTACCAGCCTCCCGAGAAACCTGTATACAGGTCAAGAATAAACAGAACCAGCCATGGAACAATGGACTGGTTCAAAATTGGGAAGTAGGTCAAGTACGTCAAGAATACGTCAAGGCTGTATGTTGTCACCCTCTTATTTAACTTATGTGCAGAGCACATCATGAGAAATGCTGGGCTGGATGAAGCACAGGCTGGAATCAAGATTGACAGGAGAAATATCAATAACCTCAGATATGCAGATGACACCACCTTTATGGCAGAAAATGAAGAGGAACTAAAGAGCTTCTTGATGAAAGTGAAAGAGGAGAGTGAAAAAGTTGGCTTAAAACTCAACAATCAAAAAATGAAGATCATGGCATCCAGTCCCATCACTTCATGGCATATAGATGGGAAAAAAATGGAAACAGTGACAATACTTTATTTTCCTGGGCTCCAAAATTACTTTAAACGGTGACTGCAGCCATGAAATTAAAAGATGTTTGCTCCTTGGAAGAAAAGCTATGACTAACCTAGACAGCATATTAAAAAGCCGAGACATTACTTTGCCAACAAAGGTCTATCTAGTCAAAGCTAGGGTTTTTCCAGTAGTCATTTATGGATGTGAGAGTTGGACCATAAAGAAGACTGAGAACCAAAGAACTGATGCTTTTAAACTGTGATGCTGGAGAAGATTCCTGAAAGTCCCTTGGACTGCAAGGAGATCAAACCAATCAATCCTAAAGGAAATCAACCCTGAATATTCATTGGAAGGACTGATGCTGAGGCTGAAGCTCCAATACTTTGGCCACCTGATGTGATTCATTGGAAAAGACCCTGATGCTGGAAAAGATTGACAGCATGAGGAGGAGAGGGTGACAGAGGATGAGATGGTTGGATGGCATCATCGATTCAATGGAGTTGAGTTTGAGGAAACTCCGGAAGATGGTGAAGAACAAGGAACCTGGCATGCTTCAGTCCATGCAGTCACAAACAGTTGGACACAACTGAGTGACTGAACAACAAATATTAAATATCATAAGCCTGTTCCTTGAGCAGAGAGAGATGTAAATATTTGGGGTACATGTGCATTTCATGCTACCTTGATGATTGACTTAAACTGCTAGTTAAATTTCCCTACTTCTATCTGAGAAGCTGTTGGCTCCACTGATGTCTAGAAGAGTTTGTTAATTTTAATTAAAAATTTTCCATGATAGCATGCAAATATGATATTATAATATTTGCTATTTGATAATGTACAGAAGAAATGTCTCTATGTACAAAGGCAAATGATATGGGTTTTCATGATTTCTTTAAATAACATCATTTTATTTATTTTCACACTCACAGCTATACATAGTCACAAAATGTTCAACTTTATCCCATTTAAAATGACACTCTATATTTTTATACTCTGTAGAATTTATACTCAAAATAGCATTTCCTTGTCTTCCCATCACCACCCCCTTTTCAATTCCCAATTTGGGAACATTTTGACCATCCTTTCTGGGTAAGAGGAAGTTAGAGGATTTCATCTCGGAAATGTTCAGTTTCCTCCTCAAATCCACATTGCCAACCTCCAGCTCTACAGATGACCCAGAAAAGAGGAGCAGTTGGTGCAGTGTGGACAGTCATCTGGCTCCAGGATTTCATTTAATAGCAATAACAGGTATTTACTGAGCACTCACTGTGCTTATTCTCCATCCTCTTTAATCTCCCAAATGCCCCTAGCATGGAGGCACCCTTGGATGACCCCTTTTCTAAGACTGAGGAAATTGATAGTTAGAAAGGTTATGGAACTTGAAACTCACTCCCCTGGGAAGGACCAGAACTGAGAATGTCCCTGTCCTTCATTCGGAGAGGCTGGTTGATCTCTTAACCTTTATGTCAATGTTTCTTGAAAATCCCCTCAGGGTGTCTCCTTACAGCAGTTAACTGAAATCCCACCACCAGAAATAACCAATGTTAAAATACTGAATGCTTTCCTTTTAGTATTAAATAAATTATATTAATTTCTTTGAGAGTTATGATACTGTTGTATATATAATATTTTATTTTACTTTCCCCCCTTGATGTTACATTTTGAGTATGTATTTTTTTAAATGGTACACATCAGACCTTCCTTTCATTCCCATGACACAAATTACACCTGCAAAGCGAGTGTGAATTAGTAGTAAAGATACAGGTATAATTTCCAGCCCCCTAGAAGCATTTCTCATAACTTTCCCAGTCAATAACACCCCCCATGATAGCCACTACTCTGAAATCCACCACAAAGTAGTTTATTTATATGAACATCTACTCTTGAATTTCATGTGAATAGAATAATACAATATATTCTTCTTTGTGTCTGGCTTCTTTTGTCTGTGAGACTCATCCATGTTATTATGAGTAACAGTATTGTTGTATGAAGAAGTCACACAATCATCTTTTGATGTTACTCCTGCTACATCTTCCCATCTAGTCCAACCAAATCTTGCCCTCTTTCCAATGAATTTTGCACATGGATGCCAGAAATGTCTTTCTATAAATAGATATGATCTTGTCACCCCACCCCAATACCTTTGCCTGGAGCTTGAGGAAGCCTACCCTGGTTCCTTTTACACACTCCTCTTGTCAGAGCTCCTATTTTTTCTTTCTTTGAAGTGCTTTGTTTTGAATGATACACCTGTGTGATTGTCTGTGTGTCTCTCCCACTAGGCTATAACCTCCAGGAGGTCAGATTCTATCTTCTTTACACTGTATACCCAATGTGTAGGACAATGCTTTATACATAACAAAGAAATATTTGTTTGTTGCCTCAACCCTTCCCACCTTCCCTGCACCTTTGTTCTTAATTATGCCTTCTGCCCAGAATGACCCATCCACATCAAGCCCATCCTTCTAGCTCATCTCACTCTGCCACTTTCTCTGTGAAATAACTCCTAATCCTCTCCACAAAATGTTAACTTTCCTCTCAGGCATCAGCATGACATGCTACCATGTGCTGGTGCTGTTCAGAATGCTTCATACATAATTAACCTTAGAAGTAGGTGGTGCTGTTGGCCACGCATTGCAGGTGAAGAAACGGAGGCAGAGATGTGAAGATGTTACGTGTACATAGGTTTCCTTGTTAGAGTGCCCATCTTTGTCCCCTCCATCATGTCAGGCACATGCTTGATACATGAGTAAATGTGCCAGGCACTGCACTGGACATGGGTGACCTCATGTAGCAAGCTCTTGGGGGAGTATATGTATCTTACAGATGAGGAAACGGAGACTAGAAGATGAGTTTTTCCCAGTTTCACAGCTAGTAAATGGCAATGAGAAGCTTCAGCCCCGAGTCTGTCAGTGAAGCCCGAGTTCTTTCCACTGTGCTCCGTGCCTCACTGATTCTCCTGGGGCACTGGTATCTTGAGTCAAACCACTGCTCCTGGGCCAGCTAGTTCCTCACAAGCAGGACTCGACACACTTGAGGTCTTGCTTTGTGTGTGTTTCAGATGCCGGTAAAATGTAGTGTGATGCAAGCCATTGTCCCTGTGAAATGCGTTTTACAGGGTGGAGGGATGAAGGAGTTTCTCTGCTCCAGGGGCTTGCAAGGGGAGCACCGCAGTATAGAACAATGGACATCTGACTTTAGGGGGGCCAAAAGCGAAAGGTAAAACAGCTGAACCTACATCATCTGCAGCGAAGTTGAAATTTCAGCCCACTTCTTGCCAGTGCTTCTGCTCCTGCTGCTAAGTCACTTCAGTCGTGTCCGACTCTGTGTGACCCCATAGACGGAAGCCCACCAGGCTCCCCCGTCCCTGGGATTCTCCAGGCAAGAACACAGGAGTGGGTTGTCATTTCCTTCTCCAAGCCAGTGCTGAAGCCAGTGCTTCAGCCACATCTTTATAGCCTTTTCTACCACTTGCTCCAAAATGACAATTTCACCCATAATTAATTGAAGCAAGAAACAATCTACAGTGTTCAGTGGGCACCAGGAGGATGGGGAAGATGGGGAGTGGCGGGGAGACAGGACAAGACAAGGAGAAATAAGAGCGGGGGAAGAGGTGGGGAAAAGGAAACCTGCAGGCCGTGTTGTAAAGACCACCCAGATGGTTTTGTGTCACCTACTTTAGGGGGATGATTTATATCATCCCTCCTCTCGATCACACACCAAGCAAGGTCCTGCCTACCACTGCTATGTGTCTCTGTGTGCATGTGCCTAAGCGTGATTCTGATACCACAGCTTGCCAACTGAAAAGCAGATGTGGTTCCTCCATGTGTGCCCTGTTGCTCTGAACCTCTCATTTTTAGGTCAGAGAATAACAGTGCATGCGCTCATGTTCCGACTGGGCCAGGTGCAGCCTGGAGCCTCCTCAGTTTTATGCTGCTCCCTCCTGGTCCCCTAACTCTGAGATCCCTAAGCAGACCCTGTGGCTTTGAACAGATCCCTTTCTTCACCATCCCTGAGCTGGAGGGACAGGCTGCATCTACCAGCACCTCTAGGCGTGCTCAAGACTTACTTCATAGCACTTTGATCCACATTAAAAGAGAATTACATTCAGAATGTGTGCGCTAGTGGAAATGAATTCTCCTATTTCTCTGGGGCCTCTGGCCCATTTAAACTACTGCTAAAGAGATCTTCTGGAGAAGGCAATGGTACCCCACTCCAGTACTCTTGCCTGGAAAATCCCATGGATGGAGGATCCTGGCTGGCTACAGTCCATGGGGTCACTGAGTCAGACACGACTGAATGGCTTCACTTTCACTTTTCACTTTCATGCATTGGAGAAGGATATGGCAACCCACTCCAGTGTTCTTGCCTGGAGAATCCCAGGGACGGGGAAGCCCGGTGGGCTGCTGTCTATGGGGTCGCACAGAGTCGGACACGACTGAAGTGACTTAGCAGCAAAGAGATCTGCTGCCTTAGGAAAGCAATCTAGACTTTGCAACAGCTTTTCCCACAGTAAATCCAATTTCTGCAGGAAACCACCATAACTCTCCAGTGCTGAGTGTGTGGGCCTGTGGGCACACACAAAGAATCTGTGCTTCCCTGGAATCCAAACAACCAGGAAGCTGACATAAGTAGATTCGGAAGGAGTAGATTAGTACTTTTTTATGAGAAAGCGATGGGCTTCCCAGGTGGCGCTACTGGTAAAGAACCTGCCTACCAATGCGTGCTAAGTCATTTCAATTGCGTCTGACTCTTTGTGACTCTATAGCCTGAAGCCTGCCAGGCTCCTCTGTCCATGGCAAGAATACTGGAGTGGATTGCCATACCCTCCTCCAGGGGATCTTACTGACCCAGGGATCGAACCTGTGTCTCTTATGTCTCCTGCATTGATAGGTGAGTTCTTTATCACTAGCACCACCTGGGGAGCCCTAATGCAGGAGACATAAGAGTGTGGGTTCAATCCCTGGGTCAGGAAGATCCCCTGAAGGAGGGTTTGGCAACTCACTCCAGTATTCCTGCCTGGAGAATCCCACGGACAGAGGAGCCTGGAGGGCTAAGGTCCATAGTGACACAGGACAAATTCTTGTTCAATTGAGGAATAAATAAGCTGATGAGCTCACAAAACGCTTTATCATCTAATCACCCCGAAACTATTTTTAATAAGCTTTCTATTTTGGAACACTTTCAGATCTACCAAAAGTTGTAAAAATACCATACCATGGACAGTACACCTTCACCCAAGTTCAGTTTCCCGTAATGTTAACGTTTTAACATTACTTAGTCAAAACTAAAGAAGCCAATTATTCTTGTAATTGTCATGTACTAGTCCTTAATCAATAGTCACATGACTGTTTCTTACCAGGTGTCTCAGTGGTAAAGAATTTCCTTGCCAACGCAGGAGACCTAAGAGACATGGGTTCAATCCCTGGATTGGGAAGATCCACTGGGGGAGGAAATGGCAATCCACTCCAGTATCCTTGCCTGGGAAATCCCATGTACAGAGAAGCTGGTGGCTGTAGTCACAAAGAGTCAGACGTGACAGAGCATATATGCACACATGACTATTACTAGTCATTGATAGTTTAGACCTGATTTGGTTTTCGCCTTTTTTTTTTTTTTTTGCTAATGTCCTTTTTTCTGTTCTAAGATCTAATCCAAGACACATGTTGCATTTAGTGTTCCATTAGTTTCCTCTAGTCTGTGACAGGTTCTCACTATTTCCTTGTTTTTCATGACTTTGACAGTTCTCAGAGTACTGATTAAGTATATTCGTATAATGTCCCTCGAATTGGAATTTGTCTGATGTCTTTATTTTTAGTAGAGAGACTAACAGGTTTTGGAAGGAAAACCACAGAGGCTAGGTACCCTTGTCATCACATTTAATCAGGGATACATGATACCCATGCTATATTCAGGGGGATGTTAAACTTGATCAGTTGGTTAAGGTGGCATTTGCCAGATTTCCTCACTAGAAAGTAACTATTTTTACCTTTTCCTTTTCTTTATTCTTGAGAACTGAGTCACTAAATCTAATGGAATGGGGGATCCAAGCTTACCTCCTGGAGAAAGGAGTATCTATCTAAATACATTATTTGAAATTCTTCTGCAAAAATGTGTCTTTTCTTCCCTATTTATTTATTCAGTTATTCATTTATGTCAATATAGACTTGTATATCGGAGAAGGCAATGGCAAGCCACTCCAGTACTCTTGCCTAGAAAATCCCATGGATGGAGGAGCCTGGTAGGATGCAGTCCATGGGGTCGCTAAGGGTCGGACACGACTGAGCGACTTCACTTTCACTTTCACAAATTGGAGAAGGAAATGGCAACCCACTCCAGTGTTCTTGCCTGAAGAATCCCAGGGACGGCGTAGCCTGGTGGGCTTCCGTCTATGGGGTCACACAGAGTCAGACACGACTGAAGTGACTTAGCAGCAGCAGCAGCAGCAGACTTGTATATAATACTTGTATATAAGTATTTATACATTGAGTTATAATCCAGTTGGGTCAGTTCAGTTACTTCAGTTCAATGGCTCAGTCGTGTCCGACTCTCTGCGACCCCATGAATCACAGCACACCAGGCCTCCCTGTCCATCACCAACTCCCAGGGTTCACTCAAACCCATGTCCACAGAGTCGGTGATGCCATCCAGCCATCTCATTCTCTGTCGTCCCCTTCTCCTCCCGCCCCCAATCCCTCCCAGCATCAGAGTCTTTTCCAGTGAGTCAACTCATCCCATGAGGTGGCCAAAGTATTGCAGTTTCAGCTTTAGCATCAGTCCTTCCAATGAACACCCAGGATTGATCTCCTTTAGAATGGACTGGTTGGATCTCCTTGCAGTCCAAGGGACTCTCAAGAGTCTTCTCCAGCACCACAGTTCAAAAGCATCGATTCTTCGGCGATCAGCTTTCTTCACTGTCCAACTCTCACATCCATACATGACCACTGGAAAAGCCATAGCCTTGACTAGACGGACCTTGGTTGGCAAAGTAATGTCTCTGCTTTTTAATGTACTATCTAGGTTGGTCATAACTTTACTTCCAAGGAGTAAGCATCTTTTAAGGCTGCAATCAGCATCCGCTGTGATTTTTGGAGCCCAAAAAAATAAAGTCTGACACTGTTTCCACTGTTTCCCCATCCATTTCCCATTAAGTGATGGGACCGGATGCCATGATCTTAGTTTTCTGAATGTTGAGCTTCAAGCCAACCTTTTCACTCTCCTCTTTCACTTTCACCAAGAGGCTTTTTAGTTCCTCTTCACTTTCTGCCATAGGTGGTGTCATCTGCATATCTGAGGTTATTGATATTTCTCCCGGCAATCTTGATTCCAGCTTGTGCTTCTTCCAGCCCAGCGTTCCTCATGATGTACTCTGCATATAAGTTAAATAAGCAGGGTGACAATATACAACCTTGACATACTCCTTTTCCTATTTGGAACCAGTCTGTTGTTCCATGTCCAGTTCTAACTGTTGCTTCCAAACCTGCATACAGGTTTCTCAAGAGGCAGGTCAGGTGGTCTGGGATTCCCATCTCTTTCAGAATTTTCCACAGTTTATTGTGATCCAAACAGTTAAAGGCTTTGGCATAGTCAATGAAGCAGAAATAGATGTTTTTCTGGAACTCTCTTGCTTTCTCCATGATCCAGCGGATGTTGGCAATTTGATCTCTGGTCCCTCTGCCTTTTCTAAAACCAGCTTGAACATCTAGAAGTTCATGGTTCACATATTGCTGAAACCTGGCTTGGAGAATTTTGAGCATGACTTTATTAGTGTGTGAGATGAGTGCAATTGTGTGGTAGTTTGAGCATTCTTTGGCATTGCCTTTCTTTGGGATTGGAATGAAGACTGACCTTTTCCAGTCGTGTGGCCACTGCTGAGTTGTCCAAATTTGCTGGCATATTGAGTGCAGCACTTTCACAGCATCATCTTTCAAGACTTGAAATAGCTCAACTGGAATTCCATCACCTCCACTAGCTTTGTTCGTAGTGATGCTTTCTAAGGCCCACTTGACTTCACATTCAAAGATGTCTGGCTCTAGTTGAGTGATCATGCCTTCATGATTATCTTGGTCATGAAGATCTTTTTTTGTACAGTTCTTCTGTGTATTCTTGCCACCTCTTCTTAATATCTTCTGCTTCTGTTAGGTCCATACCATTTCTGTCCTTTGTCAAGCCCATCTTTGCATAAAATATTCCCTTGGTATCTCTAATTTTCTTGAAGAGATCTCCTGTTTTTCTCATTCTGTTGTTTTCCTCTATTTCTTTGCATTGATCGCTGAGGAAGGCTTTCTTATCTCTCCTTGCTATTCTTTGGAATTCTGCATTCAGATGCTTATAGCTTTCCTTTTCTCCTTTGCTTTTTGCTTCTCTTCTTTTCACAGCTATTTGTAAGGCATCCAGTACTGTTACTTATTTTCTTGCTCGGATTTTTTCAGTGTTGGCCACTATCAGATTGCCTTGTGTCCTTTTCAACGCAGTGCCATTTCTTTTTTTTTTTTTCTTTGCTTGTCTTCCTTCTTTCATTTTTTCCTCTTTTCCTTTCAAACTTCCTTACTTTCTTGTAATGCCAGATGAGTATTGTATTGTCATCTTGTATTTTTTTTGCCCCAACACTAAAATCCACCATTTTCTAAGATGACTTGGTTCCTTTTATTAGAAAATGGTGTTTAGAAACCTAGATCTAGTTGCTGGGTGTTCAAGTTTTTATTGGAATGACATCGCTTCTAGATCTTCCTGGTGGAGAATTTAGTAAAGTATGTATGTATGTAACCTATGAATCTATCCATCTATGTGTGTGTGTGTGTGTGTGTGTGTGTGTGTGTGTGTGTACTGATGTCTCCAACTTTAGATAGTACCACAGGGCCAAACTCTATTTTATATATATAATTATTAAACATATTTTGGAGTTGAGGCTTAAGGTCTTGACCTAGGTTTCATATCTAGTGAGTAGAACCTGAAATTAACCTGGGGCTTCGGACTTCAGACCTACAACTCTTCGTATCAGCACATGTGTGTTTGGCAGAGATTATGAAGCACATTCAGAGTAGCCAGTTCTTAATATCAGAAAGTAAACATCTCTTGGTTTTAGTTTTAATGGAAATATTATGAAGAGCGTAAGTTCTAAGAATCTTGCCCAAGGATCCCAACTTTCTCCTTACCGGTTAAATCATTTGGTCAGTCATTCACATAGCCAGCCACGCCTCAGCAAACATTGCTTGAGCACTTACTGCGTGCTAGCCCCACTGCAAGGCCCATTGAGTAAGCTCTCTCTTTTAACCACCACAAATCTGAAGGACAGATATGACTCCTCCATTTTATAGATGAGTCCACTGAGACCTGGAGGATCAAGAGACCTATAGTCCTGTAGCTTCTACAGAATTTTTTTTTTCAGGCAGCAAATATTTATAGAGAGTGAATTATGTAAGACAGTATTCCAGCCTATGAGGCAGGCAGTCACAATGCAAATAGTGATTCTACAAGGAAGGCAGACTTGTAAACAAACTCTGACGAAGAGACAAGTGTTCTAACAGAGGGTGCAAAGAGGAACAGAAAGCTCACAGAGCAGGGCTGGGCTCTCCCTGGAAAGGAGTGGAGATAGCTACCTTCAAGGTGCAGCAGGTGTTGACTCCACATAAAGGCTTCTGGGTACATCTGCCTCAGAGCCCTTGTTTTTGGGTACTTGGCTTAGATCCCTTCCAGTTCTCTTCACAGTCAGCTACTTCTCCTCCTTCAACTTTCTGTTGAAATGTCTCTCCTCACACTCCCTCTGAAGGTCTTCTTTGTGCTCTCACACAGCACTTTCTCTTATAGCACTTGAGGATAGAGACCATGTCTTTCTCACTCACCATCATGTTTCCAGGACTGTGCAATGCCTGACACATAGTAGGTGCTTTATAAGTTTTGTTAAATGAAAGACTAGATGGTAAGGGCCTTTCTGAACATGTATTTGCTTTACTTCCTCCCTTGCGAGGGTTTATCTGGTCTCAGTGGAACATACCAAAGTATAATGGTTTAGCTGATTTTAGAATGTGAAGCAGTTTTTAGAAATATGTGTGGAGTCCCACCCAAGGGCATCTGGTTCAGTACTTCTGGAATGAGATTTGAGCAGCTGCACTTCTACAAAACTTATGATGAGCACTGAAGGGTAAAAACTGTTGGCCTAAGCCTGAAAGCTGCCATCAACAAGCCTGAAAATACCGTTTCTCCTCCTGCTTCTGGCCTTTTCTTTGTCATCTGGTAGTTTCCCAGACACCCAAAGTCACATGTCCCCGTTCACCCCCAGCCTCATCCTTGATTCCTTGACTTCTGCCCCTTTTCTCATGGATTCATTAACAAACTCTGTTTATGGGCTTTAAGTCTCCAAACCCCCACTGCTAAGACCTCTTAGAAGGGCTGAGGAAACTGAAGGTTTTAGAAACAATATATTTAGAGTTCACTCCTTTTTATGGATTTTCTCGTAACAGTTTGCTAATCGGGCCAAACTGCACTGAAGTTATCTACACCCAAGGAGGGAAAGGAGGACACCTATTAACCAGCTCAGGTTGCTCCCATTCTAAAAATTAATATAAAAATAAACCCCAGGACTCCCATTCTTCTCCAGCCACTATCTAATTTTTTCCTTCCTCTAATTGAGGGGTAGTTCAATATTGTGGTTATGAGCACAGATCTTTGAGCCAGACCACCTGGGCTCAAAGCCTGGCTGCATTTCTTACTCTCTATCTCTCCTTAAACAAGTTGCTCAATTGCTCTGGGCCTCAGTTTCTTCATCTGTAAAGTGGACATAATACTCAGGCTTCATAGGGTAGTTGTGAATATTTAACAATTTAATATGTATCTCCAGCTGTATTTATATGCATACATACCTATAAGTGTGCATATGTATTTTATAGTGGGACAGGAGATTGAGTTTTAGGATGGTGCTTTCTTTGCTTGTAATAAGCATTAGTAAGTGTTAGTTAGGAACAGCAGCAACTTCCAGCTATCTTTTACAGGAGGAGAGCTTTTCTTCACTTCCCATTTGCTTCTCAAGTTACTGCAGGTTGGCCTCTAGCCCCATCACTCTAATGAAACACTTCTTAAGGCCACCAATGACTTCCTAAACATCAAATCCAGGGTCTTTCTTGTCCATTATCCTCTGCATTTAACACTGCTTGCCACTCCCTTCCAGAAACTTCTCTGCTCTTTCCTGGTTCTCCTTGCACTACTCTGTCTCCTTGAGGCTACCCTTCCCTTCCTAAGCACCAGGACCCACCCAGCCAGGACTCTGCTCACTCTGGGCTTTCTCCCTGAGTAATTATAGTCAGGACAGCCTGGCAGTTAAGCACAGACTGCCCAATGCCATCCTGCGGGGATCAGTGACCCTGGCCCCACCATGTACTTGCTAAGTGATTTGAGATATATCATTTAACTGCCTTGTGTTTTTTCATATGTTAAATGAGAAACAGAGTAGAGACTACCTCCAAGGGCTAATGTGAAGACTACACAAATTAGCATGTGTGAAAATTCTTAGAATAGTGACTGATCATCATAAACATACAAAACATTTGCTCTTGATATTAAGCCTCACAAAGTTCAAGACTTTCCTCAGAGTTTCAGCCACTGCACGCAGCTGCCAGATAAATATCTTCTTTTGTAGTTCCCAAAGACAGCTTGAACATAACGTGTCAGAAACTGGACTATTATCTTTTCCCCACATCAGCTATTCCTCCCATATTGCATATTTCAGTTTTGACACCAGCATTCACCCTTCTAATGGCTCTTTCTAGTCTATTCCCCTTCTTCATCCTCAATTCTGCCTGCCTCATTCAGGGACTTATCATTTCTTTGGCCATCTAATGTAAAGATCGGAGAAGACCCTGATGCTGGGAAAGATTGAGGGCAGAAGAAGCGGGCAGTAGAGGACGAGCGATGGTTGGATGGCATCCTTGACTCAACGGACATGAGTTTGAGCAAGCTCCAGGAGTTAGTGAAGGACAGGGAAACCTGACATCCTACAGTCCAAGTAGTCACAAAGAACTGGACACGATTTAGCAACTGAACAACAATTACAATCATTTCTAGGGTGGAGTCCTGCAGCAACTTTGTAATTGATATCTCCACCTCCCACCTTGAAACCCTCAAATCCAGGCACCCAAGTGATGTTTCCAAAATGCAAATCTGACATGCTCCCTTTCTTGCTTGAATCCCTCGGAGCCATCCATCAAGGTCAAGACAAGGCCTGAGTTCCATAAACTAGCCTGTCCTTCTCTCCCCGGCCTTGTTCTTGGAGGAACTGGTTCATCCACTTCTCTGCAGCAGCTCAGCACTTATCACTCCCCTCACATCCTGCTTGTTCTCACCTCCCAACCTTGTTCTATTTTCCCCTGCACCTGTGATACCCTATCCCTGAGTCATCTTTTAAGGTCTTTTAAGTTAGTTCAGCCGTCACCTTCTTCAAGAAACCGCTGGACACCTATGCTTCTACTCCAGTGAGGATTAGATTCCGTTTCTCATTGTCCCCATGATACTAACAGCTGTATCCTAACAGCTAGCATTGCAGTTTCCAACTTGTATGTTAGTCATTAGTTTATGTGTCTGAAGCTATGAGACTGACAGCTGGACTATAACTGTCAGACTGGGACTACACCTGAGCCAGTTCTCTCTCCCCAAGAGGTTGGCACACTGTCCAATAAATATGTATTGAATGAATGGATTACATTTGAACCGAGTTCTTTCTATGGAATAGGACAGTAATGCCTTTATAATTCTTCTTCTCGCTACATTCCTTCCCAACACTAGCTAGTGTCTATACTTCCCGTGCATCTTCTTCTTTATCTCTTTAACAGACCAATCCTTAAGATGGTCTTCATCTTAATCCTTAAAATGCCTTGATCCCATTTTTTAGCAATAAAGTATTTTTTATTTTTTTAAAAAAGGATATCTTGATCCATTTATCTAGACTTGGGCTTTCCTGCCAGTAATCTTCCAGATGATTCATCATGGGCATCCATTCTGTCCTTTCTACTCCTCCTTTCTGAACAAGGACATAATTCTCTCCCAGAAATGCAACTCTGTGTTATTCTCCTATTGTAACAACCTAGAGTTCAGTATAATAGGAGCCCCAACTTGAATGAGTTTTAGAGGCATAAGAATATACCTCCAAAGGCTACTGCAGATCAAAAGCTACCACAGTTCTTGGAATCAAGAAGATGCTCAATAAATGGTGACATTTTTAAAAAATAAAATGAATCCGTGAATGAGCACTAAAATCAAATTGGCAAGAGGGTGGAGTTTAGAGTCTCCCCTATTTAAAACCAAAATGTTCTCTAGTAACCAGCAGTTAATCCTTTGTTCTTACTCAATAAAAGTAATCTCTGATCCTGAGCTCCATTTTTTTTCAACATGGAATGTGTGTGTGTGTGTGTGTGTGTTTGGGTAAATTTCTTTATCTGTGTTGTTACCACTTGACTTTTTATGTCAGGTACATATAAGATAAAAATGAATTAAGTGTTCTCAGTTTAGCAGAATTTCTATGTCAAACAAGAAAAGGAAATTACTTCCTCTGTCATCATTCTTACATTGGTGCCTCCATGGCTACTACCACAGGCAACTCTAGCAAACTAGTAGCTCAAAACCTGAACTAAATTGAAAAAAATCAAACTTCTCTTCTCCTTCAGTTGTTAGTCAACCTACCCAGCTTGCTGTATTTGGTCTTCTTCTGTTCTTCACCCTAACTCTGTATAATATGTGAGTGTTTTCTCACAAATCCAGGTCTAGAAGAAACCAAATTATTAAATAAAAAAAGGAGCCAATTGTGTGATCATCAGAGTTTTAGGTTAAGGAAATTTCCTTCTTGAGTGATAGCTGTTCTTCAACTGTGACTTGGCAAACCATTAGAAAATCAAATGTTGTTTTTGAAGAGAACGTACATCCAAGAATAGTTTTTGTGTGCCTTAATATTCTGGAAGACTCAATAAAGTTTTCCAAATTACCTCACTTAATGAATTAATGCCATTCCTGGAAGACAAACATATCTGATAACTGAGGTCAGGAATGGTTCAGTTCAATTCAGTTCAGTCTCTCAGTCATGTCCAACTCTTTGCGACCCCGTGAACCGCAGCACACCAGGCCTCCCGGTCCATTGTCAGCTCCCAGAGTACACACAAACCCATGTCCATTGAGTCGGTGATGCCATCCAACCATCTCATCCTCTCTTGTCCCCTTCTCCTCCTGCCCTCAATCTTCCCCAGCAGCAGGGTCTTTTCAAATGAGTCAGCTCTTCGCATCAGGTGGCCAAAGTATTGGAGTTTCAGCTTCAACATCAGTCCTACCAATGAACACCCAGGATTGATCTCCTTTAGGATGGACTGCTTGGATCTCCTTGCAGTCCAAGGGACTCTCAAGAGTCTTCTCCAGCACCACAGTTCAAAAGCATCAATTCTTCAGCACTCAGTTTTATTTATAGTCCAGCTCTCAGTACTAGGGTGAGAAAGTCTTGACCGACATTGAAAGACTCTCAAGTCATGGACAGTCATTCTGTTATTCCCATAATATACATTTACTCAGCCCCTACTGTATGATAGGCACACATTGCTGCTGCTGCTACTAAGTCACTTCAGTCATGTCCGACTCTCTGCAACCCCATAGAAGGCAGTCGACCAGGCTCCGCCGTCCCTGGGATTCTCCAGGCAAAACACTGGAGTGGGTTGCCATTTCCTTCTCCAATGTGTGAAAGTGAAAAGTGAAAGTGAAGTCGCTCAGTCGTGTCCAACTAGTAGCAATCCCATGGACTGCACCCCACCAAGCTCCTCTGTCCATGCGATTTTCTAGGCAAGAGTACTGGAGTGGCTTGCCATTGCCTTCTCCAGGCACAGGTTAGGGGATGAAAAATGAAAGGTAATTGACAATCACAATCTGAGTGCCTGTAACACACCAAAAGCTGGACAAAGGACTTATCATACAGCATTGAAAATCCTCTCACACAAGTGCAAAGTTATTCCATTATCCCAATTTTGTAGATGAGAAATATAAATTCAAGTAAATTGTTGGTTGTGGACCTGTTTACTTGACAGTGTTTCTAAAGTTCCTCTTTAAACGTCTCAGGAAATTATGAGCAATGAGATAAATTACAGGGGAAAATAGCTATCTAGATGCAGAAAAGTCAGCCTAAAAGCTTAAATTGGAACAGAATATAGTGTCTAAAAATAAACTCAAATGCATTTGAGATTTTTGTTTTTGATAAAAAAAAATTTCAAATCAGTGACAAAACACTGGCGTATTCAGTAAATGGGTGGGATTAAAGCATAGTCGTTTAGGAATAAAATTTAAGGTGGATACTTGTCTATTCTTTATGGCAAAATAAATTCCAAATGAATTAAAGGTTGAGTCATAAAGAATGGAACCATAAAAGAAGAAAAACCTAAGTAATTTTATTTGTAATTTGTGATCCCAAAGTCACAAAGGGAAATATGAATGCACCTAACTGGTGAAAAACCTGACATATACAAAGTCAGAAGACAAATGGCAAACTGGGAAAGCATTTTTGTAATATGCCACACTATGAATTATTTTCTCCATGATTCAAAGAGCTCTTACAAAAAAAAAAAAAAACAGAGCAAGCATGGCAAGAAAAAAAATGGCTTATAGAGAAAGATCAAAGGGACAAAAATATAGGGAGAAATGATGATCCTTTTCTCATAATTAAAAAAGTAAAAATTAAATGAGATTCCATTGACCTCTTATGTATTTTGCCTCCACAAAACTCTTTGAAGGTCATTAGACAAGAAATTATCACAGAAACAGAAAGGCTGTAAATATCAGAGACCACTAAATTAAATCACTCCCTGAAGACTTCAAGGTTTAAAACTCTAACAGAACTGAGAACAGCATTTAACACCATTCTTAAATGTACAGTCTGCTATTCAGTCATTTCCCCCAGCATTTCAAAGGATTTGATAGACATTCCAAGCTGCATTTCAGTTTAAGCCCACATTTGGAAGCTTGGAGAATATGTATACTCAGACTTAAATTTTAAGTCTTATTTGGAGGTCATTAAACTCGGAAACAGTGTCAGACTTTATTTTTTTGGGCTCCAAAATCACTGCAGATGCTGATTGCAGCCATGAAATTAAAAGACGCTTACTCCTTGGAAGGAAAGTTACGACCAATCTAGATAGCATATTAAAAAGCAGAGACATTACTTTGCCAACCAAGGTCCGTCTAGTCAAGGCTATGGTTTTTCCAATGGTCATGTATAGATGTGAGAGTTGGACTGTGAAGAAAGCTGAGTGCCGAAGAATTGATGCTTTTGAACTGTGGTGTTGGAGAAGACTCTTGAGAGTCCCTTGGACTGCAAGGAGATCCAACCAGTCCATCCTAAAGGAGATCAATCCTGGGTGTTCATTGGAAGGACTGATGCTAACGCTGAAACTGCAATACTTTGGCCACCTCATGCGACCAGTTGACTCACTAGAAAAGACTCTGATGCTAGGAGGGATTGGGGGCAGGAGGAGAAGGGGATGACAGAGAATGAGATGGCTGGATGGCATCCCCAACTCGATGGACATGAGTTTGAGTGAACTCCGGGAGTTGGTGATGGACAGGGAGGCCTGGCATGCTGTGATTCATGGGGTCGCAAAGAGTCGGACATGACTGAGCGACTGAACTGAACTGAATTGAACTGAAACTCTTAGAGATCTCAAGAATCCTCAGTGGATAGCACTAATAACACAAATGTTAAGTTACCCTTGACTTCTGATAAGGAGAAGAAATCAGATAATTCCAAGTATAATTCCAAGTATAATTATTCCAAGTATAATTCCAATAATTAAATGGTATTCAAATTTGTAAACCTTTCTTGCCTGCTTTTGAGAAGTTAAAAAATAATGGCAACTGTATCTCTCTTGAGAATATGTTTTCTTCCCTTAGCTCAAGAAAGCTAATGACCCTAGTGAATCTGAACAGTTCTAAAAGACACTTTGAGCTTTTAAGTTTCAATAACCAGGAAAGGTTGGGGGCAGGAGGAGAAGGGGACGACAGAGAATGAGATGGCTGGATGGCATCACCGACTCTGTGGACATGAGTTTGAGTGAACTCTGGGAGTTGGTGATGGACAGGGAGGCCTGGCATGCTGTGATTCATGGGGTCGCGGAGAGTCGGACACGACTGAGCGACTGAACTGAACTGGACTGAACCAGCCTCTCAGCTTCCACTGTTGGCCCTCATCTTCACCTAATTAATCACCCACAGCAGAGCTCAGATCAGAAATCATTTCTTCTAAGAAGTTTTCGTTGATGCCCCAAATTAGGTCCTCTAGGATTTCTCTCCTTCATGTTTCTAGAAACTATCATAATTGTAATGAAACAGTTGTACAATAAGATAAATAACTGCAAAATTATGATTTATTTTTTATTTTTTTATTTATTTTTATTTATTTATTTCTTTGAACTGCAAGTTAAGTTTCATTTGGGGCAAAATGAGGACTGCACCTTAGGAGACAGTGTTTCAGTTCTCTGAGAAACTCTCTGAGAAGGCAAGGGGAGAGCTAGGATATGCAGGACTTTTGCAACAAAGGGCAGGTAGTCTGAATGTCAAAAGATTATTGTTTTTTTTTTTTTCTTTTACAATATTATATTGGTTGGTTTTGCCATACATTGACATGAATCCGCCCCGGGTGTACATGAGTTCCCCCTCCTGAAACCCTTCCACCTCCCTCCTCCCTTTATCCTCCCTCTGGGTCATCCCCACACACCAGCCCCGAGCATCCTGTAACATGCATCGACCCTGAACTGGTGATTTGTTTCACATATGACAACATACATGTTCCAATGCCATTCTCCCAAATCATCCCACCCTCACCCTCTCCCACAGAGTCCCAAAGACTGTTCTATACATCTGTGTCTCTTTTGCTGTCTCGTATACAGGGTTATCATAAAATTATGATTTAATGTCTGCCCCTTCTGTTAAGGTGTAAGCTCCAAGAAGGCAGATAATCTGGTTGATTTATTTTTTAAACTCTTTGTGACTTCCCCAGAGTCCAGCACATTTCACTGCATATATTAATTTCTCAATAAATATTTGTTGAATGAGCAGTATGATATACAGAATAATGGCCTCCCCAAAGAAGTCCATATCCTAATCCTCAGAATCAAAAAAGACTTTGCAAGTATGATTAAACTAAGGATCTAGAGATGGAGAGATTATCCGGGATTATCTGGATGAACTCTATGTAATCACAAAGTTCCTTATAAGAGAAAGGCAGGAGGATCAGCATGGGAGAAGACTGTGATAACAAATGCATTGATCAGAGCGATGAGGCCATCAGCCAAGGAATGTGTATAGCTGCTAGAAACCAAAGAGGCAAGGAACATATTTCTCTCTGGAAACTACAGGAAATGACAGGAAAAGTTGTGGGGTGGGAATAGTGTTATTTAAAATAAGACTTTTTAAAAAGATATTTCCTGGAGAAAAAGGATAGAGACTGTGTGACTAAATGTACAAATGACACTAATAGGTCCACAATGCAAAATTGGCCCAGGAGAAGAAAAAGAGGAAATTTAGCTAATGATAAAATACGTATGAAGAAAAGATATTTAACAGCATAAGGGAATGCATTCAATAGTGGTGGTGCTTTTCAGTTACTTTCACAGTTTTCCCTTTCTTTCTCTCTCTCTCTATTTTTTTCCCCCTTTTTGGTCCCCAGAAGAAGAAAATGACATAAACTGATGTGATTTTTTTTCACATATTCCAGTCATAAAACTGGGAAATGTGGGAACATCAAAATCAAATTGGATTTTGGGAGAGCTAAATCCTACATGTTGGAAAATAGCCACTATAGTTTACAGTGGAATGCAGATAATGTAATAAACCAGAAAATTCCAGTTGGACAGGCTACTATTTGTTACAAACTTATATAAGCAATGCCTCCATGGGTATATACTACTGTGTGCTCTGATGATCAAGCAAAGTGTTGGCCTTTCCCCTTTTTTAGACAGCTAGGGAGCCATGTCATGTTGTCCTTGGAATTTTCCAAGTCCTTGAGTAAAAAATTGCAATATACATATCCATGGTTCTTTGGACTATAAGCTTCAAGAGTGAGGGCTTATATCTCTGTGAGCCCGTGTAATGGCTTCCTCTGCAATTCACTCATGAGACTCTGAAGGAGATTTGAAACTGGAATAAGGAAACACCGCAATCAAAAGGAGGAAGTAACGAGAAATTGAAAAGATTTGACCATAACAAATTGCAGGGTCAAATGAGTATTTCCAGAACCAAGCCCCTCATTGTTGATGGAGAATCTGCTTATGCTCAGGTGAGTGCTCTCAGGGAGTCAGAAACATCATTATGGCTTCCAGCCAGGAGAGTTTTATATCTGACTCACAATCTATTCCCCAACTTTCTCTCCAATCACTGATTACAGTTGCACCCTCCATTCTGAAGTTGTAGTTTTCCAGAAGTTAGAAGCGTGGTCCTCATGCTTTAGAAACAATGGCTTAAAAATGCTAGATTACCAACAGTGAAAATGCTACCAAGATAAGAGAACAATTATCTTCATTTTCACGTTGATTACAATTTGCCCCCTTTGCCTGTCTTTAAGACAAGCAAACAAATAGCTTTAACAAATGTCTTTGAGTCTTTACATCCAATTTTACAGATAGCAGAGACTTGGAGGTTATATAATTTAAACATGGTTGTCTGCAAGCAGAGCATGTGGTCCAAGTCTCTGAATTCCAGCACCTTTCCCACCACTGTCATGCTGTTTTCCAAGAATAAATTAAATCTGAAATTTTAACACAAGCCAGATAATATCATCAAGGCTCAGGGAGATGGCAAATTTAGCTCCTATGGCATGTGGATGATTTAATGCAAAGGATCACATGGCTGGGGAAGAGTGCTGGCTCTGTATGCCTAGCACCTACACACCTGTGTGGAAATTCATGTAACCCAGGGACAAGCGTAGTCACGAGCATATGATTGATAATGAAAGAAAAAAGAAATATTCATTCAACCAGTCATTTCTGTGTGCAATCATTCATTCACTCATTCCACAAGTTCTTCTAAAGTATCTGTGTCATGCCATGAATTATATATTAGGGATGTAATAGTGAATGACACATAATCCTTCTCATCAAGGGTTTTGTATCCTGGGAGAGAAGAATGACAGCAAACTGGTAAGACTACAATGTAGAAAGTGTTAAGTAGTAATTACTTTTATCCTGATTTTATAGATGAGGTAACCGAGGCTTAGCATGGATAAATAACTTGTCCCAAGTTACAGAGCCAGTAAATTACTCTGTTCAGATTCAAATGAGACATGTTTGACGCAAAAACCCTTGCCTTTACTCCCACACTGGGAGATGTTAATGGGTGTGCTAGAAAAGAAAATCGTTGTTAAGTTTTAAAAGTTTGGGAAGTTTGTAAACTAAATTCCCTTCTGGGAGAGCCATTGCACATATTAGCATATTCAAGGGGTTGAGCCACTTTAGGGTAAGGAGTGCCATTTGGAAAGGCATTTCCCAAACATTCAGATGTTTCAGCCAAAGCACATTGCACTATATTGACAAGGATGGGAAAACATGCAGAGAATATAGTGCACACAGGATGCTCCAGATCTCAATATAATGTCCCTCAACATTTCAGGAGTATGGGTGAATTAGACAGGACACAGTCACAAACCGGCCTTCTCAGGTTCTGTGATGTTAAAGAGTTGAATTTTGGTACACTCAGGAGTGAAGGAAATAAAGAAAAATTGTATTATTAGACATGAGTTTCTATAGGGAATAATTTTTAGTGATCAAGTTCTCTGCTATCAATTATAGCAGCAGTAGATTTGAAAATTACAGAAAGTGCCTTTTCTTCACATCACACTTTGACAGCAGTGACAAGCTCCCACAAAGGAAGAAGCCCCCTGTGACATAAAATGATGCTTTTAGACGTGAAATTTTTTTATTGTCAAGGAGCAGGCATTTATGAGGGGGTTTAGGGGTGGGGAGAAGCTCACTGATCTACTCCTGATCTTTTCTAAAAGTTTATTAGGACAAGCTGCTCCTCATTCCCAAATTTAATGACATAAATTGATTTACAAATGGAGCAAAGTTTGAAAGAAGCTGTTCCTGAGGACTTGACTGCCCACTGGAGGTAGTAAATGCATAAATAATTCCAGTGGAAGACAGAAGAGTTAAGAGAAAAGGACAAATGGGGCTTTGAGGCCATTTCTGTTATGTAGGAAGACAAATGGAGGGAGCTCCTCTGCTTTTAATTTTTTATCAAATAGTGGCATGTCTGACCTTTGGGCGGAATTTGTGGTCTATTATTATATCTGTGTTCCACCATATCCTACAGTGACTATTTTCCAATACATAGGATTTAGCTTTACCAGAAGCATCTTTTAAAAGCACTCGTGATTTCTCTTACGATGGTATTCGTGCACTTTAACTGTGGGAGCCAGTGCTGCTCTTGTCAAGCCAAGACCATACACATCTGCCCTCAGCGTTCCAGGGGGGACCCAGAAGCAGCAATTATGCCCAGCACTAAGGTGTCAGGAGGTACTTGCCAAAACCCTTGTCACTTCTTCTTCTCCTCCTCCTTTTTCTTCCTTGTCTTTATTTCTCACTAAACATTGGTCTCCCTAGAGAACTGAGCTGGGTTAAAATCAGATCAGTTCTCTCAAGGGGATCCAAATGGCCCTTCCTAAAAAGATGCTGTCAGCACCTTCTCTCTGCTTCATCTCGCTTCCACTTACTGCGCTTACTGTACCTGTTCCTGGTGCCTCCTTGCCAGAACGGGAATTTCAGGAAGACAGGAGTGTCCGTTCACCCCCAGATCTCAGGGTTCTCACTACATCCCTGTACTGGGAACAGATCATTTTCAATAAGCAACAGGGCAATGTGTGTTGAGTTCTTTTTTTTTTTTTAAAAAAAAAAAAGCACTTATTGCTGAATTTGTGCTCATTATTGAAAATTTAGGGAAAAGTTATCACCAACTATTATTATGGCAAATTTCTTTGCAAGGGGCTTCGCAGGTGGTGCGGTGGTAAAGAATCTGCCTGCCAACGCAGGAGACACAGGAGATGCAAGTTCCATCCCTGGGTCAAGAAGATCCCCTGGAGTAGGAAATGGCAACCCACTCCAGTATTCTTGCCTGGAAAATTCCATGGACAGAGGAGCCTGGTGGGCTACAGTCCATAGGGTTGCCAAGAGTAGACTGAGCACACGCACGCACACATTTGCAGGGTTTTTTTTCATTTTCTGTATGTGCAAAATCTGATAACCTATTTTTTCTTTGTTTGGCACAATATCATAAATGTTTTCTTTCACTTTTATTTCTATATCTATTGCATACCTACAATGTATCAGGAACTGTGCTAGACCCTGTAGATGCTTGAGATGGGCCTCAAATGCAAAGGGGTATTTCCAAAGCAGAGAAACAGGGGACCCATAATTAAGGCAGAGGAACACCACCCTCAATGTTGTGGAGAATGAACTTTAAGCTAACAAGGGCCACCAAAAAGGAAACCATAAGAGAAATTTGCACCTCCTGCACTGGGGCTTTCAGACCCAAAGACAAGTCACTGAGCTTAGCATAGCAGGCAAGAAGACAAAGGTTCAGATGGCGTCTTTTTTGGACACTGGCTCTGAGATCTACAGCCAATTTCTTAGCTTTTGTGCATCTCAATTTCTTCATCTGTAAAAAGGTCATATACTCTCAGAGATGCTGTGAAGATTAAATAGCATAATATTTGCAAAGCACTTAGTGTAGCATCTGGCACAAAGCAAATCCCTTATTAAAGAGAGTTATTAACATGAAATTGCTTTCCTGTGAGTTATTTTATCAGAAAGCTATAGAATAATGCACTTATTGCTAAGTTATAAACTTAACACAGAAAAAGAAAAGATGGGATACAAGTTGTAATATTGTCTAACTTTATTTTTATAGGAGGAATGGAAATTTATACTTGAGAAGGCCAGACAGATTGTCAAGAAATCCCCAGCTCTGGTAAGCAACTGACAGGGAGAATGCCAGCACTGTCCTTGGCACGTTCACATCCCTCTGGCCCCTGCTCTCCCACTCCAAAGGCCAGGGGCTACTCCTGACCCAAGCCCACAACACTCCACAGTTGAACTGGGACTGAAGTAGGAATATGAGCCCCGTCCTCATTTTTTCTCTTTTTTCTTCTCCCTTCTCTCTACAGCTGCATTTCTCACCTCCTAAGGAGCTGGATAATCCTTAGTTGTGGGTTCTGCCCAGGGCATTGTAGGATGTTAGCAGTATCCCTGTCCTATATCCACTAGGTGCCACCCCCCCCCATAGTCACCACAATCAAAAATGTCTCCTGGCATTGCCACATATCCTCTGGCACTCACTGTTTAGAATTGCTGCCCTCCAGCAGATGATATTGGAGGAGATGGTAGCCTCCTGCTCCATCATTTTCTAAATATGTGATCTAGGCTGAGCCTCAGTTTCCCTGTCAGTGAGATGGGGACAATGACAGCATTCCCTTCTCAAAACTAGATATCAGGACTTAAGAGAGTCCATGTGTGTGAAGTGCCTAGTATCATACCTGGGACTTATCAAGCACTCAACAGATGCTGGATAAAACCATCACCATTATTATTCCTTTCCCCTAATTTTTCCTCTTTGCAATCATAGTTTTATTCAACAGACAGAATACTTAGTTCAAATTGGTTATCATTAAGTCAAGTATTTGACTTGGGCCCTGGTGGTCATTCATCCCCAAATGAAAAGGAAGCAGAAAGGTAAACCTTTGAAGAAGTGTCTCCCCTGATGCTAGCAGTTCTGGCAGGAAGGAAGCATTCATCAGAGATGAGAGGACATGGCCCTCATCCTTGGCTCCTGCCTGCTGGCCCAGCTTATCCTTCACCTGATGCAATACATTCAAAGTAGTATTGATTTGGCAACATGGAAATAAAGGGGAAGAAAACTCCTTGTGGCTCAACCTGCCAGATTTAGCAAATAAAAACAGAAGATTAAATTTGAATTTCAAATAAATAATGAATAATTTTTAGTATAAGTATGTCCAGCACCATATTTCATTTGGCAACCCTACTTGAGGGCGGCACATGGGTTTTGACGAACAAGTCTGATACATGTTAAATGACAGCATGAAGACATTTCTACTCAATCGATTAATCAATCATAATGCCTGCATCATCAATTATTATTTAATTCAGTGAGTAATTAAAGGCCAACCATAGCTGGTTCAATTAATCTGCTTAAGACATTGAACAAGAAATTGAAGCTTCACATGAAACCTTGACCACCACCTTCAGAACTCGAAGCAGACTGGAGAATAATACCATTTTCCTTTTAATTCTTCTCAACATGCATCTAAAAATTTATTCTCATGGCCTTGTTTACTTCACTAGCACAAACTGCCTTGGCATGGATTCAAAGGCTAATTAGGACTTTACAATTTTTCATTTCTGTCACCAAAATTGCCAGCATAATTCATGGGGCAGGATTCCAATCATGCCTTGCAAGAAGCCAAAAAAAAAAAAAAAAAAAAATCAACTGAACAATTCAACAATAAAAAAAAGCTCCTCAAAAATATCCTGCAATTTATTTACTCTCTAAATTAAAGCTATCAAAGAAAAAATAATCAGGAAATGCAAATAAGAGTCTTTTACAAACTGCTCAGAGAATAGTGACTGCAATTAATTCCATTGTGATGGCTGATGTAACTGTAGACCTAGCCAAAATGCAGAGAAACACACAGTAGGTTGCATATCATTTCAGCACAACCTGTCAGAAAATCCAGACTGGGGAATAGTGAAGTGTGATGGCTGGGGAGCCGGTGGAGGGGGGGTCTTCGTGGATTTGTCAGATCACTGAGCATCTAAATGTTTAGAATACTTGAGTTATGTACTCAGTTTATTCTCAAAAAAATGCCTACAAAGTAGCTAGCATATTTTTGTTATCAACCCCATTTTACAGATACGAAAACTAAGAATCAGATAGGTTAAGCAATTTCCTCATTCCACATAGCTTGTAAGTGAGAAATCCATCATTTAAGTCCAGGTTTAGCTTCTGCCCAGCTTCCAACCCTTCCACCATTACAATAGCTTTCAACAAGACCTCCTCAGTACTAATTTCAGGAAGCACCATTCACATCACAGGTTGTGTGACTATTAAAATTATGCAGTGTACAATCTGTACAGCTGAACCCGATGGTCCTGATGGTAAACCTACCTACTCAATAGAACCATCTGGAATGACTTTAAAAATTGCCACTGTTCAGACTTGCCCTGGGCTTCCCAGGTGACTCGGTGGTAAAGAAGCTACCTGCCAAACCAAAGACACAGCTTCTATCCTTGGGTTGGGAAGATCCCCTGGAGGAAGAAATGGCAACCCACTCCAGTATTCTTGCCTGGGAAATCCCATGGACAGAGAAGCCTGGCAGGCTATGGTCCATAGGGTTACAAAGAGTCAGACACTACTGAAGCAATTTAGCATGCATACGAATTAAAGTAAAATAATATATGACAATGGTTTAAAAGTACTATATCACTCAGAAATTCAATTTTAAGTTGGTTATGTACAGAAGGGGACTTCCCTGGCGGCTCAGATGGTAAAGAATCTGCCTGCAATGCAGAAGAGAAGTTATGCTCCCCCTTTGAGCCTCTGTTTACCCCATTCACCACATTCTCATTTATTTAACCTCTGCTTATTGTTCTGTATTCATTTAACATCATGGGGTGGGCAAAGCTCCAGATGCAAGTAGAATTTGGCTAAATAGATGGCAAAAATGAAAATGCTGCCTGAATCCTATGTCCCAGGACAGCCCAGATTCAGGACTTTCATTTTAGATGGAATTACATGCAGCCAGATGTGCTGTTTTAAATCCATCTCTGATTTCCCTGGTGGCTCAGATGGTAAAGCGTCTGCCTACAATGTGGGAGACCCAGGTTTGATCCCTGGGTTGGGAAGATCCTCTGGAGAAGGAAATGGCAACCCACTCCAGTACTCTTGCCTGGAAAATCCCATGGACAAAGGAGCATGATAGGCTACAGTCCATGGGGTCGCAAAGAGTCAGACACGACCGAGCGACTTCACTTCACTTCAGTAAGATAATAACAGCCCCCATTCTGCCTCTATCTAGTAAGGTTTAAATTGAAAGGAAGGGGCTTCAGAAAAGCAAGTGAGGATCTCTGCAGTACTGCTCTGTGTCCATCTAAGTTCCCTTTGCAAGTTTGTAAGAAGAGGTTAGTCCTTCCCATACCATGTGGTGAAAAGGCTGGATGATCAAAACATCTGTCTGAACAGAAGGAGTTCTGGGGATCCCTGGACAAGTTACATCACTTTCTGCCTACATCCTAGATCCAATTTCTGCACAAGGAATGTCAAAGACAGCTGCAGCCTTCAGGCTGAATTTTGACAGTGAGCAGCTGTGCATTTTATTCCATTGTATCTCCTGTGTAGTAATTATCAGGCTGTCCTTATAAAATGGTTGATGTATTGGTTATCATCCATGTTAAAATCTGCATTGCCATTAGGTTAATTAGACCAAGGCCTTCAGACAAAGTAAATATAAAAATAAATAACTCAAACTTTCAAATGCAACCTGACTCTGGATCTTAGAATGTGTCTCTACAAATTGCCACCCATGTTATGGTATAATTGCATGCCGCTGTGTGTTTTACAGTGTGTCTACACTGCTCATCTCACTCCAAACATCCCATCTTTGTACCACGATCCCCCTCCTCCCGCCTTCCATCAGTGGTTCCCAACCAGGGGCAACACTGTCCCCCATCACCTCTCCTGGGGACATTTGGCAACAATTGGAGACATTTGGGGGCTACTGACTATAGTGGCTAGATGCCAGATATGCTGCTAAATAGCCTACAATGCACAAGACAGCCCACAACAAAGAATTATTTAGCCCTGAATGGCAATAGTGCTGAGGTTAGAAAGCCCAGGACCAGGGCTTAGAGTCTTTATCTGCCAATGGGTTTCTCTGTCCCATCTTGCCTCCTCCAGGCTTTCATGTCTCCTCCAGAGATGTCTTTCTGAAATACAATGTGATCTCTCCCAGGATTCCCCGCTGCCCACAAGACACCACATGATGCAGCCTTCCAGGCTCATCCTAATGTGTCCTTCCTTCCATGGTCCACTGCATTCTCCTGGCTCCTTATGCTCCAGCCAGGTTGAAATGTCCTGCAAGATGCCAGCCCCACTCATATGCCCACAGCCCTGTGCCGGGTGCTTCCTCTGCTTCTCTGGCTTTGGTGTGGACTCCAACCACCTAGGACCTTTTTAAAATACAGATTCTGATTCAGCAGGTCAACTGTGCGGCTAGAGACTCTTAGTCCTAAAAGTTCCTGAATGACATCCAATGCTTCTGGTTTGTGATCACACTTTCTTCAGCTAAAGTCTAGAGCAGTGGTTCTCAAACCTTAATGAGCATCAGAATGACTTGGAGCTATGAAAACACAAATTCCCAGGCCTTCCCCAGGCTTTCTGAGTCAGTAGATTGTGGTGGAGCCCACGAATTACATTTGTAGCCAAGTCTGCAAACTGAGTTGAAAAGCGTGGAGCATCTGTCTCTTCCTTTCTCGTCTGCCTCCTCCTCCAGTTCCTAGAAAGCCGTATTAATGCCTGGACCACAGCAGCCCTCACAGAGCACGCTAAGAGCTGGGATTATCCACCCCTATGCTCCACTAGACAGTAAGCTCCCTGACGACAAGGACAGCCTCTTCTGTCTCCGCCTCTTGCATGTAGTTGAGGGCACTAGTCAGGATTGTCCCTCATTCTAGAAAGTTGTACAAACATCATGAAGATCCTTAAATATCTCATTTATAGCCAGAAAAGGTTACTTGTCTGCCTTTGCTAGGGTCAGAATACTGACAACTCAGTACCACTCACAGCCATCTGAAGGACTCTCTAGGTTAGTGAGAATTACCACATGCTTCCCCGCTATCCAAAAGTAGACCATTCCTATGAAGTCTTTCCTAAGACTACGCAGCAACTACCTTAGGACTCATCTTGCTAACAGATGCACACAATAAGTGGAGACCAAGCACAGAAGCTCACAGACACGGTGCAAAGCTGTGGCTACCTGACTCTGAAGTGTTCAGTGCGGTTTCGGGGGAAGGAGCTGGGCGGGGCCCCTCTGTGTTCGGGGTTACTCAGTGGCTCCTGCAGAATAGCTAATGAACACTATTTTTGCTTCTTGCTTTTCTTCTTTTTTTATGAAAGTGAAAACTCCTCTTCGGATTTCTTTCAGTTCATGAAAATAGATACTAACGTAGGTCTTTCATCGAATCAAGGTGGCGTGAAGTGAACATTAAAAAAGCAGGAGATAACCTGTCTCCCTTTCTCTCTTTGTTGATAAATACCAGTTCCTGACTTTTTCTACCCAGTTGTTTTTCCTTTTGTCTGCGAAAAGCATCACAGGAACTGCAATACTTCTAAAAGCACTGTTTAATTTTAAAAAAATAAATAAATAAAGCCAGGGCTTTTAATTTATCCCCCAGCTAGAGTCTTAGGTAAACTGCTGTCTAAAATCCCTTTGTTCAGGAAACTCTAGGGGCTTCATCTGCCCCCCCTTCCACCCCTCCACCCCCCAGGGAAGGGGCCTTCCTTCTTCCTAAGCCATCTTTCCCGTTAGTCTTTATCTCTTAACAGGATGGAATTAACTTATTTTAAAACAGTCTTCCTTTTTTAAAGCTACTGAAGATAGTGAGAAGAGTGTTGTCTGAGTAGAATGGGCTGAGATGGGCCTCTTCTTTTGGGAAGAGCTGGAAAAGACAAGAAGATGGGACTAGCTGGCTGGGGGAAGAGAGACCTTCAAGCTAAGGAGCCAGCACACGGGTGCAATGAATTTGGAGTGTGGGGACAGGAACAAGGGGCAGATTGAGTTAAGTAATATGGCCCAGATTCTGGAGAAAGAAGAGTCCAGAAATCCAAAATGTGGAACCAAGAAGAGAGGAAGTAACTTTAGAAACTGGAGAACCATTCCTTGAAATAAATAACACTTTCTGTTTTTGCTTTTCTCTCCAGACATACTCCAGAAGTGGTTCTGATATTTGTTCACTCCCATTTTTGGCCAAGATCTGTCAGAAGATTAAGCTGTATGTATATGATTGCCCCCTTCTGAGCACTAACAGGGGAGAACATCTTTAGTGGTTTCTGTTTTCTAATTATGAAAATGATCTTCAAGTTAAAAGACATCTTTCTAAAGGTGAAAGTGTTTCTTGCTCATGACTTGTATAGAAACTAGAAGACAAATTAGCTTAGAAGAAATCATTTTGGAAATATACTGAATACCAGCATCTTTGAACCTCCAAGCCTGACTTACAGTCCTGGGCTGGAACACAGCCTGCCTGCCAGTGCATGCTCACACCGGGGACAGGACAGCCCCTCCTTGCTGCGTGAGATCCAGACAAGGTTGGCCACCCATTATGGTGAGGACTCTGAGCATCTTTAGTGCAAGGCACTCATGAGGCTGGAAAAGGACCTTTGTTTCCAAGAGCTCAACCTATTACCTAAAAACCTTAGCTCTAATATCTATGAACAGGGTTCCAAATGCAGAGATACTGTCCAGAGTTCCTAACCCTCTGTCTCAGTTTAAAATCCCATGCTCCAGCTCACTCTGAGTCTAAGATTGTGCTGGGTATGATAGTAACTACTGTCCAGAATATTGAAAGACGGAACAGTATCCTGAGAGGCACGTTGGACTAAGAGGCAAAATAGCATAGATCCCCTTCCAGCCAGCTCCTTCCCTTGTAACTGTGGCAGCGCTGCTGCCCGGCAGTGTACGGCCACTATTCCCAGGGCCAGATACTGAACTTTCACTGCATTTCTGCACTGAATTCTCATAATTCCATCACTATTCCCATTTTGAAGAGAAGGAAACTGAGTCTTACAGAGGTAATTTTTCCGGGACTTCTTTCCAGCGGTTAAGACTCTGCTTCCTCTGCTGGGGGCATGGGTTTGATCCTTGGTCAGGGAACTATGATTCCACCTGCCACGTGGTGTGGCCAAAAAGTTTTTTAAAAAAGTAACTTCTCCCGGCCACAAGGACCCAACATACACCCCCTAGTATATTGAACCACACTTGTTCTCTGGAAACATCCCCTTTTGGACTCCTCTGCAGTGCTGTGTCTTGAGCCAGATTTGAGGACTTGGGCCCCTTCATGTCTCCGAACCTCAGTTTTCCCATGTCTCAACTCAAGCTATAGAGCCATTTGGGAGGTTTTAAAGATGCAGACTCTTAGCCTGAGCATTGGTGGGGGAACATGGCAGGTTCCTAGGCTCCTGGTTAACAGTGTCCTGCCGAGTGCTCACATTCTAGTTCTGGAGCCAGACCACAGGTGCTCCATGTGCAGATAATGCTTTAATGACTCAAAATAATATTCCTTCTCTGTAACATAGTCACTGAGACCATGCCATCTGCCCAGGCCCCTGTTGCTTTTATTCTCACTCTCCTGCAGGCAGTTCCTATCACTTGAGTGCATTCTGGTACAGCCTCATTGTGAAGGGATAGAGGGAAGAACTCTCCAGAGATGAGAGTCAGGCCTTATACCTGAACTGAGAGTTTGTATTCATTTCTTAGGGCTGCTGTACTAAAATACCCCAACCTGGGTAGCTTAGAACAATAGAAATGTGTTCTCTCCCAGTTCTGGAGGTTGAAAGTTTGAAAGCAAATGTGTGGGCAAGGTCCCTCTTCAAGACTCTACTCTCGCTGATATTCCCTCAGAGACTCGGGGTGGAATCCTCCTTACCTCTTAGCTTCTGGCAGGGGCTGTCAATCCTTGGCAACCCTTGAGCTTGCAACTGCATCACTCCATCTCTGCCTTCCTATTCATGCATTGACATCTTCCCTGTGTGTCTGTCTTTTCCTTTTATAACCAGTCATATTGGATTAGTTCAGTTCAGTTCGGTCGCTCAGTTGTGTCCAATTCTTTGTGACCCCATGAGCTGCAGCACGCCAGGCCTCCCTGTCCATCACCAACTCCGGGAGTTTACCCAAAATCATGTCCATTGAGTTGATGATGCCATCCAACCATCTCATCCTCTGTTGTCCCCTTCTACTCCAGCCCTCAATCTTTTCCAGCATCAGGGTCTTTTCTAATGAGTCAGCTCTTCACATCAGATGGCCAAAGTATTAGAGTTTCCGCTTCAGCCTCAGTTCTTCCAATGAACACCCAGGACTGATCTCCTTTAGGACGGACTGGTTGGATATCCTTGCAGTCCAAGGGACTTTCAAGAGTCTTCTCCAACACCATAGTTCAAAAGCATCAATTCTTCGGTGATCAGCTTTCCTTATAGTCCAACCCTCACATCCTTACATGACTACTGGAAAAATCATAGCCTTGACTAGATGGACCTTTGTTGGCAAAGTAATGTCTCTGCTTTTTAATATGCTGTCTAGGTTGGTCATATTCCTTGGAAGGAGTATGCGTCTTTTAATTTCATGGCTGCAATCACCATCTGCAGTGATTTTGGAGCCCCCCAAAAATAAAGTCACCCACTGTTTCCACTGTTTCCCCATCTATTTGCCATGAAGTGATGGGACCGGATGCCATGATCTTTGTTTTCTGAATGTTGAGCTTTAAGCCAACTTTTTCACTCTCCTTTTCACTTTCATCAAGAGGCTCTTTAGTTCCTCTTCACTCTCTGCCATAAGGGTGGTGTCATCTGCATATCTGAGGTTATTGATATTTCTCCTGGCAATCTTGATTTCAGCTTGTGCTTCTTCCAGCCCAACGTTACTCATGATGTACTCTACATATAAGTTAAATAAGCAGGGTGACAATATACAGTCTTGACATACTCCTTTTCCTTTTTGGAACCAGTCTGTTGTTCCATGTACAGTTCTAACTGTTGCTTCCTGACCTGCACATAGGTTTCTCAAGAGGCAGGCCAGGTGGTCCGGTATTTCCATCTTTTTCAGAATTTTCCACATTTATTGTGATCCACACAGTTAAAGGCTTTGGCATAGTCAATAAAGCAGAAATAGATGTTTTTCTGGAACTCTCTTGCTTTTTCGATGATCCAGCAGATGTTGGCAATTTGATCTCTGGTGCCTCTGCCTTTTCTAAAACCTGCTTGAACATCTGGAAGTTCACGGTTCACGTATTGCTGAAGCCTGGCTTGGAGAATTTTGAGCATGACTTTACTAGCGTGTGAGATGAGTGCAATTGTGTGGTAGTTTGAGCATTCTTTGGCATTGCCTTTCTTTGGGATTGGAATGAAAACTGACCTTTTCCAGTCCTGTGACCACTGCTGAGTTTTCCAAATTTGCTGACAAATTGAATGCAACACTTTTACAGCATCATCTTTTAGGATTTGAAATAGCTCAACTGAAATTCCATCACCTCCACTAGCTTTGTTCGTAGTGATGCTTCCTAAGGCCCACTTGACTTCACATTCCAGGATGTCTAGCTCTAGGTGAGTGATCACACCATCGTGATTGTCTGGGTCATGATGACCGTTTTTGTACAATTTTTCTATATATTCTTGCCATCTCTTCTTAATATCTTCTGCTTCTGTTAGGTCCATACCATTTCTGTCCTTTATTGAGCCCATCTTTGCATGAAATGTTCCCTTGGTATCTCTAATTTTCTTGAAGAGATCTCTAGTCTTTCCCATTCTATTGTTTTTCTCTATTTCTTTGCATTGATAGCTAAGGAAGGCTTTCTTATCTTTCCTTCCTAGTCTCTGGAACTCCGCATTCAAATGGATATATCTTTCCTTTTCACTTCTCTTCTTTTCACAACTATTTGTAAGGCCTCCTCAGACAGTCATTTTGCTTTTTTGCATTTCTTTTTCTTGGGGATGGTCTTGATCCCTGTCTCCTGTATAATGTCACAAATCTCCATCCACAGTTCATCAGGCACTCTGTCTATCTGATCTAGTCCCTTAAATCTATTTCTCACTTCCACTGTATAATCATAAGGGATTTGATTTAGGTCATACCTGAATGGTCTAGTGGTTTTCCCCACTTTCTTCAATTTAAGTCTGAAATTGGCGATAAGGAGTTCATGATCTGATCCACAGTCAGCTCTCAGTCTTGTTTTTGCTGACTGTATAGAGCTTTTCCATCTTTGGCTGCAACGAATATAATCAATCTGTTTTCAGTGTTGGCCATCTGGTAATGTAGGGACCACTCTAATGACCTCCTAAAGGAAATCAGTCCTGAATATCCGTTGGAAGGACTGATGCTGAAGCTGAAGTTCCAATACTTTGGCCACGTGATTCGAAGAACTGATTCATTGGAAAAGACCCTGATTCTGGGAAAGATTGAAGGTAGGAGGAGAAGGGGACGACAGAGGATGAGATGGTTGGATGGCATCACTGACTTGATGAATGTAAGTTTAGCAAGCTCTGGGAACTGGGGATGGACAGGGAAGCCTGGCGTGCTGAAGGTCCATCAGGTGACAAAGACTGAGTGACTGGACTGAACTAATAACCTCATCCTAACTTAACAACATCTGCAAACGTCCTCTTCAAAGTAAGTCCCCATTCACAGGGACCAAGGGTCAGAACCTCAACAGCTCTCTTTGGTGAGCACAGCTGAGCCCACAGCAGAGGCACTTTTCCTATGTTCCTCCATCCTTCATTTCGTGAGCTCCATGGAAGCTAAAGCCACTGAACAGCCCCCATCTGCTTTGAAAGTATCTCAGGAGAGGAGAAGGCTGTGCCTCTAACCCACATTCAGAACCTCTTAGTTTAAAAACTTTTCTTGGTTCTTCTGCCCACATGAGTTCCTGTAAGCCAGCTGTGCGAAGTGCTGGCCTAGATCCCGGAAACAGTTATCAACACTGCTTTTCATGAATAGAGGTGGAGGCGGACAGCATCAGGTTATGAGGAGTGGAGGGGGAATATCAGACATGAAAGAAGATGCTGGGAGGCTGAGAGACAGCCAGGTCCCTAGGTCCCCAGGCCCCTGATCATTTCATCATGCCTAGCTCTGTTGAATTGAGACTCCTGTCTCCTCCTTGCTGAAATCATCATTACTTTTCTGTGTCAAACGTGGGCCTGCAGGACCAAAACAACATCTCTGCAATTGAACCACCTTTGAAACACTGAATTCAAGAGCATCTGTGGCCAGAGATTTTCCTGGCCCAATTTAAAAGGGAAATTCTTTTCATGAAAAAGTAAAAACAATATATTTTTCTTCTTCTAAAAATCATTGTGCTTCTAGTATAATTCATAACAGCTCACAATTTATTCAGTGCTGTTTGGTTTATAAAGCACATTTAAATGCAACCTCATTTATTCTTCAAATAACCTGTGGCTCAGTGATAATAATGACACAGAAGAATAACCCAGTACTGTCTCTTTACCAGGAATTCTTGTAAATGCAGCCCTGTTAGCAGACCCCATTTTGGTCCCCCTTTTTAAAGATATAAAGTTATTTTCCCAAAGTCACAGAACTAGTCATGGATACATATGACATTTGGACCCAGAACCACTACACTGTCTGTCCCTTGACTCTGAGTCCCACTTTCAGATGAACAAGTTGGTTCTAGATCATTTAATGCCTGATCCACTAACACAGTCAGCAGGTAGTAGAGATAAGACCTACATGTCTTCTGCTGCATTAACCCTTCCGTAAAATCCCCTCCAATAAGAATGCCTTTCCTGCTCCTTGCCTCTCCCTGTGCCCCCTTGTTTGTTCTAATGCCTTCAAAATGCAATGGTGGCATCTCCACCCATGGTAAGATGTTTTCCAGCTCCCAGCCTGTCTTCAGCCACTTAGCTAGCCTCCTCGGTACACCATGCTCCCTGGCACCTGCTCCTGCACCCTGTTCTTCCCTGGCTGCTTCCCCATCAGTCTCCTACACCTACAAACAGCTTTTGAAGTGTGAGAATACCATTTCTTGGTAAACTTTTTAGCCCTGGTCCCTACCACAGTGCTTGACCTCAGTAGGGACTCAGTGAAGAAACAAGTTAATAAACAAAGAAAAAACACTAATTTATTAGAGACACAAAGGTGTGGGATACCAGGCTACTACCATGGGGCAACCAAGGATTTAGTTGTTGTTTTGTTCTGATCAGAATTCACAGTGCCTATACACTGCCTAATTTTTTTTTTTTTTATTGCAGCAATGGTGAGTCAGGAGGGTCCCCTCTTAATATTGATAATTTATTCTTTTTATTGAATTTCCAAATGCTTAAGCCCACCTATGTATTATTTCACATAAATTCACACAGGCTAGCATATCCTATGTTAATTGCATTTTTAATTCATCGTTCTTGGCTTTTTTCATTTGTTCCTTCTTGTTTATGCCCTGCTCTTGCCACTCACCTCAGTCCCTATCCCCACCACACAGTGAGCCATGTAAACATGTCAGGATGTATCTTTCCATGGTTTTCTCTGCATGTGACGCATCCACATGCAGAAGAAACAGAGCCACTCTGACCCTGCACTGCTGCCTGGGATTCAAATGTGAGGCAGATCCTCATGGACACTTTGTTTTCCCTAGGTTTCTTTTGTTGTAATGCCCCAGTTTCATGACATAGTTTTAGGCATTTTGAGCTTGAATAGTTCGATATTATGTAATGAATAACATTCAGCCGCAGTCACGATTGCTCACTGGGTCAAGCTTGTCAGCCAGACCCCAGGCAGAGGGCAGGAGCAGCAAGCAGGTGATTAGCTCCACCAGCCAAGGTGATAACTGGAGTTCTAGGTATTTTCACTGTAAGTTTCCTGTTTTAAACATCTTTGCTCCCACAAACATTATTTTCACCATATAACTAATTAGCCGTGAGGCTAATTATAAAATTAAAGAGACTTTATTACTAAATACAAAATATCTGAATATATTTAAAGGGTGAAAAGTGAAAGTCAGTCATGTCCAACTCTTTGTGACCCCATGGACTGTAGCTTACCAGTTTCTTCCATCCATGGGATTTTCCAGGCAAGAATCCTGGAGTGGGTTGCCATTTCCTTCTCCAGGAGATCTTCCCAACCCAGGGATTGAACCCAGGTCTCCCACATTGTAGGCAGACGCTTTATTGTCTGAGCCACCAGGGAAGTCCATTTAAACGGTGCGTAGATTTAATGGCACTACTGGGCAGATGACTGACCTTATTTTGTGACTTGTACCTGAGCACTTGTCTTCCAGGTCTTTCATTCTTAGTGTTTCACACGTTGATTAGCCTCCTCATTCCGCACCACATTTTTTCTTTTTGCTAAAATTTCTTCCTTTGTTAGAGGAGGTATCTGGAGAAGGCAATGGCAAGCCACTCCAGTACTCTTGCCTAGAAAATCCCATGGATGGAGGAGCCTGGTAGGCTGCAGTCCGTGGGGTCGCTAAGGGTCGGACACGACTGAGCAACTTCACTTTCACTTTTCACTTTCACACATTGGAGAAGGAAATGGCAACCCACTCCAGTGTTCTTGCCTGGAGAATCCCAGGGATGGGGGAGCCTGGTGGGCTTCCGTCTATGGGGTCACACAGAGTCGGACACGACTGAAGTGACTTAGCAGCAGCAGCAGCAGAGGAGGTATCAATATCCAAATACCAGGATGCATATTTGTACCCAAGCTTTGTATCGCATCCCATTCCTGTGTTTTCGCCTAGAAAGGAGCCTGGTGGGCTGCAGTTCATGGGGTTGCAAGAGTCGGACACCTCTGAGCACACACACATTTGTATTGTGTTATGAAAGCCTCTGTACTGTTGTATGATCCTGGCATCTTGTCACATGTCTGTTGATAAACATTCCAGAGTTTTATGGGAAATGTGAGTTCAAACCTGCAATTTTCAGGCCCTCAGCCTCTTTCTCCTCCACTGTAGTGTGTTTAGAAATAAGAAACTGGCTCTTGGGGAAAATCATCATCATTTGTCATGATTTTTGTATGATACATATCAAAACAAACTATCAACCAGTCATTTTACCTTTTATGGCAAAATTGTCTTATGGCCAATTAGTTACACAGTGAGAATGTTTGTAACAAAAACACTTGCTGTGAAGGTACTTACAGCAAAGAAGTTTACGGTAAAAATATCTAAAAATAATGGACATGCATAACTGGATTGGACATTGTATGGCTGGGAACCTGAAAATCTGAAGAGAATCCTTGGGTTGAATTGGGGATATATCCAGAAACTAAAATGTCATAAGAGCAGACAACTTAGGCCTGTTTGCCCAGTCCTAGAAGCCACCCTTGGAATAGCTGTTAGCACTGTGCATAACAAAGAAAAGAGCTAATATTTTGTGAATACTTATCACATGCTTAGCACAGGTCTTCCTTGCTTCACATGTAACAACTCATTTAGTCTTTGCAACAGTCCAAGGAAGCAGATACTGACATTGACCTCATTTACAAATGAGCGAACAGATGGAAAAATGATGAAATAATTTGCCTTAAGGTTATGTACAGCAGACCTGGGATTCAAATCCAAGGAGTCTAATTTCAGAACCTAGAGCTATGTTAAAGGGCTTCGCATATTTTTCCTTCCTACTAGAATGCCTGTCACCCAATTACTTGCTTTGAAAATGCTTTCTAATCCTTTAACTCTCACCTTAAGATTGCCTCCTTCCCTGTAGAGAGGGAAATGTCTTCCCTCTGTGTGCACAGCCCTCTTAGAGGATTTTCTCCGCAGCACTGTAGCTATCTATTAATGCATTGCTTTCCCCACCCATCACTGAGCTCTTCTAGCATAGGAAATGTATCTAATACTCATCCTTGATATCTAATATGTTGTCTGGCACATGGTAGGGATGTCAAAAATAGCTATGGAATGAATGGATGAATATTTTGGCATACAACCAGGTACCTGTAAGGATACACAATGTATCAAATTTATATACAATTTTGCAGAAGCAGTGATAGTAAAAGTCAACAATGCTTTATCCAAAACCTTGGAGCCAGATGTAATTTGGAATTCAGAATTTCCCAGATTTTAAGAAAGTGACATATCATGCATATAGTATAACTCACCACATTCACTTACACTCTTAGCACTCCTGATTAAACACATTTATATTTCAGCAGTGAAATATATGGATAGTCATATTAAGTAGGGTATAGGTTATGAATTGCCTTAGATTGGTTTAGGTCAAATTTTGCCTAAATTTTCAATGTTAGCTGCAACATTGAAAATAAACCATTCTTGGTTTTCAGGACAGTTTGGATATTCAGGCTATGAATAAGGGACTGTGGAGTTTATGTAAATTGCAACTTATGAGATTTAGGACGGCCAATCTACCCATGCATGTCTAGAATGTATGGTTTTGGTTAGTTACTTTGAGCCTTTAAAATAAACAAGTAAAGGTTAATTTAGTGACCAAACGCTCTAATTCTAGAAACAACTCATTGTTCCTTCCTTCAAGGACAAACTCTCACCCCCAAGATGGCAAAGGAAGGAGGAGATAGTTTTGGCATCATTGAGAGAGACCTTTCACCCAGTGCTTTTTTTCAGACTGATAACGTGGCTGTTTGGGTTTGTTCATCAGCTCTCTCCTCCCTACCCCGTCCCTCTCCCTCCCCCCTTCCTCTTATTCTTTCTCTTGCTCTGTGTCTTTCCCCCTTTTCCCAACTAGGAGCCTAAAACAGCTATCCAAGAGGTCAAATACTTACATGGAAGAACCCTACCTATTCTTACAGGGGCTGTCATCTCCCAGGAGATCTATAACGTGAACTTCCTGTGACTTCACTGTCCCAGAGCTCTTAAGACAGGCTCCACACCACCAGTTAGGCTCCATGCTGGCTCTGGCTGAATTCGCCAGCCTTGAGACTCTCAGAACTTCTGAGAAGCTCTTGATTCAGAAGACCATTTACTAAAACCTATAAGGGAGCATGTTACTCTCTTTACATCCTAAGCCTGAAGAGGAACCTCACTCTGCCATATGATGGCACTTGCCTGCTACTCTGTAAGTGATTCTCCTAAAGGGAAAACAGTGTTTGCCATTTGGAAGCTGGGGAAAGTCTGGTAGTGAGGACTTAGGGGAAATCCTTGCTCAAAGGAGGTATCCGTAGTTTTTGGCATTAATTGCTCGATCATCAATCACATCAATTACACCCAACTCTTGAAGGGGAGTGACAACTAAATGCCTAACGGTTCTCAGATGAAGTGATTTAAAAGAGGAGAATCTTAAGAAAAGACTTCTGTCCCAGAATGTGTAAAATGTGTAAAATCTCTAGTACTAAGTTCATTGACTGGACCAAAAATGCAGTCTCCTTTCCTGAGGACCTCAACAGCTATATCACATGCCCTCTAAAACTTGAGTTCATTATGTTTTACTTACCCATATAGGCCAAGTAAAAAGTCAGAGAGAAAATTGTTCTGTTGAGTGGTGAGCAGGAATAAGCAAAGTTAGGCTGGTATTCAATTTTATCTTTACTTTTTAGATTTTTATTTAAGACCTTAATTTTATTTTTAGAATGGGGTTTTGTTAAGTAAACTCAACACAGTCATATCTAAACATGTCTATATTTATTTTCACAAACACACTTTCTTTTTTCTTAGCTCACAGGTGTTTCATTTTCTTTTTTCTAGAGCTATACAAAATTCTGTGCCATTCAAAGATGCTGATTCAGACAAATATAGTGATTTCCCAGTAAGTATTGTTAAGAGTAACCAGACGTTCAGTAAATATTGCATTGCTTCCTATAAATTTCTTTCCTTTAATAAGACAAGATTGAATGCCATTTGAATGTATTATTAATTTCATAAAACACCATTTTATAATGTTTATATACCTTTATGGTATCTCCACATGGACCATCAAAGTGGATCTTAGTCCTAGACTGTTTTCATTTTCTGAAGCCATTCCCAGCTGGAATTCTCCATGGGGATAACAGTTAGCTTGAAAACATGTCATGAATTATTTTCAAAATTCTTAAATATATTTTAACTTACTTTTTAAAAGTGTATATGTGTTTGTGTGCACATGTTTAACTTAGAACAGTTAGGATATCATAATATTCTCTGTGAAATTCAACAAGCAAGTAACAGACTTTCCAAAGTTGATGGGATCTCAGATACTCTACCTGGCAATTCGAGAAATAAAAGCATTGTTTGACATCATCATGGCTCTTGATCCTTTTGAATTAGACATGTGAAAAATATAATAAATCCATGCAAGTAACCAGTTTGGCTAGAGTTTTTAATTATTCAGTAAAATTATTAATCGTTGGACAAAATAAACCAATTGCTTTGGGGCCTGAGAAGATTGATGATTAATAGAGACAGTTAAGGGAGGTTCATGGCCCTGCTCTGTGTGGAAGTACACATAGACACATACACATGAACACACATGTACACACAGACACACGTGTGTGAAACATGCATTTGCATAACCACCCATGTGAGTGTGCACGTGCTCACGTATTTGCGAATTCACACAGATGCACCCCCATACTTTGACATACTGGCACACACACAACAGCGTGCGCGCGCGCGCACACACACACATGCTACACCTGTGATTGGCCCTGGTACTATATTATATTTCACCTCACTCGGAAGGTCTTAGCATATTCATCTTAATTTTCTTAGTGATCTCTGGTGTTCCCAGACTATATTTGAATTTGAAACTGCAGATGTCAATACCCCTCTGACAGCTCTGACTGGCCTTCACTGTGGACAGCATCAAAGCAGAACTGACCCTTCCTGTGTGTGCTCTTCACTTTCAGACACTGCGGGGCTTTCACTGGCGAGGGAGAGATTGCAATGACAGCAACAAGATGGCATACCCAGGCAGAAGGTAATGGTCTCTGCTCATCACTGATTTTGAAAATTACCTTCTGAAAAGGAGGCAGGAGGCATAATTATCTCCTCCAGCCTAGGGGATTCATGCTTACAGAGAGAAGGGACCTCTGAGTCCTTGCTGAAGTAAAACTCAACGGAAAAAAATAGTAATTGTTCATTTTATTGCCCCCCAAAATGCTCATCGAGCATTGCCAAGCACTCTGCATCATGCTGCGTGGTAAACAAATAGAAATATGAGTTGACAGTCTAGTAGAAGAAACAAGTGAGTAGACAGGATTGTGGACGTTTATCCATCCTCCTGCTTGAGCTCTACAGGCAGCCCTGGGCCCAGAAAGAGTAGCCTTTTCCACCAAGAGTAAGGCAGGGGCTGCAGGGATGGAGCGCGGGTTCATTTTAGTCCCAGGTTGATGTTCAGCCAATCACATATCAGAACTCAAACTGGATATGCCAGCCTTCCTCTTAGCTGTGACTACAGTGCTGAAGCATTAACCAGATGTTTGGGACTTTAGAGGCATAACTTTAATGGTGTCGCCTGTCTGAAGAAAATAGACTGCAGATGTGTTCATTACGCTCATTAGCACCATTACCCAACAATACCACCCATGAACGTCGTCAGTTATGGAAAGGCTGCATTTGGTCCCCAGCTCCCAGCAAATACCCAAAGCCGAGAGAATGACAAAGAGGCCAAGCAAGGGTTCTGTGGGCCACAACACACAGTGGTGTGTGGCATTTTTCCTTGAAGAACCTGTTGGCCATCAGTGACACTTGGTGTAGCACTCATTCACTCATTCATTTGTGAAGCCGACATTCAAAGTGATAAATATATGCAGAAGACTAATGTGGCTGTCCTCTCTATAGGCCAGACAACTGGGACTCATATCAAGATTCAAACTGTAATGGCATTTGGGTAAGCAACTAAATTCAGACTTAACCCTATTCTCCAGTTTCTGCCCTCCTTACAAGCACATTGCCTGTTTGCTTAGTCAGACCTAAGGAAGAAGATAAAATGGCAGGCTAAGGCAACTCTTTTCTGCTGTTTGAAAGAGGGGCATAGAATCCAGTCACACGTGAAAAGTGTCAGTGATGTAATGAGAGCCGAGACTCTCTCAGTCACAGCCACTGTAAGTCTTGTTTAAGGTCACTCACATCTAACCACTTGATTCTGTCTGAAACAGTGTGAAATTAAATGGATCGTGGTGTTAGCAAAGTTTTTACAGCAACCCAAACAGCTGGTGGAGCAAATCACATGCTGTCACCATTTCATTGCAGCCATTTTTTTCCTGTTTCATAAGGCTAGCCAGGCAGAGTGGAAATTACCTGTAGTTTCCCCACTACCTACATCCCAAAGCGTCTATGCTGCTACCCCGGTTCGTTATGAATAATAGATTAGTAGCTTCCAGTAGAGAAAAGGGAAGGAAGGAGAAAAGCCAAACACTTATCTGAGGATAGCAACGGCAGCAAATCTAAATTTTGTGAGGTCTTGAACTTAAAGGATTTGAGGGGTCCTCATGAAGGAAAATCCCATGGATGGAGGAGCCGGGTAGGCTGCAGTCCATGGGGTCGCTAGGAGTCGGACACGACTGAGCGACTTCACTTTCACTTTTCACTTTCACACATTGGAGAAGGAAATGGCAACCCACTCCAGTGTTCTTGCCTGGAGAATCCCAGGGACGGGGGAGCCTGGTGGGCTGCTGTCTATGGGGTCACACAGAGTTGGACACGACTTAGGTGACTTAGCAGCAGCAGCAGCAGCATGAAGGAAAAAGTATACCAAATACAAAAGCAAGTATAAAAGTATGATTAACTAGAATGATAAAAGAAATCTTAACAAATTCCTGGAGTCTTGGAAATTCAGGTCCCTTTCTTTTGAGATCACTTTTCCAATTTACCAGGAGTGCTTAAGTGGAAACACTGCTCTGACTGCAGCCAGCCTCCTCTCCACCTAAAACACTCGACAGCTCCCAGCTGCTCCCAGCACTCACACAGGCAGGGATCGCACAAACAAGGGGCCTTGACGTTTAAGATGTCCCAGCTTCAAGATAAATTGCCTCTGAATGGCCACCTAATTTGTCTGCTTGGATGAAGAGGAGAAAGTTTCTGTAAATAGATTCTTCTCTCCAGGACACTGATGGTCTGTTGTTTCTGGGATATGGAGAGCAAGACAGATTGTACCCCAGTATAGCCCACCCCACCCACCCTATCATTAGTCAAATTGCCTTCTCATGAGGAGAGGAAGACATCACCCCTAGTCTTAAGGTATGGAGGTGTCAGGACCCCCAAAGCAGAGCTGCCTTAGAACAACAAGAACTTGTTCTGATAGAATCAAGCTTAGCTGTCCTATTAGATGACATGGAGGTTATTAGTATGTGAAGCTCCTATCTTGGTTCCATGACCCCATCCCTGCCTCTGACATGTGACCCCACCTACAGCTGGAAGGCCAATAAGAGACTGTGCTACACCAGTGGAAATCCACCAGGAGCCCAGAGAGCCAAGACTCAGAGGTCATCATCAGTTAATAGGAAAAAGACACATGTCCTTCACACCTATCCCTTTCCATAGAGGAAAAAGGACTCCCAGAATCACAAAATCATGAACTCAGAGAGGATTTTTGCAACCACCAAGTCCAACATTTCCCTAACTGTGTCCAGGAACTCTGCTGTCGAGTGGGAAGTTAAAAGATATGGGAGGAGGGGTGCTATAGCCAAGTTTAGAAAGTACTGGGTCAAATAAGCCTGAACAGTTTTCTTTACTTCCGAATTTCTCAGCATCTTTAATGTTTTATTGCACACTGGGAGCCCCGAAGACCGAGAGAGTGAACACACTGTTTCCAATACATCTCTGACCATCAGGCTCTTCCTAGAATACTATTAATACCATTACTATCTAGTGGAATGACAGTGCTCTCCAGACCAGAGAAGCAAAACAAATCAAAAAACATAATTATATATGTGTATTAACTTTTCCTTAGGGTTATCTAGACTCTGCTTGAACCTTCCAAGGAACAGTTACTCTACTAATGCACAGACTTAGCGTTCAGGGTTAGGAAGTGCCCTCAGCTATGGTAACCCTGCCCAGCTCACAAGCTCAACCTCGCTTATGGGTTTCTCAGTCTCATTGTATCGCCATTTGGGATGATGCCTTATAGTTTGGGCTGCCTTGCCAAATGTAGGATGATCAGCGGCATCTCTGGCCTCTCCCCACTAAATGCTGGTAGCTCCCCCTCCCCGCACTGTAACAACCAAAGATGTCTCTGGACATTGCCAAAGTCCCTTGGGGATGGTTGCAGGGCAGGGGTGGGTACGGGGCTGCCTTAAGACAGCCCTGTTGAGAATCACTGCTCTAGAAGCATCAATCCTTGGGCACTGGAGAAGTCAGGATACTCAGAGCTCCGGTTCAGAGACCGCTGAGACCGCTCTACCCCTGTCCCAGTCGCTGACTGGGACCCTCAGTGCTCCCTCCCAGTGACACTTCCTGCACTCAGAGCCCTGCCCTGCATCCTTCTGAACAAGATGGTCCAGTTTCTGGATCTTTCCTTATTCCTGCCCCCAGGTCCTTAAAGCCTAACTCACTTACATAGAATGTTGCTACTTTGGATTAAGGGCTCAAGAGACTTTAAAGGATTTTATCTACTGATTTGCCTTTGTGCTTTAAAAGCCATCTGGGGAGGATTTTGTACTTGTGTCTCATAAACTTAAAAGCAAACTGCTAATCTCATCATTTCTCTCTTAAAGGGTGTTGATCCAAAAGATGGAATCCCGTACGAAAAGAAATTCTGTGAAGGTATGAATGGTAAAAATCAGTGTACTTATCCTAATAGAATATTATTTTCTGGTCTGAGTCAAATTGAATCGAACAGACAAATGAAGAAATGCCTGATGCTACAGCATAATGTTGACCAGTTTACATTTCTTTTCATGACAAATTAGAAAAATATATGAAAAGGATTATAGAAATGAGGCAGAATCTAGACAAAGAAAAACTGAGTTTAACTGATTCCTTTATTGGGTGACTGGAAAGTTATTAGAGGGATATTTAGGGAGTTTTGGATGGACGTGTACACACTACTACTTTTAAAATGGATAGCCAACAAGGACCTGCTGTATAGCACAGGGAACTCTGCTGAGTATTATTTAACAACCTAATTGGGAAACGAATTTGAAAAACAATAGATACTTGCATATGTGTAACTGAATCACTTTGTTGTACAACTGAAACTAACACATTATTAATTAATCAACTATACAAAAATACAAAATTCAGTTTTTTCTTAAAGGCTGTAAAATAGATACCATGGTAACTGAAATCCAGCACTTCTCCAAATAAGAAAATAAGTGGAGGTGATAATTTTTGATCTTCTCTGTGTCCTTCTCAATATACCATAAGGTCAGACATATGGGCTTGTACTGACAGAGTCCTTGTGTCAAAGGGGTTAAAGGCTTGTATCTGGGTAACTTGAGGGAGGCTGCCAAACTATAACTGCTGAGAGTTCCTGAAAACACTTGAACAAAAACTCTGTATTCTAAACTCCCAAATACCACAGACACCTGGGCCACCATACTCTGTACTCTTTGTTTAGTTGCTAAGTCGTGTCCAACTCTTTTGAGACCCCATGGACTGCAGCCTGCCAGGCTTCGCTGTCCATGGGATTTCCCAGGCAATAATACTGGAGTGGGTTTCCATTTCCTCCTCCAGGGGATCTTCACAACCCAGGGATTGAACCCACATTTCTCACATCTCCTGCATTGGCAGGTGGTTTCTTTACCACTTCGCCACTAGGGAAGCCTACCAGTACTCTTAGGAGAAACTTATTAATACCAACCACATAGTACTGAAAACTTGGTACTGCTGATGCCCAAACAGCCTCAAACAAGACCCTATGGTAGCATCAATATTTTTGTTTAGGGATTGCTTTTTCCTAGCATTTAAAAATATTTCATTCACTCAACAGGATATTTCATGATTACCTATTCCTATTATGCACCAAGGACTATACCTGGCTCTGAGTTTTCATGGGCAGACATGATACAGTCCTTGTCGTCAATCAACTTAAGGTCTAACTGTCTCTAAGCTGTCAGGGGAGTAGGACAGAGGTAAAAAGTGTAAGGACCCAATACATAAGTCATACCATTTAGAAATGCTGTAGGATGAATAAAAGAATGAATTAACAAATAAATGAATAAATAAACATCTAAGTGAAACCATGGTGTGAGGCTCTGGGGTCACTATGGGATGTCTCTTGGATTCCCTAAGTCCCATTCCCTCCTCCATGTTCTGGGCCTTCTCAGTCCCCAGCTGCATAGTCAAATGCTAGCTGTCCCAGAGTCCTGAGATAGGGAGCCACTGGAGTAAGGCTGGACCATCCTTGGCTTGATTCAGGGGGTTTGTAGGTGGGGAAAGGAGGCTCTTCTCTCTGACTCTGGGAGGCATCACTCGATTCTTTCAGGACTTTAAGAATTTTGGAAGAGTACATGCATCACCCATGGGTGAATTCCTCAGAATCAGATTAAGTGATTTGTGGAAATGGCAACCCACTCCAGTGTTCTTGCCTGGAGAATCCCAGGGACGGGGGAGCCTGGTGGGCTGCCGTCTATGGGGTCGCACAGAGTCGGACACGACTGAAGTGACAGCAGCAGCAGCAGCCTCAAATGTTCAAGGCTGCACAGTGACTTTATTTCTCCATTTCTCCATAAATCAGCCATTATTGTCCATTCGGCGCTTTTGCCTTTATAGATTCAGGATTTTAAAAATCCATAACATGTTTGAAAATTCAAAATTGCTCCATGAGATCACTAATTCCTAAAGTGAATTATAATAGAAATGGGTATGCTTTCCAAGAAAGCAATTTTCAGGACCAAAATCTGGGCATATTTCTGAGTTCAGATAAAGTTTTGATGTTTTTATTCATCCATCATTCACTTAAGAGGTTGCACAGCAGTTTGTTTTATGCGGAGTTAGGAAACACACCTGCATCTCTACAGCTTAGTTGGCAGTTTCAGTGGCCTCGAAATCTCATTCAGCTCCTAAATGCTATGCCCCTCATCCTCCAACACTCAAAAAGTGGCAGTGTATCACTGTTATGATGCTCCATGCATGGAATACACACCAGGGTATGTGCTCACCTAACTACCTAACCTGGAGGCTCCAAACTGCTTGAGTGCATAAATAATGCAAATAAATTGTGCCCCCTAGGTTCACAGCCCAGGGGAGTCATTTTGCTGGGGGACTCGGCTGGGGCTCATTTCCACATCCCTCCTGACTGGATCACAGCTTCGCAGATGTCTTTGGTAAGTAATTTTGGCAGTAATCATCACCGATGTGCTGGCCTTTGTGTTTGGTTCCTCCTTGCTCTCTATAAATGTAATGCCAGTTCCAAACAGGTGTGAATTTCCCCTCTCAGCACAATCTGCCATAAAAGACACATCCGCTGCCATTTCAGTTCAGTCCAGTTCAAACAATGTGATAAGAACAACACTCTCACAAGAAGACCATCTTGTCCATTAGAGAAGGAGGATGGTACCCCTGACAGGTGGGAAGGAATGTGGGCACAAGGGGGAAGCACTTGTCACACGACCACCTTAGGATGTGGTTCCTTCAACCTCCTATAAAATGGGACTGCTGATCCAGATAAATTAAACTACAGAAATGATCAGTTCTTCCTTGATCCCTTTTTGCAAACTGAAGAAATCAGACATGAACCTAAACACTCTCTAACTGGGCCTCTTCCTGTTTCCAAAACTGGGCAAATACAGCACTCCCGCATAAGGATGAGAAAACAGAGAAACATTTGAATATAGAAAAAAATGTTCATGATCTCCAAAGAGGAGAGCTGTTTCAAAAAAAGCTTGCAACAGGAAAGTGAATTTTGTAAGATATTAAATCAGATTCTCAGTAATAATTTGAGGAGACAGCACTTCGTGAAAAACAAAGAGGCTGAGATCAGGGAAGACTACTTTTAGGTGAAACAATAATTGCCTGATGTAAAAATGTGATGGCCATACTGACAAGCAAGTTGGACAATGCGAAACAAACAGGGTGAGAAAACCAGTCAGCCCACTGGGGAAATTCTGGAACTCATGTAAGAGGCATATAGAATAGGTCCTGGAGATTGAATAGGAAACCCAGAAGAAGAGAATACATTAGACAGAGAAGTGGTGACCAAACAAAAAATTTTAAAAAAAGAGAGAGAGATAATTTTCTTTAGTTGAAGAAATCCTTGACTTTAATCCAAAATCCACTGAACTCCAGAAAGTGTAAAACGGACTCTCCTCATTGTGTCTGGCTTCTCCTTTTTATTCCAAATATAAAGAATAATCTTGCAGTCATTCTGCTCTTACAAATAACTGGGGACATACTAGGAGACAAAAATCTTTTTGGTATCAGACTTCTCTCTCAACAGTAAATTTTGGAAAATAGTGGAATAGCTTCTACAGCATTTTGAGGATGGTGTGTCAAAAATGCTCCAGCTGCCAAGATATTGTTCCTACATGAGAGTCACAGGAACAGATCCCCAGTCATCCAAAGATTCAGAAAACATAACAGATTTATACCTTCCTGAAAAAAATATTTTAGGAAGTATTCCAATTTCTCTGAGCATGATATTACAAAGGGCAGGCCATAAAAAGTATTACTAGGTTTAATTACATAAAATCTTCAAATGTGTGCAATGTCAAAAAATTCATAAAATTAAATGATAGGTGAAAAACTAGAGCAATATTTATACCATATGACAAGATTTAAATCCTCTAATAATAAAGAGTTCCTGCATATCAATAAGGGAAAACAATTTAATTTTTTAATGATCAAGAACATGACCAGTAAATATAAAAACAGCTTCATCTTCAGTAGTAATCAAAGAAAAAAAAGTTAAAACCATAATGAGATATCATCTATTGTCTGATAAATAGGCAAAGGTTAAAAAGTGATGAAGGCCTACTTTTAACAAGAATATGGTGAAAGGGACATGTTCATTCACCACTAATGAGAGCTTAAGTTGCTAGAACTACTCTGAAAGCAACTTGACAATATGCATAAAGTGCAACACCATATGCTGTAGCCCACCAGGCTTATCCATCCATGGGATTCTAAAGGCAAGATTACTGGAATGGGTTGTCATGCCCCCCTCAATTTTGGACATACCAGAGGTCAAATCCTGGCTTAGTCACTTACCTTTAATTATTAATATTTTCTCTGAACTTTAATTTCCTCATGTATAATATATAAATAATGAGAGATATTTCATTAGAAATTCAGGATGATTTTATGACAGATGTTAAAAATTGGACTAGTTATTTCTACCTAACTTTCAACTGAGATCCCAAGATAATATGGGTCAACTATTCCCACCTTCCACAGTCAAATATTAGGACTGCAGCACCACCCATAGAAGAAGGGAGGGAAAACTATTTCTGCAACCTGTAGCTTGAGGCTGGGAATGGCTAGTGTCAGTATGGCATCGGGGCTCAGCTGTCCCCATGGGGGAACGATGTGATGCTTCCCCTCACTGTGGGAGGCTACTAAGTGACTTGGACAGGTGTCTCCTGAGACAGGAGTCAAAAAAGCTGGAGTCTGACACTTTTGTGAGTAATATAAGGGTGGTGACTGAAGCATCAGGACAGGAAGAGTATGTGTCCTGGGGCAAGGACATGGACCCCCCTGGAAGGAAGAACCAGCCTGGGCCATTGAAAATCTTGGAAATGATTTCCCTGGATTTGACATCTATGTGGGGACTAAACTCCAGATGACCAGGGGCTGGAGCATGAAACTTAAGTGAAAGTGAAAAAAATGTACCAACTCCACACCAGAATTTATTAATTCACTAGAAAATAGAAATAAGAAACATATTAACATAAATAACATATTTTTATAATAAATAACTTTATTTTCCAAAACAAAAGTTAAATTAGAATAATAGCACTGTTTTCTGCTTTTGTGAATCTCCTTGATATCTGAATAAAAGACAGCTAAATTAAAAGACGCTTTCTCCTTGGAAGAAAAGCTATGACAAACTTAGACAACATAGTAAAAAGCAGAGACCTTACTTTGCCAGCAAAGTTCCATCTAGTCAAAGCTATGGTTTTTCCAGTAGTCGTGTATGGATGTGAGAGTTGGACCATAAAGAAACCCGAGTGCCGAAGAACTGATGCTTTTGAGCTGTGGTGTTAGAGAGGACTCTTGAGAGTCCCTTGAACCGAAAGATACAACCAGTTAATCCTAAAGGAACTCAGTCCTGAATATTCATTGGAAGGACTGATGCTGAAGCTGAAACTCCAATAATTTGGCCACCTGTTGGGAAGAACTGATTTATTGGAAAAGACCCTGATACTGGTAAAGATTGAAGGCAAGAGAAGAAGGGGATGACAGAGGATGAGATGGTTGGATGGCATCACTGACTCAGTGGACATGAGTTTGAGCAAGCTCTGGGAATTGGTGATGGACAGGGAAGCCCAGAATGCTATAGTCCATGGGGTAGCAAAGAGTTGGACATGACTGAGCAACCGAACTGAACTGAAATTCCCATATCTGCTTCTGCTTACAATGTTTCTGTATCCATGTATGTAACCTCTTGAAATCTCATTGTACCCTTATGAGTGAATTAAAATGAAAAAGGTAAATCAAGTCTTACTATTGTGATAATAATAGTGATCTCATGAACACTTTCTGAAGGTTTTGATGATTCCCCATAGATCCTCAGACTGTACTTGAGAACCACTGTCATTTTCCCACTGCCTCCACTGTCCAACTTTGAGGATTTACAAAAGAAAAATGTGTTTGTAGAGTACTGCAGTGTAGTTTTCAAAATTCTTCACATGTAGAAATGCCAAGAAAGAAGCACTCTAAGACAGACCATATAGGGCAAAATGGGGAAGCCATCAGCATGGTGTGGGCTCATCTCTCAACCTAAACATTTCTGGAGGATGTTAGAGAGTGTGAAGTTCCCCAGGAGGGCATCTCTGCCCATCTGACTGTCAGTCCTCACTCTGCCCATGGGTTCTCCTTTAGTGATGTCACCACAAAGGGAGAAATCCTCCAACCTTTTGCTAATTCAACAAGTGGAACCCTTTTAAACTGGGTTTCTTGTCAGTGTCAGAATCAACATTTATCAGGGGTCAGTCAAGGAAATGAAAGCATTCTAACAGAGGGGATTTAATATAGGATACTGGCTACACTGATGGATTTAATACAGGGAACTGATTATACCGACTTTAGAACAAAAATGAATGAGTGAAAGTCACTCAGTCGAGACCAACTCTTTGTGACCCCATGAACTATATAGTCCGTGGAATTCTCCAGGCCAGAATAATAGAGTGGGTAGCCTTTCCCTTCTCCAGGGGATCTTCCCAACCCAGGGATTTAACCCAGGTCTCCCGCATTCCAGGCAGATTCTTTACCAGCTGAGCCACAAGGGAAGCCCCATAGAACAAAAGGGGGGATGCTAAAATTATCAGAGATTAATCACTGCAAGAAGCAACTGCTGATTCCAGAGCTAAAGAACAACAGGAGGAAGAGGTATTACCAGAAGCCAGAGGGAGGGGTGCAGCTGGTGCTTGGACCACTGCACAGCCTGTACTTGCACTGCTGAAGCCACGTGGACCAGCTGCCTCTGAACCACTGAGGAGTGCAGAGGGGAGACAGAAGCAGCAAAGGGGCTGGAGGCTAGAGGCTGCTGAAGAATGCGGGCCTCAGCTAAATGCCAGAAAATAGTTCCTCCTCTCCTTCTCCTTCCCTTCTTGTCCATCTCCCACCTGCACCTCTCATTGGCAGGAAGATGCAGAGGAGTCTGGGAAGTGTAGTTTGCAGAGTCCAGCCCCATAGCACAGAGCAGAGAATAGAGGAGTGGGCTCGGAGCCCAGAAGCCATTGGTGTTAACCCAGTACAGATGACTCAAACCCTTTCAGAACAAGTCTGGAATCCACTCCAGCCAACACTGGGCACCAGAAAGCAGGGATGTCCGAGGAGGCTGAAGTACAACAGAAATCCAATGTGTTGGCTCAAGGCTGGATGACTGGCAGCAAACAGCTATCAGAGGCCAGTACTGATTATTCAACCTTGTGGGTCCCATGGAACTGGAGGTCTGGTTGGTGGTCAGCATAGCCTCGACCCAGTGGAGCCTCATTTCTTCAGGTTTTTATTAACCTGGGGCCTGCCTCACCCAGGGAGCCCACCCTTCCCCCCTCACAACTGGCTGCTATTCACCAAAGGCCAGATCATCCCCTCCTCACCTTTCTTTAGGAATCCTTTCCAAAATGACATGAAGAGGGTGAACAACCGAAAGTCATCTTTAAAAATGAAGCTGTGTGACCTTTCTCCAAACTTCTGCACAGACAGAGGTTCTGAATTTGGATTCTGTACCACTGACTATGAAACTTGAAATTACCTACTGACCCTTAACCCCAACCTGTAATCCCTCATGATCTGGTGTTCCACCAGGAACCATAGTGGGATCATCTCTTCCAAGGTGAACATTTGGCTACATGGCCTTTCTCAGGGTCTGAGAGTGGGGATGCATATTAATCAACCAAGACCCTTCAGGATCCCCCAGCGTGCTTGATGCTATTCCTTTGCTGTGCTAACTAGTAAGTCATATTCTGGGAAGAGCAGTTAAGTGCTATAGAAAAACAAGCTTTTATTGTTCACAGTAGGCCATGCTGCCCTTTAGGAGACTAGTCAATATGTCTTTGCTTTTGTCTCCCTATAAGACAGAAAAGTCTCTTGCAGATACATCACCCCATCCCAGCTGTGCCCATCGAAAAGACTCACAGTCATGGATATCTTTCCTGCACTAGTCCCTCTCCCCTTCTGCTCATGCCATCCCCTAGCTAAAGCAGCGTGGCACCCAGAAGGCCTGTTTACAGCTAATTAGATTAGGAGAGTGTTCATCTGGAAAGATATTTGTAGTTCAATAAAGATAATGTGAAGAATCACCCTCGCTGTTACACAGAAACAAAGGGTTCTGAGGCTCACTCTGCCAGGGACAGAAATCCTGCCCTCTTTCTCTTTAAAAAAGAAAAAAAAAAAAAACCACACCTTAGCATCTCTCCAAGATGTCCTCAGCAGTCAGGTTCAAAATAAGCTTTCCGTATCACACAGAAGACCTCAGCTTAGAAAGATTTCAGAAGCAAACAGAGAGCAAATCTGAGAATACTTTCATGCTGTCTTATTTTATTTTCTTTCAAAGGAAAAACAATCACTGCTTGAGTTGTTTTGTTGACAAAGAAGGGAAGGTAGAGAGATCAGCAAGGCTAGTAATAGAAGCTGCCCTCCTGCCTCTTCCCCCATCTGCTTGAAAATTATTTCCAAAATATTAAATGCTGCGTTTCACTGAACCAGAATTGCATGACGGGTTGGGGATTGGTGGGGAGAGAAGAAGAAACGATTTCAAAATACAATTTCCCAAATGTTGATTTTGCTAGCGAAGACTGTTGCCTGTATTATTATAAAATCTTCGCACGACCCCTGGCAGGCTGTTGTCTGTAGGGTAAGTAAGTGCAGATTGAATTTCGTGCTGTGTCAAGGACAAAATGAATCCTTAATCTGGCTGCAGAAAATGCATATTCACCCGAGAGCAAAGCAGCTCCAGTCTTTCAAGCCCCTCTGCATTTCTTTCCTCTCTTGGAGATGATTTTGTAAATCAAGCTAGTCTACTCTTTATTAGCCCTCAGACAACAGAGCCAGCATCTGAGCTCTCACCCTGCCTCTCACTACCTGGCCCTGCCTCCGCTCTCTTGATTTATCAGTGAGCATAAAGCTTCCATTAAGCATAAAGGCTGATTTTCATGGTGCATAATAAAATATGGAAATTCTACCTCCGCTAACTTCATGTCAACTCCAGAAATATTAAGAGTTAGGGTACTTTTAAAATTATTTTTTCAAATGAGGAAAGGCTGTTGTCTAATAAAACTGGATAAAATTACATTTTCTGCTCCTCAGACATCTTAAAAGCTGACAGATTAAAGATGCTAAACAATGAGGAGTGAAGCCCCAATCCTAGTTAATTCTCATTTATTCTGTCAGGAAAAGAGAGTTCTGTGTACCACGGTGAATCGTTTTCTCCAACAACAATCACGCCACACGAGAAAGAATGTTCTTCTGTTCCCTTTCCCTGTTTATGGGCACAGGGCAGGCGGGCTGTTGCTTTCAGTCCTGATCAATTCGGTGCTCCTTTCTTCCTGCTCAAGGTGAGCATCTGCATCTCTTACCTGACAGCAAAGTCAGGTTTTCTTGCAGCCTCATGCCTCTGAAATCATTGATGATCTTAGCCCTCTATGCCTTCTGTAAGGATTAAAAAGACACAAACACTGGTTGTTTTGAAAAACTACAAGAGGAAATTATTTTAAGCTCCATACTTCTGAAAGGCATTTATAATCATTCAGCCCACATGCCTGCTCCCCGGGCATGTTAGATAGAGATCTCCACATAAAGAGGCAGCATGAGTCAGTAAACACCTGTGCAATCCAGTGTGTTGTGAAGACCAGAGAACAATCCTTGCCCTCTAGCTAATTATATCTACCATTCTGCTTCACTCTCCCTCAAGTTTCTCGGCCATAAAATAGGTTTCATGGTAGTGATGCTTCATAGAGGAAATGTTTAGAATCTCACATCCGTTGGCATGGGGGAAGAGGACAATTCTAGCATTTAAAAATAATTCTGAATGGTTGGAATTGACTGCTATATACCATTCATTCACTGGTTCCTTCAAATAGTTCCCTCCATGCCTCTCCTGGGGATTACCCAGCCCAGTCCTTGCCAAGGGCTTCTGTGTGATTTTGTGTCAAGTCTGGCTTCTGTGTGATTTTCTGGGGATTTCCTACTTAAGGCAATGACTGGAGGATTGGTCAGAGGTAGGAGCTAAACCATCAATCCTAGAGGAGAATCATGGGGAGCTTTATGAAATACAAGGTCCACAGAAAGTGTCATACTGAGTGAAGGAAGTCAGACAGAGAAGGAGAAATATCATATTACATCCCTTACACGTGGAATCTAAAAAGAAATGATACAAATGAGCTTACTTACAAAATAGAGAGAGACTCACAGACTTAGAAAATGAACTCATGGTTGCTGGTGGGGTGGAGGGATAATTGGGGACTTTGGGAAGGTCGTGTACACACTGTTATATTTAAAATGAATATAACCAACAAAGACCTATTGTTTAGCACATGGAACTCTGCTCAATGTTATGTGTCAGCCTGGATGGGAGAGGGGCTTGGGGGAGAATGGGGAGATGTTTATGTATGGCTGGGTCCCTTCACTGTTCATCTGAAACTATCACAACATTGTTAATTGGCTATACCCCAACACAAAATGTTTTCAGTGTTAAAAAGAAAAAGAAAAAAATGAAATACAAGGTTCAAAGATTCCAGAAGCAGAAATTGAAGATGGTATCACCAAGAATTTAAAGCCTAGTTGATAAAGAACCCAAAGGAAAGTAGATCAAGAAGAACCAAAGAGTAAATATACACAATGGGCTATTCAGTTCAGTTCAGTTCAGTTCAGTCGCTCAGTCGTGTCCGACTCTTTGCGACCCCATGAATCACAGCACGCCAGGCCTCCCTGTCCATCACCAACTCCCGGAGTTCACTCAAACTCATGTCCATAGAGTCGGTGATGCCATCCAGCCATCTCATTCTCTGTCGTCCCCTTCTCCTCCCGCCCCCAATCCTTCCCAGCATCAGAGTCCTTTCCAGTGAGTCAACTTGTCTACTCAGCCATTAAAAAGAATGAAATAATGCCATTTGCACCAACATGGGTGGACCAAAGATTATTATATTAAGTGAAGTAAGTCAAAGACAAGTGTCATATGCTATCACTTATATGTGGAGTCTAAAAAATGTTATAAATGAACTTATTTACAAAATACAAATAGACTCACAGACATAGATGACAAACTTATGGTTACCAAAGGGGATAAATTTAGTAGGAGTTTGGGAGTAACATATAAACACTACTATATATAAAATACATAAGCAACAAGAAGCTACTGCATAGCACAGGGTATGTGCTAAGTCACTTCAGTCACATCTGAGTCTTTGCCCTTTGGACATGTAGCCTGCCAGACTCCTCTGTCCATGGGATTCTTCAGGCAAGAATACTGGAGTGGGTTGCCAGGCCCTTCTCCAGGGGATCTTCCTAACCGAGGGATTGAACCCAGGTCTCTTAAGTCTCCTGCATTGGCAGATAAGTCCTTTACCACTAGCCCCACTGGGAAGCCCATAGCACAGGGAGCTATATTCAACATCTTATAAAAACCTATTATAGAAAAGCAGCTGAAAAATAATATGTATATGTATGTAATATGTATATACAACTAAATCACTTTGCTATACACCAGAAACTAGCACATTATGAGTTAACTATAATTCAATTAAAAAAAAGAAGAACCAAGGAGGTCATGATTTCACATTGATAACATATTAGCCAGAAAAAAAGAAGGGTAGGTCATCCCTTCTTAAAAGATTAATTATTAATCAAGCAGGGTAGAGGCTCAGCTGCTGTGAAAAAATCTCCAAATTAGTGATTTACGATGGAAACATACTTTCCTCTCATATAATATGGTGTGATGAGAGCTGGAGAAGGGTACCTCACAGAGGAAGGTCAGAGCAGTCAAGAACGTCAGGATTTAGCTAATGCTTGACCAATAACAGCAACTGGTTAAAGGCAGAAGGAGAAGGAAGAGCTTGTGACAAGCCCCAAGGTCTGAGGGGCCGCAGGTGGTTGAGTGGTGGGAGAGAGAGGACCAGGAGAAGAGGCTGGGGCAGTGGGTGGTGCCACGTGAGGACGGTACTGAATAGCTGTAGTAACCTGTAGAGCAGCCTTTCCGGAATCTGGCTAGTGACTGCAGCCCTTTAGGACACTTTTAAAAAATAAAGATTCTAGGGCCCCAGCACAAACCTACCTGAACAGAATCCATGTTTAAAAGAAGCTCCCCATGAGATTCGGGGATACACTGATGACGACGGCGGGGGAGTGTGAGGAGGCAGGGACCCTGGCCAGAGGCGGCAGCGCTGACTTACGTTGGAAAGATAGAGGTTGTGTGACAGCTTCTTGGGTGAAGGGAAAACAGGGAAGAGGACGAAAATGAGAGCATTTTTGTGAGTGACCTAGTGGGATGGAGAGCGCAGCTCAAGCCTGCTCATTCAGTTCAGTTCAGTTCAGTCGCTCAGTCGTGTCCGACTCTTTGCGACCCCATGAATCACAGCACGCCAGGCCTCCCTGTCCATCACCAACTTCCGGAGTTCAAACTCCTCAAACTCATGACCATCGAGTCGGTGATACCATCCAGCCATCTCATTCTCTGTCGTCCTCTTCTCCTCCTGCCCCCAATCCTTCCCAGCATCAGACTCTTTTCCAATGAATCAGCTCTTCGCATGAGGTGGCCAAAGTATTGGAGTTTCAGCTTTAGCATCAGTCCTTCCAAACACTCAGGACTGATCTCCTTTGGAATGGACTGGTTGGATCTCCTTGCAGTCCAAAGGAGTCTCAAGAGTCTTCTCCAACACCACAGTTCAAAAGCATCAATTCTTTGGTGATCAGCTTTCTTCACAGTCCAACTCTCACATCCATACATGACCACTGGAAAAACCATAGCCTTGACTAGACGGACCTTGGTTGGCAAAGTAATGTGTCTGCTTTTTAATATGCTATCTAGGTTGGTCATAACTTTCCTTCCAAGGAGTGAGAGTCTTTTAATTTCATGGCTGCAATCAGCATCTGCAGTGATTTTGGAGCCCCCCAGAATTGAAGTCTGACACTGTTTCCCCAGCCTGCTCATTAGGTGCCCCAGTAATGGCTTCCACTCTCCTCACCTCTGTAGTTTGACTGTGGACTTTGGGCTTCTTCTAGAATCTAAGGCTGGATGTTGCCTCTCAAAAGAGGAAAACTACCCCATCCCAGACAAATGGCAGCTTGGCTGCTTCAGAAATGACCAAACCTTTCGAAAATCCAGTGGTGGTATCTGAAGACTGGACTTTTATGATATTCATTCATTGTTATCTGTTCCTGGCCCTTAGAGGGGTTATTTTTTCTGTTTGTGAAAGAATTTTTTTCATTGGCCTCACAAAAGATTGATTTGCAATTATCTTTGTGTAAGAACATGAAATTTGGAACTCTTGTTTTCTCACTTTTATGAATTTGGATATAGTTCTCCAGTCCCTCTGGAAGTGATGATGAAAATGAAAGTGTAAGTTAGTCACTCAATTATGTCCGACTCTTTGCAACCGCATGGATTATAGCCCACCAGGCTCCTCTCTCCATGGACTTCTCCAGGCAAGAATACTGGAGTACATTGCCATTTCCTTCTTCAGGGGATCTTCTCAACCCAGGGATCAAATCCAAATCTCCTGCATTACAAGCAGACTCTTTACCAACTGAGCCACCAGGGAAGTTAAGAAATGGTGATGGAAAGAATTTAATTCTGTATGAAAAGTCCAGCTACACAATGCATTTTCACTGGATGTGGGGCACTTAGATAAACGCATCCCTCCATTCATTCACTGAATAAATTAATCATGAGGTTAGAGCTTAAATAATAAATAATAGAAGAGGGAAAAGGAAAAGACTATGAGGAGCTGATGAGGTAAAAATAAAAAGAGCTATTTTCAGGCAAAATGATGAAAGATTGTTGCCTGCCATACTGTCCTCTTTATATTTACTGGGCATATTTGTTAGAATTCTGTGTTTAACTATATCTTCACTGTCCCCATAAGTTTCTGGCCTGGCATAGGGTTAAAGATGAAATGCTATACCTCCTCCCTGAAAATTACTTGTTAAACTCAAGTTGAAGTTTAAATGTGCATTGAATAGACGTCATCCCAAGAGCAGAGAAATTATTGTTACTGATCTGTTTATATATAGTTTGTTGTAGGCTGCTGAATTTAGAGGTAATTTGTTACATAGCAATAGGAAACTGGCAAACTTGGTGTTTGGGGTTGGTTGGGGAAGGTGGTTTACTGGTCTTCTGTGTATATAATATGATGAATTTAGCTTTGTGATTTTTTCATATGACATTGTTGTTGTTTAGTCGCTAAGTTGTGTCCAACTCTTTGCAACCCCATGGACTGTAGCCCACCAAGTTCCTTTGTCCATAGGATTTTCCAGGTAAGAATACTGGAGTTGGTTTAGCTATTTCCTTTTCCAGGGGATCTTCTCAACCCAAGAATCAAACCTGCACCTCCTGCTTGGCAGGCAGATTCTTCACCACTGAGCCACCTGAAGCGTATGGCATAGCTAATGTTTAAACTCTTTTTCCCCTACCCCTCTTCGACTGGCTTCCTCTTACGAACCTTACAGGGCTTACATTGGATAACACTTCTTTTAAGATTCCTTCTCTAAATATCCACATGTGGAATAGGTATCCTTTCTATTACCCTAACCTTCTTTCTTATCAATACCACTAATGGCTAACTTTTATTGAGCATTTACAATTCTAAACTTTAGGTGTAGGTTATCTTTTCTAATCTCTCAACCTTCCAATGATATAGGCGCTGGTATTTGTCCATTCTATAGACAAGGGACTGAGACACAGAGGAGTTAAGGAGAGTCTTCCAGGTTACCCAGCTGGGAAGTATTTATTTTCTGTGCCCCTCTAGACAGAATGCCAGGCTGGCACTTGCTGTGTTTCTCAATCTCTCTCTCTCTCTTTTTTTTGTCTCTCTCCATTCTGATAGGGCCACAGGGACTTTGACAATAGACTTATCCCACCGCACATGAACTTCTAAAGTTTGCGAATCTAACTCAAAGTTACATTGCGTTATTGAGGTTGTCTATATAAAAGCATTGGCTGCACGGACAGTGCTGCTTGCTCTAGTTACGCCTGCAACTACAGAGGCAGAAACCCAATGAAATGTCCTCTCCTTGTTCTCCCAGAACTTCATCTGCCAGGTCCCTCTGGAAGATAAACCTCCAGAGCAGCAGAATGTCCTGTTCTTTCCCTGTGGCTGCCTTTCCTGTTTGTGTCAGGCCAGAACAGTCCCTGGGAATGTGAATGGGGTGTTTACAGAGGTGTCTATGTAGGGTCCACATATAATTTCAGTATTTATCTACAAAATACTCATTCTGCACTCTTCATAAGTTATGCATGGCTTCTATAATAGAGACAGAGGAGGAAAAGTTGGAGGCAACTCTAGAGTTATGTATAGATTTCTGAACTGTTTACCTGAAACAGCGTCTGAAAGACCATTCCTCAACAGTAAGCTTCATTTTCAACAATTAGCAAATCCAGCTAGCCAACGTTGTGATTCTGGGAGATCTGGCAGCTTAAAAGAAAAAAAAAGGACCAGATACAAGAAGGCTGGCTGTGAAAAGCCGTGTCCATGGAATTCTCCAGGCCAGAATACTGGAGTGGGTAGCCTTTCCCTTCCCTAGGGGATCTTCCCAACCCAGGGACCAAACTGAGGTCTCCCACATTCTAGGCAGATTCTTTACCTGCTGAGCCACGAGGGAAATCCAAGAATACTAGAATGGATAGCCTATCCCTTCTCCAGCAGATCTTCCCAACCCAGGAAATGAACCGGGGTCTCCTGCACTGCAGGCAGATTCTTTACCAACTGAGCTGTCAGGGAAGCCCCTATTCCACCAGAACTTGGGTTCAAATCCCAGCCCCTACTATTTACCAGCTCTGTGATTTGGCAGTTGTCCAAACTCCCTTTAAATTCTGTTCACAGTAGTTTTTCTGGGCCCCACTGCCCAGTGTAAGGGATTCATCGACTAACAGAAAATACAGAAATCTCCCTCAGACTGGAACCAGTGATGGGGGTGGGGAGGTGCCATTTAAGAGGACCTTTTTCAGTATCTTTGATTGGGATAAAGCATGATTATTTAATTCACTGCTATTCATATGAGACCTGGGTACTTGTTCGTTTTAAGAGGTAAGATGTGAGAGTTGGACTGTGAAGAAAGCTGATCACCGAAGAATTGATGCTTTTGAATTGTGGTGTTGGAGAAGACTCTTGAGAGTCCCTTGGACTGCAAGGAGATCCAACCAGTCCATTCTAAAGGAGATCAATCCTGGGTGTTCATTGGAAGGACTGATGCTAAAGTTGAAACTGCAATACTTTGGCCACCTCATGCGACGAGTTGACTCACTGGAAAAGACTCTGATGCTGGGAAAGGTTGGGGGCGGGAGGAGAAGGGGACGACAGAGAATGAGATGGCTGGATGGCATCACCGACTCTGTGGACATGAGTTTGAGTGAACTCCGGGAGTTGGTGATGGACAGGGAGGCCTGGCGTGCTGTGATTCATGGGGTCGCAGAGAATTGGACACGACTGAGCGACTGAACTGAACTGAACTGATTCAGCATCTAATAATGGTAGTTGTTCAAAAAGCATGTGTGGAGTAGATAGAGGAGAAAGAGAGGGAGAAAAACTAATCCCTGCCTCACAGAGTTGTTCCATGAGGTTGAACAATTTTCCTAAGTTTCCTGTCTCAGTGCCTGGCACATAAGGAGAACTTGAGATTAGTTCCCTTCCCCACTCTGGTTTAAAATGCAAAAGTTATCTGGGAAACAGCACATTCAAGCACCAAAAATGTGTGTACATTCGTTTATAGGATTTGTTGACTTTTAAAAATGCACAGTGTGAGAGTTGCAAGTTAAATTTTATTTGGGGCATAATGAGAGACAGCATTTCAGATAGCTCCGAGAAACTGCTCCAAGGAGGAAAGGAGGGAACTAGTATTCACAGGAGCTTTACAGCAAAGAATAGGTAGTCAGAACATCATAAGATTATTGTTAGTTAAAGAAAACCAGATATTCCAAGTTAAGAAATTTAGCACTTTTCTATGTATGGGAAGATGTAGGGGTCTGGGCTCACTAAAATCTTTGTTTTGACATGCACCTCAGCTATCTGGGGCTGTATCCTGTGTTTTCACATCCTGAGCTTCCTCAGGGCTCGCTTTAGGGAGTGGTTGTAGTATGATGGCTGCTAGAGGGCAGGTACTCTTTTCCTTCCCGAGGAAGGAAGGAAGCCATTACTTTCCTCAGGAATCACCAGCTCACATAGGAGAGCTGCAGTCACTGATGACTGTGAAAACCTGTCCACTGATACGGCAGGACATATTCCATTTCTCAGAGTTATGCACGAAGCAAAACCTGAAGAATGGGACCAGAAGAAGAAAGTGTGTGTGAGAGTCAAGGAAGACCCTTAAAGTTTCATAGATTCGGTGTTCCTGTAAGAAAACGGCACTGGAGCTGTGGGGGGGGAGGTGCAGAGGAGGGGCAGTGAGGAAGGGCCTTTCTGAAAGGGCAGGAGGCAGTTCAGTAACACGGTGGGACTGAAAGGCATAAAGCAAGGGAAACCCTCACCTATGCCACCTGCAGGACAGATGAAATGAGGGCGGACCAAACAGGACTGGGGGCCCCGTGGTCTCAAATGCTAAACAGATAATAGTGTCTCTGATTCCCAGGTCTTGAGACTCACTCCATTATCAAAAGACCAACAAATCCGTTTGCTTTGAGAGTTTAGTTCCTGGGAGATAAATTTTTAAAAAGACTTGTTTAACTGCTGATGATATCTTTGGTATCTTTTTCCAATAGCAGTTAGCTACAGATTTCTCCAAGTGATCTTGTACTTTTCAAAAATAGTCACTTTAGGTCTATCTCAGTTAAGAGTTTGGTGTGATTTTTTTTTTTAAAAGAATACACTGTGCAAAGCCTTGGTGGATGGGGAGGACTCCAATGTAAACAGTAAAATAAAGGTGGCAAGAATATTCCCTTTGTCGTTGAAAGGCTGGCAGAACCAGATGTATGGGTGATGGATGCCATTATTCTCTTTCTCTCACTTAAGATGGCTTTATGAAATGAAAATATAAGTTGCTTATTGAAGCTAGGGCTTAAAATATTCCCAAACCCGAAGTATTATACATACTAAAATTAATTAAAATGAGAACCAGTGAGGCTTCTCAAAGTATGGAAGTACACACAAAGAAATGTTAAGTGAAAATATTACACAAAAATGCTATACACTTGCCAGTTACAATATAAAACATTTTTATGTCATTGATAAAGTCAGAAGAAAATTTGAAGCAACGCAGTAGTTGATTTAATACTCACTGAGTTTCTGGTGCTGTTTACAAGTTTGGAAATTTTTTCTTGGTAAATATTAAGTCTTTCCATGTATGTACATCTAAGGTACACTTAAGATGAGTTTCCGAAGAACATAATGCTCCAGAGGAATAAGCAAGAGTTGATGAGGGAGATCTTAATTTGCATTTTTCCTGCCTTAAATGCCTGAAATATCTTGAGTATAATGTTGCGTGAATAAGGCTTTTAGTGTTTAATGTGATATGACTTAAACGTTCTCTTTCTGCTAGGGTCTATAAAACCTTTGCTATTAATGTCTGTTACTTTTCATTTTTATCTACCAAATTTACTAAGGAAGAAAAAAATATGTGAGGTTTCCATTTGTCTGCTCAAATATTTTCTATTATTTCTGGCAATAAACTTTATTCTTCTTAAAACCAGAAACAACCCACTTGGAAAGAGAGATGGTAGGTGATCCATCCTCTAAATATGATGCTGTCTTGATCCTCCCAACAGTCTTGTTGAAGTAGATAGGATAATAGTCAGCGATATCAGAACTGGAACACTAGTAAAGCTATATTTTCCTTACTTTTGCACAGCTAGTAGTAGTAAAACCTTGCCATAAAACCATAAATGAAGTCTGAAATATTAGACCAGGAAAACACAGATTTGCTTTATTTCAAGGTTAATCAAGTAACCAGGATATGCCTATACAGGTGACCTTCCTGGGCCTTTCAGGGCTCCAGCTGTAGGATGCACACACACCCACCTTGATCCCAGTGGCAATTCAGCACCAGCCACTATCCACTCCTGGATATGGGGATAATTCCAGGGCTGGTGACGGAGGGCTTCCTGGAGAGCAGCAGAGCCCGGGATTCTCCAAGGTAGTTGAGACCATTTTTTCAGATTGATCCAGAGAGAACAACTGGGATAATACTGGGGAATGGAGACCACCCTCCCTTCTTAAGATAGGTTTGCTGGCCATTTCCTCACCAGTCCTATCCCTTTCTCAACATCTTTTCTGCCTCGACCAGGAAGATAAAATATTTTTACCCACCTCTGATTGAGAATAGGGGCTGCATGGAGTATGGAACCCATTTCCAGTATGTCATATCCAAACCATGAAATTGTGCTGAATTTGTAGAGACATAGAAATCAGATCTCCTGATTCCTAGAACAGACTCCCTCCCCGACTCTGGTAGCACACTTCAGAACTACCACCCCTGACATTATTATTCCAGGTTGCAGGATATCAGACATGCCACCCTATGTTTGAAGAGTTCTTGCCTACCACCTTCTTCTGAAGGAAAAGCAGACTCACCCAGAATCACAAGCCCAGTTCCATACTCAGTTTTCAAAATCTGGGGTTTTCATTGTGCAGATGACTGAAGAAATGGTGATAAAGTAATGTGGGGGTGTACTGTGTCATTCTTAAAGTTTTAATGTGTTTTTACAGGCTGCTAACTTACTTAGCACAGCTCATAAATTCTGCCTGCATTTCACAAACCACTTGCTTCCTCACTATCTTGACTTAACACATCTTATGAGTTTCATCCACTCTATTTGTTTTTCTTGTCTTTTCCAATAGAATTGAATATTCTCAAATCCTACAGCAAACATATATTATAAGCAGAAAGACCTAGGGAAAAAATAAGATGAAAAAGCAGATAAAGAATTTTATTTTAGTGTCGGGAGAAACAGAAACTATAGGAGCGCGTAGCTGAGTCATGGTAGTGATGGAGTTTAGAGCAGAAAGTGGTGGATGCTTCCTGCCAAGAGGGGACAAAGTATCAGCTGCTGGAATTGCATCGACTGTGGAGACTTACTGGGAGGGTCCATGAGTTAGTTTCTGCTCCTTTGACACAGCTAAATCATAACAACTACAGTTGTATTCCAAGAAGCCATCCTTCCCAACCACCTCCCACCCACTTCCAGCCTCCACTTGTGCTGGAAATCGCATTGAGAATAATAATAATGCTGGGGACCTTGGGATTGGCATGTGCCAGGAGAAGATGATTGAGGAAAGGGGAGTGAAGGAAGTTCACAGAACCATGGGAAAAAGTGAAGGACACCATGGGATAACCACTGTGTGTGAATATAGTTCCTACATGACTTATTTTGAGAAGGGTTTATATCTTGGACCCTCATGAGAACTATAAGCAAATTGTCCAGTTCAGGCCATGTCATCATTTCCTAGGGTTTCCACAGCACAGCACCACAAATTGGGTGGCTTAAAACCACAGAAATTTATTCTCATAGTTCTATAGGCTAGAATAGAATAGTCATATAGGAGATCAGGATATTAGCAGGATGATTCTTCCTAAGGGATCTGAGAGAGACTCTGTCCTGTGCCTCTTTTCTAGCTTCTGGTGACCTCTGGCAATCCCTGGTGTTCCTTGGCTTGTAAAAGCATCATTCCAGTCTCTGCCTTCATCATCACATGGCCTTCGTCCAGTACCCATGTCTCTTCTTCCTCTTCTTCTAAGAACCCCTAATCATACTGGACTAGAGATTTTATCCAAATGGGGATTCCCAGGTAAAATACAGGACACTCAGTTAAATTTGAATTTAGATATGCAACGAATAATTTTTTAAGTGTAAGTATGTTCCAAATATTGCCCAAGACATAATTATACTAAAAATTATTCCCTGTTTAACTTAAATTCAATTTCTTGCATATTCATTTTTTTAATTGTGGTAAAATACACATAACATAGAATTTGTCATCTTAACCATTTTAAACAAACAATTTTGTAGTGTTAAGTATATTCACATTGTTGTACAACCAACCTCTGTAATTCCTACTTCCCCTTCCCTTAATCCCTGGCAATCACCGTTCTACTTTCTGTCTCTATGAGTTTGACTACCCCTACCTCCTCATGCGATGAGTTGACTCACTGGAAAAGAGTCTAATGCTGGGAGGGATTGGGGGTGGGAGGAGACGGGGACGACAGAGAATGAGATGGCTGGATGGCATCACCGACTCAATGGACATGAGTTTGAGTGAACTCCGGGAGTTGGTGATGGACAGGGAGGCCTGGCGTGCTGTGATTCATGGGGTCGCAAAGAGTCGGACACGACTGAGTGACTGAACTGAACTGAACTGAATATTTCATATTCAATCCCTGGTTAGCAACTGCGCACACACACATGATACCTCTTATAAATAGAATCGTGTAAGAGTTTTGGTTTTTTTTCAACTGACTTCTTTCACTTAGCATAATTTCCTCAAGATTCATCCATGTTGTAGCATGTGTCAGAATTTCCTTCTTTTTTAAGATTGAATGTGGTTCCCTGGTGGCTCAGATGGTAAAGAATTGCTTACAATGCAAGAGACCCAGGTTGGATCCCTGGATCAGGAAGATCCCTTGGGGAAGAGAATGGCTAACCACTCCAGTATCCTTGCCTGGAGAATTCCATAGGCAGAGGAGCCCGGCAGGCTATAGTTCATGCGGTCACAACGAGTCAGACTAAGCAACTAACACTTTCACTTTCGCTTTAAGATCAGTAGTATCCTGTTGAATATGTATACCACATTTTGTTTATAGAATTCAAATTTAACTGAGCACTTGCATTTTTATTTGCTAAATCTGGTAAGCCTATTCCAAACACATTATTCTAGATAAGCTTTTTCTAGGAATTAGACCAGAGGAGGGGTTTATCCCAGAGATCATCTACATTAAGGAACAATCAGGAGACATAGCTAGCAACATTTTTCTTTTGTGATTTTGCACAAGTCATAGAATGTGGTTCAAAGGAATTCTAATTTAAATTAGAATTTGAATTCCATGTCAGGAGTTCCTGAACAGGAGGCTGTGCAAGAGTTGCAAGAGTTCTGTGAACCCCTCAAAATCACAAGCCATGTTGAGTTATATGTGCATCTTCGTGAGAAAAGGAACTGTAAGATTTTGCAAAGGTGTCTAAGAACCCCCACCCACCCAAGGATGTCAGGAGACACCATCCTAATGACTGAAGGCATAGCTGTGAACTCAGGGAAGGCATTTTTGCTGGAGGCTTGAGTATTATTAGTTTTAAGACGATCAATTTTCTGATTACCCAACCTTAAAAATGGAGAAAATCTCAGAAATTAAATAGTTGAAAGTTTACCCATGTCCTGAAGCATCTCTCTCAAATGAGGGATGAGCATGAGATGACATGCTTCTACATCTTTCACAGGAGCTGAATGGAAGCCAGTTTAAGAGTGGATGCTCATCTCTGTGAATTTTCTGATGATGGTTAACCTTAAGAGGTATATGCTTTAAATGCAAAGTCCCTTAAAGAGATTAACAAAGTGAGAGAGAGAGAGAGACAGGCAGAGGGCAATGCCTGAGCAATAGACAACCTTACTCCCTGTTGAAAGCTAGTGACCATTTTGATAATTGCTACTTTGTTTTTCCTTTAGAAATCCTTCTTCAATTTACCAATAGCTCTTACCAATGAGCTTGACTGGCCCCAACTATCTGGTACTACTGGATTTCTGTATTCCACCAGCAGGTATGTATGTTTGCACACCCTCAAACACGTCCATGTGTCTATGTAAGGAACAATAGGAGATGAGGTTTGTTCCCAAGATGGTAAAATGAGAATCATTAGAAATTGCTTCTGGAACACAAGTGACACAACAAACCCACCACTGACATGGAGTCTACATTGTGATGGAGTGTCATGCAAATTAAATTCTGTCTGTGCTGGCAAGGAAAGAGCACTCCTGCTCAGGGGCTCTAGACCTCTGAAAAAAATACTCTAGCACACCACTGAATTTTTCTGACTCAGGAGACGAAGTTTAGTTTCTTATTTACACTCATATATATATTAACATTTTAAAAGATAATAGGCAAGTCTCAAAGTCCTAGAATCATTCTGGCTTTAATGCTCTGAAGTTGAAAGTAGAAATGACTCATGACAAGTCTTGAGTGTCACACAGACCCAGTGTGCTCTGTGCCCCTGGCTGTTGACTCGGGGCCTGGGAACAGCCAGTGCCCCCCTTCCTTTCTTCATCTATTCTGTCCTCAGACCAGGGGGTTCCTCTATGATCAATATGAGATCCCACTAGTCCACCAATCCTATTGCAGTTTCCACCCATCATCCTGTCAGAACCCAGCAGGCAGACAGATTCTCCTTAGAAAGTCAGTGGGGTAAAAGGGAGAGAAAAAGTTGTGAGTCTTCAGACACAAATGGCTTATAATTCTTATAAGGGCTTTGCAGAGAGATTCTGACCCCATGACACAAAGGAAGGAACCATCTAGCTGTGGCTTATGTGAAAGTCAACTCTATCCTGAGCTAGTCTATGCTGACCTAGCACCTTCTTGTATTAGGCTCTGTGTTGCTATTTACAAAACACACTCTGTTCATGGAACTTGCTCCACACTGACTCGAAGCACTGTCCTTATCAGTTTTATTTCCAAGAAGGTGCACAGCCTGGCTGGTTGGCCACCTTCCCTGTGAGGTTTTTTCTCTGTATGTTTGTGGAGGCCCAAGCTATCTGCTTGTCTTTCTCTTAGTGTCTATTTGCCATCTGTTTCTGCGTTCTCTACCATGTAGCCACAATGACAAAGAATAGATTTAACTTCTTTTGATAGAAAAGGGAATTCTCTGTCTGGAATAAGATTTGCAATGGATCCCCATTAAGCAAAAACACAGCAGCATGATGGTCCCAGGGTGTCACCATTCAGTATGTCCCTTGTAGCAGTAGCTTCTGTTAAACCGTCTCATATACTGTCATGCAAATTATTTTTGTTGTTGTTCAATAGCTAAGTCATGTCTGACTCTGTGTGACCTCATGAACTGCAGCACGCCAGGCTCTTCTGTCCTCCACTATCTACCAATCAGTGACACTATCTATCCATTCTATCCTCTACCGCCCCCTTCTCCTTTTGCCTTCAGTCTTTCCCAGCATCAGGGTCTTTTCCAATGAGTTGGCTCTTCACATCAAGTGGCCAAAACTTCAGCTTCAGCATCAGTCCCTCCAATGACTGATTTCCTTTAGGATAGACTGGTTTGATATCCTTGCTGCCCAAGGGATACTCAAGAGTCTTCTCCAGCACCACAATTCAAAAGCGTCAGTTCGTTGACAGTCTTCTTTATGAATCACAACTGGAGTACATGATTAATAGAAAAACCATCGCTTTAACTGTATGTACTTTCGTTGGCAAAGTGATGTTTCTGCTTTTTAATACACTGCCTAAGTTTGTCATAGCTTTTCTTCCAAGGAGCAAGCATCTTTTAATTTCATGGCTGTAGTCATCATCCATGGTGATTTTGGTGTTCAAGAAAATAAAATCTGTCACTGCTTCCTCTATTTGCCATGAAATGATGGGACTAGAAGCCATCATCTTAGTGAGAGAGTCAATTCCTAGGCAGGTTGATAAGAAGTCCGGGGGTCCTCAAGGAGAGAGGGGTCTGGAATTTTCAAGGTGGAAGAAAGGATAAACCTTTTTTTCCCTCTACATTCCTTAGGATTATATAACAATAATGTATCTTGCTTGAGGACAGAAGGAAAAAAAACCTTCTGGCTAATCCTGTTATCTTAAAATGTAAATCATGGGAGTGAGTCTAGTAAGGTCTTTATAACCTCCAGACATTCTTTTGATTCACCTTAATAACTAATTTAAAAGTTTATAACTCCATTGCTAACACTAGCGAGGGGGCACTCTTTCTGCCCCTTCTGATGTCTATGTCAGAAACTTTCTCTGTCTCTTATATACTTTAATAAAACTTTATTACACAAAAGCTCTGAGCAATCAAGCCTCGTCTCTAGCCCCAGATTGAATTCTTCCCCTCTGGAGGCCAAGAATCCCAGACTCTTTTGTGGTTCAGCAACAACCTTTCATTAGTCTCTTTATTGTTGTATTTTAAGCCAGATTTTTCACTCTCCCCTTTCACCCTCATCAAGAGACCCTTTAGTCCTTCTTTACTTTCTGCCTGCCATTAGGTTGGTATCATCTGCATATCTGAGGTTGTTGATATTTCTGTCAGCAATCTTGATTCCAGCTGTGATTTGTCCAGTCCAGCATTTTACATGATATACTCTGCATCTAAGTTAAATAAGCAAGGTTACAATATACAGCCTTGATGTCGTCCTTTCCCAATTTTGAACCAGTTGTTCCATGGCTGGTTCTAACTATTGCTTCTTGACCTGCATGCTGGTTTCTCAGGATACAGGGAAGGTGGTCTGGTATTACCATCTCTTTAAGAATTTTCCACAGTTTGTTATGAGTCACACATACGGTCAAAGGCTTTAGTGCAGTCAATGCAGCAGAAATAGATGTTTTTATGGAATTCCCTTGCTTTCTCCATGATCCAACAAATGTTGGAAATTTGATCTCTGACTCTTCTGCCTTTTCTAAACACAGCTTGTACATCTGGACATTTTCAGTCCATGTATTGCTAAAACCTAGCTTGAAGGATTTTGAGAATCATACTGTTCAAGGGATTCTCATGGCAAAAACATAGTGGAGTGGGTTGGCATTTCCTCCTCTGGTGGACCCATTTTGTCAGAACTCTTCCCTGTGAATCTTTAGCCTTAGGTGGCCCTGCACATCATGGCTCATAGCTTCATTGAGTTATGCAAGCCCCTTCACCATGACGACAAGGCTGTGATCCATTCAGTTCAGTTCAGTTCAGTTCAATCGCTCAGTCATGTCCGACTCTTTGTGACCCCATGAATCACAGCACGCCAGGCCTCCCTGTCCATCACCAACTCCCGGAGTTTACTCAGACTCATGTCCATCGAGTCGGTGATGCCATCCAGCCATCTCATTCTCTGTCGTCCCCGTCTCCTCCCACCCATAATCCCTCCTAGCATCAGAGTCTTTTCCAGTGAGTCAACTCATCGCATGAGGTGGCCAAAGTATTGGAGTTTCAGCTTTAGCATCAGTCCTTCCAATGAACACCCAGGACTGATCTCCTTTAGAATGGACTGGTTGGATCTCCTTGCGGGATGCAAATTATTCCTTCAGATAACCTGTGCTAGGCCAATCTCCTTTAAAGAAAAAGAATTATGAAGTGTGTAAAAATCACTAAAGAGAGATTGGCATTAGAATGAGGATCTTCTTCTAGAAGAATCAGAAGAATAAGTAGAACATTGACTTAGAAGCAGCGTTTGTGAGAGATGTGGCAGCTGCCTCAGGGATTTTGAGCAAATGTTCCTTTGGGTCCAAATGCTTATCAACATGGGATGAAATTTATGGATTTCTCTATTCAACTGGATCTCTGGAAAGTGCCTCCTGCCTCACCCTTTGGCGTTTTCAAATAACAGTGTTATTTGGAAAATGTACCTTTGAAAGCAAAAAAAATGTACCTTTGAAAGCAAAAAAAAGTGTCATTTGGAAGAGAAGATGGTTGTTTTCCTTTCTTTCTTCTGTTAAACACTCCACCCACTCAAAATTTAATATCTCCTTTATGAGATGAAACTAACTCTAATTGAAATTACATGCATGCATCTAAAGACAACATAACCACTTAGTTTAACAAATCTTTACATCACTCAGTTGAGTCAACATTAATAAAATCTGTTCTCTTGACTCTCAGGTCAGGCTTCAGAAAATTCAAAAAGTAATATCCCTTAAAACTATGTGCTTTCTGAAAGAAATTGAGTAGGCTGAAGGAAAAAACAAAAAATGAGGCTGGCAGCTTAGGGGCTGGGAGCCTGACAATAGGGAGAACTCTATAAGCAAGAAGAAAAAACTATTTTTTAAAGATTAAAAATAGTTATTAGTGTTCAGAACACTTTCAAACACAACTAATGTAACAGGAAAATCCTATTTCAGTTAAAGAAGCCAAGGCCCAGTAACCTATATAGAAGGATATAAAACAATACCAAAACTTCAGGAAGGAAGAACTTCTTGTTTAAAAACAATATATTAATAGATGAGAGATATTAAGAGATACAAACTTCCAAGTGCAAACCAAGTGAGTCTCAGGAGTGAAGTGTACAGTGAGGGAAATATAGTCAATAATTATGTAATATCTTTGTACAATGATAGATGGCAACTAGACTGATCATGGTGATCATTTAGAAATGCATAAAAATGTTGAATCACTATGTTGTGTATCAGGAACTAACACAGTGTTATAGTTCAATTATATTTCAAAAACAAACTCATAGAAAAAGATCAGATTTGTGGTTACCAGAGGATAGGAGGAGGAGGAATTGGATGGAGACAGTCAAAAGGTACAAAGGTACAAACTTACAGTTATAAGATAAATAATTACTAGGAACATAATATACAAAATCATAAATATAATTAGCACTACTATACATTATATATGACAGTTGTTAAGAGAGTAAACCCTAAGAGTTCTCATCACAAGAAAGTAATTTTTTATGTTGTATCTGTAAGAGACAATGGGGCTTCCCAGTTGGTGCAGTGGTAAAGAATCTGCCTGCCAATGCAGGAGACGCAGGAGACATGGGTTTGATCCATGGGCTAGGAAGATCCCCTGGAGGAGGAAACAGAAACCCACTCCAGTATTCTTGCCTGGAAAATCCCATGGACAGAGAGCCTGGCGGGCTACAGTCCATAGGCAAAGAGTCGAACATGACTAAGCGACTGAACACATAGGAAATGACAGATGTTCACCAAAGTTACTGTGATAATCGTTTCACGATAGATGTAAGTCACATCATTATGTTGTACATCTTTAACTTAAATGGCAATGTGTGTCAACAGAAAAAGCAACATCTAAAATTCCAGAGCACTGTGAGTCCCTATGGTAGAGTAGGAGGAAGTCTGTGTTTACAGATGAAAGGGTGCTGGTTCTGTGTGGCTGCAGGTGGAACATTTAGTATTCCTGGACTTCATTTATGTGGTGAAGGGAGTTGCACCTGCTGATCTCTGAAGTTCTGTTATTCAAGTTTGGTTGCTGTTAGAGCAATATGACGTTTGAGTCCATGTCCTTCTTTAGCTGCTACTTGAATTAGAACCATTAGGAAAACTGCTGGGGAGAGATGCTCCTCCTTCTTGCCACTTCCTATGCTTTTTTCCAACCCTTAGCTAACTGTGGCTTGTGACTAATTTTGTGGGTCAGAGTCTGAAACATTCTAAGAACCAAATTTCTGTAGGGCCAGGGTTACTGTGCAATAGAAGTCGAGCTCATGCATAGTAAGCCCTGCATTAGGTGTTTGACCAGCTATTAATTAAAGTGGTTCTCCATTATTATCTTTTATGCATACTATTTTCTCCAAGCAACAGCCAGAGAGGGAAACTGGTGACTCCAAATCCTTAACAGATATAATCACCTGAACCCAACACATCTAACCTGAGCATTTATGGTTATCCAATTCCCCTTCTGAAAGTGAGACCAGAAGTCAGAGAAGTTCTGCCTGCCAGGGCTAAATGATAAAGAAGGAGCGAGGGAAGAGCAAGGCAACAGTCACAACTTAAAAAAAAAAAAGTAAGAAACTGCTGTTAGCCTTACAAAGTCATGAAAGCCCGGACCTCCCTAGTGGTTCAGTGGACAAGAATCTGTCAATACAGAAGGCACAGGTTCAATCCCTGAGCCAGGAAGATCCCACATGCCACAGAGCGACTAAGCCCATGAGCCACAACCACTGAAGCCTGCGCGCCCTGGAGCCTGTGCTCTGCAAGAGAAACCACCACAATGATAAGTCCCCACACAGCAGCTAGAGAGTAACCCCCGCCTGCCGAAACTACAGAAAGCTCATGCACAGCAGCGAAGACCCAGCACAGCCAAAAAGAAATCAATCAATAAATAAATACTTTATAAAAAGTCACAAAAGCCAAAAGAACCAAAAGCAATGACCAAAGTCACCATATCAAGCTAGAGAGATAAGAGTGAGACCAGTGGGACAACATAAATTGGTGCAGAGTAGATGGAATTTTCTAGAGTAGCTGTTGCCTCCTCTGCTCTGACTTAAATTTGCTATTTGGGCCAGAAACAAAGCAAACATTTAGAAAGAAATAGACAAAGCCATTGTTATAAGTAGCACAGTAACGCTATTCAAGGACATTTAAACACATCTTTGATGAGAAGTGTCCTAGAATCTGAATGTTAAAGGTTATCTATTCTCTCCAACCCAATAGACATTATATGAGAGAACAATTTTGAGAAGCAGTGTATAACTCCAAATCAAGTCACTTGGGGCATTAAAAACATAAAATTGGAGAGAAGGGATTTGAAGCTAAGATTTGCTAACCTAATTTCCTGTTTGAAAAAAAAAAAAAGAAGACATGTACGTACAAGGCACTAATGGACTTAATAACCTTATTAAATCCATTATTCAAAAATTATATGTGATATCATTGCACATGATTAGCCATCTTATAATTATACTTTGCAAAACAAACAATTAGCCAGAGAGTTGGTAATCTGAGGTTGGGTGAGGCCGACTGGAGTGGGAGATAGACTCCATCAGTGATTTTCCAGGTGTGGTCCATGGACCTCTGAGGGTGGTTCTCTAAGATCCTTTCAGGGGGTCCACAGGATAAGAACAGTATCTTCACAACAACGCTAAGACAGTATTTGTCTTTTGCAGTGTGTAGCCATTTAACTGAGGTAAGAAAACAATGGTGAGTAAAACTGCTGACATATGAGCATGAATCAAAATTGTACTAAGCCATATTAATAATCATAGTGGTCTTCACCTCCACACCTAGATTAAAAAAGAGGGGACATCTGCCCTTGAAAATGTCACCTATAAAATAGGAAAAAAAAGTACTAATTTTATTAAAGTAAGTACATGATTTTTAAGAATGTCATTTGATGAAACAGAAATATGCATAGAGCACTTCTGCTGCATAACAAAACATGATGTTTGGCCTAAAGAAATGCACTTGTGTGAGGGAGCTGAAAACTGAATTAGTCAGTTTTTCACTGAACACCTTTTATTGAAAAAGACTGGAAAACAAATTATAGTTATTTAGACTTGGATATATGGCAGGTATTATATCTACAATGAATGAAATGAGCTTGTCACTGCAAGGGAAACAACTGTCAGTATTGGTTGCCAATCATAAAATTTGAGCTTTCAGAGAAAATTTAGAATTTTTGAAAAATTGTATCTTCTGCTATGAACTTGACAACTTTCTATTACTCCAAGTCCTTTCTAATGAGATACATGGTGCTAGAAACAAGTGTGATTTTTCAATATTGTTTCATAAGGTGTCATGTATGAATGTAACAATTGGACATAAAGAAGGCTGAGTGCTGAAGAATTGATGTTTTCGAATTGTGGTGCTGGAGATGACTCTTGAGTGTCCCTTGGAAATCAAGGATACCAAACCAGTCAGTCCTAAAGGAAATCAACTCTGAATATTCATTGGAAGGACTGATGCTGAAGCTGAAGCTCCAGTACTTTGGACACCTGATGTGAAGAGCTGACTCTGGAAAAGACCCTGATGTTAGGAAAGACTGAGGGCAGGAAGAGAAGGGGGAGACAGAAGATGAGATAGTTGGATGGCATCACTGATTCAATGGACGTGAACTTGAGCAAACTCTGGAGATAGTGAAGGACAGGGAAGCCTGGCATGCTGCAGTCCACAGGGTCACAAAGAATCAGACATAACTTAGAGACTGAACAAGAACAACATCATAAGTTGTATCAACATTTGGAATATCGCCATAACTCAGTGAACCAATATTTTCTAAATGACCAATGTTTGACATAGGAATTCATGCCATTCAAAGGACAAACTAGATCATTTAAATGTTCACACACTCAGTTGTGTCCGACTCTTTGCGACCCCATGAATCACAGCATGCCAGGCCTCCCTGTCCATTACCAACTCCCGGAGTTCACTCAAACTCATGTCCATCAAGTCAATGATGCCATCCAGCCATCTCTTTCTCTGTCATCCCCTTCTCCTCCCACCCCCAATCCTTCCCAGCATCAGAGTCTTTTCCAATGAGTCACTCTTCACATGAGGTGGCCAAAGTATTGGAGTTTCAGCTTTAGCATCAGTCCTTCCAATGAACACCCAGGATTGATCTCCTTTAGAATGGACTGGTTGGATCTCCTTGCAGTCCAAGGGACTCTCAAGAGTCTTCTCCAACACCACAGTTCAAAAGCATCAATTCTTCGGCGATCAACTTTCTTCACAGTCCAACTCTCACATCCATACATGACTACTGGAAAAACCATAGCCTTGACTAGACAGACCTTGGTTGGCAAAGTAATGTCTCTGCTTTTTAATATGCTGTCTAGGTTGGTCATAACTTTCCTTCCAAGGAGTAAGTGTCTTTTAATTTCCTGGCTGCAATCAGCATCCACAGTGACTTTCAGTTCAGTTCAGTTCAGTTCAGTCGCTCAGTCGTGTCCGACTCTTTGCGACCCCATGACTTTGGAGCCCCCAAAAATAAAGTCTGACACTGTTTCCACTGTTTCCCCATCTATTTCCCATGAAGTGATGGGACCAGAGGCCATGATCTTAGTTTTCTGAATGTTGAGCTTCAAGCCAACTTTTTCACTCTCCTCTTTCACTTTCATCAAGAGGCTTTTGAGTTCCTCTTCACTTTCTGCCATAAGGGTGGTGTCATTTGCATATCTGAGATTATTGACATTTCTCCCTGCAGTCTTGATTCCAGCTTGTGCTTCTTCCAGCCCAGCATTCCTCATGATGTACTCTGCATATAAGTTAAATAAGCAGGATGATAATATACAACCTTGACGTACTCCTTTTTCTATTTGGAACCAGTCTGTTGTTCCATGTCCAGTTCTAACTATTGCTTCCTGACCTGCATACAAGTTTCTCAAGAGGCAGGTCAGGTGGTCTGGTATTCCCATCTCTTTCAGAATTTTCCACAGTTTATTGTAACATGGTGCAAAAAGTCCATTTCAGATTCCATATGGCAAATATTCAGCCTTTTAGGAGATTAATCGCTGAGTTTTGGTACAGAATCAAAGAAAGCTATTGGTTGTTATCTAAAAAGGATATTAAAATTTTACTCCCTTTTCCACCTAAATGTATATTTAAGACAAGCTTTCCTTCATATAGTTCCCTTAAAAGAACATATCACAACAGACAAATGCAGAAGCAGATTTGAGAACCCTGTTGTCTTCTATTGTCAGACATCAAAGACATTAGCCAAATGGTAGAATGATGTCTTTCTTCCCACTAATTGGGGGAGGAATTGGAAAAAAAAGTTTTTAGAAAACAAAGATTTCATTTATGTTAATATGTAATGGATTTATTATTTTAAATGATTAAAAATTAAATGATCTTTTAAATGTCTAAGTTTTAATTTCCAGTATATAAATATTGATAGCTATAACTCACATAAAAGCTCTCTGATTTCCTCAATAATTTTAAGAACATAAAGTGGTCCTGAGAGCGAAAAATTGAGACATTTTATTACAGGGAATGAGTGTGAAAAAGAAGTGTGGCTGAGGACAGTGACTTGGGGGGGTCCCAACACGTAGAGGTTAGGGAAGAGAAGGAACCGCCCTAAAGGGGAAAGGAAACTAGAAGCAGTTAGTGTCCTGGATGCCAAGTGAAGAAAGTATTTCCAAAGGAGAAGTGCCCAGAAGCTAGATGGTGGGAGAGGGAGAGTGGGATGAGCCCTGAGAAGAACCACTGAGTGTCCAGAGGGTGATCATGGTGACTCTCTGACCAGACACGTTTCATGGGGCAGAGATGGAAGTCAGATTGGAGAGAGTAGGTTCAGGTTGTAATGAAGTAAATGCAGGTGAACATACACAACTCTAAACAGGTTTTACTATCCAAGGGAGCAGAGAAGTGCGGTGATGGCTCATGGGGAGTAAGAGATAAAGGAGACGTTTTCAGATGAGAAATCCTACTACACGCTTGTAGAGATAAAGAGCCAAAAGAGGGACAAAGGCAGAGACAGGAACAGTTATTAGACAAGGCAGGAAGGGATGGAATGCAGGCGCTAGAGGCACGGCCTGGGGCAGGAAGGGCCATACACTGACTCCTAGCCCAGCACTCTTCCTGCCTTGTACTGACAAATGTCTCCACTGAGACAATGTCCCCTCTAACCCTACTTATTTTTTATTTATTCAAACCATGAACACATTTTTATTTTACAAACAATACTGAGGTATGTAATAAAATAATCAAAGCCCTCCCCTAATTTCATTCCCATTCCCAGAAGAAAGCCCTGTTATTAACTTAGTGTGGTTTCCTAACAGACTCTTTCTATGTGTTTGTACATAAAGAAATAAATGCTTTGTTGGGGTTTTCCCATAAATGACATCATACTGTACATAATATACTATAAATTAATGCTTCCGTAATACTTCTTGAAGCATTTTCCATTCTGATGCAATTCTGCATGATATTTCATAGTATGGTTGTTTCATTCTCCTGTTGATGGACAGTCAACTTAATTCCAAGTCCTCATGAATTCCATTAGTTCTCTAATGAATTTCCTATGGTTCCGTTTATGACTACATGTGAGAATGTCTTTAGGAAAAAAGTTGCTGGATCAGAAGGCATACATTTTTTAATTTTTTATAATCTTTCCAAAAGGGCTGCACCAATTTACATTCCCCAAAATATTTCATAAGAATACTTGTTGCCCCACACCTTTGTCAATACTGAATATTGCCCATTTTCTTAATTTTTTCCAATCTAACAAAAAGTATTTTATTGCATATTGTTTTATTATTGCATTTTATTTTATTACATATTGTTCTCATATGTAGCCTCTTGATTACAAGTGAGTTTGAATATTTTTCATAGGCATTTAAGCCTCATCTTTGTCATATCTAGTTACTCCCATTCGTACTTAACCAGCCAAAGTTAGGAGTCAGTTCCCTGGACAGCATCTTCATACTAACCCCCATCTGACTCTACGATTCTCTCCTGTGCTCCTAATTTGCTCCTTCAATACCAATATCATCTCACTTGGCATAACTGTTTACTCACTGTCTCCCCACTCCACTCACCCCACACCAGACTGCATCTCCAGTACAGGGATCAGGCTTGACTTCACTCTGAAGCCCGAGCCCCTGGCACATTGTGTGGCACTGTGGTTGGTATTCAATAAGAGGAATCACTGAGTAAGTTCATAATGACATTACTTTACATTTGCAGAGTGTGGTACAATCTACAAACCTCCTTCCCTTGCAATTTCTCAGATTGCCTAAATCAAATCAGATTTGCAGGAATTAACATTTTAGGGAAAACGCCAGGGACAAGGGAGGAGGAGTATAAACAGCATGAATTGAATCACCAGCTGCATAACGGGATGCATTTAAAAATAAATCAGTGTAACTTAAGCCCTTGGATTTCTAAGTGTGTTCTAAAATAAATATGTTCTACAAGAAATTAGCAAAAAGTCATCACAATATTAAAATAACTGCAGTCAACAAATTGGAGAAAATAAGTTTAAAGTAAAATTATCCATTCAGCAGTCAAGTAGAAAGAATAAAACAAAGGAAAGATCTGCTATTTGAAGAAATTAAGCATTGATGTGAATTTTTGTCTGGAATGTTATAATTTGACTGCAGTCTAGATTGATCAAAGTATATGAACAATCTCCAAATTTTTTCTAGTAGGATTCTTGCAGCTGACTGAACTTGAGATTTTAGGCCATGCCATAATGCTCAAATATAGATCACAGAGATAATTCATCAGTGTTCTTCAAAACCTGTTCTGTGAAGCACTAGTTCCACAAGATGTTAAAAGGTATTACGCACATTTTTAAGAAGATTCCTAGGTCAAATAAGTTTTGGAAGTGCTGATTTAAATAAAGGAAAACAAGTTTAATCAGTGTAAGGTTTATCAGAGCCTTCAATAAGCCCCAAACACTTTGCTTAGCTCCAAGGTATAATATGAAACATTTCCTAAACTAAGTTGACCACAGAGCTATGTAATGTGTGTATGTTTTATGAGAAAGATACATCTCAAGAAACTAGTGTTGTACAGAGCAGCCTTTGAGAAACACTGTTGAGATTACTAAAACAATCTTCTTCTATGCCACAAGTGATCTTTACGGATTTATAAATATCCACAGGCTTAAATCCCCCAGTTTTATCACAGTTTAATGTTTACCCTGATACAGTGGCCCAGAATCATATCTGAGGCTGCAAACATGAGGATGGAGAGAATTATAATGCTGCCAGCTCAGAGAAGGTCAGAGAAAGGAATCTTAGTGGAAAGTTAACAGGTAAGAAGCTTCGTGTGAGTACAGCAGCTCATGAATTATTGAACATGATGCCCATGAAGTCTATTTCCCTGTACTATTTTGCCGCTCCAGATTCAAAATCTATCATGCTGTCTTGCTAATCTTATCAAGTCTGAACTCCTAGGACCTCCTCTGCAGTCATCCTCAACCCTGCAAACTCCCCCTGCATAATTAGCCCATTGCCAGACTCTCTGAATACACAACGAGTCATATTCTACATGTTTATCTCTCTCTGAGCCTGAAACCTTGGTTCTTCTGTGATGCAGTGAATTAAGGTTTATACAGGGCTCTGGGCTGTGGCTAGTATCAAAGAACTGGAAGGAATTTAAAAAATTCTTTAATCTATCTCCCTGGCTCCATGCTGGCCTGACCTTCAACCACTTGGAAAGAAAATTAATCACCCTTTTCTTAAAACTTCCTAGTCGTAGAGGTCCCTGAATAAACTCTGTGTAGTCTCTAAGTTACCCACCGTTATCCCTGTACACTCCCCTGTCCTAATCCTTCACATCAAATGTTACCATTTATCTCTCCCTCCCCCTGTTGCTAGCCTTCCAATCCCCAGTGTTTTTGTGTGTGACTTACCCCCTGATATTCAGCTTGATAGTATCTCAGAATTTGTACCCAAACCGACTGTGCTCCTGATGAAAGTTCAGAAATAGATTCAGAATTTTCATAAGGACTTGATACATCTCTGTTGCTTCAATATTATTATACTTGGTTTATCCCAAAAACCTCTGATATACTAAGCCCTTTGGGAGACTGTTTTTGTTGCCTCTCTCCAAATGGGTTCTGCTCTGAGTCAACAAAGGATGTGACCATTTTTTCCGTTTTAAAGCCACCCATTTGTCTGCATTATTCTTGAGGCTTATTCTGGGTTTTACTCTTTCTCTTGTGCTTTTCTTTCCGTCATAGTGAAATGGAGTAGGGGTTGTGGTCCTTAGAAGGTTCTTAGATAAAGTGGGTTTTTGTGTGTTTTCTGGGCCCATGTTGGGAAAAGTCACTAGTAGGTCTAAGATTTATCCATTCCGAATGTTGGTGTTAGAAATCAAAATCTGACTCGTGTATCAGTGAAGTGGCTGTACTTCCCAGGCCCTCCAATAGATGGGGCTGATAAAACTGGGACTTTAATATGGTGAACTTTCAAGCCTACTCTGGATGTTGAGGAGACGCCTATCTCAGACAGTGTGGAAAGTGTAAGAAAGAAAACTTTTAAGCACTACTTCTTCGCACTCCTCAATTACAGAACGGAAGCTGTCACCTCTTCTACTAACCCATTGTACTGAGTTTTCCTCTACTGGACTGGGTAGAACAGAGGAAAAATCGAGAAATAAAGATCATATGGGAAACTTGAGTCCAAGAAGAGAGCGGGGAGCGAACGGAGCGGGGCTGTGAAACCAGAGTGGTGATCACAGTTAACCTTACTGTGCATGGGATCCTCAGCTTAGCCTATTCATTCAAATCACACTGACCCTATATAAATAACTTTCTATTAAACAATCTTTTCAATTCATAGGCATCTCAAATATTGTATTACAGGCTTCTTAACATATTGTATTGATCCTTCTATCTTCTTAGAATCCCTGAGCACTGCATGAGTAATTTAATTCCTAAAATTTATAAGGGTGATTATGTATTGAGAATGAGGATGAAAGAAAATAGTATCTTGGATTAGGTGAAATAGTTTCTAGTACTTAGTACAAAACCTCATCTCCAAAATTCAGAAATAGTAGTTGTGGTCAGAAATAGTAATGGAACTATTCAGCTATTGGTAAAGATGTCTGTATTCTTTCTGTAATGAAAGAATTAGAACTGTACCTATATTATTAATATCCACACTATTTACTCTCCATGAGCAGGTCAAGAGCAAAACAGTATTTCGGTACATAAATTCTATTTTTAGAAATGATTTTTGATGTCAAAAATATATTTCTGGCTAAATATTGGTAACAATTACTTTCCCAAAGGAAAATAACACCTCTTTATTGACCGTGAAATTATTTTAGTATTGAACTCAGATCTAATGTCCATTTCCCATCTGCTTTTTTGAAATATAATAAAATAGTCAACGCAGAGGGCATAAATGATGCAGTGGATGAAGTATTCATTTCAGGCTTCTGGGTAGAATAGCAGATTGAACAAAGCATTTACTTCCCTCCCCTGAGAAACCCCACTAAAATGACAGAAAATGAATCTGTCCACAAGGACAAGAGAACAGAAAGCCAACAGTCACACAATGCTGACAGCCAGAAACACAGGGACAAGTGGGAACTGACTTAGTCGGTTCAGGAAAGTTGCATCCTAAGCTCGGAGGATGGAAGACTGAGAAATAAACCAGTCTACACTGCAGAGTCCCAAAGGACTTGGGAGCTGGCTCCGTATAGTAGTTCTGGAAGTGAAAGTGAGGCTAAAAGCAAGTGTAGTTGGAAGAGTAGTTAGAAGATTACTGAAGAAGTAGTACGATACTCAGATAAGAAGTTTCCCTTCCCTTATTCTGAATGAGACAAGGGTTTATTCTCTGGGGATGCCAAAATCAAGAGCTTCTAGGCTGGGAGACACCAGACAAAGTGTGGTAAGGAACACCCTATGAAAACACAAGCGTGCTGAATCTGAGATCCACCCACTGCTGGCCCCAGAAAGCTGGCAACCCAGCTGGAGACTAGAAGACCCTTCTCTGGGGAATCTGCACATCCCCAGAGGAAGGAGCCCCAAAGACTCTGACAGCAGTGGTTCCTTGAGAAAGACCCAGCCAGCTCACCCGCTAGTGAGGACCACAGATAGCAAGCCACACCCAGCAGGCCTACTTTCCAATCCACTTTTAAGATTTCAACTAATTTCCACTTTTAAACATAAGCCAACAACCCAAGATCATCAGATATATTAGAAAAACTTCAAATGTAAAAAACAACATAAAATAAAGAGAAAAACAACTTCAAGAAGACAGAAACTATGTTCCAAAAAAACAATTTTTAACTCTAATTAGAGTCAGACCTGATTTGGTGATTGAACAGCAACAACAATATCCCACTTATAAAAGTAATTAAAATGAATATCTTAAAAAAGACAAGAGGAGATATTAATTTGGGTAACAAAAAAAGATAAATTATACTAGTGACATATGAAGATTTTCATAGATGTATTGAAAAAAATCAAGTTGAGGACATTATCCAGAAAATAGAGTAGAAGATAAAGAGACAGAAAATAGGACAGAAAAACTAGGAAAATCAGAGAACCAGACTAGGTGACCCGATACTTAAATAACAGGAGTTCTAAGAAAGGGAGAAATTCATCAGTGGAATAATTCAAGAACATATCTCAGAACTGAGTGACATGAATTTCCAGGTTGAAAGGGTCCATCAAATGTCTAACACTGAATGAAAATAAAACCACGCCAAGCCTATCATCACGATGCTTCAGAACACTTAGAATGGACACTACCCAGATTCTTAAAGGATTGAGACACAGAATAACTTCAGACAACAACACTAGGAGGCCAGGAGCCAATGAATTGATTCCTTCAAACTTCTGAGGGAAAATGAAATTAACCTAGAATTCTATAAGCATCCTTTCTGGATATCTGTTGTTGTGTAACAAAGTACCCAAACTTCAGTGGCTTAAAACAAGTCGTTATTATATCTCACAGTTTGGCACTGTGAAAAATTCAGGAATTCAAGCAGAACTTGACTAGCCAGTCTTCTTCTCCATGTGGCACTGACCATAGACACTTGATGATATTCACTTGGTGCTGGGCTGGAGGGTCCAAGATGGCTTCACTCATGTAAAGGAGTGCCTTGGAAGGGGTGACCAGAAAGATGGGTTTAGCTGGGTCTCTCTTCCTTTCCAGGTAGGGCTTTTTTTTTTTTTTTAATAGACTTTAATTTTTGAGCAATTTTAGGTTTACAGAAAAATTGAGCAGAAAGTACTGAGAGTTCCCATGTATGCCTCATCTTCTCAATTCCCCCTATTAACAACTTGCATTAGTATGGTACATTTGTTACAAATGAAGAGTCAACATTGATACAGTATTATTAACTGAAGTCCATAGTTTATATTAGGGTTTTCTCTTTGTATTGTGCTTTCTATGAGTTTTGACAAATGTGTAATGACAGATATTCACCATTACAGTATTATAAAGATTAGTTGCTGCTGCTAAGTCATTTCAGTCGTGTCCGACTATAGATGGAAGCCCACCAGGCTCCCCAGTCCCTGGGATTCTCCAGGCAAGAACACATTAGTTTCACTGCCCTAAAAAGCCCCTGTGCGCTACCTGTTAATCTTCCCCTCCCTCCTCATAACCCCTGGAAACCCCCAATTTTTTTTTTTTTTTTTACTGTCTCTATATTTTGCCTTTTTTTTTTTTTTTTTTACTGTCTCTATATTTTGCCTTTTCCAGAATGTCACATAGTTGGGATTACATAGTATGCACTTAAGTTATCTCTGTCTTTTCATGCCATGATAGCCCACTTCTTTGTATTGTGACTAATAGTCTATTGTATGGGTATACCTGGTTTATTTGTCTATTTACCTATTGAAGGACATCTCGGTTGCTTCCACTGTAAGGCTTTTTTACATGATGTCTCCAGAAAGATAGACTTCTCAGATGGTGGACCAGGGCTCTAAGAGACCAGAGTTGCCAAGAATCTTAAAAGCTAAGCCAAAACTGGCATAGTGTCACTTCCACCACATCTTATTGGTGAAAGAAGTAACACAACAGCCAAGATTTAAGGGTAAGATTGTCAAAGATATGAAGCCATTTTTAAATCTACCACATTGGCCAATGAGCAAACTCTGATGGTCCTAGAGGCCCATTTCCTTCTTCCTATTGGTAGCTTAGCAAGAAGCCAAGGGACGCCTCCTTTTTAACAAAACAATTACCTATCCCAGAAATCCATTATTATTTCTATTATTATTACAATTGCATAGTGACTTATATACTCAAGAGTTTTCTTTCTCTAAAAATATATAGATGTGCTAGTCTAGCTATGTACTGTCTGAGACACCTTTTTATGAGACAATGAGAGTTCAGAAACCAAATGAACACTGCTTCTTTATTTGAATGTTTTCCCCAGTAAGTTCTATTAACCCTATTTGTGTTTGTACTTATGGTTTGACAGGCTGTGATTCTGGGCCCACCCTCCACCTCACCAGCAATACCTCACCACCCTACACCTCACCAAGTCAAAAAGTAAAAACAGTTTCAGATATACAAATGCTAATAATAATGTTACACATCCTTCAAACATAATATTTAAAAGTATGCTCCATCAAAAATAAGAAAAATGTGGCCTTCCAGGAAATGAGATATCCAATAAGTCAGAAAGAGGTGGAGAAAACACCCAGGAGGATGAAGAAGGGAGCTCCCAGGACATGTGCTGCATACCAGGGTGAGAGAGGAACAAGTCCAGATTAAGCAGGTCGAGAGGGTTCAGGAGAGAATTCCACAAGAAGATGAAATTGCTAAACTATATGATACGCCAGAGCATATTGAAAGGAGATCAAATATTTACAAAAAGATTTAAGGGTAAATTGATGTTAAATACTTCAGAACATTAAGCAGAGAAGCAAAAGCAGCTATTAACTCCAGGAAAATAAAAGAGTTGTGAAGAGAAGAAAAAGCAACCATAGATCTGTTGTAAAAAGCTAAAGCTTCTTCTGGATAGTGGGATGTGAGTAGATAATGCCAAAGACTAAAAATCAAGAAGTAGCCTTGGAAGTATTTTATTTAGAAATAAGGAAGAAAATACAAAAATACTCAGCCAGGGACTTCCCTGGTGGTACAGTGGATAAGAATCCACCTGCCAGTGCAGGCCACATGGGTTCAATCCCTTTTCTGGGAAGATGCCACACATCACAAAGCAACTAATCCCCTGTGCCACAATTACAGAGCCCACGGAGCTAAACCTACTAAAGCTCACGTGCCTAGAGCCTGTGCTCCACAACAAAGAGTAGGCCCCACTGGCTGCAACTAGAGAAAGTCTGAAGACAGTTACAAAGACGCAGCACAAACAAAAATAAATAAATAATTTAAAAAAAATTTTAAAGGCTTAGCCAAATAAGGCTGAAATTAATTGCCTCTCAAAATGGAGAAACAGGCAGGATGGGGAGTGTCAGATTGCTGTTTATCACTACAAGACTTGTAGACATAAATAGTTCAACAATTTCGTTCCACAACTTCACGTCTTTGCTTACATTCACTTTTTCAATAGTGCTTGCTCTGACAACTCTAATCCTAGTTCCCATGTCTCTGTTTTTCTTTTTAATAGCAATTACTGCCTTCTAGCATCCTCTATAATTTGCGTATGTGTGATGTTTAGTGGGTTTTTTTTTTCCCTTCCCAGAATGTCAGTGATACAGGGGCAGGGGTCTTTGTCTTTTTCACTTACCAATATAATCCAGATGCCTAGAACAGTGCGTAGAACATAATAAGGCTCAATAAACATCACTCAGGTAAAATGAATAGATTTTGAAAACTATGTGCATGGGTCACTTTGATATTAAAAAGTAAAATAAGTCACTTACCTCAAAACTCTACCACAAAGCAAAAATCCTATAATTAAAGTATTGCTCAGAGATCTTGGTCTTCTATTAACATTAAGAAATGTTATTAGGATTTGGGGCTTCCCTGGTGGGTCAGATGGTAAAGAATCTACCTGCAATGCAGGAAATCCTGAATCGACCAGGAAACCCTGGTCAAGAAAATCCACTGGAGGGAGGGCATGGCAATCCACTCCAATATTCATGCCTGGAGAATGCCCATGGACAGAGAAGCCTGGTGGGCTACAATCTATGGGATTGCAAAGAGTAGAACAGGACTGAGCAACTAACACATACATGCCATTAAGATTTAGTGGGGGGGTGGGGGACGTGATTTGGAGTTTTTATTGAAGTATAGTTGATTACAATGTTGTATTAATTTCATGTGTATAGCAAAGTTATTCATATTTTTTTTTCAGATTCTTTTCTCTTATAAATTATTGCAGAATATTGAATATAGTGTATTGGGTATGGGCCCCTGGGCTGTATTCTAGGTCCTTTTTCATTATCTATTTTATATACAATAGTGTGTATGTGTTAATACTAAACCCCTATTTTATTCCCCCTTTCCCCTTTCTCTTTTGGTAACCACAAGTTTGTTTTCTATTATCATTAGTTTTCTTAGACTTCAGAACAAACACTACGTACAGTGCATTCCAAATACGTACATATCTGGGATACAAATATGTATCCCAAACCTGATACATGCTTACCTGTCCGAAGCACTGATACAGTTGGCAAGCACTCTAATACAGTGAGTGAAACTTATATAACACTTAAAAATAAATGGTGATTTATGTAAGGTTGTGAGACAGGAAGTCTATTTCAATGAAGAGAAGATAAAATCCACTTGAGAAGATAATTGAAAATGTCTGAGTTTCACTATTATTCATTAGTTTATACCTGCTCTTATTTCAGAAGGGATTTTAGGAAGCCTATGAAAGTATGGAGAACATAACACTAAATTGCATTTAAATTGAATTAAAATTTGGCAAAAGAAGATAGAAAATCAAAGATGGGACAAAGAGGAGCCAAGGAAGTGACTTAAAACATGTGCAGTTATAGCCTGCTCTTGGTTGAAAATTTGTCTCTAGGATCTGTGTCCATTAGTATTATTGAATGTCAAGTAAGAGATTATGGAAAAACCCAAACAAACTCTTTGGCTAACCCAATAGATTCAGCTATAAGTAGCAGAGAAACTCAATGTCTGGGAATTTAAATAAGATAACAAAGGAGTTTATTTCTCTCCCATATGCAGTCCAGGTCTGATATGGGAGCTCAACTCTCAACCCTCTGCCTTCTCAGTGTAGAACTTATCCCTATAGTCCAAAATGGCAGCTATCCTATTGTGGGCAGCAGAATGGAGAAAAAGGACTAAGCAAGGTCACCAGACAATTGTTTCCTGAGATGCATTCCCAGAAACCGTCACTGGAGAATTCCACTTCCATCTCATGGTCCAAAGCTTAGTGAGGTGGACACTCCTAGCTGCAGGTAAAGATGAGTAAACCAATCATCGTTCAGGGGGCAGACATGTGTCCTACTGAAATTTCTATTAAAATGGATGAAGGTGGGGGGAACTTCCCTGGTGGTCCAGTTAAGACTCCCCGCTCCCAATGTAGGGGACGCAGGTTTGACCCCTGGTTGGGGAACTGGGATCCCATGTGCCACATGGCACGGCCAAAATATGTTTTTTAATTAAATTAAAATAAATTGAAAAGTAAAATGGAAGAAGGGGGAGAAAGGAAACAAGAGTGTCTGCCACAGCTTCTCAACAACCAAAAGAAGAAAGGGAACATGGTCAGTTTTAAAATAATCAAGCTGGTAAAAATGATCAATTGCTCAAGAGATTTACAACAGCTCTTGGGTAAAAGGTTAGAAAGGGATGACTGGAAGTCTTCATTAAAAAAAAATAAGTTTGATCTTATCACGTCAGTGCAACCCATTTTGTAGAACTGTTCTTGTAACAATTCCTAGTAATGTATTGATAATTTAGAGAAAATGTGTCTGCAGAGATTTGATTTTCTGAGTTCATTTTCACATTTAAAAAAATCACAATAAAAACATGCTTCTTTGAACTCTATCATGTAAATAGCCTGAAATTAAATACACACATATATGTTTGTTTCAGAATTAAAGAAAACTCAATTTACCTTCGTTTACGGAAAAGAAACCACTGCAATCACAGAGACTATCAGAATATTTCAAAAAATGGTATGTAGTGTTCCATTTAAATCTTCACCAATGTGCCTGTAATCATTGGTTTTATTTCATAAGTACCCAAAAGCAGAGAATTAGATAACAAGACTAAAATGAATAAATTCCCTTTCTAATATCATTGCCTTTTCTGAGAGGGGGCCTTGGGTTCAAAGCCTTTCACCCACAGCAAAAGAGAACGAGACAAGATGCAGTCAAGGCAAAGACTACAGGGGCATCTCAGTCATCCAACAGCAAAGTTCTAGAAAGGCCAAAGTGAGGACATCAAGGTTCAGGAGGCAAGAACTAAGTGAGCATTAGCAGAACAAGAGCTGATTGAAATCCAGGTCATTGCAAAGACTATGCTTTCCCTATGGTGCAGCATCACCCACATTTCTACTGGGCTTTGGGGTTTTAAGGAAAATAGCTAAAAGTTTGTGACTGAAATTCCCCAAAGCCATTTTAAAAAGAAACTTGTTTTCAGAGTGTTGTCATGACTTCCAGGTCTCCATCCACTTCCTGTGTGTCCCAGACATCTGTGTCTTCTGGGTTTGCTTCTTCCCTGTGTGGTTCTCACCTCACACCTTGGACACAGATTCAGTCCATTGCCACACAGTTTTGACGAAACTCCTGATTGATAAACCATGGCCTTCAGTTCAGTTCAGTTCAGTCGTTCAGTCGTGTCCAACCTTTTGTGACCCAGACACAGTGCTGGACTGCAGCACTCCAGGCTTCCCTGTCCATCACCAACTCCCAGAGCTTACTCAAACTCATGTCCATTGAGTTGGTGATGCCATGCAACCATCTCATCCTCTGTTGCCCCCTTCTCCCACCTTCAATCTTTCCCAGCATCAGGGTCTTTTCCAATGAGTCGTTTCTGTGCCAAAGTGCTGGAGTTTCAGCTTCAGCATCAGTCCTCCCAGTGAAACCATGGCCTGGCTACTACCTAACGAGCTGCCAAGTAATGTTTCGTGACAATAATGCAGAGATGGCAAACACTGGGTGTGTGTGCTGCCACTCCATCTTCCAAAGCCTGGGGAAAACATTCCTAATACACCTTGGCACTCTTGTCTGCTGCACTCAGATTCCACCTGACCAATTCTCACAGAACAGCACATCTGACAGATATCATCAACAGATTAGACTTGGCACAGAAAGTTAAACCTATTTGCCATCCCTGTGCCATCTCTAATCAACAAGAGTATTACAGAATTTCCCAAGCAGTACAAGTTTTATCTAAGTATATGACCTACAAATAACATTTTTATAATATATATTCTACACAGAACAAATGTTCTGTTGTAAGGACAACATAGCTCTTTCCTTACTGATAAAATAATAGCTGGTGTTAATCTCTTACCAAATGCTAATAACAGTTTATGTAAAATATTACACATAATTATTCCCACAAATATAAAGCAAGTATTTTTTATATATAACATATTATATTATTTCATATCATATTGTATTTCTTCAATTCTAAGATACCACTGACTGTGTTAGCTCTGCAGAGTGTTAGTTCAGTTCATTTCAGTTCACTCACTCAGTCGTGTCCGACTCTCCGCGACCCCATGAATCACAGCACGCCAGGCCTCCCTGTCCATCACCAACTCCCGGAGTTCACTCAAACTCATGTCCATCAAGTCGGTGATGCCATCCAGCCATCTCATTCTCTGTCGTCCCCTTCTCCTCCCGCCCCCAATCCTTCCCAGCATCAGAGTCTTTTCCAGTGAGTCAACTCTTCGCATGAGGTGGCCAAAGTATTGGAGTTTCAGCTTTAGCATCAGTCCTTCCAATGAATACCCAGGATTGATCTCCTTTGGAATGGACTGGTTGGATCTCCTTGCAGTCCAAGGGACTCTCAAGAGTCTTCTCCAACACCACAGTTCAAAAGCATCAATTCTTCGGCGATCAGCTTTCTTCACAGTCCAACTCTCATATCCATACATGACCACGGGAAAAACCATAGCCTTGACTAGACGGACCTTGGTTGGCAAAGTAATGTCTGTGCTTTTTAATATGATATCTAGGCTGGTCATAACTTTCCTTCCAAGGAGTAAGCGTCTTTTAATTTCATGGCTGCAATCAGCATCCACAGTGATTTTGGAGCCCAAAAAAATAAAGTCTGACACGGTTTCCACTGTTTCCCCATCTATTTCCCAAGAAGTGATGGGACCAGATGCCATGATCTTCATTTTCTGGATGTTGAGCTTCAAGCCAACCTTTTCACTCTCCTCTTTCACTTTCATCAAGAGGCCTTTGAGTTCCTCTTCACTTTCTGTCATAAGGGTGGTGTCATCTGCATATCTGAGATAACTGATATTTCTCCCGGCAGTCTTGATTCCAGCCTGTGCTTCTTCCAGCCCAGCGTTCCTCATGATGTACTCTGCATATAAGTTAAATAAGCAGGGTGACAATATACAACCTTGACGTACTCCTTTTCCTATTTGGAACCAGTCTGTTGTTCCATGTCCAGTTCTAACTGTTGCTTCCTGACCTGCATACAGGTTTCTCAAGAGGCAGGCCAGGTGGTCTGGTATTCCCATCGCTTTCAGAATTTTCCACAGTTTATTGTGATCCACACAGTCAAAGGCCTTGGCATAGTCAATGAAGCAGAAATAGATGTTTTTCTGGAACTCTCTTGCTTTCTCCATAATCCAGCGGATGTTGGCAATTTGATCTCTGGTGCCTCTGCCTTTTCTAAAACCTGCTTGAACATCTGGAAGTTCACGATTCACATATTGCTGAAGCGGAGGGGGAAATGACAGTGACTTCCCTGGTGGCTCAGTGGTAAAGAATCTGCCTGCCTATGTAGGAGGCACAGGTTCAATCCCTGGGTCAGGAAGCTCCTCCAGAGAAGGAAATGGCAACCCATTCCAGTATTCTTGCCTGGGAAATCCCATGAGTAGAGGAATCTGGCAGGCTATAGCCCATGAGGGGTCACAAAGAGCTGGACATGACTTAGGGACTAAACAACAACATACAGATTGCGGCTCTCAACCCAGTATCAAATGTGTTAAAATACATTTCTCAGAATTGAGGATCTTTGATGATATCCACCTGGACCTGACAGAAGCAGAAGATATTAAGACAAGGTGGCAAGAATGCACAGAAGAACTGTACAGAAAAGATCTTCACGACCCAGATAATCACGATGGTGTGATCACTCACCTAGAGCCAAAAATCCTGGAATATGAAGTCAAGGGGGCCTTAGGAAGCATCACTATGAACAAAGCTAGTGGAGGTGATAGAATCCCAGTTGAGCTATTTCAAATCCTGAAAGATGATGCTGTGAAAGTGCTGCACTCAATATGCCAGCACATTTGGAAAACTCAGCAGTGGCCACAGGACTGGAAAAGGTCAGTTTTCATTCCAATCCCAAAGAAAGGCAATGCCAAAGAATGCGCAAATTACCACACAATTGCATTCATCTCACACGCTAGTAAAGTCATGCTCAAAATTCTCCAAGCCAGGCTTCAGCAATACGTGAACCATGAACTTCCAGATGTTCAAGCTGGTTTTAGAAAAGGCAGAGGCACCAGAGATCAAATTGCCAACATCCGCTGGATCATGGAAAAAGCAAGAGAATTCCAGAAAAACATCTATTTCTACTTTATTGACTATGTGAAAGCCTTTGTGTGGATCACAATAAACTGTGGAAAATTCTGAAAGCGATGGGAATACCAGACCACCTGACCTGTGCCTCTTGAGAAACCTGTATGCAGGCCAGGAAGCAACAGTTAGAACTGGACATGGAACAACAGACTGGTTCCAAATAGGAAAAGGAGTACGTCAAGGCTGTATATTGTCACCCTGCTTATTTAACTTATATGCAGAGTACATCATGAGGAACGCTGGGCTGGAAGAAGCACAAGCTGGAATTAAGATTGCTGGGAGAAATATCAGTTATCTCAGATATGCAGATGACACCACCCTTATGACAGAAAGTGAAGAGGAACTAAAGAGCCTCTTGATGAAAGTGCAAGAGGAAAGTGAAAAAGTTGGCTTAAAGCTCAACATTCAAAAAACTAAGATCATGGCAAATAGATGAGGAAACAGTGGCAGACTTTATTTTTGGGGCTCCAAAATCACTCCAGATGGTGATTGCAGCCATGAAATAAAAAGACGCTTTCTCCTTGGAAGGAAAGTTATGATCAACCTAGACAGCATATCAAAAAGCAGAGACATTACCTTGCCAACAAATGTCCATCTAGTTAAGGCTATGGTTTTTCCAGTAGTCATGTATGGATATGAGAGTTGGACTATAAAGAAAGCTGAGTACTGAAAAATTGATGCTTTTGAACTGTGATGTTGGAAAAGTCTCTTGAGAGTCCGTTGGTCTGCGAGGAGATCCAACCAGTCCATCCTAAGGGTTGTCAGTCCTGGATGTTCATTGGAAGGACTGATGCTAAAGCTGAAACTCCAATACTTTGGCTACCTGATGCGAAGAGTTGACTCATTTGAAGAGGCCCTGATGCTGGGAAAGATTGAGGGCAGGAGGAGAAGGGGATGACAGAGGATGAGATGGTTGGATGGCATCACTGACTCAATGGACATGAGTTTGGGAAGGCTCCAGTGGTTGGTGATGGACAGGGAGGCCTGGCTTGCTGCAGTTCATGGGGTCGCAAAGAGTCAGGCATGACTGAGCTACTGAACTGAACTGAACTGAATGATATCCACACTGTTACAGCTGAGAAAACCGATGTAGAGAAGCCAAGAATTTTGTCCAGATCCCATCAATAAGAAGTTCAGAGCCAGAATTTGTACCCAGCATGTCTCACTCCACTGAGACACCAGCAAAGATAATACAGTCACCAGTCTGTCATCTGAGACTGACCTGTTGAAAGAGATCAGCTTTGTCTCTGTGTATGGATATGCTCAACAGTTTATTGGAAAGTTGTCAGTGAATCTGGCTAAGGATCATCATAGACATAAAGTGAACACTGGCCGCTTGTTGCCCTCTCTTTTTCCTTCAGTGAGATATTCAGACAGCCCCATTGTTGTCAAAAGTTCTGTCAACAGAGACTGTAAAAATCAAAGAACAAAAACACCCACATGGAATATTATGCAGCTCTAGAAAATGAGGCTTAAAACATCATATTTTTTTAGACCTACTAGGAAGCCATTGCTTCCTATTTGTACTTTTAAAAATCTTATTTGACTGCATCGAGTCTTGTTTGCAGCACCTAGGATCTTCCTTGCCTCATGCAGGATCCTCAATTTGGTGTACAGTCTTTCTAGTTTTGGCTCATACAGTCTCCTTAGTTTTGGCTCACAGGCTTACTTGCTTTGTAGCACATGGGATCTTAGTTCCCTGACCAGGGATGGAACCTATGTCCTCTGCATTGCAAGGTCAATTTTTAACCACTAGGCCACCAGGGAAGTCCCCATATATTTTTATTTAGAAAGACAAAACGCTGCCAAAAGAAAAGTCAGGATGTAAAATGGGATATTGCTTTAATTTCTACTATATTTTTAAAAGAAAAGAAAAACAAATAGCTACACTTAAGAAAATACACCAAAATCATGTTTGATAAATTATGGGTGATTGTTTTTTCTTTTTTTTTTTAACCTGGTTCCCAAAGATTTTGGTTTTATATAGAAATAACAACAACAACAACAAAAATATCGAAGGAAACCGAGCGAAATAAAGGACTTGTCCAAGGTCCCCTGCTGAGGGTACATGTTAGCTGCAGAATAAGGAATAGGATTCGGCCAGAAACACAAGCTGGAAGCTGTGCTCTCCCCATGTGCCTGCAACACCAGCATCTCTCTCTCACAAGACCCAGGCATGTCATCTCCACAGCACTTTGTACCCACAATGAATTCAGCCATCTTTTGTAAAATCAAAAAGACCAAAGTAAAATTCTCTGAAAAGTTCTTGGTACAATTTATAGTCGACATCTCTCCTTTTGTGGTACACTGTCTTGACAGCATTTCTTTAAAATTCAGATTGTGGAGATAAAAAGAGAGAAAGGCTATGGGAGGAGAGCCTAATCATGAAAAAACATGTGTGTCAAAATTTGATTGAAACCCATGGCTTCTGTCAGACTTTTATCTAATGAATAGATGCTGGGGTGGAGTTGCAGGATTGGGGAGGGGATGGTATTTCCTTTCTTTTCTTTAAATTCACAATCCTTAGAAATACACAGAGCGTACACTCTGTCTAGTATAACTTCTTTGAAAATGCTTCTTGACTATTTTTCTAAGGATGTAATTTTTAAAAAAATTTTTTTTAAGTTTCTCATAGTTACTCATTATTTAATGTTCTGGCTTTATTCTCCAGCTCCTGTTTTCTGCTGCTTTCCTCACTATGGATTTTTCCTTTGATATTATGCAGCATGTAACCTGACTACTGGAGCCAAGTTATTTCAATTACTCCCCAAGGTTTTTATTAGATATAGAAAAAGTCAGCTTTCTACAGCCTGCATACTTATGGATACACTTATTTTTCAGAACCAGTGAGAGAGAAAGAGGAAAAAGGGAAGAAAGAGTTGAATGAAATATGAAAGCATTTCTTAAAAATTGCATAGTGAGAATTAAAGAAACAGCTCCTATTTTCCTTTTGATGTTTACGTACAAGATCCCAAAAATTTCTATAGATACCTCTACCATGAACCATTGTCAGCAATTATACAGCATTTTAAAATGTAAACTGTCAAAGTCATCTTAATTCGGGTACTCATTCTCTGGCATTGAAGGTTAGGCACACCAAGATTCCCGCTAAGCCTTCTTTACAATCATCAAAGGGGAGGGGTTGCAGCACCCCTTACAGCTCCCAAAGCAGCATGGGAGTCGGGTGGGGGTCAGTGTAGGGTCAAAACACTGTGGAGTGGTCTGGCTCCTCACAGAACAGCACCTTACTTCTCAGAGATGCAAAGTAAAGCCCAGAGAACAGAGAGCAGAGGTCTTCCCCTCCTTGTTGTTTCATAGAATCTTTTTCCTTTTTGTAAAAAATAGCAGACTGGTTTTGAATTTAGGCGCTGGAACTGGAGTGTGACTTGGACAAATTATTAAATTTCTCTGGTCTGTTTCTGCATCTATAAAATAGGGATCACGGTTCGATGAGCACAATTGCCAGGGTGACACTGGGATCTCATTCTTGGTTGCCTAGACAACAAGCCAGCTCCAGTGGGATTCTTCACCCCATCCTCCTGGGGGAAAGGCTGCACCTAAGTTCAGTAGGATGATGGAGTTCAGGGGACAAACCCAGCCTTGTAAGTTTTCCCTTTTCCCAATAAAGCCAATTCCTTAAACTATGTCATGTACATGAAGGAATTCATCACAAAACCCACATGAGGCTCCCTTTGCAAAGTGGGGTGATAGCAGTCCACACTTGAACTTCACTAGGCTGTGGTAAGGTTGAATGAGGAAATGCATTGCTTCTGGATCATTCATTGTTGTTGCTAACTTCACCACCTGGCCTATTATTTACCCAGCATTTTAAAAAAATCAGTCACTTTTTCAATATAACATTTTTTATGAAGTAAGTAGATTTGAAAAAACAAAAATAAATTTAAAAGACACATGTTCATGACAGAAAGGCTTTCAGAGTTCAAGGGCAAAAATAGGGGCATCTAGCATTGAGTTTCCTGGCCCATGGAAACAGTGGCAAGCAGGAAGGTAATGGAGATGGGTGAGGGCAGCCGGCCCCACCTGGAGAATCTGGCAGAAAGAAGGGAGCTTCCTCTGGGAGGAGAAAGCCAGTCTAGGGATAGGAGTGGGAAGTGATGGAAACTGATACATCTGTCTAAGACTGACAGAGAGGAGCTGGGATGAAGCGTAGAGGAGAAATGAGGGGACTGCAGAGGGAGCCCTGGGGAATGGAAGGTAGATACAGCCTGGGGAGCAGGGTTGGGGCTCCCCTAGAGAGGCCTGAGGAAACAGCATGCAAGGGTAGGGTTAAGGCAAGAAAGAAAGTGCTGAGGGTGGGGCAGTGGAGGACCCCTGCACTGAGATGGGTGGGGCAAGAGATGGAAGCTGTGGCTGAAAGGGGCTGGAGAACAAGCCTCAACTGGTTGAGCTGGAAGGTCTAGAACATGTTGGAAGGAGCAGAAGCAGATGAGGGGTTTCACCTTCTCTCTAGTGATGATCACCCATCAGAGACTAGAGCTCTAAGCATGGATGCCAGTCAGTATTCAGCTGGGAAGGTGGACACAGCAAACATGGACCCCAAAACCACCTCCTACACCCATGCTGCATGTTCTAGTCTTTGGGACTCCATCACTGGGACTCAGGCCTGATGATCAGGGAGGAGTGAATAAACACTAGCTTTGGGAACTTCCCTGATGGTCCAGTGGTTAAAACTCCACGCTTCCAATGCAGGGTGGAAGGTTCGATGCCTGATCAAGGAACTAAGACCCCACATGCTGCACGGTGCAGCCAACAAATAAAAAGCAAAAATAAAGGGGAAAAAAAAGTTCATCTAAAAATGATTGTATGATTAAAAAAATAATACTAACTTTTATTCAACCCTCACTGAAGCCCTTTGTCCCTGCCTCTGTGGCTGCATCTCCTCGCTTATAGCTGAGTCATTTGCTTCAAGTCTGGCTTCCCCCTCTGACACTGAGGACATGTACCCGCAACCCTGAGCTCAGACTCTGCTGCATGTAGTAGGTACCTGTCAACCCAACATGCTTTTTTAAACTAATAACTCTCAGGGGTTACATTTAACCTTTGAAGAGAGGAAAAACACACACACAGTAATCTTTTGCCAACCTGAATACCTCCATAGTGGGCAAAAACTCTGAGGGTTATATTTATCTAAAATAAAGGGTAGAAGAAAAACAAATGTTAACATGGTATTCAATATCAGTATGTATTTTAAAGTAAATAAAAATTCATAAGGCATTGCCTTCCAAAATAAACAAGACTCTTCTGCTTTAAGAAACAAGCAAATCCCAGCCCTAAATCTCCATGGCCACAGCCTGCCGAGGAGGGCATCTGACGGGCTTAGGGGTTGCACTGAGGATCTCTTTACAGTTTGCAAACAGGACTTTACTAGCTTGAAATAGAATGTCTTTTTCTGCCGGCAACCTCCATTTTATTTTTGCAAGTTTAGCAAAGCTGGTGTAAACACCTGTTTGGTGTTGTTTTGTTTTCAGAAAGTCAAAAGTGCTGAAGAGTGTGTTTTCTTGAGGGGCCCATCCATACAGTGAGAGATTGCCTCTCTCTGTGCACCCATATGTTAACCCACTCAGTGGGAGAGTGGGGCACAAGGGACTGACTGCAAACATACAGATATGAAAAGTGGAGAATTTTAACATTTGGCAAAGTGCATGTGTTTACAGATTCATCTACCCAACCCAACCCAACCGCAAGACCCTTACCACAAACCAGATTCGATCTTGAACTTCTTGGCTTCTTTACCCAGCCCCCAGCCCCCACACCTCAAAAAAAAAAAAAAGAATTCATCTTGATGGTTCCCCTGTTTAGCTTTTAGTTAAACCATATGGAGAATGGGAGAGAATCTGACAGACCTGAAGAAACTAAAACAGGGGGGCAAAATTCTGGGCTGCATGTGAAATTCACATTCAGACCATCTACGGGTTAATGTCTTAGGAAGGGTGAATGGGTGGAGTGGGGAGGAGAAGAGAAAGCTGGGCAGCGATGGGGTGAGGGTGCAATTCTGAGGTAGACTCCTCTCCAAGGAGGGCTTGGAGCAGAATCAGAGTGAAAGGGAGTGGGGAGAAGTAACTTGCCCACGGTCCATTAGTTTGTTAGAGCTGAAACCTGTGCCTGTATCCTATTGGGCACACCAGCATGTCTGTCCAGGCTCCCCACCAGGCCATGCTGTCCTGCTTTTGAATTCTAGTCTCTAAAGCCACCATCTTACTTGCTGGGACACCAATACCTGCCTTGGAGGCCAGGTGAATGCCAGAATTAGATACCTTGACCCAGCATTCTGTGTCAGCTTTCTTTATCAAAATTGATCCTCTCAGAAAGGGATAGAGACAAGAAAAAAGTAAAAGAAGGATTAAGAGAAAAACTACAAATGAAGTATTAATTCAGGCTTAGCTGAATTCAATTATATATACAAGGGCTTATTATTTATATACCCTCTCAACCCCTCGCCCAAATCTCTGAATTGGAAGACAAAAGGTTTTGTACTTTAACTGAGCAACTGCTACTGTAGTTAGTATTTAGTTATAATCTGAGTTAAATCATGAAGAAAGATAAGACAAACCCAAAATGAAGGATATTGTATAAAATAATTGGCCAGCACCCTTCAAAAGTGTCAAGGTTGTGAAAGACAAAGAAAGACTAAGGAATCAGCCCAGATTAAAGGAGGCAAAACAGACATTAAAAAAAAAAAAGACAAACATGAAAGTAAATATAACATGTAATCCTGAATTTTATCCTGGCAGTAGTCATCAGTGGGGCAGTTAGTGAAAATTGAATGAGGTCTGTAGAGTAGACAATAGTATTGAACCAATGTGAATTTCCTGATTTCCATCACTGTACTGTGATTATGAAAGATGCTCACATTTCACATTTAGGGAATCTGGATGAAAGGGTATGTGCAAATCCTTTGTTCTATTTTTGCAACCTTTTGTTTAGTATTCTAACTTATGGAAATTATTTCAACTTTTTAGAAATCATTTCAAAGTGAAAATTTTAAGACAATTTTTTAAAGCCACAGAGTATTGAAAGAAGTCACCTTTGCAAACAGAAATAGGCCCTCAGTAAATATTAGATGAACCCAACCACTGGGTGGAATATTTGGTCTCAACCCAAGATGTTGAGAGGAAATAACAGAAATTATTTGTAACAAAACAACTAGGACATTTCTGTTTGGGAACTATGATCTAGTGTGATCACAACAACAAAGAAAGATTTTAATACTGATTTTTGAGATGCTTGATCTAAAAGGCAAATGCACACAGATATACTATAGGACTGCAGACATCAAAACTTATTATTTCTCTCAAAGACCAAAAATACTTCCAAGATACAGCACTTAACTATAATAGAAACTTTTGAAAGAGTGATTTCAAAAGTTTCTATTTTAGTGTGACATATCTCATATAGAGGGATACATTTCCCTCCTTTTATTAGAGGACATCGTTCCAATTTTTAATACTTTCTGGAATTTCAAAGAATCATTAAAGAATAGAGATATTCTGTTTCCAGTGAGACTATTTCTTAGGATTTATCTACACAGCTCTTTCTGGCTTCTGCTTGTCCCATGCAACATACCACAGTGGGGCAGCGTAACTGACAACAATTATAATATGAAGCGTGATGAGCGTATGCTTGAGATTCTTCTGTTAGGTCAAGATTTTCATTCTGTACTTCTTGAATCAGCACACCTGCACAGGACAGATTCAGAAGCATATCTTACACTTTTATATGTAACTGTCCATGGCAAGGGTTCCTGAAGTCCTAAGGGGTCTCTTTTCAATCAATCCCTTTTGTTTAGGGCTAAAGATAAAAGCCATCATAGGGAAATTTCACTGCTACTTGTGTTGATAGTTGAAATGAACTTGCTGGATTTTTGTCAGTTTCAAAGTGTCTTGGGCTGTGCCTTTTACCACTGGTCTTCTCTTCTACTTCCCTTCCTCTCACATTCCATTGGATTTTTCCCCACCACTCTCTCTGTTTCCTCTCCAATATTGCAATAGGTGCTAGAAACAGAAAGGTGAACAAGACAAAGTCCCCATCTTTAAGGAGATCGTAAGTAAACAGAAAAAAGAGACAAGATGGAAACAATTATGGTTCTTATAAAATGACACCAAAATAGAGGGAGGTTGAGCCCTTCTGAAGGTGGGAGCCACTTAGCTCTGCCTGGAGGAGAGGAAATCTTCAGAGAAGATACATTTGAGCAGAGAGCCTTGCAGAAAAAAAATAGAAATCCAAAAACCATGGGGAGATGGTGACTCAGTGCATAGATGCTCCAAGGGCAAAGTATCTTTGGGAGAAAAGGAGAGAGAAGTTTAGCATAGCTGAAGGATACTTGTGAAGCTATGTCAAGTTTTGAGACTAGCAGGTAGATTAGAGCCACTCTGGGGAGGTTATTATATTCTTCTAAAAATACATGTTTTGGGGAATCATTTATCTAGTTTGTCACAGAAATTCAGAACCATACTTGTGAATTTGAAAGCATTTTCAGTAGTAGAAACACCATCAGAAACTGTCACAACAAACAATTATTAAGTACCTACTATTTTGAGTTGGAGGTCAATGTATTAGTTTGAATATTTCTGCTTATTACAAGCAACACTTTTAGAGAAAAGAATTTAAATTTCTCATGGCTGATTTTTTAAACTAGATTATACAAATTGTGCTCTTCAAAAGGCTTCTTAAATTTATAAGCAAAATCTGCATTATTTAACATTTAATTAAAGTTAAATGACCTTATTAAATTTATTTTAGGTCATTGTACGATGCCACATTTTTCTTGAACTATTTATGCTCTTTATAATGCATTCAGGATAATGGAGTAAGCACACTCCACTCTGTCTGCCCCAAGAAATGCAGCCATAAAACCTAGACAGAATGTATGGAGCAGATGTGGGAGGACCCTGGCAAAGTAAACAGAAGAAGACCAGAATCAGGAGTACAGCCAAACCAGCAGTGATGCTGGCATTTTGTTGTCCTCCGATATCTTCCAAACTAGACCCAATACTGCCCAAAATCCAGAAGTGAAGAGTGGCACGAACTGATGGAGTTGGAAGAAACCCTCTAGTTCTCACTCTAGAAGTGGGAGAGGAGTTTCTTCTCAGTGTCAGGGCAGCAGTGAGGAGGTGCCTAGAATTCTCAGTGGGGGGGTGGGGGTGTTAGTCGCTCAGTTGTGTCTGACTCAACCCCATGGACTGTAGCCCGACAGGATCCTCTATCCATGGAATTCTCCAGATAAGAATACTGGAGTGGGTTGCCATTCCCTTCTCCAGAGGATCTTCCCAACCCAGGGATCAAACACACATCTCCTGCACTGCAGGCAGATTCTTTACCATCTGAGCCACCAGGGACAGCCTCTCTAATGACGAGAGCTGTGTTCCCAGAAGGGTAAGGCAAATCCCCTGTCGCTCATTTCCTCACTCTGTCCTCTTATTAAGCGATCCGATAATGAGTTAATCTGTGAGAAGGGTACATGAGCGTAGGGGAGTGAAAACTGGGGCTTTAGGACGATGGAGGGGAGCCCAAGGAACCAGAAAGGACCAAGGGCTTCTAGAGTGGGAGGAACTTGGGAAAGCAACCTCATAAAGCAGTGTATGAACTCCTGGGCTTAATCTTGAGCTGAACATGCACAGATCTGATCCTTAATTGCATACCAAAGACTCTAAGAACTTAACTTCAACATAGACTGCTGTCTAGGTCCCATTCAGTGGCACAGACCTGAGACTAATCAGAATAATACTACAGAGGCTTTGAGAGGGGAATGGACATTTGAAATCATAACCTCCCAGAAGGCTGGGTAGAACTTGCCTCCTGTACCTGAGTGGATTGCCTAATAAGACAAAAGTACAAGGCTCAGAGTCTTTTAATATCCAAGATGCCAAGGATAAAATCCAAAATTACTCAGCACATAAGGAACCAGAAAAATCTCAACTTGCAGGGGAAAAGAAAACTAACAGATGTCAATGCCAAAATGTTGGAACTATCTGACAAAAAAACTGTATAGCAGAGGTTGTAAAATATACCTTACAGTCCTTTTTTACAGGTTCTCATATAAGAACTAGATCTTTTGCTTTTATTTATTTTAATTGGAAGCTAATTACTTTAGAATAATGTGGTGGTTTTTGCCACACATTGACATAAATCGGCCATGGGTGTACATGTGTCCCACCCACCCACTTCCCTCCCCACCCCATCCCTCTGGGTCACCCCAGTGCACCGGCTTGACTTTGAGTGCCCTGTTTCATGCATCAAACTTGGACTGGTCATCTATTTCACATATGGTAATATACATGTTTCAGTGCTATTTTCTCAAATCATCCCATTCTGGCCTTTTCCCACAGAATCCAAAAGTATCTGGCCAGGCACAGAACTTAAAAATTACAGGTTATTTAGAAGACCGTTAAGAGAGTCTAACCAGTTGATTTGAATGTCCAGAATATAAGCACTTGCTGCTATAGTCAACACTGATCCAGCAGTGAAACTGTAAGCTGAAATTTACTCCTGAAAGGAAAACCAACACTGACATGGGAAACCCTTCTTTACTTGCAAAGTACAGTGCCTTATTCAAAAAAGATGAGCCAAAATTCAGATTTGTGGCTGATAAGGACCCTGTTCTTTCCTTTCTTGATGACAGGTAGATTCTCCATTGGACTACCTTGACAAATAAATTAAATGTCCCTATTTCATAGTCAGAACTTTTCCATTTCTCTGATCTATCACTGTAGAGACCAGGTAGGGACCTCGTAAGGGCATCTCCAGTTCTTTGAATGCTACTCTTGTTTTGCCACATTCCACAGGCTAGGAGCTATCTTTCTCTCCTGCTCACATCTTTCAGCTCCAACTGCTTTGCTAAGTATTTTCTGTAATAGTAGTAGCAGTAGCAGCAACAAAATCAACAGCCTGGAGGAAGTCTGCATACAGGAGAAGAGAGAAAATAGAGTTTGGGAGGGAGAGAGATATCAAATGACGATGTGGCTGGTGAGGCTCAGAAGGGAAAGTAACATGGGAATTATGTAAACTCATTACATAATCCCATAAAACTGAGATTTCCAAAAGAAAATGGAAATCATGGAAGTGAAACAACTTTGGAGCCAAGAAAATTCTTTGCTCCTATTACAAACACCCACCAGAAAAAAAATAAACTTTTGGGTAAAGACGTATGCATACTTCCTCTCTCCTTGGGTGGATGTTTGTGATTGCTGCTTTTTAGTCCAGTTCAAGCCTGTGCCATTGGCCTGACATCTTTGTCTGGGCAGCAGAGAGATCAGGGTGCAGGCGCAGGGAGGGGCTCTCTATATGGCATGCCGTGACAGGTTTTCATTTCCATTTTTCTCAAGCTCTGTGGGTACTCTGCACCTCAGTTCCCAGTTGTCCTCTGGATAGTGAGGGAAATTATTGACAATCCCTGACCTGGCCCTTTATTTTTTTTCCCACTCATGGCTGGAGTTTTCATTTCTCATTAAGAGAAAAATCAAAGAGTGAGAATTAAACACCTCTTGATTTATTATCTTACTGAAAATGGGAAGTTGAGGGTCCTGGAGCTGGCACTGAATGAAGGGCCCAGCTGATGAGATGAGTCAGCCACAGTGGGCTCCCAGTGGCTGTCCTTCTCATCTTCCCTCTTGAGAGCAAAAGGGAACAACCTCATACCCAGAAGTACTTTGAGTCTATGTTTAGGACTCGGTGTTATAAAACCTGGCACCTTCTCTGAGAAGAGATAATAGGCTCAAATCACATTGAGTTTCCTGGTTTGGATCTCACTCAACCTTACTCTAGTGCTCAGTTATATGTCTGCCCGCACAGATGGTAATCCTCGTGTATAAAGGCTGTGTCCAACTCACCTGTAAATTCCCTACTATGTGTCAGGCATATGGCAGGTTCTCAACAAATGAATGGAGAGGGTGAATGAATGCTTCCATGCTAAGGTGAACTGACGGCCCTTAATTTGCATGTCTGTGTGCATATTTAATACTACCCTGAACCGAGAGTCGCTCAATGGTGTCTGACTCTTTGTGACCCCATGGACTATACAGTCCATGGAATTCTCCAGGCCAGAATACTGGAGTGGGTAGCCTTTCCCTTCTCCAGGGTATCTTCCCAACCCAGGGATAGAACCCAGGTCTCCCACATTGCAGGTGGATTCTTTACCAGTTGAGCTATCAGGGAAGCCCCACCACAAAAAGGAAACAAAGTGTGTATGACGATTCCTAAATTAAACGTAGCATTGCCATATGGCCCAATGATTTCAATAACCTAAATGAACCTAAAAAGATACTTGCACACCGATGTTCATAGGCAGCATATTCATAATAACCAAATGGTACAAGCAACTTGAAAGCCCATTGACAGATGAATGGATAAACAAAATGTGGTATGTACATACAATGGAAAATTATTCAGTCTTTAAAAGTAAGGAAATTCTAACACAGGCTACAAATGGAGGCCCTTTGAGAACATTATACTAAGTGAAATAAGTCCAACACAAAAAGATAAATAAGGTATGAGTACACCTCTCTGAGGTACCCAGAACAGTTCAATATATACCAACCAAAGGTAGAATGGTGTTATCAGAGACTGCTTCTATTTGGTATGACGAGAAAATTCTAGAAATGGATAGTGGTTGATGGTTGCATAACAATGTAAATGTATTTAATGCCACTGAATTGCACACCCAATAAGGATTAAAATGGCTATGTTTATGTGCTGTATATTTTACCACAATGAGAGAGGAAATAAAGCAATATTCATTTATTATGCTAACATTCCTGAATCAGCCAAGGGAACATCAATGCTGCACATATAGCTTGCATCTAGTTGTATGTGGAAAAGGAGGCCTACCCTGCATGGTCACACAATTTTGAGGGGATATGGGCTAGTTAGTTCCTAACAGCTGTGCACTGCCTTTTTCCCCATTTGTTTCCACAAGAAACCCACTGGCTTTCCCCCCAAACTTCCAAGGCTAGAAGTTACAGGAAAATCTCCCTTGCCACTTGAATTGTACCACCCACCTGAGGATTACTCGCTAATTACTGCAGACTATCTTCCAATGGACAAAGAACCAGTGAATTTATTTGAAAGAGTGAACTCTTTCTAGCACCCAGTCTAGAGAAGCTGTGTCACACAGGGAGCCAGAGCTCAGCCTTACAGAAGGGACTGACTTTGAAGTGCAACTCTCCAAATGATTAGTTGTGTGGCATTGGGAAAATCACTTTAAGTGAGCCTCAGTTTCCTCCTCTATAAAATGGAGACCTACTATGCCTGGGGCTTGCAAGCTGGCACAGTGGTAAAGAATTTGTCTGCCAATGCAAGAGATGCAAGAGACAAGTGCACACGCCCACGTGAGCACACACACACACACACACACACACACACACACAATGCCTACCTCGTACTGTGGTGCTAAGGCCTAAATGAACTAATAAGTGTTTAGCAGAGTGTTGACAATAAAAAGAGTATTCACTGAATACAATTTTCACATAAGAGATTCATTATTGGTGGAACCAAGAGTAGGTGAAGGAAGTCATATGTGTCACTGCTGCTGCTGCTGCTAAGTCGCTTCAGTCATGTCCAACTCTGTGTGACCCTATTGACGGCAGCCCACCAGGCTCCCCCGTCCCTGGGATTCTCCAGGTTCTCCAATGCATGATACTGTTACATCAGCTCGACAATCTGACTCTCACACAGGCCAGTCAGTCAGGAGGCGCCTCAGGAGTGAGCAGGCTATTAAATGGGGATTTCCAGGGAGATGTGCAGTTCTTGAATAATCCTTTTCACTGTCCCTCCCATTCCTTAACTCATTCCTTAATCTTTGGATAGTTTCTGTCTCTGCTGATAGATTTATACCTTTTTCTCACATCTATTAGAAAGTGTACCCATTCATGCTCAGTGAATATCTTGAAACGTGTGAATCCAAAAATGTTCAGTTCAGTTCAGTTCAGTCGCTCAGTCATGTCCGACTCTCCGCGACCCCATGAATTGGATTATATTAATACAATGCCAAGTAAACAGAAGGCCCATTAAGAAAGTTGTGGGATGAAGTCATTCCCATCAGCATGACGGTTTGGATGACCTTTGACCATTCAATGATGGTTCTTCCATGATTTCCGTCAATCAGTCAAATTCTCATACTGATAGTGCTGACTTGAATTTACTAACTTTAATTATTTTCTCAATTTTAACTATTCAGGTGCATCCTCCCAAAGCCTGGAGAGATTTATAGAAAGGTAAGTGGAAAAAGGAGGGATATAAGAAGTTGTTTTTAGGTTGGGTGTCTATTTTAAAAAATTAATAAAAAAAAACTCTCTGTTATTATCCAGTAGCCACTTATACTGAACATCCATAACTTGTTAGTCACTCTCCAAACACTGGGAAATTTTCACTTCTTGGGTCACTGACCACAGGATGTGGTTAATTTACATGTATACTTTCAAAAGGATCACAAAAATGTATACAAAGTGGGTAAAACAGGTCTGGCCCAAGAATCTGAAAAAGACAAAAAAAGACTGTTTCTTATTCCTGTTTTATGAATGAGAAAACAAATTTTTGCTCATATTTGACTTAAAATTCATTAGCAAGGCCTGGGGTGTCCAGAATAGGAACCTTGAGAAACCCTTGATTTTTCAAAGTTGACTATGTCCACAGCTGTCATAATGTCATAATATCCTACACATCTGGACATAAGTACCTCGGGAAACTGATCTGGGTTTACTGATGACAAATATTGTGAAAGATGGTAGCGTGTCCCCCTACTAGAGACTTCAACCTACTCTAAATGTAGGTATGTATTTATGTGGTCTTTTCCTAGTGGAGAAGTGGGTTAAAGATTATAGAGAAGAGGGGAAGTGGGAATGGAGACACTAGAATGAAAGAAAAATAGCCAAAAGTTACCCAGAGGATGGCCATTTGAAGATTCTTTCACATGTTGGTTGGTTCCAAAGCTAGGTTTCCAAGTGTTCGATATTCAAATTCCATCTATGGTTTCTCAGTTTATCTAGGAACCAGTTGTTGGACTATCCAGCCATTGTCATATATGCCATGATTGGAAATGATGTCTGCAATGGGTGAGTTACTAAAAAATGTTTGAAAGGCTCTTTGAGTTTCCCGTCCTCTCCACTCCATTATAGTAGCCTGCTTCCCTATCTTAACAAGTCCTGGACACATGTCGACTCAATAGAATCAACCTGTAAAGCTGAAAGACCCTTTGAAAAATATCTGATCCCATTAATTCTTTGCTCTGCTTCACAACAAATGGGTGTGTCATGATTAACTCTGAATTACATCACAAGAAATATGCTGCTGCTAGCCAAAAATCCAAGACTGAGAAGCGTGACTTTTGAAATAAAGCAAAATCACAGCTATCCCATAAGAACAGCTTCTTCACTCATCTTCTGATTCACTTACTCGTGTGGTTGAGATAGCATAGACTTAGAGCTTTGCAAAGAAACCTACACATGATTCACAGCCAATCCTATTTGTGCCCATGGCCCATAGTAAGAAAGTGGTTTTGCTAAACTGCTAATATCAGTAGTGATTTCAAAATGTTGAATGCCTTCGTTCCCCGACAACATTTTGGAAGGCTTCTCAAAGTCTGTGCATACCCCTAAGAATATGCCGCACATGTGAATGCCATCTGTCCTCTGATCATGGCCAAAAAGAAAAAAAAAGGTGAGATCAGATCTAAAACAACTCCCCAGTAGCCACCTACCCATCATTTTGGAAAACAGAAAAGCAAAGCCAAGAGAGGTGACATGACTCGTCCAATTAGTGACGGATGGCAGGACTGGACTCCAACCCAGGAGATACTACAAGCAGGCCACCCTGCTCACTGCCCACCTTTTGCTTTTCTTTACTTCCGTCACCAAGAGCTTTTTAAGCTTGTGCTAAAACATGACTGAATATTATGAAATTGTGTTTGCCTCATGGATACCTCCATGAGAGCCTCAGAACTCTTACGGTGAAAGAGGTGTAGACCTAATCAGTGAAGTGAGTTCAGGGCAGGAGATCCCATGCTGCAACCCAGAGATACTTATGTGCCCTGCCTTGGCAGCCCCTAGGCTGGTTTACCACTCTCCCCAGAATCCCCAGTCTGCCAAGGCTACATTCTGGGGACCCAAGGTAGCTCTGCGATGAGCCACCTGGTACTCTCCAGTAAATAACAAACACCCCCAAAACTTTCCATGAGCCAAGAGCCACACCACTCCCTGTATCATCTCATCCCCACAGCAGCCCTAAGAGGCAAATGCTATTGCTCCATTTTACAAATGAGGAAACCGTTTCAGCAGGATTATTAAGAAACTTACTTCCATAGTTAGTGAGGAGCAAAGATGAGAGCCCAACAAGGTTCTCTGGCTAAATTCTGTGTTCTTTCTGCAGTCCATACTTGTCTCATTTGCTTTCTTTTATGCACATGCTTTTGAAAGTATGTATTGACCACTTTTGATGTGCCAAGCTCTGTGCCTGGCTCTAGGATACAATGGCAAAGAGGTCACCTCCCTGACCTCAAAGAGCTTATGAAAGGTAAAGCAATGAGCTTCAGCCCCCAGTCCCATCAAAGAACAGAAAAAACCTATGGTCAGATCAGCCAGTGCCCCTCCAATCTCTGGATCCTATCCCCCGGGAGGGGACAGAGAACAAACTGGTTATACTAAGTTAAAAAAAACACCTGCAGAAAGACTTTTAGTCCAAAAGCTCCAAATCCCTGAAACTGCATGTTTTTAGCAGAAGTTGCACACACAGAGGTCCCTCCAGCCTGGCCCTGCTCTTCCTTTTCCAAGGAGCTAAAGGGCAGGTAGACATCAGCCAGAGACCTGTGCCAGCCTCCTTCCCCACGGGGGGTCTGGGCAAATAAACAGCAAGCATTTGGGTGAAAGAATTGAGTTGGCTGTGTGGGGTGTCCCCACGGTGCCCATTTTGCAATGTCCTGTGGAGGGGTTAGAAAAATAAAGACAGATGGCAACTATACCTCCCATCTGCCAGAACATCAAGGTGGAGGAGATTACCCCAAATGAGCAAAGTGATTTCATAAAAAGCTCAAGCCAGCAACAAATTGCATAATAAGTCCGTCCTGAAAAAACTTTTAGGATATTTGCTTGACTTTTTTTTCTTTTTTTTTTAATGATGATGCTAGTTCTCTGATTCTTTCTCTATTCTTTAAACTTATGTAGATAATAAGTACTTGTTAAATGAATGAAGGTCAGGATTGGAAAATAGCTTTTAGGGTCAGGAATTCGAGAAAAAAGGTAAAATAGACAAACTTAGCTTTGTCATTGTAACTCTACTTGATTTGGCTTAAACTAACTTCTAAAGGAGATCAATCCTGGGTGTTCATTGGAAGGACTGATGCTAAAGCTGAAGCTCCAATACTTTGGCCACCTCATGCGATGAGTTGACTCACTGGAAAAGACTCTGATACTGGGAAAGGTTGGGGGCGGGAGGAGAAGGGGACGACAGAGAATGAGATGGCTGGATGGCATCACCAACTCTGTGGACATGAGTTTGAGTGAACTCCGGGAGTTGGTGATGGACAGGGAGGCCTGGCGTGCTGTGATTCATGGGGTTGCGGAGAGTCGGACATGACTGAGCGACTGAACTGAACTGAACTGAACCCAACTTACTTGGGATTTTGCTATCATTGCCTTCAAAAACTGCAGAATGTGAGTGATACAGAAAAAATTCCTGGAAATAGGGCAAGTATGAGTGAGCTACAGCAGCAGAGGCTTGGGTAGCAATAGGAGTGCTGAGAAACGGGAGTGGCCTCAAGAGCCTCAGTTCTTAAAGGCTGATTACAAACCTTCCCCAACATCCCAACACGACATCCCTGAAAAGAATATCATAATTACTGGAAATGTGATAAATATATATATATATAGAGAGAGAGAGATAGATATACATATATATATATATATATAAGCACATAACACTAGCCACAGAAATGGATCTAGTTCCATTTTTTAGAGTGGACCTAGAAATGATAAACTAAATATCTTTTACCTAATGGAGAGAGCCAAGTCCACCCTACAGAGGTCGTCTGTGTCGCCAGCTCCCAAGCATTTTTCTGCAGTGCCGTTGTTTCAGATGTCATCCAGGACAGCTGGTCAGCACTGCATTAAGAGGAAGCAGCCAAGGTGCTGATAGATAACAGACTCCAAGGAGTTCAGCTGCCAGAAAACAATCCATTCCATCCAATCAAGGGTAGAAAACCAATAGAGAAGGGAAGGGACAGAACTCCTGCTCAGAGGAATTTTCTCTCCCAGCCTCCTCAGTGGAAGTGTGGGTGGCCAAGGGAATAATAAGGAGTATCTCAACCAGCCAGGATGTTCCAGACCACATCCTCTTTTAAGGGCCCCAGGACCTCTATGCATCAGGTAATGTGGGCCCAGTGAGTCCCCACCCCACTCTGGGTCTATGTCAAGAGGCCTCTTCAAAGAGTTTGGGTGGGAAGTCAATAATGTGATTACAACTGACGGGCCTGGAGAAAAAGGCTGCTTCAATTTTCCAGGCAAGAATACTGGAGCAGGTTGACATTCCCTACTCCAGAGGATCTTTCCAACCCAGGGACTGAAACTGTTGTCTCTGACATCCCCTGTATTGACAGGTAGATTCTTTACCGCTAGCGCCACCTGGGAAGCTCTGTCTTACCTGGATGTTTCAAAAGCACAAAAGCTAGCTGTGGGTGAAATCTGAACACTCAACCACAGCAAGTCTCTGGGCTCTTGCTCTGATTCTGGGCAATGTTTTCTGCAGAGTCTGTTTGCCTTCTTCCTCAAGAAGGGGCACACCTGCCACCAACCAGGTGCAATCTGGCTGAAACACCTGCCAGGCTAATGAAATGATGGTGGCTGGCCCTGCACCCAAATCATGAGGCTTATTTTGCATGATCGGGCACAATTCATTAGGATGAGGACAGAATCTGAGCCACCCCAAAGGCTCATCATCTGTTCCAGGCCCACCCGTGTGGTCCTGACGTGTGAGAGCATGCGCTGGGCACCATTTTCTCTTTCATTATTTTCTTGGCATGAACATCATGTCTCTCGATCTGGTTTTCATATTTCTCCCCTAAGCTCTGTCCCTGCAACCCCTCACCTCTCCACGAATGACTGGTGTGAGCTCACCAGTGGGTGAGGAAAGATATGCAGGCACCGTGGTGGCAGACAAACCCAGGATGGCAAAATGGATCTGACATGGGCTCCAGAGCATCCTGGGGAAGAGGTTTAGTTTCAGCTCAGCCCAGGTCAGCCTTTGACAACAGGTGGCGCTAGTGGTAAAGAATCCGCCTGCCAAGGTAGGAGACCTGAAATGAGAGTTTGATTCCTGGGTAGGGAAGATCCCCTGGAGGAGAGCATGGCAACCCACTCCAGTATTCTTGCCTGGAGACTCCCACGGACAGAGGAGTCAGGTGAGCTACAGACCATAGGGTCGCAAAGAGTGGGACAAGGCTAAAATGACTTAGCCTGCCCACAAGGCCTGGGAGGTGTTTCCCAAACAACTGGAACTCTTTGATCACTAAAATGCTAATACTAAGTCCCCTCAAAAATCACCAGGGGAGAAAGAGTACACAGATAAAAGTGGCATTGAGAATTTTTCAGATACAAAGTCATAGGAACCTTGAATGGCATCCAGAAGAGGTGACCCATCACCTGCCACTCAGACCCTTCTGAACTTGCCTAAGCTTGCTATGCTCACGACAGGGTATACCTGGCAATGCACATGTGTAAATTATCTAGGTGTACGTGATGTAGCAAAGATGACTGGAGACTGTTCCAGCAGAAGCATCATGGCTTCTATTCTGACTTCAAGCCATTTTGGTTAAGCTTGCTTATTTTGTGAGGTGCCCTTTCATAAATGCAAATTAGCTGAGATTCTTTGTTTATCATCAGGGTTGTGTCTCTGACCAAAAAAGAATCATTAAAGAGGGAGTTTGGGAGACTTTCCTCCCTCTTAATTCATCTTGCTTTTAGGTGGTTGGAGAGGCTTAACTCAACATAACTGCTCTGTGCCAAAGTGCCGTTGCATCAGCAGAAAAAACAAAACCTGAGATGCCGAGGCAAAAGTTAATAGGTGTGCATGCTAGCTCTACCACTGGCAGAAGACAGGACACAGACACCCAACTTGCTTTGTTTCACCCCTGCTGTTGCACTCCAAACACACAATGAAGGTAAAACCTGGTTACTCTGGGTGGATTCTCCCGGTCTGAACAAGCCCACAGGGCAGCGCAAATCCCCTCCACACACGGGGGTCCTTCTAGTGCGTGCATCTGCAAATCAAGCCTTACCAGTCTTTTACCCCTAGTAGGTTAGCAACCTATTCTCACATCCTTCTGAGTACTTTTTTTGGTAGGTTACAGAGCCTTTTTGTTCATAAAACCATATAATTTTTCCCAAAGTAATAAAAGTCATAAATATAGAATTTTATTCTGCATGCTGGGGTTTTGTAAAATGGGCATCTTTTTTCCTTTCATCCTATCTCTTTATCACAAAGTCCAAGGAACTCATTACCTAGTGTAGAAGCATATACACCAACCGCAACAAACGCCCCAAACATCAGACTTGCTCCACCTTTTCCTCTGGATGGGGACATGACGCTCATCACAAACTGGCCCATGTGACCCTCACACGCATGGTCAGTCTGTCACCCTTGGGATAGCAACTATGCGAAAGCTTTATTTGGCTAAGTGAAATAGGTAGAGTGGAAATGACATAAGATGACAATGTTTTCTGCCCCTCCCATTAACACTTAGTTTTCTTTCTTAGTTTAGAAAGAATAAAAATAATATGAGGACCCCTTTTATTTGGATTGTTTGTCTGATCACAAAATAACATCTGTTGTAAGAAGTTCAAATAATACAGGGTTTAGGAAGGGAGAGTTACTCCAGAGTCACTCCCTACCAGCCCCCACAAGCCTGCTCTGAGCTAACCTGAGACAACTTCTTGTATGTGCATCCAGATTTTTTTTTTTCTATTCAAATTCTAACTTACAGGCTGATTAATATTCATTGAAATGAAATATTATTATGCTTAGTGCTCTGCAATTTGTTCTTTTTGATCAACAATACTTTTCAGAAGTCTTTCCCATGTTAATACATGTAGATTATTCTTTTAAAAATTTTGTTTTATTGAGATGAAATTCACATCTTGTAAAATTAACCATTTTAAAGTGAATGATTCAGTAGCATCGAGTACATTCAGAATGTTGTGCAACCATCACCTTTATCTAGTTACTTCATTCCTTTGAATGGCTGCATGGGTGTACTATAATTTAGGTAGCCAGGCTTTTTAGTTTATTCCAATTTTATTCTATTCCAAGAAATGCTACAATATTTGTATGTACATTTTTGCGCATTTGTGCAAACGTTATTAAAGGACAACTTCCCAAAAGAGAAATGTCAGTCAAAGTTAATAGTTAAGCCAACTTCAAATTTTGATACATTTTGAAAAATTCCTTCCAAAATGACAACACTGATATCTATTTAGGAGCAGGTCCCTTAAAATGACAGTAGTGAATACCCCTAGGGATTTCTTTCTATTCCTTCTTCCCCTGTCTCTTATGTCTGGTCCAACTTGTGAGTCATGAACTTAGTTTTTCTGGCTTAGCATCTGCATTTAACGCCCTAGGGTGGCAGTGACAAAATACCTTAACCTGGGTAACTTCAAACAAAGGAAACATTCTCTCACAGTGCTGGAGGTTAAAAGTCGAAAATCAAGGTGTGGGAAGGGCCAGATTCCTTTTGAAGTATCTATGGAAAATCCTTCTTTGTCTTTTCATCCTTCTGGTCTAACTTACAGGCTGATTAATATTCTTTGTCTTTTCATCCATCTCCCTGCAATCCTCAACCTTCCTTGGCTTTTGGCAGCATCACTCCAATCTCCACTTCCAGCATCACATGGCCTTCTTCCCTACGTGTGTGTCTATCCTCTTCTTAAAAAGACCCTAATGATTGTATTTAAGGCTCATCCTAATCCAGTTTGATCTCATCTCAACTGATTATATCTGCAGAGACCCTGTTTTCAAACAAGATCACAGTTTGAAGGATGCTATTCAATCCATAGACAGGATAATTATGTAAATCTGAAATTTTAAGAACTTAGAGAACATGATTCCATTTAGATTAACAACAGGCGCCTAAAGAGTAGATGAAAATCATAGAAAATTCTATATTCTCTCCCAGGTTAATGCAGGTTAGTATCTTAAGTCAAATTTGATGTGTACTTAGGGCCTGTACAAAAATCAGTTGTACAAAAAATGAACAATAGTAGGCTTATGTATTAAATCCAAAAAACATAACAAGAAAAAAAGAGAGAAAGAAAAGAAGGGAGATTTAAATGAAATTTTCAATGATTTATTTCTAGTATTTTGTATATTTCTTATCTTTGTTCTTTGCTCTTTTCCAAGACAAATGAAAATAAATCAACCAGCTTAAATTCAGTAAATGTCTGATTGAAGCTAAAGATTTGCTACTTTTGATTCACTTATGATGTACATCTTTGTCTTAAATTCTTTGATTTTAGGACCATGCTTTTAAAACTACTTTCAGTACTTTCATTTTCTGTTTTCACTAACTTTTATGGAACTAAAGGATAAAAATGAAATTTTAAATTTAAAATATCCTCTATTGAGCACAGGCACTATCATGTGGAGAAAGGCAGTGATGGAACTATGAATTGTCTGCTGACAGATACTGCTGCAGGGGCATAGCCTGGAAGAGCAGTCTATCAGGAAGTTCATGAAAGTTCACATTTACTGCAGAAAGGAAGGATATAGTGTGGACACGTAATGTCACTTCATTTTGCAGTGAAAGTCTGTTTCCCTGACTATGATATATATGAAAAATTTTAAAGGCCAAGTCGCAGATCTCAAAGCACCAAACAAATAATAAGCAGTACCAGGCTCCTTTGATTCCATTAACTGTGTGCAATAGTCAGGATCAGTGACGTTATACTGAAGGAACAAACAGCCCTTAAAATCTTAATAGCATAACAATAAATATTCACTCACTCACACTATGTTGTCCATCAGGGATCACCATGGAGCTTTGTTCCAAGACTCATTGGTGGAGCAGCTGCCTTCTAGAACATTGTTCAGGCCCATGGCAAAGAGAAAGGGCATCTAGAGGCTCTCATACAACCAAACATGACAAATGTCATTTCTACTCACAACTCGCAGGCCAGACCTGTCAGTGGCCCTCCTAATCACAAGGGAGTCCAAAAGTCAGAAATATTTTGCAAATAAATAACAGGTGTGTGTGTGAGAGAGAGTGTGTGTGTCAGGGGCAGGGAAGTGTATTTGCATGCATTTATCCTTATAACCTATTAAGATATTCTCTGTTTCTTTTGCCAACAGACATATTGATCCTCTCCCAGAAATGACCACTCCTGAGAAATTTTACTCCAAGGTCATGCAGACGCTGCAGTATCTAGATTCCCACCTGCCAAACGGCAGTCACGTTATTTTAAATGGCTTACCAGATGGAAGATTTCTCTGGGATCATTTGCATGACAGATATCATCCTCTTGGTATCAGAGATTCTTTTACTCTTTAACAATGTCAGTGTATTCATAGTTCAAATATATGTAGCTCAACTATATAAGAATACACCTAAAATGTCACCAGAACCAATCAAGGAGAGAGCACCCAGGTACAGGATCTAAAGGTCAGTATCCAAAGGTGGCCAGAACCATATCAAAGTCAGACAGGGCAGACACCATTAGTAAAGATTTTGGGCAAATTGAAAGGTGCGAGTTTAAATAAGGACACTCCTTCACTGAAGGTGAGATACAGAACACAGAACAAGCCAACAAAGCCCAACAAGAGACAGAAAAGGGCACAAACAAGTCCGAGGGAAGGATTTCTCCAAACCTCAGTGGTGAGTGCCCCCTGGTGGCCAGAATTCTAATGGGTTCTGAGTACTATTGGCTAGAAAATCCCATGGATGGAGGAGCCTGGTAGGCTGCAGTCCGTGGGGTCGCTAAGGGTCGGACACGACTGAGCAACTTCACTTTCACTTTTCACTTTCACACATTGGAGAAGGAAATGGCAACCCACTCCAGTGTTCTTGCCTGGAGAATCCCAGGGACGGGGGAGCCTGGTGGGCTTCCGTCATGGGGTCACACAGAGTCGGACATGACTGAAGTGACTTAGCAGCAGCAGCAGCACCCTGAATCTTCCCTGGTAGTTCAGCTGACAAACAATCCACCTGAAATGCAGGAGACCCTGGTTCAATTCCTGGGTCAAGAAGATCTGCTGGAGAAAGGATAGGCTACCCATTCCAGTGTTCTTGGGATTCCCTAATGGTTCAACTGGTAAAGAATTTGCCTGCAATGTGGGAGACCTGGGTTCAGTCCCCAGGTTGGGAAGATCCCCTGGAGAAGGGAGAGGCTACGCATGCCAGTATTCTGGCCTGGAGAATTCCATGGACTGTGTAGTCCGTGGGGTTGCGAAGGGTCCAACACAAATGAGTGACTTTCACTTTCTGTGTACTCTAGTGACCAGTTGGGAGTTCTATAGAACACAGTCCTCCAGAAGCTTTGGTCCCTGCTTCTACATTCTTGGAGCTCTTGGCTCTGAAATGCTTTAAAATTCCAGGAAATTTCTAATAGCATGTGTAGCATTACAGATGCTTTACAAAGATTGTGAAAGTAGCAGTAATTCGCCTTGGGAAGAGCTGCCATTACTGATCCTTGAAACAATTCTGTAAATTAAATGTTTCTATTAATTCCACTTGATTGATGAAAAAAACTAAGGCTCAGAAAGGTTGCGTAGCTTGCCAAATGTTGCACAGCTTATTGTATATGTAACCTGGGTGTAGCAGGGTTCTTATTCTGTGTTTCAGAGAAGAATGTCCTTTCAAAAGATACTCATTGTATGCCATGTGCTGTTCAAGGCACTGTGTAACCATCAGTGAACATTCTCAGCCAGCATAGGCTTAGGTTACAGTGGGGAAAAGATTCCAAAAGTCAGAGGAGGCTGAGTGTTACTAGAGAAAATTAAACAAAGGGCAGATGGGAAGCGCTGGCCTCAGGCCTCTTAGAGAGGCATGTACAAGGAGAGGCCTGGGACCATCATCTCAGCCCCATATCGACAGCTCCTGTGCCAGTCTCTCATGGAAAGAGACTGTCCCTTCCCTGGTATTGCCAGGTCTGCCTCCTTAGACCAACCCTGGAGGTGCAAGCAGTTTCTTGTGAGTCAGATGAGCAATTCAGAGGGGGTGACCTGAAACTCCTTCCTTTGTGTCCTCCATAGTGAGTGGAGGAGAGAGCTTTCCCTTGCATCTGTAACATCCCTGTGTCTTTTCAGTCCTCTCGTGTCCTTTTCCTGTAGTTCCTGTTTAATCCAACCTCCCTGCCACCTCCCTCAGCAGGTTCCACCCCTCCCCACACAAGAAAAGAGCAGGGACCCTTTAACCAGCTATCAAAGTGCTCCGATCCCTTCACTGAGTTCCCCTTACTGGCAGACAACAGTAGATATCCACACACCACACTCCCTACCAATGAGACTAAAGTCATTTTCTTCTTCAGTTATGAAATGTACCGTGAATGTTATTATTATCTAAGAAAATACAGTTTAGCCTCTCATAAGGAAAGCATGTTCCACCTGCTGACATGGCTTCGACCACACCCTTAAGAAATGATTGTGTGATTACACAGTGAACTTTACTCCATTCTGGGCTGCCATTCTGGGCTGGACATGTGAAGGACAACCACTTGGGCTGAGAATATCTCTTTGAGCCATTAGGGATGAAAATTTCAGTTCCCCTAACAGATGTTTTCAGGTTCCCTGGTGGCACAGATGGTAAACAATTTGCCTGCAATGCAGGAGACCTGGGTTTGATCCCTGGGTTCGGAAGATCCCCTGGAGGAGGGCATGGCAACCCACTCCAGTAGTCTTACCTGGAGAATCCCCATGGATAGAGGAGCCTGGTGGGCTACAGTCCATTGTGTTGCAAAGAGTCGAACATGACTGAGCGACTAAGCGTGGCACAACATATGTTTTCAGATTCCTAGATTTCGCCCATGCTAAGAAATGCTTAGGGAAGGGAACTTGGAGGCAGGGGAAATGTGCTCCCAATTTACTCCATCACACCAGTAGGGACTTGACTTTGTGTTTTCTGACTTCAAATCCCATTCCCTTTCCATAAATTGCAGTTAGACTGCATCCATAAGTTTTTTCAGATATGCCATGCAATTCCCTTGACTCAACCATAGTATTTAAAAATGACTCCATGTAATTTGGAAGAGAGCAAGAAAAGGAAAACGGTGATTGATCAGGAACTCAGTCACTTGGTGGATTCTCTCAGCCAGTGGTTCTCATCCAGGGACTACCTACCCAACCCCACCCATTATCATATCACACCTGGAGATACAGGGTGCTACTGGCATCCAAGGGTTAGAATCCAAGGGTGTTCCTAAACATCCTACAGTGCACGGGACAGCCCCTCCACAACCAGGAATGTCAACAGTACCAAGGCTGAGAAACCCAGCTCTAGGCTTTGTCTTATCCTCAAACAGCCTCCCTCCAGCCACTGATCTAGACTAGCATTTCACAGCACAAAAGCAAAAGGTGAAACAAGTGTGTTCTATATGAACAACCCTAGTTTGGTGCATTGGGGTGGGAGAAGGGGATCCAATTAGAAAGAAAGTTGAAACCACCTGAAATTTCTAATGTTTTTCAGTTATTATTCATATGTTGAATTATCCCTGCTGTCTGGTTGCCATGGGAAGTAAGTTTTGAATTCCTCAAGAAGCATCAGGGTCCTTCCAGGCAGACTGGGGAAGTAGGTGGGATCTACCCAGCAACCTCATTCCTCCTCTGGCAGGCTCCTAACACATAAGATGAGACGGTTGAGTAGGGGGCTGCTGCCCTCGCATTGCCTCCATTCTCTTTCTGCTCCACCTCCAATCTTTGGATCTTCGTTCCCACAAGACAGGAACCAGCAGTGAAGCAGCTTCATGCTGGGTCAGTCTCAAGGCTTGGTTGCTCTGCCCAGGTTAGGGTGAGTCTCCTTTTAATCAATAGCCAAACACCTGAGTCTGGTTCCCGGGTCATAGTGCTCAGGGTCGTACAAGAAATTAAGAGGGGGTTTCCATTTATTTCTGCCTTTGAGCCAAGAAACATGATGATGATGATAATCCGTAGACTTGACTTTAGCCGCCCTTTAAGGATTAAGAAAGAGGCCAGGGAGCAAAAGGGGTTGGGGAAGAAGCCCTAGGTCAGTGATTACATTCTCTGCTGCCTCAATAGTACAAGTGGGAATTCAGCCCATCTATTCAGGAAAGAGGTTAAATGCCACAGCATCAGATCAGCAGGCAGTGGAGGCCCAGAACAAGAATGGGTGTCTAGCTAACTCCCACCAGGGAAGAAGGAGCTAGGATACCCTCCTTAGCATCATTCCTCTTAGCCTGTTTGTGAATCACCACCCAGTAACTGCCTGGCTGCCAAGGGCTGTGACAGCCCCACAATCTCTACTAGCAATTAGACTTCCTGGTGAGAATGTTCTGTCTTTTTGAGGAATTACCAGAAAGTAGGTCTCACACATTAGGATTATACTTGCATAGATCTTTTGAGAAAGTTTGTATTTGACCAGAAATGTGTCCTCTCAGGCACAGCCTATGAGGAAGGCAATCTTTCTGTTAATATGTCTGAGATACCAATTATCTACAGATGATACTAAGGTGAAGTCCTTGTCCTCTAAGGAGAGGGAAAAGACAACTACACTGGGAAAAAGATTATACAGATCCTGACAGTAAAATTACCCTGGGGCCAAGGACACTTGTACAAGCATTCTGGGAGCTATCCAAAGGGTTAGACTGTGGTAAAGAAATCTGGGAGTGCTGGCTACAAGTAAGTCTGCCATACGGCCTTCTTTGAAGGGCCTCTGCCACAAAACATCGGCAATAACTTCATTTTGCCTCAATTATTCTTAAACTGAAACCTAATGAATTTTAAAATGCCCCACGTTCCATTTTTGTACTAGCTTCATCTCTGTTTAAATTAATGTGGTTGTACCAAGGTTTAACACACTTAGATGGTACTTCATGAAGGTGTGGCTGATCTTTGTTGGTACGAGGCTTTTATTAGTACCAATTTTATTTTTATTTATTAGTACCAAGCTTTTATTAGTACCAAAACTTCAGTTGTGGTCCCAACATTAAATACACTCCAAAAACTGCCCTAAAGAACTTATACATGACTGAGACATGAGCTGCTACTATAGCAGCTGGGGTAGAAGTTACCCTTTGATCTTAAGAGGGACTATAGGGTATCCAATGGGCCAACCCGTGGGCTCCCAGCGCTTACACACACACACACACACACACACACACACACACAGATTGTTCCACTATTGTGGGACAGCCCTCTTGTCCCTGTCCTGGGCATTCATGACCACCTTTCTACATCAGATTTACTTTCTACAAGGAGTTGTAGACACCACCTCTTTGCATATAGGTACGACATTTAGGTAGAATCAGTCTTTATACCAGGGCTCCTCGATCTGGAAAAATACCATTAAAGTAACAGGGATAAAAAGCAATACATAAAAAGAAAGAGCGAATAACAAACCGACAGTTTCAATCAGTGGAAAAAAAGCATAAGAACCATTTTCCTTCTTCCCCATCTTTCAACCACAAGCCCATCACAAGCACTCTCAGTCAGCCTTTCACATGACCAGACCCAGACACCCTAACCTTTAATAGGCAGAAATACCAGAGAGAAGGGAAACCAACCCATTACATCTCTCCCATTTATCTTCTAACTACAGTTCAGTTCAGTTCAGTTCAGTCGCTCAGTCGTGTCTGACTCTCTGCGACCCCATGAATCACAGCACGCCAGACCTCCCTGTCTATCACCAATTCCCGGAGTTCACTCAAACTCATGTCCACAGAGTCGGTGATGCCATCCAGACATCTCATTCTCTGTCGTCCCCTTCTCCTACCGCCCCCAACCTTTCCCAGCATCAGAGTCTTTTCCAGTGAGTCAACTTGTCGCATGAGGTGGCCAAAGTATTGCAGTTTCAGCTTCAGCATCAGTCCTTCCAATGAACACCCAGGATTGATGTGCCCTTATTCTGTCCACAGACCTACCTACTCACCTAAGAACTTCCTCTCCATCAACCTGATCCGATTAGAGACAGAACCAGAATAGCCAGGAGATAGAGGGGAAGGAACAGGGACTGGGAGATGATTCAGAAGGAGGATATGCCTTGTGGTCTCATCCTCACATGTGCTGGGACCTCAGCAGTAGCACAGTAGGAAGAGGGGAGTAAGCGGGGATGCAGCAAGGCTATGGACCAGCTTAGCCCCGCAGGGGAGACAGCAGATGACTTCCCCAGCATCCAGGAGCAGGATAAACTCCAGTCCCTGTGGATATCAGTGAAGTCCAGTCTTTCAGATGAGGAAGAAGAGGGTGTAGAAATGTTTCTTATGGTCAGGCATGAGATGCCACTTCCTGCAGGTTGAAGAGACTTCAGCCACTGGGCAGGGGAAAGAGAGAGAGAGGCCACCATGTGAGAGTCAGGGCCAAGCAGGTTGTCAGGGTCCCAGCCAAGCTCTCTAAGGTTTATTACATGGCCCCAGTACCAACAAAGAAACAAGATGGCAGAAGGAAGGCTGGCACTCAGGGGTTGGGTCAGCAAGAGCCAAGGCCTCCCGGCAGTGGAGAGTTAAGGGTGACATGCAGGTTGGAGGTGTCAGTCATTGCAGCTGGGCTAGGCTGAGACAGGCAGGGACGCACACAGAAAACAGGCAAATTGCAAAAGTACATGCACACACACACACACAAAGAGGGAAAGCAGACTCAGTGATGGAGAGCAGGATCTTGGAGAAAGATGAGAGCTGAGAGCTCCATGTAGAGTCCATAAAATGAAAGTGAAGACAAGAGCCAGTGCCTTGGGATGCATCTAAAATGTGAAAACGCAGACACCTTTGGAGCACAGAGAAGGCCCCACGTGTCACTGTGACTTTAATGGCGATAATCAGCCTGCGGTTTTCCAGTCCTGGGATTCACTCACCCACACAGAGACATAATATATTTTTCCTCTACGACAAGAAAATTGAATCTATCTTTCAGTCTAACTGATCTGAGCTATAAGTGAAAAATAAGACTGTGTTTTATCACCTTCAATCTTTCTCTTCGCTCCGAGATAGGCCCTATTATTTTCCTTTATTTTCTTGGGCGTGAGAGAAGTGTTAATGGATAAGACATCAGTCATTCACCCCTGAAATGTGGGAGAGCCTGGATTTTTTGTCCCAGTTGCAGCATGAAAGTTGAATTGTCTCTGGAGTGAAGTAGCGGGGGAGCGGGTGGGGAGCGGAGGATATGGCGGAAGAGCCAAGGGTGGGAGGTGTGAAGAGAAAATAAATTATGGCCCCAGATTCTGAGTCTAGAGTTGATATTTGGAAAGACTCTGCATGAACTTGCATTTGGTGCTTATCACTTTATTCTTATGTACTTCTTTAACTTGCACCAAAAGCACCAAAAATAAAGCCTATCTGTCAATGAGGGCTCAAGAGAACTGGTGGGCCATGAAGGGGTATAACATATTAGCTGCTCCCATTTGATGGCTGCCCAAGCACTTGTGGAAACCTTCAGTTCACCAAACTATAAAACAGAGCATGATGATCAGACCTTCAGACACTCGATTGTCCTGTCATAATTGGAATATTTATTTAATTGGGTCAGACTTCAGTGTTTCATAAACACAAAAGGAGGATTTGGTCAACTACACCTTACATGCTCCCTGAGCCCCACGTTTGATACCATTGCCAGGAGAAAGCCACTGCTCTGCCAAGTCCTTCGTTAGTGGTGTTCTGGTCCATATGGTTCCCTGTATCTCTCTCCCTGGAGTCCTGCCCTAGCTCATGACAAGAGCTCAAGATGGGAGTGAACTCCTTAAGGCTTCTCCCCAACTCTGGGTATTAATGGAGCTCAGAAAGAAGGAAAGCCTAGGCTTCCTCAAGAGCAATGCCAAGTGCAAAACCCAGGAAGATCCCTGGGGACACCAGCCTTCTGCAAGGGAGGCAGGATCAACCATCACGGTCCCTAGTTGGCTGCTGTATCTCTGAGTGCATGCCACAGGCCAGATCCCTCTGTTTTCCAGGCCAGCTCAACAAGGATGTGACCTACGCGCATTTCTACTCCTTCCTGAACTGTCTCCAGGTGAGTTCACGCTGACTTCTTCCAGGGCCACGTTCTCATGACCTGCACCATTCTTCTGCATTCAAAGTGTTTTCCTGCTTTCAGGTCAGCCCCTGCCACGGCTGGATGTCTTCCAACAAGACGCTGCGGACTCTCACTTCAGAGGTAGGGCTGTCATGTGTCCTTTGATCCCATCTTTGAGCATTCTCTCCCTGTGTTTGCTGCAGGACTTTCATTGGGGTTGGAGTTTTGGCAGGGCAATGGCCTCCAAGCTGGTGAATTAAAAAAAAAAAAAAAAGCAAACTCTTGGATGCTTGAGGAGCCAAGAGAACGTGGAGTGCCCGTCTGCCCACTCTGCCCGCTGAGCCTGCCTCCTTGCCTTGCTTCTCAGTCACTGTCTCTCTGGGTGCCTCTCTCTCGTACGCACATTATGCATGATACACACACAGAGATGTCTGTGAAAGCTTGTCCTAGACATTCTTGTAGAGTCAGAGAAGTGAGCAAGGTTATGTGTACACAGAGCTGGAAGTCTCCCAAGGCAAGGGAGGACCAGATGCCCCAAGCCTTCCTTTCTTCTCTGAAAAACGTTCCCACATTTCTTTCACAGATGGTAAATAATCTTTGTAAGGAATTTATTTAAAAGTTTTTACAAGGGAAATATGTTTCAATTTTTTAAAACTTTGGAATGTAAAACAATACAAAAAACATTAACAAAAATCACTCAAAATCTCACCACCCAAAATTAATATGTATGTCTTTCCAGTATTATTTTCATAGCTAGTTATTTTGGGGACTTTGCCTGAATAGTATCAGAACACATGTATTGTTTTATACCTTCTAATGTTCATAATTATTCCTCCACATCATAATTTTGTAATCATTTTAGAATACAGAGTACATGAATATACCATGGTTTATTTCATCCCTTGGTATTGGACGTATGAGTTGTTTCTAATTTTCCACTATGATATATAGCATTGTGATGAACCTTTTATATATAAAAATGTATGTCTTTGTGTGGCATGTCTATTTTCCTAAGACAAATTCCTAGAAAATTATTGGGTCAAAGAGTACACCAGATCTGATCCGTATCACCAAATTGTTCTCTAGAAAGGTTAAACAAATTGACATTCTCAATCACATATCCCATGGCAATACTCTTTATTGTCACGATTGTTCATCTTTTCCTTGACAATACCATGGGGAGAAAATGGTATCTTATTACTTTAATTTGCACTGATTTGGTTCCTAATGAATTTTAACAGTTTTGTACATCCGTTGTCCGTTTATGCATGAACAGAATTTAATATGCAGAGCTGCTCTCTGCTGATGACTTGCAGTGGGGGTGGGAGTGGGAACTATTGATTTCTTTGTTCTGCCTGAATTATCTCCCTAAAACCCAAGTCTAGGTTTCATGAATTCTCCGTTTCCTTTGTATTCAGAGAGCAGAACAACTCTCCAAAATGCTGGAAAAAATTGCAACCAGCCAGAAATTTACGAACTTCGACCTTTTCTACTTAGATTTCGACTTCCAAGAAAGTAAGTTTTGCTTGGTTTAGGTATTGACACAAGACAAAAGCAGCAGCCGCCATTTAGAGCCTGCCTGGGCAAGGTGTTTGTTTACAAGCGAACAGGCAGTAGCGTGGACAGGGTCACCGTTGCCCATCCTGACACATTAATAGCTCTGAGTATTGGAAGAAATAAAGTATGAGGCTCTTTCTGGAAAGGTGGAAGCTTAGCATCACCTCCTTATTTCACCATTATTTTAGAATCCCTGCAGCAATAGAGCCAGTGACCAGTCAGAAAGAACTCTGGGCTGGGAGCCAACAGGTCAGTGAAATCATCTTACTTATTCTTGACAGTTTAGTAATGCCCTGCTTATGAATGGGCTAAGGAGGAGTGTGACAGGCCTGAGGGATAAGCCCACGTCTCTTCTCATGGGCACTGGATTCCCTAAGGACTCAAAGCACGGCAGATTCCCAGCCCCCTCACATAATGAAAGAAATCGGAGTCTCAAAGGGAGGGACTTCAGATGCCTATGGCAAAATGGACAAATCATATCCCAGCTTTCTGGAAAGAACATAGCTGCTGCTTTTCTAGCACTCTCTCCAAACACTGGGGTCACAAGAAAGCAAGCATGATTACTGGATTTATCCTTTACATCTTGACTCTGAAAAATTATTATCTATTGACTTTAATCCTTCCAGTCCCATTTTCATTTCTAAGTAATTGTTATACAAGACAAAAGCCTCTGTTGTTTGACTGCCAGCTGAGATGATGCTAATGAAAAGCTTTGCAGTATGTGCAAAGGATGGACGATTTCTCACAAGGAGTTTATCATCTCTGTCTCCCCACCCCCAGCTCCCCCAGCCCAAGCATCTGGGATGAAGCAGATGGCCATCATGAATTATCAAATATTGCATTAGCTGACACTTTTTGCATTGTAGACTCTAGTACTTCAATTCTGAACATCTTTTCAACAAGACTGATCTCTCTTAACTAGATTTCCTGCCTAGGTGATACATATTTCCCTCATGGGGAGAGACATTTTGATAAATAACCTCTCATTAAAATGCAGAGTTAAAGCCTCATTAATGAATTCCTGGTGAAAACAAATGTACCACTAAGTAATCTTTGATCATCACCAACCCTGAATGTAGATAAAGTTTTTAAAAATATAATAATGCCTAGCTTTCACTAGAGACTTTCTCATTTCCACAGTAATCTCTAGCTCTGTCATTTGTTATCTTCGGGACTGTTGGAAATTCCCTGAACATTTTCAAACTCTCCTTTCCAGACCTGGAAACAGAGACATTGTATCTACATAACAAGTCTTTGTGATGATTGTGTGAAATAATGTATAATCCTCCTAAATGTCATGCCCGGAACATAACCAGCACCCAGGAAAGATCACCATTCTCTCATACCCTGGCCACTTAATACACAGTTCAGAATGAACAGGATCCATATACCAAGGTGTCTGGTTATAAATGCAGAGCCCCAGGCCCCACTCCTAATTAGGACCTGCCTAATCAGAGTCTGTCTGCATCTGGACATAATCCATAGATGATTCATACACATATTAAAACTTAATCAGTGGGGCTCCGATAATGCTCCAAGATTAAGAACTTAGTCACTTAATCATCATATTTTTGCTAAGCCCTTCTATGTGCTGTACAGGTGCTGGGAATATAGTTAACTAAACAGAACAGTCCTTCTCATCATGAAAGATATAGAGAAAAGAGCTTCCTCCAAGACCCCATCCTTACCAGCATTCCAAATGCTTGGAAGCAGAGGTTCCTCAGCACATTCTTATCCTCAGAGCAGCAGTAAATGCAATTTAAAAGTTTCAGTTAAACTGAACATGCTACATCAACATGGTGATTGATCACCTTACTGAGAAACCTCCTAGGTATCTCTCCTTGTTTGTCAACTCTCATCAATAGTTCAAGGAATTTCCTAAAATTTTTTAATTTCCTGATGAAGGTCCAGTTTTGGTACAGGGATTTCTTTCCCTTCTCCATATGAGGTTAGTCTCCTCTAAAGAAGACCCAGTGGGAGGGAGAAGGGAGACAGAGGAAATGGTACCCTGGGATCTGCCTCTAGAAGCATCCAATACAGCATCCCACAGCTACGTGCCACCATATGCACTTCTGAAAGAGCTGGAATCTCTATCTAGTTTTCAGGACGTCTATGGTGACGTCTTCACCTACGCCCAGTGTTAGACTACTCCAAAAAGAATGCCTCCCTTGAGACTTTAGCATTTTTCCAGGGGAGGCAGAGGGTGCATCCACTCCTAGATCCATCTCCATGGATAGCCTCCAACACATACACTTAGTCATGGCCAACTGTTTGTGACCCCTTGGATTGTGGCCCACCAGGTTCCTCTGTCCATGAAGTTTTCCAGGCAAGCATACTGGAATGGGTTGCCATACCCTCCTCCAGGGGAATCTTCCCAATCAAGGGATCAAACTCATATCTCTTGGGTCTCCTGCCTTGGCAGGTAGTTTCCCTCCTGGGAAACTCTATAGAGTCATTTATTAAATTTGCAGTCTCAGTAGTCACATGAAAATCTCTGCTCTCATTTCTATACTACATTTGAGCATCACAAATATTACTTTCATATGTAATTCACAATTTTACACCCTGAGACAGAGCAAATGACTGTTGAGGGTCCCTGTCCCTCGAGGGTAGACATGAGACCTGTCTGTTCTCCACTGTGACAGACTCAGTCCAGCTCCAAAAGATGATTGCTCACCTCAGAGACTTTTTCTGTCTCTCGCTGACTCATCCTCCGACTGGTTATGAGCTGAACAGAGGCAGTAATTTTTTCTCCCTCGGGAAATGCCAGCTTGAGCAGGTGATGTCCTTTTTCTTCATCTCTACCACACCTCCCAAACGGGGGAAGGAAAATGCCACTTGACTGACAAGGCCATTTTTTCACTGACACTTTAAATATTCCACCAGCTGCCCTCAGCTTCTAAGACAACTCAATTAGAATAAACCTGGTTCCCCCATGTGTTTGTAAAATGACCAATAACCATGAAATCTGACCAGAATTCAGATTTCTCTTTAAGTATCTGCTAATATTGCTGTTCACCAAGGAGCTAGCAAATGTTCTATGAGTCTTCTCCTGTGATTTCTATTGCATCTCTGAAAAACTGGTCATTAGCAAAATTTTGACTTTACCAATAAAAAAAATACAGTACGTACCATATCCCAAGAGATCATTCATGCTGATTCAAGAGCTTTAAACCAGCTGTTCCAAAGAACAAATTGGATTTGTATACCTATTTTTAATTATGGTCCCAGGCAGGAAGCAAACTGACCAATTTACCATAATACCCTGCTTGGACATCCCATGCCAAAATCAGTCAGGAAGAAATAGAGACCACTGTCTACAATTGTATTTATTCTAAAGAGCAAAATTTCACCCTGAGATAAACAAACTAGAAAGGGTCATTCTATCTAACTCTGTCTGGTCATAACACAGGTGAAACCTTAAACTCTTGCCTGTCAGTTACTGACTCTTCCTGTAAGTGTTGTAATTCTGATGTCTGCAGATATTTAGTGACTGGTGCGACTTAGCAGCAGCAGCGGCAACTCTCAAAGACAGAATCATCATGTGAGAAAATGATCCTACATTATGAGATCAAGCCTCCAAGGGAGTAGAAGGAATGAGCATTCCTTTTCACTTTAAAAACAGTCATTAATTCTGATGACTGAATTTGTTTTGTGAAGTATAATATCCATCTCCACCTCTCCCTTCCTCTAAGGGAAATAGTTTTTCAAATAGTAGTTAGTAATGCACATAAAATTCAAATCAAAATGGAAGCAGCCTAGACTAACTTTAAGCCTGGGTAAGACTAACATTTAATCACACTAGAGAAACCTGGGTATAAGAAGTCTGGTATTTATAATATGGGGCTCTCAGGAAACATTTCTCTCCAGGAACACCATCTTGGCTTAAACTTACAGGCTCAAATTTGTTTCACTTATGGGTTCAAATTTGCTTTCCACTGTGGATTTTCCAGCTTTCTAGATTACTTTAATTCCTTTCCAAATGTTCTCTTAGCCAGTAAAGGCACAAGTTTAGACTGAATTTGTTGATTAAACTTCTCTGCAAACAAGGAGAGCCAGAAAATACTGTAAGGAACTTCCTGCCCCTGCTGGATCAGAGGATGTGTGGGTGGTCCATGTCAGACCCATGCCTTGCTGTCCATCTTGTTAATACAATCCTCATGTCTTATTCATCCAACTCTATAGCTTCTCAGCAGGCTTTCTGAGGTCTTCACTGGGCTTGATTCCCATTGTATAACATGGACTGGGAATTACTTAACACTGGACAAAGATTCTTTCTCTCTTTCTTTTCTTTTTCACACTTGTTCAGCATAAGGGAAACCAAACTGAAAATAAAGGGAGAAGCAAGAGAAAGGATGGAAAAGTTCATTGAGAACTTGGGTGAGGTGAAAGAGTACAAGTAGCATAGAAGCGCGGTCACCGCTCATGTGACAGATAACCTGGGAGGCTGATGTCTTAACCTGGGCTGGACCTTTCTGCATTATTATTGATTTTTGTTTTAGAAACTCTTGGGACTACAAGACAGGGATAAGGCTGATCATACAGAAGAGCAAAAAGTATGGAGGGGGCTCAGTAATGGATGACACTGACTTTGAAGAAACCCTTCCAAATGCCTGGTTTTCCATTCAGGGTAATTGGTTGGATGTTCAGTTTGGCAGTGACTCAGAGAATCAGCATAAAATTCTAAAGTATAAAAGCAGGACCCCCCCCCCCCCACAAAGAAATGAGTAGGAAAGTGGCCCATTGTCTCCTGGTCAATCAAAGGGGAGAAGGAACAGCCTGAACCAAACACTGGGAACTCGCAGCAGGTAAGCCAGATGAGCAGAGCTGGGCTAGAGCAGCATTATGCACCCAGGAGGCCAGCACATTCCCATAGGTGCTTCAGTTTCAGGTCCAGAGGTTAAGTTGCAGCAGCCAGAATTGAACCCGAAGCAGAAAATCTGATTCCAAGGTCATGCCTGAAAAGCAGAACAGCCAGGCAGACTGAAGCTGGAGCCAAGCAAGCTTGCCCAAGGCTCTGTCTTTCACAGGGTACCTGTGGCCAACTGCAAGAAACTGTTGAGGTCTGCAAGCTGGTTCAGCAGAATAAGCCTTCATAACGGTTAGTGTAGTTTCAGCATCATTTCACCTCTAAGTTTCCTATCAGAAGATCAGATATATACTATTCCTTCAGAGAGATACATGATTTACCATCATTAAGCAGTCTCTCCCTTGGGACCACCTGTGGAGAATACCGTGGACAATGTCCTTGATTTGAGTTTCACAACAAATGCAAAGGCCATTTTCCAATAGCTGTTTCTTCTAGAACCCTCCAATAAAACCCAGTAAAACACAAAGTATAAGAGAGTGGCTCAGTGGTGCGCATTCAGGCAGGGAAAAAGCCAACAGGAACTGGTAATCCAGGGTAAGACTCCAAACCACCAGCAGGGATTGTCTCCTGTGCTCTGAGAAGGGCAGCAGTATTTGCAGCCCCTCTGGGGACAGGGATTGGACTGCAAGTATAGATGGCCTGGAGTAATATTAGAACTAATTTCAAAAGCAGCATAGTATTGATTCAGCTCCAGGGAAGTCCAGCCTGTCTTGTCCAGTCAGAGCTCCTAATAGAATTTTCATTCTTCCCTTGGGGCAAAGGGAGATAAAAAGTGGGGGGTGGGGCAATAGGGCACAGATCCCTGCCCTTGAGTTTTTGCAGAGTGAGGAGGAAAGATGGAGTAGGAAATGACAACCCACTCCAGTATTCTTGCCTGGACAATCCCCATGGACAGAGGAGCCTGATGGGCTACAGTCCACGGGGTTGCAAGGCGTCAGACATAACCAGGTAACTGAACACATACGCATGAGGAGGGAAGAACTGGGGGAATCACAGCTGTGCCCACTCCCTTCTCAGGGCACCAGGGAAGTGAGGACTTGGTGGGCTACTCTAGTGACAGTAGGTCTCACAGTTTTCTCTCTGGAGGTTTTCTGGGGGTTTGAAATTTCCTTGAGAAATCCTTATTGACAATATGATATTACAATGTAGAGTTCCTTGTGCTGTTGCCTTGGGGCAGCTGACATTCCTGGGTTTCACCCCTGTTGAAGAACAGTTTTATTGCTGCTCATCATTTTAAGGCTCATAGCGTTTTCTCTGTAGCTATCCTCACTCTACATGTGATGCTGAGATCATTTTATGTAATTATATTTCTGAGAACTATGTGAGTTTTAATGATGATGACTTGATATATGCAGGCAGTGTCTGGAAATGGCAACCCATGAAAGGAAAGGTTAGTTTAATAGCTTCCTCTTGTTTCTGAAATCCTGTTCTGGTCACTGAGAAATGAGATGGACTTATATCAATGTTGAATATTTTACAGCTCACCCTTCCCTCCCACCCCGCTTACTCTACAAACCACATTCATCCAACATTATCGCACGTTTTCCTTCTTGAGTTAAAGCGGGAAAATGATACAATGGAAAGATCACTTCTGTTTAGGAAACCGCCATCCTGAAACAATGACTCAGAGGCAGGTGTGGCTGGGTAAACATCAGCCCAGGAGGAGCATCCTTCACAGCCCTTGTTCTGGGTGTTGACCGCTGCTCAGAAAAGCATGTCTCTAATTCTGTGTGTGTCTGCCCTGCAGTCACAGAGGAGTGGAAAAAGAAAGGTGGGCAGCCCTGGCAGCTCATCGAACCCGTGGATGGATTTCACCCTAATGAGGTAAGAGCAGTCACGTGATGGCTGCTGGAAGCTGTTATGTTTTCATCATAATTAATGCATCCATATGTTCATTTTTATCCTGTTTTATTCCAGAAAGAGTTTGAAGTGATGTACATACATGTGTAAGATAGAAGATAAACATAAATCAAATTAATATTCATTTTAAAAAATAAAGTAAAAATCAGAGTAAAAGGAAAATAAGATAGCAATGATACCTGGATTCCTGACTTAATGTTTACAATTCATGATTTGTCCCAGAAATTCCCAAGGTACTCCCTGCATGGACCCACAAAATCATCTCCAGGCTTTCCAAGGGGCTGATGCAAAGAGAGGCATAAGCCATGGCCTTCAAAAGATAAAAAAAAAATAAATTAAGTACTCAGAAAAAAACATCAGAAGGATTCCTGGAAATGAGTCCTATGAGAAGTTTCTTCTACAGATCATTCTAGAAAATGAGAATTATATGAGAGGAGAACAATGTCCTTGGCAATATCCTGCAGTAAAAGCTGTTTCCCATCTAGGATTCCAAGAGACAATTCTGGAAAGTAGTTCTGCTCTGGTCTCTTCACAGAGCAAGGGGAGCTGGAAGGTGGGATGCTGTCCCCCGCTCCTGTCCTCATTCTATCCATTATCCTGGCTGTAGCCAGGGAAGTTCCTCTTTACTCTGTTCTATATACTGGACTTCCTCATATTATCCCTTTATATAAAAAATAAGTAAAGAAGCAGGGGGGTAACTCTGCCACTTGTTACATTTTGGTCAGTCAGGCCACAGGGAGGCCTGATCATCGCCTCAGAAGCTTGAAGAGAACCACGTTCTCCTTCTCTCAAGTTCTAGGTCCCATGGGTACCCATGGGCAGGGCTAAGAGTTGTCTCAAAAGAAAAGGAAGACTGCCACTCCATCATCAGATAGATGGACAGTGAAGTCCCATAGATACTGGGTAAATTTTTAAGTGAATATTAAATGCCCATGTGTTAAATAGCAACAACCCCAAAAATCTAAGTAATGCACTTCAGAATATCTAAGTTTCCTGTGTATCACTTGGATATGTTGATCCAAGAGAATTATTGGCTAGAAGCTGCTTAAATATTAGAGTTTGCCCGCTCCCCTCAATGATGTCTTTGGTTTTAGAAGAGTTCATGTGGAGACCTGCTTTCTGGCAGTAATGAGGTGGTAGTTCTTATCGTTCTTTGTACATCACAGAATTTAACCCTCTGATTCTACAGAGAACAGGGACGAGAGGAGATGGTCAGATAGGCAGTAATGAGTAACAAACTAAAAAGAAGAGGGTCAAAGACAGCTTTGTCGTATCCCTCGGAACATATCTGTCTGATCTTCAAAAGAGTATTGTGTCCCTGACTCTTAAAATAGCATTAGGGTTCAAGTTCTGTCAAACTGGGGCTCTCTCTTGCACTCAAATGACTTCGCCAATAACTGTTGTGAACAAAGTCAAAAGCTGAAACTCAGTGTGTGCTATAATCTTAAGTCATTCCTGAGAAATTCGTTCACATGCTGGGAGTGGGTGATAGAGTGGGCCCCAGTGGGCGGAGCTGTGACTAAAGTGGATGACAGTGGAGAGATATGCCTAAAGCCTGCCTAGTTATCCTGTATGTTGAGCTGAACAGTCTAGATGGCAAGTTGCCATCCAAGAATGTTTACTGAGTGCCTATCCGGTATCAGATACAGTGAGAAGTCAAGGATGAACAAGAAACTACCCCTGCCGGTTAAGGAGATTATAGGATAGAGTGGGAGAATGAGAAGTAAACAGCTAATTAAACGTGAAGTAGTCAGTGCCTCTAATTTGCAAGCACAGATGCTAAGGGAGCACTGTGGGAGATGGGATGGAGCAAAGGGGTATGAGAAAAAACTTTTGGAGGAGGGAACTCAGAATTAAGACCATGAACTTGTCAAGTGACAGGAAGAGGGAAGGGGATGCAGAAAGTGTTTTGAGCCAAAGAAAGTGAAAAGGCAAGGACCTGAATACAAAAGAAAGCACAGCACGTTGGAGGAAATAAAAGTGCTTCACTGTGGCTGAGACACAGAGTTGGGCAGAGAGGGATCAAGAGAGAGATTTAGGGACAGATCACACAGGGTCTGTATGGGATCTGACCTTTCAGCTACGGAGAATGGGGAGCCATTGAAGGTTTTTTCAGCAAGAAGGAAAAATACCCAGACTTAGTGCTTCCCTCGTGGCTCAAATGGTAAAGAATCCGCCTGCAATGTGGAAGACCTGGGTTCGGTCGCTGGGTTGGGAAGATCCCCTGGAGAGGGGCATGACAGTCTGCTCCAGTATTCTTGCCTGGAGAATCCCATGGACAGAAGAGCCTGGTGAGCTACTGTCCATGGGGTCGTGCAACGTGTCGGACACGACTAAGTGACTAACACTTTCACTTCTTTCACTTTGTGCTCTAAAAAGATACCTGAGGTGGCGGCATGGAGAATGGTTTGGTCCAGAGGGAGGGAGACCTGTTTGGAGGACACTTTTGTGTGGGAGAATGTGGTGGCCTGAACAGCGGTAGTGAGAGAGGGAGGGAGAAAGCCTCTGTTGGAGTGATTCAGATAGTTAAATCAATAGAACATGGTTGTTTATTGGATGTGAAGGTGAAAGAGAAAGAGGTGCTAAGCATGACACTTCTTTTGTGAACTGGGAAATTGGATAGATGATTCCATTGCCTGCTGAGACAAGAACACCTTTAGGGGGATGGGGTGGTTTGAGGAGGCGTTAGTAAAAGTTGCATTTAAAGATCCTATAGGATGTCTCTGCAGCAGGCTCAGGAAGGCATCTGAGCTGCAGATACAGATGTGAGCAGCATCAGGACAGGGTTGTGACTTGAAGCCTTCAAGGGAGCCTCCGAATGTCCCTATATACTCTCCTCCCAATGGCATGCCCTATAGCAGAAGCCATGTTAATGGATTCTTCTAGACCATGGGGAAGCTATAGGAGTTTACCCCTTTTCCATCTTGAAAGAGCTAGTTGGCCAAGGTTGAGTCACAGGACCTCATGTTTATGGCACAGACATAATACCAACCAAAAGAATAGACTCAAACCTTCATCAAGTGCCGCCTCATCAGTTTCTGTACATCTGAGTGAAAGAGTTGATACTGGCCCCTTACCACCAAGAGGGGAGCAGGCTTTATTTTATTGGCCTACTTCTTTCTAAAACCTTGCTGGAGAAGCAGAGGGGGACAGTGTATAATCACTATTGATTCAACTGTTACAATTTTCTGAGAGAGACAAGTGTAATTAAGTATAAACATGGATTTTGTTGAAAAGCTCAAATTTATGATAGATATTAATTTTTGAGCCAGATTGTATTCATCATCTAAGTGAAAGTAATCAAGTATAAAAAATCCTGGTATACTAACAATCACTTATTTTTTATCTCATTCCCAAAATATAGAACAGAATTTTAAGAAATACCTTCTTCATTTTAAGGGGGTAATGGGACTAGAAGATATAATGCCAGACCTGCTGATTGAATGGATTTGGTGGGTAGGAAGGAGATGACTCACAGAATTGGACACCTGGATGAAGAGAGGTGAAAATATCAAGTCAAGGAACTCAGAAAAAGGAGAAGATTCAATGCAGTTCAGTTCAGTTTAGTCGCTCAGTCATGTCCAACTCTTTGTGATCACATGGACCGCAGCAGCCAGGCCTCCCTGTTTATCACCAACTCCCACAGTTGACCCAAACTCATGTACATCAAGTAGGTGATGCCATCCAACCATCTCATCCTTTGTGGTCCCCTTCTCCTCCTGCCCTCAATCTTTCCCAGCATCAGAGTCTTTTCAAAAGAGTCTGCTCTTCACATGAGGTGGCCAAAGTTTTGGAGTTTCAGCTTCAGCCTCAGTCCTTCCAATGATCACCCAGGACTGATCTCCTTTATAATGGACTGGTTGGATCTCCTTGCAGTCCAAGGGACTTTCAAGAGTCTTCTCCAAAACCATGGTTCAAAAGCATCAATTCTTTGGTGCTCAGCTTTCTTTATAGTCCAACTCTCACATCCATACATGACCACGGGAAAAACCATAGCCTTGACTAGATGGACCTTTGTTGGCAAAGTAATGTCTCTGTTTTTTAATATGCTGTCTAGTTTGGTCCTAATTTTCCTTCCAAGGAGTAAGCGTCTTTTAATTTAATGGCTGCATTCACCATCTGCAGTGATTTTGGAGACCCAAAAAATAAAGTCAGCCACTGTTTCCACTGTTTCCCCATCTATTTGCCATGAAGTGATGGGACCGGATGCCATGATCTTAGTTTTCTGAATGTTGATCTTTAAGCCAACTTTTTCACTCTCCTTTCACTTTCATCAAGAAGCTCTTTAGTTCTTGTTCACTTTCTGCCATACAGGTGGTGTCATCTGCATATCTGAGGTTATTGATATTTCTCCCGGCAATCTTGATTCCAGCTTTTGCTTCATCCAGCCCAGTGTTTCTCATGATGTACTCTGCATAGAGGTTAAATAAGCAGGGTGACAATATACAGCCTTGATGTACTCCTTTTCCTCTTTGGAACCAGTCTGTTGTTCCATGTCCAGTTCTGACTGTTGCTTCCTGACCTGCATACAGGTTTCTCAAGAGGCAGGTCAGGTGGTCTGGTATTCCCATCTTTTTCAGAATTTTCCACAGTTTATTGTGATCCACACAGTCAAAGGCTTTGGCATAGTCAATGAAGCAGAAATAAATGGTTTTCTGGAACTCTCTTGCTTTCTCCATGATCCAGCGGATGTTGGCAATTTGATCTCTGGTGCCTCTGCCTTTTCTAAAACCAGCTTGAACATCTGGAAGTTCACAGTTCACATATTGCTGAAGCCTCGCTTGGAGAATTTTGAGCACTATTTTACTAGCGTGTGAGATGAGTGCAATTGTGTGGTAGTTTTAGCATTCTTTGGAATTGCCTTTCTTTGGGATTGGAATGAAAACTGACCTTTTCCAGTCTTGTGACCACTGCTGAGTTTTCCAAATTTGCTGGCATATTGTGTGCAGCATTTCCACAGCCTTACCTTTCAGGATTTGAAATAGCTCAACCGGAATTCCATCACCTCCACTAGCTTTGTTCATAGTGATGCTTCCTAAGGCCCACTTGACTTCACATTCTAGGATGTCTGGCTCTAGGTGAGTGTGAGTGATCATACCATGGTGATTATCTGTGTCGTGAAGGTCTTTTATGTACAGTTCTGTGTATTCTTGCCACCTCTTCTTAATATCTTCTGCTTCTCTTAGGTCCATACCATTTCTTTCCTTTATTGAGCCCATCTTTGCATGAAATGTTCCCTTGGTATCTCTAATTTTCTTGAAGAGATCTCTAGTCTTTCCCATTCTATTGTTTTCCTCTAGTTCTTTGCATTGATCACTGAGGGAGACTTTTTACCTCTCCTTGCTATTCTTTGCAACTCTGCATTCAAATGAGTATATCTTTCCTTTTCTCCTTTGCTTTTCGCTTCTCTTCTTTTCACAGCTATTTGTAAGGCCTCCTCAGACAACCATTTTGCTTTTTTGCATTTCTTTTTCTTGGGGATGGTCTTGGTCCCTGTCTCCTGTACAGTGTCACAAACCTCCATCCATAGTTCATCAGGCACTCTGTCTATCAGATCTAGTCCCTTAAATCTATTTCTCACTTCCACTGTATAATCATAAGGGATTTGATTTATGTCATACCTGAATGGTCTAGTGGTTTCCCCCACTTTCTTCAATTCAAGTCTGAAATTGGCAATGAGGAGTTCATGATCTGAGCCACAGTCAGCTCCTGGTCTTGTTTTTACTGACTGTATAGAGCTTCTCCATCTTTGGCTGCAAAGAATATAATCAATCTGATTTCAGTGTTGGCTATCTGGTGCTGTCCATGTGTAGAGTCTTCTCTTGTGTTGTTGAAAGAGGGTGTTTGCTATGACCAGTGAGTTCTGTGGAAAAAACTCTACTAGCCTTTGCCCTGCTTCTTTCTGTACTCCAAGGCCAATTTCGCCTGTCACTTGAGGTGTTTCTTGACTTTCCACTTTTGCATTCCAGTCCCCTATAATGAAAAGGACATCCTTTATGGTTGTTAGTTCTAAAAGGTCTTGTAGGTCTTCATAGAACTGTTCAACTTCAGCTTCTTTAGTGTTACTGGTCGGGGCATAGACTTGGATTACCATGATATTGAATGGTTTGCCTTGGAAATGAACAAAGATCATTCTGTCGTTTTTGAGATTGCATCCAAGTACTGCATTTCAGACTCTTTTGTTGACTATCATGGCTACTCCATTTCTTCTAAGGGATTCCTGCCCACAGTAGTAGTCACCTGAGTTAAATTCACCCATTCCAATCCATTTTAGTTTGCTGATTCCTAGAATGTTAACGTTCACTCTTGCCATCTCCTGTTTGACCACTTCCAATTTGCCTTGATTCATGGACGTAATATTCCAGGTTTCTATGCAATATTGCTCTTTATAGCATCAGACCTTGCTTCTATCACCAGTCCCATCCACAACTGGGTGTTGTTTTTGCTTTGGCTCCGTCCCTTCATTCTTTCTGGAGTTATTTCTCCACTGATCTCCAGTAGCATATTAGGCATCTACCCACCTGGGGAGTTCATCTTTCAGTGTCCTATCTTTTTGCCTTTCATTCTGTTCATGGGGTTCTCAAGGCAAGAATACTGAAGTGGTTTGCCATTCCCTTCTCTAGTGGACCACATTTTGTCAGGAGAAGATTGGAACATTCTAAATTTGGGGTACCTGCACTATATCCAGTCACTAGATCAAGTTTATGAGTTTTGATCTCAGGAGAGGGGTGTGGCCTGGAGACATAGGTTTGGGAATCACCTGCTTCTAGTTGAGAGTTGGAGACACTGGCAGGGATGAGGTTGGCCCAAGGGATCAAATTATGAAGAAAAATAAAGATCCAACAGGATTATGATTGAGAAGGTGTTTCAGTTGTCTACTGTTGCATACCAAATGATTTTAAAACCATGCACATTACTTATCTGACAGTTTCTGTGGCCAGGAAACTGTCTCCCCCAGGTTGCCATCAAGGTATCTGCCAGGGCTGGGTGTCATTTGAAAGCTTAACTTGGATCTGCCTCCAAGTTCACATGCAGAATTTAGTTCCTTGAGGCTTGTGGAACTAAAATGTTGCTAGCAACAGTTCCTAGCTGGCTGTTGCTCAGAGGCCACCTGGGTGACCTGTTTCATCAGTGAGTACAAAACGGCAACAGAGAGTATCTGCCAGCAAGACAGAAGTCACAATGGTACACAACCTAATCTCAGAGTAATGTTCCATCACCTTTGCCATATCCTAGAAGTTAAAAGCAAGTGTCAAGTCCCACCACACTCAAAGGAGAGGGATTACACAGGTGTGACTGCCGTGAAGCAGGAACTATTGGCCCTCCCAGCAGGACCCACTGGAAAGAAGACCTGGGAGATCCCTAGATGCCTCCAGAGACAGCTGATGTAGCAGAGAGTTGGGAATAGCAGTCAAACTACTGACAAAATGCAAAGAAAGTTTGTCCTGGGAAAGAAACATCATGATAAAGACCCAAGACCCAGATTTCTGGCCTGTGGAAGGTGCAACAATTCTATATGTTCAATGTCTACCTTTTAAAATCTTTGCAAAGTTAAATATCTGAAAAGGCACTCAAAACATCTCTGAGTCTAAAATCAGACAATAGTAAACAGGAAATGTTGAAAGAACCACAAACATGTCAAGTCGAGTTTTCTTGGCTATGCGAGACTCTCTAGTTAAACATTCCTGACACCTCCTGCCTTTAGAAACTCCATCCAACACAGTCTCTGCAAAACAGCCTCATTTCTTATCATGCAAGGAGTAACTCAAACCAACCTCTTCAAACTCTCCGTGTAGGCAGTGAATCTTCCATGACATCAACTCCCTGTTCTTTCTTGAGCCCTGACCCGTTTACACTGCTGGAAGCAAACATACCTGACCTGCCTCTTGAGAAACCTGTATGCAGGTCAGGAAGCAACAGTTAGAACTGGACATGGAACAACAGACTGGTTCCAAATAGGAAAAGGAGTACGTCAAGGCTGTATATTGTCACCCTGCTTATTTAACTTATATGCAGAGTACATCATGAGGAATGCTGGGCTGGAAGAAGCACAAGCTGGAATCAAGATTGCTGGGAGAAATATCAATAACCTCAGATATGCAGATGACACCACCCTTATGGCAGAAAGTGAAGAGGAACTCAAAAGCCTCTTGATGAAAGTGAAAGAGGAGAGTGAAAAGGTTGGCTTGAAGCTCAACATTCAGAAAACGAAGATCATGGCATCTGGTCCCATCACTTCATGGGAAATAGATGGGGAAACAGTGGAAGCAGTGTCAGACTTTATTTTTTGGGGCTCCAAAATCACTGCAGATGCTGATTGCAGCCAGGAAATTAAAAGACGCTTACTGCTTGGAAGGAAAGTTATGACCTACCTAGATAGCATATTAAAAAGCAGAGACATTCCTTTGCCAACCAAGGTCCGTCTAGTCAAGGCTATGGTTTTTCCCGTGGTCATGTATGGATGTGAGAGTTGGACTGTGAAGAAAGCTGATCGCCAAAGAATTGATGCTTTTGAACTGTGGTGTTGGAGAAGACTCTTGAGAGTCCCTTGTACTGCAAGGAGATCCAACCAGTCCATTCTAGAGGAGATCAATCCTGCGTGTTCATTGGAAGGACTGATGCTAAAGCTGAAAGTGCAATACTTTGGCCACCTCATGCAACGAGTTGACTCACTGGAAAAGACTCTGATGCTGGGAAAGGTTTGGGGTGGGAGGAGAAGGGGACGACAGAGAATGAGATGGCTGGATGGCATCACCGACGCTATGGACATGTGTTTGGATGAACTCCGGGAGTTGGTGATGGACAGGGAGGCCTGGCGTGCTGTGATTCATGGGGTCGCGGAGAGTCAGACACGACTGAGCGACTGAACTGAACTGAATATATATATATATGAATATATATATATATATATATATATAAAATCAGTAGGTTGGCTTTAAATAAGTTTAATAGCCTCTAGATCTTTATTTGTCTCAACACGTTAAGTCCCTGGGACCCCAGGTCCGTGGCAGGCTTGTAGAGTCCCTCAAAGAAGGCATCTCTGCTGGCAGTGGGGAAAACGAAGAGGAAGGGCCTTCTGGGCCAGGAAACCCTCAAATAGCAGTCATTGAGGCTGGTCACCCATGTATGAAGGACCATGTTTGTTCAGTTTGCTTAATACACCAGCTGGCAGCAGTGGTTTGAGTGGTGACACATTGAATCAGCACAGACGGGCTGGAGCTGGAAACTTACATTTTTCCTTAAATGTTTTAAAATGCATTTCATACCACTATCACATTGTAAGTAACAAATTTAAAATTAATTGGGAACAAAAGCAACCAGGTCCAATAGATTGTGTTTCTGAACAGATTAAGAGGCCAGAGAAATAAAACCATGCCTTCCCTGTGGTGAGGGCTTCTCTGCAGGTGTTTAAAATCAATCTTACCAAGATAGACTGGATGTATTCTTCCTGCAGAAAAAATAAATTCAGAGATTTTTCACTTTGGTCTGGTAGAACCCCAGTGTTAAATTTAACAATTTAAAAGGTTGGTCATAAATTGTTGGTGAAGTCTATATAATCTTGCTCTGAATTGCATTTATTCTTTAAAAATATTACAAAAAGGAAAAAACAAAATTCTGTAAAACAATTATCCTTCAGTTAAAAATAAATTAGTTAAATATATATATATATATATAAAAAACCAAAAGGTAGTTACTGTTTAGGGTTTGTTTTTATGGTTGTCTTACTAAAGAGCTCCATTTTTGTAACAAAGTATATACAAATATCTTCTGAAGTGGGAGTTGTGGAGAAATCTTAGGTGATGTCCAGCTATGAGCACTGCTGGGCTTCTATCATGTCTGCATATGTGAGCAGATCATGAGCATGTGGACTGAATCTGGCATGGTGTATTTGCCTGGAGGACCAGTACTGCCTGGGGAAGAACTCATCATAAGTACAAATACGGTTAGGCAAAGAAGTGTGGCTCAGTTTAAAATTGTCATCAGAAGGGAGAGCAATTCTAAAAACCACATGATGGCTGTCACCAAGGACTGAATCAAGAACAGCACCAAGTCCCCACCCTCCAACTCCCCTCTCCATGGACTCATGCCCAAATCCTAAGGAGAGCAAAGGCTGCAAGTAAAAACTCAAAAAGCTGTTCACCTAAATACATAAAACAATGGGAGGTTAAGTTACCCTGCTTGGTCACCCCTTCTGTGAGAGTTTCAAAGGGGAAACTTTGCAGTGGGCCAACAACCATCACATGGTTTTGCCACCATGAGGGCTTCTGCAACAGGCAAATGAGTGGGTGACAGTACCCCACATAGGCACTGGGGCTGTAGGGGTGCCTGCAGACCAGCACCAGTGCCCATATGGACTTACCCAGAGTAAGGGCCACACTGCTGGAACAGAGTGGTACCTGGACAAGAGCAGCACCACCCTTGTGGCAACCATCTGGACTCTGCCAGTGGGGCCCTGTGAGAGCACAGGCAGCTGAGTCATTGCCAAGGAAGAGACAAGGAAGAGCCTGGCCCTGTTCACCACAATCTTCCACTTACCCAGGACCCTACATCTCCTAGCTTTCTGCTGGACCAGTTTCATCCCATGCACATGTCTAGCAGGGTTAGCGAATGAGGCAGCCTGTGAACCCACCCTGGGCTGCAGATGTTGTACTCACTGGCAGCAGGAAACTGTGTCTACCTGAGGACAGATGTTAGGGAGATGTGTGGCGAAAATCTCTATCGGTGAAATAAATTACTTTACATCTATCTGATGGAATATAGTGCCATGAATAAAAACGATAGAGATCTACTTTCAGTGACATGGAAATATGTTTGTAACATAGAACGAATTAATAAAAGCAGATTAAAGATTGGTGGGATGATTACTCAACTGAATGCATTTGTCAACACTAGTGGAACTGTTTACCAAAAAGAGTTAATTTTACTATGTGTAATTTATTCCTCAGAAAGAGCAGATTATAAAATATTTACAGAGGGATCCAGTGTATGTATGTGTGTGTGTGCATGTGTGTGTGGCCCAGAAAGTCTCAATGCTAACAGTGACTCTCTATTCAATTAAGATGCATTGTATCCTGTTTTTCTTTTTGCTTAACTGTCTTTTAAATTTTTTCTCAACTGAATAGTTATTGCATTAATATTTTAAATTGTAAATAGGGAAACACAAAAGATATTTGTGTTCAAGGACCAGCTCATCCAGGGTAATGAGGATAGCTGAGCCTTGTCCTGAGCAGTGCATCATGGGAGTTACCAGAGAAGGTTGGTTTTAAGAAGCTCACAGTAGGTGCTCAGTACACATTTCTCAGACAAATGAATAATTATAGTGGGTCATTTTATCACAAGTGTCTAGTTTAGTAATGATGATGCCACTCTCATTTTAGATCCAAAATATCAGCAGTGCACACTCATGAATATTTTAATCTCCATTAGAGTGACAGCCAACTAATTGCTTTCAAACCAAACAGCTACCCATACTTAAATCTGAGTTCTTTCCTTTTAACTTTCCTCCGCTTATCCTCATCCCCATCTCCTCCCTTATTAATTCAGACAGGGAAATAAATGACCACAAATACCTTGGTACCACATAATTATTAGGAAGACTGCTTAGGTATATCAAGGTAAAGTGCAAAAACAAAAAAATAAGAACCCGTAATTTTCCACAGACCTAGGAGGAGGCTACTCTGTTGAGAAGTGGCAGGAAAAACAGTCTGAAACCAGTCCTCTCTTGAAAAAACACTGACTGCTTTAGTGTGTAAGAGTTGATCAGGTCTTCCAGTAAACCTGCTGGCCTGACAGCCTCTTTAGGTCTGAGTGTGTGTGTATGTGTGTGTGGTTCATGTTGTATGTGGTAGTGGCAGGTGGGGTGTTTGTGTGTTTGTGTGTTGTAACCAGATATAATCAAGGTTACATTGGTGGATGGATGGAATTTGGGATCCACCTCAGAAGGTTCCGAATGTATTAAAATACCAAGGATGTTTAATATATCAACTCAACCAGTTCTAATTTTTTTTCTAAGTGCTAAAATCTTACACACAATTTAGACCCAGATAAGTCATTAGATCCTTCACTCATTTTGAAAATGAGAGAATTTCAGCCCAGAGAGTAGAAGAGGGCTGCCCACATCCACAGGGAGCTGGCAGCACTGCTTACTGGCAAGATGAACAGGATGTGCCCTTTGAAGACAATGTCCATGTGCTTCTGAATAAGTCAGGGACATCACTGAGCATCCGCACTGAACAATATGTTCCCCTCTGAAGCCTTCAGCAATCACATTCCTCTATTCATTCAGCTTTAACCACCCCCCACCCAACCCCAGGGAGATGTAGCCATCTGGGGCCTGAAGGCTTGTCCAAGCCCCATTTGCTAAATGAAGGCATTATCTGCAGAGAAAGACTCCTCATCAAAGACATGTAAATGACAAGCCAGAGGACTGAACACCAAGAATGGATCCTGGTGACATTGTGAATAAAGAGACAGGCAACTGTGGAACCAGGGAGTGGGCACTGGGCTGGGAGAGCCAGGGACAGACCTGTGAATTAAGCCTGTACATTCCTTACCCTGGCGCTCCAGCCACACTCTTCATGCCAACAGCCCTGCCAGGGGACCTATTCAGCCTCATGTCCCAGGCACCCCAGGTCCCCACCCATGGGCCATTCTCTTCTGTACCTCTGAACTTTTGTGTGTGCTGCATTCTCCGTCACGTATACTACTTCCCTCTTGATCCATCTGGTGAATTCCTCCTTGAAAATTCAACTCAGCTATCGCACTCTTCAGAGAGGAACTATCCTTTCCTCCCACCCAGCAGAGTTGGCACCTCTTCCTCTTCCAGGTGTGAGCGCCCCTCACAGCCCTCCCTATGGCTTTGGTAGCATCATTCTGCATGTCTCAGTCCCTCACTAGACTGGGAGTTCCTTGAAGGAAGGATTCATCCTGTTTATCTCCAAAACCCAAGCCTTAGGCCTGTAGTAAGTGTTAGCTGTCCACAGGTAAGCGAATAAATGGCTTTCTGAGGAAGTGTATTTGCTGTCTATTACCAAAAAACAAATTTCCACAAAGGTAGCGGCTTAAAATAATACACACTTGGTTCAGTTTCTGTGGGTCAGAAGTGCTGGCACAGTTTCACTGGGCTCCCTGCTTAGGATTTCACAGACTAACATCTACGTTCTCACTTAGAGACTCCACTGGGGAAGATTTGATTCCATACCCACTTGGGTTGTTGGCAGAATTTATTTCCTTGTGGCTGTAGGACTGAAGACCCAACTTCTTACTAGATGTGAGCTAGAGGCCACCCTCTGTTTCCTGCCATGTGGCTTCCCAACATGGCTTCTAACTTCATTGCATTTGGCTATATAATCAGCAAGGAGGGTCTCCAGAGCAAGTCTGCCAGCAAAGCAGAGTCGTAGATAACGCGACACAGTCACTGAAAGGACATCCTTTATTGTACTCTGTTGCTTAGAACCAGGTGATGGGTTCCACCCACATCAAAGGAAGGGGATCATACAAAGACCCAAAGGTAGGAATCCTTGGGAGCCAGCCTAAGGTCTGTCCACCACTCAAAGAATAGAGTAAATCTTGCTGATAAGTTCTTTACTTTGGTATAATCCCCCTTTTACTTTTCCTTTGGATTCTTGCTTGCAGGTGCTTTTAAAGCTGTTGGCAGATCACTTCTGGAAAGAGATGCAGCACTGGTGGCCCCACATCCTGGGAAAGGAGAATCCATTCAATCCCCAGATTGAGCAGGTGTTTGGAGACCAAGGCGGGCACTGAGGCCCCAAGGACATGTGCTTCTGCGGAGGCAGCAACTTGGGTAAACTCATTCAACAAACAGTTATAGGAGCTGCTTGTCACAAACTCACAGGACCCTCTATTTAGCAGCATCTTGTTTTTCTCTCATTTAAGAGTTCATCTAAATAATGGTGTGACTCTGTGCTTCCAGGATCAGTGCCCCTGTAACCCTCAAGTGACCTTGAACGAAGTGCTTTGGGTGCCATTCTGAGTGATAGAGTATCTGTCTGTGCCCTTGAACGGCTAGTTGTTCTAAAAATAAATAAGAACTCAGCTTGAGTGACGTTCAGCAACTTATCCTGGGTCTTAGTGTGTCAGGAAGTGACCCTCCTTCTGTGGCTGACTCCTTAAAGATGGCTCTTCCTAGGAAGGCTGCTGGCTGGCTGCCAAGGCCTCTCACACCAGAACATGAAACTACAACACAAAATTAGGCACAACTTGAATACTTATTTAGAATGAGAGAAGAAATCACAACAAATTACAAATTTTTAGACGTTAACAAATATAAGCTCCACAAAGTCTAGGGGAAAAATGACAACTTTTCTTTCTTTAAAAGATTTTCTTACATTCTTTGGCTATATAATCTGATTACCTCTTCCTATAACAATGATTTTGTAATATGACTGTTTATAGATAGAACAGAAAATTTTTTTTCTTATTATTGATAGTTTAGAAGTGTTTCTTTCATACACAACTCATCACTGGTAAAGCTGTGTAAATTTCTAGGATGGTTTTCAAACTGGGAAGACCTCGATCAAACTTCTTATGTGGAGGAGTCATTAAAGACACACCCTATTTGTAGTGCTGGTAATGCTTTGTGTTCATATAAGCACACCTATAAGGATTTTGATAAATTCTATCGTACATCCTTCTCATCCATGTGTCACTTTCCCGGCACTCATGGATATGGGGTCAGTGTTTGTGTGCCACCAGCATGCCACCTCAGAGCCGGCCAGCCTTTCTACATTCTGCCCTTAGGAGCTTGCTTGGCACAGCCCAAAATGTGGGCCAGTTCTGGCCAGGGTTCTCAGGGGCCAGTGAATAAAGGCTCTTCGTTCAGTGCTCAATTTGAGAATATCTTCTGTGTGCTTCTCAGGGGGTCTTGACAGAATCGCCTCCATTGCTCACAGCAGCCATCGCCTCACATGACTCTTCTCCCTTCCTTGTGTCACTCTCCTCACTTCTCCTTTCCCACTTTTGGGGATCGCTCCCCAAATAAACTGCCTGCACCCAAATTTTTGTCTTAATAAAGATGAAATTATAATGACAGTATGTGTATAATTGTGTATGCCTTATTACTTTACTATTTTTAATTTATTTATTCCTAATAGGGAAACACTTCTGTTTTGTCCAGGCACCAGCATGAGCCACATCTTGCAGTCATCGTATCCATGATTGGAAGACCTTACCCCAGACCAGCTCCCAGCCTTGTGCGTTTCACACCTCATTTTCTCCTCCGTGATCCACATACTTTCCATGCCAGGAGCTGTAGTACACTTTCTCCTCCTGTGATCTGACTGCTAGCCCTGCACTTTGTCTCCATGCTGGTGGACAATAGGAGCATACCTGGAAGTCCTTCCTGCCCCAGGATGGCTGGCAGTTAACCTGCACAGAAATAACAGCTAACCACATACATAGTGCAACCTAAATGGATCTCCATTTCAACTTCCCCCAAATTCCCATGGCTTTTCCAGAGCCACCAGATAAAAGGGAAATTGTGATAGAGAGGAAGCAATTGTGTTTAAAATATCTTACTTTTGCCAATTTTACAAAGTATAGGACCCTGTGAACTCATTGTTGGGGCCCTTTCCAGAGCTTTGGAAGAAATTCTAAAACTTAATCTTTCTTAGACTTATGGTAAATCCATCTCTGCTCACAAGATTAATCCACCAGGTTTGTGCGAGCTTCAGTTTGGAGGGCCAACACACTTAGAATATTGTCAACCCATTAATTTCTGTCACCTGAGTAGAATCCTTGGCTCAGAATGACCAGCACATGTCCCCAGGAGGTAGATCAGCAGGGGACCAACAAGCCCTCAGGAGGCTGTTTGTTTGAAGCAGGAAATACAAACTTGGAGACTAGATTAAAGATGTGAGGTGTTGGGCTGTGGTGGTGGTTTAGTTGCTAAGTCATGTCCGACTCTTGCGACCCCATGGACTGGAACTCACCAGGCTCCTCTGTCCATGAGATTTTCCAGGCAAGAATACTGGAATGGATTGCTATTTCTTTCTCCAGGGGATCTTCTGGACCCAGGAATTGAAGCCAGGTCTCCTGCATTGCAGGCAGACTCCGGCATTGCAGGCAGATTCTTTACCAGCTGAGCTACAAGGGAACTTGGAGAATAAAGATGTGAGGTGTTGGGCTGTGGACACCTGGTATACCTGTCTCCTCCTGGTTCTGATGTTTCAACATTTCCTCTTACTTCTAAGTGCTAATATACCAACACTCGTGTTGTTTTGTTATTGTTTTTTTTTTTAATCTGAAATCTAAATCATTCAGTCTCAAAATATACCCAGAGAACACCGCACTAAAATTTTGTATTCCTTTAGAAAGAATTCTATTCAATCCCCTCTGTTTAAAATGCTTCCAAGTTACTTCATTGCTATTCTAATTTTTATTTCCCAGAGTACCAGTGAAGTTGATCATCTTGTATTGCTTTTGTTGTTGTTGGGGGCATGGAGAATTCATTTTAGGCCTTGATGTTTTTTCAGAAGGCCCTGAAGGAATAGAGTTATTTTATTGGGGTAAACTAGAAGGGGGTATATTAGACTTAGAGAGTCCAGGGAGGGGGTTCCCAGGGAGGATTGTCCTGAGTCTGATCACCTCCTGTCTCCCACCCCAGATGTCATCTTTGTCCTTGCTCCTTTTTCCTCTTTAAATTCTCTTAGAGACTGAACTCCCACCTTAGGGATTATTTAACCAGTTCCATCTTTCTCATTCTCCATGTGAACCAGTTGAGATGGGAGAATGGAGGCCCTTGGGTTCTGAGCCCTGGCCTCCTTCCTGGGCACAGAAACAAGAAACCAAAGGATGGGAGAAGATGGTACTCCTTTCTCACAAATACTGCACAAAATAAAAACTAGATATCACTACTGTCTCCATAAGAACTGGACTCCCAAGTCAGGTCCACTCCCCTGGATTGGGAGTCCAGAGTGAGGCGTGTCCACTTAGGGCTCCGTTTTCTATACTTTAATCCAGACGTGTTCTTTCTTTGAGATCCAGCTGTGGCTTTCTCTCTGGCTTGGGGATATGCTGTCCTTGTAAGGTGTTGTGTACCTCTGATGACTTCTGAGTGTCCAGAATTTATTGTGGAGCCTTGGGGGACAGCTTCTATCCCATATTTCTGTACTGCTGTCCCCGTGAGCTACTATTGTCAGCCTCCAGTTTTTCAGAATCGTAGTATGTGAGAGCTGCCCTCTGAGAGGCACCCCTTTTATTGGGGTGGCTTGCACCCCTCTCCATGCCCTTCCCCCATCCTGGAGTGACCTCCTAGAGACAAGCACCTGAACCTGAACAGAACTCCACGAGATCAGAACCTAGCCAGTCAGGTTCACTCTGTAGCCACAGCCCTACAACAATACCTGTCCATGAAGAGGTGCTTGATAAGTACTACTGAGTGAAAGAATTAATGAAATATTAGAGTTGCTCTCCAGGATACACTTCCTTATATCTTGCTATTTAGGCGAAAAAAGGAGCGTTTTTCTGCCACATTTGAGTTAGTCCCATTGAATCACATTCCTTGTGGTGAGAAAGGTAAAAAAGAAAAGCAATCAACACAGGGAATGCTATCTTTTCTGGGCCCCCTTGGTGGGGAGGCACGATCTTCATCTAAACACCTCAATACCATATTGTCATTTTTTTCTCCTTTGTTCAGATTAAAGACTTCTCTCACCCTTTGCTACTGAATTTTGGTTCCTCAATTTCCACATGAAGAATCATCAAGAACTTCTATCCCCACTTCCTGAGCATTTTTCATTTGGTAGAGCCTTTTGGGTTCAGGCTCTCGTGGAAAAATAAAATCAGACCCCCAGCAAAAGCAAATCAATTAAAAAAATCTTATCTGAGATATGTATTGATACACAACAATGCAGGAAACATAAGAGACGTGAGTTCAATCCCTGGGTAGGGAAGATCACCTGGAGGAGGGCACGGCAACCCACTCCAGTATTCTTGCCTGGAGAATCCCATGAACAGTGGAGCCTGGCAAGCTACAATCCATAGGGTTGCCAAGAGTTGGACACCACTGAAGTGGCTTAGCATGCATGCACATAATGGGACCAGAGCCCCAGGAATTTGCAGCAGCTACGCCACTCCACCCTCTCAAGTTAGTCCCACAAGAGAATGGATTCTGAACTGCAGTCTATGGGAACCACCCTCTTCCAGAATTAAGAGGGCCTATGAACTTGAATGGGAAAAATGTCTGTAGTACCCTCCAGGTAAAATTCACCATTTCCTTTAATTATGAATGGGGCAACAAAACACTGTATGTTTATAGCTGTATTGTTAGCAGTCTATCACAAATATTTTCACATCACTTTGTTGCAGATGTGATCAATTTTCATTACTCGCGACAGCTATGTTCCATAGTCACTTTGGACACTGAATTAGCAAATGCTGAACCGCTGGTCCTAGGGGAAATACAGGGTTACATACCTGTGAGAATCTGGTCACAGCATCATGGTCAATCAATCAATATATGATCTTTTTTTAATGTGTGGTTTTTGTTTAAAGACACCTTTTTAAATTTATAGTTGATTGATTGACATTGAACTCACAGCCAACAGCCCTAGAGCTCAGATGTGAATGAAGCTTAATTACCCATCTATTTTCTTCATAAGGCACATCTTGGTCTCCTGCACTTAAGACACAATGTAGCACTTCAGCTCTGCACTCAGGGACCATTTTAAACAGTGGAATCACCAACAGAAAGCATAAACATGACAAAAATGAGGCAGTAAATACACTGCAGAAAGGACTCTTGTTTTCAGTGTGAGAACTGAAACAAGAAGTCAAAGTCCTGCCTTTTTCAATCTCAGCATGGGAACATGCAGGTCAGGTGACGGAAATTTCTCATTGTTCAAATGATCACAAGAGTGTCATGAATGTTAATTGGGAGGTTACAAATAAATTTCAGCCAGGACATGAATTTACAGATCCAGAATTTGTGAATAATGAGGAATGACCATATCTTGAAATATCATTTATGGCCATCAGTACTTTGAAACACCTGTAGTGATTAGATCCATTGTAAAAGAAGTACATATGGGAAGAATGGGTACATACATATGCATGGCTGAGTCCCTTCACTGTTCATCTGAAACGACCACAACGTTGTTAGTCGGTTATACCCCAATCATGGATGCCCATTTTTAAATATTTCAAAATATTTTTAGCACTGTGATACTTTCATTTCGATAAGAAGGGTTTCTTTTTGTAATCCTTTGTGTTTGCAATTAAAAATGTTATTCTGAGAAGAGATCTCCAGCTTCCCCAGCCTGCCAAGGGGCTGCATGACACACACAAAGTTGTATGTTCTGGGATGTTCTGCTTTGAGAAGAACTCCACAGTCTAAAATGCCTGGGAGCACAGCAGAATTTATCTGCTTCCTGGGAAGTCACAGGGTGAAAGTTCTACAGTAAAAAGCTCTGTTTAGCTCATCATTTACCCAACAGTTTTGACCGAGAGCGCCTTCTCCTCAAAGGAGAGCTCTTAACACTCTGTGGTCATCATGCTCTACAGAAACACCTTGGAAGGTGCCATTAACAGGAATTAACCTCTAACACACTCACCAGCAGTATCAAGAGAATTTCCCAGGTATATTTAGCCTAGAACCCCCACTCTTCATCTCTTGAGTAAAGTGGGATGTCTTTGGAATTAATCTCATCGCAACAAAAGCTTTGCTGGTAGAACTAAAAATGACTAAGGCAGCATTTCTCCTAGGCCCTGAGACAAATGTATAGATTTCCTGATAAATGAATGCATCAATATGCTATTAACATGTCAGTTTTCTCATTAAATCTGAGTACAGAATCTGCTTAGCAGGATGAACTCCCCAAATCGTATCTGGTAGAGGGTGTAGCATAAATATTTATATAAGCCAGGGCTCTTTTAATCTGGTCCTTTGCTTGGGGTAAAGGAGTTGGGGGTAGGTTTAAAAGCTTGCTTTAAAAACTTGTTTCTGGGTCACTTCTTAAAACTGCAATACCGAAAAATAAGAGCCTCATCATCATTAATCTGTCATTAAACAGGATTACACTTTTGAAGCTGTTGGATGGATAGAAACGGAGAGGAGAAATAAAGAAAACACAATGAGGTTTGCTAAGGATTTCTTCGGGCATTATGGTCCTGACTGGCTGCTTTGTTTATACTTAATTACGTGGACCATTTTTAGGAACCCTTTCAGCCTCAGAGCGTTTTAAATGTAACTCACGGGTTCACAAAACTGCAGCAGAAAGATGGGCAAGAGGGTGCTCCAAGGGCTTCTGTGGCAGCCCATGCTCAAGGCAGCTTCCAACCTGGGACTTTGTCTCCCCCTGAGGACTCTACCCTCTGAGATGCACACTTGGCACAGGCTCAGAAAAAAAACCCAGGTGTTAGTATTTTCATAGTGATCTCCACATTGTACCTCTGCAAACATCAGCCCGAGCCTGGACATTGAGCAAGGCTGCTAAGGGAGCAGAGAGGTTTTAAGGAATAATAAGTGGAGACTCCAGGCTCATATAACTCCATGATAAGGACAAAACCCCATCCTGCTGTCTCCTGGAGCTGGGGGACACATCAAAACACAACCAGTGGGAATTTCAGGAAGCAACAGGTTTTGGAATCACTTGTCTGGGTTTGAATCTTGTTTAAGCTTCTGGTCCCTCAGTTACTTCTCTTCCGAATGAGAGCATTAACACCTATTTCCCAGCATTATTGAGAACATTAAGGACAAGAGCGCATGCTTACAGAGGGCAATGTGACATGTATTATCTCACTTAATCCTTACAATGATATAAGGCAGGTCTGCCGTGATTATCCGTTTTTTTTAGAGAGGGAAACAGAATCAGCGAGCAATTAAGTAACTAGACGGAGATTGCACAGCTAATATATGCTGAACCAGGACTCTGAAGCCAGGCCATCTGGCTCCAGGCTCTGTGCTGTTAGCCACGAGGTGAGCCCACCTTTATTGTGAAAGATAATGCTTGTTCAACATGGCGACTGGTTGACCAACCCTTGCTCTCATTGTCTCTCTAGCCAGGGTGTGGTTTGACCACCACACAAGCTGGAGTCTGCTTTGTCTATGGAGGAAGCCAGAACTCATCAACAGACACAGCCTGGGCCTCAACAGGCTCACTCTTTTCCTGCTTGTTTCTTTTAGCCTACATCCCAGCCACAGGGAACTTGTCACTACACGCACAGGCAGTGGGTAAGTCTCCACCGGCTGCCCTCCCTGCCACTCCTTCCACGGAGACGCACCACCTATCCCCACTACTGCAAGCCAGCCCAGCCCAGAGGCAGAGGTGCAGGCGGGCCGGCCACACCCAGGCCTAACACTGTGGAGGACAAGCTGCCACTTTCACCTCTTAGGTCTCTGAATTGCCCTGCATGGCCGAGGTTATGCTGCTACGAGGGAGGCCCTGGGGGATGAGACACCAGGTGGAAGAGAGAGGTCACAGGGAGAAGATCCAAGGTGCCCCCAGCCCATACCAAGGCCTCACAAGTGTGAAAGAGGATTTCCTGGACCTCCTAGACCAGCCCTGCACCAGCTGGATGCAGCTGGACAGGCATTCTCAGGCAAGACTGCATGGAGCCCAGCCCACCCACAGAATCATGGGATATCTTTTCATTTCAAGCCTCTGAGTTTTCCAGGGGGCTGTTCTACAGCAACAGTGAAGCAAACTCAGGCCAAGCCCTCTCGCAGTTCCATGTCTTTCAATCTGCTCTCTCCTCAGCCTTCCGGCCTTTCTCTCACTGGAACACTCCTGCTTGTTCTTCAAGATCCAGCTCACCTCGTCTTTGTCATGGATGGGAAAATACAGAACAGACACACAATCTGCCAGAAAGCATAAGTAACTCTAGGACAAGGTTCAGTTGCTTATGAGTGAAACCCCAAAGAATAATGCTTTAAAAAGAGAGAAGGTTAGGGGACTTCTCTGGTGGTCCAATGGCTAAGACTCCACACTACCGACACAGGGGGCCCAGGTTCATTCCCTGGTCAGGGAACTGGGTCCCACATGCCACAGCTAAGATCCGGTGCAGCTAAATAAATTTTAAAAATATACAAAAAAGAGCTAGGATGTCCAAACCCTGCGTCTGCTAAAAGAAAGAAGGTTATTTCCCACATAAGAGACTTGCAGTGGTAGGTGGCACCAAGCTGGAAAAAGACTCCATGTTGCCAGGTGCCCAGGCTCCTCTATTTTCGCTGCCATCTTCAGCATGTAGCTTCCACTCGGTTCAGAAAGGTTTCCTGAGCAACTGCTGCCTGAACTGCTCCTGGGCCAGCGGGAAGAAGGGTGAGAAGAGGATCAGCCCCATCTCCTCCCTGGAGGATGACTTCTACTCTTACCTTAGTATGCCAAGTGTTAGTCATGTGACCACCCAGCTCTAAAGACAGCTGAAAGCTAAAAATTCTATCTAGCCAAGTGTGCAGCTGAAAATAAGGAGTTTACTATCAGGAGAGAAGGGAAGATGGACATAGGAAAAGTAGCAGTCTCAACTCAGGATAAATTAGAATCCCCTGGAAGGCAACTGAGCACTACCAGTAACCCACATGTCAATTACCTCCATCCCCTGCTACTCAAAATATGGTTCTCAGACCAGCATCATCAGCATCAACCAGAAGCTTGTTAAAAATGCAAGATCTTGGGCCACCTGCTAATGATTCGTAATTGAATTGTAACTATTCTTGGATGATTTATTTGCACACTTGAAATAGTTTGGGAAGCACTGACCTAGAACAGCAGTTTTCAACCCTGGTTGTATATCAGAATCCCCTGGGAAGCTTTCTAAGGCCTCCTGAAGCTTGGGTCCCACCTACAGAGCCTCTCATTTAATTGGTCTGGGTGAAATCCAGGCATTTGTGATTCGAAAACTCTCCTGCTAGTGAGGAATTCAAAGGCCTCTTGATGAAAGTGAAAGGGGAGAGTGAAAAGTTTGGCTTGAAGCTCAACATTCAGAAAACGAAGATCATGGCATCTGGTCCCATCACTTCATGGGAAATAGATGGGGAAACAGTGGAAACAATGACAGACTTTATTTTGGGGGGCTCCAAAATCACTGCAAATGCTGATTGCAGCCAGGAAATTAAAAGACGCTTACTCCTTGGAAGGAAAGTTATGACCAGCCTAGATATCATATTAAAAAGCACAGACATTACTTTGCCAACCAAGGTACTTCTAGTCAAGGCTATGGTTTTTCCCGTGGTCATGTATGGATGTGAGAGTTGGACTGTGAAGAAAGCTGATCGCCGAAGAATTGATGCTTTTGAACTGTGGTGCTGGAGAAGACTCTTGAGAGTCCCTTGGATTGCAAGGAGGTCAAACCAGTCCATTCTAAAGGAGATCAATCCTGGGTGTTCATTGGAAGGACTGATACTAAAGCTGAAACTCCAATACTTTGGCCACCTCATGTGAAGAGTTGACTCACTGGAAAAGAGTCTGATGGTGGGAGGGATTGGGGGTGGGAGGAGAAGGGGACGACAGAGAATGAGATGGCTGGATGGCATCACCGACTCGATGGACATGAGTTTGAGTGAGCTCCGGGAGTTGGTGATGGACAGGGAGTCCTGGTGTGCTGTGATTCATGGGGTCGCAAAGAGTCGGACACAACTGAGCGACTGAACTGAACTGAACTGAGTAATTCTAATGTATAACCAAGTTTGGCAAATGATGGCTCTAGGCTATTTGGGGGAAAGAATTTGTCTCCTGAGTAACTCCTGAGTCACCCTGGCTGCAGCCTCTCATCTGCCTCTCTGAAAATTTGTTTGGGGCCTCTGCTCTCTTGCTCACACTTCACCCCACTCTCTTCATTTTGGCTGTGTCTATGCGCACTTAGTGGTTGGAAGTAATGCAGGGGGTTACACTGTAGCTCAGTATAGCAGGGACATAAAACTGCACAGCCCTCATCCCCACCTTTCAACAACCCCCTCCCCACCTGGAAATCCTCCACTGGTCTCCTGCTACAGGCTCACTGGCCACCTAGCATATTGGTCAGTTCTCAACTCCTCCCTTGAGTCCCTATTTGATGTATTCCTGGAAATGTATCAATTTTTACTTCATTGTGCAGAGCAAATTATTTCTCCTCTCTTCACCTTACTCCTCTGAGGTCTATCTTTTCACATTACAGGATTCATTAGGGCAATTACCAAAATATCTACTTTGAAGAGAAAGAATGCCACTCCCTTGGGAGACAGATGTGGCTGTGGAAGATGGTGTTTGGAATAATAATAGTAAATAATTCTTCTTTACTTTCATGCATTTCAAAATCTTTTAGAATCCATACTAGAAACACTGACACATTTATAAATTTACTTTGTTAAAAGTAAAACATTTTATAAGGCAAAAATATACCATAAGTGGGCTTCCCAGGTGGTGCTAGTGTAAAGAAAGTGCCTGCCAATGCAGGAGACATAAGAGACACAGGTTCAGTCCCTGGGTCAGGAAGATTCCCTGAAGGAGGGCACGGCAACCCACTCCAGTATTCTTTCCTAGAGAATCCTATGGATAGAGGAGCCTGGCAGGCTATTGTCCATAGGGTCGCAAAGAGTCTGACACAACTGAAGTGACTTAGCACGCACACATACCACAAGTAGAGTCAAAAAACAAATGGAAAAATGTAGGTGAGGGAATTGTATTCATTTCACAAAGAGCTAATCATCTTCCCAACATATGAAGAATTCTTAAAAATAAAGAAGGAATAAGATAATTCAAATTTGAACTTGGCAGAGAATGAGTGGAAAAGTTCACAGAAGGATCAAATGCCCCTTATGCAGAGGAAAATAGGAAAGTATGTTCAACTTCAATCATAATTGGATAAATACAAAATAAAACTGCCCTGAGAGACTTCTGGTTTCTGGTCTGGCATATAATGAGTTTGTAAGTTGTCACTTCATCCTAATAACAAGTAAAAAGCTGAACAAACTAAAAACCTCTTAGATCTATCAGAAAATTGAGGTCACAGAGCAAACCACTGCACCCAAAGTTGGAGAGACAGGCAGATACAGAGAATCACATCTTACAGCCTACAAGGAAACTAGTATGGAGTACATCATGTCTGGATTTGAACAAAAAATTAGAAGACATACTTAAGGCAAAAACAAAAAGAAACCCACAGTTTAAAAAGACAGAGTAAGCATCATGCAAAACTCAGATATGACAAGGATGTTGAAATTACCAAACTGGAAATTTAAAATAGCTGTAATTTTAAAGTAAAGGCTAAAGAAAAAAGACGGGGAAAAAAAGAACAGAATATACAAGAACTGTAAGGCAACTATAAAAGGTATAATATACATATAATAGGAATACCAGGAGAAGAAAGAAAAAAAATAAGAAGAAATATTTGAAACAATAATGACCAAGAAAGAGAGAAAGTGAAGTCACTCAGTTATGTCCGACTTTTTGTGACCCCATGAACTGTAGCCCACCAGGTTCTTCTGTCCATGGAGTTTTCCAGGCAAGAGTACTGGAGTGGGTTGCCATTTCCTTCTCCAGAGAATCTTCCCGACCCGGGGATCGAACCTGGGTCTCCCACATTGCAGGCAGACGCTTTACTATCTGAGCCACCAGGGAAGCCCAGTAACTAAGAATTTACCCCAAATTAATGTCGGACATCAAAGCTCAGATCTAAGAACCTCAGAGTACACCAAATAGGATAAATGCCCTGCTGAAAAAGCTACACAGAGTCACATCATTTTCAAATTGCAGAAAATAGGAGATAAAAACTCTGAAAGAATACAGTGGAAAATGACAGCAAATGGTATTGGAATAACTGGATACCCACATGCAAAAAAATTAATCTAGACACAAACCTTACACAGTCACAAAAATTAATTCAAAATGGGTCATAGACCTAAACATAAAACACAAAACTATAAAGCATAACATAGGAGAAAACCTGGATGACCTTGCATTTGACAAGGCTTTTTAGATTCAACACCAAAGACACATCCATGAAAAAAACCATTGATAAACTGGACTTCATTAAAATGTAAAATGTTTGTTCAATGACACTGTCAAGAGAATTAGAATATATGTTATAGACTGGAGGAAACTATTTATATAAATATATATATATTTATCAGATAAATATATATCTGATACAGGACTGTGATCCAAACTATAAAAATAATTCTTAAAAGTAGACAATAAGAAAAAAATTAAAAAATGAACCAAAAATCTGAACATTTCAATTAAGAAGATACACAAATGGTAAGTGATTCTCAACAACATATGTCATTAGGGAACAGCAAATTAAAACAACATGTTACCACCAAAAACCTAATGACAAAAATCCAAAATACTGACAACACCCAATGTTGGTGAGGACGTGGAGTAACAGGAACTCTCATTCATCCCTGCTGCTGGGAATATGAATTAATACAGCTATATGAGAAGACCAAACATACTCTATGATACAAACCAGCAAGCCCACTTCTTGGTATTTTCCCAAAAGAGTTGAAAACTTAGGTATACACAAGAAATTACACATGGATGTTTATAGCAACTTTATTCATCATTGCCAGAACTTGGAAGCAATCAAGATGTCCTACAGTAAATGAATAGATAAATTAGCTGTGTGAGACAACCAAACAATGGAATATTATTTAGTGCTTTAAAAAATGAGCTATTGAGCCATGAAGAGACATGGAAGAAACTTAAATGTATTTTATTAAGTGAAAGAAGCTAATCCGAAAAGGATACATATTGGAATTCCCTAGCAGTCCAGTGGTTGGACATCAAAGTTCAGATCTAAGAATCTCAGAGTACACCAAATAGGATAAATGCTCTGCCAAAAAAGCTACACAGAGGCTTTAGGATTCTGTGGTTTAGCTGTCAGTGCCCAGGTTCAATCCCTGGTTTGGGAACCAAGATCTCACAAGCCAAAAAAAAAAGGGTATGTATTATATGATACCAGCCATATGACATTTTGGAAAGTGCAGCATGCTTACTATACTTAATAATACTACACTGTATACCTGAAGTTGTTAAAACAGTAGATCTTAAAAGTCCTCATCACAAGAAAAAACTGCAACTAGATATGGTGATAGATGTTAACTAGACTTATTGCAGAATCATCTACGATATATACATATATTGAATCATTATGTTGTAAACTGAAACTAATATGATTTTATATGTAAATTATATCTCAATAAAAATATACATGTAATGAAGCCCCAAGTATATTTTTAATTGAAATAATTAGAAACGTTCTTCTTTTTTTCATTTTTATTCTGTTTAATAATATATTTTCAATGTTAACTTTTTAATATTTATTTTTAATTAGAGGATAATTGCTTTACAATATTGTGTTGGTTCATTTTAACCATTTTCAAGTGTATAATTCAGTGGCAATAAGTACATTCATGATGTCTGCAACCATCACTACTATCCATTTCTAGGAATTTTTCACCTTCCCAAACTCAAACTCTGTACTGATTAAACAACAAGTCCCCATTTCCTCCTTTCCCTAGTCCCGGTAACCTCCATTCTACTTTTTGTCTCAGAATTTGCCTATTCTAGGTGCCTCATATAATGTATCTCATATTCTAGGTACCTCATTATAACCATGCAATATTTGTCCTTCTGGGTCTGGCTTATTTCACTTTAGCATCATGTTTTCAAGGTTCATCCATGTTATATCATGTATCAGAATTTTATCCCTTTTTAGAGCTAAAAATATTCAGCTTGTATGCATGTACCACATTTTGCTAATCTGTTCATCTGCTGCTGTACACTTGGGTTGCTTCCACCTTTTGGTTATGGTGAATAATACTGCTAGGAACATTGGCCTACTAGTATCTGTCTGAGTCTCTGTTTTCAATACTTTTGAGTACATTCTTTGGAGTGGAGAATTTCTGGATCATATGATAATTCTATATTTAACTTTTCGAGGAGCCACTGAACTATTTTTCACTGTAACTGAAATATTTTACATTTCTTCCAGCAACTCATAAAGCTTCCAATTTCTTCACATCTTCGACCAACACTTGTTAATTTCCATTTTTATTTGTTTTAAATAACAGCCATCCAAACATGTTTGAAGTTGTGTCCTATTGTAGTGGGTCAGCTTTATCGAGAAATAATTGACAAATAAAATTGTAATTTATTTTAAATACAATATAAAAAACAATAAAGTACAACATGATTTGTGCACTTCATTGTATGTAAATTTTATGGCCTGGTGGGAAGCTAGTGAATGCACTGATACCTGTAACTGTTATTAATCTTTATAAAAATGTCAAGGAGGATTTTTTAATACCTGACAGATAACATATAGTTATTTGTACACCTATTGATGAATCATTTTTCTAACAAATCTTGAGAGTCTATAAAACGTCATTGGAAGAATCCATTAAAATATTTCACAGTTTATTGTGAATTGTAATATTTTTACAGGCATATAAAGAGTTTTGTGTTTATGCAATTGCTAAGCTATTTGTTTAATTACAAGAAAGAACATTGGAGAGAAAAAAAAAGACTGTAAGCTCCTAAACTTTAGAGTATAAATGGGATCATAACTTGGAAGAAGGAAAGACATAAGGGAAAAGAGAAAAAGGATAATTAGGATGCAAAAGAAAAAGAACATGGCTCATGAATTACCTTGAAAGCATAATTTTAAAACACAATTATCTTAATTCATTCCCATCCTGAGAAAAGGTACAGAATAAAGCCAACACTTCCTCCCTGGCCGGCTGACAACTGTATTAAGCCAAATGACTTCTAGTAGTCCCCATTCAAAGAAGCAGAATCCCTTTATGGGAGGCCAGGCTGGTGCAACATTTGCAAAAGAAAAGTGCAAGGCATTAATTACATGCTGGGTTATATTGCAGATGACGTCAAGGCTGCAGTATAGTAGTAGTTGTGTGGACCAAGAACACAAGGGAAATGTCTAACCACTGGAAAATCTGACATTTGCAGCATTGACTGTTTGCTTTTCAGCGCTGCAGCCCTGTTTGCTTCCCAGCCAAACAAGGCTGCTCCTTGAAGATACCAGAGAGGGGCTTTACCTCTCTCCATCATGGTGGAATAGTTCACTGGGCCACCATATTCTCTGTCACAGACCCCGAAGAAAATAAAAATTAGCACAAAATATGGGTGGAAAGCTAAAAATTGGCAAAGAAGCTAAAGCATTTTAGAATATTCAAAATTTTTAGTAACTGTGGGAGACAATGCAACATTTTGCCTTTTGGAGTCAAGCCAAAATTTAAACATTGGCTCAGCTGTGTGACCTGGGGAAAGTTATTTAACTACTCTGACCCTCCGATTGATGGTCTCAGATTCTTGCATTTAATATTGCATAAAATTAAATTGCATTCTTTAGTAATTTAATATTTAAATTAAATTGCATTAAATTAAATTAAACTGCATTCTCGGATTCCTGAAGTTAACAAAGAACATCTGTGAGATTTAAATGAAATAGCACATGGAAATCACCTAATTTAACTCCACAACACTTATATCTACATTCCTCAAATCCACAAATAACCAAAAGTTTTTCCTAACCTATTCGGGAGTGAAAAGCTGACCTGACAAGGCCATTTAGTCTTCATCCCATTTAATGAGAACATTCATGTTTCTCTGCAGAAGTATCACTGTTCTCATTACTAGGGAGTTGCCCTAGACCCTTCTGGAGTATTATATAATATGCGGTTTACACACCAGATTAACTTTATAAATTCAAAAATATTCTGAATTCCAAAGCACATCTGGCCCTAAGAATTTCAGAAATGGGATTGTGAACCTATCTGACATCTTCATTTTATTAGTACTTTATAGAGTCCCTATTCCTACTTCATGGCACAGCAAGACCTTCCATGTATGGATTTAACTTATGTTGAAAGACTTTATGTGAGCTGATTGTGGTTGCTTTATGTGAGTGGATTCTATTACGTAAGTGCTTCCCTGATGCACTCAGATGGTAAAGAATCTTCCTGCAAGGTGGGAGACCCAGGTTTGATTCCTAGGTTGGGAAGATCCCCTGGAGGAGGGCATAGCAATCCACTCCAGTATTCTTGCCTGGAGAATCCCCATGGACAGAGGAGCCTGGTGGACTACAGTCCATCGAGTCGCAAAGAGTCAGACACAACTGAGAACTAAGCTCATCTATGTATGATATAAGTGAGGTTGGGGTCATGTTCAAGAGAGAAGCACAGTTTCTGAGCACAGGCTTCTGCTACCTCCAGACAGCCCTTGAGGATCCAGGGTACAGAGTTTAAGGAAGAAAAATTATGTTCATTCCTGTTCAGAAGACACCACTGAACAAATGAGGGGATCAAAGAAAAGAAAACAAGATGACCGTACCTTTCGCTCAAGTCCACCGGGAAAGCCGAGAAAACAGAGAAGCAACTTGCACTCTGCCTCCCAATTGAGGAGCAAACAGCTCAATTAGAGATATCACCTGATGAGCTGGTAAGTGCATTAAAGAGTACAGCTTCTGAGCAAGTTTTCATATTAAATGGCTGGTTTACAAAGCAGCAGATGGCAAGAAAATGAAAATGCTGAAAGATCTGACTTGTAAAAATTGGTTTTTAAAAGTTGTATAAATTAAATATAAAGTGTGAGTACAGTTACAGGAAATAAGTAGCTTTCCATTCATTTCAGCCTGCTTAATTCTTTGGCATAAATTGTTCTGAAGATGTTATACACTTACACTCATTTTAACTGAATTAATAATAAAGGCTTTAATTTGGTTAACAGTTTAGGTAACCAGTCTCTAAAATGTCTCTCAGATACGGCTTGAAAGGATGCCTAACCAATTTGGCAAAACCTATCAGAGAAGTATGGGCGCCATCCTCTGGTGAAGCTCAAAGCTACAAATGTACTCGTGTACCACTTTCAGCTACTACAAATTCAGTCCTTAGACTGAAAGAGGTTATTTGATTAAATCAGTGTTACTTCCTCCAGTGCTGAACTCCTTCCAAAATTTCTATAATCAATTCTGTAAATTCACTCTAATAAACTGAGATAGTGTCATGTTTGAAAGTGAAAGTGCTAGTCACTCAGTCATATTGACTCTTTGCGACCCCATGGACGATAGCCCACCAGTCTCCTCTGTCCATGGGATTTCCCAGACAAGAATACTGGCGTGGCTTGCCATTCCCTTCTCCAGGGGATCTTCCCCACCCAGGGATCAAACCCAGGTGTCCTGCGTTGCGGGCAGATTCTTTATTGTCCAAGCCACCAGGAGAGCCCTATTGTCATATATGTTACAAGAAAACATACATAAAAAAAGCTTTATAAGGAACTATTTTATAAGAATCAAAATACTTGCTCACGAGTATATACTTGCAGGTTCCCAACATTCAAATACTTTTAATCCTTTTACTCCACCTCAGAAAACTTCAAAAAGTATTTGTATGTATCAAGTAAATAATAAAGACAAATATTTTGAGTCATCATTCTTAGCATTCAAGTGTTGCCTTTGGGCTAGATGTGAGAATTAGAGAGATTTGGAAAATTGTGGCAATCATGGAAATATCAAAGGCTACCCAAATGAGAAATAGGCAAAGACAATTTCTTCAAGAATTGCTATAGCAGGGGAGTCAGACATCATCTTTCATTTGTGCTGGCTGAGACTCAAAGGCAGACGGAGGAGTGGGAAAGTTTTATGGTGGGAAAAGGGGAAGGCTTCAGGAGTGCCCTGATTCGAGGTGGTTGGCATGGGGAAGCTTTGGCAGGCTACCTAGAAGCACAGCATCCTACATACAATTGGTTAGGAGTACATGTTTAGCCTTCTCAGTTGGTCCTAAATTGGAATTGGAGACAGAAATTAGGGAAGCTGTCAGTTGTTAATCAAGTCTTGACCATGTGGGGTTGATTGTTACAGAGGTTACTGTTTGACTTCCTGGAACAGTTACTAGAGATATGGCCCCACTTTCTACAAATCTAGATAGCAAACTTGCTTCCTAGGCTGCTTATTATAGATAATGAGTGGGTTTTCTTGGCTGGTTGCTGTGGACCACGGGGCAGAGTTCTGTTCTTATGTGTAGTCTGGTCATTGCCTGTTTTGTATATTCAGTCTCTCACGCCAACAGCTGAGAAGCTGGACCCTGAGAAGCAGGAGCCCTGTCATGAGTGCATCAAAGCCAAGTCCTGGGTCCACATCACTGCACTCAGTTCCCCTCGAGCAGACAAGAGTTGCCGTCTGTTGAACTAAGGAGAAAACAACAAATAGCATATAGAATAAAACACGCAATATTTAAATGTGCAAAACAGCATTAAAAACTTCCTGCCGCTGGCCAGTGTTACTCTCACTTAGAGCAATGGTAACAACCCTCCACACCAGTATCCCTCTTAAAACTCTAACTTTGTAATTAGTCTCCAATTAAAATAAATATATTTATTTAAAAAAATAATAAAACCTCTAACTTCTCCTCTGAGGCACTTAATCAGAGAGGCTCAGGTCCCCTTCTCCCCTCGGAGCAGGGAAACTCACAGGACCCTGGACAGAAAGGAATTCATCAGACCAAGCATGCTCCTATTGTCCAACCCCCTGACCTCTACCCTATGTGGCTTTGAGTCCTAGGGAAAAGGGAGTCAGCATCCCTTAGAGAATGTGGTCATTGGCCTGTGTCCTGAGTTTCTGGGCCACAACATCTCCCCAGGTGCTGGTCCCAGCGGTCTCTGCCTAGGTTAGGGAGGCAAAACTCCCAGAGGCCTGGGCTGGGAGCTGCCACCAGGGCAGTGGCTGGAGACCCAGGCTTCCTGGACACAGAGTCCGGCTCCTCCCACTTCCCTCAGAACTTTAGAGGCCCCTTCTGGGCCCATGGGTGCCAAACAGAAGTGATGACTCCCCTCAACAATGGTTTACTTGGAAACAGGGGAGTTCTTTAAGTCCACGTTCTCAGTCAAAAAGGCTGTGAAGAGGCTTTTAGAAGCTCAACGTTTGCTGCCGCAGAAGAATCCGAATGGAAGGAGACTATTTTTGTTCTCAGAGCTTTTTCTTGGCACCCAACCTCACTTGAGCGGTAAACAATATGCCTGCCAATGCAGGAGTCACAGGAGATGGGGATTTGATCCCTGGGTCAGGAAGATCCCCTGGAGGAGGAAATGGCAACCCACACCAGTATTCTTGCCTGCAGAATCCCAAGGACAGAGAGCCTGGAGGGCTATAGCCCACGGGGTCACCAAAAGTCAGACGTGACTGAGAGCACACACATGCAACCGCACCCCACTCGAGAGGATAACCAGGCCCCAGGTTGAGGAGAAGTTGCTCAGAGCCTCCTCTTCCAGTCTCTTGAGGAAACTGTGCTTGAGCCCGGGGTAGGGAGAAGCCAGAAGCAGGATGCCAGGGAGGAGGGTCCCTGGACTGGGGTGAACAGTGAGGGTACAGTGCAGTCATGGTGCAGCCAGGAGGCCCCGCCTGCCTGGGACCCATGAGGACAGATATTGCTCCCAAACAGCATAGCCGCCTGCCTCAACTTGCACAGATACCCATTTCACTGAGAATTCCAGAGCTCAAAACACACTTTGGACCTCAATTTTCTTTTATAATATATATATTCTTCCTTTGAGAAATAAAAATGGGAAATATTTTATTCATTAACTTTTATAAAAATAAATATAAATAATATTATTTTATTCTTAAAATAAAAATGAAAAACATATGGTTTAGTCACTAAGTCATATCTGACTCTTGTGGACCCCATGGGCTGTAGCCTGCAAGGCTCCTCTTTCCATGGGATTCTCCAGGCAAGAATACTGGAGTGGGTTGCCATTTCCTTCTCCAGGGGGAAAAACATCTACCTATATTTTTAATAGGTAATACATTGATGGAGATGAAAAATAACATACAAAGGTAACGAATCTTGTTTTCATCCACAAATACACACAAATAATTTCTATTCATTTTTCCAATCTTCCTTTTTGCAAGTACAAGCAAATATGAATCCAACCCCTCTCCTCTCTGCAGCTTGCTCTTATATTTAATGATAAATGTTGAAAATCTTTCCATATCAGTTCATGGAAAACTTGAACATCTTCTTTTACTGCTGCCTGATAAGCCTGACAAATTGCATTGTGTATATTTTATTTTGCAATTGTACAAATTCATCTGTGCGATTCCCAGGAGTGGAGCTTCTGGGCCATAGGGTGTACCCATGCTCAGTAGTGTCTGACTCTTTGCAAAACTATGGACTGTAGCCTGCCAGTCTCCTGTGTCTATGGGATTCTCCGCCAAGAATACTGGAGTGGGTGACCATTTCCTCCTGCAGGGGATCTTCCCAAACAAAGATCTAACACCCCATCTCCTGCATCTCCTGAATTGGCAGGTAGATTGTTTACCACTGAGCCACCTGACAAGCTCCAACCCATAGAGTACATACATAATTTTGATGGATTTTCTGGAGAGGGGAGAAGGAAGGATTTATTGCTTGCAGCAAGTAAGGAGAACATCACGAACATTTCCCAAAGCTGTGTCCCCTCATTTCAACAGATATTGCCAGCTTGCCCTATAGGGGTTGCACTAATTTGTATTTTTACCAGCAATGCAACTATACGCAGAGTCTGGGACAAAGTACAGTGAAGACTTACATACCATTTATAGAAAGTATATGTAAAACTTATCAATTAAGTTCACAAGTTGCTAAATAAAGTATATATGTTCTATTCTAATGCCGTGAAAAATATACCTTCAAAGGACCATAACTTCCAGGTTGAATCTAGAAATCACAGGTTGCTCAGAGTTATACCACACAACTCGGTGAGCAGTCTCTGGACTGCAGCTGCCCTCTTCTCTCTCAATCCCTGAGTCCCACACTCAGGGGGCCATGCATTCACACATGTATACACCCGCACCTCCAGTCCCTATTCATGGTCACCCTCTCAACAGCCACCCCTCAGGGTCAAGGAAGCATATCATCATGGTTGACCTCTGAGAGGATGACCCAGGAAAGAGCCACACAGTGCCCTGAAGCAGACTCTGGCCATTTGGGTAGGAATTTCTAAGGACCTAGAAGCCATGGCCCAAGAAGGGAGGTGCAGGTTCTGAGTGGACACGTGCCTTTGGCCTGACAGAGGAAGTGCATTTTTGGATGTAGCCCAGGCCAAGAAGAGGCAGGTGTCTAGAGCCTGGAGCCCAAGAAGGAGCCTATTGTCTGGAAAGCCACTTTCATGAGTCTTCATAAAGAAGCAAATCTTCTGCTATGCTCATGTCCTGCCTCCTAACAGACTCTTATCCTAGCAGATTCTGGAGCAGGACTTTGAAAACTCCCTTGGCTAAGAAAGGTATTTGTCTTCTCCAAAGGCCTGCCCAAGGACAGAAAAGAAATATAGGCAACCTTTCAGGCAGTGTCTAAATTCAGATTCTTATGCTCTTTGCAAAAGTCACAAGCTCTTATTTATATAAATCCAAAGCAAAAGTGAAGTTAATACCACAATTTCAATTAGTCTATCCCCACTGGTAAACCAATTGTCTGGATTTTTAGTTCCAGGGATATGATCATTCTGTATTCTTGTACTGGCCATCAGGAATAAGTTTGGCATCTCATTATGCCTTAAGATAAACATGGGTTATAAACTGTAGAGCTAAGAAGCAGGAAAGAAGGAAGGGCGGTGGAAGTCCTCTCTGGGAGTCCTTTGTCATTTGCCTTTTATAAATTAATTCTCAACAGCCATTGATTCTTTGTCAAGGTCAGCAATAACAGTATCTTTCAACCACGTTATGTTATTCATTTGAAAACATATCAAGAGCTACCACCTGGAGATGACTTTCCTGTTTTGTTGTCAAACGTATCATTTAACTTTTCAGCTATTTTTGCTGCTGCTCTAAGATAAACAGTAGAATCCAAGAGTTTGCTTTATGATAAGGCCTTAGATTTTTCTTAAAATAGTTTCAGCCAGTAAGCTCAAAACATTTCTTTACTTACAATTTCTTGTGTGCAATCTTATTGTGACAGCAGAAAAAAATGTTAAAAATTAAAATTCAGAAGGAGCCCTTTTATCTAACACAATCAAATAATTGAAAAAGTCAATTATAGTGGGAAAACATTATAAAAGATTACACACACATCTTAAATATTCATTTTCATTCTCCAATGTATTGAGAGGACAAGGCCTTTCATTTGAGCAGAAGCGTGCAGAATGAGCTAAAGGGCTTCTGCCTTACGTAAATAACCAATGTGCAATGTTCAGGTCCCTAAAAAGAATCAGAGTTTAAAGACACTTGTAAAGTAATCTCAAAGTACTATCCTTCTAGATTTCTCTTAATTTCCTCTTTTCTGCTTAATATGATAGCAGTTCTTTAGAGAACTCATAGTTCTCATAGGAAAAAAAAATTCCCCTGTCCCTGTTTCAGTTTATGTAATATTTAACTATGTCATTTACAATAACATTTACAACTGGCATGATCAGATTTGGGAACAAACAACATTGACTCTTTTTCCATTTGCTTGTGGAAGCAGAAATGCACACACATACTGGAGAGCAGCCTACTGGCATCTGGATAGTTATTAGTCAATAGATTTTGCCAGGGGGATGAGCAAATTAATATAATCAGATAGTGGAGTGAGACTTTTGGTCTGTTTTCGATGCATGCATAAACACACACACACCCTGGCTTCTCAGGAGTGTGGTGCTAAGGAATATCCTTTCGTTTTCCTGAGAAGTTTATAGGAATGCAAATGAAAGAAACCAAGAGAAAGAGAGGGTTTTGTCTGAAAAAAAAAAGACAAGAGAGCTGGAAGGTTTTGTTGTGTAACAAATTAACCCAAACTAAAGGAGATCAATCCTGGATGTTCATTGGAGGGACTGATGCTAAAGCTGAAACTGCAATACTTTGGCCACCTCATGCGACTAGCTGACTCACTGGAAAAGACTCTGATGCTGGGAAAGGCTGGGGGCGGGAGGAGAAGGGGACGACGGAGAATGAGATGGCTGGATGGCATCACCGACTCTGTGGACATGAGTTTGAGTGGACTCCGGGAGTTGGTGATGGACAGGGAGGCCTGGCGTGCTGTGATTCATGGGGTTGCGGAGAGTCGGACACGACTGAGCGACTGAACTGAACTGAACTGAACTGAAGCAGCTTTGAAGGGCTTCCCTGGTGGCTCAGAAGTTAAAGCGTCTGCCTCCAATGCGGGAGACCCGGGTTCGATCCCTGGGTCGGGAAGATCCCCTGGAGAAGGAAACGGTAACCCACTCCGGTATTCTTGCCTGGAGAATCCCGTGGACGGAGAAGCCTGGTAGGCTACAGTCCACGGGGTCACAAACAGTCGGATACGACTGAGCAACGGAACGGAAGCAGCTTGAAACCTAACCCACTTATCTCATTGTGGATTTATCTCACTTGATCTACTCATAAAGGATCAAGTATAGGCTGGCTTAGCTGGTTCAGGGTCTCACCCAGCTGCACTGAGAGCTGGTCAGTTTCCTTCCTGAAATCTGGGGTCCTTTTTTGAGCTCACATGGGTGTTGGCAGAATTGCGTTCCTTATGGTGGTAGGATAGAGGTCTTCAGCTCACAGAGGACACTGCCGTTTTCTGCCACACAGCTCTCTTCAGAGACAGTTCACATAATAGCATCTGGCTTCTTTGAGGCCAGTAGGAAAGTCTCCTTCCAATCTGCTAAAACAGTCTTAGGTAATGAGACCTCAGGAATACATCTCATCACACCAACCATATTCTACTGCTTAGAAACAAGTCAGAGGTTCCTCCCACCCTCACTCAAGGAGAAGATCATACAATTCCATGTCATTGAATGAGAGTCACCTTAGGGTGTGTCTGCCAGAGGAGGGGAGAGGTGACAACAGCAGAGCCTGGGGACTGTGTGTGGACTGCAAGACACTGATTTGGGAGAGGGACAAACAGACTTTAGGAGGTTACTTATGCGTCTGGGACTTGGGGGAGTCAGGGAAACTCACAGGGCACATTTTGGCAATTTGGCATGATAATCCCCTCTACCCTGTCTCTGGGAAAATTCAGTGACAGTTTGCATTGTTCTTCAAAGATTCTGGAACCAAGTTTGGGTTGCTTGGGGTTTTTTTTGTTTGTTTCTGTTTAGTTTGTTAAAAGCTTAATTCTCAAACTAATTTAAAAAACCTTTTTCTCTTACAATTAGAAAACATAAAGCAAAGCTTTACTTAACTACTTAATGAGGAGGTCAACAGAGAGACCAAAGAGCTGGCAAGAAAAGCATTTGAGAAATAAGACCATAATAGTGAGAAAATGAAAGCAAAAATGAGAATGTCAGGTTAGATATAAAATTGATTAACTTCCTTTAGAGCAACCACACCATAACGTTTGGAGTTATCTTCTATCAGGTCAAACACACACGTACACATGTACACCCACACCATTTCAGCTTTTATAAGTTAACTTATAACTTTAAGGGGCAGTTAAATGGATGGGCCCTCATCAGTTATGGCTAGCTGGTCAAAGCAGTCACATCCCCCAAGAGAATCTTCCCAGGAAATAGCAGGATATCTAAAAATCAAAATGATCCAGTTATATGTTGGCTAAATATTTTGCTGCTTATGGCACAGATATAAAGAACATTTATTAATGCTTTTAAACTTAGGAATACACATGGTTTAGCATTATTGCCAGTTTACAGATAATGAAACTAAAGTTCAAGTAAGTTAACATAACTGGCACCAGAAAGATAGTCCAAGTCTGATCACCCATATGGCAGAAAGCGAAGAGGAACTAAAAAGCCTCTTGATGAAAGTGAAAGAGGAGAGTGAAAAAGTTGGCTTAAAGCTCAACATTCAGAAAACTAAGATCATGGCATCTAGTCCCATCACTTCATGGGAAATAGTTGGGGAAACAGTGTCAGACTTTATTTTGGGGGGCTCCAAAATCACCGCAGATGGTGACTGCAGCCATGAAATTAAAAGACACTTACTCCTTGGAAGGAAAATTATGACCAACCTAGATAGCATATTAAAAGGCAGAGATATTACTTAGCCAACAAAGGTCCGTCTAGTCAAGGCTATGGTTTTTCCAGTGGTCATGTATGGATGTGAGAGTTGGACTGTGAAGAAAGCTGATAGCCAAAGAATTGATGCTTTTGAACTGTGGTGCTGGAGAAGACTCTTGAGAGTCCCTTGGACTGCAAGGAGGTCCAATCAGTCCATCCTAAAGGAGGTTAGTCCAGGGTGTTCATTGGAAGGACTGATGCTAAAGCTGAAACTCCAATACTTTGGCCACCTCATGTGAAGAGTTGACTCATTGGAAAAGACCCTGATGTTGGGAGGGATTGGGGGCAGGAGGAGAAGGGGATGACAGAGGATGAGATGGCTGGATGGCATCACCAATTCGATGGCCATGAGTTTGAGTGAACTCCGGGAGTTGGTGATGGACAGGGAGGCCTGGCGTGCTGTGATTCATGGGATTGCAAAGAGTTGGACACGACTGAGTGACTGAACTGAACTGAACTGGTATGTCTTTCCACTATACCAGAGAAATCTAACTAGATAAATACTATTTGTTGAATAAAGGAAAAGATCCACTTTTGTCCTTAGAATTTCAGGACATTCTAGAAAATTAGTGGATACCACTAGAGTACTTATTTGGTGGCTCAGTGGGAAGATCCCCTGGAGAAGGAAATTGCAACCAACTCCAGTATTCTTGGCTGGGAAATCCCATGGACAGAAGAGCCTGGTGGGCTACAGTCCATGTGGTTGCAAGAAGTCAGACATGACTTAGCAACTAAACCATCACCACCACAAGAACAGTAGATGTGTTTGGTAGTAATCATACAGTGTGTCAAAAGTCAGTTTTTGTAATACATGTGATGGCTTTACACAGCTTTACCTTTGCATAATAAAGATGATGAAAAATTTCCTGCAGATTCTGAACTGGCATGTATATTACTTTTTTGTCAACAATAGTAAAGTATCATATAGCAATAAAAGTTAGGGCATAAGAAAAGAAACTCTACAATGTGTAAGGAGAATGGCACAGATATCTTCTTCCTTTTTTCTTATGTTATCTGTCAAATTCAACCAAAAGTCACATTTGAAAGACCATCTGAAATCATCTGAAACTTGCAAATAGGCAGAAAAGATTACAGAGTGTTCTTATAGTGTCATGCTGGGCTTGCCTTCCTATTAATTAGGCTATTTCACAAATCTTTGGGAACAAAGTTTAATTTTCTAGGATTTTGTTCAGTGGAGATGTAAACAATTTATGTTTATTAGAACAGATAACATCAAAGGGAATAACTTATTGTCCTGCTGGACATTAACCAGTTTTGTATCTAACCCAGCAGTCTTTCCAAATACAGTCTCTAAATATCTTATTCCTGAGTGCTTTTTCATCTGGCTTCAGTGTCTTACCAGTTTCCCCATGAATTAGTGAGTTACAGAAAATCACTGACATATGTTCATTTTATATTTATATGAATCATGATATTTTCTTCTTGAAAATTATAGATTATCAGTCTTCATGTCTCCAGTGTCAATAGGAGAAACTTGACGGAATGACCACTAATTTGAAACGAGAACACTTAGATTCTATCACTTACCAGCTGCATGATCTTCAGCAAATCACATAAGTTCCTTGAGACTCAACTTCCTCATCTGTTAAGTAGGAATAATAGTATTGCCTGGTCCACAAGGAATAATAATAGCTCTGACAGTCAAACAAGGTTGTGGAATGGTCTCAGTGAGTGAATATCTTTGTTTCCAAGTGAGAGTTTACTGATAGCTTTTAAGCTTTTGTAACAAAGACTGCTGGTTTCCATGAAGGGGAGCTGGTAATAGGATTCCTCAAAGGTTTTGAATTTGAGAACTGAATCACAGAATTGGCCTTTCATCCTCAGAAGTAGGAGGAACAGTAGCCCTTTGCAGGTAAAAATGGGCATCTCTAGGCTCTTCAAATTTTTGCTTGGGAGTTTTGTTTGTTTCAGTTCAGTTCAGTCGCTCAGTCGTGTCCGACTCTCCGCGACCCCATGAATCACAGCACGCCAGGCCTCCCTGTCCATCACCAACTCCCGGAGTTCACTCAAACTCATGTCCATCGAGTCGGTGATGCCATCCAGCCATCTCATTCTCCGTCGTCCCCTTCTCCTCCCGCCCCCAACCTTTCAGAAAACAGTAACCTATGTATCTTCAGTATTTTCAATAGTGTGTGTGTGTGCTAAGTCACTTCAGTCATGTCCTTCTCTTTGCAACCTCATGGACTGTAGCCCGTCAGGCTACTCTGTCCATGGTATTCTCCAGAAGAGAATACTACAGTGGGTTACCATGACTTCCTCCAGGGTATCTTCTCAACCCAGTGAGTCTTTACCACGAGTGCCACCTGGGAAGACAGAACCTAACCAAATGGAACAGAAGGTGAATTCACCATTAACATCATCTGCTCCCTACAATATCGCCAGTTCACAACCAGGCTATCCTTTAAAATGTTTATGCCTTATATTTTGTCAATTATACTTTATATTTAGTAAAATGATCTGAATTATTTTTTTCCCATTTTCATTCAAATCTATTTGAAACAACAACTTTAGTGAGATTCTCCTCCCAACCAGGTGCTGGGAAGGAGCTGGAAATACAGGCATGAGGAAACCCAACCCCTGGCCTTAAGGTGATCAGACAGGACTCAGTATTTTCAAATAATAAGACATGGTGGCTGTCAACATTTTCATATCTCAGAAGTAGTACCCTGTTGAAAAAAATGTACAACACCAGAATTGCAAGTTTTACTTGGGGCAAATAAGGAGTCCAGCCTGGGAGACAGCATTTCAGATAGCTCTGAGAAACTTCTCTGAGAAGGCAAGAGGGGAGCTAGGATATATAAGAGTTTTTGCAAGCAACAAAGGGCAAATAGGAACATCAAAAGATCATTGTTAATTAAAGAAAACCAGATAACCCAAGGTAAGGAATTTAACACTTTTCTATTTACAGGAAGATGCAAGAGTCTGGGCTCACAGAAATCATTTCTTTGATATGCATCTCAGCAACCTGGAGCCAGTATCCTGTAATTTCATTTCCTAAGTTTCCTCAGGTCTGAACATAGGGAGTGGCTGCAGTCTGATAGCTACTCAATGGTAGGTATTCTTTTCTTTCCTGCATTTCCTCAGGGCTCACCTGCTCACATTGGAGGGCCGTAATTGTGATGACTGTGACATCTTTGTTTGGCAGGATATGGCAGGAAATATTCCATTTCTCAACCCTTTAGTAAAGAAGCTCAAAGCTACCAGGCTATAAAGCCTAGAATCTGCCACTTGTGATACTGTCACCTTCTTCAGGGACAGAGACACTGATTCTAAGCCATAAGCACAACCTGCCAGGAATATGCCATCAGTTTTTTTCTTTTTTTTTTTTTCCCACAAATGGACTGTTGGGTTGTGAAAAACCTTCTGCTTTTACTCAAAAGGGTACTGAGTAACTTAATATCTTGAAGGCTTTCAGGAGACAACAAGAGATTGTGGCCACAAGTTTATCTTCCTCACTAACTTTTCTGTGTTAGGGAACCATGAGTGGAAATGTAAAGTTAAAACAGCTAAATCCCCCTACAATTGCACAAAGTGTGTTGAACTATCCAGATCATTCTTTCTGTAAAACCATTCTCATTCTTTCTTCTACCTGCAACTCTAAAATATAAAAGAAATTTCACTTTCAAAACGCAAATTTGTCTTTAACTACCCATGGCAAATACAATATAGTGTTATAGTAACAGTCACTCAGTTGTGTTCTACTCTTTGCAACCCCATAGACTGTAGCCTACCAGGCTTCTTAGTCTAGAGAACTTTCTAGACAAGAATACTGGAGTGAGTTGCCATTTCCTTCTCCACGGTATCTTCCCCACCTAGGATGAAACTGCTCAACACCTGCATCTTCTGCATTGGCAGGTGGATTTGTTAGGTAGTTAGAATAGGAAAAAGGAGTCCAGAATGGCAGTGGCTAAAAGACAAAGAAGGGAAAAGCCCAAGAAAATAGAACAAAGGAAGGTCCCAGGACGGGAATGAAAGCCTCAGGTAAAACAAAGAGCCCTCCTGGCTAGCCCAATTTACATAGGGCAGACTCAGGGGAAGGAGAAAAAACAAAAAGAGGAGCCAAAATTGAGCTGGGGGAGGGGGCCTTCTCTTCTCTTCGCATGTTTTGTGTTGGCCTGCTGTCATGCCTCGAGGATGTATTTTCCTTTGCTTTCTAAATAAAATTGAGCTGTAACACTGGTCTGTCCGTCGCTTCAAATTTTTGTTGTGACAAGACAGAACTGAGAAATTATACACTCCCTCTGACAGATTCTTAACTACTGAGCCACCAATACAGTGGATAGTGTCAAATCCTGGCAAAGCAAAGACCATTTCACAGTCAACAATACATGGCCAGATCTAGTCCGGGGCCCACTCCCATGTTGGTTCAGTAAGGGTTTGTTAAATAAATGAAGAAAAAAAAGCCAACTTGTTTTAGTAGGGAGGTGAAGTCAAAAAATTATTTTAAGTAGGGTAACTGGCCACCCAGTTTTGTCTGGGACAGAGGGCTTTTTTAATTGGAGTATAATTACAATATTATGTTAGTTTCTTCCATAGAGCAAAATGAATCAGTTGCACATATACATATATCCCTCTTTCTTGGATTTTCTTCCCATTTAGGTCACCACAAAGCTCTCCTACTATTTTAATGCTAAAACCAAGGAAATTTCGGACAAACCAGGACAAGTTTGTCACCTGCCCAAACAAAAGCTTTCCAGAAATATATAGGAGTCAACATTAAGGCTCAGATGCTTCTGAACTGATTTGGTTTATTTTAAGTTTTCATTATTTTAGGAAGAAAGGAAACATTTCCCTATTTGTGGCCAACAAAATACAGATACCCTTGCAGTTCACTTTGTAACACTGCTTCTTTATTCTTTCTTCACCTGTCCCACACCAAGGCTGAAGACCTACCTCCAAGCCACACACTCTTGGGCTAAAAACACTTAGGAAATGTGCCTTTGGCCCTCTCATGACCACATAAAACACAGTTTAGAAATACAGAACATGTAGAGTAAAATCTGATGTCTGCAAACTCACTAAAAATGGTGAGCAAAAAAAAAAAAGATCTAGATCTAGATTTAGCTTTAAATATATATAAGTAGAGATAAAGCAAAATGTCAAGAACTATTGAACCTCCTTGGTAGGGTTATGAGTAAAATTCATTGTGACATTCTTTCAATTTTTCTGTATTTTTGAAAATTTTAAAAGTTAAATGTTGAAGGCCAGGGGAAGAGTGAATCTGAACAACAGATTGTTTACAGCAAATATCTGAATTTTCACTAATGGTCTATGCCTACATTGACTTTGATAAAATGATTTCAAATCATTTTATTTTGATAGTGATTTTCAAAACTTTGCATGTGTGCAAAGACTGTGTGCACATTTTCCAGGAAGGAGACACTTCCACAGGTAAAGAGTGGAGGTAATATCACCGACTCTGCACATGAGTTTGAGTGAACTCAGGGAGTTGGTGATGGATAGGGAGGCCTGGTGTGCTGTGATTCATGGGGTCGTGGAGAGTCGGACACTACTGAGCGACTGAACTGAACTGAACTGAACGAATAATACTTAGATATTGTTGGTAGATGCCGGTATGTTGGATACCTGAGATTTGGAAGATATGGCCATGGATGTTATTTTAACTTTTAACACAACAATGTGCTTCACTTTTGCTTCAGCCACAGTGGTGGCAACAACAGCCTAGAAGAGCAATCCAAGTCTTTGGGTTGTCATCTTCAATAAAGTTATTCTTATTCCTCGATTGAGGGAACTCTGCTCAATATTCTGTAGTAACCTAAATGGGAAAAGAATTTGAAAAAGAACAGACACATGTATACATATATATAATTGAATCATTTTGTTGTATATCTCAAACTAACACAATATTGTTAATCAATTATACACCAATATAAAATAAAAATTAAAAGAAAAGAAAAATGCTCTTCATTTGAAAGACATGAATTCTCACATTACAAAATCTCAGCACAGTGAATGGAAAAAGAGTCCACAAAGGCTCATCACTTTCCTGAAATTTTAGAAAACTGGAAATAGAGAGAAAACCCAACAAAGCTTCCAGAGAGAAAAAACAAGTCACATCAAGGGATTAAAATCAGAATGGCTTTGGACTTCACAGCTGAACTGCTGGAAACTAGAAGCCAATGGACCAAAGTCCTCAAAATCTAAGGAAAAAATATTTTTAGCCTAGAATTCTATAACTGGCCTAATTACCAGTGAAGTATGATGGTAAACCAATGACATCAGACTAGTTAGTTCTCATGAATGTACCTTCTAGCATCTTTCGCAGACGCTTCACCAAAACCAGGATTTTAACCACAGGAGAGGAAGAGGTAAGATGTAAGGGCCAGAGGGAGGAGAAGCGGGGAAACGGGATGTGCTGGTCTTATAATAAACTTTGTAGAAATATCAGGCCCTTAAAATTTGAAAATAAAAATTGAAAACCTGGCATACTGCAACAATATAAAAATAAATAAATGAAGGAAACTTAGCATATCAAATGCATACTCTCTGACCCCAATGTATTCTAAAAGCTGAACCACAAATTTGGCTCCATTCTTCCAAGGTGCTAAGATACACAATCAGTTACAAGATTTATAGTGTCCATAGGACAAACATGCCACAGCTGTTCAACAGAAATGCAGCTTTTCCTAATACCTGAGACAAATTTCTCCCGTGGGCTCTCCTAAAAAGGACACTGCATAATGTGGTAGTATGTATCCTTGAAATATCACAACAAAGTATACAACAGTAAATTTCCCACTGCATTTTCTCATCATGCCCATCGAAATAGGCAGATGGCAAAAATGGAAACGCAATTAGTACAAGTGCTTGAGCCAGAAGCACATGTTCCAAAGGCAGTGTTAAAAATGTTTGTCCTTCAATCAGTCCTCGATGAGCATTGCTTCTCACAACCTGGATTGTTTTTTGTGTTTTTTTTTTGGTTCCCTGCATCTCAGTATTTACCCCAGGTTGGGGTTTAGAAACATAAAGCAGATCAGACAAACTCAGACAGACCTTGCAGTCTAACCAGTTAGCCAGCCACAGATTCATGGGTGCTGACAGAAGACAGCCCTGGGTTATGGATAAAGGACTGTATTACTTACAGCAATAACAGTAATCAGAGTAATAGCATCTGTGCCAGTTACCTAACCCCCAGTTCCTGCAGGACAATGCAAAGAGGACCAGATGACACCTGGGTTGCATTACAGGAGAGGATCCCTGCACTTAAGAAAACCGCATCTTTTATAATGATCAGTATGTCTGACTTTTGTGCTCAAGAAAGACACTATCTCTATCTTCCAAGATTGTACACAAACCCGTTCTTTGCTCCAGAGGCAAAGATGGTACTTTTTCTTCCAAGGATTTCCACTATACAACATCTGAGAGAAGACAGTCTAGAACTAACTTGCAAGGGAAGTACAAGTTGTACAGAAATGCAAGAGAACCATGGAAAACTGTCTGCCAGGTGGGCAGGAGGAATGACAGAAGGCAGGTTTTAAGAGAAAGTCTCAAGAGAAGACTGTGGGCGAAAGAGAAAATGTATTCCAAGCCTCAACAAGTTGTGAGGTTCAGATCACAACAGTGCTTACCACTGTTACAAACAGATGGAGCACCTTTCTGCTGCCAGGTGGTTCTGCACCCTAGGGTCTGGCTTTATTTCTCAAGCTGTATGATGTTGGCACCTAGAAGAAGTATGGAACATTGAAGTACAAAGGACATAAGCCAAGTGTATCCAGAAGAATATTCCCCAAAGCTGCAACAGATGTTATACTTATATCGCATTGGCCAGAACTCAGTCTCATGGCCACTATAGCCTTCAGGGGCAGCTGGGAAATGTAGTCTTTATTCTGAGCAGCTACATGCCATTCTTTCAGCTCTATCACTACATAAAGAGGGGATCACTACAGTCTTAGTCACACCTTTCAAGGCATTTTCCAAAACAAGGACATTTGCTACTCCAAAGAAACTCTGGGCCACTGCTAAAATACATCTTTTAAACTTTGCATGCTAGAATTCTATGTGAACACCCTTAGATCTCCTAATGTTACCTGCTAATTTTATAGGTGAATTATATAAGTGTGATTTATGCCAGACCATTTATGAATGGATAAAGAGGAAATGGCAACCCACTCCAGTGTTCTTGCCTGGAGAATCCCAGGGACGGGGGAGCCTGGTGGGCTTCCGTCTGTGGGGTCACACAGAGTCGGACACGAATGAAGTGACTCAGCAGCAGCAGCAGCAAAGAGGTTGTGGTACATAAATACAATGGAATATTACTTGACCATAAAAAGAAACACATTTGAGTTAGTTCCAGTGAGGTGGATGAACCTAGAGCCTATTATACAGAGTGAAGGAAGTCAGAAAGAGAAAAACAAATATTGTATATTAATGCATATATATGGAATCTAGAAAGATGGTACTGATGGACCGATTTATAGGGCAGCAATGAAGACACTTACATAGAGAACAGACTTGTGGACACAGTAGGGGGAGGAGGGGGGGGATGAATTGAGAGGGTAGCTTTGAAACATGAACATTACCTTATGTAAAATAGACAGCCAGTGGTAATTTGCTGTATGACACAGGGAGCTCAAATCTGTTGCTCTGTGACAACCTAAAGGGATGGCAGGTGGGAGGGAGCTTCAAGAGGGAGGGGACAAATGTATTCCTATGGCTGACTCATGTTGATGTATGGCAGAAACCAACACAATACTGTAAAGCAAATTAACCTCCAATTAAAAATAAATTTTAAAAATTAGCAATCGATGTTAATTGGTTTAATGCAATTCATTTGGTAGACATATATTGAGCACCAACTGTGTATCACACACCATGTTCCATGTGATCATCACCTCACTTAAGGATCAATAAATTTCCATTAAGGGGCTGAAGCTGCATGCCCCAGGTCAAGCTTCATAAATGATTTTTACATCACAAAACCTTCAGAGTTTTGTTTCCACTTTACAAACCAGGAAGCCAGAGGCTCAGAGTAAAAAAGCAGGTTGAAAAAAATCCCCAGTGGCTCAGTGGTAAAGAGTCCACATGCAATGCAGGAGACGAAGGAGACAGTGGGTTTGATCCTGGGTTGGGAAGATCTGCTAAAGGAGAGGATGGCCACCCACTCCAGTATTCTTGCCTGGCGAATCCCATGGACAGAGGAACCTGGTGGACTACAGTCCATGGGGTCACAAAGAGTTGGACATGACTAAAGCAACTGAGCAGAGCACTCAAGCATAGAATTAGGCTGTAGAAAAGTAGTTTACACTTAAGTTTCTGTGCCAAGGTGTTTTCTTCCATTACTCTATTCCTTTCTCAACAGACTAGCCAAAAAGTATATAAATGATTTGATCAGTTTGTTTTTCCTTTGGTTTTTATTCTCAGAAGACTTCTTATATAAGATTTCCTACATTTCTAAATGTTCTCATTTGACTGGGACAATTAAAGCTATGGCGACTCTTTCTCATCAGCTTTAACATTGACTTTGACTTACACTACATTGTTAGGGGCTTCATATTATTTTAAGATTACATTACAAATTTCCACAACAATTTGTAACTAGGAGATGGGAAGATATTCTCTCTACAATGTTATTTCAAATGCACTGTGGGAGGTGGAGTCAAGCAAACTGAAACTTGCCTATCAGTCCCAGGGGGCTCATAACATTTCCAAGAACTGAGCAAAATAATAGGTAATATGGAGCATCTAAGCAATCTCATAAGATTACTATACCACTTAAGTTTTCATCTTACCAGTCTGGAGTCTCCTGCTTTGTTAAACCTCATTTACTACACCTAAACCTCTGAATCTTGTGAAGTACATATTTTTCAAATGACTTCACTCACATGAAAATCTAACTTGTGGAAGAAAGCAGATTGTCCATTTTCTACTTTTATAGAAGTAAAAGTTGTTTTAACTTCTCAAGGAAGTCTTAAAAAAAAACAAGAAAAAGATGTTATATGAGTGGAGGCAACTCTCAAACTGTATCATTACCGTTATTTTCTCTATGACAAAACTTCAATAAATGCCGTAAAATGTTATTTGTTGCCAAGACAATTTCTAGACATCTTTAAATTCCCAGCAACTTCTAACTTCTGTTCTGACAAGAACAGAAATCTTGGTGTTAGGAAGGTAGCTAGCCTAATCAGATTTATATCTGCCTCTGTCTAGACCTTCTTGGGCAGCTAATTCCACAATAAACAATCACTGCCACTTATCAGGAATATACTTTGCCTTTTTACTGGTCTGAGGCCTTAATATCTATTGTCTTATTTAATGCTCCCAATAGATTATGTTGTAGGTACTAGAATATTCAATTTGTAGCTGAAGAATGCTCAGCTAGTAAAGGAACTGAGTGTAGATGAAGCTACATATAAACAAACATTAATCTCCCTAACATATAAATTTACAAATCAAATAATAAGGATAACTGAAATGTGGGCAACCAGTGAAAATACAGAATTCACAGGTGAAGCAATGCACAGGACTAACAAACACATGGAAAGATATTCAAACTCACTTGAATCTATCAAAATTGCCTAAGCGATTTAAAAATTCATCAGTTTTTGGGGACACTTCTTAATAGAATTAATCAAAGACAAAAGTTAGTCCATAATAGAAAGGACTGTTTAAATTAACATAATTAAAGCCCACTTGAAGTGCCTGAAAACTCTGGAAATTACAGACTGCTAAACTCTCAGTGGAACCAAGATGGAGTAGATACATTTCTTCCTATTCCACCCTTTAAGTACAGTCAAAGCCCTGGGCATTGTATGTAAAAAAAACACCAGAAGGCTCTGAGAGGTGAAAAGAAAAAGGTAGCCCATCTAGACTTGAGACCCAAAGAACAACATGATGGTGACTTCTCTGGACTTTGCTTTTGTGTGATATATTCTGGACTGGATGCTGGAGAAGCTGGCAACCCAGAGAGGCCAATGACAGCAAGAAAAGCCCAAGAAAAACCAGTTCTCTCTCTAGGTGAAGAACCAGAAAAGAGACAGTCTAGCAAGACAAAACTTTTAGACAACAATCACCCTATCCCAGCCAAACACCACGGAAAAAGCATGGTCCCACCACCACCCATGCAAAGGCCTGCTAGGGAACTGAGACATCAATGCTTGAACAGCTTTAACAAGACACACTTACTGTGTAAGTGTGTAAGTAGGGTCTATGTCATTTTCCTGGTGTGTAAAAACCTCCCAAAACTAAAAGAAAAGGGACAATTCAAATAGCCGTATTCCTGGATATTTCAAGGCAAAATAATAAACCCTTTCTGCAGCCATTCTGCAACTCAGGTGGCTCTCCTATCACTGTTTTCAACAAAAAAGGAGTTAGCTCTAAAAAAGCAAAGCTACTAGCAGTTGCTGTAAATGAGAGGCAACTGTGAAATATATAATAACAATATATTGTATTGTATTATAATGTATTAATAAAATATATAATACAATAAATAATACAACCCAGGGAGGGACTGAGTCAGTTTACTAGATAAAGTAAACTGTGAAGTGTGACCTGAGGTCCCTGATTCTCTGTTAGGGACATTAGTTAAGAATAGAAATCCAAGCACACAGACCCAAACTGAGACTCCCTCTTAGAACAGTCAGGAGCAGGCAATGGAGAAGGAATTCCTGTTGGTTTCAGCATTACTGACTGCTGCCCTCCTCAGGCCAGTCTCCCACAGAGCACTTGCTCCACACCCGGGAACCCCAGTGAAACCAAACTGCCCTGTTGGATGAGGGGGAGATTTATGAGGTTGCATTTATCCCTATGGCTCCCACATTAATTTTTTATTTTAGTTTTTGGATCAATCCTGGGTGTTCATTGGAAGGACTGATGCTAAAGCTGAAACTCCAATACTTTGGCCACCTCATGTGATGAGTTGACTCACTGGAAAAGACTCTGATGCTGGGAAAGGTTGGGGGCGGGAGGAGAAGGGGACGACGGAGAATGAGATGGCTGGATGGCATCACCGACTCTGTGGACATGAGTTTGAGTGAACTCCGGGAGTTGGTGATGGACAGGGAGTCCTGGCGTGCTGTGATTCATGGGGTCTCAAAGAGTCGGACACGACTGAGCGACTGAACTGAACTGAACTACACTTGTGACAATCTGAAAACTAAGGGAACTATAAACTGATCGTCCCGGTTTTACTGAGATCGGATTACTGACATTTTCCTAGTTAGTCCTTAGTAACCCATGTCAATCAGTTTTTTCAGTTAACTTTTACAGGAATCTTTGTGGACAGAGTCTCCACTTGCAAGATCTTTAAAGTGGATGTTATTTTCTCCCCGTTTTTAAAGCAATTAGCCCATTGCCAAAAGATTTTAGCAATTTAAAGTTGGAACTGCCTTTCTGGGATCTCATTCCATGGACCCATGGACACAGCCGAGCGAGATGGCAACACCAGCGCTAGGTAATTCCTCACGAGGGCAGGACCAGCGCTTCTCTGTTGCTGTCTCTATGGGAATAGTTGGCTTTGGGCACCTTCCACACCAGACTCACTACCATTCAGAACCTGAGTAATACCTATGCAAAAAGCAGACGGGGATTCCTACAGGATTAAGGGTTTAAATCTCAAACTTTGATTCTATGTTTGGAGAAATGGGAGTGAACTGAAAGGGCAAGCAATAAAACAAATGACCATACCAATTAACCATAGACTCCCAATGCCACTCCACTCCTGTGGCCAGTGATCAAAACAGATCAGAGTAACTGGAGAGGAGAGGAAGCCTAAGGATCAGGGAATTCACCAGCATTGTGTGAATTCACCAGCATTGTGTGAATTCACCAGCAAGATGTATAAATCACTCGTATGTACATTGATTTTATGGAACTAGGGGAATAGAACTGATTATCTGTTTTAGAAATGTAAGCTATTGTTCACCTCTAATTGTTCATCTGACAAAATGAGCAGCTTAAATTCCGTGAAACAAACATCTTTGTAAAGCCTATGAAAAAAAAAGATGAAGGAGTTAGAAGTAGTGGCAGGGCCTGCTGGTAGTCCCTGAAAATGTGAGAGGGGCATACATGCTTTTAGGATTCAGACTCTTTTTATGATATAAACTGTTAGGGTTTAGAGACTCTGCTATAGCTAGTCATGCTCCAGCTTCATGTTGAAACAGTTGTGGAATTTTCCACATTGCAGCTGCCTCAGCCTTCACACGGCTCCCAGTAGCCAGCATATTTCATGAAAGAGGAGCAAAGCCTACAGATCACTCCACAGTCACATCCAGTCCTACATGACTGCGTAGTCTGGGTGCCCCAATTCTTCATTAGTCACAAAGTTCCCATGAACACGCTGACTGCTGGGATGGGGGTCTAAACTCCGCTTGTCATCTAGGTTCTGTCACCCTTCATCCTGCTTCACAAATTCATCCTCTTCCATCTCTTAAATTCCTTTTTACCACTATCCTCAGGTCTTCCCTCACCTTTTACTCCTCCCCATCAGTGTAGTAACAAATATCCTTCCTCAACATTTCCCCACCAAACTACTGTCTCATTGTGCCTTTCCCTTCTCAATCCAATACCCAGTAGTCTTTACTCAGTCTTCCACTCAAAGTTTCATTCTGAGTTTAAATTTTAAAGTGTTTACAAGTGCATGAATGTGAGCAAAATGAAAATATTTTCATTTTAAATAAACCAAATATTCTGGAAATAGAGTCAAAAGTCAAAGCATTTCTCCATCTGGCACTAACTACTCCCAACCTCTTTCCGTTGCACTTTTCCATTTAACATTTAGTGCGGTTCCTTCCCCGCTTTCATCTGGGTATTTGAGTATTTGTATGTTACATATATAGTTTCATGTTGCAGGGCATATCTTTTTGCCCATAAGTTGTTCTGAAAAGTTTTATCAATACACATATACATGGTTTCCTTCTTATAGAAAGGGTGTGCCAAGATTTCCTGCTATTTCCAATTTTCTTCCCTTTTTATCTCTATTTTTCCTCTTTAAAAACAGTATAGTAAGGATCATCCTTTTATGTGTCTTTGCTCACCTGAAAGTTCATCTTAAGAGAGTGGGGAGGAAGGAGTTAAAGTATCTGGGGTTCTGGGAAAGAAAGAAGGCAGGTGACACATACATTTCTTGCAAATGTGCTGAAAATGACCTCCTGGCTGATAAGACTAATGATATTTGCTAGATCTCTTATCTATGGAATGCTCTTAGTAGGATGTGGCTGGTTAAGAAACACTTATGGTAAATAGAATTTATGGATTCATGAGGCAAGAATCCTGAGTCACACCAGCTATATAACTATATAGGGCACAAAATGTCCATGTTGCCTTGCCTCTAGGCTCCCTGCTGTGTTTGATGTCTCACAAATCTCATGAGTGATCTTATCTATTACTTGTTTAAAGTAGGTATGAAATGTCCAGGAGGTATGCAGGATTTTTCAGATTTCATGCTTAGCCAGTGCCTTGACCACTTGTGTTCTTGAAATTATGAGTAAAGCTCTATATGGATAAGATCTCTGACGCACGTAAGTATGATCTGACATACTGATCCTGTGTGTTAGCATAGAGATTACCTGAGGATGCCAAGCTGTCATCCAAGAAGGTTGTAGCAGTTTCCATTCTCGCCCAGAGTACAGGTTCTCAGCAACACTGATTAGTTCCAACAATCTGAGGGCCAATAACCCACTGCCATTTAAATTTGTATTTTTGCTTATTAGTATAATTTTTATATTTTGTTGGTTCTTTGGATTTGTGTGTGTGTGCATTTTCTACTAGTGATATTTGACTCCTTTTTAGGATAAACTTTTCATTAACTTGAGAAACATCACAGTGTAATAATAAAGTATGTGGATTCTGGCTTCAAATCCTGGCTTGCCACTTGCTAACAAGCATGTTGCCTTACCTAAGTTCCAGTTTCCTCATTCAATGCCTATTTCATACGGTCACATGAAGATTATACAAGATAATGTATGTGAAACACCAAGAATATCTCCCGGTACATAGTAAATGTTCAAATGATGATAGCCAATCAAAGAAGCTCTTTATATATTTTGTATTTCTTGGATTATCAAATATGTTGTGAATATTTTCTCCTAGTCTGAAGCTTATGTTCTAACTTTGCTTAGACTTTGTTTAAATTTGTCAGGAAGGAAATTTTTTATGCAATCAAATCTGTCAATCTTTTCCTCTGTGGATTCTGCTGTAATTTGATTTTTCAGCTGAACCATTTTATCGAACTGGCCACTCCAAATTTCACCTGTTTTCTTTAACCCACTTTTTGACTTTGTGGTCAAATCATAAGATCCTCCTTTGATCTCCACAGACATCACCCTTGTATTTCTTTCATGGAAGATAATTGTCAGTCACTCATTTTTCACTCTTCCCTAAAGATCCTGTTCTTTTTGTCCTGGCTTCTCGTTTCACATCATACTCCTATATTGACTCTAATGTTCAACATCCATCCCCCACCCCAGGCAGATGACACTGAAATTTTCAGAGCAGTATTTTCTACTGTTTGACATATTTCTAACATGTTCCATAATCACCTTAAATTTCTTCTAAAACTGAGCTTTATATACCCCCTTTACATATACTAAAATATAATGCCTGCTAAGGAATACTCTCAGAGAAGGCAATGGCCCCCCACTCCAGTACCTGGAAAATCCCATGGATAGAAGAGCCTGGTAGGCTGCAGTCAATGGAGTCGCTAAGAGTCAGATACAACTGGGCAACTTCACTTTCACTTTTCACTTTCATGCATTGGAAAAGGCAACCCACTCCAGTGTTCTTGCCTGGAGAATCCCAGGGATGGCGGAGCCTGGTGGCTGCCGTCTATGGGGTCGCACAGAGTCAGACACGACTGAACAGACTTAGCAGCAGCAGCAAGGAATACTCTTGGGCTTTCTTCTTTAACAGTACAGATGAAATATTTTTTAACTTTTTATTTTGTATTGGGGTATAGCTGATTAACAATGTGACAGTTTCAGGTGAACAGCGAAGGGACTCAGCCATACATATACAAGTATCCATTCCCTCCCAAACTTCCCTTCTATACAGGCTGCCACATAACATTGAGCAGAGTTCCCCGTGCTATACAGTAGGTTCTTGTCGGTTATCCGTTTTAAATATAGCAGCGTGTTCATGTCCATTCCAAACTTCCTGACTATCCCATCCCCTCATCCTTTTCCCCAGCAACCATAAATTCCTTCTCTAGGTCTGTGAGTTTGTTTCTGTTTTGTAAATAAGTTCATTTGTATCATTTCTTTGTAGATTCCACATACAAGGGATGTCTTGCCATATTTCTCTTTCTCTGTTTGACTTACTTCATTCAATATGACCATCTCTAGGTTGGGATGGAATATTTTTAATGAAAAAAGAAAAGAAATATGATGATGAATCAATAATTTGCAGACTCTCTCTAGGAGGACACCACAAAACTGGCAAAAGTGGTTGTGACAAGAGGAAAAGACATACTTTTCACTTAACTTCTCTGTCTTTTGAATTTTTGTATAATGACATATAACACTTATTCAAAAACAACACAAACCTACAAATAAATAAAAGGGAACCTGTCACCAATCCCACCAAATCTATACCCTGTTTTGGCTGGTAATGTTATACTTATCTACCCAGTCTCTGCTGAGCACTTGGGAATCATCCTCCATCTCCTCTGATGTGCGTCCAAGTACCATATTCTATCAAACTGACTCAGAAATGGATCCTTCATCCACCTCCTTACTCAACAGGGACTCTTAAGAACACACAATGAGCTAAGCATGGGGCTATAGGTAAAAAGATGGTAAAATATCCTCACGAAGTCAGTACAACTCCCTGAGGGAGCCCACAGCCTAGAATGCAGAGCAGTTGTAAAGCACAATTTAATAGTATTTCTTAAATAGCTAATTCCTTAAGTCATTTGCAAGTATTTATTTAGGTAGGAGATCATAAAATATAGTTTTATAATATACACAAGAAAAAACACATTTGAATGAATACAAAATAAAATGACAGGAGTTGACAGAATTTAGTGTTTATAAAGGAGGGCATCAATAACTAACAATTCAAAGAAGAAATTGAAAGTGTACTTAAAGTTGAGCCTCTGGTTTACATTTACAATCTTTTATAATTGAAAAAAAAAAGGCATTAGGCTTTTAAAGGTAATACATGACTTAACAGTTTTTCAAGTGATTTTCTTAATGGGTTTCTAGACACTGTCATACATGGATGTGAAAAAAAAAAAAGACAAGAATTTAGGCAAGCAGACTATTAGTCCATAGCAGCTTGGTGAGGTTTACTTTTCTTACATAAAGAATCTTCAAATTTACATTTATTCTTATTACAGGAGCAGAAAGAAGTAATTTGCCAGGTATATTTGAGGAGTCTGTAAGCTATATAGCAGAAATAGCTATTTTTAAAAGCCTGTATTCCATGGAAATGTGCATTACACAGCATCTATAGTAACTGAGTAAACATAAACCATGTGATTACATCTTCTAAATAAAACATTTAACCCCCAAATCTCACACAACATCCCCCATGTCCACGTCTTATTTGACGGCAGCCATAAGCTTCAAACTAATATGCATTTGCTATTTTTAAAACGTTCTTACCTCCATTACTAAAAATGTTTCTGCAAAGTCCCTTAGAATTTTTTTCAGTGCTCTAGAAACAAGATATATCATGATCAGTAAATGACCGCAATCTTCAGAAAAAAGTACTGAGGCTAGAGAAAGAATGGTCAAGTCGGAGGTTTCTGTCTCCAATCGTGGAAGATCTTTCTACTTTGAGACCCACAGCTCTAAGGAGACAATTCAAAATTCCTCACTTTAAAACAAATGTTTTATCATGAATAATTGAATAATTAGACATCTAGGAAAATGAGGCTTTTAAATTAAAATTTAGCAAAATCAACTATAATAAATTTTTATCTACTAATCATTTATGAATAACAGAAGTGAAATCTGGTGAAGTTTTACATACAAAAGATATAAATACTGCATAATATGTAGTGAATGAATATTGGCACATACCCTTTTGTATTTAAAGCATAAAATGCAACCAGCAAATCTGATGCTCTTAAGATACATTTATGACATAGGTCAGAAAACCTCTATATGACATGGAAATGTCCCACAGTTTAAGGCTTTCCAATAGGTTTATAGCAAGCATCAGGTTGCCAGAGGCGAATATCAACGAGAACTTGATTGAGTTTTTGCATCCAGAGATCCCGTTCTTCCTTGGTATCTGCAGATAGCCAGTTCCTACAGGAACAAACAAAAAGATCAGGATCCTTTTCCCTATTCCATACCTCCAAATACTCTTACTGTGGAGTGAAGTGAGGGGAGCCTAAACAGTAAAAGGAGTAACTCTTTGCCCTCTTTTAATGGATGCCAAATCAGGAATCCATAGTAAAGTGCTTCTCCAATTACAATAAAAGAAAAGTCGTCTTGCGGATTGGTTAGCTGAGCCATAACTCACACCGATCACATTTAGAAAATGATGGAACGTCACATCAAAGACAGTAACTAATCTTGCACAGGTGATATGATTGGACAATTTGCTGGTGCCAAGACAGTCACTGAGGCTGGGTGGGTCACTTCTTAGAAGAACAAGCACACCACAGACTAGAATACGGAGACCAACCCCCTAGATCCCTGACTCAGGCTCCCCAGGAGCGCCACAGACTCATGGACCTTCACCTGGCCTTACAGATAATACTATTTTATACTGTCTCTTTTTTTTTTTTTTGCCCCACTGTGTTAGTAGAGCACAGTATTTATAATAAATGATCTAAAGATCCTAAGATTTTGTCTATCCTAATCTCTCTGTTCACACCAGGAATCTCTTCTTTACATCCATATTCAGTTAAAAGTTGAATAGTTGACAGGGCAGGCAAAGGTGGGAGAGGGAAATTCCCTAAGTCACAAGCCAGACCATTCTTTTAGACTACAGCCAGGTATTAGAAGGATGCTGTATTATACTTCTACATCTTTCTAATTTCTCCACATTGATAACAGTAATGGTATAAGCATGAATAAGCCGTGAGTTGGTCACCTATTAGTAAATGGAGGGAACACATTTACAATAAAAATCGCAACCATTTGTTGAGCTCATTCCGTGTATATGACAACACTCTAAATAGATCTACTCATTAACCTTTACTGTCACCCTGTGAAGTTTATTCTTCTCTTATGACACAGGCTATGGTTTTTCCCATGGTCATGTATGGATGTGAGAGTTGGACTGTGAAGAAAGCTGATCACCGAAGAATTGATGCTTTTGAACTGTGGTGCTGGAGAAGACTCTTGAGAGTCCCTTGTACCGCCAGGAGATCCAACCAGTCCATTCTAAGGGAGATCAATCCTGGGTGTTCATTGGAAGGACTGATGCTAAAGCTGAAGCTGCAATACTTTGGCCACCTCATGCGACGACTTGACTCACTGGAAAAGACTCTGATGCTGGGAAAGGTTGGGGGCGGGAGGAGAAGGGGACGACCGAGAGTGAGATGGCTGGATGGCATCACCGACTCTGTGGATATGAGTTTGAGTGAACTCTGGGAGTTGGTGATGGACAGGGAGGCCTGGCGTGCTGTGATTCATGGAGTCGCAGAGAGTCAGACACGACTGAGCGACTGAACTGAACTGATGACACAGGAGATTTCAGAGAGCCAGCAAAGTTAAATACCTTGCCACAGTCACATCTGGTAAGTCACTGAGTCGGGATTTAAACCTAGGTCTGTTGACTGCTCAGTGTTCAAACTGTACAATACTGCTTTCCCATGTGATGAAGCATTTCTAGTTCAAATGTTTAATCTATATTTCAAAGTAGGCACTACTGATCAGATGATAAATACTTTGCATTGAAGGAGGGAAATAGAGCAAGGTTGGTTTGTAGAAATAAAAATGTGATACATTAAATTTAGATAAAAGGCATAGGTCAGAAAGGCCCTGGAGAGAAACAGATAAATAAGGCAAAGGAGGATGTATAACTGTAAAATGTATATACTCTGCAAAAGGTATGATCAAAAAGTGAAATAAGTTTTAAGAAGCCACCAAGCAAAGCTAAAGACTCAGTCAAGACTGAATTGAGAATGGGCCTCTCTCAAATGTGGTCCACTCAAATTATGATAATGTTATAATGAGAAAAACTACATGCAAGTGAAGTACAGCGTAATTACAGCAATATGTGATATAACTATTTCCACCACAGGAGAAGGTCGAAGGAGAAATCTGGGAAGGTTTATGTAACAAGTAAAAGAAGATTCTATGAAAAATGTGAGTAACGTTTAAAAGGGCCATGGTGGTCAGGGAGTACTTGGGGACTGAATTTTGTTTGGTTCCCTCACTGACTGTGGCCACAGACAGGGGCTACTCTTTAGGAGCTATAAAGTGACTATAAATCCAATTTGCCTCTCCCGTCCTGAATGAGGTCACTGCTGCACAGAAGACCCCCAAAGGAAAGGAGTGGATGAGCTGAATGAACTAAATTAATCTAAAAGCAATCTAGACATCAAGAATTCCCATAGAACCGGTCTCCTGATGTTTTAAAACAAAATGGCAGTATTGGGGCAACTTTGTTCTATTTTAATAGTGTCTCTTGGCTAAGCTATCTGACATTTCCACATCAGAAACTCATGGAGCCAGTTCTACCCATCTCCCTGTCGGCAATATTCAGCTACTATCTGATTAACAGAGATTTTGTCAAATTCTAACTTTTGTCCCTCATCACAATTTCGTACATTGAAGTTGGTCTGCAAGCTTCTCTTGGGCATTCAAGCAAAAGAATCTCAGACTCTTAGCAATAAGCTTCTGCATCTTATACTTAAGTTTAGGGTTAACAAAAACTGACACTCCCAGTAGTTTATTCTATCCATCACCAACCAGAAATTTTCAGAGTAGAGTGAAGTACTTTGGGAAGGTACTTTGGTACTTTGGGAATGGACAGGCAGGGATGTGTCAAATTTCTTTAAATAATACTTGACTTATCAATTACACATGAAATCTTCAAACTTAACACAAAGAATATTAGCTAACTGCCCCGAAAATGGCTAAACTGTAAGTATGCTGGAAAACATGATAAACTAAGACCTAAGTTGAATGCTGTGTTTTTCTTAACTATATTAATTTTATTATTACATTCCTCTCTTACTGATGTGTATGTGTCTTGTCTTTTCATTCTTAAATCGTACCCTCTTCAAAGACAAAGACCATCTCTGATATTTCTCACAGTGATAAGGACATAGTGGGCAATCAATTACTTAGTTGATAGAAACATTTATAGCCCAATACATACTTGGTTACACAGAGTGTGTCCCTGCATTGGCTGACCAGAGTCTCTCGGTCATCTTCTCTTTGTGGTCGAACAGTAATTAATTCTAAAGTGTTGCGTCTTGCACAAAATTCTCTGTTGACTGGTTCTATCTGCCGACTGGTACAATTGGCCAAATTTAATCTTCCTATGGGATTCTTTAAAACAAATTAAAAAAAAATATGATTAGTAGAAAATAAATAAGACCATTTAAGTCAGTAAGCACTGAACAGTATTCAACTTGATGTCAACTTAAAATAAGAAAGCCATTAATTTAAAAGTTAAAACTTAATTACACTGTATTTAGAGAAACATATTTAATATTTATGATTATTTCTTGCTGGATATAAAAATAGAAACCAAAATGTCAACTGGCGATCTTAGCCAGCTTAAAAAACAAATCATTTGTTATGGAAAACTTAAAACAGATACAAAATAAACAGAACAGCATAATAAGCTTCCATGTACCCATTAATCAGTTCTAACAAATAGAAATACACATTCAACCCTTTTAGTCTCTAACCCTCTTACTTCTTCCCTTTCTACAAATAGAAACCCAGACCTAGTATTTCATCTATAAATATTTTTTACATATCAGGCCAAATTCCCGCCTTGGATTTTTAGAAGCCATGTCATTCCTATAGTATGAGAGTGAAAAAAAAAAAAAAATTGCGAGACTAAATGGTGCTGAAAAATGGGAAAAGGGACAAGCATGGGCCCAAACAATATATTTATTTATTTATTTAAATTTTTGGCTGTACTGGGTTTTGGTTCCTGTGCACGGGCTTTCAATAGTTGCAGCAAGCAGGGACTACTCTCTCACTGTGGCACACAAGCTTCTCATTGCAGTGGTTTCTCTCGCTGCAGAGCACAAGCTCTAGGCACAGGGGCTTCAGTAGCTGCAACATGTGGGCTCAGTAACTGAGGCACGTGGGCTTAGTTGCCTGCAGCATATGCAGTCATCCTGGACCCGGGATTGACCATGTCCCCTACATTGGCAGGCAGATTCTTAACCAGGGAAGTCCGGGGCCCAAACAATTTAGAAACTGCCAATAAAAGTGTCAAATGTATTAGTAATTTTAAAAAGAAATTAGAATGAAATATACCATTTTAAAACAATAGATTGACCAAGTCTGAAGAGAATAGTAATAACCAATGTTGATTGGTTGGGGGTAACAAATTCTTACACACTGCTAATGAAAGCATAAAATGTTCTATTACTGGTAGACAATTTAATAACAGTGATCAAAAAACATTCTAAATGAACATATCCAGACCATACAACTTCACCTAAAAGAAATTTATCCTAAGTAAATATATAGGTACATGAGGATATTTATATAGGTACTGCTGTTGTTTAGTCGGTAAGTCATGTTTGACTCTTTTGTGACCCCACGGACTATAGCCTGCCAGGGTCCTCTGTCCATGGGATTTCCTAGGCAAGAATACTGGAGTTGCCATTTCCTTCTCCAAGGGATCTTCCTGTCTCCTGCAATGGCAGGCAAATTCTTTACCACTGAGCCACCAGGGAGCTCTTATATAGGTGTAATTGATGTTTTTTCATAATGCTGAAAAGATTGAAACAAATTAAATAACAGTAATAGGGGACTATTTAAAACAAATAATAACATCATGTTTTCAGCAAGTATGGGAAACTAAGTAGTCTGAGAGTCCTCCCATAACCCCCCAAATGCTAGATAACTGAACTTGCAAGACAGCAAAAGAAACCTTCACAGGCCAAAGGAAGAGAGTGCAGAATGGTAGCCTGAAACCTGGCTTCCTTGGGTTCCTAGCATATTTACCAATGCTAGGAACTGGCACGGAGAAGGCAATGGCAAGCCACTCCAGTACTCTTGCCTAGAAAATCCCATGGATGGAGGAGCCTGGTAGGCTGCAGTCCGTGGGGTCGCTAATGTTCGGACACGACTGAGCAACTTCACTTTCACTTTCACACATTGGAGAAGGAAATGGCAACCCACTCCAATGTTCTTGTCTGGAGAATCCCAGGGACGGGGGAGCCTGGTGGGCTTCCGTCTATGGGGTCACACAGAGTCGGACACTACTGAAGTGACTTAGCAGCAGAGGCAGCAGCAGGAACTGGCAACCTTGACTCACAGATTATATGATATAATATGAAATGTGATATTTGCTTTAAAATACCTTAGCAAACCAATGAGAACAAAAAAGTGTGTGCTGTGGAGAGATAAATGAAACAAGGAAATTAATTAGGAATTTCTCTCTTACTAATTTCTCTCTTTTTTGGTACATTTTCAATTATAAAAAGTTAAATACATAGGTACATCTATTTCTCTTGGTTGTGTGTGTAAAAGAATAAATACACTATTGAATAAAAACACAACTGAGGAGAGTTATCTTACCAGGCATAAAGATTTATTTTAAAGCTATGGTAACTGAGAATGAGAGATACGGGCCAAAGAAAACAGAATGGAAAGCTTAAATATAGATCCACATATAAAACGATATCTTGATACATGCCAGAAACAGCATGCGGATGAGTGGGGAAAGAATGGATCATCCCATGATGCTGGCACAATGGGGTTTCCAGATTGGAGGGTGGGGGAGATCAATTCCAGGTAAATTAAATGTGAAACATAAATCTTAATAACTTTTAGAAGTCATAAGGAAGTATATTCTTTATGAGTATAGAGTAGAGATGGTTTTCTTAACTAAGACACAAAAAAGCAAACAATAAAATAATAAACTGACAGATTTATCTTAGCATTAAAAATTCTGTTTATGTAAAGATACTATAAGGATAAATTAAAGCATATGCCAAGCAAAAGACTATAAAAACAAGTGGTCAAAACACATAAGAAAAGATGCTTGCTCAATGCTCAGTCAAGGAAAATTAAAATAAAAACACAGTAAAATAACATTTCACACCTATCACATTCAGAGTTTAAAAGGCTGAAAGAACAAATGTTGCTGGGATGTGGAACACTGAGAACTCCTGGTGGGAACAGAACGTTATACAACCAATTTCAAGATTCACCAGACAAAAATCTAGCTAAACTGAAGACGTGCAAAACCCTACAAACCAGAGATTCTGCTACTTAGATACAAAATCAAGCAAAAGCTCTGATCCAGCTTGGCGCTCTGTGATGACCCAGATGGGTGGGATGGGGGTTAGGGGTGGAAGGGAGGTCCAAGAGGGAGGGGTGATAAGTGTACATGTAGCTGATTCACTTTATTGTACAGCAGAGACTAACACAACATTGCAAAGCAATTATACTCCAATTTAAATAAAAAAGAAAGAGCACTGATCCATACAGCTAAGTCACAGCAGAGCTGTTTATAACAACGACAATTTGAAATAATTAAGTGCCCATAAATAAGAGAAGTGTATAAATTGATTGCGATGCATTCTTATAACGGAGTATTTCAGTACAGAGAAAGATGGGTAAAGCTCTGCAAAGCAGAGCTACATACGTGCTACACACACCAGCCTACACTAATTTCACAAATCATGTTGATTCAAACGTGCAAGTTGCAAAACAGTATATACAGTGTGATACTATTTGTAAAATGTTTCAAAATATGCAGTTGCAATACTATACTACTTATATATGTCACATATAAAAAAATTTAAAGAAATACATGGAGACAAAATAATTTTAGGATAAGGGTCATCTCTATGAAGGAAAGAAAATTATATAAAGAGTTTCAACTGGACTGATAATACAGAGGCTGGTGGAAATTATGTTTTTCTGGAATGTTCCAAATATTTCACAATAAATTTTAAAATAAAATTTTACATGGCTACAACGTAATACACACAGTTATCTAATGCAATATTATATGTATTTTTACCTACGTGGAAAGATATCAGGACATTCATTATCAAGTAAAAATCAAGTTAAAAAAGACATGATATTTTCTGTTTAAAAAAGATTCATGAATGGATTATAATTATTATTATTATATATTTTACATCTAAAAAATTTAGAAGGATATACAACCAAAATGTGAACAGTATTTATCTTTTATAGATGAGTTTACTTTATAATTCTGCTTATTTCTATTTTCCAGTCTTTGGATAATAAATTATCACACTTGGGCAATAACAGTAAATTTTTTAAAAATAAGATGCAATGTATTACATTCTATTATCAAATTTTAGAAACAAACTAAAACCACAATATTCCTATGGTGGTTTTCCATTTCTGTTTTATCCCAGATTTAGGTAAATCAACTGTTAATAAAATACAAAAATGAATTTAACATATTTCTGACTAAAAATCAATTAAAAAATATTATAAAACATTCCAGAAAAAAAAAAAGAAAAATAAATGCCTTAAGGTATTTAAAGAGTAGTCAAATCACAGGGAATGGATAAGATATGAAATTTTTACACAAATATACACAAACATACACACACACACTCACTACATTTTAATGGCTTAGTAAATAAACCTGAGTGCGGAATTTGGGTGGCTCATGGCCACAGGGAACACTTGCATAAAATATTACCTGAAAGTCAGTCAGGGCTTTCACCACTGACCATCAATATTAATATTACCTTTCGTTTCTCATCATCTGGATAAGTCCAATAAGAGATACAGTTTCCAGAAAGAACACACCATCTTCTATGCCAGGCACCGAAACCACTAACATCTTCAAATATGGTCTGAAAAAGTCAATGAAATACTGACTTTAGAAACCCGAAGAGCAATTAAATGTTTTCTACACATTAAACTTCAGTATGTTGACATATTTCATACTTCAAAATCGACTTGCATGATTTTTTTTCTTTTTTTTAAAGTACTTAAATTTATTTTTTTAATTCTACTCTATATTAAGACCAGAAATCTTGTTATTTCAATCTCAAGAGCAAAGTTAGTACAAATGACTCACCAGCTCCCTTCTGTGTTTATATTCACCTTTTACATTATAAAGGCAATAGAAAAGGAAAAATTTGATAGATAAAAATAATAACAAGTTATCATTACTCCCTACTATAATCAGAGAAAAATAACAAGATGACAGATTTTTCATTTTTATAGCTAGGGTAACTGAAGGCCAAGGAAATTAAATGACAATATACAATCACAAAGAAGAACTGGAACCTTCTAGCTAATGCAGAATGTACTTTTCTTGCTGCTCATCAGTACTGGCAGAGCTAGACTAGCACCATTTTAGAATCACTTAGAGTTTCACTGGTTGGTAGTCTCCTTCAATCCAGCTGCCCCTGGCACATCAGGAAAGAAAACTGCACCAACTAACTTTAATTTAAATTACTACCACTATCTCTAAATAGAGGTTAGAAGTAATTAAAAAGCACTATTTAGACAGGGGACAGAAGTTATTTGTGGGAGTCCTGAGCAATTTTTTTTTACTACATTCCTGTAAGTGTGGATGCAATAAGAATGGGCTCTAGGATTCAAGACAGAGTTAACCTGAAAAGATATAACTCTAAACTACTTAAGAGCCCAGCTCAGCAGTTAACCAGGTCAGACCTTATAGGCAAATGAACCAGTTGGCATAAGGGTCTATCAGGTGCTAAAGGTATCTAAAGCAAGATATGGAAATATTATATTTACATTAAAGGAAAAGGTCAGTAAACGTACCCTATGTTCAAGTCTGATATTTACAAAAACACTCTTCCAAGAATATCTAGTGCCATCTGCTGGATTTACGTGTGTAAAAGCTACGAAATCTGATTTACAGTCATCTTGGCAGCTTGGATTCCTGTAAGGTCTGGCTCTTCTTCCCACACCCTAAGTCAGCAACTGCAAACTGGTTTGTGATATCCGACATACAGTTCAAACTCTTGCTTCACAAAGAAAACCAAAGCTGTTAGATTTTCTCTACTTCTTGTACCATACCCACAATCTTCTGTATATTCTACACACATACTTTTCTCCTCTGATAATGGAAAAAGTGTAATTCTGTACAAGATCATGAACCGTGGCTTGGATCTCATTTGCTCTCACTCTCATGACTTTCTTCCATGCGTTATTCCTTAACCCTAGTGCAAGTTCCCCATTGCCTCTATCTTTGTCCTCTTTGGTCCTATTAGAAGCTACCCATTTGAATTTAAAAGACACTCAAGTCTCTTCAGTCCTAATAAAATGTGAACAAAATCCTTCTTTCACCCTGCATACCTCTGCAAGTACCACATTCTTTTTACCCCACTGCAGCCAAACTTTGTTTCAAAGAGTTTCTGCACTCTCATTCTTCATCTTCCACGCCCTTTATAACACATTTGCAATCTAGCTCCTGCTCTTGGCAAGACTAGAATGACCACTTCATAAATAAGTCCAACAGTCTCCAATAAATCCTTACCTAACTCGATCACTCCTTCTTTCAGACTGTCTTCCCCTGGCAACTATGATACTAAATTATCCCTTGTCCTCCCGGTAGTCTTCTGTTCTTAGGTCTGTGGCTTAAACGTTAGTGTTCTCCTGGTTATTCAAGTCTGCCTTCACTTTGAATACTACCTCTCTGCTGCAGATTTCCAAAGCTTCATCTCATCTAAAATATCTATCTTGAGTACCAAACTCAAACCTCTGAAACATGTCTCTAGGCATTTCAATTTCAAGTCGTTTAAAACTTAAATCATTAAAACTTTCTCCCTTGGGTAGGGACTGAGTGACAAGGGACATGAGGGAACTTTCTGGGGCAGTATTCTGTATCTTAAAAGAAATCTGGGTTACATAGATATATGCCTGTGTAAAAACTCAGGGGATGGATACTGAGGATTCAGGGGAACATGCTAATGTCTACGATATATTTTGAAATTTTTTCCCCACAAATATATTTTCAGGACTCAATAGAAGGATAGCTCGGTAGCAGGTACATGATAAAGCAAGGACAGTAAAAAATGTTAATGGCAAAACCTAGATGCTGGGTATACAGGCATTCAAATTCTATCAACATTGCTGTATGTTTGCAATTTTCCACAATTAAATTTGGGGAAAAAACAATTTCCATCGCAAACACAAACACTTGCTCCTTCCCCAGGGTCCCTAATCTCAGTATAGTCACCCAACAAATTGTGCAAGGCAGGGATCTGGGTGACAGTCTTAATTTTGCTTCTCCACCCCTACAACCAAACCACTAGGGCCTGCCCTTCTTCCTCCTTCATCCCTCCACGATGAGTCCTTCACTCCACCCAGATTGTCAGCCAGCCACCATCCCCTCTCTCAAGGAGTAATTCAGTCTCCTCGCTAGTCTTCTTCAGGGTCCTCACTCCCCTGTCCACTTCCACACAGCAATCAGAATGACCTTCCTAAACTCCCAATTTGATGTTAGTCCTCTGCTTAAAATCTTATAAGAGCACCCCACTGGCTTCGAGATAAAGTCATTAAAAGGCTTTCAAACACTTGGTCTCATTTCTCCTAAATACACTTCCCCCCGCCCCAATCACTTGCCTCCACACACACATTCTGACTCTAACTGTGTCACTATCTAAATACCTGCCGCTATCCAGAAGTGTCATGTTTTTCTCTGGCAGGGGTGAGAGAGGGAAGGGGCCTCCAGCCCATGGTACGTGCTTTTCCTTCATCTGGAGCACATCTCCCTTCTCTCTTCCCCTGGCTGTCTTGCTCAGCTGCCAGTTTACAAGTCACTCCCCAGAGCTTCCAGTGAGCCCTCCCACACACACCTAAGACGTGGTGTCCCGCCAGTTTGCACCCATGATCTCTACGCTTTCTCCCCTTACAGTACTGCACTGTATTACTCCCTATTAAACTACAAGTTTCTGAGTGGCGGGATTATTTTTTGCGGCCCATTACATTCCAGCACCAGCACAGTGATAGGCATATAGTGGTCATGCAACAAATCGTTCCTGAACCAGTTAATTGTTTAGTCACACAGACTTTCATTCCTATGGGAAACCAAGTCTATACTTCAAAAGATGGAAAAAAATATATATATAGATCCAGTGATTTTACTTACTAGAAAACCTCTTTCTTCCACACTTGAATTCACCTGACACTTTATTTTTAAATAAATATGACCTTCCAAAGGAGATAAAAAGGGCACCTGTGAGGAAAGAGAGAAAATTATTTGTAAAAGTTTTTCTTGATAAAATGTGTTTAAATCATGAATAGCATGAATATAGAATATTATGCCTTGAAAACACGGTATTTTCTAAAGCTGGAATATAAAGCAGGTGGCCAAAAAGCCACTGGTTCCTTAGCAACAAATGCTTCTGAAGAATAAATTCATTCAACATAGAGCCTGATTAAAAACAGAACCCTAAGTCCCAAGTTAATGTGATAAAGAAAACACAGATTTAAGAAGACAATACGTGTTTATCCATTCTCTTATCAACCGAACATACTTGATAGAAGATGGGATAAACCAACTGGCATATTTAAACAGTACAATATTATTCAGCAATAAAGAACAGTGAACTACAGAATGGAAAAGTTAATCCTCAAATTCATATGGAATTGCAAGAGGCCCCAAATAACCAAAACAATCTTCAAAATCATACTTCCCAATTTCAAATCCAAAGCTACAGTAATCAGAACAGTGTGATACTGGAATAAGGACATACGGACCATAGGAATAGAACTGAGAGTCCAGAAATAAACCCACACATTGATAAACCCAGATTGATTTTCAACAAGGGTACCAAAACCATTCAATGAGGAGAGAGCAGTATTTTCAACAAATGGTGCTGGGGAAACTGGACAGCCACATGCAAAAGAGTGAGGTTGGATCCCTACCTCATGTCACATACAAAAATTAACTCAAAATGGATCAATGACCTAAATATAAGGGCAAAAACCATACAATTCTTAGAAAAAAAATAGATGAGTAAATCTGCAGTGATCATGGATTTGGCAGTGGTTCTCAAATATAATACCAGAAGCATGACCAACAAAAGAAAAAATAGACAAACTTCATCAAAATGAAAATCTTTTCAGTATGAGGGTTCCTCAAAATATTAAAAACAGAACCATCATAAAATAAATCAACCCCACTTCTCAGAATTTATCCAAAAGAATCAAAATACAAATTGCCAACAAACACATGAAAAAATGTTCAATATCAATCGTCATGAGGTAAGAAGGGAGCTTCAAGAGGAAGGGGATATATGTATACTTATAACCAATTCAGGTTGTTGTACAACAGAAACCAACACAATATCGTAAAGCAATTATCCTCCAATTAAAAAATTTTTTAAATAGTCACTAGGTAATAATTGTTAGCTTGATGATGATGCCAACACTAATGATGATGAAGAGGATAAGGATGAATATTTCAATGGAAATCTCATATTGCCATCGTGTCCAGAACCACTTAGTGAGGAATGAGTAAAAAGGAATCTGATTCTTTCATTGGAAGCACATTGCTTTGAACCAAAAGAAACATAAGAAACCAACAAGTTACTGAAAACAGAATTTATTGTTTATTTTAAAGTTGAATCATTCTGTCCCCATAAAATTTTTTCTTATTCTTTAGAAACAAATATATTTCCAACATTTATAATCCTAAAACTCATGCTACAGCTTTAACCATGCTATGGTTGAACTGTGTCCCCTCTCCATCCATCCCTTACCAAAATCACAGGTTGAAGTTCTGACTCCCCACACCAAAAAATGTGACTATACTTGGAGATAGGGCCTTTAAAGAGGTCACTAAGGTTAAATTAGTTCATTAGGAGGGACCCTAATCCAGTATGATTGTGTCCTTATAAAAAGAGAAGATTTAGACACACAGAGAAAAGACCATGTGAAAGACACCTAAGATAGCTATCTACAAGCTTAGGAGAGAAGGTTTAAGAAGAACCCACCCCCCTCAAAGCCTAGATTTTGGACTTCTAGTCTGCAGAACTGTAAAAAATAAACTGCTTCTTAAGCCAAAAAAAAAAAAAGAAGAAGAGTTAACCCCAAGTAACAAAACCCCATCTCAGTTCCACTACTGATTACACTAAGAGACAAAAGGGTATTATCACCACCTACTTCAAACTCTACTGCTTTTTAATTACATAACATCTAGCCTACAGTTAAAAAGTTTTACAAGTCATGAAAAAGCAGGAAAAGGTGGCCTATAATCAAAAGAAAACAAATCCTGTCAATATCAGGTCCACAGACGATCTAGATGTTAGAATTGTAAGACAAGGACATTTATATTTTTTTATGGAATTTAGAGGAAAAGAAGGACAAAAATGGGTGAGAAAAGGGAGAATTTTGACAGAGAAATGGAAACTCTAAAGAATATATATATATATATAAAAATCCCAATGGGAATTTTAGAATAAGAAAAAAGTTGAAATTGAATAGGCTTTCATTGGATAGGCTTTACAGAAAACTGGGCACATTAGAAAAAAAAGACATGAACTCAAAGACTGGCAAACAGAAATGATCCAAGATGAAACACAAAGGAAAAAACAATTAAAAACAAACCAAAAAAAGTAAATAAATAAAAACAAACCAAAAAAAGTAAATAAATAAAAACAAACCAAAAAAAGTGATCTGCAGGATCTATAGATCTGCAAGAACATAATCAAGAGTCCAACATACAATTCAACTGGAGTCCTAGAAAGAATAAAAAACAGGGCAGAAGAAATATTTGATGAGATAATGGCTAAGCATTTGCCAAAACTTATAAAACATGAACTAGATAGAACTCCATAAAGTTAATTAACTTCATATGAAAAAGAAATGACCCAGCATGACAAAGAAAACCACACCGAGGCAGATTAGGGTCAAACTCTCAAATTTTTAAATATTAACAGTGGAAAAGGGGAATTCCCTAGCAGTCCAGTGGTTAGGACTCGGTGCTTTCACTGCTGGGAGCCCAGGTTTGATCCCTGGTCAGGAAACTAAGATCCCACAAGCTGCACTGGCACAGACAAAAAAATTTAAAAACAGGACTTTCTTAGTTGTCCAGTGATTAAGAATTTGCCTGCCAGTGCAGGGGACAGGGATTCAATCCCCTTGGGGAAGATTCCACATGCCTCAGGGCAAGTAAGCCTGTAAGCCGCAGCTACAGAGCCCATGTGCCATAACTACTAAAGCCCACACAGCTACAGCCCATGCTCCATAACAAGAGCACTGCAACGATAAGCCTACACACTGCAATGAAGAGTATCCCCTGCTTGCCGCAACTGGAGAAAGCCTGTGAGCAGCAATGGAAACCCACCAGAGCCAAATAAATAAAAATAAAGATAATAAAAATTTAAAAAACAGAAAAGATAAGACTGATGGCTGACTGTTGATCAGAAACAAAGTCCGAAAACAATAAAATGGCAACTTTAAAAGAATGGGTGAAAGGAAAATACCTGTCAGCCTAGCAGTCCTTCAGAAAAGAAGACAATGTAAAGACAGACATTTTTAGATAAACAAAAGAGAATTCATTTCCAGCAGACTTATGCTATAATGAAATTAAAAAACAAAAAAACTTCTTCCTAAGAAGGCAATAATCCCACATGGAAGTCTGACTCTATGAAATGAATGAAGAGCATAACAACTGGTAAATACAAATGACAATATTTTTAAATTTCCTTTAAAAACTGATTGAAAAAATAACAGTGCATTGGGATTTATAACAAGGGTAGAAGTAAAATATAATGGGATGGACAAATGCAAGGTTCTAACAGTTGCAAGGTACATAAAGTGTAATTGTATTTCAAGGTAGACTGTAGTGACAATAATAGGCTAAAGATGCATATTGTAATTCTTAGTAATAACTGGAAAACAATATAGGGAGGTACAGCTAAAAAGCCAACAGAAAAGAAAAATGATTACCCAAAACTCTCAGAAGCAGTCAAGAAAGGAAAAACAAATCAACAAAGAACAGTTGCGACAGACCAAAAAAGCATGATTATGTTTCAATACTTTAGTTACAAAAACAGGCTGCTGAACTTTAGATAATAATATATCAATATCAGTTCATTAATTGTGACAAAAAAAAGGCCAAGAGCCAGATGTAGTGTAAGTATGCCTGCTTTGTAGTAGACTAAAGTGATTCATGGGGTCGCAAAGAGTCGGACACAACTGAGCGACTGAACTGAAACCCAACCCTATCAGTATTGCATTAAATATAAATGTATCAAACACTCTAATGAAAAGACAAAAAATTGTTTAACAATAACAGAACATGACTATAAAATATGCTTATGAGACATAAATTTGACATATATGAACACAGACAAGTTAAGAATAAAGAATGGAAAAAGAGGGGATTCCCCAGTGGTCCAGGGGTTAGGCTCCAGGCTTCCACTGCAGGGGGCATGGGTATGATCCCTGGTTGGGGAACTAAGACGCCACATGCCACGGCCAGGAAAAATAAAAAAGAACGGAAAAAGATATACTATACAAACATCAATCGTAAGAAAACTGATATAATTCTATTAATAACAAACAAAACAGACCTTAAAGATGACTACCAGAGAGATAAAGTGTCAATAATTCATCAAGAAGATATGATAATCTTAAGTATCTATGCACCCAATAGCATAGCTTTAAAAAACATGAAGCATAAATTGACAAACAAAACTAAGTGCCTAAATTGAGATTCTGTTGATTTTACTGCTTGGAAGTTTGAGGGATTGATATTTTCTTCCAAATAAAATCATGCTTTCTATCTTGCATGAAAGTATTCACATAAATATTTTAAATAAATCATTCTCACCAGTATATTAATATTTAGCAAAGATACCTCAGGCCAAAAGTATCTTTTAAATAATAAAAGAGCTTAAGTATATGTGATAATGTTAAATAATTTTGAATTTAAATTAAAGATTACAAATACAAGAAAAATTCAATTGGAGAAATTGTGTCATTAGAATAAAATGGTAACATTCACATATTTAAAGTGAAGCAGAAGGGTCAAGATAGAGAGGGGAATGATTAACTCTGTCATTCCTGCTGCCCAGTGAAAAAGAATGACACTCTGGTTGGAATAATCATCAGTTCAGTTCAGTTCAGTCTCTCAGTCGTGTCCGACTCTCCGCGACCCCATGAATCACAGCACGCCAGGCCTCCCTGTCCATCACCAACTCCCGGAGTTCACTCAAACTCATGTCCACAGAGTCGGTGATGCCATCCAGCCATCTCATTCTCCGTCGTCCCCTTCTCCTTCCGCCCCCAACCTTTCCCAGCATCAGAGTCTTTTCCAGTGAGTGAACTCGTCGCATGAGGTGGCCAAAGTATTGCAGTTTCAGCTTTAGCATCAGTCCTTCCAATAATCATAGTTCAGTCTAAATTTGAAGGTTTTAATTGGAAGGTTAGTTTATAAAAAATTTACTCCTCCACCCTAATAAAAATAAGCTAAAGGGAGAATTCTTGACCAAAAAGTATAGATTTCAACAGACTAATTTCATAAAATAAACTTTCAACTTTCTGAACTTCAAAGGCATCTATAATGTAATTCTACAATGCTAATCAGGGTCAAGACGTCACATGGCTCATTAACTGCATTTGTTATAAATTCCCTTACCATTTTCTTTTCCATATTGTCAGTGTTAAGCTCTTAGCCTCTCAATGCTAATTAATAGAATTCTACCACTTAGCCAAGAAAGTGCTCTTGTAAAAAGAATCTCAGAAAGATGAGAAGAAAATGTGAAAAGCTGTGGAAAGTAGACAATATTCTTGGTGAGAAGCTTGTCCTGAAGTGAACTGAGAATATTCACAGACGTCGATGTTACTACGCCCTGTCAAGTGTGGAGACATGAAAATGTGTGATCGTATTCTGTTTTCTGTTTAATAAAAAGGGTCTTTCAAAATTATCACCACCTCAAGTATTATTATCAAGAGGTGTAAAATGTACTCTATAATCAGGGTTACTTTGTAATTTTTTATACACTGAGATACTTCTGAGTGAGAATAATTATACCTGTTAATAATCACACCAGGCCAACAAGTATAAACCAGGATAGCTTCAGACACACCAGAATACCTAGTCACTCTTCCTACAACTTCAAAATTCTACAATGCTAATCAGTTGTTCTACTTCACAGTTTTTTGTCCTAATACTATTTAAACTGACATCTCTATTTCCTGGAAGGTACATGTATCTATGAGAGTTCTTTAAGTCAGAAGATGAATTGTGGGATATCCTCCTCCCTTTATCCATAAAAGTACAGTAAAACCTACGACTATTCTGGATTCTCTATTCAAAGAAAGGATCTGAAAGTGTGACTCATTGAGATTCATAAATTCCAGAATGCCAGTCTCTATATCAGATATCTAAAACCTCAAATAAGAAACGGAGAAGGCAATGGCACCCCACTCCAGTACTCTTGTCTGGGAAATCCCATGGAAGGAGGAGTCTGGTAGACTGCAGTTCATGGGGTCACTAAGAGTCGGACATGACCGAGTGACTTCACTTTCACACATTGGAGAAGGAAATGGCAACCCACTCCAGTGTTCTTGCCTGGAGAATCCCACGGACGGAGGAACCTGGTGGTCTGCAGTCCATGGGTTGCACAGAGTTGGACACGACTGAAGCAACTTAGCAGCAGCAGCAACAAATAAGAAAAGTGAATTCACTCAGTCGTGTCCGACTTTTTGCACCAGGCTCCTCCGTCCGTGGGATTTTCTAGGCAAGAATACTGGAGTGGGTTGCTGTTTCCTTCTCCAGGGGATCTTCCCCACCCAGGGATCAAACGCGGGTCTCCCGCGTTACAGGCAGACACTTTACAGACTGAGCCACCAGGGAATTCATTATTAGTACTATCCTATATCTGTAGAGTCAACAGTCTGACTAACCTTAAAAGAAACTGCATTCTGAAGGGGATCTCAGAGACAACACTGTGACTGGTCATTACTGGTCAAGACAACAGTAAAATAAGCAAACGCTCCCTTGCACTAATGGTCTCTGGGAGCACACAGGAGACTTGTTTACTCTTTCAAATTTAATCAAATAATCAAATAGTATTCCCTATTTGATTATTATGTGTGTACAGAAGGTCATCCATTTTCCCCACTAATTTAAAGAACATCTAAACTTAACTATCTCATTCTCCTACATCAACTATAAGATATTTGAACAAATATCTCATCCCCCTGCTATTCAAAAAAGCACACTTGTGACAAATTTTACATCTTTATTGTATTTGACTCAGGAAGAGACTTTACAGTACTGAACACAAACCAATTAAATTGAGTGATTTTACACTCAGGTCATGTGGTAGGATACTTTAGCTATAATTTCAAAAAAATCAGTAAGAGAATGAACGTATCACAATTTATTTTTAATTTGTGTGACACTAAAATGGCAGTGAAAAAATTTTTTAGAGAGCAGTCTATATTTAACATGTCATTGAAATCTTTTTCATTTTAGAGATTAATGAAACTGTACATACATAGAAATTGGCTATGTGACAACACTGAGTAAGGAATACAGTTCACAGAACTTTAGTTCTTATGTTTCCCTAATTTGCAAATCTTGTTTGAAGAACTTTAAATAAAATAAAAAACACTATCCAGTATTTTGCAAATTAGCATTTCTATATACTTGTGCTTGTGATTGATCTTCACAGGGATGTTAAAAATTCTAAAAAAAAAACTTCTAAAATATATGATTTAGTGTAATTTTAGCATTAAATGAATTTTAATTTTAAAATTAATAAATAGCATCACCTACATAGCAAAATACCTACTAGCTAATTAAGACCATAAAAGTTTTCTGCTGCTGCTGCTGCTGCTGCTAAGTCGCACCAGTCGTGTCCGACTCTGTGCGACCCCATAGACGGAAGCCCACCAGGCTCCCCCATCCCTGGGATTCTCCAGGCAAGAACACTGGAGTGGGCTGCCATCTCCTTCTCCAAAAGTTTTCTACTCTTACTTAAAACATCATCAATAGGTCTTTCAATAGGTAGGAAGTCAACAATATTGAGTAAATTTTAGTTTTAGGATAGTTATTAAATTTGGCATTTTGGTACCCAGAAAATCAATGTTGAAGTGACCACAGAATCTTAAAGAATTCTAACATGAAAAAAAAAGAATACAGGAGAAAAGCTCAAATACCAAACATGCATGAAAAAAAACCAGAGAACTTTTAAAGAAAGCCTTAAAGAATTATGAGAGTAAAGAAAAAGATGCCCAATGGTCTAAATAAAGAATGATTAACATAACGTCCTTAATTATTCAAAATAACCAAGAAGACATGAGAGTGGTTAGTAAAACAAAAACATAAGGGCCAAAAATTAAGGACCAATTTTTAACCTCATTAGTTTCAAGCAAAGAAAATGTGGCAACCTTTTCCTGGAACATATAGCCCAGTAGCTCTCGCTCTTTTACATCATAATTTATCTAAAACAAACAAAATAAAAGACAAAGAGAAAAAAGACCCAGAATCACTCAATTTGTTAATCTAGCTGAATTACCAGATTAAAAATTACATGGATTTTTCTTTAAACATGTCTATATTCTAACCACAGAAATTTCTTATAGTATGTTTAAATAGTCTGTATTATACAGCAGGAGACAATCCTAGGACTGAAGTTTGCCTCTACTTCTCTTACAACTTAAAATGGTCTTGTTTGCTATTAAAAGTTTAGTCCTTATAGGGTGGTAAAAAGCTCTCAATAGTGATATTTCAAAGAGTTAAACTATGAAGTCTTAAACTTCGAGAGTAAAGTATGGGAAAGAAATCCCTTAGATTCATGAGTACTTTTCCAAGAAATTAACCTATCTTTCCCTATTTTGTAAAACTAAATCTAAAAAATGTTAATCATGTCAAAATATTGGTTTTAAATGAGCAAGATACTGTTTTAAAACTGTAAGCTTAACATCTATATGCAAGCAGCAATACTTTCTTAGTCAGAATTGATATTTAGAATGAACCAATCAATATATACTGCTTTGAAGGCTTAACTATTAAGATAAAGGGAGAATTACTTCCAACATCAAAAAACATATCATGCATATAAACCTATATCCAATTAACACACACAATTCTAAGAGCATATACATTCAGCCAAAGATTTCAAATACTTGAAATGGGACATTTCCATTGACCTAACTTTTCTGTAAATAAATAAATAAATTTGGATTACCCTGTCCAGAGCAAATTTTGTGTTTCCTACTGACGATAATGACAGAGTGTAAGATCCAACAAGGGCAAAATTGCTGGTCCGCACAGCATTAAGACTGGCCATAACTAAAGAAAAATGAAACAAAATTTAATTCAGAGTGACTTTGATAAATATAAAGTAACAATTCCTCAGTTCAGTTCAGTTCAGTTGCTCACCCCACCCTAATAGAATAAAATTAAACTGCCACAGGAAAAAAAAAAAAAAAAACACTTCCTTTTCCTTTATTTCTAACATGGGGGCAGGGCAGGGGGACTAAAACATCATGTTTCCTAATGAAAGTAAACTGCTAAGTATTTATAGTTAACTTAAATGAGGTACAAGCACGCCTTAACATTTGAGGCAGATGTTTTCAAAGATACAGAACCTAAAAATGTGTAAAAAGCAACTTCCCTATAAGAGATATGAAAGGACTTTACTGATATAGTCTAGGATGACATAACGAGCAGCAGGACTTTATCTGCGTGGTTCTTCTCTGCTGTTCTCTTGTGTCAAGAAGCAGAGATCAAAAGTCCAAAGATGAGGGAAACCAGCTCAACCCTAACCCTCTTTGGAAAATTTTGGCCTAACGCTACTCTGGAAAAGTCTTTCCTGGCTTACTGGCATCCCATTTCCCAGCGAACTAGAAAGATGTTTTACTGACATGATACAATTGTCACGATCAGTACAGTTAAAAGAGTTAAAACTCTACAGTGTGAACAGCACAAAATAAATCTGCAGCGAACAACAGTAGCTAGTGTGATGAGCAATGCTGCTTGCTGCAGCTGTAAAGTGACTAGGTAATCTATGTGCAGTGCCTGCTAGAGTCTGAATAATGTGCAGGTTGGTGGCCTGTGATGGTTGCTGACAGTAGGCTATTCTGGCTAGTAATCTTATAGGTTACTAAAAACCATACAGAAAATATTATTCAAAGGAGACTAAAGTAAATACTCATAAATCAAGAGGGTTACACGAATAAGTATTCAATTGCTTAGTTCTTTTTCCTTATTCTAGCGTTTCAAATCGTTCAAGATCCACTCACCTGAAGAATGAAGGGTGCTTTTCTAAAAAAAAAAAAAGGCGTGAAGAAGAACATGTTATTTTCTTTATATGATACAAAGATTTAAATAGTAAGTACAAAACTGTTTAACGCTGCAAGGACTACATTTCAGAAAACATTATTTTTTCCTTTAAGGATATTTTAAAGATTTCCAAAGCACTAAGGGTGTAGAAATGGTTAGTTTTAGTTACTCAGTTGTGTCCGACTCTTTGTGATCCCATGGACTATAGCTCGCCATACTCATCTATCTATAGAATCTCAAGGCAAGAATACTGGGGTGGGTAGCCTTTCCCTTCTCCAGGGGATCTTTCTGATCCAGGAATAGAACGTAAAAAGCAAGTCTCCCAAATTAAGGGCAGTATATGTGGAAGGTGAAGATTTTTCAAGGAACTTCAACTTTTTGAAAATTCTACTTACAGTGGTTACCGATGTGAGAAGTCGCTTAGGAGTAATAGCCTAGAAAAAAGATAACTTAGTATATTTCCTATTAAACATGATGATTCAGAACTTAAAACTAACTAAATTTGAGATCCTCCCACACAGAAAATAATTCTTAAATATCAATACATTTTGCCTGAGTCCTTTATTAAGGTTTGTCCCCATACTGTTATTCCTTTTTCATTAAAGCTAAATAAAATTCTTTTAAATGATTTAGAAAAAGAACAAAAGAGCAAAGGCTAGGAAGGACAGAAACTAAGTTATTTCTATTCCATATGCCTACAGCAATCACATCATTCTTAAGTATTGCTTAGAGGAGTTTGTAAGACAAAAGTTCAGAGGAAAACCTTGAGAAAAGTTTAAAGAGATTCTCAGTCAGCAAAGAATTTGCCTGCAATGTGGGAGACCTGGGTTTGATCCCAAGGTTCGGAAGATCCCCTGGAGGAGCACATAGCAACCCACCCTAGTATTCTTGTCTGGAGAATTCCATGGACAGAGGAGCCTGGTGGGCTGCAGTCCATGAGGTCGCCAAGAGCCAGACACAACTGAGCAACTAGGCATAGCACATTATAAAGTTAGTTGTCAAGTAGATATAGAGAAAATAGAATTTCTAGCCTGAGTGTATCAGTAGTTTATAATTAGGGTTATGTTCACTCACTGTAAGTTTACTCTCAGTACTCATATCTAATAAATGCAGTAACTAGAAATCTGAGGCATAAAAATGACCCAAGAGCCTGATAAATCTTTAAAAATATACATAATTTTTAACTGACATATGTCTCATACTTCTGATTATATTTTTACTGGGTTTCTTTCATTCTCACCTTTGACTTGTATGCTTTTTTCTTCTTATCAGGGCCTGAGGAATCTTTCCTTTGTACCTACATACAAATTAAAGCAGAATTTAACTTAAAATCTGATTTCTTTAAGAAAAACACACCATTAGTAATTTTAGAAATCTAACTGCTTACCAAGCTGTAAACTTCAATATTTATTTCAAAGTCATTGGACACATCTTGCCTGGAAAAATAAAAATATCAAATTATACCATTAAAAACAATGCCATAAATACTGTTACAAGACTAAGCGTAAAGGAATTCACTATATTTTAAAACTAAAGACAATAGTTATAAATTATTAAAGAATATAAAAATTGATAAGAACAGTCAATTTTTTCCCTATAATACAGGTCAAACATTTTTAGTTTTTACAACTCAAGATCTTAAATAATAAAAATAACTTTTTTTCTAAACTAGATTTTGACTCTACTTTCAAAGTAAATCTGTAACACTAAATACAAATGTCTTACACAGAGACTGAATGTTAAGTACATTCGTAGATTTAAAGCATGTATTAAAAAACTGTGGTCCAGATTTTGTGTGTGTGTGTGTATAGTAAATATATATGTTAAAACACTTCAAAATATCAAATACCTGTAGACACATGGAAGAAACAAGATACTCAATGGAAGATCGGAAACATAAGAGTTAAACCAATAAACTGGAAAATGAGATATCTGTCCATATAAAAATAACATACATATTACATTTCAAAGATTATGAATTCTACCTGTATGCTTAGACTATATTAATTCTATTAAAAGAAAAACATGTTTCAACCACCAAAAGCCTAATTTACTTACAGAGTAAATGTAGTAGTGAAAGTTAGAGCATCACCGTTAAGAGAATTTGAAGTACTTGCTAATGGTGTGGCTACCATATTTTCAGCTCCTGCTTTTAGTATAATTAAGAAATAGTAATTCGCGGCATCTGCAAGAAATAATTACATTACCTAATAAGCACAAGCAGAATCAGATTTAGCTAATCAGCATTCTGGAAGATCAAATGAATAAAGTAATACTGCAACTGATTTATATAAAATTTATTTAAAATTTCCTAAAGTCAACTTTCCAGACACAAAAAGACAAGACATAAGCGGACAGACATATACCTGGAAAAGCATCATCAAGATATCTTCCTACTGTGAACTGAAAACACTTCACTGCACATTCCTCAATCTCTGCTGACTTTTAAATTTTACCTATTGACCCGAAATTCTTCAGCTAATAGTATATATCTCAAAAGGGTACACTCTGGCTTGTTATTTCAAAACTGAAATTAAAACACTATATTTCTGTGAAAGTTACCACCTTGTCCTATTTTTCAGATACTGGTGCCATAACCTCCTTTATCCACCTTGTTTAAATATCAGTTTAAGTAGAACACATAGCTCACAAAAGTTTACTCAATCTAGAGGGTTAGGCGAAATAAAATTTCAACAGAAGTATCTATACTGTCGTGCTCTTAACTCCCACAATCAGTAATTCAGGATTCAAAAAACAGATTTCCATAATGGAGTGAATTTTAAATAGACTAGAGTAAGTAAAATAAATTATTTTAGATGCCCAATACTTTCCACAAAAAAAATTAATGAAAGTGAAATGGTCTGGTGTGTCGGAATAACTCGCCTTGGTGATTTATGTTCAGTATTATGTTTAACTAGCCCTACTTTCAGTTAGAGCCAACTGTGTTATTGTGTAATCAGTAAGACCATATATGAAATTTTTCCTTGATTATTTTTAGATACATATTTAAATAAAAGGAACTCAAGGCCTGAGATATACAAGTCTTGCTTCTTTCCGGATGCTCTACTTGTTCCCATTTGCACAATTCCAACCTAGGCAATGTTCATAATTTAACATATGACCTAGAAGTGACAAAATAAAGATCACCATACCTGGTTTCTGAGCTGTACTGCAGACAAAATCTGCTTTTAGAGGCAAGCGGATTTCTGACACAGTAATTGATCCTCTGGAAGGGACAAATTCACTTTGGGATATGGGACCAGCCTTATTCTTCCTCTGAGGTCCTTCATTCTTCAATTTAGTCAACTCATCAATCAAAAGTGTTCTCTTCTCAGCTGTGTAGAAATATGCAAGTTAATATTTCAAATATTAAAACTGCAATTGTTTCTAAATGAAACCAACGCAAGAAAATGCACTCATGTTGCAACTGTACACAACACCAAAGTCAAAATCAGTAACTCTTCCTTCATATAAACAAGTGATAGGTGGTTAGGTAAAACCTTGATCAACCACCTGTTCACAAAATGCTCAATACTCCAACTTTTGGTCAGTTTTCTTGTACGGTTAATTTCTCCATCCTAACGTGCCCTGTCATCCTTCATCACACATACACACACAATTCATACACTTGTTTTTAGCTACACATACAGAGATAGTGTGTGTGTATAAATATATTCATATATTATCAGCACACTCTACAACATTTCTTCAGATGCACTCCAGATTCTTTCACCCTTTCATGTAAACTATGCCTTATTTTACACGCAAAATTTTCACAAACCTCATTAAAAAAAAAATTTCAAACAGACTATCAAAAAAGCCCTTTCTCTAGAATTAGAAATTTCAGAATATACTAGACAAAAATGAGCTTTTCCTGGTGTGAAACTGTGTTGGAATTGTTTTGGGTGTACCACACATACTTGCTATTAGAAGAAGTCTTTCTGCCTCAGCTTCTTCCAGTGACCCTTTTCCATGTTCTTCATCAACACAACAGTTAAGAGCCTGGCTAGCCTGATAGATCACTGTCTGCTGCAAATTTATTTCATTATTGAGTTCCTAGTGAAACCAATGAGAGGAGAGAAAAAATTCACATTGAATGATGATTTTTAATTTATTTAAGCTTTATTTATAATTTATCCAATTAGGTAATTTCTAAAATCTCCAGAGAGGAAAGTCAAAATGTTAGTTTCACTGTTCAAGTTTCTAGACTATGCACCAAAAACATTTAATATATCTTTTTCATTATGGTTTATCATAGGATATTGACTATAGTTCCCTGTGCTATACAGTATATCATACTGAATATAGTTCTCTATGCTATGCCACTCAGGGCTTCCCAGGTGATGCCAGTGGTGAAGAACCAGCCTGCCAATGCAGGAGACACAGAAGATGCGGGTTCGATCCCTGGGTCAGGAAGTTCCCCTGGAGGAGGAAATGGCAACCCACTCCAGTATTCTTGCCTAGAGAATCCCAGGGACAGAGCAGTCTGGTGGACTGTGGTCCATGGGGTCACAAAGAGTTGGACACAACTGAAGCTACTGAGCAAGCATGCATGCTATCCAGTAGGACTTGGCTGTTTATCCATTCTATGTGTAATAGTTTGCATCTGCTAATCAAATTCCCAATCCATTCCTCCCCCTTGCCCCTCCACCTTGGCAACCACAAGTCTGTTGTCTATATCTTTGAGTCAGTTTCTTCTTCATAGATAAGTTCATTTGCGTATGACAAACATTCTTAAAAGTAAATATTTCAGTAATATCAAACAAGCTTCCAACTTTTCCAGTAAAGAAGACTTTTCTCAAACTGAATTCAGGAGTGAGTTCCTGAGACCCTGCAAGCCAGACACTATCCTAGTCCTAGATACAGAGATGAATAAGACAGGGTCCTTGTCCTCAAGAAGCTCACAGTCTCAAGCTGTTAACACTCCAAATCCCCTTTCCAGTGAAGTTCATACCTGCATCTTCTGTTTGATGTTAACCTGACAAGGAAGACCATTCTTTTTTTCTTCCAATTTTGAGGCAACATCTTCCTTCCGAACAATCACTTGCTTTATTGAAGGACGGTCTGTTTCTTTGACTCTTTGAGATCTATATGCATCAATGCTTCAGGAAATAAGTTATACTCTATTAAAAATCCAGCAACACACTAAGCACTATGCTTTATTGAAGATATTAGCAGAGTCTAATATTGCAAAGTATCAGCAGAACACTTCACTACAATGGAAAATGCCACTGGGTGAAAGAAGGTGACCAAAGCTATTTCAAAGTTTTATGAAGATTAACATTAATAACATTATAATTATAAACAACAATACTTCTTATTTTAACCTAAACCATGACCCTTAGTGACTGAATGTCTTTCAAGATATTCTCACCTATAAGGAAGATCATGATCTTCAGAGCCAATGCTATCACCAGACTCAGCTCGAGGGACACGGGTTCTTTGGAATTTTCCTGGCTTTGGACTTTCATCACTGATGCTGGTGTCTTTCACTTCCCATCTAGGTGAAGAAACTAAATTCTGCAGGAAGGCACATCAGATATTAGATTTATGGATGACATTGATTCTAAATGAGAAATTTGAGGAATTGAATGCCTTCTCTATTACTAGAAAATAAATATACAAAAAGTTGACCGATTGATCATAAAAACAAGACAAACTACGTTCCTAAAAAGTATATGAATAAAAATTCAAAGACAGCTGAAGCCTACACTTACAACTCTTTTTTAAAAAATATTTCTAATTGAATCAATTTCCAAAAAAGCTGAAGTTATTCAGTTCAGAGTGATAGTAAATAAATGTTAGTTATCTGTCTTGTGCTAAATACTGATGTCCTAACACAATTTAATATGCACTTCAACTTCATGATGGAGGTACTGTTTTTAGCCTAATTTAACATTTAATTGTGAAAAAAAGGTTAAATAACCTGACCAGTGAACACCAGTACATGGCAGAGCCAGGATGTGAGCCCAAGTATCTGGCTTTTTAAGCCATATTACAGTTTAGATTTCATCTGATGCCAACAGGAACCCAATGAAGAGTTTTAAGCTCTCTTCTAAGAGAATTAACATCAAGTCTGCAAAATATCCCTGGCTATAGCGTGCCAAATCCCCAGGTACCAACTAAAACAAAAAGAGATCCTAATTCTACTTAGTTTCTTTATGTCCTGGGCCTATTTACATTTAGTCCTGTCTTACCTCTGGACTTATCACACCAACTGTCTGTGCTAATGGAGCAAGCAAAGACATCGAGGAAATATTCAGTGCATCTTCCTGTTCTTCGCTGCTTTCTGCATCTGCTTGATCCATCTCCTCTTGGTTCTTTTCCAAATCTAGTCCACCTTCCTCTAGGACATCACTAAAGATGTCATTAATTACTTTTGAACTATTGATATCATCATCATCATCCACGCTCATCACAATTTCACGTACCACTTCTGAAAAATATTTCAACAGGTGAATACTGTGATTCAGACCTTTAAGAATTAAAGGGATAACAGAGAAGACTTAATATTCATATGCTTACTCAATAAATAGGGGGGAAAAAAAAGCCCTAAGAGAATGTACCTCCTACACAAACAAAAAGAAACAGAATACTGCTATAATGTTCCAATAATATTTTCTAAGTAATGAAGGTAGGAAAGATCAAAAGCTGATTTAGTGCTTCAGGTTTAAGTATATTAAAAACTCAAACTGCAAGATAATAGCCAAAAGCTTCAGATTTACAAAAAATACTCTTTCAAATAATTCTCTTTCTCTTGCTGAGAACTGTCTTTTCACACTGTAATCAATAACAGGACAATAATAACATCACAAATAAGGGCAGGGCTCACAAATAAACTTCAAGGGCACTGATTTCTTCCAACTGTACATGCAGAGTGTGGAAGAGTAGCACATTTCCTTTCCCTGTGAAAGTAAGTGACAGCCTTAATCACATTTTCACAGGGCATGGGAGCTAAAGATAACTGTTAACAGTACTATATTTTGCAAAAGCGAGAATATTTCCTATTTAAAAAAAAAAGGGTATTATAAAATCACAAGACATTTTGAAATATAGAACTCTACATATTTGAATATGAGAATACTAATTCTCCTAGCATATCCAGCATTAATAAGAAACAAAGAATGAAAACAATGAAAACCAACCAGTCTGTTGTTCAACCTTTGGGTCTGATGTTACTTTTAAGGATTTGTCCTCTTCTAAAAACAGTGTTATTTTCAAAGGGCTAGACTTCGTCATTTCACGTTCAGTAAAATCTAAAACAAATAGGAAAAACAATTTGAATATATATAAAAACTTAGAATTGTTCAGTAAAAGATTTTTAATGCAATTCCTATCAAAATCCCAACAGCGTTTTTTGGAGAAATAGAAAGTCTGTCCTAAAATTTGCATGGAACTTCAAGAACCTCTGAATATCTAAAACAATTTTGAAAGAGAACAAAGTTAAAAGACTGACATTTCCTCATTTCAAAATATATTATAAAGCTATAATAATCAATACAGTATGGCACCAACATAAAGATAGACATACACAAAAGTCAATTCAAAACTGATTAAAGAACTTATAAGACTCAAAACTACAAAACTCCCAGAAGAAAACAGAAAGAAAGCATCATGACACTGCATTTGGGGATTTCCTGTGTATAACACAAAAAGCACAGACAACAAAAGCAAAAATAGACAAATGGGACTACACCAAACTGAAAACCTTTTGTGGCAAGCAGGGAACAGTAGGGGTAGGAATAAAGAGGTCCAAACAACTGTGTATAAAATAAGTAAGTTATAAGGATATATTCTCCAACATATGGAACAATATTTTATAATAACTCAAATGGAGTATAATCTATAAAAATGTTTAATCATTGTACTCCTGAAACTAAGATAATATTGTAAATCAACTATGCAATTTAAAAAAGTTTGCATATCAAAGAACACAGTCAACAGAGTGAAAAACCAACCTACTGAATGCAGAAAATACCTGCAGATCATATAGCTAAGAAGTCAGTATTAAGGATATAAAAAGAACTCCTACAACTCAGTAAGAAAAAAATCAACCTGATTAAAAAAATGGGCAAATGATATGAACAGACATTTCTCCAAAGATGTTATACAAATGGCCAACAAGCATAAGAAAAGAGGCTCAACATCACCAATCATAGGAGAAACGTAACTCAAAGTCACAATGAGCTAACAACTCATACGTATTAGGATGGCTACTATCAAGAACAGAAAAAAACTATCAAGTGTCGACGAGAGTGAGGAGAAACTGGAACCCTCACGCACTGTTGACGACACTGCGTGAGTGACCAGGATGTAATAACGTAACCGGTATGGAAACCAGTTTAACAGGTCCTCAAAAATATTAAAAATAGAACTACTACATGATCAAGCAACTCCACTTCTGGGTATATAGCCAAAAGAATTAAAAGCAGGGTCTCAAAGAGATATTTGCACACCCATGTTCATAACACCACTACCCACAATAGCTAAGAAGTGGAAATAATCCACATGTCCATCAACGGATAACAGATAAACAAAATACGGTATATATACACAAGAAAATATTATTCAGCCTTAAAAAGGAAAGTAATCACGTCACACACTTGACATATGACATGTCAACATGGATGAACCCTGGGGCATTATGTTAAATTAAATATGTCAGTCACAAAAATACAGATACCGTATGACTGCACTTATATGAGCTATCTGAGGTAGTCAAATTGACACAAACAGAAAGTAGAATGCCGGTGACCAAGAGCCGAAGAGGCGGAAAGGGGAGTTGTTGTTTAATGGATATAGTTTTAGTTTTGCCTGATGAAAGTTCCTCAATAATGTGAATATACTTAACGCTACTGAACTGCACACTCAAAAACTGTTAAGATGGGGAATTTTAGTAATATGCTTTTCACCACAATTTCAAAAAAAATTAATTGTCTATGATATATTAAATGTCACTACATACAAAGCTACCTTATTTTTTTTAAAAACAGCTACATAATATTCAATTACATGGATTTAGCACAATTTATTTACAGTCTTCTACTGATGGGCCTTTAAGTTATTTAAATCTTACCACTACAACAAATGATGCAATGATTAATAAATTTGTACATACATCCATTGCACACTAGTTTTAAGAACTCAACTTACAGAAACACTTGCAAAGAAGTTAAGGAGTACACACATTTTACAATTCAATAGATATTACTGAGTTTTTCTCCAAAAAATAGTTATAGTAAATTTATACTCTCATTAAGAGTATGAGTTCTCACTCTGGAGAGAGAACTAAGGAAGAAGCATATAGCATGGCTAGGAACAAAACAATTAATTTGTCTTTTTACTCTAGAACAGCATTTCTGCTGTTTCCAAAATTATGGTAGACTGAAATCAACATTTTAAGTGAAATAGAAATAGAAAATGCTTACCTGAAGGTTCTCTACTAGAAGGGTTTGCTGGTGTCTGATTTTCTGTCACCTTTTCTGTTACTGTAAGTGATGGGGTACTTGGACCAAGTTGTTTTTTGAGGGGAGTGCTCTGACAGTGAATTTCCTGCAAAAAGCAAATGAAGATGTAAATTTTATTTCTCAAAACTATAACTCTTGTCTTTTGACATGTTATTAAATGAAACAAACAAGAGTCATTGTTAGAAATAAACTTCCTCAGAACAAAACAGAAAATGAATGCTGAAAAGGTCCAGCCATGTTTAGAACATTAGTTCATATTCCTGATAATTCACATTCCTTAAATCCTTTTTAGAGACCACTAGGCAAGAGAGAATGAAAATTCACATCAGAGTTCAGCTTTAGATAAACCAAGTGAAAGGAAAATAAGAGGAAAAAATAATTAAGTCTCCTCAAAAAGAACAAAACAAATACAAGCTAAAACTATACGCTACTTCCACATCCCTTTCCAGGAAACCATATCTTTGCTCCCTCTCCTTTACAGCCAAACTTCTGGGACTGCCTACATTAACGGACTCTACTCTTCACCCACTACCTGCCTCCTATCCTCACCACTTTTCCTAAAGGTTCTGCCAAGTCACAACAAGCTCCTTACTGTGATCTCGGTTCAGTCCTCAATTACAACAAACATGTGACAATACTGACCACTCCTTCCTTCTGTTAGTCATCACTCAGGCTGCTTTTTCTATGGGTACCACAGATGAATTCTGAAGTGAGAAGACCCTGGAACTCTCCAAATACTGTGTTCAGGACTTTCTTTACATGCATACGTACAACTGTCTAGGGAAAGATTCCACAGGTTTATCAGGAATCATTTAACACAAAAACTTTAAAGAACTGTTGCTCTATATTTTCTAGAAAAAAAGAAGGAAAACCATGAGACTATAACACACTGGCAACCAAGTGAAGAAGGTGCTTCAGACAAAAGGGAGTGATTCACAAAGTCAACTGCTGCTAACAGGTCAAGTTAAACACTAGAAAAGTGACTCTGGAGATCACTGGTGAATTTGATAAAGGCAGTGATGAGAGCATGAGTGGAGAGATTAAGAGAGAAGGTGCGGGGAGCCGGCCTGAACAAGGCCCCAAATGTTGGCCCTGGGAATGCCTTGAAAGTGCTGTTCCCTGTCCCGCCACCCCTTAAGAGAGTCATAAAACGTTTATTTACCAGGCCTTATTTGTTCTTCCTTGAGAAAAACAGAGCAAATAATCCTTTGCTAGGTTTCTTGTTTATTCCCCAGATTTATGTAGGTATGTTTTCCTTATCTCTTAAAATGGATTAAGAATGTACCCCCTAATCTTTATAGCCTGCTGACTAGTTTTTCTTATCTTGTGAGCATTAGTCTAAATGCGAAGCTTGTCTTAGAAAGCAAACAAGCCTTTGTAATCTTCTATAGATGCAATAACTAACCTGGTAAAAGACTTGGTATTTTTATGTACCCTGTTCCCTGTCTCACTTGGTATAAAAACCCTGGCCCTTTTCAATAAAGTTGCTGATTTGCCTCACGAGCATTCAGTCCTCTCGACCCCATTCTTTACTCCTTAATTCTTTTCTCAGGCTTCTACGTTGTTGCAGTCCGGACCTGTTCTCTTTGCCGGCTGGCACCGGCAAGAAGGAAGAGAAAAACTGGAAGATACAAGTAGAGACACTCCTTTGGAAGAGTCTGGATGAAAAGAAGGCAAAGAAAGGGAGGAGACTAGGAGATTAAGAGAGTTGCTTTTGTTATGATCATGGCATCTGGCCCCATCACTTCATGGCAAATAAATGCAGAAAAAATGGAAATAGTGGAAGATTTTATTTCCGTGGGCTCTAAAATCACTGTGGACGGTGACTGCAGCCATGAAATTAAAAGATGTTTGCTCCTTGGAAGAAAAACTATGACAAACCTAGACAACATATTAAAAAGCAGAGACATTACTTTGCCAACAAAGGTCCATCTAGTCAAAGCTATGGTTTTTCCAGCTTGCTCCTAGAAGAAAAACTATGACAAACCCAAACAGCATATTAAAAAGCAGAGACATCTCTTTGCCAACAAAGGTCCATATAGTCAAAGCTATGGTTTTCCCAGTAGCCATGTACAGATGTGACAGCTGGACGATAAAGAAGGCTGAGCGCTGAAGAACCAATGCTTTCGAACTGTGATGCTGTAATAAGACTCTCGAGAGTCCCCTTGGAGAGCAAGATCAAACCAGTCAATCCTAAAGGAAATCAACTCTGAATATTCTTTAGAAGGACTGATGCTGAAGCTCCAAAAATATGGCCACCTGATGCACAGAGCCAATTCATTGGAAAAGACCCTGATGCTGGGAAAGACTGAGCACAGGAGAAGGGGGCAATAGAGGATGAGATGATTGGATGACATCACCGACTCAATGGATGACCAAACAACAAATGCCAGTGGGAAGGATTAGTCCATTCATTTCTTCCTCCTAAAGGAAATCAGTCCTGAATATTCACTGGAAGGACTGATGCTGAAGCTGAAACTTTGGCCACCTGATGTGAAGAATTGACTCATTTGAAAAGAGTCAATGCTGGGATGCTGGGAAAGATTTAAGGCAGGAGAAGAAGGGGACAACAGAGAATGAGATGGTTGGATGGCATCACCGACTCAATAGACATGAGTCTGAGTAAGCTCCAGGAGTTGTTGATGGACAGGGAAGCCTTGCGTGCTGCAGTCCATGGGGTCGTAGGGTCGGGCATGACTGAGCGACTGCACTGAACTGAACTTCCTCCAAAGACAAATTTACTGAGTTCCTACTATGAGCCAAGCCCTAATAACACAGATAGAAAAGAATGTGGCTCTCACACAGTGGTGGAAAGCAAAGTTAAAACACTTATAGGAAAATAAATATTCTAGTGATGTAAAACCAGGATGACATGGACCCAAACAAGAAAGGAGGGAAAGGACCAAGTAAAAATTTCCAAAGGTAATTAAAGTTTGACGTATTCTTAATGAAGCAGCTCATCACAGAGATACTTCACCCAGAGAGACTAGCAAAGCAAAGACAAAGAGATCTGAAAACATGGGTACATTCAAGAAACTGCAAATAGTCTGCATGACAGGACTGAAGCACACATGCAGAGGAGCAGTGAAGAGAAGTCAGATTTCTGAATGATTCTAGATATTAAATCAAGCACTGTTAGACATTTTTCCGAAGATGGCTATGGGAAGCTCTCCAGGATTTTAAGCAAAGGAATACATGCTTATCTGCCTCTTGGAAATATTTTTCTGGCAGCTGTGGGTTAGCAGTGGACTAAAGAGTAGCCAGACTAAAAGCAAGGTTCTCATGCAAGGGTATAGTAATGATTAAGGCAATGGCAGAGGAAAACACAGAGGACAAGGCAGCTTGGCAACATATTTAGAAAACAAACCACTGGATGTGTGTGTATTTATGCATAATATGTGCTAGAGGCCAGTGGGAAGAAAGACACTAACAAAAGGAAGGAGCCAAGGAAGAACTACCAGATTGTTTTAGATGAGGAAGTATACAGTAAAGCCCTAAGTGAAGAGAGAGACTACATGGGGAAGATACTCCAGCAAAGAAAGCTCTTCCAGTCAACCTAAGCTTGACTAGAGTTCAGGAGAGAGGTGAGCGCAGCGCAGCCAAGCATTATCAGCATTTCTGTGATTGGCTGAACCTAGATATGATGACGGGAAAGAGATGTTCCAGGACAAGAAAGACAAGAAAAAAAAGATTTAGATCAGAACTTTGGGAAGCATGATTTGTTAAGCAAGGGAACTGGTAAAAAATAAAATCAAATAGATCCTTCTCAAAGAATATGGCTAAATGTATTATTCTATTTCTACTGGTACCCATGTTAAATGTAATTCTATTATTTTTAACTTAAAAATGTAACCTAACACAGGGAAATTAAGATGTACAAACTTCCACTTACAAAATAAATGAGCCACAGGGATGAAATGTACAGCATGGGGAATACAGTCAATAATAACGTAACATCTTTGTATGGTGACAAAGAGTAACTAGACTTATCATAATGACCATCTTGTAATCTATAGAAATAACGAATCACTATATTGTGTGGGAACTAGCATAGTACTGTAGGTCAATTATACTTCAAAAACCAAACAAATTCATAAGAAAAAAGATCAGCTTTGTGGTTACCAGAGGAGGTGGGAAGGAGATGTGGAATTAGATGGTGGTGGTCAAAAGACACAAACTTCCAGTTATAAGACAAATGAGTACTCGAGATATAAAGTACAACATGATTAACATAATCAACACCACTGTTAAATTAAATATGAAAGAGGAAATCCTAAGAATTCACATCACAAGGAAAATGTTTTATTCTCCTTCTTTAATTTTATATCTATGAGATGACGGAGATTCACTAAATTTATTGGGGTCATCATTTCATAATGTAAGTCATTATGCTGTATACCTTAAACTTATACAGTGCTGTATGTCAATCATATTTTAATAAAATTATAAGTTTTATATATATATATGTATATATATCTCCTAACATAGTATTTTTGTACACAATAGGCATGCAGATGAAATAGAAGAGAGTTTAACACAGTAGGAATTTTGTTGAAGGCTTATCCATGAAATTATACTATGAGAAGCAGTATGAATAAGAAGCTTCCCGGGTGGCACTAGTGGTAAAGAACCTGCCTGCCGATGCAAGAGACATAAGAGACGCGGGTTCAATCCCTGGGTCAGGAAGATCCCCTGGAGGAGGGCATGGCAACCCACTCCAATACTCTTGCCTGGAGAATCTCATGGACAGAGAAGCCTGGTGGGCTACGGTCCACAGGGTCATGTACAGTCGGATACTACTGAAGTGACTTAGCACATAGAACAATAAGAGCAAAAAGAAATCTGGGAGGCATTTGGTGACTAAATAGATTACAGATAGTATAAATGTATGATATTTGAGGAGAGATATATAATCATTAATGGTAAAAGTAGATTCTGAGAAACATTTGAAAATCAACATCTAAATAGAATGTCTAAAGGAATCTGAAATCGGTTGAATGACGAGAATACTTTTAAAATTTGATTTTAAGTAGGTCATCATAAACATGGTTAGACGTTCCATTAAATGGCAAAATATCACAAGAGAAAAGCCGAGTTGGTATGAACATTTAAAGAGTTTATGAATGGAAAGTGGCATAGTTAATCAGAACAAGCAAGTGTATAGAGAACTGTTTTACAATACAGAACTACAAGTTAAATCCCAGTTCTTGTTTATGTTACCTGTTTGGTTTCTAGTTGTTTGTTTTTTGAGTTTTCGCCTTTTTCTGCACTCCATAAATTGCCCTTGTCAAATCGGCTACGAAGACATGCTAGTTCTTTTTGACGTTCCTAAAACCATCAAAATCTCTATTTTACATAAGAGCCATAAGTATGTTTAAAAAAGTATCCAAATACTACTAACTTTGCTTCTCTTCATTTTTAAGATTAAAAAATTCATAATACACATGGAATATAAGACAACACTTTTAATTTGAAATAAGTGATACAGAGAATCAAGATGCTATTCATCTCAGTCAAAAAGACTGGCATCAGAATTTGACGTCTAGGTCCTATGCTGAGGCTATGTCACGAATAATGTTAAACACAGTAAGATATACCTTCTTGAGCTGCTGTGCTAGGTGAGTAGTAGATGAAGACGCGTTTTGCCTGAATAATCTTTCTTGTATGGCCTTGGTATTTGGAGTGATAATGGGAGTCCTATGGGGTGTGCTACGAGCTGGACTTTCTTTGCTATGTTCTTGACAACGCTCTCCAAAGTGTTCCAGAAAAGGCTTAATTCCTGATCCTCCTAAAGAAAATACACACATTTTAGAGGTTACTTAGAATAAATAACAATTATGATTTCTATGGGAAATGTTCTAAATCCAGTTCAGCTCCAAAATGCTTTTATTCTACTAGGAATATTCATTCAGAGAGAAAACAGTAGGAAAATAGTTCAAAAAACTTAAAAATACTTTTTTTAACCATACTGTTTAGTTCTATATCCTAAAATTTGCTTTATAGGATTTAATACTTTAAAAAACACAAAGAATTTTAAAAGGTAGAGTGAGAGGACAGAGGGGATTAGAAAACCCTTAAACTACTTAATCAGAACCTAAATAGTTGGAAATTGACTGTATGTGCATTAATGATATGCCCTAAACACCAAGTATTCTGGCCATGATAACCCAACTACTAATATCTCTACAGTCCAATTTATTTATTTATTATTTTTTTTTCTTTTAGGAAGTATAACATGAAAATCCAGTGATTAAATCCTTTTTTTAAAAAAATGATAATTAAGGATAATTCAGTTTATCAAAGTATGTCTTGATTTTACTAAGTCTTAGTACTTATTTTAAATAGTCTGAAATACATTTAAAATACAAATGGACTATGTATCACTTCCATTATAACAATGGTAGGGTTGTATCCGGAGAAGGCAATGGCAAGCCACTCCAGTACTCTTGCCTGGAAAATCCCATGGATGGAGAACCCTGGTGGGCTGCAGTCCATGGGGTCGCTACAAGTCAGACATGACTGAGCGACTTCACTTTCACTTTTCACTTTCACACATTGGAAAAGGAAATGGCAACCCACTCCAGTGTTCTTGCCTGGAGAATCCCAGGGACGGGGGAGCCTGGTGGGCTGCCGTCTATGGGGTCACACAGAGTCGGACACGACTGAAGTGACTTAGCAGCAGCAGCAGGGTTGTATTAAATAAAAAGAAGTAGTAAACATTTTCCCATAAGCAGTCAGAGAGTAAACATTTTGGGCTTTTCAGGCCACATGGCCATTGTCACAACTACTCAATCCTGCACTGACGCACGAAAGCAGCCACAGAGAGTAAATGGGTGTGGCTGTGTTCTAAAAAAACTTTATTTGCAAAAACAAGTGACGGGCAGAATTTGACTCATGACAGCAGTGAAAGCAACAAGTCCTAACCAATGAATGCATCAGAAGAGACTTCCCAAGAATACTTATTTATGTCATTCTTATCTATACCATAAGTCTTCAGAATATTGGGAGTCATAGTCCAATTTCACATGGGGATTTTGCTATTGTTTCTCATTTTGGCTCATCTGGAAACTGACTGCTGGATTCTACTTTTCCTGTAACTAATGGATTCCCCACTCTCATCTCTGTATACTTCTCTTTTATGATGAACTATTGTTTCTGAAGATATTGTATTTTTAAGAAGTTAAAATTTAGAATTAATACAAAGAGCAATTCTAATGAAAGAGAATATAGCTCAAAGTAAACTATATTACCATATATTTGAGCCATAATTTTTAGTCCTGTGTTTCTCAACCAGGTAGGGGTATACCAGAAGTATAAGTTACCACAAGATAAATATGAACTTCCTGGAACATCAATTTACTATAGGAAAACTGAATTTTCCTATGTATATATTCACGTACAATATACACACATATAAATTTAATGAGAGTGGAGTCATCTGTATACATATTCTCTTCCCTTTTCTACTAGGGATGTGTCATAGTGCAGTTTGAGACGCACTGCTCTGCACACTTGGTTATAAGAATGTTTCTGCATCATATCCTTAAAATGTGATTTTTAGGTATAGAAGAAAGTATCTAGCATGGTCATTCTAGAAAAAAAAAAAACAAACATGCTTAAACTGTTAAAATGTAACAAGTTAAAATCTTTGACCAGTAACTAGGCTAATCTACAATAATGAATATTCATTCACTCAATTAAAGTTGACTTTGAAGAAATCTCACTTGATGCATTCAGGCATTTGCCCTGGCAAACCAACACTATAACATTCACAACTGGATGTTTAAAATGTAAAGAACAGACACCCTGAAAATAGTCAGCAGTACTTTAGATTTTTTCAAAATATGTAACCTGGTGTTGCAGATTTATCCTTAGGTTGAGACTGCAGACAAATTTCTCTGTTTAATTCTTCCTTGGGCCGAACTGTACGGGATACAGCTGACTTCTCAACTGGTTTTGATACTTCTGTTTTCAGAGGACTAACAGAGGTTTTTTGAAGTAGTTCAGGATTTTGTACCTTACAATTTTTAGCACTGGTGATGGATGTTGTAGATTTCACTGGGGAAGAAGTAGCTTTCTGAAACACGATAATACTTAGGGTAAATAACAACACTTACAATAGTTAAAGATATTTCTACAACAAAACAATTCAAATCCTATATGCTTGATAGCCTTTTTGTACACTCAGGAAAAAAAATTTCTTGCTCTCTAATAGATCAAATTAATTTGAAAGGTTTGAAAAAAATTAACAGAAAATGTGATTATTCAAATTATGTAGTTTAGTCTACATAATATTCTGGTGGGTAATTTAGTACAAGGGAGAGGGTTACTCACTATTTTAAAAAACACTCACTATTTTAAAATTTTATAAATTTCTTTTATATTATCACACTAGTACCCTTATGAATATTAACTGTATTAGGTCAAATACATATATATTTGTATTTTAATTAAATCATGTATCATGTACTTAAAGGTGAATTATAAGAACTACTTCGGAGAATGCGGCAATGGCACCCCACTCCAGTACTCTTGTCTGGAAAATCCCATGGACGGAGGGGCCTGGTAGGCTGCAGTCCATGGGGTCCCGAAGAGTCGGACACGACTGAGCGACTTCACTTTCACTTTTCACCTTCATGCATTGGAGAAGGAAATGGCAACCCACTCCAGTGTTCTTGCCTGGAGAATCCCAGGGATGGGGGAGCCTGGTGGGCTGCCGTCTATGGGGTTGCACAGAGTCGGGCACGACTGACACAACTTAACAGCAGCAGCATAAGTACTACTTACCATGTGCCAAGTACCATACTAAGTGCTTTATGAACATTATCTCATTTAATCCTCCCATAACCTTTTCTTTCCCATTTTACAATTGGCAAAATAGTTTTGCAAGATTAAGTAACTTCTCCAAAGCCACACTTCTAATTATGTGGCAGGGCTGGGATTGAATGCAGGTCTAATTCCAAAACTGAGCTCTACACTTAAAGATAATGATCAGAAACACAACAATTTTTTTCCTTTTTGTTTTTTTCATGTTATTTTTAAAAACCATTGAGATAACACATGGGCAGGATAATCTTACAAATACTTCAAAAGGATACTTCAAAAGGATATCAGTGAAAGCATCATACCCACCCTTGACAACTGCCTTCTGGAGGTAACTACAGCTACTAGCTTTCAGAGATATTTGATGTCTTTCTTGTATTTATACACATACATAGAGCATTTTAATAGAGAAAGTAATTTTCAGGCTCTTGTGGTGAGTAAGAAGAGGCTCCATCATTCAAAAGTACATACTTTGGAAGTACATTAAATTTGTATAATTTAGTTGTTAACTGATAACATAACTTGGGTCAGAATATCAAATTTATGATTTTTACTTTCTATGAAATACTCTAAAAATACATAAACATTCTACATATATAAAATACATACCTACAGACATATATATACATAATATAAATTATTACTCATAACAACAAACAAAAAGGTTTTCAAATACCAAAATTATATTTCCTTACCCCAGAGCTAGAAATTGCAACGTTAATCAAAGATGTACCCACAGCACTCGAGGATGAGGCTTTATTCAAAGAGGCATCGCCATCCCTTTGGGAACAGCATGTAGCTTCCTGCTTAACACTGCTGCTATTGATCCTAGCAGATGCTCCACTTGCAGAGGAAAATTTGGATAAACAAGTGGTACCAGGCTGTTCTTGCACACTGTTTTGCTTTGCAGATGAGATTTTTACATCATCTTCCCAGGAGCAAATAGTTGCAGCAAGGTTGGCCAGTCGGCCCCTTCTCCCAACTGGAGTTGCTGAGGCATCTGAAAGGGATGGTTTGGGAGGGGAGGCAGCCTTTTCCTCTGACGGCATTGCTGAGATGGGTGAGCTTTCAGGTAGATCATCTGAAAATGTTTTGAAAGTTAAAGTCCATGAGCTATATGTGCATGTAATAAAGGGATCACTCAAAAAAAAAAAAGCTTTTCTGTTTTTCTAATACACATGAAACTACCAAACTGCTTAAATTTGACAATCTATTTTCAAATCAGATACTTAACCCAAATTAAAAAAGAAATACTTTGTTACTTAGTTTTTCAATTATTTGATAGATTATGAAATTATAAAACACCACACATTTAGGCTATATTTTTAGGATTAATTAATGATGTCATAACACTGCATAAATTAAGATGACATATTCAACATACTTGTTTTTCTAATGTACTAGGCTAGAGCTGTACAACAGAACTTTCTGCAATGATGGAGATGTTCTATATCCATGCTAATACAGTAACAACTAGCCACTGTGGCTAGTGAGCACTTGAACTGTGGTAAGAGAAATAAGAAACTTTACTTCATTTTAATTAACTTAAATTTAAAAGTGACATATGATTCTTGTTTATGGTATTGAATACCATATCCAATACCATATTGAATATCATACCATATCCAATACCATATTGAATATCATACCATATCCAATACCAATAGCACAGGGTTAGACTAATATGTTTTTCTGCACAGTTACTTCATTTGGAAATAAATCTCAAATAAGCAATACTTAGAGAAGGCAATGGCACCCCACTCCAGTACTCTTGCCTGGAGAACCCATGGAAGGAGGAGCCTGGTGGGCTGCAGTCCATGGGGTCGCGTGAGAGACTTTACTTTCACTTTTCACTTTCTTGCATTGCAGAAGGAAATGGCAACCCACTCCAGTGTTCTTGCCTGGAGAATCCCAGGGATGGGGGAGCCTGGTGGGCTGCTGTCTATGGGGTCACACAGAGTCGGACACGACTGAAGCGACTTAGCAGCAGCAGCAGCAAGCAATACTTAACCTCAAAACGTCTGTATGCATAAAGAGCACATACGGCAAAGTTCATGGCACTTCCTTTTCCACAAATTCAGTCAACAGAACAGATATCCCTCCTACTGTCCAAGGCTTATACATCTGCCTGAATTCTCAATTCTCCTCCTCTTAAACCTTCTCAGGGATCTTGCACCAAATAACCACTTCTTCCTCTCTACAAACTTTGTTTTCTACACATTAATATGCTCAATTCTTTCTCCTCTTAAAAGCTAAAACCAATCATCCTCTCATCAACATACACCTACTTTTAGCTACTGTCCCTCTTTCCCTGCACTAAATTCACTCACCATTAAACTCAATTCAATCTGACTTCTGCATACACAGCTGCACTCAAGTTGCTTTCGGTATTTTCACCCAATGCCTTCACACTTGGCAGTCCTTGCATTTCCATATGTGACATCATATGTGTCTTTGCAGCCTATCCTTCATGGTCTCCTCCTAACTACCAACTACCTCCATCTGACAATCCCACATGCACCTCATATAATATATCTGATGTTGAAACTGCTTCAAACACATTCCTCCTTATCCTGCCTCTTCCTCCCTTTTCCCTTACCATCCACCACCTGGTCACTAGATCCCACAGATTCTTTCTCCTACATCTCTCAAATCCAGCCTCTTTACTTACTATCATGGGCCTTCATCATTATGCCTGAATCACAATATTAATCTTTTAACTGGCCTTCCTGCTTCAAATCTCTACCCTCTTCAGTCTCTCCTCAATTCAGATGCCAAAGTGATCTTTCTAAAGTGTTTGCCTACCTAAACGTTCAGTACCTCCCCATCACCTTCTGATTAAATTCCAAATGCTATGGATCCTATTGCTTTCTTTGAATTTATCTCTTGCTTTTATACCACATGAATTGTATACCAGAATGTCTACTCTTTATACACACACTGTGTTCATGATACTCTGTGCTTTTTATTAATATATATGTTCTGCTGCTTCTGCCTAGAATATCTCTACTGCCTGAAGCCAGCTGCCCTTCAAAGTCCAGGTTAATTGCCTCTGTCTCCTCCAGAAAAGCTTCCCTGACCACCACCTTCCCTACAATACTTTTTTGCATACCTTTATCATTTTCCTTAGACTATGCACTGTCTTCTAAACAGATGACAGATTTACTGTCATGCCTTGGAAATGGACTTAATAGACCTCTCGCTCTTCTATTCTCCATCAGGAAGAAAAGCTTCAGATAAATTATACTTTATTATTCCTCAAACCTTTAATTGGCACATAGCCACAGTCTTGAATAGCACTCACTAAACCATTCATCACAAACACTTTATTCACAAGTTTCAATGCTTAAAATTAGATGAGCTATGATGCCTTAAGGAGATTTATTTTCAAGACTGAGATAGGTATTTGTTAATACTTGCTTTCAAAATATTCAAGAGCAGTGTGGCAACAGTTTCTCCTAAGAATGCTTAGGGCCTTGATTGTTCTTCTGATCAAGTATTAGATCACAACTCCTTTTCTTTTTTCTGAAAGGAAAATCTGAACTCTGCTCCCCATAGATATTTCCTACAAAATAGAATGGGACATCTTTCTATTTGGGCACATTAACTGGCTTCCTCAGACATACTAAAAGCAGCATGGTTAGCCCCACCTGATACTAAAATCAATAGGTATAACTGACAGTGTGGAATATCAGCACCCCCATTACACACCCACAAACATCAGGCAGGACATAAAAGTTGAGCCCTAAAGTCAAACTCCTAGGGTTTGCATTTTAGCGCAGACTGTGGGCAGATGTCTTAGCCTCTTTGAACTCAGTCTCCTCTCCTACAATATTTGAAAGCCAGAGCTTCCTTGGATACGGCTTAGTCACCATGGACTGTCCACTTGCACTGGGCTGGCTCACTTCGGCACTGCTTCTACTGAACTGTGCCAGAAGCCAGCTGTCTGCCTACCCTGAGAAACCTGATACCTTTGCTAGCTCCTACAAAAATATCTTTAGGACCCAGAGAGAAAAGTTCTCTCAGGTCTTAGTGCCAACCATGACTCTGTTTCTTTTATTTTATAAACATTATCATGTAACTGATAATGTTTCATCTCTCTGCATCAGCTGCTAGTGAGTTCAGAACCATCTCTAGGAAGTGAGGAGGACCTTAATGCCTATATTTAGTAAACTAACTTTACCCTTCGTTTTTCCTTCTCTTCATATTGATTTTTCTCATTTTTCCCATTTTTAACATAGGTATTTTTGTAAGGTATCCCAAGGCTTTTTTCGTAACAAGGTAGGAGATAAGCTCTCCATCAGATTATGGGCCCATGAAATGCAAAAGTCAGGTTTGCATTCCCTCCTCCTTGGGTTGGGAAGATCCCCTGGAGGAAGGAATGGCAACCCATGTCAGTTTTCTTGCCTGAAAGATCCCACAAACAGAGGAGCCTGGTGGGCTACAGTCCATGGGGTCACAAAGAGTCAGACACTACTGAGCACGCACACTCATTTTTGTAAGTCATTCAAGGCTTTTTTTTGTAATAAGATAAGAGATAAGCTCTCCATTAGATTATGGGCCCATGAAATGCAAGATTGGGTTGCTTTATCTGTCTCCAGCACTTTAGCATGATTACATGTTTTGCAGGTGCTCGATAAATACTTTTTGAAATTTTCTTTTTCCCCTATGAACAGTATTGCATATCTTAGTCACTCAGGTTTATTCAGTGAATCCATGGAACAGGATTTCTTGAATATAGAACAGAAGGTCAGAAAGGCTGATAATGCCAAGAGTACAGTTTATCCTTTGGTGTTTTCATTGCAAATATAAGATAGTTCCTCTATAAGATCAAGGTTTTGTGAACTAGTCTAAGAACCTCATCTTCATTTACTTCAATGAGAACACACTTGATAAATATATATTGATATATTAACCATTAGCAAGCAATGGATACTCAGGACATAGATCAAAAGCATTTACCTTTCATGTGTTAACTGATGCATAAAATTTTTAACCTACCAAGTTGAATTGCACTGAAACAGATTTAAGGACCATACGGTCCACAAGAGTGCATACCTGTCACATCGTCACTATCCCAACAGCGCCGCTGCTCAGCCAGCTTTTGCATTCGTGTTCTGACTGAGGAGGCTGCAGCTGCTCCCAGTCTTGAGTTAGGCCCGCTCCTCACACCCAGCAGTGGTGCTGAGGCTGGGGCAGCCAAGGAGTCATTGACACCAGTGGGTGCCTGAGGCATCTGTGGCTGAGCCTGAGGGGACACAGGCCTCGGAGAACAAGGTTTTGCAGATGTTGACTCAACCGGCTTTTCATTTTCCAAGTCAGAAACTTCTACTTCGGTGTTGTCAGAACAGCGTTTTTTGGATGGTGATGGTTTTGTGCGAGATTTCTCTAGGTTAAAAAGGACAAAAAATTAAAAGTTCTGTAATTTTGCATGGCATGAAAAAACTTTAATGGTAGGTACAAATGAATAAAACACTAGTCTCTCTGTTCCTTTATATGATTTCATTCACAAGAAGACATATTTAAAATTCTACATTTTTTCAGTAACTTGAAAATCTGACATGAGAGATTTCTGTTTAAGCAAGCATATAATTTAACAGTTTAAAAAAACCTGAATGAAAAAATCTTCAAATAACATCCTCAAGATTTACGTAAAATGTTCTTTGTGATCTTCAGACACTACGAAATAAAAAGTACGCACACAGAATAAGCAAAGCAAGTGTGCTAAGGGATTTTAAAGATCATACAGTCCAGTTACCACATTTTTAAATAAGAAAAATCAAGTCCAGATAAATCAAGTATCCTGCTTAACACGACACACCTGAGCTAAGGGTAAAAACAAGCTTTCTGCTTTTAAAAACAATTTTTCATGAACAGTAAACAAGAATAGAAGGACCCCTGGCTTGAGGTTTAGGAGGCAGAGAACCAAAAGACTGACTGAATTATCTGACCAGTACCAAGCAAATTCATCAATGCAAGTGTTTAACAACATTTTACATTTTTAAACCTCCATGAACAGCTATAAAACGAATCAAAAAGACCTAAAAGAAAAAGGAACTATCCAAACACAAGGAATATAATTTTTACCCAAGAATGAGTTCTACTATATCTCCTATAAAACTAATCCTTTAAAAGGTAAGAATGTAAATTCCATTTGAGGTCAGTTTCACTGGCTGTCTAACCAAGTGTTGTTCTGGCAGTAACTGAAATATCATTAGTGGGAAGTCATGATTGCCCTCATAAATATCAATCTAATTAAATAATATATCATGAAACTTTCCAATCTTCTGCAACTCACTTAAGGGTATATTTTAAATGAACTTATCTAATCCTCTTTTGGAAGTGTTCCTATTTAACATGCTTCACTTCCTGAAAATACAGAATGCTTTAAGTTTACTTTTCTTATATGAAACAGTAAATATTTCCATTTAAGCATCAAAATACAGTTCTAACCACTAGTTTCCAAGTACATAGTACTCAATATCTGATTGCATAAAGCTGTGCCACAGTGAAGAGATCCTAGACTAGAGCTAGATCTGTTTTCCCATGTAATATATATGGTATTCCCTCCCTTCAAAATGTATTAACATACAAAAAGAAATTCTCATTCTATGGTTAGCTTACAAAATAGTTGGGAACCAGCACCATGCCCTCATCTCTTTTGTAATATTGGTTTTGCCCTCTGTAATATTCTTTTTCTATGTGCATTTTAAATGTCTACTAAGGAACATTATCATCTCCAGATTATTTCAAAAGATTAAACCAGCTGACTGATACAGGCTGAGGGTGCCAGGATTTAGGAAATAAGGAATAAGGAAATTTCCAGGTGAATTTGAGTTTGTTGCAGTTGTTGTTTGTTTTAGTTGCTATATTGTGTCCAACTCTTTGTAACCCCATAAACTACTGCCTGCCAAGCTCCTCTGTCCATGGGATTCTCCAGGCAAGAATACTAGAATGGGTTGCCATTTCCTTTTCCAAGGGATATTCCCGACCCAGGGATCAAACCCACCTACTGCATTGGCGAAAGGATTCTTTACCACTGAGCCACCAAGGAAGCCCCTCTTGGGGTGGATGGGGGTGTTGGCGGTTAATTTTGTTTCTATTTAACTTCAGTAATTCTGTAGATTAACAACCTATACTTTGTGCCCAGCCTGAGGGACATGGTTCAGCAGACAAAGGATGAAAAGACTCATGATATTTCAAGCATCTGCAGGCAGGCCTGCCTTTTGTTGCCCTGTTCATGTAAGAGGGGTGGAGAAACTCAACACTATGGCCAGGGTAAGTGCTCCACTGCTCCCGTAGTATTCTTCCCTTAGAGGTTTTAATAATACTTTTGGAATGAGGAAAATAAAGTTCAACCAGTTAATCTGAAATATTTGTTAGAAATTCTGCTCTGGCTTGATAGGTTCCAGGCCTAATATAATAGGCCTGGAATACAATAAAAGGTTGATCTTTCCCCTGGAGGCTATTGCATTTGTCTCCCAAAGACCTTGGTCTTCTGCAGGAACAATAAAGTGTTTGGCACTTATTTGCATTTTGAAAACTGCAAATTTTACTTTTCCCCACAAAGCCTATTACCTTCGCCACCAGATAGAGGCTGCTGGTTACTTGCTTCTGAAAGTGGCTCCCTGATCCGCTTGGCGTGAGTCAGAGACCTCGCTGCTGGGATGGGCCGCTCAGCCATTTTCCTCTGAAGATTCTCTCGTCTGGCACGGGTTCGCTCAAGCAGTTTCTACATATACAGTACAGCAGAGCATTAAGCATAAGTTTAGTCAAAGGCTCACAAAACTTCAGATACCTTCTCAAATCACTAACTGTCATCAGACATGTATAATAACAGTTAAATACATTTCAAAAGTCAAATTCTCAGTAATTATGTCAAAATTCACCAAATGAGCACCGTCACGTCAAAATTTGATTAGATATAATACGACCTTTAAAGGGGGAATGAAATGCGTTAAGTTCATTGCATGAGATTTTAAATGGCCACAGATTTTTTTCTGCTTCCTTCAAAAGGTACTTGAATCAGGCTGGCTTTATGATTCACTTTGACTGTTACAACATGGCAGAAGTGATAATGTGTATGTGACTTCCAATCCCAGGGTTCAAGAGGCCTTGCGGTTTCTGTTCTCACTCTCTTGGAACACTGTCTTCCTGTGAAGAGGCCCAGGTTAAGCCTGCTAGACACACGGCCCAGCTGACAGCCAGCATCAACCACCAGACCTGGGAGGAAGATCATTTTAGCCCATTCAGTTCCAGAAATTTCTATATGACTGCAGACTTCTGTATGATCTCAGGGGACCCCAGAAGTCCAGCTCAGCTGAGCCCAAATGCTAAGCCACTGAGTCATGGGAAATAACATGGTGGTTGTTTTAACCATGATGGTAGGCAGAATAACGGTTGCCTAAAGTTGTTTACTATCCTAATTCTGTGAACCTATATGTTACCTTACATGGCAAAGGGGACTTTCCGTTCCATTCCGTCGCTCAGTCGTTTCCAACTCTTTGCGACCCCGTGGACTGTAGCCTACCAGGCTTCTCCGTCCATGGGATCCTCCAGGCAAGAATACTGGAGTGGGTTACCGTTTCCTTCTCCAGGGGATCTTCCCGACCCAGGGGACTTTACTGACGTGATTAAATTAATGACCTTGAAATGAAGCGATTATCTTGGATTTTCTGAGTGGGCCCAATGTAATTGCAGGGCCTCCTTGGTAGCTCAGCTGGTAAAGAATCTGCCCACAATTTAGGAGACCCCAGGCTGATTCCTGGAAAAGGCAATGGCAAGCCACTCCAGTACTCTTGCCTAGAAAATCCCACAGACGGAGGAGCCTGGTAGGCTGCAGTCCATGGGGTCGCTACTAGTCGGACACGACTGAGAGACTTCACTTTCACTTTTCACTTTCACACATTGGAGAAGGAAATGGCAACCCACTCCAGTGTTCTTGCCTGGAGAATCCCAGGGATGGCGGAGCCTCGTGGTCTGCCGTCTATGGAGTCGCACAGAGTCGGACACGACTGAAGCGACTTAGCAGCAGCAGCAGATTGATTCCTGGGTCGGGAAGTTAACCTGGAGAAGGGATAGGCTACCCACTCCAGTATTCTTGGGCTTCCTTGGTGGCTCAGACGGTAAAGAGTCCGCCTGCAATGCGGGAAACCCGGGTTCGATCCCTGGGTTGGGAAGATCCCATGGAGGAGGCAACCCTCTCCAGTGTTCTTGCCTGGAGAATCCCCGTGGACAGAGAAGCCTGGCTATAGTCCACGGGGTTGCAAAGAGTCAGACATGACTGACTGACTAAGCACAATGTAATCACAACTGTCCTTTTGAGGGAAGAGAAGACCGGAAGGTCAGAGCCACAGAAGATGTGACAAGGGAAGCAGCAGTCAGAGTGATGGAATTGGGGGAAGATGGAGGAAGGGGGCTGCAAGTCAAAAAAAGCAGGGGACCTCTATCAGCTAAACAAGGCGAGGAAACAGATGTCCCCAAATCCTCAAAAAGAAACACAATCCTGCTAACACCTTGATCGGAACCCAGCAAAACCCAACAGACTTCTGACCTACCAAAGATAACATGTATGATGTTAAGCTAGCAAATCTGCAGTAATTTTTTATAGCAGCAAAACTAATGCAGCCACGAAGATTTGGGGTGATGGTAAACTGCAAGAGATAACTGACTTAACAGTCCTTTGAAAACATAAGATCCTTCCTAAGAGAAAAATCAACCTAAATATTTTTATGTTTTATTTAATTAAATATCCATATATAATAAAAACAGTTTTAAGTTGAAATCTCAGTATACTATAGAATCATGAATATGACTCTTTTCAAACCCCAAATTATGCTCCTATTGGAATCAATATAGTATAACAAACGCAAAACCTGTAAAACAATTCATTCTCTTTGAACACAACCAGAGAAGGCATGCAGATTACTGGCTGGAGTATACACTATCCCGCAAACACAGATAAAGTAATTATTACACACTAAGGAATTTAACTCCATCTGACCTTTATAATTGCTTAATTAAGACAGAATAATCATTTTTTAAGTCCCTCTGAATATGAAAAACAAGCATGAGCTTATCTTAGGAATGATTTCTCATTGAAAGAAGTAACACTAAATCTAAATGCTATGTCGCTGAAAGAGTAATTTATGAGCCAAATGCCTTCCAAAACACAGAACCTTTATCCTTTAAGGTCTTCAACAAACTCAAAAGTGACAGTATTATACAAATTCATATGTGTCTGATAATTTACCCCACAATAAAATATATCATTCCTAAGATACAAAACTAGACTAAATATGTTCATTCATGGACACACCCACATTTCTTTCTGGTCAGTTAGAATACTTATGAGTCAGTATATTTTCAGTTACTATGAGCAATGGGTCAAAAGAATGAGGTTTTGCAATTCAAACATACACAAAGTGTTCTATTGTTACATTAGATTTAAAAATTTCAAGATTAAAACAAATTAAAGTAGATAAGCAAAAAAGTTCCCTAATCTGTAACATAAAACTTATAGATACCAAAGATTATTAATGTAAAAGAAGTGATATATATAAAATACATAAAGTCAACAGCTAAATAAATGTAAGTTAGGGAGATCAATCCTGGGTGTTCATTGGAAGGACTGATGCTAAAGCTGAAGCTGCAATACTTTGGCCACCTCATGCGACGAGTTGACCCACTGGAAAAGACTCTGATGCTGGGAAAGGTTGGGGGCGGGAGGAGAAGGGGACGACAGAGAATGAGATGGCTGGATGGCATCACCGACTCTGTGGACATGAGTTTGAGTGAACTCCGGGATTTGGTGATGGACAGGGAGGCCTGGCGTGCTGTGATTCATGGGGTCGCGGAGAGTCGGACACGACTGAGCGACTGAACTGAACTGAACCCTTCCTTATAATAGTGTATCAGGAATTTAAGAGCTTTTTTTATTTATAAGGTTCAGTTCAGTTCAGTCGCTCAGTCGTGACTGACTCTTTGCGACCCCATGAATCACAGCACGCCAGGCCTCCCTGTCCATCACCAAATCCCGGATTTCACTCAAACTCATGTCCATCGAGTCGGTGATGCCATCTAGCCATCTCATTCTCTGTCGTCCCTTTCTCCTCCCATCCCCAAACCTTCCCAGCATCAGAGTCTTTTCCAGTGAGTCAACTCTTCACATGAGGTGATCAAAGTATCCGAGTTTCAGCTTTAGCATCAGTCCTTCCAACGAACACCCAGGATCGATCTCCTTTAGGATGGACTGGTTGGATCTCCTTGCAGTATAAGGGACTCTCAAGAGTCTTCTCCAGCACCACAGTCCAACTCTCACATCCATACATGACCACGGGAAAAACCATAGCCTTGACTAGACGGACCTTGGTTGGCAAAGTAATGTCTCTGCTTTTTAATATACTATCTAGGTTGGTCATAACTTTCCTTCCAAGGAGTAAGCGTCTTTTAATTTCATGGCTGCAATCAGCATCTGCAGTGATTTTGGAGCCCCCCAAAAAATAAAGTCTGACACTGTTTCCCCATCTATTTCCCATGAAGTGATGGGACCAGATGCCATAATCTTCGTTTTCTGAATGTTGAGCTTCAAGCCAACCTTTTCACTCTCCTCTTTCACTTTCATCAAGAGGCCTTTGAGTTCCTCTTCACTTTCTGCCATAAGGGTGGTGTCATCTGCATATCTGAGGTTATTGATATTTCTCTCGGCAATCTTGATTCCAGCTTGTGCTTCTTCCAGCCCAGCGTTCCTCATGATGTACTCTGCATAGAAGTTAAATAAGCAGGGTGACAATATACAACCTTGACGTACTCCTTTTCCTCTTTGGAACCAGTCTGTTGTTCCATGTCCAGTTCTGACTGTTGCTTCCTGACCTGCATACAGGTTTCTCAAGAAGCAGGTCAGGTGGTCTGGTATTCCCATCTCTTTCAGAATTCTCCACAGTTTATTGTGATCCACACAGTCAAAGGCTTTGGCATAGTCAATGAAGCAGAAATAGATGTTTCTCTGGAACTCTCTTGCTTTCTCCATGATCCAGCGGATGTTGGCAATTTGATCTCTGGTGCCTCTGCCTTTTCTAAAACCTGGTTGAACATCTGGAAGTTCACAGTTCACATATTGCTGAAGCCTGGCTTGGAGAATTTTGAGCATGACTTTACTAGTGTGTGAGGTGAGTGCAATTGTGTGGTAGTTTGAGCATTCTTTGGCATTTATAAGGTACATTCCTTCAAATATCACACCTCCTCCTTCAAATAATAGAGGCATTTAAAAAAATAAAACAGTGCAATTACTAACAATCAGGAAATAAGATACTCCACATGAAGGGATCTAAAATAACTGAAGTGTATTAGTCCTTAAGTAATTTCTGCCCCACATCCCTCAAACCATTTCTGACAGAATTTTTTTCTGGGAGATATGACTGATTTCCTACCTTCTTAAACAAAGTAGACTCAATAACAACTTACTATTTTCAAAATGTTCTAGAAGCATTCCTTCCCTGGTCATCATAGAGAGTTCACTTAATTCTGGAAAATTAAAGAAACTCTATCCAAAACAGTGATAGCATGTTTGTCAATTTACATCACAAGAAAAAAATGTTTTATATATTTTAATTGTAGTTTTTTCTCTTTGAAAGTTCCTACATGGAAAGTTCTGACTTGACACAACTAGCTGTGGATTTCCTATGCTAACCTGGGGTGACCATCACCATCAGATCTCCAGACTAAAATGCTAATATTGACATTATGAGTAATAAGTTTATGGCTTTAAATCCACCTAACAACAAATACAAAAAGAACTTCCCAGATAGTTCAATGGATAAAGAATCTGCCTGCAATGCAGTAGACACAGGAGACATGGGTGTGATCCCTGGGTCTGGACGATCCCCTGGAGAATGAAATGGTAGCCCACTCCAGTATTTCTTGCCTGAAAAACCCCATGGACTGAGGCGTCGGGTGGGCTACAGCCTATGGGGTCACAAAGAGTCGAATATGGCTGACTGACTAAGCACAGCAAGCAACAAGTACAACAATCACTATGATTTTTTTTTAAGTCTTTAGAGTTCAGTGATGAATACCTACGTATTTATGTATAAAATTATATGCCTTCTAGAATTTGCTTCCAAATAATTCAGTGAGAGGGATTAGAGGCAGATAGAGTAAAACAACATGGCCACGTGTTGCTGGGCGATGGATGCATTATACTTCAGATTTCCTATAAGAAAATATTGCTAAAACATTCTAACAGTTACTGCTTTATTTAATTATTTGTCTGTAAAACAATTTACACTGAATGGCTCTCTCTCACATCAATTCAGCAGACCATTATTGAGTTGTGCTTGATGTTACGGAAACATCTCTCGGAATAATTTCTTACCTTCAAGAAGCTTACATTGTAAGAGAAAACATGTTCAACAGGTATATATAAATGCAAGTGAGATGTGTATTGTGAAAGGTGATCTCCCCTCTGAAGAAGGGGAATCAAACTGTGAGCCTGAGGTCAAAACAAAGTTTGCCACGCAGAACAGGCAGGAAGACAGAAAGTGAGCCAGACAGCACCAGTGACAACAGGGAGGGGAACCACTGCACAACAGCCCTGTCTGAGGAAACAAGTGTTCAGGGTGGTTGTAGCTACAGTCCATGGGGTTGCAAAGTCAGACATGACTGAGCACAGCACAGCCTTTCTCAACCAGAGTTCCCAGGAGAATTCATCCTTAAGGCCCTGGCATTAATGTAATGAAATAACATCTTTCCTATGCCTACACAATGGCCTGGTTAAGAATCACTTTTGGGAGAAAAAAAATCACTTTTGGGAAAACTGAGAAAAATAGTTTCTCTCAAATAAATTTCTGTGTTCTATGGTTCTGATAAGGAACTCCAGCTGAGAAAGTCATTTTAACTGACTTTCAATTTTCTTTTCTTTTCAGACAAGGAGCAGTTAGCTTCACTGTACAAAAATGTTATGAATGCTATAATTAAGCACCTAATCTCTGGAACCATTTCAAATTGTTCACTCACTCCCAATTAAGGAAAAGATGTCAAAGCTTTTGATTCCAACTGTAACCAGTCTAACTTCTCAAAATATAAAACACACACACTAAGCCACACATATTTCGGAGCTGCACTCTAAAATGAAAAGTTCCTTTTAAATAAAAGTTTCTTTCAACTGAGATTTGTACTAGCTTCAGAATACCATTTATAAGTAAAGAACTTTGTGCAATTTTCAGCCAACTTTCAAAATGCTTTCCTCTTGTCAGTTACTTAGAAACATAAAACTATTGAGAACAGGAAGGGCTAATATTTTAAGGAATCCTATTTTACGTTGTAACATAATATATCCTTTTTAATTTCAATGTAAGTGAAAAATTCGTGGCGAACCACCAGCTCTATTCCCTAAAGCTAATACAAAAATGTGCTCAGGATTCTTCTGTTACAATATTTAAGGTTAACAAATTGATGTGTATCCCTGAGATGATTGAGAATTAGGAAACAAATACTGTTATGTTTGAATACAAGTAAATGGGGTCGCAAAGAGTTGGACACGACTGAGCGACTGAACCGAACTGAAACTCTTAATTGCTGAAACTTTTAATATCTTAGACTTAACAGAATTGTAACTACATCTCGAAAAAAAAAAGAGTATTAATACTCTCCACTCAGGCTTTTCAATCTAGTGTAGAGAAATTTTTAGGCCCACTTTGCAACAACTCAAAAAGTAACAGTTTGATACTTGCACAACACCGAAAAAGAGGAACTGTCCTTGAAGAAAAGGTAGTGGACAACTGGCCACACGAAATTCCTGAGTGTTTCAACGTACATTCGCAACAAAAGTCAAAGCTAGACAAATAATCGACACAGTAATGATGTAATTAATCCATATTTAATTTCCAAAGAACAAAAGATGAGTTAAGTCCTGCTATAATGTTATGCCCCATAAATATACCCAAAAGAGGTTTGTTTGATTTTTTAAATCGTGGGTTGTAAATTCTGACTTGAACATATTCGGCTAGCAATTTTCCTTTCAATTGGTGTCAACCTCAGGTATGAATCTTCTTTGCTAGTTAGGTAAGCAACAGAAACCGAAGAGAACTATTGACTTTATAGGAACGGATGCAATGGTTTCAGGCACCGGCTTATTTTAACATTTTGCTGTCATTTCGTTCACTGCATTCTTATACGTATGGAGTGGAGAAGGGAATGGCAACCCACTCCAGTATTCTTGCCTGGAAAATTCCATGGACAGACCACGGGGTCGCAAAAAGTCGGACACAACTGAGAGACTAACAAATAAAATGCACGGCTCCTCTGCGAGTCCCACGAACCCTGTAAACCGCATTCCATTCCATTTCCAGGCGGCGGCTGCACACACAGCAGTGAGTCAGTCGGTCACCCGACTCCACCCTGCAACATCCCGGCTTTTACTTCCAAGGGGCTCTGTTTCTTCAGGCCCCCACCGCACCCTTGGAAGACCCAGGGATCCACTCCAGAGGGGCGTATAATAACCTGAACCGACAGGAGGTCTTTTCACTACTGCTACTGAGGACAGACTCAAAACTTTCCCGCAGAGCTTCATCTGCAGGATGGGACAAACTACAGCCACAGAGAAGAGGGAACCCCCCGCGCCCTCCCAGCTGCAAGCGGGACCCCCGCACGCCCACTCTGCGCACGCGCGCGCACGCGCTCTCCGGCCGGTGGGCCGGGAGGTTGACAGCAGGTAGGAAGGGAGGTGGGGGGCGGCGGCCGTCATGGCTGGCTCTGCCTGCAAGTTTTCTCACCTCGGTAAACGGGTCCATCGCCCCGGACTTCGCGTGTCGATTACAAGACGGCCAAAACGGTGGTTCAAATTCAGAAAAAGAAAAGTGAGTGCCGGCTCAGTGTGTCGCTTGAAGAAAACAAGAAGGTGGTGGGGAACTCTCCCAAGCTCCTCTCCTCTTCCCCACTGCCTCCGAAGTCCGACTCGGCCTGCAGCGGCGGTTCAAATTTGAATTTCAGCGCCCGGACCCGCGCGCATGCGCACGGGCGGGGCGGGGGGCAGGGCACGCCTCTCCTGGCCCTGGCGCTGGATCACGTGGCCTCGCCGGAGCTGGGAGGTGCCCAAGGGTGGCTTTGCCGGCTTAGTGACAGCCTGGCCCGGGCGGCGGGGATGCAGCGGTAGGTGCGGCGCTCCAGTGCATCAACTGCCTCCTGGCTCAAAGCCCCACCCCCAGTGCTCGCACACCCCACCCTGTTTAAGCAGATCCCCTCACACTCCTGTGCCTGGGCGTTCCTGCTTTCCTTCATTCCTAAATCTAGGATTATGGGCCCTTCTGTTTGGAATCCCACTGGACCTTTGATCTTTGAGCTTTATGTTTCGGAGAAGGCAATGGCACCCCACTCCAGTACTTTTGCCTGGAAAATCCCATGGACAGAGGAGCCTGGAAGGCTGCAGTCCATGGGGTCGCTGAGGGTCGGACACGACTGAGGGACTTCACTTTCACTTTTCATTTTCATGCATTGGAGAAGGAAATGGCAACCCACTCCAGTGTTCTTACCTGGAGAATCCCAGGGACGGAGGAGCCTGGTGGGCTGCCCTCTGTGGGGTCGCACAGAGTCGGACATGACTGAAGTGACTTAGCAGCAGTAGCAGCAGCTTTATGTTCATCTGCTCGCCAGCTCCTCCTTCACTCCAAGGTGGACTCAGTCTTGGCCTTCTTGAGGCGCTGGTCTGGTGAGCCCCCAGACACTTGTGGCTAATGACCAGTGAGCCGCCTTGGGCACTGGCCTTTATCACTGGGAAAATAAGGTTAACTTTAACAGATCTGTTAATGCTTATACACAAAACTCCTATCGGCCCTTATTTTAACCCCATCAAACTGCATGCAAAGTTAGAGCTGAGAAGCTACCCACTTTAATCCTTTCTTTTACAGGTAAGAGAAGGGAGACCCTAACACTTTAAGTAACTGGTCCTGGAGAAATGAAAATCCCATTCTCGGCTCATAGTCAACTTTCCATCACTGGATCATAGCTAGGTCTCATGACTATTCTTTATTGAGAATTGAAAAATACGTTTTATAGTTTCTGTATTGGATTCATACCTTATTTAACAAGTCTGTACTAGGGCTTGTTATAAAGACAGCAATCAAGTTGTGACTTGTTTATCTGTACACTGTGTAGATTTCTGAATGGCTGCCCAACAGTTGAACAGGCCAAAACCATTACTCCCAAGTAAGAATTTCAGTATATTTAATAAGGTTTCTATCTCAGCTGCCAGTGAACATTACAAAAAGTGTTTCACTAGTAATATCTGTAATTTGAATTGTGGTACTGTATGTAGTAATGGAAAGAATTCTGAGTGTGGGATGAGAAGAAATTCCTTGGGGCCTTGACTCCACCAGGACTATGTGACCCTAGGCTTTAGGCAAATCATTTAACTCATTATCTTTTAAACCTTTTGAGGGAGGCAAATCGTTACCTTTTAAACCTTTTTGGGAATCATAGACTCCTTTGAAAATACAATTAAAACTTAAAAATGCCCTTTCAGTCATAAGCATTTTAAGATATGATTCCGTGAAGTTCATGGTCACTGTTAAGAACTTGCAATTTAGCATCTTTAGATTTTGGTTTTCTCATCTGTAAAACCGAAATAATCAGCTGCCCTGCCTTTCTCAGAGTTGTTAGGCAGATCAGGTGAAAAACTGAAAGCAATCCAAAAGTATTCTATAATAAGTAATAAGGTCCTACCCAAGTGTTTTAAATTATTAATATCTAACTCAAAAGTGTTGGCTTCCCTGATAGCTCAGTTGGTAAAGAATCCGCCTGCAATGCAGGAAACTCTGGTTCGATTCCTGGGTCGGGAAGATCCCCTGGAGTAAGGGATAGGCTACCCACTCCAGGATTTTGGTTTGGAGAATTCCGTGGACTGTAGTCCATGGGGTTGCAAAGAGTTGGACATAATTGAGTGACTTTCACTTTAATTTTCTTTTCAACTCTAAAATGTTAATCACTCTTTTGTGTCTGATTCTTTGAGACCATATGGACTGTAGCCCTCCAGACTCCTCTGTCCATGGGATTCTCCAGGTAAGAATACTGAAGTGGGTAGCCACTCCCTTCTCCAGGTGATCTTCCTGACCCAGGGATCGAATCAAGGTCTCCTGCATTGCAGGTGTATTTTTTTCCATCTGAGCCACTAGGGAAGCCCATTCTAGCTATGAACCAAAGAGAAAAGATGCTTGAATTTTTTTTTCAAGTGCTGGACAAGAAAGTGGTGGGTATATTAGGTCTGGAGGTTCAGGAGGAAGTTTACACAGCATTGGAAAATGAGTCATTAGAAACTTATGAAGCCCTGTGCCTTCCAGCTTTCACCTCTGTGAGCCTTAGATTCCTTATGCCTATGTGCCTGCATGTTCAGTCGTGTCCAACTCTGCAAACTCATGAGCCCATGGGGCTCCTTTTTCCATGGAATTTTCCAGGCAACTGGAGTGTGTTGCCATTTTCTTCTCTAGGGGTTCTTGCTAACCCAAGGTTGGAACTCGCATATCCTGCATTGCAGGCAGATTCTTTACCACTGAGTCACCAGTTCAGCCCCTTAGATTCTTTATAACTGGATTCTAGTAAAGACTAAACGAAATAAATAGAATGTGTAGCTCAATGTAATTACTCAGAATATTTAGTTTATGTTTATTCACAATCACTGTCTTTACCCTGATAATGATGATAATAGCAACCACCCTATAAAGCTGAAGTTTGTTAAACCCCAACTCTGTGCCAGAAGCTGTGCTAGAGACTGAAGTCTCAGTTCAGTTCAGTCACTCAGTCTTGTCCAACTCTTTGCAACCCCATGGACTGCAGCACATCAGGGTTCCCTGTCTATCACCAATTCCCGTGAGCTTACTCAAACTCATGTCCATTGAGTCAGTGATGCTATCCAATCTCATTCTCTGTCCTCCCCTTCTCCTCCCACCTTCAGTCTTTTCCAGCATCAGGGTCTTTTCCAGTGAGTCAGTTCTTCGTATCAGGTGGCCAAAGTATTGGGGTTTCAGCTTCAGCATGAGTCCTTCCAGTGAGTATTCAGGACTGATTTCCTTTAGGATTGACTGGTCAGATCTCCTAACAGTTCTCCCTGTTTCCCTTCTTACCCCCTGATAGTTAGTTAAAACTACTTTTCTTCTTTAAAAACTGTGCTATAAAATATTTCCAGTGTAACAAAAAATTAGTGAATAGAACAGATAACCATGTCCTACCACCTAGCTTAAAAACCTTTGTAATTAAAGTCTCCTATGTATTCCTCCTTCGTGTTATTTACCTTCCACTCCCCAGGGGTTAAACTATCCTGATTTTCATGTTTAGCATTCCTGTGAAATATATGTACTTTTATTACATCTACGTATATATCTATATCAATATATAGTGTTTTACATAAATTTTGTTGTTCAGTTCAGTTGCTCACTCGTGTCAGATTCTTTGCGACCCCACGAATCACAGCACACCAGGCCTCCCTGTCCATCACCAACTCCCGGAGTTCACTCAAACTCATGTCCATCGAGTTGGTGATGCCATCCAGCCATCTCATTCTCTGTCGTCCCCATCTCCTCCCACCCCCAATCCATCCTAGCATCAGACTCTTTTCCAGTCAGTCAACTCGTCGCATTAGGAGGCCAAAGTTTTGGAGTTTCAGCTTTAGCATCAGTCCTTCCAATGAACACCCAGGATTGATCTCCTTTAGAATGGACTGGTTGGATCTCCTTGCAGTCCAAGGGACTCTCAAGAGTCTTCTCCAGCACCACGGTTCAAAAGCTTCAGTTCTTCGGCGATCAGATTTCTTCACAGTCCAACTCTCACATCCATACATGACCACGGGAAAAACCATAGCCTTGACTAGGCGGACCTTGGTTGGCAAAGTAATGTCTCTACTTTTTAATATGCTATCTAGGTTGGTCATAACTTTCCTTCCAAGGAGTAAGCGTCTTTTAATTTCCTGGCTGCAATCAGCATCTGCAGTGATTTTGGAGCCCAAAAAAATAAAGTCTGACACTGTTTCCCCATCTATTTCCCATGAAGTGTTGGGACCAGATGCCATGATCTTCGTTTTCTGAATGTTGAGCCAACCTTTTCACTCTCCTCTTTCACTTTCATCAAGAGGCCTTTGAGTTCCTCTTCACTTTCTGCCATAAGGGTGGTGTCATCTGCATATCTGAGGTTATGTTGATTCCAGTTTGTGCTTCTTCCAGCCCAGCGTTCCTCATGACATACTCTGCATATAAGTTAAATAAGCAGGGTGACAATATTCAACCTTGACATGATTGACTTTAGGGTTGTTCTAATTGTTAAATTTAAAATTCTTTTTTTTTTTTTTTGCAGATGTTCTATCAGGGTGAGGTAGCTCCTCTCAATTCCTAACTTGCTGGTTAAATGGATATTGGATTTTGTTAAATTACTTTTGTTGTCTGCAATTGGTTTCTTTTCCGAATATTCTCTTTATGAGATACATCCTCACTAACAGGTATAGCTTCATTTTATTGATTATCACTGCTATAATTCTATTTTATTAATATGCTTGTAATTTATATATCCATTAACCTGTTAGTGGACATTTAGTTCATTTCCAGTTTTTCATTCCAAAGACCCCACGATGCCATGAATATTTTTATGTCTCCTTATGTCTCCATACAAAACTTTCTCTAGAGTAATATACTTAAGAATTAGAGGATCATTTCAAAAAAATATATTTCAGTATTACTGCCAGATATAGAAAATAAATTGCCCTTCAGAATGATTGTAACAATTTACATTCTAATCACCTTTCTATGAATATGTCTGCTACTATAGTCCCTCCTTAGTACTTGGATGCTTTTTAGCTTCTATGATTCTTGTTTGTATCAGTTCAGTTCAGTTCAGTCCCTCAGTCGTGTCTGACTCTTTGCGACCCCGTGAATCACAGCACACCAGGCCTCCCTGTCCATCACCAACTCCCGGAGTTCACTCAAACTCATGTCCGTCAAGTCGGTGATGCCATCCAACCATCTCATTCTCTGTCGTCCCCGTCTCCTCTTGTTTGTATACATTTCTCCTATTACTAGTGGAAATGAACATTATTTTGTGTGTTTATTGGCCTTTCAGTTTTCCTTTTCTGTGAATTTAAAATTCATATTCTTTGCTTATTTTTCTATGTGGTTGCTTTTTGTTATTGACTCAAAGCGTTTTGTTGTTTACTATTTTTATAGGAAAATAACTCTTCCTGGTTTTTGGCTGGAAAATATCTTTTCCTAGTTTATGGTTTGTCTTTTCATTTTAGGATGTCTTGGATGTACAGAAATGTTTACTACTAATGTAATTAAATACATGTATATTTTCCAATAGGGTTTGTGCTTTTAGTGTCTCAAGAAATCCTTCCCTACCCTGAGGTTGTAAATATGTTCTCCCATGCTGCTGCTGCTGCTGAGTCTTTTCAGTCGTGTCTGACTCTGTGTGACCGCATAGACGGAAGCCCACCAGGCTCCCCCGTCCCTGGGATTCTCCAGGCAAGAACACTGGAGTGGGTTGCCATTTCCTTCTCCAGTGCATGAAAGAGAAAAGTGAAAGTGAAGGTGCTCAGTCATGTCCGACTCTTTGCGACCCCATGGACTGCAGCCTACCAGGCTCCTCCGTCCATGGGATTTTCCAGGCAAGAGTACTGGAGTGGGGTGCCATTGCCTTCTCCCATATTTTCTTCTAAAAAGTATGTTTTTTTAATGGTTCTGTCTTTAAATTATCTGTATTGATCTTGTTTTTTATCTGGAAAACCAAATGTCTTAGCAGCATTTATTTAGTTGTCTGTTCTTTCCCCACTGACCTGTGATGCCACTTTGTAGTATACCTGTATATGTAGGTCTGTTTAGAAGCTCTCTATTCTATTCTACTGGTCTATTTGTCTAGTCCTCTTCTAATATCAAACTGTTTTCATTATGTGATCTTACATACCACATCTTTGTGACATCAAACCATTGTATTAGTGCACATGGATATATCTTCATTAATTTAAGCCTACTTTAACATCTTCCAAAAATATATATAATGTACTTCCATAAAGATCTTATATTCGTTAATGTATTCACATGTATCTTTGTGGTTATTGCTTTCAAAATTATACATTTTTAATTGTACTTTATCTATTGTTAGTATATGGGAACATGATTATTACAAACCTACTGAACTATCATATTTTATCCAAAGGGTAGGAGCTTTTTAAATTGTAAATTATACAGTGTCAATTTCTTGCATAGAGCGTTTATGTCTTCTGTTGCAAGTAGGATAATATGCAAATTCTTTATCATACCTACAGGGCCCTACATGATCTGGGACTAACCTTCCTCTCCTAGTATACTGCTGCTGCTGCTACTAAGTTGCTTCAGTCGTGTCCGACTCTGTGCGACCCCATAGACAGCAGCCCACCAGGCTCCCCCGTCCCTGGGATTCTCTAAGCAAGAACACTGGAGTGGGTTGCCATTTCCTTCTCCACCTAGTATCCTGATATTCTCCAAATATCACGATGAGCATATGTGCTAAGTCACTTCAGTCATGTCTGACTCTTTGTGACCTTACGGACTATAGCCCACCAGGCTCCTCTATCTGTGGGGATTCTCCAGGCAAGAATATTGAAGTGGGTTGCCATACCCTCCTCTAGGGCATCTTCATGACCCAGGGATCGAACCCACATCCCTTATGTCTTCTGCATTGGCAGGCCAGGTTCTTTACCACTAGCATCCCCTGGGGAGGCCCAAATATCACAATTGTTATAGAGTTGCTAAGTCGTGTCCAACTCTTTGCAACCCATGGACTAAAGCACGCCAAGCTTCCCTGTCCATCACTATCTCCCAGAGTTGCTCAGACTCATGTCCGTTAAGTCAGTGATGCCATGCAAATATCTCATCCTCTGTCATTCCCTTCTCCTCCCGCCTTCAATCTTTCCCAGCATTAGGGTCTTTTCCAATGAGTCAGCGCTTCACATCAGGTGGCCAGAGTATTGGAGCTTCGGCTTCAGCATCAATCCTTCAATGAATATTCTGGTTTGATTTCCTTTAGGATTGATCTCCTTGCTTTCCAAGGGACTCTCAAGAGTCTTCCCCAACACCACAGTTCAAAAACATCAATTCTTCAGCACTCAGCCTTCTTTATGGTCCATCTCTTACATCCATACAGGACTACTAGAAAAACCACAGCTTTGACTATGTGGACCTTTTTCAGCCAAGTAATGGCTCTGCTTTTCAATACACTGTGTAGGTTTTTAATAGCTTTCCTTCCAAGGAGCAAGCGTCTTTTAATTTCATGGCTGCAATCACTGTCCACAGTGATTTTGGAGCCCAAGAAAATAAAGTCTATCACTGTTTCCATTGTTTCCCCATCTATTTGCCATGAAGAGATGGGACCAGATGCCATGGCCTTAGTTTTCTAAATGTTGAGTTTTAAGCCAGCTTTTTCATTCTCCTCTTTCACCTTCATCAAAAGACTCTAGTTCCTCCTTGCTTTCTGCCATTAGGGTGGTATCATCTGCATATCTGAGGTTATTGATATTTCTCCTGCCATCTTGATTCCATCTTGTGATTCGTTCAGCCCAGCATGTACATCATGTGAAAATATCACAATACTTTACCTTTTTTCCACTAGTCTCCAGCTTCATGAGCCTTTCGTCTAGTCATAAAAATATGCCAAATTTTTTCCTGCATCAAGAACTTTCCACCCCCTGGACATTTCTAGATCTACCCATGCCTTCTCCTTGTTAATTGGGTCTAAGCTTAAATGAGCTACTTCCTTAAAGAAGACTTCCCTAATCAGGTGGCCACACCACTTCTCTTTGCCCCCAAGCCACTTTCTATCCTATTATTCTGATATGTTTTCTTCATTGCACTTACCACTTCAGTTCAGTTCAGTTCAGTTCAATCGCTCAGTTGTGTCCAACTCTTTGCAACCCCATGAACCACAGCACACCAGGCCTCCCTGTCCATCACCAACTCCCGGAGTTCACTCAAACTCATGTCCATCGAGTCGGTGATGCCATCCAGCCATCTCATTCTCTGTCATCCCCGTCTCCTCCTACCCCCAATCCCACTTACATGGGGTTATTTTAATTATATGTTTAAGTTTAATCATCTCCTTTTTCTGCTAGAGTGTAAGCAATGGAATGGCAGGGACTTGTGTTTATAGCTATAACCTAGCACCCTGAGGGCACATGAGTTCAATAGATCTTTGTTAAATGAATGCATATAAGATAACTAGTATTCCATTTTTAGAGATAGGGGAAACTGAGATACAAAGAGGCTGTTTGGTTTAGGACTATCACCTAAAAATTTGAACCAGATCTGCCTGACTTCAAATCCTGCTTATGGTCTTGACATTTTACTTAATTTGTTAATTTTCATCACAAAAGACAAAAAATAATGTAAATGTGCTCTTGAGCTATATATATAGTGCTGAATAAATCGCAACCTTAAAATTGCTCTCTTAAAAAATTTTTTTAATTGCTAAATTAGGAAAGAAAATACATGGTATGTTCACATGATTATTAGTAGTTAGACTATACAGTTTGCCCTAATCACATTAATATTCTGAAAGTCATCAAAAGTGTTTCTCATTTAAATAAAAGCCACAATCTTCCAAGTTATTTAGATAAAGACCACAGCTTATTATATTAATTTAAATATGGAATCAACGCTCAGAAGCAAAGATGACTAGCAATTAAATGTTGTGTTGCCCTAGTAAATTAATATTTGCTCCTTCAAAAATCCTTTTTTTTCAACAAAGGAAACAATGATCATTTCTTCACAGATAAAATTAATGGAGGGCAGAAAAACAGAAAAAGTCTAAAGCATTTACCTCAGTAAGGACACTCCTTATGTTACGTGTGTACAGTTAATTTTTCAAAGTACTTTCATACGCATTCTCATTTCATTCACAAAATAATACAATGAAATAAATATTCTTATTTTTACAGGCATCGAAAAGGCCAAGATTTAACCATAAAGCAATGGCAAGAAGGATTAAGGTCAAGATCTCTACTTCAGGTTATCTGGCTGAAGGGCCACTTCTCTTATACATTTATTATAATGAAGAAATAAGAATCATCAAGTGATGTCATATACATGTTTACTAAATGGGATAGTTTATTTCTTACAGTATCTGCTATTAATGGACGTTAGTATCATATTTTAAGGGTTTAAACAGTTTTAAGGGTTCTTAACATCAGATGTTTTTCTCTTCTAATTTAATCAATGAAACTGTTTCATATTCCAAATTGAGGGAAAACAGATTGTATGTTTTCTAACATACTGTATTGTTTCCAAAAGTCAATCCAACTACAGTCATGTTCCCTTTATCCAATCAACTTTTCTCAAATTTTATAGCTCTCATCTCCTTTTTACTCTCTCAAGTGGCTTATAAGGACATTAAGGGAATCATTCCATTCTTTAAAAGGACCACAGTAAATCCTTTCATAAAGATGAATTCTTTTATGTACTTACTGCACTATAATTTACATATTGCTACCTTTACTTTTCCATACCTAGATTTCTCAAAGCTATAATCACAGAACCTATTTTTTAATAAAAATTTTTTTTGCACATTGCACCTTGTGGGATCTTAGTTTCCCAGTCAGGGACTGAGCCTGGACCCTGGTCAGTGAAAGCTTGGCGTCCTAAGCATTGGACCACCAATTGAGTCCCTATTTTTAAATTTTTTAGCAATCCCATATAAAAGAAAAGTGGGCCCCCCAGGTGGCATTAGTGGTAAAGAACCCACCTGCCAATGCCAGAGACATGAGACACGGGTTCCATCTCTGGGTCGGGAAGATCCCCTGGAGGAGGGCATGGCAACCCACTCCGGCATTATTGCCTGGAGAATCCCATGAACAGAGGAGCCTGGCAGGCTACAGTCCATGGAGTTCCAAAGAGTGGAACATGCCTGAAGCAACTTAGCACACATGCATATAAAAGTAGCTCTTAAATATTAAAGAATAACAGAAGTCCATGTTTCTTAAACATCAAACTCTCTTTATGGAACCTCAAAAATAAAATATTCTTAAATTTGAAATAAGAAGGTTCATTGTACTCCACTGATGTCTATCATGAACTTCTTTAGTTTCCAAACACTTCAACAATGTCTCCTCACATAATCCTTCCCGACGTTGCATGGTTCTTCTCCTCAGTCATTAGCCCTTCCAAATGTTAGGGTTCCTGACATTCACTTTCATTCTCATCTCCCCTGCTTCTCACATCTTTCCCAGCACCATTCATGACTGGCAGGTACGCAGCCCCCAAGAAATGTTTGCTGATAATTTCTCTGTGAACACAGCCTCCTGCACCCTGACCTCATCACTCCTCAAACCTTCCACCTCTGCTGACCTCCTCCTCGCTGCTGCTTGTGCCCCAGAAAGTGCTCCATCTTCAAGATTTCAAATCCCCAAACTGGCCTCCTGACTGAAACATCAAATCCTTATCTCTTTTCCACTCCTCCTCTTGCCTACTAAACCTGCTAGCCCCCTCTAACCCTAAGCTTCAGTTCATGCTCCTCTTCCAACTCTTGGTCAAGTTGAAAATGTAGTTCATTTGTAGCCATGCCTATGTATTTATTAGCCCTGACTTCCTATCTTGCCCTTTTCTATGAGGCCACACACTAAGTCGTTCATCTATCCTTGAAAAGTGCCAAGCAAGCTGCATTTAATTTGCCAATATGTAACCTTCTTCCGGTGGCTCAGATGATAAAGAATCCGCCTGCAGGGCAGGAGATGTGGGTTCGATTCCTCCCTCAGGAGAAGACACGTGGGAACCCACTCCAGTATTCTCTGTGAAGTCCCATGGACAGAGGAGCCTGGCAGGCTACAGTCCATGGGGCACAAAGAGTCAGACACAACTTAGCAGCTAAAGAACAAAAACTTACACATACACACACACACACACATATGTAGCTATAGTTACATAGTTATATATGAATTTCTGTGTGTGTGTGTGCAGAGTCCCTGATTTATGATGGTTCTGCTTACAATAATTGGACTTTATAATTATGCAAAAGCAATATGATTTCAGTAGAAACAGTACTTGGAATTTTTATCTTTTTCCTGGGCTACCAGTAAGCAGTGCAATGCTTTCTCATAATGCTGCACAGTTGCACCAAGATGCCATTCCATCAGCCATGTGATCTGAAGGATAAGCAGTCAATACCCATACAATCATTCTGGTTTTCATTTCCAGTACAGTACTCAATAAATTACATGAGATATTCATCATTTTATTATATAATAGGCCTCATGTTAGATAATTTTGCCCAACTGTAGCCTAATATAGTTGTTCAGAGCATGTTTAAGGTAGGGTAGGCTAGGTAGGCAATAATGTTTGGTAGGTTAGGTACGTCAAATGCATTTTTGACTTCGGTTGTGTTTATCGGGACATAACCCCATCATAAGTTGAGGAAGATCTATGTGTGTGATGTGTGTGTGAATAACTCTGTGGGCTCCTTTTCCTCTGCTCCACAATTAAGTGACTGAGAGCTTTAAATTCTACCCTGGTTGCTCTTGTGTACCAACACACACCCGCTAGGTGATCTCATCGGTTCCACTGACTTAAAATACCTTCCATATACTGATGGTTCCCAAATTTATTTCTTTGGCATGACCTCTTCCTTGAGCTCTGAACAAGAATATTCAACTAACTATATGAAATCTTGACTTAGACTTTTAACTAGTATATTTAACTTAACAAATCCAAAATGAAATTTCCCCACTAAACCTATTCTTTCTCCAATCTTCTCTATTTCCATTAATGGTACCACTATCTACCCAGTTGCTCAAGCCAAAATCCTAGGAGTCCTCGTCAATTCCTTCTTCCTTTCCTCCTACTCTATCCACATACCCAACCTACCTATCAACTCTGCCTTCAAGTATACCCTGCGTCTTTTATTTCTCTTCCTCTCTAGAGCTTCCGTTACACTCTAAGCCATCATCACCGTCACTGGACCCACTGCAAGAGTCTCCTGTCTGGTTTCCCTGCTTCCACTCTCATCCTCTTTTTCGTTGTTCTCAGAACAGTTAATGCGGTCTTTAAAAACAAAAACACAGCTGTGTTTTAAATCCACCAGTGGCTCCTGATTGCACTTAGAAAAAACTCCAAACTCCTTTCCTTAGCCCCTGCCTGTCTCTGAGATCTTTTCTCCTACCACTTTTCCCCAATTCACTGGATTCCAACCATGCTGACCTTCACATAGCCCCAGGATCAGGATAAGATCATGCCCATCTCTGGACTTTTGCCTTTGCAGTTCCCTCTACTATGAATGCTTGAATTCTCCCTCTACGCGAAATGTCTTGTGGCTGACTTTTTCTTATCCTTCAAGTCAGTCAGTTCAGTTGCTCAGTCGTGTCCAACTCTTTGTCCGTATCCTTCAAGTCTCAGCTCAATAGTCACTTCCTCTGAGGCTTTTTCGGACCCCTCCATACTTCAAGTCACCATCTCTAGTATACTAGAGATGTACAGTACTATACCTCATAGCACCTATTTGTATTTGATGTTACATCATTTGTTTGTTGTTCAGTCGATAATCAGGTCCTACTCTTTTGCGACTCCTTGGACTGTGGCCCACCAGGCTCCTTTGTCCATGGGATTTCCAAGGCAAGAATGCTGGAGTGGGTTGCCATTTCCTTCTCCAGGGGAACTTCCCGACCCAGGGATCAAACTCATGTCTTCTGCATTGGCAGTGGAATTCTTTACAGTGAGCCACCAGGGAAGCCCACATCATTTGTTTACTTGATTGTTCTTCTTCCCACAGTAAGTTCCAAGAGAACTAGGACTCTATTTGATTTATTCACCACAGCATCCCTGAGGTATGTGCCCACGGACTGCCTGATACACGTATATCATGTTTACATATGTATGTATGAAGTACCAGTATGCATATCTTCCAGTATGCAAAATCTTTCTTGTGTGTATGCAGTATAAATAATTAATAAATATCTGTGGAAGAAGTATATTAATGCACATCTTGAGTTCTTCAAAATATAATTAAGATGAGCAATATTTCTGTTGTCCGATTAAAAAATATCCTTCTTCCCTTATTTACAATAAAACATCCTATCAAAAAATATCGTAGTGTTTCCCAGAATTTTTGTGCTGTTCTGTTTGCATTGACATGAAAAGGCAAAGGCCATTTCACAAAGCATTCTTTATTTATTCCACTTTATGCTTCTCATTCTCCTGAAAAAGACATACTGAACACGTTCCATTCTCTCAATACAGATATCCCAAAAGCATTCAAATAGCACTGAAAAAAATTTTTTTAAACCTGGAGAAACCAACCTTGCCTGGATTTTTTTTTAACTTTTATGTATCAGGGAACATTGTTTACAGCTATCCTGAGGCTTCTGTTAATACTTGTTAGAATCTGGAATGTTACAACTAGAGTTCCTCTATTCTTTTAGAAGAGCAAACTGCAGATTAATTTTCCTCAATTCATATATTTCCAAAGACACAGAGTGTTATAAATTGCTTCCAAGAGAACAAGGAGGAAAGTAAAACGTATTTTCTAGAAGATTCTTCTCATTCTTTTAAACTCTCATCTGAAATTTAAAAGTAAACAAATATTTTTTAATGTCCTTTTTAGTTACTAAAATAACTTCTTCTTAAGAAATTAAACTTTTTCTCAGTTTCAAGAGAAACATATGCTTGATCTGCTCTCAACAAAATGAACTTTTTCTGTAGAAAGTGAAATATTATAGTTATTTGTCTCTCTACTGGCATTAGCAATACTAGCAACCTTCTCCAGTCTTCACCATCTTATTTCTTCTTTCTTGGCTTTTATGACCCAGGTTAATGATCAAATATATTCTAAACCTTTAAAAAGGGAGATATTGATTTTTTTCTTAAAAAAAAATTCTGATCCTTTCTTACTACAGAGATGTTTCAACTGACTTTTGTCCTGAAACTGCATTGACTATAAGTAACTTGCCATGCGGAGAAGGAAATGGCACCCCACTCCAGTACTCTTGCCTGGCAAATCCCATGGGTGGAGGAGCCTGGTAGGCTGCAGTCCATGGGGTCGCTAAGAGTTGGACATGACTGGAACAACTTAGCAGTAGCAGCAGCTTGCCATGTGATTCATACATGAAATATACATGTTAATGAGTTAACTAAATAAGTTGCTGAAAAAATCAGAAAAATGTAAGCTCTTTATTCATAACATAAAAAACAATATTTTAATGAAAAATATCTATTTTTCCATGATTTTTAAAATCTAGAATTTAATGGAAATGATCATTAAAGAGAATCAGAAATTGAAATAATCCGCAATACAATGTACTGAACATAAAAATAAACATTAAAAAAGTGAAGTATAATGCTGCAATAGTATAACTACAGTAGCATTCTTGGCTATTACTGGAAAACTTAAGTTTAGTAAAACTTTAAAAAGGGGGGAGGTGTATTCTTCAGTTCAGTTCAGTTCAGTCGCTCAGTGGTGTTCGACTCTTTGCGACCCCGTGAACCACAGCAAGCCAGGCCTCCCTGTCCATCACTAACTACCGGAGTTCACTCAAACTCATGTCCATCGAGTTCGTGATGCCATCCAGCCATCTCATTCTCTGCCGTCTCCGTCTCCTCCTACCCCCAATCCCTCCTAGCATCAGACTCTTTTCCAGTGAGTCAACTCGTCGCATGAGGTGGCCAAAGTATTGGAGATTCAGCTTTAGCATCAGTCCTTCCAATGAACACCCAGGATTGATCTCCTTTAGAATGGACTGGTTGGATCTCCTTGCAGTCCAAGGGACTCTCAAGAGTCTTCTCCAGCACCATAGTTCAAAAGCATCAATTCTTCGGCGCTCAGCTTTCTTCACAGTCCAACTCTCACATCCATACATGACCACGGGAAAAACCATAGCCTTGACTATACAGACTTTGTTGGCAAAGTAATGTCTCTGCTTTTTAATATACTATCGAGGTTGGTCATAACTTTCCTTCCAAGGAGTAAGCGTCTTTTAATTTCATGGCTGCAATCAGCATCTGCAGTGATTATGGAGCCCCAAAAAATAAAGCCTGACACCATTTCCACTGTTTCCCCATCTGTTTCCCATGAAGTGATGGGACCAGATGCCATGATCTTTGTTTTCTGAATGTTGAGCTTCAAGCCAACCTTTTCACTCTCCTCTTTCACTTTCCTCAAGAGGCTTTTGAGTTCCTCTTCACTTTCTGCCCTAAGGGTGGTGTCATCTGCATATCTGAGGTTATTGATATTTCTCCTGGCAATGTTGATTCCAGCTTGTGCTTCTTCCAGCCCAGCATTCCTCATGACATACTCTGCATGTAAGTTAAATAAACAGGGTGACAATATACAACCTTGACGTACTCCTTCTCCTATTTGGAACCAGTCTGTTGTTCCATGTCCAGTTCTTAGAGGTAAGCAAATTATTAAAAGCAATTATTAATTATTATAATTAATTATAATAACTAATTATTAATTATAATTAATTATAATAACTAATTATTAATTATTATAAAATGGCTTTTAATAATTTTTAACTTTATTTTGAATCAGTGCTTTGAAAATGAAGTTTATATAGAGACAAGTAGGAGGGAAAGTTTCTTAAAAAGATGGAATTGTTCATTGTTCTGGCAGATATGTAAAAACAATGCTGACTCAAAAGCAGCCAAGTAGACAGCTGCAGATGCTGTACCCAATGAAAATACTAAGCAGGCATTGCATGAATCAATAATTAACAAAGCAGATGCACAAAGCTTGATGAAGATGAATGATGGCATGGGCGGGAATGGTAAAAGAAGCTGATAACAGTACTAGCTTTGTAAGTAATTAGATAAACTCTTTGTGTTCATGAATTTGTTAGTAAGAGTACTTCAGTGCCTAATAGTACAGAAAGAATATCTTTTTTTAATGCTTTGAATTAATTGATATGTACCTCTATATATATTAATAGTATTTATCACTGAAAATGTTTACAAATCAAAATGATCCACAAGAAAATTTGGTAGGGTGAACATAGAAATAATTTTTAAAGTAAAGAAGAAATAATATTCTAAATGAACTAACTACAGGGGCATCAAAGGCTTCCCTGATAGCTTGGCTTCCCTGGTAGCTTCTGGAGAAGGGATAGGCTACCCACTCCAGCAATCTTGGGCTTCCCTGGTGGCTCAGCTGGTAAAGAATCCACCTGCAATGTGGGAGACCTGGGTTCGACCCCTGGGTTGGGAAGATCCCCTGGAGAAGGGAATAGCTACCCACTCCAGCATTCTGGCCTGGAGAATTCCATGGACTGTATAGTCCATGGGGTTGCAAAGAGTTGCACAATTCTTAAGTTTGATGAAATGTTGAAGAGGGAGGTATACCTTTCAGTTCAGTTGAGTTCAGTCGCTCAGTCGTGTCCGACTCTCCACAACCCCATGAATCACAGCACGCCAGGCCTCCCTGTCCATCACCAACTCCCGGAATTCACTCAAACTCATGTCCACAGAGTCGGTGATGCCATCCAGCCATCTCATTCTCTGTCGTCCCCTTCTCCTCCCGCCCCCAACCTTTCCCAGCATCAGAGTCTTTTCCAGTGAGTCAACTCGTCGCATGAGGTGGCCAAAGTATTGCAGTTTCAGCCTTAGCATCAGTCCTTCCAATGAACACCCAGGATCGATCTCCTTTAGAATGGACTGGTTGGATCTCCTTGCAGTCCAAGGGACTCTCAAGAATCTTCTCCAACAGCATAGTTCAAAAGCATCAATTCTTTGGCGATCAGCTTTCTTCACAGTCCAACTCTCACATCCATACATGACCACGGGAAAAACCATAGCCTTGACTGGATGGACCTTTGTTGGCAAAGTAATGTCTCTGCTTTTTAATATACTATCAAGGTTGGTCATAACTTTCCTTCCAAGGAGTAAGCGTCTTTTAATTTCATGGCTGCAATCAGCATCTGCAGTGATTTTGGAGCCCAAAAAAATAAAGTCTGACACTGTTTCCACTGTTTTTCCATCTGTTTCCCATGAAGTGATGGGACCAGATGCCATGATCTTTGTTTTCTGAATGTTGAGCTTCAAGCCAACCTTTTCACTCTCCTCTTTCTCTTTCATCAAGAGGCTTTTGAGTTCCTCTTCACTTTCTGCCATAAGGGTGGTGTCATCTGCATATCTGAGATTATTGATATTTCTCCCAGCAATCTTGATTCCAGCTTGTGCTTCTTCCAGCCCAGCGTTCCTCATGATGTACTCTGCATATAAGTTAAATAAGCAAGGTGACAATATACAGCCTTGACGTACTCCTTTTCCTATTTGGAACCAGTCTGTTGTTCCATGTACAGTTCTGACTGTTGCTTCCTGACCTGCATACAGGTTTAGTGCACATCATTTTCTAACTTTTATTGTGTGTGTGTGTATACACACACATGCTAGTCAGCAAGGATAAATACACTGAGGATAAATATATTATCTTTTATGTACTCTAAAAGCACTAAGCCCTGTCTCTTGTATATAAACAACTGTGAAATTAATAATACATCTTAGTTTTTCCAAAATATAATGGAAGTAGACAATCTGATGATGCATGTTTTAGTAAAAACATTCAGAGTAAATTCTTTAGATGCTGAACATATGAATTAGAAACATCTTTTAGTCTTTCTTTTTTTTTTTTATTTTTTAAAAAGAATTTTATTAAAAAAGCACAAATGCAAAGAAATGAACAGAGGAAAATTTATGCGTCGAACCTGGACTGGTCACCCATGATAATATACATGCTACAATTCCATTCTCTCCAATCATTCCACCTTCACCCTCTCCCACAGAGTCCCAAAGACTGTTCTATATACCTATGTCTCTTTTGCAGTCTCTTATACAGGGTTCAGGTTACCATTTTTCTAAATTCCATATATATGCGTTAATATACGGTATTGATGTTCTTCTTTCTGGCTTACTTCACTCTGTATAATTGGCTCCAATTTCATCCACCTCATTAAAACTAATTCAAATGCATTCTTTTTGATGGCTGAGAAATACTCCATTGTGTATATGTACCAAAGCTTTCTTATCCATTCATCTGCAGATGGACATCTAGGTTGCTTCCATGTCCTGGCTATTATAAACAGTGCTGCAATGAACATTGGAGTACATGTGTCTCTTTCAATTCTGGTTTCCTCGGTGTGTATGCCCAGGAGTGCGATCGCTGGATCATATGGCAGTTCTATTTCCAGTTTTCTGAGGAATCTCCACACTGTTCTCCATAGTGGCTGTACTAGTTTGCATTCCCACCAACAGTGTAAGAGGGTTCCCTTCTCTCCACACCCTCTCCAGCACTTATTGCATGTAGACTTTTGGATAGCAGCCATTCTGACTGGTGTGAAATGGTATCTCAATGTGGTTTTGATTTGCATTTCTCTGATGATGAGGGATGTTGAGCATTTTTTCATGTGTTTATTAGCCATCTTTATGTCTGTCTTCTTTGGAGAAATGTCTGTTTAGTTCTTTGGCCCATTTTTTGATTGGGTCACTTAGTTTTCTGGAATTAAGCTGCAGGAGCTGCTTGTATAATTTGGAGATTAATCCTTTATCAGTTGCTTCATTTGCTATTATTGTCTCCCATTCTGAAGGTTGTCTTCTCACCTTGCTTAGAGTTTCCTTTGCTGTGCAGAAGCTTTTGATTTTAATTAGGTCCCATTTGTTTATTTTTGCTTTTATTTCCAATATTCTGGGAGGTGGGTCTTGGAGGATCCTGCTGTGATTTATGTCGGAGAGTGTTTTGCCTACGTTCTCCTCTAGGAGTTTTATAGTTTCTGGTCTTACATTTAGATCTTTAATCCATTTTGAGTTTATTTTGGTGTATGGTGTTAGGAAGTGTTCTAGTTTCATTCTTTTACAAGTGGCTGACCAGTTTTCCCAGCACCACTTGTTAAAGAGACTGTCTTTTCTCCATTTTATATTCTTGCCTCCTTTGTCAAAGATAAGGTGTCCATAGGAGCGTGGGTTTATCTCTGGGCTTTCTATTTTGTTCCATTGATCTATATTTCTGTCTTTATGCCAGTACCATACTGTCTTGATGACTGTGGCTTTGTAATAGAGCCTGAAGTCCGGCAGGTTAATTCCCCCAGTTCCATTCTTCTTCCTCAAGATTGCTTTGGCTATTCGAGGTTTTTTGTATTTCCACACAAATTGTGAGATTATTTGTTCTAGTTCTGTGAAAAATATTGTTGGTAGCTTGATAGGGATTGCATTGAATGTATAAATTACTTTGGGTAGTATACTCATTTTTACAATATTTATTCTTCCAATCCACGAACACGGTATATTTCTCCATCTATTCATGTCCTCTTTGATTACTTTCACTAGTGTTTTATAGTTTTTTTTTTTTTGAGAATTACAGCTTTAAACTGAAGTGACTTGAAAAATTAGAAATTTGCAGAGGTAACGTGAATTTATAGCAAACTTGGAAAGCAGGTTTCAGTTTTAGGTATATAAAGAAGTTAAGGAAGGTATGTAAGGAAGATAAGTATACAAGGTTCATTTACACAGTTTTCCCTTAGGACATATGTTGCAAGAACAACGGCTCTTCTGAATGCAAAGCATTCATTGCTCATTTCTATTATCAAATGTTTACCCTGAAGATGTGTTCTGTATCTACATTCCCATTTTATATCATTCTGTTTTTCTTTGAATTATTTTAAAAAATGCAATCTACTGATTCATTAACTTACAAAAAAATTATTGAGGGTATACTGTGTGCCAGATACTATTCTAGTTACTAGAAATATAGCAGTGAGCAATCAAAAGTTACTGCACTTATGGAAATTTTATTCTAGAGATGGAGACAGACAGTAATCAAGATAAATCAATAAAAGAACACAATAAATTATATAATATTAAGTGCTAAGGAGAAAAAAATAAAGCAAGCAGAGAAAGGAGCTAAGAAATCTGGGAAAGGAATAGAATTTTAAATTGACTGACCAGGAAAGGTCTCACTGAGAAGTGACATTGAGTCCCGGGAAGTGAAGGAGGTAGTCCTGTAAACACAAAGCTAGGGTGGGTGCTAGGGGTGGGGGAGCATTCCAGGCAGGGAAAGCCCCAAATCACAAAGGTCATGAGGTGAGACAGTGCTTGGCATAGTTGAGGAATATTTAAGAGGCCAGAGAGTTTGGAGGAGACCAAGGAGAGAAGAGCAGTGGGAGATGAGACCAGAGATGACAGGAGGCTAGGTCATAAAGGACCTTGTAGGCAAGAAAGGAAGACATTGAACTCCAACTTTCCTTTTTTTCCTAAGTTTGAAAACACACCCCACAATTATTTTTGTGTCCTATCTCAATGCTGAGGAAAGCTAAAAGAGAAGACGTGGTTGTGAAAATTGACAGTTTCACCTCTATCTCATGAGTTCCTCCTCTACTGTAAAAGCCAGCCTGATTTCCCTTGTTTATGCCAAGGCCTGTTTCAGAACCTTGCACATACTGAGTCACTCAGTCAGTTCAGTCACTCAGTTGTGTCAGACTCTTTGTGACCCCACAGACTGCATCATGCCAGGCATCCCTGTCCGTCACCAACTGGCAGATTTACTAAAACTCATGTCCACTGAGTCGGTGATGCCATCCATCCATCTCATCCTCTGTCATCCCCTTCTCCTCCTGCCTTCAATCTTTCCCAGCATCAGGGTCTTTTCAAATGAGTCAGTCCTTCACATCAGGTGACCAAAGTATTGGAGTTTCAGCTTCAGCATCAGTTCTTCCAATGACTATTCAGGACTGATTTCCTTTAGGATAGACTGGTTGGATCTCCTTGCAGTCCATGGACTCTCAAGAGTCTTCTCCAACACCACAGTTTAAAAGCATCAATTCTTTGGCACTCAGCTTTCTTCATAGTCTAACTCTCACATCCATACATGACTACTGGAAAAACCATAGCCTTGACTAGATGGACCTTTGTTGGCAAAGTAATACCTCTGATTTTTAATATGCTGTCAGGATCATGACATTTCTCCCACGGAGTAAGCATATTTTAATTTCATGGCTGCAGTCATCATCTGCAGTGATTTTGGAGCCCCCCAAAATAAAGTCTGTCACTGTTTCCCCATCTATTTGCCATAAAGTGATGGGACCAGATGCCATGATCTTTGTTTTCTGAATGTTAAGCTTCAAGCCAACCTTTTCACTCTCCTCTTTCACTTTCATCAAGAGGCCTTTGAGTTCCTCTTCACTTTCTGCCATAAGGGTGGTGTCATCTGCATATGTGAAGTTATTGATATTTCTCCCGGCAATCTTGATTCCAGCTTGTGCATCCTCCAGCCCAGCGTTTCTCATGATGTACTCTGCAGTACATAAATTAAATAAGCAGAGTGACAATATACAGCCTTGACGTACTCCTTTTCCTATTTGGAACCAGAATGTTGTTCCATGCCAGTTCTAACTGTTGCTTCCTGACCTGCATACAGGTTTCTCAAGAGGCCAGCAGGTGGTCTGGTATTCCCATCTCTGTCAGAATTTTCCACAGTTTATTGTGATCCATACAAAGGCTTTGGCATAATCAATAAAGCAGAAATAGATGTTTTTTTGGAACTCTCTTGCTTTTTCGATGATCCAGTGGATGTTGGCAATTTGATCTCTGGTTCCTCTGCCTTTTCTAAAACCAGCTTGAACATCTGGAAGTTCATGGTTCATGTATTGCTGAAGCCTGGCTTGGAGAATTTTGAACATTACTTTACTAGTGTGTGAGATGAGTGCAATTGTGCGGTAGTTTGAGCATTCTTTGGCATTGCCTTTCCTTGGGATTGGAATGAAAACTGACCTTTTCCAGTCCTGTGGCCACTGCTGAACTGTCCAAATTTGCTGACATATCGGGTACAGCACTTTCACAGCATCATCTTTCAGGATTTGAAATAGCTCAACTGGAGTTCCATCACCTCCACTAGCTTTGTTCATAGTGATACTTCCAAAGGCCCACTTGACTTCATATTCCAGGATGTCTGGCTCTAGGTAAGTGTGAGTGATCATACCATGGTGATTGTCTGGGTTGTGAAGATCTTTTTTGTATAGTTTTTCTGCATATTCTTGCCACCTCTTCTTAATATCTTCTGCTTCTGTTATGTCCATTCCATTTCTGTCCTATATTGAGCCCATCTCTGCATGAAATGTTTCCTTGGTATCTAATTTTCTTGAAGAGATCTCTAGTCTTTCCCATTCTATTGTTTTCCTCTATTTCTTTGCACTGATCACTGAGGAAGGCTTTCTTATCTTTCCTTGCTATTCTTTGGAACTCTGCATTCAATGGGTATATCTTTCCTTTTCTCCTTTGCTTTTCACTTCTCTTCTTTTCACAGCTATTTGTAAGGCCTCCTCAGACAGCCATTTTGCTTTTTTGCATTTCTTTTTCTCGGGGATGGTCTTGATCCCTGTCTCCTGTACAATGTCACGTACCTCCATCCATAGTTCATCAGGCACTGTCTATCAGATCTAGTCCTTTAAATCTATTTCTCACTTCCACTGTATAGTTGTAAGGGATTTCATTTAGGTCATGCCTGAATGGTCTAGTGGTTTTCCCCACTTTCTTCAATTTAAGTCTGAAATTTGCAATAAGGAGTTCATGATCTGAGCCACAGTCAGCCCCTGGTCTTGTTTTTGCTGACTGTATATAGCTTCTCCATCTTTGGCTGCAAAGAATATAATCAATATGATTTCGGTGTTGGTCATCTGGTGATGTCCCTGTGTAGAGTCTTCTCTTGTGTTGGAAGAGGGTGTTTGCTATGACCAGTGCGTTCTCTTGGCAGAATTCTATTAGCCTTTGCCCTGCTTCATTCTGTACTCCAAGGCCAAATTTGCCTGTTACTCTAGGTGTTTCTTGACTTCCTACTTTTACATTCCAGTCCCCTATAATGAAAAGGACATCTTTTATGGATGTTAGTTCTAGAAGTTCTTGCAGATCTTCACAGAACCATTCAACTTCAGCTTCTTCAGCGTTATGGGTTGGGGCATAGACTTGGATGACCGTGATATTGAATGGTTTGCCTTGGAAACGAACAGAGATCATTCTGTTGTTTTTTGAGATTGCATCCAAGTACTGCATTTTAGACTCTTTTGTTGACTATCATGGCTACTCCATTTCTTCTAAGGGATTCCTGCCCACAGTAGTAGATATAATGGTCATCTGAGTTAAATTCACCCATTCCAGTCCATCTTAGTTCGCTGATTCCTAGAATGTTGATGTTTACTCTTGCCATCTCCTGTTTGACCACTTCCAATTTGCCTTGATTCATGGACCTAACATTCCAGGTTCCTATGCAATATGGCTCTTTACAGCATCAGACCTTGCTTCTATCACCAGTCACATCCACAACTGAGTGGTGTTTTTCCTTTGGCTCCATCTTTTCATTCTTTCTGGAGTTATTTCTCCACTGATCTCCAGTAGCATATTGGGCACCTACTGACCTGGGGAGTTCATCTTTCAGTGTCCTATCTTTTTGCCTTTTCATACTGTTCATGGGGTTTTCAAGGCAAGAATACTGAAGTGGTTTGCCATTCCCTTCTCCGGTGGCCCACATTCTGTCAGACCTCTCCATCATGACCCGTCCATCTTGGGTGGACCCACACGGCATGGGTTAGTTTCATTCAGTTAGACAAGGGTGTGGTCCATGTGATCAAATTGGCATCATCCTTAGGATTTGAAATAGCTCAACTGGAATTCCATCCCCTCCACTAGCTTTGTTCATAGTGATGCTTGCACATATTAGGCTTTCAGAAATGTTTGTTAAATGGTATAGTCGCTACTGAAAGTCCCATGGACAGCAAGATCAAACCAATAGATCTTAAGGGAAATCAACCCTGAATACTGTTTGGAAGGACTGATGCAGAAGGTGAAGCTCCAGTATTTTGGTCATCTGATGCAAACAGCCAATTCATTGGAAGGGTCCCTGATGCTGGGAAAGATGAAGAACAGAAGAGCCCAGCACAGGATGAGATGGCTGGATAGCATCACTCATGCAATGGACATGAACTTGGGCAAATTTCAGGAGATAGTGAGGGACAGGGAGGCCTGGATGCTACAGTCCATGGGGTTGCAAAGAGAAACGACTGAGCAACTGAAGAAGAACAACATAGTCTCTACATTTCCTAGGCAATAATAGATAAAAAGCAACATAAAGCCCCTATCAACTGCATAAACTAAAATTTGTATTTTAGCATTAAGGATATTATGCCAGAGCACTCAACTGATAAATATGGTTGAGCTTCCAGCACTTTCATTATTACCAGCTGCAATCTAAAGCTGTTTTAGCTTTTCTGCACCTGGAAAGGTAACTAAAAGCCGGAGTAGACCGGCTTTGTAACTCGCAGCTGGGACTAAGTGACACACCAGCTGTCTCTTGTAAATTTACCGCGGAGTTAAGCCCTCTCTAATAGCTCACAAACGTCTACGGAGACAAGGAGTCAAAATGCGTGTACCCCAACGGGCGGGGACACGAGCCTCTCCCAAGGCGCAGCCCACAAGCCCCCCGAGGCGTGGCGAGCGCTGTGCAAGCAGGGAGTTGTAGTTCCTCCTCTCTTCTGCGAGTCAGGCCGCCGTAGCTCGGGCGCCTCCTGCGGCGCGCAGGCCCTGAGAAGCTCGGCGCACGCGGGCCGCGAGAAGCGTTTCCTAGCAACGGGGGAGCGGCAACGTCACGGCGGCGGGTACTCAGAGCCGCTGCCCGCCGTGGGGCGGCCTTGAGTACCTTCCAGCTACCTGCCGGCTGGAAGGAACGCTGTGCGCAGCGCTCCGTCCGCACGTCTTTGCCCGTCCGTTCCCACCTTATCCAACCCCGGGCCGCCGAGAGCAGCCTCCCGCCGCGACCCCGGGGCCGAGGCACGGCCGGAGGCTAGAGGCGGCTCGCCGGGTTCCTGTCTGGCCCTCGCCCGCAGCGCCCGCGGAGCCCAGCGCCCGCGGCCCCAGCGGGACGATGCTGGAGTCCATTCGAGTGACAGGTGAGTGCTGGGAAGCAGGGTGGCCCCTGGGCGGGCGGCAGCGGCCCGCGTCCCCCCGGCCGCTTGCGGCGAGTGTGGGGTGGGTCCGCCCGGAGGCCGAGGTAGCGGTCGGGTTTGGGCTCCGGTGCCCGACGCGACGCCCCGAACAGTGCGGAGCCCACAGAAGGTGCGCAGGGAAGAGAAAACGGTACCTTTACGTTTTGTCAGTTATCAGTAAGCACGTGCTGTGGATTGTAATGGGGCAAATTATACTGGCTTACCGGCCCTACAATCTAAATACTGTCAAATTCTGTTTCAAAGCTTATTAAATATATAATCAGGCATTATAGTGCACTGGAATCTCGTTTTCTAGAATGTTCAGAAAAATAAGAGCTAAGCAAATGAGCACGTCTTTGTGTATCAGTATTTGTACTGGTTTGTATGTATGCTTTTATTCTTGTCAGAACGTTTTGGGTTGATATTAATAGGTCACTGTATAATATGTATTATACCAAGAACAAAAAATGGATGTTTAGACCCCAGGTCAGCAAGGTATTTGCTTTTTGTTGTTAAAAAAAATTGTGGATACTATTTAAAAATGATCTTGAATAACGTTAGAATAATTTCCTAGGCCATTTTCCTGTCATTTGATTATGTTTAACATTACTGCAAGAAAGAGTTCTTGATAGTCTAATATCATGACCAGAAACACCTAAGAACAGCAGAGTAAAGGAAATTCTTTAAACTTGAAACTAACATCAGAATAAAGCCAGGTTTTGGTTTTTTTTTTTTTTAACTTTAAGGCATTGTAATAGCTAGTAGACCATTTTTCTGCAAAATCTTTAATTGTGTAACGAAATCAAGTTTTAATGAAAATATTTATGATCTTAATTATACTATATTTCATGTTCCATGTTATAAAATAGGGAACCGATTTTGTGCAGTCGTGACATTGCTGTGATTTGTCTCGTTGTTGTTTATGTTGATAGGAAGCATCGACACTTACAAGATTTAAGATTTCAGAGGCATTAGATTTTTTTTAAAGTGATTTGATGTAAGTGCTGTTCTTTCATCTAAAATACAGTGAAAACGTTGGAAGTTACTTTAAAGTACTGTATCTTCTTTTTGCCTTGGAGCAGGGTCTCTCAACCTTGGCACTGTTAACATTGAATTAGTGGGTAATTCTTTGTTGCGGGGGGCTGTCCTGGGCATTGTACAATCTTCAGCAGATCCCTAGCCTCTCCCACTAGATGCTAGTAATCCCCTCACCCCCAACTCCCCCTGGACACACACACAGTTGTGACAACCAAAATTATCTCCAGACCTTATCAAATGTCTCCTGGAGGGCAACATTACCACCACCCCTACTCCATTTGAGAACCACTGCCTTGGAGAAAAATATTCTAGTTAGATTTTGTAAAAGGAGAGTTATTAGATAACAATTTAGAAATAATATCAATCAAAATTATTTTCCCAAAGCACAAAAATAATGGTAGAGAGAATATAATTATGATAATATTAGTTTTAGAAAGTGAGTATTCTGACCAGTCAGCTACATAACGTGGCTCTCCTGTTTTTCAGTATACACAGTTGGAAGTTTGAGGAGAAATACTTTATAAAATAGTAGACCTACCTCTCTTGTTTGAACCCCCATTCCATAATTTAGTGGCAATACGCTTATCAGTCCAACTCTGCTTGTTGCTATCCCAAGATAAGATAATTTGGCAGTGGATTACTGTAGTTCAATAAGAATTAAAATAGTCATTTGAGACAATTCAAGCCCCAAATTAAATTAAAACAACTGGATATTTTTCAAATTAGTTTCTCCATTTCTTTTGTAAGTTTCTTGACTAGTTAAAAGGAACCCCCATGTTCTAGAACCCCACGCCTAGCATTTTGCTGACATATCAGAAAACCCACTTTCAATGACCAGAAACTTTATGAAGAGAGTTTAGCCAAAAGTATCCCCTCCTTTCCCCTCACTATCGCCCTCTATCCCTTCACTGTTCATTGGTGTCTTAGAAGCCCATGTTCTGATTAGCATGAAGATTGCTCTTGTTTGTGGTGAGAGTACTGATGGAAAGTACTCTGTTCATTTCTTTTCCGCTTTGAGATAGCTATAAGTGTAGAGCACTGAAGCACAGTTACTTGTTTCTGAAATTACTTCCTATATAATATCTCACTTTTGATGGATTAGTCATGATTTAATATCTAAATATGACATTCCAGTGAACTGCCAATTGGAGGAGTAAAATAAGATTTGATTCCAAATACTGGGGTATTTACAGTGTTCCATGGAGTATTTCTTTAGGAGCTGAATATAATATTGATACTGATAGTTCTCACTTCTTAGTACAGGCCGGCATTGTTCTCAGCACTACACATATATTAACTTTTTTGATCCCCCCACTAATATTGTGAGGTATGTAGTATTTTATTCCATTTTCCAGATAAGGAAGCTGCAACATAAAGATGTCAAGTAGTTTGATCAGGGTCACCCACAGCTGCTAATAAATAGCCGATATTCAAATAGGAGAAACTCCTTTCCAAAGCCCATTTTCTCAACCACTAGGGAAGTCAACCACTTGTTAAAACATATGCTGAGTTAAGCCACAAAATTCAACATGAAAATCTCAATTGACATCAGTGCTATGTTAGCTGATAATTTACTCCAGGTGTTTTTAAGTTTTATCACAGGCAGGTCTGTAATAATTTTTGCCTCAAAAGATGACATTTTACCTGACTATAAAATTGTTTTTGAAATTGAGCTAGATGTCGTCTTCTCTATCAGTGAGTAACAAAATGCTGTCAGAAGCCATATAAAATTATGTTCATTTATGAATTCCTACTGCCTGTATTTTGTATGTGATTAGAAGTGAGTAATTAATCATCTGGAAGTGAAGCTCCTTTGTAACAAAAGTGAATGTTTAAAAATACTAGACAGAAGTCCTAAGAGCAGTGTTTTGGCCATTTGGAATGAATACGCTTAGGCATATAGCTCCGGTTTGCTCTACAGCAGTGGGCACCTGCCATTAAAACTTACCTTCAAAAAAATAAAAAAATAAAACTTACCTTTAAATCACTCATTGTCTGATTTTTTTTATGCATCCAGGTATGATTTTTTTCCTCAACTTTCAGGCATTTAAACCCTGTGTCCTTTCTCTCCTCTCAAATATTCTCTTTCCTTGGTTATCTCTCAGCAGTGAGTGAGCAAAAACAAACATAGGTTTATGCCATAATGGAACTTAAAATTTCAGTGATGGGGAAAGCCATCATATAAGCAAATGTAAGACCACAATGATGACAAGTGAGTCAACATTCCAGGGAAGTTTTCCTGAACAGGTTTGAACTGAAGGATGACTAGGGATTAATCTAACAGAGAGGAGAGCTCTTCATATGTGGGGAACGGAATATGAAGTGTGTCTGGAGAGAGGTGAGTGTGAGAGATTGACTAAATGAAGGGAGGCTAGAATGGACTGATGAAGGGGCGGGGGTGTGTGGACACTGCACCCTGAGGCCAGAGAGGCAGAGCAGTGATCGTCAGAGACTTCATGTGCCGTAATTAGGAATTTTGTCTTCACCCTACGTGGAATACCTGGGGAAGTTAGTTTTCTTGCATGTTCACTGTTGTTTTAGACAGTTTAATGTGTTTTCTTTGACCACAGTTCCTGGTACTAGAGAATACTCTTTGTGCTTCTAAATGCATATAGAACTCAGCAGTTTCTGGCCAAAAAACAATAGTATCACATTATGAGAATCCTTGCTACTAATAGAGTAACACTGAAATGCTCTTAACTGGGAATCTATGACATTTTTAAGAATCCTGAAATAGAGTTGAGTTTCTCAGTTCTTAAATGATACTACCTTTTCATCTCTTTCTTCTTACAGTTGATAAACTATATTGAATAATGTTGAATTCAGATTGTAATTAAAAGATTATCTATTATAATGCAGACAAATTGGGCAATGAACATTTTCAAAGATACCGATTTTTAACATACCATGTAAAAAATTATGGTCTAACTTACATTCAGTAAAGTTCACAAGTCTTAAAGTCTTCATCAACCTAATGAATCTGTACATATGTAACCACTGTCCAGAACAAAATACAGGGCATTTTTAGCCCCTAAAACTTTAGTACCACCTCCCAAATTATAACCCCTCCCCCAGAGGTAATCACTGTTCTGTCTTCTAGTACCATAAATTAGTTTTGTCTGTTTTTGAACCATATAAATGAAATTATGCAGTATAAACTATATGATCTGGCTCTGTTTGCTCAGTATTGTCTGAGAGTCATCTGTACTGTTGTAACCTAATTGGTTTTTTTTTTCATTGCAATATATTTTACTATATAAATGTATCACAATTAATTCATCCTTTCTACGATTGACAAATACCATTTAAGTAATTAATAACCTGGTGAAATTAAAGTGTTTTATCTTGTTTGGGGATTATTTTGTTTTGCCTTCTGTTTGTAATTAAACAGCATATTGTTTTGTGGTATAAAATTATCTCAGCTTCTCAGGTTTCATAAGTATTACTGAAATATATGAGATAGCCATTTTATGGGTCAAAATTGGTTGAATGGTATTTTCCACCAGGCTGATGATCTGATCTTTCCTTCAGTGAGAGACCTTATAACTACTGTGAAAGCTCACCTATTCAGTTGTGAAGCACTTTTAAGAGTTTAGTAAACAGTGTTCCCTCCCTCTCCTGTTTCTTTAGATGAGGAACAGGAGGCACCGATGGTTTAGTGATTAGGCTGCTATTACAGAGAGGTTATTGAAAGAGTTGGGAATGGAAGCCAGGAATCCTGGTGTTCTTTTCCCCAGTTCTAGATACAAACTCAGCTTTCATTGTGTTGGTAATTTCAGTATATATGTGACTATACTGACCACCAACTTTAATGTAATATTATTTTGCAATTTTCCCTTAATATGGGTAATCAGTTTGGGGTGAATGGCTTCTTTGATCAACAAATTTTCATTTTCTCCAAGGCTATAGTGAAGCAGATTGCTGGTGGCTAAAATGTTACTTTAAATAGTGACTTAATATGAGATCATGAGTTTTATTACTTTTAGGAGAGGAAGTGAGTTACACTTTCCCCCAAAGTAGCCTACTTATGCTTTCAGTTCAGTTCAGTCGCTCAGTCGTGTCCGACTCTCCGCGACCCCATGAATCACAGCACGCCAGGCCTCCCTGTCCATCACCAACTCCCGGAGTTCACTCAAACTCATGTCCACAGAGTCGGTGATGCCATCCAGCCATCTCATTCTCTGTCGTCCCCTTCTCCTCCCGCCCCCAACCTTTCCTAGCATCAGAGTCTTTTCCAGTGAGTCAACTCGTCGCATGAGGTGGCCAGAGTATTGCAGTTTCAGCTTTAGCATCAGTCCTTCCAAAGAACACCCAGGATTGATCTCCTTTAGAATGGACTGGTTGGATCTCCTTGCAGTACAAGGGACTCTCAAGAGTCTTCTCCAACACCACAGTTAAAGTCTCAATTTTTCGGTAAAAAATGAGTTAGGCGAATACGGTGTCTTTATTGAAATCTTTTTGTTCTTAAGCCTGTTTTAAAAGTCATTTTTTCTTAAGCAATAGTATTTAAAATTACAAAAACAGTCTTTGAGGTTTTCTACTACTTAATACAACTAAAATAAGATTTGTTTGAGAATTCCTTGGACAGCAAGATCAAACCAGTCAATTGTAAAGGAAAAGATCCTGATGCTAAGAAAAACTGAGGGCAGGAGGAAAGGGGGCAATAGAGGATGAGATGGTTGGATGGCATCATCGACTCAATGGACATGAGTTTGAGCAAACTCCTAGAGATAGTGAAGGACAAGGAAGCCTGATGTGCTGCAGTCCGTGAGATCACAAAGGTTTGGACACAACTGAGCAACTGAACAGTAACAACAAAATAAGATTAGTATGACTCTTGAGAAATTAATTTATATCTATTTTGTAAGAATTGTTTGAAGGCCCACCTGCCCTGCTTTTATGAACTTCATGGGATATCAGCATTTGGCAGGACTCACATTTATTGAAATAGATATACACCATTGGTACTCCCAGCCTACTTAATAGCAGGTGGATCTTAAAAAGGACTAATGCTAAATCTCTCAGTTAGATAATTCACAAGTGAACTGAAACTCGGGCGTGTTTTAGCAGATAGTTCAGAATTTAACTATCCTGAAGTTTATAGCTTGTGTGCAATGGGACAAAATTATGAATTTTGGTCACTGATGCTTTATGACAAAACAACAGAAAACTCTTTAAGTTTTAGGAACCAAATAAAGCACTTTTACATTGAATATTCATTTTTTTAAAAAACCTGTAATTAACTACCCAAATTAGGAATTCTTAAGAGCAATTTATTCACTGATTTTAATTTGAAGTAACTCCCCTCCTTTTTATTATGAAGAGAAAATGAAAAAAACCTGATTACCTCACTTTACCTTCCTGGCTGTGCTTAGTCCTTACCTGACTTTTCTAGGTTTATGGCACCCTTGTTCTTATCTCAGTTCTCTTTTTTCCCTTTCAGTGTCCATTTCAGTCTTTCTTTGATTATCACCTCTTTTCTTCTAAATTTGTGGTGTCTTATTAGGGAACCCGACACTGTTCATGGGCATTTGGACTGCAGTTTGTGTTCCTTAGCCCATGTGTGCCCAGCCTACCCAGTTTTGACTATCAGTTGGCAACACTTAAGTATTAAACCTGTGAGGATCTGGGACCTACCAGTCATTGATGAAAGTTTTGTTTTGTTTACTTGGAGCTGGTTTTTTATGTTACTGAACAGCCCCTTTGTATAGTCAGCCTTCAGCATGTCCCTGTGCAATCTAGTTCCTACCTCTCAGATTGTCCATGTAGTAGACATTTTATTTAGCACCTACTAGTTTAGAGACTTGGGTTTGATCCCTGGGTTGGGAAGATCCCCTGGAGGAGGTCATGGCAATCCACTCCAGTATTCTTGCCTAGAGAATCCCATGGACAGAGGAGCCTGGAGGGCTACAGTCCACGGGGTCACAAAGAGTTGGACATCACTGAAGTGACTTCACACACACACAGTTTATACTTTCATGTTATCTTTAGACAGTAGAATTCAGATTTCATCTGTTGGCCTAGAAAATGTTAACTAGAAGGACTTCTGAGTACCTTGTGTATTTGGATTGTTTATTATCCACTTTTAACCTGTTTCTTTACCTTAAATCCTATGATTTCTGGGTTTTAAAACTTAACATTTAGTGCACAGTTTCTCTACTTTAGCACTATTTTAGGATGCATACTTTTGTTGAAGGAGGCTGTCATATGCATTGAAGGATGTTTAGCCTCACCCTGGCCTCTAACTACAAGGTGCCAGTAGCATCAGTCCCTGGTTGTGGTAGCCAAATGTGCCCTAGAGGGCACAGTTGCTCTCAACTGAGAACCACTGGTTCAGGGTCTTCCAGGTTATTTTTCCACTTCTGCAATGATCTCCTCATAGATATAGGGAATGGTTCTAGAACTACAAATGCATGTTTATCTACAGTGGTTAGAGAGTGGCAGCTTAAGGGTCATGCCATTCATTAAATTATTCAGTGTACATTTATTGAATGTCTTCCAGATACCTTGATAGATGTTAGAAAGAGAAAGATGAATAAAACATGGTCGTGGTACCTATCTTCGTACATTAGTGATTCAGTTCAGTTCAGTCGCTCAGTCGTGTCTGACTCTCTGCGACCCCATGAATCACAGCACGCCAGGTCTTCCTGTCCATCGCCAACTCCCGGAGTTCACCCAAACTCATGTCCGTAGAGTCGGTGATGCCATCCAGCCATCTCATTCTCTGTCATCCCCTTCTCCTCCCGCCCCCAACCTTTCCCAGCATCAGAGTCTTTTCCAGTGAGTCAACTCGTCGCATGCGGTGGCCAAAGTATTACAGTTTCAGCTTTAGCATCAGTCCCTCCAATGAACACCCAGGATTGATCTCCTCTAGAATGGACTGGTTGGATTTCCTTGCAGTCCAAGGGACTCTCAAGAGTCTTCTCCAGCACCACAGTTCAAAAGCATCAATTCTTCGGCGCTCAGCCCTCTTCACAGTCCAACTCTCACATCCATACATGACCACGGGAAAAACCATAGCCTTGACTAGACGGACCTTGGTTGGCAAAGTAATGTCTCTACTTTTTAATATACTATCAAGGTTGGTCATAACTTTCCTTCCAAGGAGTAAGTGTCTTTTAATTTCATGGCTGCAATCAGCATCTGCAGTGATTTTGGAGCCCAAAAAAATAAAGTCTGACACTGTTTCCACTGTTTCCCCATCTATTTCCCATGAAGTGATGGGGCCAGATGCCATGATCTTTGTTTTCTGAATGTTGAGCTTCAAGCCAACCTTTTCACTCTCCTCTTTCACTTTCATCAAGAGGCTTTTGAGTTCCTCTTCACTTTCTGCCATAAGGGTGATGTCATCTGCATATCTGAGTTTTTGATATTTCTCCCAGCAATCTTGATTCCAGCTTGTGCTTCTTCCAGCCCAGCGTTCCTCATGATGTACTCTGCATATAAGTTAAATAAGCAGGGTGACAATATACAGCCTTGACATACTCCTTTTCCTATTTGGAACCAGTCTGTTGTTCTATGTACAGTTCTGACTGTTGCTTCCTGACCTGCATACAGGTTTCTCAAGAGGCAGGTCAGGTGGTCTGGTATTACCATCTCTTTCAGAATTTTCCACAGGTTTTTATTGTGATCCACACAGTCAAAGGTTTTGGCATAGTCAATGAAGCAGAAATAGATGGTTTTCTGGAACTCTCTTGCTTTCTTCATGATCCAGCGGATGTTGGCAATTTGATCTGGTGCCTCTGCCTTTTCTAAAACCTGCTTGAACATCTGGGAGTTCAGGGTTCACATATTGCTGAAGCCTGGCTTGGAGAATTTTGAGCATGACTTTACTAGCGTGTGAGATGAGTGCAATTGTGCGGTAGTTTGAGCATTCTTTGGCACTTCCTTTCTTTGGGATTGGAATGAAGACTGATCTTTTCCAGCCCTGTGGCCACTGCTGAGTTTTCCAAATTTGCTGGCATATTGAGTGCAGCACTTTCACAGCATCATCTTTCAAGATTTGAAATAGCTCAACTGGAATTCCATCACCTCCACTAGCATTGTTCGTAGCGATGCTTTCTAAGGCCCACTTGACTTCACATTCCAAGATGTCTGGCTCTAGGTCAGTGATCACGTTATCAGATTACTATGTCTTAATAGGGTGCTGTGTCTTGTACAGAGAAAGAAAGGTGTAGTGCTGTGCGTGTAGCAGATTTAATACTGAATGTCTGTTGATAATTGACTGACCGTCCTTATATAATAGAATGAGCATGGACTCTGTAATCAGACACATTCGGATCATAGTTTGTTCTTCACTACTTTGTCATATAACCTTGAGGAAATTATTTAACATTTCTGAAGATCAAATGATAAAACATTACAGTCTTTGGTAAATCCCAAACTCACATAAATGTGTCAACGAATAGTGGTGCTGTTGTTATTTATTCAGTTCAGTTCAGTTGCTTAGTTATGTCCGACTCTTTGCGACCCTGTGGACTACAGCACACCAGGCTTCCCTGTCCATCACCAATTCCCAAAGCTTGCTCAGACTCAAGTCCATCAAGTCAGTGATGCCATCCAACCATCTCATCCTCTGTCACCCCCTTCTCCTCCTGCCTTCAGTCTTTCCCAACATCAGGGTCTTTTCCAATGAGTCACTTCTTCACATCTGGTGGCCAAAGTATTGGAACTTCAGCTTCAGCATCAGTCCTTCCAATGAATATTCAGGACTGATTTCCTTTAGAATTGAATGGTTTGCTCTCCTTGCAGTCCAAGGGACTCTCAAGAGTCGTCTCCAACACCACAGTTCAAAAGCATGAGTTCTTCAGTGCTCAGCTTTCTTTATGAGAGAAAAGCTCTCACATCCATACATGACTACTGGAAAAACCATAGCTTTGACTGGATGGACCTTTGTCAGAAAAGTAATGGTTGCTTTTTAATATGCTGTCTAGGTTGCTCATAGCTTTTCTCCCAGGGAGTAAGTGTCTTTTAATTTCATGGCTGCAGTCACCACCTGCAGTGATTTTGGAGCCCAAGAAAATAAAGTCAGTCACTATTTCCATTGTTTCCCCATCTATTTGCCGTGAAGTGATGGGACCGGATGCCATGATCTTAGTTTTTTGAATGTTGAGTTTTAAGCCAGCTTTTTCACTCTCCTCTTTCACTTTCATCAGAGGCTCTTCAGTTCCTCTTTGCCTTATGCCATAAGGGTGGTGTCATCTGCATATCTGAGTTTTTGATATTTCTCCCAGCAGTCTTGATTCCAACTTGTGCTTCAGTCAGCCCAGCATTTTGCATGATGTACTCTGCATGTAAGTTAAATAAGCAGGGTGACAATATACAGCCTTGATGTACTCCTTTCCCAATTTGGAACCAGTCTGTTGTTCCATGTCTGGTTCTAACTGTTGCTTCCTGACCTGTATACAGATGTCTCGGGGGCCAGGTAAGGTGGTTTGGTATTCCCATCTCTTTCAGAATTTTCCACAGTTTGTTGTGATCCACACAGTCAAAGGCTTTGGCGTAGTCAATAAAGTAGATGTTTTTCTGACACTCTCTTGCTTTTTCTGTGATCCAGAGGATGTTGGCAATTTGATCTCTGGTTCCTCTCCCTTTTCTATATTACTACCTATTATAGAAAGGATCCCTGAATGTCTAATCTTGAATGAATGAGTGACAGATCTATGTAGATAAAGTTTTTTTTTAAATGGAATTAATGGATTGTCTTTCTTGGCAAGGAAGGCAGCTGTCCAAGTCAGCTACCACTGAAATTGCCTCCATAGTAGGAGCCAGAGGTTGAGGGCTAGAGGTGTAAGGATCCATGAGACTTGCAAAAGAGAGCTATTTGAGAGAATCATGTATCACATTTGCAGAAAGGACTTAGAAAAGGTTTTATAGGCAGTGTGGTCAGATAGGAATTCAAATAAGAGAATTTAAGACAGACTGGAACACTTGGTCAGTTAATTGAATGTGGAAGCTCTTAAAGGGTTCAGCTGAATTCTCCTCAAGCGTTTCTCTTCACATTGCTCTCTTCTCTGAATTCTAGATTATTGTCTGTACCTTTTGTTTTTCATATTTAAACTTATCCTACCTCGTATTAGTACTCAAATCTTCATAGAACTGCCTTATCTTCAGAGCCATATTAGAGGCTAGGTGAAGACAAGAACGATGTAATTATACAGATGTTTTTCAGATTCATGTACCTATTAGCAATACTCCTGTATTTGTGGAATGAAAGAGTGCACTCTGCTCTCCTCTTTGACCTTCATCAAGAGGCTCTTTAATTCCTCTTTGCTTTCTGCCTAGGGTGGTGTCATTTGCGTATCTGAGGTTGTTGATATTTCTCCCTGCAGTCTGTATTCCAGCTTGTGATTCATCCAGCCCACCATTTTGCATGATACAGTCCACATACAAGTTAAATAAGCAGGGAGACAGTACATAGCCTTTTTGTACTTCTTTCCCATATTGGAACCAGTCAGTTGTTCCATGTAAGATTCTAACTGTTGCTTCTCGACCCGCATATAGGTTTCTCAGGAAACAGGTAAGGTGGTCTGGTATTCCAGTCTCCAAGAATTTTCCAGTTTGTTGTGATCTACACCATCAAAGGTTTTAGTGTAGTCAATGAAGGAGATGTTTTTCTGGGATTCCCTTGCTTTCTCCATGACCCAACGAATGTTGGCAATTTGATCTCTTGTTCCTCTCCCTCTTTGAAACCCAGCATGTACATCTGGAAGCTTTTGGTATAAGTACTGCTTAAGGCTTCCCTAGTGGCTCAGTCAGTAAAGAATCATCCTGCAATGTGGGAGACCTGAGTTGGATCCCTCGGTTGGGAAGTTCCCCTGGAGAAGGGCATGGCAACCCACTCCAGTATTCTTGCCTGGAGAATCCCCATGGACAGAGGTGCCTGGTGGGCTGCAGTCTATGGGGGTCACAAAGAGTCAGATACGATTGAGTGACTAAGCACACAACACAAGCCTAGCTTGAAGGATTTTGAGCATAACCTTACTAGCATGTGAAATGAATGCAATTGTATGGTAGTTTGAACATTCTTTGGCATTTCCCTTCTTTGGGATTGGAATGAAAACTGACCTTTTCCAGTCCTGTGGCCACTGCTGAGTTTTTTTAATTTGCTGACATATTGAGTGCAGCACTTTAACAGCATCATCTTTTAGGGTTTTAAATAACTCAGCTGAAATTCCATCATCTTTGTTAGTAGTACTGCTTCCTAAGGCCCACTTGACTTCATACTCCAGGATATCTGGCTCTAGGTGAGTGACCATAATATTGTGGTTATCTGGGTCATTAAAACCCTATAGTTCTTCTGTGTATTCTTGCTGCCTCTTCTTCATCTCTTCTGTTAGGGGCTTACTGTTTATGTCCTTTATCATGCCTATCCTTGATTGAAATGTTCCCTTGATATCTCCAATTTTCTTGAGATTGCTAGTCTTTCCTATTCTATTGTTTTCCTCTATTTCTTTGCATTTTTCATTTAAGAAGTCCTTCTTACCACTCCTTGCTATTCTGTGGAACTCCACATTGAGTTGGATATATCTTTTCCTTTCTCCCTTGCCTTTCACGTCTCTTCTTTCCTCAGCTGTTTGTAAAGTCTCCTCAATCACCTTGCCTTCTTTCATTACTTTGTCTTCAGGATGGTTTTGGTCACCACCTCCTGTACAGTGTTATGAACCTCTGTACATAGTTCTTCAGGCCCTCTGTCCACCACATCTAATCCCTTGAATCTATTCGTCACATCCACTGCATAATCATAAGGGATTTGATTAGGTCATACCTGAATGGCCTAGTGGGTTTCCCTACTTTCTTCAATATAAGCCTGAATTTTGCAGTAAGGAGCTCATGATCTGAGCCACAGTCAGCTCCCAGTCTTGTTTTTGCTGACTGTGTAGAGCATCTCCATCTTTGGCTGCAAAGAATATAATCAGTCTGATTTCAGTATTTCCCATTTGGTGATTTCCATGTGTAGTCATCTCTTGGGTTGTTGGAAAAGAGTATTTACTATGACCAGTGTGTTCTCTTGACAAAACTCTGTTAGCCTTTGCCCTGCTTCATTTTGTACTCCCAAGTCCAATAACTTGCCTGTTATTCCAGGTATCTTTTGACTTCCTAGTTTTGCATTCCAGTCCCCTGTGGTGAAAATGATACCATTTTTGGTGTTAACTCTATAAGGTGTTGTAGGTCTTTATAGAGGTAGTCAACTTCAGCTTCTTCAGCATTAGTGGCTGGGGCATAGACTCAGATTACTGTGATGTTGAATGGTTTGCCTAGGAAATGAACTGAGATCATGCTGTTATTTTTGAGATTGCACCCAAGTACTGCATTTTGGACTCTTATTGACTTTGAGGGCTACTCCATTTCTTCTAAGGGATTCTTGCCCACAGTAGTAAATATAATAGTCACCTGAGTTAAATGCTCCCATCACCCATTTTAGTTCACTGATTCCTAAGATGTCAGTGTTGATCACGTCTGATTTACCTTAATTCATGGACCTAACATTTCATGTTCCTATGCAGTATTATTTATAGTATTGGACATTATTTTCACCACCAGACACAACCACAGCTGAGTATTGTTCCTGCTTTGGCCCAGCCACTACATTCTTACTGGAGCTATTAGTAATTGCCCTCAGCTCTTCCCTAGTAGCATATTGAACACCTTCCAACCTGGGGTGCTCATCTTCCAGTGTTGTATCTTTTTGCCTTTTCACACTGTCCATGAAGTTCTCCAGGCAAAAATACTGGAGTGGGTTGCCATTCTCTCCTCCAGTGGACCACATTTTGTCAGAACTCTTCACTATGACTTGTCTGTCTTGGGTGGCCCTGCATAGCATGGCTCATAACTTCAGTGAGCTGTGCAAGCCCTTTTGCCACAGCAAGGCTGTGATCCATGGAGGAGAAAGGGAAAACTGACCTCTCCTTGTATGATATATCGTACATAGTGGGCTTCCCTGGTGGTGCTAGTGATAAAGTATCCTCTGCCAATACAGGTTGGACGTAAGAGGAGGGCACGGCAACCCACTCCAGTATTCTTGCCGGGAAGATCCCATGGACAGAGGAGCCTGGCAGACTGCTGTCCATGTGGTTGCACAGAGTTGGATGTGACTGAAGCTACTTACCTCGTATGCACATCCTATGTAGTAATTAAGTTTTTAAAAGACTTGGCAAGAAAAATTTTGATTTTCTTTAATGTTAACCTGTGTTGTTTAGTTGCTAAGTCATGTCCATCTCTTTGCGACCCCATGGACTGCAGCCTGCCAGTCTCCTCTGTCCATGGGATTTCCCAGGCAAGAATACTGGAGTGGATTGCTGTTTCCTTCTTCAGGGGATCTTCCAGATGCAGGGATCGAACCCACGCCTCCTGCATTGCAGATGGATTCTTTACTGCTGAGCCACCAGGGAAGTCCTATCTTAACCTATAGCCTAAAATTAAGAAAATCAGCTAATTAATATTCAGTGATATTACTAAAACATGCTTGAATGTATACTTATCATTTATTTAATTTAAAATGTTTTTGATATAGATAAGAGAGTGTTGTCCTTTTACTGTGGCTATCTTTATATATAGTGTCAGATTTCAAGATTCTGTTGGCTTTGAAAGTGTCTTGGATTTTACTTTGATATTAATTATACCATGAAAGTATATCCTTTCTATGAAATCTACATGCTTTGGTAGAGTTGAGTATTCAGATTATTTGTATATATTATCTCATATCTGTAATAAACTTTGATCATCTAAATGGTTTGACGCTAAGGATTTTTACAGCCAATTTGGTGTATATACATTCTTATAGAAGTGACCATGTCTAGCCTGACCAAAATTTAATAATATATTATTTTAATATTTAAAATGTGTTTTCCAAAGATTGTTGCAAAATTATAAAAGTTTAAAGACCCTTCAGAATGCTTTTTATATAATAAGCAGTTTGCTTCATCTGGCATCTTTGTTATTTCTTTTGTTTTGATTTTATTAACACAGAAAAGCTTCACTGGCCTGAGCAAGAGCTTGCTAAGAAGTCCATTCTAAATGCAGAAGCATCCTTGATCATTGACAGCAAAAGAAGCATTTCACATTTATCTCCTGGAATACTGAAGGACATTTTCACAACTGGAACCAGTAGTTACAATGTCCTACTACAGAGCAAAGAGGAGAAAAAGCATCATTCACAAAAACAGCCTTCTTCTACTGGCTCCAAAAGATGTAGAAAACCCTACAAATCTCCTAGCTCTTCACGTAGTAAAGATCTTCGCAAGATGAAAGCCCCAGTGCCTGTGATGAGCAGTAGTACTTGGTACTGCCTAGAAAGGCAGCCTGCTGTGTTTGTCACTAGTTCAGTGTCAAGTCCTGTAAAGTTTACGCATGATATCTCTGTTACAGGAAACACCATAGTACTGCCATCTAAACCCAAAAATGAAAGAAAGGTGAAGCGACACCTTTTCTCCACACTTCCAAAGCCAAAGCCACAGCCTCTGCTGTCGAGAAGTTTTGAAAAAGGAGATGATTTTTCTGGAAAGAAATTTTGTATACTGACTGCCATAAAGCCCACCAACTTGGAGAAAGAAAAACTGAGGTTCTTCAAGTCCGACTACACCTACAATCCTCAGTTTGAGTATGCTCATCCCTCTCTGCCAAGCGTATTGGCCAAGCACAGCAATGCATCTGATCGATTTCTTAAGCAGGTAAAATGCTATTTCAGTCGTGTGATTTCACTTTATGTAGTGAAAACAATTATTTGCTATCTTATAGAAAGCCAAAAAAGTTCTAAAATACTCCAATTATTTATAGTTATCTCCCATCTAGGATACATAAATATGTGACAAGAAATCTCTAGGTGAGTGTCAACCCATATTTAAATTACTTGGCTCTAATCAAAATTTATAAAGAATCTACTATGTAAACATTGTGTCAGGAAGCAACTATATTAGGAAAAAAGTTTCAGATTCTGACTCATTTGGGATTTACAGACTTGTGGCCCTTTCATAAATCCACATACAAGTGTTTGTGTTTTCTTTTTGATTTTGAATGCATTAGATGGAACATGCATATCTCTGCTTCTCCCTATTGTATTACATTCACAGCTTGCTTAGGCCCCAAACGGCATTTTGGGGACTGAGGCTTGAAACTTGCCAAAGAAATTTTTAATGCTTTACGGAAATTTTTAACAATCATAAAATAACTATTTCAGTATTCACTTAAAGAAGAAAATAATGGAATTTTTTAAATTACCTTCAGGGTTCACAAATCATGATGCAGATGATAAAAGCATCTCTTTCCAGTTGCTCAATTTAGATATTTAGCACATAGTTTTGTGTGTTAAGGTCTTATGAACTTCAAAATCTGCTTAAGTTTTTGAGGAGAAATTGGCTGATATTTAGCTTCAGGGTGTAGAGCTAAAATCTTAAGAGCAGACTACATTTGGTTAAATTTACTGTGTATAGGGTTTTTATAATGCATTAGGTTCAACTTGGCTTCATCACTGGTTGAAAATCTGTAGGCTCCATGAAGCTGCATGATTCCATTTGTCTTTAGCAGATGCCCTGTTTTAGCATTTTGCTGCAGTGCAAGTTCTTTCGACTTGTGGCCAGCAAATGTTTTTATTGTTTGTTATAGATTATATGAAATCTGACCAGTCTTTTAAAGCTTTTTCTTTCTTTCTTTTAGTTTCTCAGGAAAGTGCATCCCCCCTTTTAATTGGAGTATAGTTGATTTATAGTATTGTTTCAGGTGTACAGAAAAGTATATCTGTTCTACATGAATCCACTCTTTTTTAGATTCTTTCCCCATATAGGTTATTATAGAGTATTGAGCAGAGATCCCTGTGCTATACAGTAGGTCTGGGGTCACACAGAGTCGGACACGACTGACGTGACTTAGCAGCAGCAGCAGCAGCAGTGTGTATTACATTCCCTTAAAATTGACAGTATTATAAAAATGCTATTTGTGTTTTTCCCCCTTAATGCTAAAAGAGATGGCTGAGATTTCTTCATCAGTATTCTTTTAATTTGGAGTCTTACTGCAAGCCCTACCAGTTGGTAAAGGGATTTCCCACCATTAGGTCAAAATGAATGCTCTTTCATGTCTTTGGATGGGAGTTAGGAAGCATCAGCAGCTCCAAAGATTGAGAATTGACAGTGCTTGGTTTCTGGCCCTACAATCTTTATTTTAGTCCAATTCCAACTTCTTATGCTTGGGTCATTTTGAGACTTCTAAATAGGACTAGCAATCCTACCTGACTGGTATTAAATACTTCAAATGCCACCATTTGGGAGAATGATCACAACAAAAGCCAAATGTACTTCAAACCACTTTAATCAAATAAAGGAGATTCATCAGAACAGGGCCCCCATAAAATATGCTTAAGTTCCTACTTAGCATCTGAATGAATTCTGACATGATGCATCCTTCCCCTTCCCAGCAGTGAAGTTAAAGCAGCAGCTTCAGGGCTAATTTCAGGACTTAGAATTGTGCTCCTCAGAGGGGTCAGGATGGCCAACTAGCCCACTGGTCTCTGGCCTCCACTCTTGAGGCCTTGCCAACCCCTAGCTGGTAGTCTTGTAAGTTTCATGATCTGGATCTTTCCAAGGCAGCAGTCTGTATTGTTGTTGGACAGTGACTGTGGGCCTCTTTAGTGCACAGATTGGCAGAGCAATGGTAAATCCAGGCCAGATAAGTCTACCATAGTGGAACCAAGGTAGTGCCCAGGTTCTATTCATTCTTAATTGGTTGCTCTGTCAATGTCAAGGAGTTCCAGGACTCAGTTTTTTTCTAGCCTAGGCAGTAGGTTCCTCAGGAGGTACTCGGGCCCTTTAGGTAGTTCAGAGCATCTAGCATGGGCTGCAGGACTTGAAAATAACTCCACGTGGAGCCTGCTGTACCCTGCTTAGCCTCTTGTTGGCAGCCATTGTGAGTCTCAGCTCCTCAACCCTTGGGGGTCAGAAACTGAGTGTCTGTTTTCTGAGATTGTGGACATTTGCAGGAAAGAGTGCAGTACTTCCTGGTGCTGAAGAAGGGATCTGGGATGAGAAAATGCTGAAAGCTGTGCAGGGTCAGGTGTCTCCTCATCAAATGAGTTACAAGTAAAGCCTTAGTGGCACATTTGAGCAGTGACCTGGCAGCCAGTACATTCTACCTTACTTCTTTGTGGCTGACCATCCTGGAAAACCTAGGTATCAAATCCATAATGGGTTCAGACCCAGCACGTTGTTGAACAAGATGGGAAGTGAGAGATGTCCAGGGCAGTGATAGGAATCCTTGGCAGTATTTCCAGCAGTCAAATGATAATTATATGTTTATATGATAAAGCCAGTGGGTGAGCTTACGTCACTAATTTTCCACTCTAACAGGAATCATATCTCATTGTAGATCATGGCTAGTATCCTGCTAGCTGGAAGCCCTGATTGATCAAGTGATAGTTAATAACATAGGCAAAATAAGTTAACTTTTGGCTTATAAATTAAAGTTTGAATTATGTTCTTATTAGTAAAGCTGGAGCAGTGGGGACCACCAATGATTGGAAAATGGGGGGAGAAGGAAGGCTTTGGGATGTTGGGTAAAGACCCTGGGCTGAGGCTACCCTGCTGGCTGTCAAGGAAGAAATGGTCAAGAGGAGTAAGAAGAGTTAAGAGAATAGGCCTGAGACTACCATCCTTAGAAAGCCTTGATTGCAAGATTAATTGGAGCCTAGTGTCTGGGAGAATCCCATGGACAGAGGAGCCTGGTAGGCTGCAGGGGGTCGCTATGAGTCAGACATGACTGAGCGACTTCACTTTCACTTTTCACTTTCACACATTGGAGAAGGAAATGGCAGCCCACTCCAGTGTTCTTGCCTGGAGAATCCCAGGGACGGGGGAGCCTGGTGGGCTTCCGTCTGTGGGGTCACACAGAGTCGGACACGACTGAAGTGACTTAGCAGCAGCAGCAGCAGTGTCTGGGAACTTAGACTGTTGAACAGTTTCCTATACTGAAATAAACTAAGTGATAATCTAAGTGATAAGAGGAGCCTGCCATGCCTCATTGTACAAACAGTATGTTTTATTGAATACCTCTTTTCCTTTCGGGAGCCTGGAATTTTAGATTTGCTAGGCAGAGGGGTGCTTATGTGACTAGCCTATGATGATAAATCTTGGGCTCTGAGTGTGTAATCAGTTTCATTAGTAGACCAGTCTTTACATGATCTTTACAACTCAGTTGCTGGAGAAGTTAACTGCATCCTGTGACTTCATTGTGAAAGGATTCTTTTGAGGCTACTTCTGGTTTCCTGCAAACTTTACAGGATATAAGAAATGGGGAATAGTGGGCTTAGGTTAATTTTTTTTTAGGGCATTTACATTTCAGATTTAGAAAAAGAAGAATACAAAACTCAATACTAAAAAAATAAAAAGCTCAGTTTTGCACAAGTAAAACATCTCTGTGGGCTATAGTCGTCAGTTTGAGACTCCTGCTGAGTTACAAGGTCTGGCTTCTTACAGCTTTGTAAAGGACCATTGTATGGCACAATTTCAGGGGATGCTATTTACAAACTGAGCTTGGGCCCACCTGTGAAAGAGTGATAATTAGTTGCTGATTTTTGGAAGCTTTAAGATGAGTGTTTACCTTCTGCTGTTTCAGCACCCATCCCCATCTTCCAGCTACAGCTGTGGTCTCAACTCCATAATATATCGTCATTTAGTGCCTTGCAAAGAATAGCAAGGTTAAACCTGGGTGCCTAGACTGTAAACTGAGTAAATTGAAAGAAGCAAGTACAGAGTGCCCCCAAAGGCTGTCATAGCATTGTAGATGACGGACTTCTCTCCCCATGCCCCTTTGACTCTGCCAGGGAAAAAGCAGAAACATCCATTACAGCTCCCACATGCATGCGTGCTAAGTCGCTTCAGTTGTGTCTGACTCTTCATGGCCCTAAGGACTGAAGCTCGCCAGGCTCCACTGTCCATGGGATTCTGCAGCTCCCACAATGTATACCTTTTCTCTGTTGACCACTGTCCTCGTTGCATTTCTTCTGTTTCCTTTCTATTTCATGTGAAGTATACACAACTGAGAATTGACAAGAGGGTTAAAATAAAATTTATTCTCAACTGAAACAAAATAATTGAACTTTCAAAATGTCTTCAGTGAAGTAGTGTATCCATTGTTTTCCTATTCCTAAGGCATTACATTTTTCAAAATAATTGTTATTTGCAAATACAGTCTGTTTTTGATTATCCATATTAATGGAAGGAAACATTGGTATGGATTGGCTAAAATGGCAAGATTATTCGCTGCTCCCTCCTTCTCGAATAGTTCTCATCGAGGCAGATATCTTATTTTTCCTGCTGTGCTGGTGCTACACTAGCCATAGTAAGTAGAAAACACTGCAACAGAAAAAGCCACAAGCAGTTGTTATTTGCAAATACAGTCGGTTTTTTATTATCCATATTAATGGAAATGGAGGTTGTAGAAGGAAGTGATGTTTAACATCCACCATCTAAGTGAAAATAATCCACTGAAGTGATTTATAAAGAAGAAAACTTTTTGAAACCTTCGATTTGGTTCCAGGCATCTTATCTTGTAATCTCTGGAGGAGAAGATGCAGTTAGGAAAGATGGGGTGGGGGATTAAGTATTGAAGAATGTTCGTATGAATGAAGAACAGATGGTAAGGACTTATAATTACTGGAAGAAATGTGCAGATATATTTGCAAAAAAATGATGTAAAAAACATACAGTAAAATATCTTTTTCATCTTTCCATCTTAGCATATCCGTGCACTCCATAAATGTTAATCTTTTCAGTATTTTGAAACATAACCCTCTTAGCCAATAGTGAAATGGATCTTATAGCTATTTATAAGAATCACTGTCTTAAGTAAGAGGTTTATTAGACATATAAATGTAATTAAGAAATTGAAGAATTGCCTTCTTTAAAAAAGTATTCTTTGACTTATGATTGATTTTTAGGACTCCTGCTCTATAGGAGAGAGGTAGACCCGATCTCTGAAGTTTAATCAGAGATTTTCTTGTACACTGTGGTGCAGAATGTTTCTGTTTTTCATTTGCACCCATACTATATACTCATGTAAACACTGCAGTGTCTGCTTCATTTTCCTCATATATTGAGGGGAATAGACTCAGTGATCCTTGAGAGCCATTTCTAGGACCACACACCTAAGTTCCAGCCCACCAAATACTATGACTAATCACTTAAAGATTCCATTTCATGTTATTATTGTGTTGTGTCATGTGACATTCAGTTGTGTCATGCGTTTTGTTAAAATGTTTAACTCTCTTTCCACATCATGTGTTAATCATAGAAAATCCCAGTTTCTGCCTGCTGTGTTAACTGAAGATTAGATATCAGTGCTTTATTAACTCAACCCATAATTGGCAAATATTTTGGTTTGCTAAAATTAACTTTACAAGTAAGTGAGATTTGTTTCTCTTAAGTGCAAAACCTAGTGGAAAAAACCATTTCAATGCAGTTCTTCCTACAGTGTGTGTTCAACTTGACAATTCAAAAGAATGCTTTTTAAACTAAGGTTACTGAGAAGGTAGCCTAACAGCAGAAATGGGAAAAGAATAACCAAGGAAATCAGGGTGTGAACAAATCTATATTTTATATTAAATTCATGTGAATTTTACATTAAACTTCACAACATATCTTTCAGTTCAGTTCAGTCGCTCAGTCGTGTCCGACTCTTTGCGACCCCATGAATCACAGCACGCCAGGCCTCCCTGTCCGTCACCAACTCCCGGAGTTCACTCAAACTCATGTCCATCGAGTCGGTGATGCCATCCAGCCATCTCATTCTCTGACATCCCCTTCTCCTCCTGCCCCCAATCCCTCCCAGCATCAGAGTCTTTTCCAGTGAGTCAGCTCGTCGCATGAGGTGGCTTTAGCATCAGTCCTTCCAGTGAACACCCAGGATTGATCTCCTTTAGAATGAAACATATCTTTAATATAGGAAAATGTAAATTCGTTACTGACTGTCTGGCAACTGTGTTTACATGAGTATGTAGTATGGGGGCAAAAATTTAAAATGTGAGAGCCTGAAACTTAGTAGGAAGGTATTACACTTAACATTATTGGATTGTAAAATTAGCTCTTATCACCAGAAGTCCAGCAACATCTTGAGGGGAAAGCACAGATAAGGCACCTTCTAGAAAGGAGAGTAGTCATCAGGAAAGAAACTGTATACCTCAGAGCACACAGGGGTTCCAACAGTTTGGAGAATGAGTACAAAGTCATACTGTTACCAAGTGCAGGCATACTGTCTTAGTAGTAATAAAACATTAAGAGTGACATAAACTTGAATTCTTATAAAAAGCTATGTCCACAAGTGAAACAGTACCAGGTGAGAAAGCAAACTGCAAGAAACAGTTGATTTTTTTAAAGGTATTTGATGTCTCTCAAAAAGACCACTTCCATCGTAACCATATTATTTAAGAGTTAGGATATTACTTGGTATTAATATATTCCACATCTGTCTAACTGAAAAAAAAAAAAGCTGTTCTGCTTATGTAATTAGAGTATCCTAAATATATTTCTTGAAGTAAATGAAAGTTAATGGTCCATGCTATCAAAGGTAGCTTGATAGAGTTATCATAAAATCTCAGAGGTATTTAGAGAAAATAATTCTGGCTAACTTTTTTCCTGCATTGGAATAACATAATGCTTAACATTCTGTGGCATAGCATTGCATTTTCATTTTTAGAGTTCAAATACTCAATGTAAGTATCTCGATGGACCAACTTTATTATGAAGTGAAGTGAAAGTTGCTCAGTCGTGTCCGACTCTTTGCCACCCACCCCATGGACTGTACAGTCCATGGAATTCTCTAGGCCAAAATACTGGAGTGGGTAGCCTTTCCCTTCTCCAGGGGATCTTCCCAACCCGGAATCAAACCCAGGTCTCCTGCATTGCAGGCAGATTCTTTACCAGCTGAGCCACAAGGGAAGCCCAAGAATACTGGGGTGGGTAACTTATCCATTCTCCAGCAGACTTCCCAACCCAGGAACTGAACTGAGGTCTCCTACATTGCAGGCAGATCCTTTGCCAACTGAGCTATCAGGGAAGCCCAACTTCATTATGCTAAGAAATAAATTCTGATTTTTTTTTTCTTCCTGGTTAGCAGACTTTATACAGCTAGGGTCACATGTGCAGGATCTGCACATAAATGATTGCAGGGAGTTGTCTGGGCACTGCAGGAAACTGGAGACCAGATAGCAGTTGGGCTACAGTTTGGGTCTAGTATATCATATCCTCAGAAATTATAAGAGTAGATAGATAATTTGAATTTTATACAAAGTCTTCTAATTTGTAAATGTTGACAACTAATTTAAAGAAAAAAAAAGGTTGTTCGAACCAATGAAAACCTGTTTGTGGGCCACAGTTATCCCTTGGGTTGCCAGTTTGCCACCTCTGATTGACCAGATCTATTATACATAAGCTCTGTTTTGAGGCCAATGATAGCGTAACATAGAGATTTTTAAATGTGGTCCTCAGAAAATGTCTTGCTTTTGGAGTTTATAGTGAAAATGGAATAGGTAATTTATTGTTAGATTAAAATGCATGCATAATACATAAAATCACATGTTGTAAAACAAAACAAGTGTTCATTTTCCTTTTTTGGTAGAAATAACACCATTGGAAATCAAATACCTTCACTGATATGTCTTGATATAAAATTTCTCTGAGGCCATGTTTTATTTATTTATTTATTTATTTTTTTGACATTCTAATCACTTTACTAGGAAATTTTCCTTTCCTCCTAAACATCAGGGCAAAAGTGTGGTTAACACAATAACTTTCATAAGCCTCCAAAGAACAGAACTAGCATTTCATATCTATTGAAACATAATCATGCTTTTAAAATTACCCTCATCTCCATAACCTAAGAGTCTCCAATTTCTGGAGGGACCGGGCAGAGAAAAAACAAAACAATTTCAATTTTACCTACAGAGGTGTAATTTACCCAATTGGTCTAAGTCATAAGTGGCTTGAGAAAGTGTTTCCCTATGTCTGGAAAGCCATAAACATTATTTACCAGTTCATTCAGTAACTAATCCTTTTGTTAACTTTTTATGAAGCCATAAGATGTCCCATTAAGATTTTTTTAAATTTCTTATCCAATTCTCTGATATATAAAAGTTATCAGAGACCAGTATCTGCTGAAAGGTTCTTTGCATAAATCTTCTTGAAATGAAGACTTTGGCAAAAGCATCAGAGGGTATAATAGTAACTCTATAAATCCTGGAAAGACTTGAAAAGTTATGGTTAACATTCTATCACAATGGAACTGACAAAAGAAACTTGGTTATTACTGTGAAATGCAACATTTTTTTTTTTTTTGAACAGAGGAAAATTTATGCGTCGAACCTGGACTGGTCCCTTATGATAATATACATGCTACAATTCCATTCTCCCCAATCATTCCACCTTCACCCTCTCCCACAGAGTCCCAAAGACTGTTCTAAATGCCTATGTCTCTTTTGCAGTCTCTTATACAGGGTTCAGGTTACCATTTTTCTAAATTCCATATATATGTGTTAATATACAGTATTGATGTTCTTCTTTCTGGCTTACTTCACTCTGTATAATTGGCTCCAATTTCATCCACCTCATTAAAACTGATTCAAATGCATTCTTTTTGATGGCTGAGAAATACTCCATTGTGTATATGTACCAAAGCTTTCTTATCCATTCATCTGCAGATGGACATCTAGGTTGCTTCCATGTCCTGGCTATTATAAACAGTGCTGCAATGAACATTGGAGTACATGTGTCTCTTTCAATTCTGGTTTCCTCGGTGTGTATGCCCAGGAGTGCGATCGCTGGATCATATGGCAGTTCTATTTCCAGTTTTCTGAGGAATCTCCACACTGTTCTCCATAGTGGCTGTACTAGTTTGCATTCCCACCAACAGTGTAAGAGGGTTCCCTTCTCTCCACACCCTCTCCAGCACTTACTGCATGTAGACTTTTGGATAGCAGCCATTCTGACTGGTGTGAAATGGTATCTCATTGTGGTTTTGATTTGCATTTCTCTGATGATGAGGGATGTTGAGCATTTTTTCATGTGTTTATTAGCCATCTTTATGTCTTCTTTGGAGAAATGTCTGTTTAGTTCTTTGGCCCATTTTTTGATTGGGTCACTTAGTTTTCTGGAATTAAGCTGCAGGAGCTGCTTGTATAATTTGGAGATTAATCCTTTATCAGTTGCTTCATTTGCTATTATTTTCTCCCATTCTGAAGGCTGTCTTTTCACCTTGCTTAGAGTTTCCTTTGCTGTGCAGAAGCTTTTGATTTTAATTAGGTCCCATTTGTTTATTTTTGCTTTTATTTCCAATATTCTGGGAGGTGGGTCTTGGAGGATCCTGCTGTGATTTATGTCGGAGAGTGTTTTGCCTACGTTCTCCTCTAGGAGTTTTATAGTTTCTGGTCTTACATTTAGATCTTTAATCCATTTTGAGTTTATTTTGGTGTATGGTGTTAGGAAGTGTTCTAGTTTCATTCTTTTACAAGTGGCTGACCAGTTTTCCCAGCACCACTTGTTAAAGAGACTGTCTTTTCTCCATTTTATATTCTTGCCTCCTTTGTCAAAGATAAGGTGTCCATAGGAGCGTGGGTTTATCTCTGGGCTTTCTATTTTGTTCCATTGATCTATATTTCTGTCTTTATGCCAGTACCATACTGTCTTGATGACTGTGGCTTTGTAATAGAGCCTGAAGTCCGGCAGGTTAATTCCCCCAGTTCCATTCTTCTTCCTCAAGATTGCTTTGGCTATTCGAGGTTTTTTGTATTTCCATACAAATTGTGAGATTATTTGTTCTAGTTCTGTGAAAAATATTGTTGGTAGCTTGATAGGGATTGCATTGAATGTATAAATTACTTTGGGTAGTATACTCATTTTTACAATATTTATTCTTCCAATCCACGAACACGGTATATTTCTCCATCTATTCGTGTCCTCTTTGATTACTTTCACTAGTGTTTTATAGTTTTCTATGTACAAGTCTTTTGTTTCCTTAGGTAGATATATTCCTAAGTATTTAATTGTTTTCATTGCAACAGTGAATGGAATAGTTTCCTTAATTGCTCTTTCTATTTTCTCATCATTAGTGTATAGGAATGCAAGGGATTTCTGTGTGTTGATTTTATATCCTGCAACTTTACTGTAATCATTGATTAGCTCTAGTAGTTTTCTGGTAGAGTCTTTAGGGTTTTCTGTGTAGAGGATCATGTCATCAGCGAACAGTGAAAGCTCTACTTCTTCTTTTCCAATTTGTATTCCTTTTATGTCTTTTTCTGCTCTGATTGCTGTGGCCAAAACTTCCAGAACTATGTTGAATAGTAGTGGTGAGAGTGGGCACCCTTGTCTTGTTCCTGACTTTAGGGGAAATGCTTTCAGTTTTTCACCATTGAGGATAATGTTTGCTGTGGGTTTGTCATATATAGCTTTTATTATGTTGAGGTATGTCCCTTCAATTCCCACTTTCTGGAGAGTTTTTATCAAAAATGGATGTTGAATTTTGTCGAAGGCTTTCTCTGCATCTATTGAGATAATCATATGATTTTTATTTTTCAGTTTGTTAATGTGGTGTATTACGTTGATTGATTTGCGGATATTGAAGAATCCTTGCATTCCTGGGATAAAGCCCACTTGGTCATGATGTATGATCTTCTTAATGTGTTGTTGGATTCTGATTGCTAGAATTTTGTTAAGGATTTTTGCATCTATGTTCATCAGTGATATTGGCCTATAGTTTTCTTTTTTTGTGGGGTCTTTACCAGGTTTTGGGATTAGGGTGATGGTGGCCTCATAGAATGAGTTTGGAAGTTTCCCTTCCTCAGCTATTTTCTGGAAGAGTTTGAGTAGAATAGGTGTTAGCTCTTCTCTAAATTTTTGGTAGAATTCAGCTGTGAAGCCGTCTGGACCTGGGCTTTTGTTTGCTGGGAGATTTTTGATTACAGTTTCAATTTCCGTGCTTGTGATGGGTTTGTTCAGATTTTCTATTTCTTCCTGGTTCAGTTTTGGAAAGTTGTACTTTTCTAGGAATTTGTCCATTTCTTCCAGGTTATTCATTTTATTGCCATATAATTGCTGATAGTATTCTCTAATAATCCTTTGTATTTCTGTGTTGTCAGTTGTGATCTCTCCATTTTCATTTCTAATTTTATTGATTTGGTTCTTCTCCCTTTGTTTCTTGATGAGTCTGGCTAGTGGTTTGTCAATTTTATTCACCTTCTCAAAGAACCAGTTTTTGGCTTTGTTGATTTTTGCTATGGTCTCTTTTGTTTCTTTTGCATTTATCTCTGCCCTAATTTTTATGATTTCTTTCCTTCTACTGACCCTGGGGTTCTTCATTTCTTCCTTTTCTAGTTGCTTTAGATGTAGAGTTAGGTTATTTAGTTGACTTTTTTCTTGTTTCTTGAGGTGTGCCTGTATTGTTATGAACTTCCCCCTTAGCACTGCTTTTACAGTGTCCCAGAGGTTTTGGGTTGTTGTGTTTTCATTTTCATTCATTTCTATGCATATTTTGATGTCTCTTTTGATTTTCTCTATGATTTGTTCATTATTCAACAGCGTGTTGTTCAGTCTCCATATGTTGGCACTTTTAACAGTTATTCTCCTGTAATTGAGATCTAATCTTACTGCATTGTGGTCAGAAAAGATGCTTGGAATGATTTCAATTTTTTTGAATTTACCAAGGCTAGATTTATGTCCCAGGATGTGATCTATCCTGGAAAAGGTTCCGTGTGCGCTTGAGAAAAAGGTGAAATTCATTGTTTTGGGGTGAAATGTCCTATAGATATCTATTAGGTCTAACTGTTCTATTATATCATTTAAAGATTGTGTGTCCTTGTTAATTTTCTGTTTAGTTGATCTATCCATAGATGTAAGTGGGGTGTTAAAATCTCCCACTATTATTGTGTTATTGTTAATTTCCCCTTTCATACTTGTTAGTAATTGTCTTACATATTGCGGTGCTCCTATGTTAGGTGCATAAATATTTATAATTGTTATATCTTCTTCTTGGATTGATCCTTTGATCATTATGTAGTTTCCTTCTTTGTCTCGTTTCACAGCCTTTGTTTTAAAGTCTATTTTATCTGATATGAGTATTGCTACTCCTGCTTTCTTTTGGTCTCTATTTGCATGGACTATCTTTTTCCAGCCCTTCACTTTCAGTCTGTATGTGTCCCTCGTTTTGAGGTGGGTCTCTTGTAGGCAACATATATGGGGGTTTTGTTTTTGTATCCATTCAGCCAGCCTTTGTCTTTTGGTTGGGGCATTCAACCCATTTACGTTTAAGGTAATTATTGAAAAGTACGATCCCGTAGCCATTTTCTTTATTGCTTTGGGTTCAAGTTTATACACTCTTTCTGTGATTCCTGTCTATAGAAGATCCTTTAGCATTTGTTGGAGAGCTGGTTTGGTGATGCTGAATTCCCTCAGCTTTTGCTTGTCTGTAAAGCTTTTGATTTCTCCTTCATATTTGAATGAGATCCTTGCTGGGTATAGTAATCTGGGCTGTAGGGTATTTTCTTTCATCACTTTAAGTATATCTTGCCACTCCCTTCTGGCCTGAAGAGTTTCTGTTGAAAGATCAGCTGTTATCCTTATGGGAATCCCCTTGAGTGTTATTTGCTGCTTTTCCCTTGCTGCTTTTAATATTTGTTCTTTGTGTTTGATCTTTGTTAATTTGATTAATATGTGTCTTGGAGTATTTCGCCTTGGGTTTATCCTGTTGGGGACTCTCTGGATTTCTTGGACTTGGGTGATTATTTCTTTCCCTATTTTAGGGAAGTTTTCAACTATTATCTCCTCAAGTATTCTCTCATGGTCTTTCTTTTTGTCTTCTTCTTCTGGGACTCCTATGATTCGAATGTTGGAGCGTTTAACATTGTCCCAGAGGTCTCTAATATTGTCCTCATTTCTTTTAATTCGTTTTTCTTTTTTCCTCTCTGTTTCATTTATTTCTACAATTCTATCTTCTAGTTCGCTTATCCTGTCTTCTGCCTCTGTTATTCTACTGTTTGTTCCCTCCAGAGTGTTTCTGATCTCATCTATTGCATTATTCATTGTATATTGACTCTTTTTTATTTCTTCTAAGTCCTTATTAAATCTTTCTTCCATCTTCTCAATCCTTTTCTCCAGGTTATTTATCTGTAACTCCATTTTACTTTCAAGATTTTGAATCATTTTCACCATCAAAATTCGAAATTCTTTATCAGGTAGATTCCCTATATCTTCTTCTTTTGTTTGTGTTGGTGGGCAATTATCTTGTTCCTTTATTTGCTGGGTATTTCTCTGCCTCTTCATCTTGCTTATATTGCTTTGCTTGGGGTGTCCTTTCCCTCTTCTTGCAGTTTGTGGAGTTCTCTTTATTATGTAGTTTCTTCGCTGTGTGTGGGGTTGGACAGGTGACTTGTCCGGGTTCCCTGGTTAGGGAAGCATATGTCAGTGTTCTGGTGGGTGGAGCTGGATTTCTTCTCTTTCCTTTAGAAGACAATGGGCTACTTTTCTGGGAGCCTGATGTCCTCTGCCAGTATTCAGAAGTTGTTTTGTGGACTTTACTCCACGTTCAAATGTTCTTTTGATGAATTTGTGGGGAAGAAAGTGGTCTCGCCGTCTTGTTCCTTCCTTCCCAGAACACTGGATTCTTATATTCCACTTGGTCGTGGAGTATCTCTTCCCAGCTGCTCCAGCAAGGCGCAGCCGCTGCACCTCACCCTGGACGAGGGATATCCCCTCAAGGCCGCCCCTCCTGCCCTGAATGTGGATCAGCTCCTCCCGGCCCTCCGGTGCCCAAGCAGCCACCGCCTCCTGGACGTGGTACAGCTCCTCTCGGCCACCGCCCCAACCCTGGGCGCGGGGCAGCTCCTCTCAGCCACGATTCTGCACGTGGTCGGTTGCGCCGGGAGCCGGGCGTCTCTCGCGTCTGCGCCGCCGGGAGCCGGGCGTCTCTCGCGTCTGCGCCGCCGGGAGCCGGGCGTCTCTCGCGTCTGCGCCGCCGGGAGCCGGGCGTCTCTCGCGTCTGCGCCGCCGGGAGCCGGGCGTCTCTCGCGTCTGCGCCGCCGGGAGCCGGGCGTCTCTCCTGAGGCCATGTTTTAATTGTACTAGTATTAAGGTATTTTGTGTTGGTAGACCTCAAGTTGTCCAGACAATAAAGGGGGAGGGAAAAGCAAGCCTTCTTTAAACTATACTTCTCCTTAGGTGACACAGTTTTTTGTTGAGCAAATCACAAGCCTTTTGCCAGATTCATTAAATTTAAAAGATTATTCTGAGTTTAGTACCTCTCGTAGTAGTTTTGTGTATTAGATTAGAGACGTAAGGTCATTTCTTAACCTAATATCAAGGAAGATTTTCTCACACAGATGAAAACACCCCAATCAGATTGTGTGTCCTTGGAAGAAGGTATGACCTTGATGACTCATTGAAACAACACTTCATTGATGTGCCTTTGAAAACTTGCCTGACCTGCAATCTCAGGTTCTTATCTTAACAAATTCTTTTCTCCAAAACAGCTTGAATATCTACCTCTTCCTTGTAGGTAGTGAAAGAAGAGTTTGCAGGACTAATTTGTACTGTTTACAAATATCTTCTCTTGGTAGCATTTACCCTCTCACACTCCCACTTAACATTGTATACATCCAAACTACAACTACCCCTAATCCTGATGACAGAAGGGGCCGAGGGGGATTGAGGGGAAGGCCGTAGGTGACGGTTTTCTCTGTCCTCTATGTTCTTTCACTTGTTCTTCATTTCAGGCAGACTCGGTGTCTCAGATCTATTTCCTGGGTTCTGCATATGTAGAATATAGTTTATCGAAACATTTTTCTTTTTATTATAATCTGGTCGCAGTTTAACAGTCTGTCTTACAGAAAGCTGCATTATTGGCAAATGCAGTTTCTCCTGCTCTCCACAGTACCGTCCGTGTCTAAGGCACAAATCTGATTGTGTCACTTTCCTTCCTGCAAAGCTTTAGAGCTCCTCATAATTCAGGATAAAGTCCAAAATTTTTATCATGGCCTGGAGGTCTTTCATGTTTCCTGATCTAGCTCATGCTTAGGTTTCCAAAGGCAACTCTGTACTCCCAGAGCATCTTGTGCAGATTATCTGTCATGAAATGTATCACTCTGTTATCATCCTTAAGTTTCTTTTTTTGCCTTTACCACGAGACTAACCTCTATTATAAAAGTGCATTTTGTTTATTTCAGCTGTTCCCAGAATCTCACAGAGATTGAAAATCTCAGAATCAAAATCTCATTTAGATTGAAAATCTCATTTAGATTTCCAATCTCATTTAGTTCCTGGCACTAAATAAATGAGTTTCCTGGTGCCTGCCTAGCCTAAAAGCTGTGTATTTCACTTTCTTTGCTTTGTGTGTGCTTTTGACAATATTATCCCCCTTTACCTGGAATATCATCTGTTTCCTCTAGGGCCCCACTTTAGTTTACCTTTCTGTGTTTTCACAAAATTTTATTCGTACATCCAACAGAGTATTATTAAACTATGTAAATTTCAGTGTAATCTCTGTCAGTTTAATGGTCAGGCTTGGAATTAGATTCTAAAAGATTCTAAAATATAAACATAAAAGCAGGGATTGGCAGAAAGAAAGTAAACATAAAGATGAATGAATGAAAGATGTTATTAATGGTATGCTAGAAATTCAATGAAATACTCTACGAACAGTAGATCAACTTTGTGACTCAGGGTCAAGTTCACTGGGCACGTATGTTTCTTTGGGGGGCCAGCTCAGTGTTTTTAAAAACATTGGTATATAAGGATGCTATTCTGTGTCCTCTGTTGTTTAGTCTCTAAGCCATGTCCTGTTCTTTTGGGACCTTATTGATTGTAGCCTGCCAGGCCCCTCTGTCCATGGAATTTCCCAGGCAAGAATACTGGAGTGGGTTGCCGTTTCCTCCTCCAGGGAATCTTCTAGACCCAGGGATCAAACCCGCATCGGCAGACAGATTCTTGACCACTTAGCCACCTGGGAACCCCAGTCATTTGGGAAATGGACTACAAAGCAAGCTCTCTTTCTCTTTCCCTCCCTCCCCTCTTATTCTCTGTGTCTGTCTCTGATTTCATCCTCACACCAACCCTATTAGGTAAGTGGGGCAAAGATTTTCATCTTCATTTTGCCACTGAAGAAACTAAACCTGAAAGGTAAAATGACAGACCTAGGATCACGCAGTCAGTAAAAGGTAAGGCACCAACATAAAACCAGATCTTTTGACTTCTAGTCTTTCCATAGTGTCATCAAGGCTTATATTGTATTAGTGTCCCTATTGTATATAGTTTTTCACTGAGTGAAAGCTGCATTTGAAAAGGGAAATAGGTTTTTAGCACATGACTGTTGAAGTGGCTTTTGACTGATGGTGAGATTTCCAAATTGCTAAACAGCAACAGAATCAGCAAGTAAACCAAAAGTATATCATTCAACAGTGTTGAGATTTTTCAGAAAGTTTGCTATATCATACAAGATAGTGCTATAAGTTTTCTACAGAGATTTTTCATTTTCTGAATTAGTGGTTTAAATATTATACTGTGCTGTTTGATTACTATTTGTTTTTTAAATGATGGCTTTATGAAGGTATAATTCACATGCCATGTAGTTAATCCATCTAAAGTGTACAGTTAAATGATTGTCAATATGCTTAAGATTATGTAGTCATTATCACTATCAAATTTGAGAACATTTTATCACCTGAAAAAGGAAACCCTGTACTCATTAGAAGTGACTCACCATTTCTCACCAACACTCCCACCCCCTACCCAGCCTTAGACAACCATCAATCTATTTTTCTTTTTATGAATTTAACTGTTCCAGACATTTCAGATAAATGGAATCATACACTACATGGTTCATTGTGACTGGCTTCATTTACTTAGCATGTTTAGCATGTTTTCAAGTTTAATCCATATCATAGCATGTTTCAGTACTTTTTATTATTGGATAATACTCCATATATATATATTACATTGTATTAGTCCATTCAAATCAGTTGATAGATATTTAGATTGTTTCCACTTTTTGGCTGTTATGAACAACACTGCTATGAACATTTGTGTCCAGATTTTTGTGTGAACATGTTCTTGGTTATCTTGGGTATATACCTAGTATTAATAGTAGATTATATGGTAGTTGGTCACATGGTAGGAGATCAGAGATCACATATAATGGGTCATATGGGAACTCTGTGTCCAACCTTTTAAGGAAAACTTTTCCAAAATGACTGCATCATTTTACATTCCCACCAACAGTATATGAGTTTCAGTTTCTCCACATCATTGTCAACTCTTTTCTTCTTTATTGGTCAACTCATTTTCATGAGCTTATTGGTCATTTGTATATCTTCTTTGGAGAACTGTGTTTGGATCTTTTGCCCATTTTTTAATTGGACTATTTGTATTTTTATTATTGAGTTATAGGAATTCTTAATATATTTTAGATATGTCACTTTTCAGATACAAAACTTGTAAACTTTTCTCCCATTCTGTGGGTTGTCTTTCTGCTTTCTTGATAGTGACCTTTGAAGCATAAAAGGTTTTAATTTGAATGAAGTCCAACTTACCTATTTTGTTATTTGACCTTGCCTAATGCAAGGTCATGAAATGCGTGCCTATGCTTTCTTCTAAGAGTTTTGTGTGTAGCTCTAACATTTACATTGATACATTTTGAGTTAATTTTTGTGTATGGTATGTGGTAGGGGTCCGATTTTATTTTTTTTATTTATATCCAGTTATCCCAGCACCATTTCTTGAAACTCCTGGTCCTTCCCTCTCTCTCCTTTCTGCCCCCTTGGCAAGCCCAAGTTTGTTTTCTCTGAGTCTGTTTCTCTTTAATAGCTAGGTTCATTTGTGCTACATTTTAGATTCCACATATAAGTGATATCATATGCAATATGGGGCTTTCCACATGGCTCAGTGCTAAAGAACCTGCGACTGCCTGCAGTGCAGGAGACGTGGGTTCAGTCTCTGGGTCAGAAGATCCCCTGGAGAAGAAAGTGGCAACCCACTCCAGTATTCTTGCCTGAGAAATCCCATGGACAGAGGAGCCTGGCAGGCTATAATCCATGGGGCTGCAGAGAGTCGGACATAACTTAGCGACTAAACCACTCCCACTATATGCTATTTGTCTTTCTCTTTCTGACTTAATTCACTTAGTATGATAATCTAGTTGTTTCCGTGTTGCTACAAATGACATTATTGTTCTTTTTTATGCCTCAGTAGTATTCCACTGCATATATGTACCACACCATCTTTATCCATTCATCTGCTGATGGACATTTAGGTTGTTTCCGTATTTTGGCTGTTGTGAACCGTGCTGCTATGAACATAGGGGTGCACGTATCTTTTTGTATTATAGTTTTGTCCAGTTATATTCCCAGGAGTGGGATTGCTGGATCGTGTGGTAATTCTATTTTTAGTTTTCTGAGGCAGCTCCATACTTCTTTCCTTGGTGGCTGAACCAACTTACATTCCCACCAACAACATTGTAGGGTTCCCTTTTCTGCACACCCTCTCCAACATTTGTTATTTGTAGACTTTTAAATGATGACCATTCTGACCAGTGTGAGGTGGTACCTCATTGTAGTTTTGATTTGCTTTTCTCTAATAATTAGTGATGTTGAGCATCTTTTTATGGGCCTGCTGGCCATCTGTATGTCCTCTTTGGCGAAATGTCTGTTAAGGTCATCTGCCCATTTTTCAATTGGGTTTTTTGTTGTTGAGTTGTATGAGATATTATTTACAACCTTGTCTGTTGCATCATTTGCAAATTTTTCTTCCATAAGTTATCTTTTCATTTTTTTAAAAATGGTTTTCTTTACTATGCAAAAGCTTGTAAGTTTGATTATGTCCCATTTGTTTATTTTTGCTTTTGTTTCATTTTCCTTGGGAGACTAACCTAAGAAATATTGGTATGATTTATGTCAGAGAATGTTTTGCCTAGTTTTTGTGTGGAGTCCTTCCGTTCCATTCCATCGCTCAGTCATGTCCGACTCTTTGCGACCCCGTGGACTGTAGCCTACCAGGCTTCTCTGTCCATGGGATTCTCCAGGCAAGAATACCGGAGTGGGTTACCGTTTCCTTCTCCAGGGGATCTTCCCAACCCAGGGATCGAACCTGGGTCTCCCGCATTGGAGGCAGACGCTTTAACCTCTGAGCCTATGGTATCATATGATCTGCATATAGTGACAGTTTTATCTTTTCCTTTCCAATTTGGATACCTTTTCCTTCATTTTCTTGTCCGATTGCTGCTGCTGCTGCTGCCAAGTCACCTCAGTCGTGTCCGACCCTGCGTGACCCCATAGACGGCAGCCCACCAGGCTCCCCCGTCCCTAGGATTCTCCAGGCAAGAACATTGGAGTGGGTTGCCATTTCCTTCTCCACCGATTGCTGCTAGGACCTCCAATACTATGTTGAAGAGAAGTGGTGAGAGAGGGCATCCTTAATTTGTTCCAGATTTTAGTGGGAAGGCTTCTCACTTTTCACTGTTGAGTATTATATTATCTGTGGGTTTGTAATAAGTGACTTTTATTACGTTGAGGTATGTTCCTTCTGTTCCTGCTTTGGTAAGAGTTTTTATCATGAATGGATGTTGAATTTTGTTAAGTGCTTTTTCTACATCTATTGAGATATATGTGGTTTTTGACTTTTGTTAATGTGGTGTAATGTGGCTGATTTTGTGTATGCTGAACCGTCCTTGTGAATTGGGGATGAGTCACACTTGGTCATGGTGTGTGATCTTTTTTTCTGTGTTGTTGGGATTTGGTTTGTTAATATTTTGTTGAGGAGTTTTGCATCTGTATTCATTGCAGATGCTGGCTTGTCGTTTTCTTTCTTGGTGGTGTCTTTGTCTGGTCTTGGTCCAGGGTGATGGTGGCCTCACAGAATGTCTTTGGGAATGTTCCCTCCACTGCAGACTTTTGGAAGAGTTTGAGAAGAACTGGTATTAGTTCTTCTTTGTATGATTGGTGGACTTCACCTGTGAAGTCATCTGGTCCTGGACTTTGATTTGTAGGAAGTTTTTTTTTTTTTTTATGATTACAGATTCTATTTCACTTCTAGTGGTTCATCTCTTCAAATTATCTTTTCCTTGATTCAGTTTTGGCAGGCTGTACGTTTCTAGAGAGTTGTCCATTTCTTCTAGGTTGTCAAATTTGTTGACATGTAATTTTTCATAGTATGCTTTTATGGTTTTTTGTATTTCTGTAGTATCAAGATTTCTCCTTTTTCATTTCTTATTTTGTTTGGGTACTCTCTCATTTCTTCTTGGTGGACCTGGCTGGAGGTTAATTTTGTTTACCTTTTTAAAGAACCAGCTCTTGTTTTTGTTGATTTTTTCTATGTTTTTAATATCTATTTTATTTCCTCCCTAATCTTTATTTGTTAAATTTTATTTGTTTTGGCTGTGCCGGGTCTTCATCGCCGCTCAGGCTTTTCTCTGGTTGTGGCGAGTGGGGCCAGCACAGTGCATGGTCTTCTCACTGTGGTGGCTTCTATTGCTGCAGAGCGCAGGCTCTGCAGAGCGCGGGCTTCAGGAGTTGAGGCGTGTGGGCTCAGTAGTTGCAGTTCCCAGGTTCTGGAGCACAGGTTCAATAGTTGTGATGCACGGGCTTAGCTCCAAGGCATGCGGGATCTTCTCAGACTAGGAATTGAACTCACATCTCCTCCATTGGCAGGAAGACTCTTCACCACTGAGCCACCAGGGAGTGTGAAGAAAGTGTCAGTTGCCCAGTCTTGTCAAGTTGCCTTGGTTTTCCAGTGCAAGGGCTACCTGAATGATAAGGCTTTTCTAGGAAGAAGGGGTTATCATCATTATCATTGTTATTAAAAGCTCATTATCCCCTCCCTTTAGAATTTTGAAAGAAAGTGTTAGTCACTCAGTCCTGTCCAACTCTTTGTGACCTCATGGACTGTAGCCCACCAGGCTCTTCTGTCCATGAGATTCTCCAGGCAAGGATACTGGAGCAGGTTGCCATTCCTTTCTCCAGGGGATCTTCCTGACCCAGGGGACAAACCTGGGTATATCCCGCATTGCAGGCAGATTCTTTACTGTCTGAGCCACCAGGGAAACCCTCCCTAATCTTTATTATTTCCTTCCTTTTGCTGACTTTAGGTTTTGTATATTTGTCTTTTTCTTTTACATGCCAGGTTAGGTTGTTTCCTTGAGATTTTTTCTTGTTTTTTGATGAAGGTCTGTTGTGCTTTTAAATTTTGTAAAAGTTGTTTTGGTAGTGGTCCACTTCAGGGGGGCTTCTTGCATAGATTCTGTTGGAAGGAGGTTGGTCAGTAAGCTGTGCAGTGGAAGCACCTTCTATAAAAGGCCTGCCATAGCATTACAGTCAAGGGAGAAGGACCACAGCTGAGCCAGTTATACAGGAATTGTTTACTCCTTCTTCCATATACTGAGTGTATTCAATACAAACAAAAACCAGTCACTCAGTCATGTCCGACTCTGTGTGACCCCATGGACTGTAGTCCACCAGGCTCCTCTGTCCAGGGCATTTTCCAGGCAAGAATACTGGAGTGGGTTGCCATTTCCTACTTCAGGGGGATCTTCCCAACCCAGGGATCAAACCCACGTCTCCAGGGTCACCTACATTTGCAGGCAGATTCTTTACCCACTGAGCCACAGAATATATTAAAAGTACTGAATATTCAATATGCTGAAGGGAAATGGGGGAGAGATGATGCTGCTGCTAAGTTGCTTCAGTCGTGTCCGACTCTGTGAGACCCCATAGTCAGCAGCCCACCAGGCTCCCCCATCCCTGGGATTCTCCAGGCAAGAACAGGACTCAAATCACTGATTATGCCTTCCTTTCCCAGTGAAAGTTCTTTAGGCCCCAGACCAGGCCCTGCCTAGGGGAGGTGAAAGATCTTTAATTAGATGTGATTTATGTTTTAAATTGGTTAAATTAACTTGAACTTTTTTTTCTTTTAATACTTGAATGTTATTGGAAGTTAAAGAAATGGTGGAGATATATTTGAAGATCAGAAAGGGATATGCTGAATGGCAAACTGAAAGTGATGATTGGGGAATTCCCTGATGCTTGTTTGAGCCTCCCACCAAGTAATATCAGGAGATGTAGTTTTCTGATTAACTTAAATGATATTAATGGAGAAGAGAGATCTGACATGAAATTTCTTGCCTCTTAAACATATTAACCATGTGAAGATGTGTGAAAGTTTGATTCTCAAAATGGTATAGATATTGATTCTCTGAGCTCTAGGGGGAAAGGATGAACTTTTTTTTTCCTGTTTTAAAAAAACTTGTGAGGTGTGGATCAAAGGGTACCAAAATTCAGTTATAAACTTGGAATAAGTCACGGGTAAATACAGCATAATGATTATAGGTAATAATAATATATTTTATACTTGAAATTTGGTAAGATCTTAGATGTTCCCATTGCATATGTGAGGTGATAGATTTGTAAATTAATTTGATTGTAGTAATCATTTCACAGTGTGCATGTGTATATATTGTCATCACATTGTATACCTTAAACACATCATTGTGCAATTTTTATTTGTCAATCATACCTCAGGGAAGCTAGAAAAAATGATTTTTTCCTTTGCATATTGTAAACAATTTTAAAAATTCCTATAAAGTGCAAATAAACATCAGTGTAGTACATTCAGTTCAGTTCAGTCGCTCAGTCATGTCCGACTCTCTGCGACCCCATGAATCACAGCACGCCAGGCCTCCCTGTCCATCACCAACTCCCAGAGTTCACTCAAACTCATGTCCACAGAGTCGGTGATGCCATTCAGCCATCTCATTCTCTGTCGTCCCCTTCTCCTCCCGCCCCCAACCTTTCCCGGCATCAGAGTCTTTTCCAGTGAGTCAACTCGTGGCATGTACCCTTTCCCAAAGATGAACATCATATCATGTAGCATTTGGGTGTATCCTTCCAAACTTCTTTGTGCCTTTTAAAATTGCTTATTGCCTTTTCTTTTTTCCAAAGTTGAAATCATACTTGCAAAATCTTTGTGGCCTGTAGGAGGTTGCATAAGGAAGCAGAAATTATTGTCACACAAAAATAACTCACTGATGAAGTAACCACTGAACACTGCTGACTTGTCTCTTAAAACTTGAATTTATTCACCTATCCAACCACTGTCTCTCTATGTTGAAGTCTAATGCAAATGGATTGGGAAGTCAGTGAAGGATATTAGAAATCTGTGTGATCACTGACAAATGTGTCTAGGTTGGACCAGTTGAAAACTAATAAAAAAAATTCTAGAGATGACAACAGGATCAACACTTCAGTGAAGAATGATTGAATATGACATATTAAGCTAAGCTTTTGGGACCATCTGTGTAGCTCCCATGTAGGGTTGCTACCATGCTGGTGCATGTTAAGTCATGCAGTGAAAGAAATAATGTGCTGTTGTATGTCATTCTGATAGAAAAATTACATCCCTTCTCCAAAAAAGCTCCCACTATTTTTATTCTTTATTCAGTGTATGTAATAGTTGCAGAGTTCCAGAGAATAGCAAGGAGAGATAAGAAAGCCTTCCTCAGCGATCAATGCAAAGAAATAGAGGAAAACAACAGAATAGGAAAAACAAGATATCTTTTCAAGAAAATTAAAGATATCAAGGGAACATTTCATGCAAAGATGGGCTTGATAAAGGACAGAAATGGTATGGACCTAACAGAAGCAGAAGATATTAAGAAGAGGTGGCAAGAATACACAGAAGAACTGTACAAAAAAGATCTTCACAACGAAGATAATCACTATGGCATGATCACTCACCTGGAACCAGACATCTTGGAATGTGAAGTCAAGTGGGCCTTAGAGAGCATCACTACGAACAAAGCTAGTGGAGGTGATGGAATTCCAGTTGAGCTATTTCAAATCCTGAAAGATGATGCTGTGAAAGTGCTGCACTCAATATGCCAGCAAATTTGGAAAACTCAGCAATGGCCGCAAGACTGGAAAAGGTCAGTCTTCATTCCAATCCCAAAGAAAGGAAGTGCCAAAGAATGCTCAAACTACTGCACAATTGCACTCATCTCACACGCTAGTAAAGTCATGCTCAAAATTCTCCAAGCTAGGCTTCAGCAATATGTGAATCGTGAACTTCCAGACGTTCAACCAGGTTTTAGAAAAGGCAGAGGCACCAGAGATCAAATTGCCAACATCCGCTGGATCATGGAGAAAGCAAGAGAGTTCCAGAAAAACATCTATTTCTGCTTCATTGACTATGCCAAAGCCTTTGACTGTGTGGATCACAATAAACTGTGGAACATTCTGAAAGAGATGGGAATCCCAGACCACCTGACCTGCCTCTTGAGAAACCTGTATGCAGGTCAGGAAGCAACAGTTAGAACTGGACATGGAACAACAGACTGGTTCCAAATAGGAAAAGGAGTATGTCAAGGTTGTATATTGTCACCCTGCTTATTTAACTTATATGCAGAGTACGTCATGAGGAACGCTGGGCTGGAAGAAGCACAAGCTGGAATCAAGATTGCCGGGAGAAATATCAATAACCTCAGATATGCAGATGACACCACCCTTATGGCAGAAAGTGAAGAGGAACTCAAAGGCCTTTTGATGAAAGTGAAAGAGGAGAGTGAAAAGGTTGGCTTGAAGCTCAACATTCAGAAAACGAAGATCATGGCATCTGGTCCCATCACCTCATGGGAAATAGATGGGGAAACAGTGGAAACAGTGTCAGACTTTATTTTGGTGGGCTCCAAAATCACTGCAGATGGTGATTGCAGCCAGGAAATTGAAAGACACTTACTCCTTGGAAGGAAAGTTATGACCAACCTTGATAGCATATTAAAAAGCAGAGACATTACTTTGCCAACCAAGGTCCGTCTAGTCAAGGCTGTGGTTTTTCCCGTGGTCATGTATGGATGTGAGAGTTGGACTGTAAAGAGGGCTGAGCGCCGAAGAATTGATGCTTTTGAACTGTGGTGCTGGAGAAGACTCTTGAGAGTCCCTTGGACTGCAAGGAAATCCAACCAGTCCATTCTAAAGGAGATCAATCCTGGGTGTTCATTGGAAGGACTGATGCTAAAGCTGAACCTCCAATACTTTGGCCACTTCATGCGACGAGTTGACTCACTGGAAAAGAGTCTGATGCTAGGAGGGATTGGGGGTAGGAGGAGACGGGGACGGCAGAGAATGAGATGGCTGGATGGCATCACCGACTGGATGGACATGAGTTTGAGTGAACTCCGGGAGTTGGTGATGGACAGGGAGGCCTGGTTTGCTGTGGTTCATGGGGTCGCAAAGAGTCGGACACGACTAAGCGACTGAACTGAACTGAATAGTTGGTTGATAGGAATAAGGTTTCCCCAGTGTTGTTAAACTGCCAATATAATTTTTTAGTCTTATATTTGTTAGGGTACTTTTTCAGGATAAATTTTCAATCAAATCTTTGTTCCCTATTATGAATATAAATGCATACTTACTATGAATGTGAATTCTTAGTAGCCTTCTATTAAGTACCATTTGGTGATAACTAGGATCACCTCTATTTAAGTTTTTCTAAATTCTCTAGACTGTTTTATGTAAGGTCGGACCCTGGTGGCCTTCTTGGCTTCCCCTTCCCGGTGGCTATCTTGGCTCCTTCTTCCCCTGTCCATCCCCCGGGAAAAAGTCCTGCCAAACCGCTGAGGAATCTCTGAGGTAATAACCCCCTGCCGAGATCTACCCCCCTTCCTGACCTCCAGAGTGACCAACCCCGTCTCACCACCTCGGTCTCACCACCTCGACTAGCTGACCATTCTCAATCTCGCATTGCCAAGCTTTACCTTATTTTAGGCCTGTCCAGGTTATATGATGCCACTTCCTGCCCCGAAGGCATAAAAATTGCACCCTGCCTTTGTTTGGGGCAGAACTCCTCGTGGCCATTCTTGTGGTCAGTGGGTTCTGCCCGGGAGCGCACTGCCAATAAAGCCTGTTACTTTCCCTTGGTGTCTGGCTTATTTCCTTACAGCTTGAGACGCCCGTTTTAGCGACCTTACATTTTATACCTGCTATAATAGTAACCAGATAATAACATTTTCCTACTGAGTAACCATATGCTAGAAAAGCTAATTTTTCCTAAATTAAGTAGATACTTTTAAAAACTTATAAGCACAAGTTATAATAAAAAATTTCTTTAGCTTTTTTTTAGGTTTAAATATAAGTGCAATATAGAAGTACCACTTCTGTCTCTTATGTAATTAAGACAAAATTTCTCACTTTTAACTGTGGTATATTGATGACTAGTGACCTTTAGACCAGTGTATGCAAATACCTTAGCTAATCTGCTAAAATGGGCTTTTAATTATCTAATTTGTTCTTTTAATTGTCCTGGTTATCAGATAAGTAAATTAGCCTCTGGATCATTTGCTGTGTTCCCATTCTCTGAGACCCTTCTAGCTTTCTACTGTGCTCACACCTGGGGAATGTTGTTAAAATGCAGATTCTGATTAAGTATGAATGCATCTTGGAGGCAGGCAAAATTCTGAAGTTGAAACCAGTTTCCAGGACGATTCCAGTGCTTCTGGTTTTTGGACCAAAGTTTTCCCAGGTGGCACAGTGGTAAAGAATTCTGCCTGCTAGTGCAGGAGAAGTGGGTTCAATCCCTGGGTCTGGAAGATCCCCTGGAGTAGGAAATGGCAAGCCACTCTAGTATTCTTGCCTAGAAAATTCCAGGGACAGATGAGTTTGGCAGGCTTCAGTCCTTGAAGCCATTTCTTGTTATGATAACTTGATGATTCATGCCTAGTTTATTAGTAATATGTATTTTCCAGTGGGGATATGTATGTTTACTTATAACTTGTAGTGGCTGAACTTTACTGTAGGTTTTGTGTTGAGCCTGTCATCTACAGTGGTGGTATTTATAAAGAATAATGACATACTGGTGATGATTACAATGCTGATGTAATAACTGACATGTATTGACTACTTGTATCTGCCACTGTGCTTTACAGAGGTTGGTAGTTTTTCTCAACAGAACCATGAAGTAGACATTATTGTAGTTATTCTCATTTACTAATGAAGAGGCTTAGTAATAAGTAAGTTGCTGAGAGTCACACAGCCAGAAGGTGGCAGAGCCAGGATGTCAGCTCAGGTAGTATGACGCTAGAGGTTGTACTTTTCATCTCTTTACTAGTCTGATGACAGCTAGAAATTTTAGACTTAATATAACAGTTATTATATAAAATTAATATAATTAATTTTAGACTTAATCTGACTTTTCTAGCTTCTGTCACCATTCATATAAGATATATATGTGAATTTTCTAGATGTTTTTTCCAGAAGATCTTTCAATAGCATTTTCCGTTCTTATGTTTACCTTTTTGGTGGCTTTCCCATAGATGCTGATCATCTGTGATTTTTTTTTTTATTAGTTTTACTTTTCTTAGTCTTTCTTTCTGTATATTTCTGTTTAGAGAAAAAGATCTCAACATTCATGTTCTTTTCATGTGAAAATTTATGAAGAATGAAAAGTAGATAGTACCCTGCTCTGAATGATAGATGAAAAGTATTTTTAGTAGTGTTGAGACTGTGTTTTCTGCCAAAGGAGAACATCAAGTTCTATAGGATCATCACAGAATGGTTGATTCTTTTGTGTGTTCTTAAAAATTGGAAATATTATTTTCTTTATCCAAGTGGTAATTATATACTAGCAATTAGTCTGGAGACATACCTTCTGAGTTCTGCAAAACCACCAGATGGTCTTAGAGAAGCCAAGAGAAACTAAGAACTCAGCCTGTTAGATATTGACAGGTGTGCAGTGCTTGAGCCCCTTCATCCCATGCTAAGAAATGTGTACATAAGTGTTTTGTAAAAACTTGTGAAAATGAGTGAAAACTCTTTAGAATTAGAAAAATGTGTTACCTTAGCTACAACTTAATTTGTAAATCAGTAAACAGAGCAGGTCATGATGAGCATATAGTTCATTACTCACATCAGAGTTCAGTTCAGTCGCTCAGTCGTGTCCGACTCTCTGCGACCCCATGAATCACAGCACGCCAGGCCCCCCTGTCCATCACCAACTCCTGGAGCTCACTCAAAGTCATGTCCACCGAGTCGGTGATGCCATCCAGCCATCTCATTCTCTGTCGTCCCCTTCTCCTCCCACCCCCAATCCTTCCCAGCATCAGAGTCTTTTCCAGTGAGTCAGCTTGTCGCATGAGGTTTCCAAAGTATTGGAGTTTCAGCTTTAGCATCAGTCCTTCTAATGAACACCCAAGATTGATCTCCTTTAGAATGGACTGGTTGGATCTCCTTGCAGTCCAAGGGACTCTTAAGAGTCTTCTCCAACACCACAGTTCAAAAGCATCAATTCTTTGGCGATCAGCTTTCTTCACAGTCCAACTCTCACATCCATACATGACCACTGGAAGAACCAAGTAATTGGAGACAATTTACTTTCTTTATCTCTGTTTCTTTTACAGTCCATCAATATTATGGAACTGACTTTACAAAAGTATGGAAGTTATGAAAAATTTGAACAGGCCACCGGTGGTAGCCTGCTATCTAAAACTCGAATCTGGAGTCATGTCAGGAAGTACATGATGAAAGAAGGCTGCATGGGTGAGGTATGAAATCATGAGTGAACATGATGAGTTGATTGAACATTATAACTCTCAGTGAGTGCTCTGTGTTTTTTCTTTTTTTTCCCTGTGGGTTTTGTTTTCCCAGCATTATTTTACTCATTAAATAAGTCATACAGATTTCTAATTAAATGTAAGTTTAAGTTTTTGTTGCATTGAATAGTTGTGTTCAGTTTTTTCTATTTTTCCTCTTATTACCATTTTTGTGTAGCTTATGGGCGTATAAGAATTGGTTTAAGAAAATTATTAAGGAAGAGATTTGCCACAGTGGCTTTTATTAATGGCCAGTTCCTAGTGTTCAGTCTCAATATAAGCTTTGACCTAGCAGTGACTAGGACTCTGGCTCCTGCACCTTCCTTTGCATCATTTCATCCCAGGCACAGAGGCACAATTTCAGTTCTCTGTGCCTTCCTCTGCATAGCTATCTACTTTTCTTTCAATCTAGTAAAGGTTCTTGAGTTCCCAAAAGCTCAAAATTCCAAGGGTCAAAGTGATTGATTCTGCATTTCAGCTTCTTGGTTTCTTGGTATAAACAAAAGAAAAAGGTGTTAATTTATGGGTCTGTTGTTGTCTGTGAAAACTTTCTCCCCCTGCCTTCTGCTTTGTCGTGTGTGTGTGTGTGTGTGTGTATTTTAACTTTTTCTTCTTAGATTGTAGTTCATCTCACTGAGGACCTGCTTTCCCGAGCTTCCATGACAGTAGTAAATGGATGTCCAACGTTGACCATCAATATTTCCACTGCACGAGAGCACTGGCTGGAAGGAATGCTGAGGCATGAAATAGGTAGGTGACCACCCTTCTACATTTATTCAGTTGTAGAAACCTGTATGCAGGTCAGGAAGCAACAGTCAGAACTGGACATGGAACAACAGACTGGTTCCAAATAGGAAAAGGAGTACATCAAGGCTGTATATTGTCACCTTGCTTATTTAACTTATATGCAGAGTACATCATGAGGAACACTGGGCTGGAAGAAGCACAAGCTGGAATCAAGATTGCCGGGAGAAATATCAATAACCTCAGATATGCAGATGACACCACCCTTATGGCAGAAAGTGAAGAGGAACTAAAAACCTCTTGATGAAAGTGAAAGAGGAGAGTGAAAAGGTTGGCTTGAAGCTCAACATTCAGAAAACAAAGATCATGGCATCTGGTCCCATCACTTCATGGGAAATAGATGGAAAAACAGTGGAAACAGTGTCAGACTTTATTTTTTGGGGCTCCAAAATCACTGCAGATGCTGATTGCAGCCATGAAATTAAAAGACACTTACTCCTTGGAAGGAAAGTTATGACCAGCCTAGATAGCATATTAAAAAGCAGAGATATTACTTTGCCAACCAAGGTCCATCTAGTCAAGGCTATGGTTTTTCCCATGGTCATGTATGGATGTGAGAGTTGGACTGTGAAGAAAGCTGATTGCTGAAGAATTGATGCTTTTGAACTGTGGTGCTGGAGAAGACTCTTGAGAGTCCCTTGGACTGCAAGGAGATCCAACCAGTTCATTCTAGAGGAGATCAATCCTGGGTGTTCATTGGAAGGACTTATGCTAAAGCTGAAACTGCAATACTTTGGCCACCTCATGCGACGAGTTGACTCACTGGAAAAGACTCTGATGCTGGGAGCGATTGGGGATAGGAGGAGACGGGGACGACAGAGAATGAGACGGCTGGATGGCATCACCGACTCGATGGACATGAGTTTGAGTGAACTCCAGGAGTTGGTGATGGACAGAGAGGACTGGCGTGCTGTGGTTCATGGGGTCGCTAAGAGTCGGACACAACTGAGCGACTGAACTGAACTGAACTGAATAACAAATTACCTCAAGCACCTGTTTTTTATAATTTTTTTTTCTTAGTAATATTTGGCAAAAAGTGATGAAATTGTTAGGTGTCACTTGAACTTAAAAATGAAGATATTAGTGTCACATTTAAAATTAAATTTTTTAGAGTACTGTGTAAATGGAGAGTCATTTAACTCCTCTGGATTTCAGTTTGGGCTTCCCTGGTGGCTCAGACGGTAAAGCATCTGCCAGTTCACCCACCTTCAACTGAGGGAATGGAGTTAAGTGATCTCTGAGATTCTTTTCAAATATCAAGTCTATAATTCTTCTCTTAAAAAGAAAATAAACTGCCTTAAAAGTTATACCTCTTCTAATGAGAAATACAATCCTTCTGAAGGCAGTGTACTTGGTCAAACCCAAAGGCATTAGGGTCAGGCCATTTTCTGCTTTGTTTTGATTTGTTAGATACACATCAATTTGGTTTTAGAACTGTTGGTAGAATCTTTTCTTGGAGAAGAATTAAAATGAGAATGCATTTCTTGCTTTTCATGTGGCCTTTTCTTCCTCCATAGGCACACATTATTTTCGAGGTATTAACAACCTTCAGCAGCCATGGAACAGTTGGACTGGCCGTAAAAAACTTGAACTAAAGCCAAACAACCCCACAGAGGAAGGACTGGCAAGTATTCACAGTGTCCTGTTTAGAAAAGACCCCTTTTTATGGAGGGCTGCCCTCCTCTACTACACTGTTTATCGCGCCAGCCAGATGTCTTTTTGTGAACTATTCAGAGATATTGGAAAGTTTGTCAAGGACCCCAATACGAGATGGGATTATTGTGTACGAGCCAAGAGGGGATGGACTGATACCTCTCAACCAGGTGAGAGCACCTTAACTGTAGATTTTGTGATTTGTTGGGTAACCGTCCATTGATTTTGGTCACATCCTGCTCTTCCCATCACTGAATCCACTCACCTTTGAAAAATTAAACCTTTGTTACTTGAGGTCAGTGCTGATTTTCCCAAACCACATTTTGTTAGCGTTATTTTGCTCATCTCTTAAGAAAAATTTCAAACCTACAGAATTTGGGAAATAATGATGGAATGAACACTTACAATACCCTTCCTCTGGATTCACTAGTTATTAATGTTTTTCCATTTTTGCTTTCTCTCTGACTTTAAAAATGGTATTATTGAGATACATAGTTCATCCATTTAAAATATACAGGTCAGTGGTGTTTATAATGTTCAGAGTTGTGCAGACAGTACCACTGTCTAATTCCAGAACATTTCATCACCCCAAAAGAAACTTATCCCATTAGCAGGCATTCCCTATTCTCTTTCCCCACTGTTCCCAGCGATAAATAACCATTAATCTACTTTTATTAGTTTTGCCGGTTTGGTATGTTTCATGTAAGTGGAAGCACATGTGATCCTTGGTGGCTGGTTTCTTTCACTTAGTGTATTTTTAAAGTCCATTCATATTGTAGCATGTGTCAGTACACCAGTCCTTCTTATTGCTGAGTAATGTTCCAGTGCGTGCGTGTGATGCATTTTATTTATTCTTTCACCAGCTAATGGGCATTTTGGTTGTTTCCACTTTCTGGCTATTATGAATAATGCTATTATGAGTATTTGTGTACAAGCTTATATTGCTAATTCTCCTGAGTGTATACTTAGGAGTGGAATTTTGGGCTTATAGGTAACTCTCAGATCCCTCATGTGTCTCTTGCCAAAACTCTTTTGAGGAACTGCCTATGTTTCCAAAGTGCTGCACCATTTTACAATCCCCCCACAGTATATGAGGATTTCTAGTATACCATATTCTCCAAAACACCTACTATCTTCATGTTTTAATTACTATTATAGCCACCCTAGTGAGTATAAAGTGGTTAACTCGTGGTTTTTCTGGTGGCTAATTATATTCAGTGTCTTTTCATGTGATTATCGGCTATTTGTCTCTTTTCTTTGGAGAACTGTTTAGATCATTTGCCCATTTTAAATTGGTTTGTTTGTCTTTATTATTGAGGTAAGAGTTTTTCTTTTGTATAGTATAGATACAAATCTCTTACCAAATAATGAAATATTTTCTCTTGTAGTATGTCTTTTCACTTTCTTGCTGCTATTCTGACTTTGCTTTTAAAGTTTTTTTTTTTTTGATGTGTGCCATTTTTTAAGTCTTTATTGAATTTGTTACAATATTGCATCTGTTTTTCTATATTTTTGGAGTTTTGGCAAGAGACACATGAGGGGTCCTAGCTACCTGCCCAAGGATTGGGCCCACACTTGCTTCATTGAAAGATGAAGTCTTAACCACTGGACAAAAGGGAAGTCCCCTCTTTGTGACTTTTTAAAGAATTACTTATTCATCGGTTTGTTTTGGCTGCACCGGGTCATCCTGTGGCTGTTCTCCAGCTGCAGCGAGTGCGGGCCACTCTGTAGCTGTGGGTGTGGGCTTCTCATTGCGGTGGCCTCTCGTGGCTCTAGGCACTCGGGCTTCAGGAGTTGTGGCTCATGGGCGTAGTTGCTCCGTGACATGAGGGATCTTCCCTGGACCAAGGATCGAATCCGTGTTCTCTGCATTGGCAGGCAAATTCTTAACCACTGGACCACCAGAGAAGTCCTCTCTGTAAATTTTTAAAAGCAGATTGTACACTTGACATTTCATTCCTTAAGAACTTAAGCATGCATCTCCTAAGACTAAAAACATTCTCTTCTACTTTAAAACAGTATCATTATCACACTTAAGAAAGTGAGTTTTAATTCAGCAGTATCAACTCTTCCATATACCATATTTAAATATTCCCAACTCTTCCAAAAATGTCTTTACAGGTGTTGAAAAAAATCTCGATCTAATCCCTGTTCATGCATTACTTTTGGTAGCAATGTCTCTCTAACCACTTTTAATAGGGAGACATCTTGGACACTTTATTTTTCGTTTCTTGTCATACTAATGTTTTTGTTTTGTTCTAATTTATTTTTTAAGATTTATTTTATATTGGAGTATACAGAGGGCTACAGTCCATTGGGGTCACAAGGAGTTGGATGTGACTGAAGAGCTGAGCGCGCACACACAGTTGATTAACAGCGCTGTGTTAGTTGAACGTGTATAGTGAAGTTGTTCAGTTACATACACACATATATACATCTGTTCTTTCCCAAATGCATCACCCATTTAGGTTACTACAGAATTTTACCACAGTTCCCTTTTCTATACAGCAGGTCCTTACTGGTTATCTGTTTCAAATATAGCAGTATGGACATGTTGATCCTAAACAACCAGTTTATCTTTGCCCCCTGCCGTTCTCCTTTGGTGACCATAAGTTTGTATTCTAAGTCTGTGATTCTGTTTCTGTTTTGCAAACATATGCAAACTTGATTTGTGTCATTTTTTTGATGCACTATATAAGCGATATCAGATCTTTGTCTTTCTCTGTCTTCACTAAGGATGATAATCTCGTGATCTATCCATGTTGCTGCAAATGGCTTCTTTTTAATGGCTGAGTGATATATACCATTGTATACATGTACATCTGCTTTATTCATTCCTCCGTCAGTAGACATATTGGTTTCTTCCATTTTTATAAATAGCGCTGCAGTGAACATTGGGGTACACGTATCCTTTCCCCATAGTTTCCCTAGATATATGCCCTGGAGTGGCATTGCTGGATCATATGATAGCACTAGGTTTATTTTTTTTTTTGAGGCATTTCTGTAATGTCCTCCATACTTTACTTTTTGCTGTACCAATTTACTTTTCTCAGCATCCTCTTCAGTATTTATTGTTTATAGATTTTTTTTAGTTCAGTTCAGCTCGTTTATTTTTTATATACTGGAAATCGTTCTAGATCCCATGTCTAGCAGATTTTTGATGATGACCATGCGCATTGGTGTGAGGTGATATCTGATTGTAGTTTTGATTTGCATTTCTCTGATAATTAGCAATGTTGAGAATCTCTCCATGTGCCTTGTGGCCATCTGTGTGTGTTCTTTGGGGACATGTCTGTTAAGGTCTTCTGCCCATTATTAGATTGTGTTGTTTGTTTTGTTTGATATTGAACTGCGTGAACTCTATATTTTCAAGATTAATCTTTGCAGATATTGTCTCCTGTTGTGTGGGTTGTCTTCTGTTCATGGTTTCCTCAGCTGTGCAAAAGCCTTTGCGAATAGTTAGATCTTATTTGTTTGTTTCAGTTTTCATTTTAATTTGAAGTCGATTTGGCAGTGTTCTGTAAGTTCAGGCGCACAGTAAAGTGATGCGGTTATACATGTATATGCATCTCTTCTTTCTCAAATTCTTCTCCCATTGAAGTTTTCAGAGAATATCAAGCAGAGTTCACAGTGCTACAGAGCAGGTCCTTCTTGGCTGTTTTCAGTATCATAATGTATTGTAAGTCTCTAACTCCCAATTTGTCCCTGCCCTGCATCTTTCCCCTTTGGTAATAACCCTAAGTTTGTGAGTCTGTTTTTGTTTTGTAAATAGTTTCATTTGTATCTTTTTTTTAGAGTCTGCATGTTAGCAGTTTCAGGTGATATTCGTCTTTCCCTATTTGACTGACTTCACTTAGTATGAGAATCTCCAGGTCCATTCATATTGCTGCCAATGGCATTATTTCATTTTTTTCTGTGGCTGAGTACTATTCCATTTGGCAAATGTATCAGATCGTCTTTACCCCTTATTCTGTTGATGGAAAAATAGGTTGCTTCCATGTCAGTTACTGTAAACAGTGCTGAAAACACATCGGGATGCTTGTATCTTCTGAACCGTGGGTTTAGGCAGATGTGCCTAGGAGTGGGATTGCTGGAGCATGTGGTATCTCTATTTTTAGTTCTTAAGGAACCTGCATAGTGTTCTCTATACTGGCTGTACCAGTTTACATGCCCAGCAGTAGTTAGGATTCAGTTTTTTCCATACCCACTCCAGCTTTTATTGTTCATAGATGTTTTGATGGTAGCCGCTGTGACTGATGAGAGATGGTATCTCATTGTAGTTTTGATTTGCATTCCTCTGGTAATTGGTGATGTTGAGCATCTCCACATGCCTCTCAGTTCTGCATGTGTGCTCTGGAGAAATGTCTGTTTAGGTCTTCTGCCTGTTATTTGATTGCATTGTTTGCTTTTATTGATACTGAACTGCATGAGCTCTTTGTATATTTTAACGATTAACCTCTTTTTGGTTGATCCTTTGCAAATCTTTTCTCCCATTGTGTGGGTGAGCTTTCCTTTTGTTTTGCTTTCTTCAGGAGTGCAGAAATTTTCATTTTATTTGTGTCCTATTTAATTTTTTATTTGAAGTATAGTTGATAAACAGTGTTGTTAGATCCAGATACGAAGCAGAATGGTTCCTTTATACATATGCATGTATCCATTGTTTCTCAAGTTTTTTTCCCCAGATTATTAGAGAATATTGGCACAGTCGCTGTGCTATACAGGAGGTCCGTCTTGGTTATCTGTTTTCAATAATGTAGGTTATATATGTCAGTCCCAAACTCCTCATTTATCCTCGCCCTCCACCTTTACAATTCGGTCACCACATGTGGGTTTTCTCAGTCTGTGAATCTCTTTCTACTTCGTGAATTATGTCATCTCTATCAGTCTCACTTGATTCTGCATGTAAGCAACTCCAGATGATGGTCCTCTTTCTGTTTGACTTACTTCACTTAGTATGACAGTCGTCACGTCCATTCATGTTGGTGCCAATGGTATTATTTCACCCTTTTCAACGCCTGGATAAGATTCCGTTGGAAATATGTGCATCTTCCTTATACCTTCTTCTGTCAATGGATATTTAGGTTACTTCCATGTAGTGCATGGGATCATAAGAGTTGGACACAACTTAGGGACTTAATGTTTGTCATTGTAAAGAGCATTATGATCAACACTTGGCTGCCATTCTCATTTTAGGCCAGGGTTTCTACCAGATATATGCCAAGGAGTGAGACTGATGGATCATAGGGTACCTCTATTTTTAGTATTCAAGTAACCTCCATTTGCTTCTGCAGAGTGGCTGCTTCAGGAGCCTCCATTGCTTTTAACAGGGTAGGAGGGTTCCTTTTTCTCAGTGTCCCTCTCCAGCTTTTATTCTTTGAAGACTTTATGGTGGTGGCCATTCTGAGTACTGCCAGGGGATATATCTAGTTGTCCTTTTGATCTACAATTCTCCAATAGCAACCCAAATAAAGCATATTATCTTATGCCAATTTTGTGTTTAAAACTGTGTGATGAACATATACCTCTTGAAATTGGCTACGTAAGTCTGCTTTCTTATAAATTACGTTTCTGAACTACCCCAGCACATTTGTTGAGGGCAGGTATCTTTCACCACCTCCCAGTCTTTCTGAATATGATGTGCCCTTTTGTGCCTGTTTTAAAAGTGTAGTTATAAGAAACAGCCACATGGCGGCAGGCTTTATTGATGCCCAAGTCTGTGACTCAAGAAACTAGAGCCTTCTGAAACTTATTTTTCCTGGGTCATAAATGAAAGTAGAGATACCCTGGAGAAGGGAATTGTAACCCACTCCAGTATGCTTGCCTGGAGAATTCCAAGGACAGAGGAGCCTAGTGGGCTAGAGTCCATAAGGTCACAAGGACTCGGACGCTACTGAGGCCACATAGAACCCAACCAAATGAGAACGCAGTGTGACACAACACGCAGCCCAGCTTTCTGTGCCTTGCTTCCCTTTAACTTCTCCTTCAGCCATAGCACATCCAAACTGCCCCAAGAGCTCTGTGCGGAATGCTGTGATGCATACCTGGGCTGACTCTAAGGAAGGAGTCTAGAGATGGAGAAGCCGGCACCAGGAGACGTGGAACAAGGTGACTTTTCAAAGCGTTTCCAGTCCACAGAGCCTCCCTTCGTTTGTGGCACTAGGCACCATTGGCTGTGGGACGTGCCTGCTGGATCTGGAGATCGTGCTCCCATCCAAAGGGAACAGGGAACTGAACGTCCAAGGCAAGGTCAGTTGCTGGCACAGCCTTCCCAGATCCTTCAGCCCTCTGCCAGCCCTGGCTTGGGACAAAGGTCTGCTCTCACCATGTGGATGTGTGTCTGCCGGGATGCCGAGGATCCCATGGAAGAGGGCAGGCATTGTTTTTTAATCTAAGTTTTTGTTGATGCTGTAGTATGAATGATTTACAGTGTCACATTGGTTTTAACTGTGCGCACACATGGTTCAGTATCAGAAAGACAGAGATCAACTCTTTTTAGGCTGCTTTCCCTATAGGGTTGTCAGTGTTCTTTTCATCCTGTTCCCTGCGCTATACACCAGGTCCTTTTTATTGATCTATTTCAAATGTATAGAGAGGTACCTGTTAATTCCAGTGACCTAATGGAATTCCTTGCTCCGGCACCTTCCCTTTTTGGGCATCATATGGATTTGTTTTTTTTCCTTTGTGAGCCTCTTTGGTATTCTCAAGCTCTTTTGCTAAATCTTACTTTTCACTTCTGAAGTGAAGTGAAGTCGCTTAAGTCGTGTCCGACTCTTTGCAACCCCATGGACTGTAGCCTACCAGGCTTCTCAGTCCATGGGATTTTCCAGGCAAGAGTACTGGAGTGGGTTGCCATTTCCTTCTCCAGGGGATCTTCCCAACCCAGGGATCGAACCCAGGTCTCCTGCATTGTAGGCAGATGCTTTACCCTCTGAGCCACCAGGGAAGCCCAAAGTATTATCATAGAATATGTATCTATCTCTGATTTGTTCACACAGTATATGTTCTGCAGGTCCAGCCATATGTCCCCACATGGAATTATTCCATTGATTTTTCAGGAGGAGTAGTATTCCTGTGTGTGTTTGTACCTAAGCTTCTATATCCCTGCCTCTAGTGATGAACATTTTTGTTTCTCTTCTGTCCGGGCTGTTTTAAACTGTGCGGCAGTCAAGTGTGGGGTGCGTGTATCTTTATGCATTGTGGTTTTGTCCCTTTACCAGCCAGGAGTACAATTGCTCAATTGTCAGATGACTATATTTCTTTTCCTGAGTAACCTCCATCCTGTTCTGTTGATGTCTGTTAGCAGTTTCCATTTCCTGCCACATTGTACGAGCTTTCTTTTTTGTGCAGGCCCCTCTCCATCATCTGTCATATGTAATCATTCAGTGAGGGGAATTTTGTTGACAGTCAGGGAATACACTTCTTTTGATTTGCAATTCTCTGGTAAGGAGCAATATGGTGTGTGTTTTCCTTGGAAACTTTTTTTGTGTATAAGAAGGTGTGTTGAAAATTGACCTCTTGAAATTGGCTTCTGGGAAGGCTGCCCTCCTATGAATTCCGTTTCTCATGCCTTCGCCGGGACATCTCTGGATGGCAGGTATGCTTTCCCATCACAGTCCTTGCTTACACGGTGTACTCCTCAGCGCCTGTTTTATGGGTGTAGTTATGAGAAATGGCCACCGGAGGGCAGGCTTTCTTCAGACTCAGGCATCCAGAGTCATTCTGCAAGTTTTTCCCCCTCCTTCGGTTGTGAATGAGAGTGGAATGTGGCAAAACACAGAGCCCAGGGCTTGTCTTTCTTTCTTCTCCCTTCTACTGCCCCGGGTGAATACACACCCTCGAAGATATCTGGACATGTTGGTGTGAGCCATACTTGGGGCAACTCGAAGGAAGGAGGCTAGAGATAGGGAACCCATCAGCAGAAGAGGTGGAGACTGGACAACTTTTCAGAGCTTCCAGTCCACGAAATCCACCTGCCTTGGTGAGCACTAGGCAAAAATAGGCTGTGGGATGTGCCCGCTGGATCTGGAGATTGTGGTCCTATTCAAAGAGGATCAGGAACTACAGCTCCAAGCAAGGTCGTTTGCTGGCACAGCCTTCGCATCTCCTTCAGCCTCTGCCAGCCCTGCCTTCAGACACAAGCCTGTTCTGACCAAGTGTCTGTGTATCCACTGGGACCATGAACATCCTGTGGAAGAGGGTAGGCGTGCTGTTTTTATTATTTAATTTTTAGTTTATATTGAAGTATAGCTGATTTACAGTCATGTTTATTTTCGCTGTGCACCCACATGATTCAGATTCAGATAGAGAGAGATCTACTCTTTTTAGGCTTCTTTTCCACAGATTTGTTAGGCTTTAGAGTCTAGTTCCCTGTGCTGTGCACTAGGTCTTCTTTGAGGATATATTCTGGGCACCTGTTAATCCCAGTGACCTAATGGAATTCCCTGCTCCTGCACCTTCTCTTTTGGGGCACCATATGGTGTTTTTTTTCTCCATAGTCTCTTTTGTTTTCAAAGCTGCTCTTCTCTTGATAAATCTGCATTTCACCTCTAAGTGTTATTATGTTATTTTTTCCTCCTCTGGTTGTGTTCACACAGTATAATGTTCTGCTGGTCCAGCCACGTGTCCCCAAATGGCATTATTCCATTTCCTTTTTGGGAGGAGCAATATTCCTTTGTGTGTTTGTGCCTAAGCTTCTATGTCCCTGCCTCTCATGATGGGCATTTTTGTTGCTTTTCTGTCCTGGCTTCTGTAAACTGTGTTGCAGTCAAGAGTGTGGTGTGTGCATCTTTATGCATTGGGTTTTTGTTCTTTTACTAGCCAGGTGTGCAGTTGCTCGATTATCAGGTGACTATATTTCTTTCCCTAAGAAGCCTCCATTCTGCTGATGTCTGTTAGCAGTGTCCATTCCCCGCCACATGGTAGGAGGGGCCTGTTTGTCAAGGTCCCTCTCCAGCATCAGTCGTGTGTAATCATTTGGTGAGGGCCACTCTGTTGACTGCCAGGGGATCCAGGTCTTTGTCCTTTAGATTTGCAGTTCTCCAATAAGGAGTGATGCTGGTGTGTGTTTTGGTGGGACAGTTTTTATGTATAAGAGGGTGTGATGACAATTGACCTCTTGAAATTGGCTTCTGGGAAGTCTGCCCTCCTGTGAATTCTGTTCCTCATACCTTCGCCAGGACATCTGTGGATGGCAGGTATGCTTTCCCACCTCACAGTCCTTGCTTACATGGTGTACTCCTCAGCGCCTGTTTTATGGGTGTAGTTACAAGAGACCGGCCACCAGGCGGCAGGCCTTCTTCATGCCTGAGTGTGACTCAGGCATCCACAGTCATTAGTAAAGTTTGTTTTTTTCCCCCTGGGTTGTGAATGAGCATGGAATGTGGCAAAACACACAACTCAGGGCTTGTATGTATTTCTTTCCTCTCCCTTCACCTACTGGCCTGAGTGAATGCCAAGTCCTCGAAGATCTCTGTGCAGGGTGGTGTTAACCATACTTGAGGCAACTCTAAGGAGGCTAGAGATAGGGAAGCCATCAGCAGAAGAGGAGGACTGGATGACTTTTCAAAGCTCTTCCGGTCTACAGGGTCTACCTGCCTTGGTGGGCACTAGGCTAAAATAGGCTATGGGATGTGCCTGCTGGATCTGGAGATTGTGGTCCCAGTCAAAGAGGACCAGGCACTACAGCTCCAAGCAAGGTCATTTGCTGGCACAGACTTTGCATCTCCTTCAGCCTCTGCCAGCCCTGCCTTTGGACACAAGCCTGTTCTGACCATGTGGATGTGTATCCATCGGGACCCCGAGGATCCCATGGAAGAGGGTAGGCTCTTTTTTAAAAAATTATAGCTTATACTGAAGTATAGTTAATTTATAGTGTCGTGTTTATTTTCCCTGTGCATCCACATGGTTCAGTTTCAGGTAAAGAGCTACCCTTTTTAGGTTTCTTTCCCATAGATTTGTTAGGGTTTGGAGTCTGATTCCCTGTGCTATGCACTAGGTCCTTTTTGAGGATATATTTCAAATATATAACTGGGATTATATATAACATATAATTGGGATTAATATAATCTATTAATCCCAATAACCTAATGGAATTCCCTGCTCCTGCACCTTCTCTTTTGGGGCATGTATATTTTTTTTCTCTGTAAGTCTCTTTTGTATGGTAAAGCTACTCTTGATAAACCTGAATTTTCACCTCTTAAGTGTTATCATTATTTTTTTTCATCTGGTTGTGTTCATGCAGTATAATGTTCTGCTGGTCCAGCCATGTGTCCCCAAATGGCATTATTCCATTTCTTTCTTGGGAGGAGTAATATTCCTTTGTGTGTTTGTACCTGAGCTTCTATATCTCTGCCTCTCGTGATGGACATTTTTGTTGCTTTTCTGTCTGGGCTGCTGTAAACGGTGTCGCAGTCAAGGGTGGGGTGCGCAGGTCTTTACGCATTGCGGTTTTGTCCCTTTACCGACTAGGAGTGCAGCTGCTCAATTATCAGGTGACTCTATATTTCTTTCCCTAAGAAGCCTCCATTCTGCTGATGTCTGTTAGCCGTGTCCATTCCCCGCCACATGGTAGGAGGGGCCTGTTTGTCGAGGTCCCTCTCCAGCATCAGTCGTGTGTAATCATTTGGTGAGGGCCACTCTGTTGACTGCCAGGGGATCCAGGTCTTTGTCCTTTAGATTTGTAGTTCTCCAGTAAGGAGTGATGGTGTGTGTTTTGGTGGGACAGTTTTTATGTATAAGAGGGTGTGATGACAATTGACCTCTTGAAATTGGCTTCTGGGAAGTCTGCCTTCCTGTGAATTCTGTTCCTCATACCTTCGCCAGGACATCTGTGGATGGCAGGTATGCTTTCCCACCTCACAGTCCTTGCTTACATGGTGTACTTGTCAGCACCTGTATTAGTTTTGAGAAAGAGCCACCAGGCATCAGGCTTTCTTCATGCATGACTCAGGCATCCAGAGTCATTCTGCAATTTTTTTTCCCCCGGGGCTGTGAATGAGAGTGGAATTTGGCAAAATACACAGTCCAGGGCTTGTGTGTGTGTCTTTCCTCTCCCTTCTCCTTTTGGCCCAGGGGAATGCCAAGCCCTCGAAGATCTCTGTGCAGGGTGGTGTGTCCATACTTTGGACATCTCTAATGAAGAAGGCTAGAGATAGGGAAGCCATCAGCAGAGGAGGAGGCCAGGTGCCTCTCAAAGCTCATCTGGCCCACAGAGTCCACCTGTCTTGGTGGGCATAGCCAACAGTTGGCTGTGGGATGTGCCCCCTGGATCTGGAGACTGTGGTCTCATCTCAAGAGGATCAGGCACTACAGCTCCAAGCAAGGTCATTTTCTGGCACTGCCTTTGCATCTCCTTCAGCCCTCTGCCAGCCCTGGCACACAAGCCTGCTCTGACCATGTGGATGTGTAATCACCAGACTGCAAGGAACCCCTGGACCAGGGTAGGCATTTTTAATTTTTAGTTGATACTGAAATATAGCTTATTTACAGTGTTTTTATTTTTCCTGTGCACCCACATGGTTCAGTTTCAGATAGAGATCTACTCTTTTTAGGCTTCTTTCCCCATAGTTAAGATTTTGGGTCTAGTTTCCTGTGCTGCTGCTGCTACTAAGTCGCTTCAGTCGTGTCCGACTGTGAGACCCCATAGATGGCAGCCGACCAGGCTCCGCCGTCCCTGGGATTCTCCAGGCAAGAACACTGGAGTGGGTTGCCATTTCCTTCTCCAATGTGTGAAAGTGAAAAGTGAAAGTGAAGTCGCTCAGTCGTGTCCGACTAGTAGCGACCCCATGGACTGCAGCCTACCAGGCTCCTCTGTCCATGCGATTTTCTAGGCAAGAGTACTGGAGTGGCTTGCCATTGCCTTCTCCTATCCACTGCTTACTCGCTCAGTCTTGTCCGACTTTTTGTGACCTCATGGATTGTAGCCCACCGGGCACCTCTATCCATGGGATTCTCCAGGCAAGAATACAGGAGTGGGTGACCATGTCCTCCTCCAGGGATTCTTCCTGAACCAGGCATAGAACCCAGATCTCCCGCATTTCAGACCAATTCTTTACCATCTGAGCCACCAGGGAAGCCTGTGCTATAAGCTAGGTCCTTTTTGAGGATCTATTCAGATGTATAAATGGGTGCCTGTTAAATCCTAATGACCTAGTGAAATTCCCTGCTCGTGTGCCCTCTCTTGGGGGCACTATATGGTTTTGTTTTTTCTCTGTGAGTCTCTTCTGTGAATCTCTCAAACTGTTGGTTTGTTATTATTTTTTTTTTTTCTAAATCTTAGTTTCCACCTCTAAGTGTTATCATAGAATGTGTGTCTTTCTCTGATTTTGGTCACGCAGTATAATTTTCTGCAGGTCCAGTCGTGTCGTGTGGTCCCAAGTGGCATTATTCCATTTCTTGTTCATGAGGAATAGTATACCTTTGTGTGTTTGTAACTAAGCTTATATATCCCCGCCTCTTTTGATGGACAGTTTTGTTGCTTTTCTGTCCTGGCTGCTGTAAACAGTGCGGCAGTCAAGGGTGGGGTGCATGTGTCTTTAAGCATTACGAAGCACTGTGGTTTAGTCCCTTTACTGGCCAGGAGTGCTGCTGCTCAATTATCAGGTGACTCTTTCTTTCCCTGAGAAACCTCCATCCTGTTCTGCAGAGTCTGTTGCCAGTTTCCATTCCCTGCCACTCCAAGGATGCCCCTCTCTAGCATTTATCCTGTGCAGATATTTGGTGCTGTCCATTCTGCTACTGCTAGGGAGATACACCTTGTCATTTCAGTTTGCAGTTCTCCAGTAAGGAGCATATCGTCTGCATTTTCTGGAAAACGTTGTTGTGTATAAGAAGGTGTGATGAAAACTGACCTCCTGGTATTGGCTTCTGGGAAGCCTCCCCTGTTACGCATTCCGTTTCTCATACCTACTCTGGGACACTTGTGGACACCAGGTCTCCTTTAACTCCTAAGTGCCTGTGAATATAGTCGACTTACATTTCACTGTGCGTCTACTTGTTTGTTTATATTCAGATGTAAGTTTACTCCTTTTTGCTTTTTCTAATTTAATGTGTGGCTAGTAATATGCAGAATTATTTAGTTCCTGGAATTTCTGAGCTTTGTCAGACTGCTGAGCCAGCAACGTGGGTGGGTTCCTGACACAGTTGGGTATGATGTTGGAGGTGAAACTCCCAGTGGGTTCACTGGTCTTTGACACAGTTGGGAGTTGGTCTGTTGTGTCCTGAAGCTTTTGTTGGCTCGCTGGTAAGTGGGACCTGATCTGCAGTGCTGGCTAAGATGCCCAAAGTATCTTGAGCTGCTGTTGTCCTGCTGGTGGCTGAGGTCCACCAGGTGTTAGGACTGGTCTCACCTGCTGCTGGCTGGGCTGAGTCCTGGTATAGGAAACTGCCATTGTCCTGGGGCTTGTATATGTGTGCCTGTGGTTGGGATTTATTTCTACCTGGCTTTGTTGCTTGGTCCGAGATGATCCAATATTGGTGCCTTCAGGCTGGTAAGTGGGGTGGACCTGGGATCTGGTCACAAGGCTGTAAGTTGCAGGGAGGATTCCAAAACAGTGCTTCACAGCACCAGTTCTGAGATGGTAGAACCAACTCCCCAAAGTGGCCGTCACCAGTGTCTGGGTCCCCAGGGTGACCTCTGCCTTTCTGGGAGATTTTTTAGGATTGACAGTAGTTCTGACCAGGCTCCTTTCAAATGACTGCTCCTTCTCTGGCTCTCAGAGCATGTGGAATTTCGTGGGCACCTTTTCCTTTAAGAGTGGAGTCTTTCTTTTCCACACGGTGTCTGGACCTCTCCAGAGTAAGTCCCTCTGACCTTCAAAACCAAACATTCCGGGGTCTTGTCTTCCCCACACAGAATGCCTGGGCTGGGGAGGGTGAGGTCTGGCTTATTCTCCTGCTCCTTGTCAAGGGTTTCTCCCTGCCATTAGTCTTCCATTTGCAGGTCTCTCACCTATTCTGCGATTTCTCCCCTCCTGTACACCCAGCTGTGGTTCCTTTGTACCTTTTGTTGTAGAAATATTTTCTGGTGGGTTTTGGTGTTTCTCATTGATACTTGGTCTGTAAATTGTGTAAATTTTGGTATGCTTCTGAGAGGAGGTGTGCTTAGGGTCTTCCTAGTCCAGCATCTTGGGAACTCTTTAACAATAATTTTTTAATATATGATTCTCCATTTGGTAGAATTCTAGTTCCTTCTAATCCATTTAAACTTAGAGCAAAAATTTTAAAAACTTATACAAGTTATGTCATGATGGGATGCTGGAGCTATTCCATACACCTGAAATATGATTTTTGATTTTTTCCCAATCATAATCTGTATCATTTACCTTTAGGGGTGTTACACAGATCCACCGATAGTCAGTGTGACAGGATAATGCTAGCTTTACCTTTAAAGCCTGCAACTCAGTTCCAGTATGCATGACCGCTTCTTCTAGGGCATCTACTTTCATTTCTAATTTTTTATCTATAACCTCTTGCGTAGCTAGAGCCAAAGAAACATTTTTTGACAAAGTATTGACATATTGAGCAGTATATACCTGTTGAGTCAAGGATATCACTGCCACAGTGACAGAGGTAATTGCTACTATTAAAACTGAGATCCCTAAGACAAGCAGCCCTACAAACCGTTGGAACCTCATTAAGTCTTGCAGTTGTTCCAGCTAGACCATAATTGTCATACCAATAGGTATTCACTGTGACAGGCACCATAAGGTAAGGTGGGCGTTGCAGTACTACCAAGGGACTAACATTATATTGAGGGGTTAAACAGGACGAGAGCATGCATTGTTCACAGTAGACTATATTTGGTCCACCTGAATAGTTCACCTGTTTATGAAGCTTTTTAGAATCATTAGTGAACAAAAAAACATAAGGGGAGGGTAAACAAGCTAGCACAGAATAGGTGGACTCGTTCTCTGGCCGGGATAGAGTAACAAGGGAGGTGGCAGCAAGGGCTTTCCAAATTTCCGGTTGCCAGTGGGTTTTGCCCTTAGTTGTATAGGACAACATGGGGGGAACAAATTGATTATAATGCCATCTATTGGTTACCATCACTTCTTGGGAAATAGATGGGAAAACAGTGGAAACCGTGTCAGACTTTATTTTTTTTGGGCTCCAAAATTACTGCAGATGCTGATTGCGGCCATGAAATTAAAAGATGCTTACTCCTTGGAAGGAAAGTTATGACCAGCCTAGATAGCATATTAAAAAGCAGAGACATTACTTTGCCAACCAAGGTCCGTCTAGTCAAGGCTATGGTTTTTCCCATGGTCATGTATGGATGTGAGAATTGGACTGTGAAGAAAGCTGATCGCCGAAGAATTGATGCTTTTGAACTGTGGTGTTGGAAAAGACTCTTGAGAGTCCCTTGGACTGCAAGGAGATCCAACCAGTCCATTCTAAAGGAGATAAGTCTTGGGTGTTCATTGGAAGGACTGATGCTAAAGCTGAAACTGCAATACTTTGGCCACCTCATGCGACGAGTTGACTCACTGGAAAAGACTGATGCTGGGAAGGATTGGGGGGAGGAGAAGAAGGGGACGGCAGAGAATGAGATGGCTGGATGGCATCACCAACTCGATGGACATGAGTTTGAGTGAACTCCGGGAGTTGGTGATGGACAGGGAGGCCTGGTGTGCTGTGGTTCATGGGGTTGCAAAGAGTCGGACACGACTGAGCGACTGAACTGAACTAAGGTCTCCAAAACTGAGATTTCTGTACCTGTTAGTGAGATAACCTTCTTAATTTATCTGATAAAGTTACTGGAAGCCTAAGAGTTTCCAGTCTCTGAAGGGGTCAGATAGAGAAAAATGTTAAATGCTTCAATTTGTCTATTAAATACCATTTTACCAAATTACTGTTAAGTCATAATTAGTTTGAGGGGAAGGTTTCCCTTACTTCCAGAAAACACAAGATTCAAACTTGTAATTTTTTAGATGGAAACCATAAAGGTTATAAGCATATTTGCTGGTTCATTCAGTCTTTTGTTAACTTTTGTGAAGTCATCAGGTTTTTTGTTAGAATATCAGGAAATATCAAAATGTTAAGAACTCTGTATAATTTTCAGGATTATCTGTATTTGTAATTTTACCATACATTATTACATGAGTGGATTTATTACTCACTTGATAAAAACAGTTTAATATCTCTCTTTGGGATGCTTCAGGGGCCCTCTGAAGCACCCCAAAGCTAGCTAGAAGCCAAAAGTGCTTCATCAGAGTAATTTAGGAAGTTTTGTCAACAAATATCAGAAAGGTTTAGAGCATTCAGTCAGATGGGACTATAGGTCACTGTGAAACAATAGCTATTTACTCAGCCATAGTAACAATATAGGATTTTAGAGGCAAATGTAGAACACACCATTTAAGAGGCAAATAAACTTAAATCTACTGTCAAATGCAGTTTAACATCTCAAGAAAACGTTTATTTATACACAAAACTCTTTCCTTGGGGTCCACTTTCCACAAAACCTTTTTATCACTTTCTGTACCCATTTGTTCTCCCATCCTGGAACAGCCAACTGTAAGTCAGACTTACTGCCTTTTTCCTTCATAAAGTGTAACTTCATTCTTCATACCTTCTTTGCTGAACACACACATCTCACTTCCCTTAAGCAACCAAGAATTGACCTTTATATTAGCATTCTGTAGATTGGTGAACATAAATACCAGTGGTAATTTTAAAAAAATTTTAGCAAACATCTCAGGATGGCATCAAACATTATTTATTAATAGTCTAAAATCTTTAGTTTTTCTGTAAGTTAGTATTCAGTAATGAATGTTTCAGGATCTTATTTTATTTGGAAATGACTTAGCTATTCAATAAACTTCTGTTACTTAGTTTAGCACAACCTTAGAAATTCAGGTTACCAAAATGTAGAGAAACTGTTTTAGACAGACATTTTTAATCTTAATAGAGTTTATCTAAAAGCTCGTATCTCATTTACTTTTTTTTGAAGTTTTTTTACTAGAGGTACCTTTTTTGCTGACAAACTTGTGACAGATATAACAATATAACAATATTTAACTTATAATAAACCTAGGTACAGTGAAAATATGCTTAATGTTAATGACTCTTAGACATGTCTATATCAGATTAGCAAACAAACATTAATACTCGATATTTAATATTGAATATTTCCCAGTTCATGTGAATCTGAAACTCAGGTTAATTTTTCTTGTACTTAGAATTGTCTGATTTGTAAGCGCTTATTTATTTATTTTTTAGGCCAATTAAATTAGAACTCACAACTTCAGCAATATTATAAAATGAAAAAAAAAGACACACACTGAGACATAGATAAATCCAGACAGACAGACTTTAAAGTCTCTTGTTCCTTACCGATTGGGGCACTCTGGCCAGTTGTCTGCATCAGGAGGAGACCAGGGACAAAAGGGTCCCAGTTGAGGCTGCTGGGTCTAGTCCATTGGCAGGCAAGTTGGCCCCTGAGTACCCCAAGTGGTCAGGATGTCAGTCTCAGCGAAGAAGAGCACCAGAGATAAAGCCTTCTCTTCGTGGTATATGGCAGCAGCCTTGTTTAAATCTTCCTCGTCTTGAGGAGGTAGTTGGTCATTATCCCCACTCTCTTGTTTAGGACAGTCATTAATGTTCATAGCTGCCGTTTCCCTCAATTGTCGATAATTAACCTCATCTGAGAAGGCAATGGCAAGCCACTCCAGTACTCTTGCCTAGAAAATCCCATGGATGGAGGAGCCTGGTAGGCTGTAGTCTGTGGGGTCGCTAAGGTTCGGACACGACTGAGCAACTTCACTTTCACTTTTCACTTTCACACATTGGAGAAGGAAATGGCAATCCACTCCAGTGTTCTTGCCTGGAGAATCCCAGGGACGGGGGAGCCTGGTGGGCTTCCATCTATGGGGTCACACAGAGTCGGACACGACTGAAGTGGCTTAGCAGCAGCAACCTCATCTGTACCCCATCTTCTTTAATTATTATCTTTTCGGATTCATGAGTAGGATCTAAAGCATTTCTGATCATATTCCACAAGGAGAAGGTTTCAGCAGGTAATTTTTCTGGCCCATGCAGGGTATAATGAGATTTCAATTGTTTTCCTACTTTTTCCATGTTTCTAAGTTAACAGTGCCCTCTTCTGGAACCAGGGGCATTGCTCTTGTATAAAATTAAAGAAAGCCTGTAGGCTTGCCTTTTTTATTTTAATACCTCTTTTATTTAATAATTGTAATATCACTCCAATAAAAAGCTGTCTCTCCTTAGACTCTCCGTTACCCATAGTAACAGAAAAGAGGAAAAAAAAAAGAAAGGAAACTGTACTTAAGCCTTCCCACCTATCTTCACCCTACCTATCTTATGCAGGGGGGCCTGCAGCGCCCTCGGTGGGGTCCTAGCCGCCCCGAAAACTGAACAACTGGGGGGATTACCTTCGGGTCCCTGTTCAGGCGCCACCTACCGAAGTCCCCGCTTTGGTTGAGTCCAGGGATACCCTCAGGATGAGCGGCGTCAGCGAGAAAAGGAAGAAAACAAGGCGAGTCGAGTCTTGGTTGAGTGCTGAATCAAGACTAATTTATTTTTTCTATGTCAGTGTTTATATACCCTAAACTAGTACAGTTCTAAAGGGGGGCAGTGAACAAAGTCAGCTTAACATTACGTCAGTTTGCCCTTTACAAAACCAGAATGCTTTCCGCATACTTCTCTGTTTATGAGAGTCTTTTTTATAGTAGATTTTAATATATTATCTTCTGGCCTTGAGGCCTGTTAACATCTCATGACCTTTTCTTACATGCTGCTGCTGCTGCTAAGTCATTTCAGTCGTATCCAACTCTGTGTGACCCCATAGACGGCAGCCCACCAGACTGCCCCGTCCCTGGGATTCTCCAAGCAAGAACACTGGAGTGGGTTGCCATTTTCTTCTCCATTCTTACATGCTAGGTGAATGCAAAGCTGTTTTTTTTGTAAGCTATTCTTATTTTTCCACTTGCCTTGAGCTAAACAGAAAACAGAAACGTTATAATCTCATAGGGTAAAAGTTCAACAGGTTTCAGCATATTAGAAATTTAACACAATGGTCGGTTCTTTTTAGTTACTACACACAGACTCTGTGGCTCCGGTGAGGCAGCCTCTGCCTCGAATTCCTGGTTAAATATTTACGATTGTCTTATGGTTTCTACACTAGGGCTAAACTCCTATTATTCTAAATTCTAATTATAGTAATAATTTCTACATCAGGAGCAGAAAATACAGCTAGCAAACGTTGATTCAGTAACAACTTCTAGAATAATATTTTTTATATTCTCTAATAGGGCTTCTTCACCCCCCGAAGGGCTCTATCTATTAGGGCTTTTTGTGTGATCAGGTTCTTTATGCTATTTATGATTAAGGTGTTGTGAGCAGTCATGTGCATTAGTGCCAGGGGCATAAACAAGTTGATTCTATTTGGAAAGAGATCAGGGAAGGCCTTCTCCTGTGTCACAGAAATTCAGGAGCAGTCAGAAAGATAAGCATCAGAAAGACAGATATCATCTTTAAGGTGAGCGCTGGGGCAGCTTTTTGAAATCCCTGAAGTCCTGATCTGCCTTGCTTGTCAGGTCTTGTCCTCATGACCTTGTCATGGGTGGGATCTCGCGTGCTGGCTCCCGGCAATGGGAGAAAGGTTTTCTTTGTAAGTAGAACACCGTTTTTTATCTAGGCTCAGACCTCATTCCTGATTTTCATATTACATATTTCATATTCTTTACAAATTCAGTTCTAGTTTTTGGTTTCACTGGGGGGAGGAGTAGTATCAAAATCATCTACAATTAATTTTAATAGAGTAAAGGGTATTGTCTTTTTTTTTAAAAAAAAGGGATTTCTGAAATCCCATGTCTCCAGAGTGTCTCCTTGAGACTTGACTGTTCTGCAGCTTACCTTCGCCAGCCCTCCCCACCCAGATGACTTCAGTGTATCATGGGAGTTAAGTTTATGATCAGATGGTGGTGGGCTAATTATGAATCATGTATTTTAAATTACTAGTGTTTCTTTAGGGGAAAATGCTGTTTTGATGATGGGGAGTCAGGGAAAAGGAATTCTTAAAGGGAAGCTACTCGACTGCACTTATTTGGGGTAGTTCTCAAGATGTTGCACCTTACATTTTATGTTACGATGATAGTTACATTTCTAATTTTGCTCCACCCCTTTTTTTATACATAGGACTGATTCCTCTAGTAAAGTGAATGGGCTGGTATCTAGTTAATTAACTTCTTTAAACATCAGAAAGTAAACACTATTTTGGTTCCTCCAGGGTGTTTCAGTAAAGACCAGGTATACTTGGATGGTATCCTGCAAATCCTCCGCTATAGAGAGACCATTGACTTCCATCTTCTGACCACCCTGGGGAAGGTGAGTGAGACCAGTGGTACACAATTCCCAGACACACCAGGTCAGCATTTCCTCCAGCTCATTTCATGATTAAATAGGTCTCAAGCTGAAACTCCTTAACAATAAAATCATATTCCTTATGTGATAATAGGGAAGAAATGGGGTTCTGTCACAGAACCAAGTTACAATATTCCTTTGTGGACAGTAAGAAAAAGAAGGAAATTTGGAATCATTAATTTTCATAGGCATGTTTTTCTAAAATATTTTCAAGTGAGCTGCAGGTATAACTCTACTCCTCTTCATGCGTTAGCATAATCTCCCAAGAACAAGGATCTTCTCTGACATGACCATACGATTTTCTAAAGAAATTCATCGAGTCCATATAATGCCTGAAAAAACAGTCTCCTTCATATTCTCCAGATCATCTCTAAAATGTCCCTTGTAGCTTTTTCATGACCCTAAATCCAGTCAATATTTATGTCTTGCATTTAGTTGTTCTCTTTAAACTCTTAATTTACAAAGTCCTCCTCACCCTAGTCTTTTTCTTTTTTATGACATTTTTAAGAATTCAGGGAAATTTCCTTGAGAATGCCTGGAATCTGGACTATCAGATTGTTTTCTTATAATTAGCTTTAGGTTAAACATTTTTGCCAAGAAATACTGCTTCAGTGAGTCCTGTATCTCTGTCACATTAGACAGCACGCATTATGGTGTCCCATTATTAGTGATACTGTGTTTAATCACCTGGGTAAGTTAGTTACTGCCACATCTCTCCATTGTAAAGGTACCTTTTCACCATTGCATTAATAAGTAATTTGTGGGGGTTCAGGAGGGGGAATCTCATGTACACCTGGGATGGATTCATGTCAATGTATGGCAAAACCAACCAATATAATATTATAAAATAATTAGCCTCCAATAAAAATAAAAAAATAAGTAATTTGTGGGATGATACCTTTAAATGTACTATTCTCTAACCTTTCTAGAAATGGTTTTAACATCTCTTGATGATTTTTGCCCAAATCGGTTACTACACTGGTAGTAGCAAAATAGAGATCTTTGTAATTCTGTTACATTTCACTCCTGCCTTTATTCAGCTCTTCCAGTGACCACTCCTATGTTTTTAAAAACATGTCTCCATGTTTCCCAGCAAAGTAAAATATTCTGGGCTCACCTTAGATATTTCTTCAAGGAAGTCTTGATTCCTCTTAGTGGGAAATGGTATTTAGAAAACAAGATCTCAGCACAAGGTGTGTACATCACTTCTGGGGTGCTGATACTTCTAGACCTTTTCAATGAGCAAATTGTATATTTGTTTTAAATCATAAGGACATTCTAATTCAAATCAGACACCACAAGGTGCTTTTACAACCCTTTCCATTCCATGTGTGTATCTTTTTCTTAAAATGAGAACCTTATATCCCACCATTAATCTCATTAAACTCAGAATGGTTTAAGATAAAACTACATCAGTATCAACACCGAACCTATTTCCTATCACCTACTACACTTAGTGACATAAATATTCAATAAAATGAGTGTTGATCAGAAGATAATAGTACCATGTTTTGGCACTTCACATTGCACAGATAATTTATAGAATTAAAAAATTTTAACCCTAAGCTTAATATAGTACCTGTGAAAGACTGGCTTCTTCCTCAAATGAATGAAAGAGATGTGAAATTTTAAAAAATACTTAAAATTTTCAAAGCAAGAGAATTTAACAAAACACAAATTGTATTTCTCAAACTAAATAGAAAAAATAATTTAATATATAACTGTGCTGATTTTCCTAATATAGTAATACAGCATTTACATTCTATTTTCTCAGTTCTTTTAGATTTAGGCAGGAGATTTGTTTGTTCAATTTCTAGACAAACTATAGGCCCAAGAGAGATTGTTAAATCACATGCTGACTTTTTAAAATGTGGTGATGGTATGCATCTAACATGGTAAAGTTTTATTTTCCAGGTATTAATTTAAAAACAGTTTACCTACTTCAAACTTCACTAAGACCAAAGGAAGAAGTTGCCCTTCAAAATCTAACTGGTAGTTACATTTAAAAATTAACTCATCTTCCTTTTTTCAGGTCTCGTATGAAGATGTGGATCGCTTGAAAGGATTGGCAGTTACTGAAAACATGAGGATTCCTCACTTTTTGCAGGACCATGGCCGATACATGGAGCACTTGGAGAAGATCATGGAAGTGAACGAACTGACTGACAGGGAACTGAAAGACCTTATATGTTAAATAGTATTCTTGCGAATATAGCTAAGTTATACCTCCATGTATATTACCAGTTAGGTGCAGTTGGCACCAGCAGATTTATAAAAGAAGAATGGCTGGTTACATGAGTTTTCTGAAGAATGTTCTGCAGTATTCAGCTAAATATTTAAGTTGAGAACAAATGTTAAACTGTTTCCCTAAAATGTTTCTGTAGGCTCCAGGGAAAAGTTACTCCTGTTCTTATCTGAATCTCAGAGTCAGCTGAAAATAACCACTGACGAGTGTCTTTGAGGAATCCTGGTCAAATGGTGTGATCAGCTTCTTCCTGAGCCATAAGAGTTGGCCTTGGTGCCCCTGCCTGAGCACCAAGACCAGCTCTGCCTGGAGACTGAATTCCAGTGTTGTTCAAACTCCAGGGGTCTGTCTTATTAAATAAAAATGGTAATTATTCTCCTTTGAAAAATCAGTCTGTATTGTATCCCCAAAAGCTAGAAAATAAGAAATTTAAGACTTATTTTCTTATATGTTAAGTCATGTTAAAGGGAAGGGAAAAGCAATTTTTAAAGTTATTCATTTTTGTCCAGTTATCCCTTAGCTAAACTTGGTTTTCATTTGCTGAAATATATCATACCTCTTCAAAAATTTAACCAAGTTTTAGGGTCTTTTCTCCCCATTCCTCTCTATTCCATTACGTAAATGAAAATACAAGTCTCAGAGAGTTTTTCTACCTAAATGTTGGGCAAGAGAGAAGCCAGTTACTTTTTTTTTTAATTAAATGGAGCAAGGAGCTGGATGTTGACTGGGTAGCATCTACAGTAAGCTTAACTATACTCTGAGAAACAGAATTTCTGGGCATTGCCATTTGATAAACTGGCTCTGTGATATTGGCTTAGAGTATTTAATCAAAATCTTTGACTTCATCAAGCCAAAAAATGATATAGTTTGAATTTCAAAAATGAGTTCTGTTTCACTATACTTATACCTAGCTTTGTAATGTATCAATTTCAATATATACTTGCGTGTGTTATACACACACACACACACACACACACACACACACACACTTGGATCAAGTGTTTTTTCAAGCAGCTTTTTTAATAATCAGAAAGGATACTGCTGTAAACACCCCATTCAAAATTGCTGTTGTAATTTCTACCCACAGTGTGCGAGTGGATCTTTACCTCAGTTCAGGCTTAACTATGGTGCTAACACTGGTAGATGTTCTCTGCAAAGCCTGGTTCACAGTCATACTAGGAAAGGATTTTAGAAACTCTTTTGCAGACTAGGTTATGTGATTTTTCTTTCACGTATCTAGAAGGGCTCACCTCAAAGAATGATATACTTCAAACTGGCACCTGGCAGTTCTTGCAAAGCCACACATTTCGCCTAATTAAGCAGGCCAGGCTCTTTGGAGCACTGAAAGTGCCCGTACCTGTGTCATGCTGGCTGGAGTGTGCCCTGCACTCTGCAGGGCTGGGGGCACAGTGCATCAATACTAACCAGATACCAGAATACCACTCTTGTCCCTTTAGGCATTATTTACCTGTAGCAGAGTCACCCAGTTTCAGCTTTTGTGTATTGTTTTCTGACTTCATCTTCAAACTTATCAAAGGTAATTGTGAAAATAATGTTTTATTAACTGAAACACACAGAAATGGCAATATTGATGTCCTGTGACTTAAGCCTAAATGCTTATAAATTCAACAGTTGTAGGCAATAACACTGCTAATCTTATGGTTTAAATATAAAGGAAAACCATAGCAGCCTTAATTTCCTGTTGGTAGGATTGTTTGTAGTGGTTTCAGTCCCTGAATTTTAAAATGGATAGATATTATATGATCTGAAAAAGGAAAACCTTTCTTGCCTTTACTGCTTTGGTATAGAGACAGAAAACATGAGCACTATCTGGACAAAAAGAAAAAAAGACCTTAAATCACACTGATTAAGATATTTCAAAAGTTTGCACTGAACCAAAAGTAGTTTAAGATTAGCATAAATACTTAAAGAGCTCCAAGCTTTAAAAGTTGAGATTTAAGATTTAAAGTTTATTCTCTTTCTCAAAATAGCATTAAGATCAGTTTTGTTCTCCCAAAATAAAAGTTTTTAGAAATAGAAAATTGTAGCAGCGGTACTTAGAATAGTTGAAGGTCATACTAGTTTTACTTAGAATAATCAGTTGCTATAGGCTACTGATTAGGATTTCATCAATTTTGTCCACTGTAATTCTAACATAGCTGTGTCAAAGTCAAACTGTTAGGTTTTCACAGATTTGAAGTAAAACTGTTTGCAAACATAAATCCATAGTCATCTTTATATTTTCACCTTTGTAAAAGTGTTTAAAGTATGTATCATTTGTTTTATATCTGAGCATTTTGTGTCTAGCTGCAATAGAAATAAATAGCACTGAGGTTCTCAAATGAACTATGTCGATATATATGCATGCAAACGTCTGTTCTTTTAAAACTTATATTTTTATTGTGGTAAGTATTTCAATACCATCAGTAACATCTGTCTTCTAGTATTCTTATTTATAGAGAAATACTACATTTGCCACACTCTTTCTCTATTTCTGCTTCATTGACTATGCCAAAGCTTTTGACTGTGTGAATCACAATAAACTGTGGAACATTCTGAAAGAGATGGGAATCCCAGACCACCTGACCTGCCTCTTGAGAAACCTGTATGCAGGTCAGGAAGCAACAGAACTGGACATGGAACAACAGACTGGTTTCAAATAGGAAAAGGAGTGCGTCAAGGTTGTATATTGTCACCCTGCTTATTTAACTTATTTGCAGAGTACATCATGAGGAACGCTGGGCTGGAAGAAGCACAAGCTGGAATCAAGATTGCCGGGAGAAATATCAATAACCTCAGATATGCAGATGACGCCACCCTTATGGCAGAAAGTGAAGAGGAACTCAAAAGCCTCTTGAAGAAAGTGAAAGAGGAGAGTGAAAAGGTTGGCTTGAAGTTCAACATTCAGAAAACAAAGATCATGGCATCTGGTCCCATCACTTCATGGGCAGTAGATGGAGAAACAGTGGAAACAGTGTCAGACTTTATTTTTTGGGGCTCCAAAATCACTGCAGATGGTGATTGCAGCCATGAAATTAAAAGACGCTTACTCCTTGGTAGGAAAGTTATGACCAACCTAGAGAGCATATTAAAAAGCAGAGACATTACTTTGCCAACCAAGGTCCGTCTAGTCAAGGCTACGGTTTTTCCAGTGGTCATGTATGGATGTGAGAGTTGGACTGTGAAGAAAGCTGATCGCCGAAGAATTGATGCTTTTGAACTGTGGTGCTGGAGAAGACTCTTGAGAGTCCCTTGGACTGCCAGGAGAATCAACCAGTCCATTCTAGAGGAGATCAATCCTGGGTGTTCATTGGAAGGACTGATGCTAAAACTGAAACTCCAATACTTTGGCTACCTCATGCGACGAGTTGACTTACTGGAAAAGACTCTGATGCTGGGAGGGATTGGGGGCGGGAGGAGACGGGGACGGCAGAGAATGAGATGGATGGATGGCATCACCAACTCGATGGACATGAGTTTGAGTGAATTCCGGGAGTTGGTGATGGACAGGGAGGCCTGGCATGCCATGGGGTCGCAAAGAGTTGGACACGACTGAGTGACCGAACTGAACTGAACCTTTCTCTAATTAGCTCAGTGTATTTCCCCATGGGGCATAGGGAAAAGGAGAGAGGGGAAAAGTCTGTCTTAATTTACTACCCTGTTTGTTTAGTTATGCATAACCTACTGAGGAGCAGGCTCTGTGCGGTGTGTTAGAGGTTCTCTGATGAGAAAGACAAGAAACGTTCACACTCCATTGAGGAAGAGGCACAGACCCAGGTTACAGCAGTGCCAGAAGTGTTTCCAAAAGAATGAAAACTGGAGTAAACAGGTCTGCTCATGTGTTTGAAGCATAGAGAGAAAGATCACTTGCAAAGTAGTAAGTAAGCACAACATTTTATTACCACTCTTTGCAAGGCTTGTTTGGAGCCTGAACAGCTTTAGCCTAGGGGCTAAAGAATACAGATATTTGGGTCATCAGAGGCCCTGAGGCGATCCCTTGAGCAGGTGCTCAAGGGAGTCAAAACATTGGCCTTGTCAGTTGGCTATAATTTCATTTTTGTTCATTCTGATTCCAGTGGCTAAAGAAATTAATATCTTGAAACTGCCAGGATAAGAAATACCAATGTTTGTTAGCTAGCTTTCAGAATATGTGGAATTTCAAGTACTCAGAAAGCACATGGAGAGGAAGTGAGAGGGCAGCCATCTCTAAGCCTAAGAGAGAGGCTCAGAACAGATCCTTCTCCTGTGGTCCTCAGGAAAAACCAAACTTTCCAACAACTTGATCTTGAACTCCTAGCCTTCAGCTGTGCCTGAAGAACAAGGACAAAGCCAAGAGAAAGCGAAAATCTGACCACTGAGAAGAGACTACTGAAAACTCCTTTCTTGCTGCCTTCACAAGAGACAAGCAACTTCAGAAGGGACATCAGCCTGGCTGACTAAGTTTTCCGTCATTTGTGTCACCCACCCCAAACAATTTGGCATCCATCTACAGACACAGCTGACTTTGTGAGAGCTTTGGGATCCAACACCACACGCCGGGCAACCTGGTAGGAATCTCTCCTGCCTATGCATTGGCTAATAGGCATGCAGACCTAGGTCCTGGCTTGGACCCTGCAGTGGCTGTGAACCAGCTGCAGTGTGGAAACCCCTGGAAAGTACTGTTTTAGACAGTCACCCACAGACAAGAGCACCTTTGTGGAAGTCTGCATTTCCAGTGGAGCGTTTTCAGCACACTTTTGAGCGGTAAGTGAGCTTAGGTTTTGAAGAGAAAGAGTTTGATTTTGCCTTCATTACCCTTCCCACAAGGTGGCACAGTTCAGGGCCAAGAGAGACTTCCTCAGCCTGTGGTTTCTCCTGGATGGGAAAATGTGAGTGAGTTTGTTGCCAGCTTCTCCAACTGGGTGGGAAGCTCCCAAAAGGATCCATTTCTCTCCTGCTTTCTCCAGATGACAGACTCATGAGCTACATGGCAGGGAGGTGAAAAGTTGGTTTGAGAACAGCAGAGAGGCTCTGTGACCCTTTAAAGCCCTCCAAGGGTCTTCCTGGGGCCTCCCAGGTGGCACAGTGGTAAAGAACCCACCTGTCGATGCAGGAGTTGTGGGTTAAGTCCCTGGGCCAGGAAGATCCTCCAGGGTAGGAAATGGCAACCCACCCCAGTATTCTTGCCTGGAAAATTTCATGGACAGAGAAGCCTGGTGGGCTGCAGTCCATGGGGTCACAGAGAGTCAGACACAACAGCATGCATGCAAGCACATGCATGAGTCCCAACTCACAGTCTTATCGAGAAGCTAGCCCACAGGCGACACCTTATCTGTGGATCTCCCCACCTGGCCCATGGGAGCCAGCAGTGCTCCAGTGCCTCTCACACAAACACCATCCTATGGCCGGCTCCATGCCTGTACTCCTGAGAGCAAGCAGACTGCTCAGTTCAGTCACTCAATCGTGTCCGACTCTGCGACCCCATGAATCACAGCACGCCAGGCCTCCCTGTCCATCACCAACTCCCGGAGTTCACTAAAACTCATGCCATTGAGTCGGTGATGCCATCCAGCCATCTCATTCTCTGTCGTCCCCTTCTCCTACTGCCCCCAATCCCTCCCAGCATCAGTCTTTTCCAGTGAGTCAACTCGTCGCATGAGGTGGCCAAAGTATTTCAGTTTCAGCTTTAGCATCAGTCCTTCCAATGAACACCCAGGATTGATCTCCTTTAGAATGGACTGGTTGGATCTCCTTGCAGTCCAAGGGACTCTCAAGGGTCTTCTCCAGCACCACAGTTCAAAAGCATCAATTCTTCAGCAGTCAGCCTTCTTCACAGTCCAACTCTCACATCCATACATGACCACGGGAAAAACCATAGCCTTGACTAGACGGATCTTTGTTGGCAAAGTAATGTCTCTGCTTTTTAATATACTATCAAGGTTGGTCATAACTTTCCTACCAAGGAGTAAGCGTCTTTTAATTTCATGGCTGCAATCAGCATCCACAGTGATTTTGGGGCCCAAAAAAATAAAGTCTGACACTGTTTCCACTGTTTTCCCATCTATTTCCCATGAAGTGATAGGACCAGATGCCATGATCTTAGTTTTCTGAATGTTGAGCTTCAAGCCAACCTTTTCACTCTCCTCTTTCACTTTCATCAAGAGGCTTTTAGCTAGTGAACATGAAAAAAAAAAAAAATGCCAGCCTGAATCTGCAGGCCAGAGAGAGACCACAAACATGAGCTTAGCCCCATTCTTGGGAAAGTAGAAGGGAGTTGTCAGCATCTAGCCTTCTGCGTTGCAGAATCAAGAGAAGACGTACAAGCTTAAGAATTCTGCCATAAGAGAGCAAGGACTGTGGAGCAGACTTACCCATGGCTAATCAGAGAAAGCCTCAGAATCTCTAGCAGGGATGATTAAAGTTATTTCTCTCCTGAAGCAGTTAGTGAAGACTAAAGGAAGTGACTGCTTCTTCAAATACAAAGGCAACAATGCAAAACTTTAAGCAAATATAAGATGGTAGGTATTGCGAGGGGCATCAGAGGGCAGACACACTGAAATCATAATCACAGAAAACTAGTCGATCTGATCACATGGACCACAGCCCTGTCTAACTCAATGAAACTAAGCCATGCCATGTGGGGCCACCCAAGATGGGTGGGTCATGGTGGAGAGGTCTGACAAAATGTGGTCCACTGGAGAAGGGAATGGCAAACCACTTCAGTATACCTGCCTTGAGAACCCCATGAACAGTATCAAAAGGCAAAATGATAGGATACTGAATGAGGAATTCTCCAGGTTGGTAGGTGCCCAGTATGCTGCTGGAGATCAGTGGAGAAATAACTCCATAAAGAATGAAGGGATGGAGCCAAAGCAAAACCAATACCCAGTTGTGGATGTGACTGGTGATAGAAGCAAGGTCTGATGCTGTAAAGAGCAATATTGCATAGGAACCTGGAATGTTAGGTCTATGAATCAAGGCAAATTGGAAGTGGTCAAACGAGATACCAAGAGTGAACGTCGACATTCTAGGAATCAGTGAACTAAAATGGACTGGAATGGGTGAATTTAACTCAGATGACCATTATATCTACTACTGTGGGCAGGAATCCCTTAGAAGAAATGGAGTAGCCATCATGGTCAAAAAAGAGTCCAAAATGCAGTACTTGGATGCAGTCTTAAAAACGACAGAATGATTTCTATTCGTTTCTAAGGAAAACCATTCAATATTACAGTAATCCAAGCCTATGCCCCAACCAGTAATGCTGAAGAAGCAGAAGTTGAGAGGTTCTATGAAGACCTACAAGACCTTTTAGAACTAACACCCAAAAAAGATGTCCTTTTAATTATAGGGACTGGAATGCAAAAGTAGGAAGTCAAGAAACACCTGGAGTAACAGGCAAATTTGGCCTTGGAGCACGGAATGAAGCAGGGCAAAGGCTAATAGAGTTTTGCCAAGAGAATGCACTGCTCATAGCAAACACCCTCTTCCAACAACACAAGAGAAGACTCTACACATGAACATCACCAGATGGTCAACACCGAAATCAGATTGATTCTATTCTTTGCAGCCAAAGATGGAGAAGCTCTTTACAGTTAGCAAAAACAAGACCAGGAGCTGACTGTGGCTCAGATCATGAACTCCTTATTGCCAAATTCAGACTTAAATTGAAGAAAGTAGGGAAAACCAATAGACCATTCAGATATGACCTAAATTAAATCCCTTATGATTATACAGTGAAAGTGAGAAATAGATTTAAGGGACTAGATCTGATAGAGTGCCTGATGAGCTATGGATGGAGGTTCATGACATTGTACAGCAGACAGGGATCAAGACCATCCCCATGGAAAAGAAATGCAAAAAAGCAAAATGGCTGTCTGAGGAGGCCTTACAAATAGCTGTGAAAAGAAGAGAAGCGAAAAGCAAAGGAGAAAAGGAAAGACAGAAGCATCTGAATGCAGAGTTCCAAAGAATAGCAAAGAGAGATAAGAAAGCCTTCCTCAGAGATCAATGCAAAGAAATAGAGGAAAACAATAGAATAGGAAAAACAAGAGATCTCTTCAAGAAAATTAGAGATACCAAGGGAACATTTCATGCAAAGATGGGCTCAATAAAGAACAGAAATGGTATGGACCTAACAGAAGCAGAAGATATTAAGAAGAGGTGGCAAGAATACACAGAAGAACTACAAAAAAGATCTTCACAATCAAGATAATCACGATGGCGTGATCACTGACCTAGAACCAGACATCTTGGAATGTGAAGTCAAGTGGGCCTTAGAAAGCATCACTATGAACAAAGCTAGTGGAGGTGATGGAATTCCAGTTGAGCTATTTCAAATCCTGAAAGATGATGCTGTGAAAGTGCTGCACTCAATAAGCCAGCAAATTTGAAAAACTCAGCAGTGGCTACAGGACTGGAAAAGGTCAGTCTTCATTCCAGTCCCAAAGAAAGGCAATGCCAAGGAGTGCTCAAACTACTGCACAATTGCACTCATCTCACACGCTAGTAAGTCATGCTCAAAATTCTCCAAGCTTCAACAATATGTGAACCGTGAACTCCCAGATGTTCAAGCAGGTTTTAGAAAAGGCAGAGGCACCAGAGATCAAATTGCCAACATGCGCTGGATCATGGAGAAAACAAGAGAGTTCCAGAAAAACATCTATTTCTGCTTCATTGACTATGCCAAAGCCTTTGACTGTGTGGATCACAATAAACTGTGGACAATTCTGAAAGAGATGGGAATCCCAGACCACCTGACCTGCCTCTTGAGAAACCTGTATGCAGGTCAGGAAGCAACAGTTAGAACTGGACATGGAACAACAGACTGGTTCCAAATAGGAAAAGGAGTACGTCAAGGCTGTATATTGTCACCCTGCTTGTTTAACTTAAATGCAGAGTACATCATGAGGAACACTGGGCTGGAAGAAGCACAAGCTGGAATCAAGATTGCCGGGAGAAATATCAATAACCTCAGATATGCAGATGACACCACCCTTATGGCAGAAAGTGAAGAGGAACTCAAAAGCCTCTTGATGAAAATGAAAGAGGAGAGTGAACAAGTTGGCTTGAAGCTCAACATTCAGAAAACAAAGATCATGGCATCTGGTCCCATCACTTCATGGGAAATAGATGGGAAAACAGTGTCAGACTTTATTTTTTTGGGCTCCAAAATCACTGCAGATGCTGACTGCAGCCATGAAATTAGAAGACGCTTACTCCTTGGAAGGAAAGTTATGACCAACCTAGAGAGCGTATTAAAAAGCAGAGACATTACTTTGCCAACAAATGCCCGTCTAGTGAAGGCTATGGTTTTTCCCGTGGTCATGTATGGATGTGAGAGTTGGATTGTGAAGAAGGCTGATCGCCGAAGAATTGATGCTTTTGAACTGTGGTGCTGGAGAAGACTCTTGAGAGTCCCCTGGACTGCCAGGAGATCCAACCAGTCCATTCTAAAGGAGATCAATCCTGGTTGTTGAATGGAAGGACTGATGCTAAAGCTGAAACTCCAATACTTTGGCCACCTCATGCTAAGAGTTGACTCACTGGAAAAGACTCTGATGATGGGAGGGATTGAGGGTGGAAGGAGATGAGGACGACAGAGAATGAGATGGCTGGATGGCATCACCGACTCGATGGACATGAGTTTGAGTGAACTCCGGGAGTGGGTGATGGACAGGAAGGCCTGGCGTGCTGTGATTCATGGGATCGCAGAGAGTCGGACACGTCTGAGCAACTGAACTGACTGACTGACTTGACACTACTAAAAGATTATGATAATCTTCAACTGATCCCAAAGACATGGAGATCTGTGATTTACATGAGAAATAGTTTAAAATAACTGTTGTAAGGAGGCTCAGTGAGATAAAAACAATTTTGATGAAATCAAGAAAACATGAATAAAATGAGCAGTTTAACAGAAATCATGAAGAACCAAATAAATTCTGAAGTAGAAAAATACAATGAATGAAATGAAAAATAGCATATCAGAATGTGTCAAGCAGAAGAATGAATCTGTGAGATAGATGATGGGAACTTTGAGATTATTCAGTCAGAGAAAAACGAAGAAAGAGTGAAAAAGAATAGTGAAAGCCTACACAATGTATGGGATAGAATCAGAAGAAAAAAATTGCAAATTATTGGCGTTCCATGGGGAGAAAGGGGTAGAAAGCTTATTAAGGAAATAATTATTGAAAATTTGAGAACAGCAGAATTTCCCAAATCTGAGGAAAAATTTGGAAATTCGTTGGTCAAAGTCAGATCGTCTTCAATACACACCATAGTAAAATTATAGAAGACAATCTTTAAAAAGTTAAAAGAAGCTTGAAACTTACAAGGGAACCTCCATACCATAATTAAGCCGATTTCTCAGTGAAAACCTTACAGGCCAAGAAAGAGTAGAGTGATATATTCAAAGTGCTGAGAGAAAACTGCCAACCAAGAATACTGTCTGTGGTAAAAAGTTGTTTATCAGAAATGGAGAGAGAAAGGATTTCTCAGACAAACTGAAGTTGAGGAAGGTCATTACCACTAGATCTGCCTTCCAAGAAGTACTTCCAAGCACAATCTCAAAAGGATGTTTTTTGATAAGTTGATTCTAGAGCTCTATTAGACATACATAAACGTATTAAGAACATGTATATCCTTGACGCAACAATTCCACAGTAAGTACACTCATACTGTCACTCATTCATCACAAACACATTGTACATACGTGTGAAAAACAATATATGTAATGTATCTGTGCAAAGATACAGAATACTTATATGTTAAGACTATACAGCCTATTTAAAAATAAAGTATACCTGTGTGTACTGATATAGATTGTACATCATTGTAGAACAATCTCCAAAATTTATCGTTAAGTAAAAAAGCATATTTCAGAACAGTGTTTAAATCAATTCATATTTTATTTTTTAAAAGGGACAGTATGTATATGTACCTGTACACACACTTGTAGAGCCACAGAACATCTCTGGAAAGCCACTCAAGACACTGGTGACATTGAAGGACTAGAAGTCAGAAGAGACTCATTTTTACTCCATACTATTTTTATTTGACTTTACTATATGCACATAGTGTCTTTAAAATTTTCTTGCATTTTTGAGTCCATGTTTATTGCTTTACTCAGTATGGATGTGAGGTGAATTCTAGGTTTAATAATTGCATTTTGAAATTTAAAATTTCATATTAGAAAATGAAATGATACAAAGTGTCCTCTCCACATGTGGCTCCCATTGCTGCAGTTCTTCCCCACCAAAGATAACTATTTTCAGTTTCTTATAAAACTTACCACTTCTTATATACACAAACATAAAATATATATATATGAGAAGGAAATGGCAACTCACCCCAGAATTTTTGCCTGGAGAGTCCCATGGACAGCCTGGCAGGTTATAGTCCATGGGTCGCAAAGAGTCAGACACGACTGAACAATTAACACGTGTGCACACATACACACATATATAATACTTTTCATCCTTCATCCTTTTTTACAGAGAGATTACTATCATATAAATAATTCTGCATGTGTTGCTCTTTCCACTTAATTACATACCTTAGAACCAAAGTCAAAGTCAAAAAATAAAAACAGACTGGGCATTTTTATATATTCTTAGAGGAGGAAACAAGATGGCAGAATAAAAGCTCACCTTCTCTCACAAAAACACCAAAATCACAACTAACGTGAATAACCATCAGAGAGACTGGAACCTACCAAAAAAGATGCTCTACTTCTGAAGACAAAGGAGAAGCCACAGGGAGATGGTAGGAGGGGCAATTTCATGATAAAATCAAATCCCATACCTGCCAGGGGCTTTCCCACATGACCGAGAGTCCCATGTCAGGTTCCCCAGCCTGGGGGTCTGGCACTGGAAGAGGAGCATTTGGCTTTTGAAGGCAAGTGGGACTTGAGAGCAGGAATTCCACAGGACTAGGGGAAACAGAGACTCCACTCTTGGAGGGTGCATCCAAGGTTTCATGAGCACTGGGAACCAGGGCAAAGCAGTGACTCCATGGGCACCTGCAACAGAGTTTACCTGAAGGTCTCGGGGGTGTCTTCCTGGGGAGGTAGGAGTCAGCTGTAGCTCTCTCGGGGGCAGGACACTGGTGGCAGAGGCCCAGGGCGTAATCATCAGTGTCAGCTCTCCTAAAGGTTGCTGTTTTGGCACTGATTCCTGGCCCCACACAACAGCGTTTAGGCTCCAGTCCTGGAATACCCCAGGTCAAACCACCAACAGGGTGGGAACTCAGCACCACCTACCGCAGACAGGTTGCCTGAAGTCCTGAGCCCACAACCACCTCTAAACACATCCCTGCCCACCAGTGGTACATGACTTGGCTTCACTCACAAGGAATAGGCACCAGTCCCTCCTATCAAAGGCTGCATGAGACCATGGAACAGCCTCACCCACGAGGGGGCAGACAGCAAAAGCAAGAGGAACTACAAAACCACAAACAGAAAATTAGACAAAATGAGGCAGCAACGAAATATGGTCCAGATTAAAACACAAGATAAAATTCCCCCGAAAACTAAGTGAAGTAGAGATAGGAAATCTGCCTGAATAAGAATCTGGAGTAATGATAGTAAAGATGATTCAAGATCTCAGGAAAAGAATTAGAGCAGCACAGGCTGAGAAGATACAGGAAATGGTTAACAAAGAGCCAGAGAGTTAAAGAATAGAGATGAATAATCCAGTAACTGAAAACTACACTAACTTGAAGGAGTCAACAGCAGAATAAATAAGGCAGAAGAATGAATAAGCGAGCGTTAAAACATTGGTGGAAATCACAACTGTGGAGCAGAATAAAAAGAATGGAAAGACATCCTAAGAGACTACTGGGACACATTAAACACCAACATTTGCATAATAAGGGGCCCAGAAAGAGAAAACAGAGAAAGGGCTTGAGAAAATATTTGAAGAGATAATAGCTAAAAACTTCCATAAAATTGGAAAGAAAATACTGAAGTCCAGGAAGTGCAGAGAGTCCAATACAGTATAAACCCAAGGAGGAACATATTAATCAAACTGACAAAAATTGATTGCAAATGGCAAAGAGAAAATATTAAAAGCAACAAGGAGGGAAAGAAACAAAAATATACAAGGGAATCCTCATATGGTTATCATCTGATTTTTCAGCAGAAACTGTGCACATGAGAAGGGAATGGCAGGATATATATAAAGTGATGAAAGGGAAAAACCTACAAGAATACTCAGCAAGGCTCTAGTTCAGATTTGATAGAGAAATCTAAAGCTTTACAAACAAAAGAGAATTCAGCAACACCAAACCAGCTTTACAACACATGCTAAAAGAACTTCTCTAGCCAAAAATGGCCACAACCAGAAACAAGAAAATTATGAATGGGAAAGCTCACGGATAAAGGCAAATATACATATTTGTCCACACACAAATATGGTATCAAAACCAGCAATCATGACAATAAAAATGTAGGATGTTGGAAATGCATCTGAAATTAAAAGACTAGCAACTTAAAAAAAGTCGTGTGTGTGTGTGTATATATATATTTATATAGAGAGATGCGTGCACACACACACACATATATAGAGAGAGATTGTTATAGCAAAACCTTATGGTAACCACAAACCAGAAAACAACAATAGATATACACACAAAAAGCAGTCCAAACACAACACTAAAGGTAGTCATCAAACCACACGAGAACAAGAGAGGAAGGGAAGGAAAAAGACCTTCAAGAACAAATCCAAGACAATTTTAAAAATTGCAATTAAAGCATCCGTTCCGTTCTGTCGCTCAGTCGTGACCGACTCTTTGCGACCCCGTGGACTGTAGCCTACCAGGCTTCTCCGTCCATGGGATTCTCCAGGCAAGAATACTGGAGTGGGTTACCGTTTCCTTCTCCAGTTAATTAAATTAAAGCATACATATCAGTAATTACCTTAAATGTAAACAGACTGACTGCTCCAACCAAAAGACACAGACTGCCTGAATGGATACATAAACAAGACTTGTATATACTCTGTCTATAATAGACTCACTTCAGATCTAGGAAAACACTGAGAGAAAAGTGAAGGGATGGGTAAAGTTACTTATGAAATTCAGAAGATCTGGAGTAGCAATATTCCTATCAGACAAAACAGACTTTTAAAGACTTACAAGAGACAAAGAAGGACACCGTATCAAGGGGTCAATCCAAGGAGAAGATTTAACAATTGTAAATATATATGCAGGCAACACAGGAGCACCTCAGTACATAAGGGAAATGATAACAGTCATTAAAGGAAAAAATCAACAGTTACACAAAAATAGTGAGGGACTTTAACACCCCACTTACATCAATGGACAGACCATCTAGATAGAAAATCCATATGGAAAAAAGGCCTTAAATGAGTCTTTGGACCCGATGAGTGTAATTGCTATTTATAGAACACTCCATCTGAAAGCAGCAAATATACAGTCTTCTCAAGTGCACATGAGCATTCTCCAGGACAGATCACATGCTGGGAGCCAAAAAGCAAACCTTGGTAAATTTAAGAAAAGTAAAGTCATATCAAGCATCTTTTCTGACCACAACACTATGAGATTAGAAATCAAAAGATGAAAAAAAAAAAAAAACCAACTAGAGACAAATGAAATGTACAACAACCCAAAACCTATGAGATGCAGCAAAAGCACTTTTAAGAAGTTTATAGCAATACAATCTTTAACTCACGAAACAAAAATTAAAACAACAGAAACGTATCTAAAGCAACTAGAGAAAGAAGAAAGAAAACCCAAAGTTAGTAGAAGGAAAGAAATCATAAATATCAGAGCAGAAATAAATAGAGATGGAGAAAACAAAAGATGAATGATACATAGAGCTGACTTTTTGAAAAACCTGATAAAATTTTAATCAGACTAATCAAAAAGAGAGGGCTCAAATCAATTAAATATGAAAAGGAAGTTACACTGGACACTATAGAAGTATAAAGGATCATAAGAGACTACTGTATGCCAATAAAATGGACAACTAGAAGAAATGGACAAATTCTTAGAAAAGTAAAATCTTTTAAGACTGAACTAGAAATATAATATATGAACAGATCATTCCAAGTACTGAAATTGAAACTGTGATTTTAAAACTTTCAACAAACAAATGTCCAGGACCAGATGGCCTCACAGGTGAATTCTATCAAACATTTAGAGAAGTGTTAACACCTATCCTTCTGAAAATGTTCCAAAAAATTGCAGATGAAAGAATACTCACAAACTCATTCCAGAGCCACCATCATACTGCTACCAAAACCAGAAAAAGATACGAAAAAAAAAAAAAAAAAACCAATATTACTGACGAACATAGATGCAAAAATCCTTGACAAAATACTAGGATATTGAATCCAACAGTACATTGAAAGGATCATGCAACATGATCACCTGGGATTTATCTTAGGGATACAAGGATTTTTCAATATCTGTATCAATCAGTGTGATATACCACATTGAGTAAAAACCATATGATCATCTCCATAGAGGCAGAAAACGCTTTTTGACAAAATTCAACACTCATTTATGACAAAATCTCTCCAGAGACGGGGCACAGAGGGAATCTACCTCAACATGATAAAGGCCATATATGACAAACCCACAGTTAGCATCATACTCAATGGTGAAAAGCTGAAAGCATTTCCTTTAAGATCAGAAACAAGATAAGGATGTCCACTCTCATAGTATTTTTTTCCAACAATTTTGGAAATCCTAGCCACAGCGATCAGAAAAATAAATAAATAAAAGGAATCCAAATTGGAAAGGAAGGGAAACTGTCACTGTTTGCAGAAGACATACTATACATAAAAAATCCTAAAGATGCTACCAGAAAACGAGTTGATCAATGAATTTGGTAAGGTTGCAGGATAAAAAAAATTAACAAATCCCTTGCATTTCTATACACTAACCACAAACGATCAGAAAGAGAAATTAAGGAAACAATCCCATTTATAATTGCATCACAACACAACATCTAGAAAAATCTAAGGAGGTAAAAGACTTAGAAAACTATTGGAAAAGTATAAGACACTGATGAAAGAAACTGAAGATGACAAATGGGTTAGAAGAAGTACTATTGTTAAAAAGGTTATACTACCCAAGTCAATTAACAGATTCAGTGTAATCCTTATCAGAACACCAATGACATTTTTCACAGAACTAGATCAAGTAATTCTAAAATGTGTATGGAAACACAAAGACCCCAAATAATAAAACAATCTTAAGAAAGAAGAGCAAAACTAGAAACATCACAGTCCCTGATTTCCAGTTATACTACAAAGCTATAGTAATAGCATGGTTCTGGCAGAAAAAACACAGATCAATGGAGCTCAGAAACAAACATGAGGTTACATGGCCAACTGATCTGTGACAAAGGAGGCAAGAATGGGGGAAATGGGGAAAAGCCTCTTCAATAAATGGTGTTGGGAAAACTGGACATCTGCATGCAAAAGAATGAAACTGGACTACTCACACTATATTAAAAAAACAAACTCAAAATAGATTAAAGAATTATATGTAAGACCTGAAACCATAAAACTACTCATAGAAAACATAGGCAGTAGGCTCTTTGACAACCATCTTACCAATAATTTTTTTTAGATCTGTATCCATCAATAGAAACAAAAGCAAAAATAAATGAGACTACATTAAAAAGCTTTTGCACAGAAAACTATCAATAAAACAAAAAGGCAACTTACTAATTGGGAGAAGATATTTGCAAACAATATATCTGATAAGTTAATACCCAAAATATACAAAGAAATCATACAACACAAAAAGACAACCCAATTAAAAAGCTGGATAGAGGGATAGATTTTTTTTTCCCAAAGACAACATACTGATGACCACAGACACATGAAAAAATGTTCAACATTACTAATCAGGGAAATGCGAATCAAAACCACAATGAGAGAACACCTCACACCTGTCAAATGGCTATTATGAAAAAGACAACAAAGAACAAGAAGAAGCTGTACAAAAGACGTAGAGGGAAAGGAACCCTCGTGTACTGTTGGTGGGACTGAAAATTGAGTCCACTATGGAAAACAGTATGGAGTTCTCAAAAAAATTAGAAACAGAACTGCCATATGATCCAGCAATATCACTTTTGGATATTTACCCAAAGAAAACAAAAATACTAATTTGAAAAGATAATGTACTCAATGTTCATTGCAGCGTTACTCACAATAGCCAAGATATGGAAGCAATGTACGTGTCCACTGATAAATGGATGGATGAAAGAAATGTGGTAAATATATGCAACGGAATGTTGTTTAGTCCCTGAGTCCTGTCCAATTCTTATGCAACCCCACGGGCTGTAGCCTGCCAGGCTTTGCTGTCCATGGGACTTCCCAGGCAAGAATACTGGAGTGGGTTGCCATTTCCTTCTCCAGGGATCTTCCCAACCCAGGGGTTGAACCTGTGGCTCCTGCACTGGCAGGTGGATTCTTTACCACTGAGCCACCAGGGAAGCCCCACAATGGAATGTTACTCAGCCTTGAAAAATGAAATCTTACCACTTACAGCAACATGGATGGAACTAGAGGGTATTATGTTAAGTGAAATAAGTCAGACAGACAAAGACAGATGTATGATTTCACCAACATGTAGAATCTAAAAAACAAAGCAAATAAAATAGAATGAAAACAGACTCATATAGAGAAGAAATGGGTGGTGCCAGACGAGAGGACATTGAGGGGGGTGAAATAAGTGAGGGGATTAAGAGGAACAAACCTCCAGTTATAAATAAGCCATGGGGATATAATATGCAGCATAAGGAAAATGGTCAGTAATATGTAATAACTTTGAATGGGGACAGATGTACTAAACTTACTGAGGTGACCATTTCATAATGTTTGCAAATGTCAAATTGCTATGCAGCACATCTGAAATGCAGTATACCTTGAGAATCCCATGAACAGTATGAAAAGGCTTTATGACACCGAAAGACAAACCTGCCAGGTCGGGAAGTGTCCAGTAGGCTACTGGAGAAGAGCAGAAAAATAGCTCCAGAAGGAATGAAGAGGCTGAGCCAAAGCAGGAATGATGTCCAGTTGTGGATGTGACTGGTGGTGAAAGTAATGTGTGATGCCGTAAAGAACAATATTGCATAGGAACCTGGAACATCAGGTCCATGAATCAAGGTAAATTGGGAAGTGGTCAAATAGAAGATGGCAAGAGTGAACATCGACATTTTAGGAATCAATGAATGAAAATGGGATGGGAATGGGTGAGAATTTAATTCAAATGACCATTATATCTACTGCTGTGGGTACGAATCCCTTAGAAGAAATGGAGCAGCCCTCATGGTCAACAAGAGAGTCTGAAATGCAGTACTTGGGTGCAGTCTCAAAAACAACAGATCTCTCTTCCTTTCCAAGGCAAATCATTCAATACTGCAGTAATCCACATCTACACCCCAACCACTAATGCTGAAGAAGCTGAAGTTGAATGGTTCTGTGAAGACCTACAAGATTTAGGGGATTGGAATGCAAAAATAGGAAGTCAAGAGATACTTGGAATAACAGGCAAGTTTGGCCTTGAAGTACAAAATGAAGCACGGCAAAGTCTAGCTGAGTTTTGTCCAGAGAACACACTGGTCATAGCAAACACCCTCTTCCAATAACACAAGAAACAAGTCTATACATGGACATCACCAGAAGGTCAATACCAAAATATTGACTATATTCTTTGCAGCTGAAGATGGAGAAGCTGTATACAGCCAGTAAAAACAAGACTGGGAGCTGAGTAGGGCTCAGATCATGAACTTTTTATTGCAAAATTCAGACTTAAAGTGAAGAAAGTAGGGAAAACCAGTAGGCCATTCAGGTATGACCTAAATAAATCCCTTATGATTATACAGTAGAAGTGACAAATAGATTCAAGGGATTAGATTTGATAGACAAAGCACCTGAAAAACTATGGACGGAGGTTCATAACATTGTACAAAAGGCAGTGATCAAAACCATCCCCAAGAAAAGAAATGCAAAGAGGCAAAATGGTTGTCAAGGAGGCCTTACAAATAGCTGAAAAAAGAAGAGAAATGAAAGGCAAGAGATAAGAAAGCCTTCTTAAGTGAATAATGCAAATAAATAGAGGAAAATAATAGAATGGGAAAGACTAGAAATCCCTTCAAGAAAATACCAAGATACCAAGGGAACGTTTCATGTAAAGAGGTGCACAATAAAGGACAGAAATGGAATGGACCTAACAGAAGCAGAAGATATTAAGAAGAAGTTGCAAGAATACACAGAAGAACTGTACAAAAAAGGTCTTAATGACCTGGACAACCACAATGGTGTGATCACTCACCTAGAGCCAGACATGCTGGAGTGTGAAGTCAAGTGGGCCTTAGGAAACCTTAATACAAACAAAGCTAGTGGAGGTGATGGAATTCCAGCTGAGCTATTTCAAATCCTTAAAGATGATGCTGTTAAAGTGCTATACTCAATATGTCAGCAAATTTGGAAAACTCAGCAGTGGCTAGAGGACTGGAAGAGGTCAGTTTTCATTCCAATCGCAAAGAAGGGCAATGCCAAAGAATGTTCAAGCTACCACACAATTGCACTTATTTCACAGGCTAGCAAGGTAATGCTAAAAATCCTTCAAGTTGTAAAATCCAAAATCAAGCTCAAAATCCATTCAAAAGTATATGAACCAAGAACTTCCACATGTACAAGCTGTATTTAGAAAAGGCAAAGGAACCAGAGATCAAATTGCCAATATCCATTGGATCACAGAGAAAGCAAAGGCATTCCAGAAAAACTTCTGCTTAACTGACTACACTAAAGCCTTTGACTGTGTGGATCAAAACAAACTGGAAAATTATTAAAAAGATGGGAGTACCAGACCACCTTACCTGCCTCCTGAGAAACCTGTATGCAGGTCAAGAAGCAACAGTTAGAACTGGACATGGAACAGCAGACTGGTTCCAAATAGGAAAAGGAGTGCGTCAAGGTTGTATATTGTCACCCTGTTTATTTAACTTCTATGCAGAGTACATCATGAGGAACGCTGGGCTGGAAGAAGCACAAGCTGGAATCAAGATTGCTGGGAGAAATATCAATAACCTTAGATATGCAGACGACGCCCACCTCTGTCATGGCAGAAAGCAAAGAGGAACTAAAGAGTCTCTTGATGAAGGTAAAAGAGGAGAGTGAAAAAGCTGACTTAAAACTCAACATTAAAAAAACTAAGATCATGGCATCTGGTCGCATCACTTCAGGGAAACTAGATGGGGAAATAATGGAAACAGTGACAGACTTTATTTTCTTGGGTTCCAAGATCACTGCAGACAGTGATTGCAGCCATGAAATTGAAAGACGCTTCCTCCTTGGAAGGAAAGCTATGACAGACCTAGTCAGTATATTCAAAAGCAGAGACATCACTTTGCCGACAAAAGTCCACACAGTCAAATTTATGGCTTTTCCAGGAGTCATGTACAGACGTGAGAGTTGGACCATAAAGAAGGATGAGTGCCGAGGAACTGATGCTTTCGAACTGTCATGCTGGAGAAGACTTGAGTCCCTTGGACACCTAGGAGAACAAACCAGTCACTCCTAAAGGATATCAGTCCTGAACACTCATTGGAAGGACTGATGCTGAGGCTCCAATACTTTGGCTACCTGATGCAAAAAGCTGACTCACTGAAAAAGACCCTTATTCCAGGAAAGACTGAGGGCAGGAGAAGAGGGAGACACTGGATGAGATGGTTGGATGGTATCATTGACTCAATAGACATGAGTCTAAGCAAACTGTGGGAGATGGTGAAGGACATGAAAGGGTTAATGGCTAGGCAGGTCTCACTAGGGAGGCCAGGGGTCTCCAAGCCACAGAAGAGACAAATGGCAAGCAGTGGAAGTTTTTTTTTTCTTTCCCCTGCAGAAAGTGTCCAATACTGGGGAACAGTGGAGGGCAATTACTAATAGCTCCAGAAAGAATGAAGTGGCTGGGCCAAAGTGGAAATGACACCCAGCTGTGGATGTGTCTGGTGGTGAAAGTAATGTCACCTTTTAAAGTTAGATGCTGTAAAGAACAATATTGCACAATAACCTGAAATGTTAGGTCCATGAATCAAGGTAAATTGGACATGGTCAAGCAGGAGATGGCAAGAGTGAATATCAACATCTTAGGAATCAGTGAACTAAAATGGACAGGAATGGGCAAATTCAATTCAGACGACCATTAGATCTAATACCGTGGGCAAGAATCCCTTAGAAGAAATGGAGTAGCCCTCAGAGTCAACAAGAGAGTCTGAAATTCAGCACTTGGGTGCAATCTCAAAAATAGCAGAATGATCTAGGTTTGTTTCCAAGGCAAATAATTCAATATCACAGTAATCTACATCTATACCCCAACCACTGATGCTGAAGAAGCTGAAGTTGAATGGTTCTGTGAAGACCTCCAAGACCTCCTAGAACTAACACCAAAAAAAGTTGTCCTTTTATTCACAGGGGATTGGAATGCAAAAGTAGGAAGTCAAGAGATACTTGGAGTAACAGGCAAGTTTGGCCTTAAATACAAAATGAAGCAAGGCAAAGGCTTACAGAGTTTTGTCCGGAGAACACACTGGTCATAGCAAACACCCTCTTCCAACAACACAAGAGACAACTCGACACATGGACTTCACCACATGGTCAATACCAAAATCAGACTTATTATATTCTTTGCAGCCAAAAACAGAGAAGCTCTATACATTCATCAAAAACAAGACTGGGAGCTGGGTGTGGCTCAGATCATGAACTCCTTATTGCAAAATTTAGGCTTAAATTGAAGAAAGTAGGGAAAACCACTAGGTCATTCAGGTATAACCTAAATAAAATCCCTTATGATTATGCAGTGGCAGTGATGAATAGATTTGAGGGATTAGCTCTAGTAAACCATGATGATGAACTATGGATGGAAGTTTGTAACACTGTACAGGAGGCAGTGACCAAAACCATTCCAAAGAAAAAGAAATGCAAGAAGGAAAACTGGTGTCTGAGAAGGCTTTACAAAGCTGAAGAAAGAAGAGAAGTAAAAAGCAAAGGCGAAAAGGAAAGATACACTGAACTGAACGCAGAGCTCCAGAGAATAAGAAAGAGACAAGAAGGCTTCTTTAATGAACAGCGCAAAGAGACTGAGGAAGACAATGGAATGGGGAAAACTAGAGATCTCTTCAAGAAAACTGGAGATATCAAAGGAATATTTCATGCAAGGATGGGCATGATAAAGGACAGAAATGGTAAAGACATAACACAGGCAGAAGAGATTAAGAAGAGATGGCAAGAGTACACAAAAGAACTGTACAAGAAAGGTCTTGATGACCCGGATACCCAAAATGGTGTGGTCATTCACCTAGAACCAGACATCCTGGAATGTGAAGTCAAGTGGACCTTAGGAAGTATTACTATGAACAAAGCTAGTAGACATGATGGAATTCCAGCTAAGTTATTTAAAATCCTAAAAGATGTTGTGTTATCAAGCATCTTTTCTGATAACAAGGCTATGAGATTAAAAATAAACTAGAAGAAAAAACTCTTAAGAAATACAAATATGTGGCAGCTAAGCAATATGCTACTAAACAACCATTGGATCACTGAAAAAATCAAATAAGAAATAAAAAAATACCTAAAGACAAATGAGAATGAAAATATAATGGTCCAAAACTTATGGGATGCAGCAAAAGCTGTTCTAAGAGGGACATTTATAGCAATACAATCTTACCTCAAGAAATAAGAAAAATCTCAACTAATCTAACCTTACACCTAAAACAGCTAGATAAAAAACAAACAAAACCTTTTAAGGTTAGTAGAAGGAAGGAAATCATAAAGATCAAAGAATAAATGAGATAGAGACAAAACAATGACAAAGATCGATGAAACTAAAGGTAGTTCTTTAAAAAGATAAAATTGACAAGCCTTTATCTAGACTCAAAGAAAAAAAGGAGAGGACTCAAATCAATAAAATTAGAAATGTAAAGAGTTACAACTGACTCCACAGAAATACCAAGGATCATAAGAGACTACTATGAACAACCGTATGCCAATAAAACGGACAACCTGGAAGAAATGGACAAATTCTTAGAAAGCTACAAGTCTCCCTAGAGCCAGAAAAAAAATATAAAACATGAACAGACCAATCACAAGCACTGAAATTGAAACTGTGATTAAAAACCCAACAAACAAAAGTCCAGGACCTGACAGCTTCATAGGTGAACTTAATCAAAATTTAGAAAAGCATTAACACCTATCCTGAAACTGTTCTAAAAAATCACAAAGAAAATTTCCCAACTCATTTTATGAGGCCACCAACACCATGATACCCAAATCAGACAAAGATACCACAAAAAAACAAAACAAACTACAGTCCAATATCACTGATAAACACAGATGCCAAAATCCTCAACAAAATACTAGCAACCCATATCCGACAATACATTAAAAAGATCATACTAGATCAAGTTGGATTGATCCAAGGGTTGCAAGGATTTTTCATCATCTGAAAATCAATGTGATATACCATATCAACAAATTGAAGAATAAAAACCATATGATCATCTCAATGGATGCAGAAAAAAACCTTTATAAAAATTCAGAACCCATTTATGATAAAAACTCTCCAGAAAGTAAGCATAGAGGGTACATATCTCAACATAATAGAGGCCATATATGACAAACCTACAGCTGGCATCATACTCAATGGTGAAAAGCTGAAAGCATTCCCTCTAATATCAGGAACAAGAAAAGGATGTCCACTCTCACTTTTATTCAACATAGTTTTGGAAGTCCCACCTACAGCAATCAAAGAAGAAAAAGAAGTAAAGGGAATTCAAATTGGAAAAGAAGAAGCTAAACTGTCACTGTTTGCAGATGATATGGTACTATACATAGAATATCCTAAAGATGATGCCAGAATACTACTAGAACTCATCAATGAATTTGGTAAAGTTGACCTCAATCAAATCCCTTATGATTATACAGTGGAAGTGAGAAATAGATTTAAGGGACTAGATATGATTGATAGAGTGCCTGATGAACTCTGGACGGAGGTTCGTGACATTGTGCAGGAGACAGGGACCAAGACCATCCCCATGGAAAGAAATGCAGAAGAGTGAAATGGCTGTCTGAGGAGGCCTTACAAATAGCTGTGAAAAGAAGAGAGGCGAAAAGCAAAGGAAAGATATAAGCATCTGAATGCAGAGTTCCAAAGAATAGCAAGGAGAGATAAGAAAGCCTTCCTCAGTGATCAATGCAAAGAAATAGAGGAAAACAACAGAATAGGAAAAACAAGAGACCTCTTCAAGAAAATTAGAGATTCCAAGGGAACATTTCATGCAAAGATGGGCTCGATAAAGGACAGAAATGGTATGGACCTAACAGAAGCAAAAGATATTAAGAAGAGGTGGCAGGAATACACAGAAGAACTGTACAAAAAAGATCTTCACGACCAAGATAGTCACGATAACGTGATCACTGACCTAGAGCCAGACATCTTGGAATGTGAAGTCAAGTGGGCCTTAGAGAGCATCACTACGAACAAAGCTAGTGGAGGTGATGGAATTCCAGTTGAGCTATTTCAAATCCTGAAAGATAATGCTGTGAAAGTGCTGCACTCAATATGCCAGCAGATTTGGAAAACTCAGCGCTGGCCACAGGACTGGAAGAGGTCAGTCTTCATTCCAATCCCAAAGAAAGGCAATGCCAAAGAATGCTCAAACTATCGCACAATTGCACTCATCTCACACGCTAGTAAAGTCATGCTCAAAATTCTCCAAGCCAGGCTTCAGCAGTATGTAAACCGTGAACTCCCAGATGTTCAAGCAGGTTTTAGAAAAGACAGAGGAACCAGAGATCAAATTGCCAACATCCGCTGGATCATGGAGAAAGCAAGAGAGTTTCAGAAAAACATCTATTTCTGCTTCATTGACATGCCAAAGCCTTTGACTGTGTGGATCACAATAAACTGTGGAACATTCTGAAAGAGATGGGAATCCCAGACCACCTGACCTGCCTCTTGAGAAACCTGTATGCAGGTCAGGAAGCAACAGTTAGAACTGGACATGGAACAACAGACTGGTTCCAAATAGGAAAAGGTGTATGTCAGGGTTGTATATTGTCACCTTGCTTATTTAACTTATATGCAGAGTACATCATGAGGAACGCTGGGCTGGAAGAAGCACAAGCTGGAATCAAGATTGCTGGGAGAAATATCAATAACCTCAGATATGCAGATGACACTACCCTTATGGCAGAAAGTGAAGAGGAACTCAAAAGCCTCTTGATGAAAGTGAAAGAGGAGAGTGAAAAGGTTGGCTTGAAGCTCAACATTCAGAAAACGAAGATCATGGCATCTGGTCCCATCACTTCATGGGAAATAGATGGAAAAACAGTGGAAACAGTGTCAGACTTTGTTTTTTTGGGCTCCAAAATCACTGCAGATGCTGATTGCAGCCATGAAATTAAAAGACGCTTGCTCCTTGGAAGGAAAGTTATGACCAACCTTGATAGTATATTAAAAAGCAGAGACATTACTTTGCCAACAAAGGTCCGTCTAGTCAAGGCAATGGTTTTTCCCGTGGTCATGTATGGATGTGAGAGTTGGACTGTGAAGAAGGCTGACCGCCGAAGGATCGATGCTTTTGAACTGTGGTGCTGGAGAAGACTCTTGAGAGTCCCTTATACTGCAAGGAGATCCAACCAGTCCATTCTAGAGGAGATCAATACTGGATGTTCATTGGAGGGACTGATGCTAAAGCTGAAACTGCAATACTTTGGCCACCTCATGCGACGAGTTGACTCACTGGAAAAGACTCTGATGCTGGGAAAGCTTGGGGGCGGGAGGAGAAGGGGACGACAGAGAATGAGATGGCTGGATGGCATCACCGACTCTGTGGACATGAGTTTGAGTGAACTCCGGGAGTTGGTGATGGACAGGGAGGCCTGGCATGCTGTGATTCATGGGGTCGTGGAGAGTCGGACACGACTGAGCGACTGAACTGAACTGAACTGATGGTGTTATATTTCTATTATTGTGATGAAAAAGAAAGCAATACAAAAAGACGAAGTGTTTATTAAAACATGAAAAAAAAAAAGAAAGAAATGGTTTTGCAGCACTGAAGAGATTATAGAAAGTAAATAAGCTAGATCAGACCTGTTTTATGTAGTAATTTTATAGTTTATTTTAATTATTTCAGTTGTAAAATATTGTTATACTGTTAATTAGTTCTGATTGTTCATATTAAACTATTGAAATGCAAAAAATAAAAAAAAAATAAATTTTGAAAAAAAAAAAAAAGAAAGTGAAGAGGAACTCAAAAGCCTCTTGATGAAAGTGAAAGAGGAGAGTGAAAAGGTTGGCTTGAAGCTCAACATTCAGAAAACGAAGATCATGGCATCTAGTCCCATCGCTTCATGGGAAATAGATGGAAAAACAGTGGAAACAGTGTCAGACTTTATTTTTTTTGGGCTCCAAAATCACTGCAGATGCTGATTGCAGCCATGAAATTAAAAGACGTTTGCTCCTTGGAAGGAAAGTTATGACCAACCTAGATAGTATATTAAAAAGCAGAGTCATTACTTTGCCAACCAAGGTCCGTCTAGTCAAGGCAATGGTTTTTCCCGTGGTCATGTATGGATGTGAGAGTTGGACTGTGAGGAAGGCTGATCGCCGAAGAATCGATGCTTTTGAACTGTGGTGTTGGAGAAGACTCTTGAGAGTCCCTTATACTGCAAGGAGATCCAACCAGTCCATTCTAAAGGAGATCAACCCTGGATGTTCATTGGAGGGACTGATGCTAAAGCTGAAACTGCAATACTTTGCCCACCTCATGCGTCGAGTTGACTCACTGGAAAAGACTCTGATGCTGGGAAAGGTTGGGGGCGGGAGGAGAAGGGGACGACGGAGAATGAGATAGCTGGATGGCATCACCGACTCTGTGGACATGAGTTTGAGTGTACTCCGGGAGTTGGTGATGGACAGGGAGGCCTGGCGTGCTGTGATTCATGGGGTCGTGGAGAGTCGGACACGACTGAGCGACTGAACTGAACTGAACTGAACTGAACTGCAGGTTACAAAATTAATACACAGAAGTCTGTTGCATATCTATACAATAACAGTGAAAGATCAGAAAGACAAGTTCAAGAAGCAGTTCCATTGCATCAACAAGAATAAAATACCTAGGAATAAACCTATCTAAGGAGACAAAAGACCTGTACACCAAAAACTATAAGATGGTGATGAAAGAAATTGAAGATATAAACAGATGGAAAAATATAACATGTTCGTGGATTGGAAGAATCAATATTATCAAAATGAGTATACTGCCCAAGGCAATCTACAGATTCTATGCAATCCCTATCAAATTACCAATGGCATTTTTCACAGAATGAGAACAAAAAATTTCAAAATTTGTATGGAGACACAAAAGACCCTGAATTGCCAAAGCAGTCTTGAAAAAGAAAAATGGAGCTGGAGTAATCAGGCTCTTTGACTTCAGACTATACTACAAAGCTACAGTCATCAAAACAGTATGCTATTGGCACAAAATAGAAATATAGATTCATGGAACAGGATGGAAAACCCAGAAATAAGCCCATGTACCTATGGTCAATTAATCTATGACAAAGGAGGCAAGATTACACAATGCAGGAAAGACAGTTTCTTCAACAAATGGTGCTAGGAAAACTGGACAGTCACATGTAAAAAAGAAAATAAAAGGAAATCATATCATTCTTTAACTCCATAAACAAAAATAAGCTCAAAGTCGATTAAAGACCTAAATGTGAGACTGGACACTATAAAACTCCTAGAGGAAAACATAGGCAGAATACTGTCAGATATAAATCACAGCAACATCTTTTTTGATCCATCTCCCAGAATAATGGAAATAAAAGCAAACATAAACAAATGGGACCTAATTAAACTCAAAAGCTTTTGCAAAGGAAAGGAAACAACAAACAAAATGGAAAGCCAGCCCACAGATTGGGAGAAAATATTTGCGAATGATCTGACCAATAAGGGATTACTTTCCCAAATTTATAAACAGTTTATGATTCTTAGTAGCAACAAAAACAAACTCAAAAAGTAGGCAGAAGACCTAAATAGACTTTTCTCTAAAAAGTACATACAGATGGTCAATAGGCACAGAAAAAGATGTTCAATATCATTAGTTATTAGAGAAATGCAAATCAAAATTCCAATGAGACTATCATCTCACACAGTTTTCTCAGAATAGCTATCATCAAAAATCCACAAACAACAAATGCTGGAGAGGGTGTGGAGAGAAGGGAACCCTCCTGCACTCTTGGTGGGAATGTAAATTGGTTCAGTCACTATGGAGAACAGTATAGAGGGTCCTTAAAAAACTAAAAATAGAGCTACTATGTGACCCTGCAATCCCATTCCTGGGCCTATATCCAGAGAAAATCATGGCCTGAAAAGATACATGCACCCCAGTGTTCATTGCAGCACTGTTTACAATAGCCAAAACGTAGAAGCAACTTAAATGTCCATCGACAGAGAAGCAAACAAAGATGTGGTACTTATATACAATGGAATATTACTCAGCCATTAAAAAGGATGAAATAATGCCATTTGCAGCAACATGGATGGACCTAGAGAGCATCATACTGAATGAAGTAAGTCAGACATAGGAGAAATATCATATGACATCCCTTATATGTGGAATCTAAAAAGAAATGATACAAATGAACTTACTTACAAAATAGAGACTCACAGACTTAAAAAACAAATTTATAGTTGCCAGGGGAAAGGGACAATTAGGGACTTTGGGAAGGTCATGTACACAGTGCTATATTTAAAATGGATAACCAACTAAGACCTATTGTATAGCACATGGAATTCTGCTCAATGTTATGTGCCAGCCTGTATTAGAGGGGGGTTAGGCGAAGAATGGATATGTGTATATGTATGGGTATGGCTGAGTCCCTTTCCTGTTCACCTGAAACCACCACAACATTGTTAATCGGCTGTAACCCAATACAAAATGTTTTTGTACTAAAAGATGATGCTGTTAAAGTGGTGCACTCAACATGTCAGCAAATTTGGAAAATTCAGCAGTGGTCACAGGACTAGAAAAGGTCAGTTTTCATTTCAGTCCCAAAGAAGGGCGATGCCAAAGAATGTTCAAATTACCACAAAATTGCACCCATTTCACAAGCTAGCAAGACTATGCTCAAAATCCATCAAGCTAGGCTTCAGCAGTATGTGAACCAAGAACTTCCACATGTACAAATTGGGTTTAGAAAAGGCAGAGTAACAGAGATCAAATTGCCAACATTCGTTGGATCATGGAGAAAGAAAGGAAATTCCAGAAAACATCTACTGCTTATTTGAGCACATTAAAGCCTATGACTGTGTGGATCACAATAAACTGTGGAAAATTCTTAAATAGACGGGAGTACTGGACCACCTTACCTGTCTCCCGAGAAAGCTGTATACAGGTCAAGAAGCAACAGTTAAAACTGGACATGGAACAACTGATTGGTTCCAAACTGGGAAAGGAATATGACAAGGTTGTATATTGTCACCCTGCTTATTTAACTTATATGCAGAGTACATCATGGGAAATGCTGACCTGGAAGAATCACAAGCTACAATCAAGATTGCCAGGAGAAATATCAACAACCTCAGATATGCAGATGACACCACTCTAATGGCAGAAAGCAGAGAGAAACTTAAGAGTCTCTTGATGAAAGTGAAAGAGGAGAGTGAAAAGGCTGGCTTAAAACTCAACATTCAAAAAACAAAGATCATGACATCCGTTCCCATCACTTCATGGCAAATAGAGGGGGAAAATGTGGAAGTGGTGATATTTTGTTTTCCTGGGTTCTGGAAAGGCACTTCAAACAGTGACAGCAGCCACAAAATTAAAAGATGCTTGCTCCTTGGGAGGAAAGCTATGACAAACCTAGATAGTATATTCAAAAGCAGAGATATCAGTTTACCAACAAAGTCCACATAGTCAAAGCTATTGTTTTTCCAGTAGTCGTGTTCAGATGTGAGAGTTGGACCATAAAGAAGACTAAGCACCAAAGAATCGATGCTTTTGAACTGTGGTGCTGAAGAAGATTCTTGAGAGTTTCTTGAACAGCAAGGAGATAAAACCAGTCAATGGTAAAGGAAATCAACCCTTAATATTTATTGAAAGGACTGATGCTGAAGCTCCAATACTTTGGCCACCTGATGCAAATAGCCGATCCTTTGGAAATGACCCTAATACTAGGAAAGACTAAAGGCAATAGAAGGGGGCAGCAGAGAGCAAGATAGTTAGATAGCATCACTGACTCAATGGACATGAATCTGAGTAAACTCCAGGAGATGGTGGAAGAGAGATGAGCCTGGCATGCTGCAGCCCACCGGGTTGCAAAGAGTTGGACAGGACTTAGTGACTGAACATCAACAAAGAGGTCTTGGGTGAATTTCTGGGTGCCACTCCACAACTTTCCACTAGAGGGACCACAAACTCTTTGTTCCCACTCTCTTTTAGTTCTTTTTCTTTTCCGTATTTTATGTCAGACCAGAGGCCCTCTAGGGCTTCCCTGGTGGCTCAGATGGTAAAGAGTCTGCCTGAGTTTGTTTGATCCCTGGGTTGGGAAGATCCCCTGGAGAAGGGAAGGGCAACTCACTCCAGTATTCTTACCTGAGAAATTCCATGGACAGAAGAGCCTGGCGAGCTACAGTCCATGGGGTTGCAGAGTCAGACATGACTGAGCTACTAACACCCACATACAGAGGCCCTCTGGGCTTCCCAGGCGGCACTAGTGGTAAAGAACCCCCCCTGCCTGTGCAGGAGACATAAGATACATGGGTTTGATCCCTGGGTCAGGAAGATCCCCTGGAGAAGGGAATGGCAACCCACTCCATTATTCTTGAAAGGAGAATCCCATGGACAGAGGAGCCTGACTGGCTTATAGGGTTGCACAGAGTCTGACACGACTGAAGTGACTTAGCACAGCACAGCACTTTTCCAGGAAAGATTTGCATATCACCTTAAAGAGCTCTGGAGAAGGAGTTACTGTGTGTCCTGTAGGTCTTCCATAATCTGTTTCCTCCCTTCAATATAAATCTCTCACTGGCCAGTTTGTCACAAAATTCCTTGCGATGATCTGCACTGAAAAGCAATATATATACTCTTATATAAACATACAGAGTCTATTCTATTCTATTTTTATGTTTTGGTGTTTTGACTGCAAGGTGTGTGGGATCTTAGCTTCCCAACCAGGGATTGAACCCACATCCCCTGCACTGGAAGGCGAAGTCTTAACCACTGGACTGCCAGGGAAGTTCCCTATTCTCTTCTAAAGTATATACTATTTACAGTCTTGAGAGATATCTTTAATAACATTTTAATGTCTGTTTGAAATAAACAATACATGGAATGTGAGCAATTTGAGATTCAGATGGTATTTTACCTTACCACAGCTTCCTAACATAATTACCTAAGACATGTCTCAGGAAAACCAGTATTTTGCTTTAGAGAAATGAGAGAGAAGAGACACCAGATGCTCTGGCCAAAGAGATTTCTCAGCTCAGCAGCTAACAGTGACCCACAACCTGGGGTTCCCCTTGTTTCTGGATTTCACACAGGGGAGCCTAGGAACTGATGATTTCTCATCTTGTTTTGATATATTAATATAATAGCTCTGTGGGTCTTTAGGTCTTATGTCACAAACCCAAGATACCCAGTGACAATGCAGCTGTCAGACCTTGTAAGCTGGGTTATTTTAAAATACTGGGAAACACAGCAAGTTCTAACCATCTCTCACCGCACTCCCCAAGTAAACAGGTCTATAAATTGGGATTCCTGAGGGCCTTTGGGAAACACCGGAGGTGTCTTGGGGTTGGATATGTGACTAGATTTGAGGGATAATTTCGGGCTTTGAGAACTGTATGCTGCAGATGAGAACTGAGGCCAAAAGTTGCCTGTGAAGGTGGATGCATCTGATCCTACCAGGCATCCATTGTACCCTGCTGACCTCAGCACCAAAACCCTCAGTCTGACTGCTGCTTTCCAGCAAGCAGGCCCATAAACCACTCTGAGAGCTAAATATGAAAATATTGGACTTCTAAAAATTTCTCTGGTAATTTAAGACTTGGATAAATAAATGATGAAGAATATGTTCAGAAAAATTCAGAAGAAAAGTTCAAAAAAAAATTCCTAGAGTGCCAGTTGCTTACCAGTTTTTTGAATATTAATAGTAAGGATTTACCCAACACAAATCTTTGAAAACTAGTCCTGTGTTTGGTAACTGAAGTAATGAAAGATCCTCTCTGCCAGTTGTACTGGGCCAGCAAGCCAAGAACTCGGACTCTTAATAAAACAGTCACTGTCACAATGGCTTTCCTGCTGTTTGTCATCTTTGACCCTTCATGTGTTGAGCACCTTGTTGATCTCCTTCACAGGTAGTTACTGCCCCTGCTGAAGGAATCCCTTACCGAGGCAGTGAAAGCCACACTAAAATTCTTATAAACTCGTGCATGTCCTCATGTTTCTGTCACCTCATCTCTATCTTGGGTAGTATTTATAGTGGGTTCAGCCATACCTCTCTATACTCTGTTTAAACGAATTCCCCTCAAGTCTCTCAATGTGTGTCTCAGGGTACCTTCACTGACCACCCAGACCACAGGCAGACCTAATCAGCATTCTAGCATGGACGCTTGGGGTCAGGGCTGCAGGCCAGAGAGCTCCTAGGGAGACCCTTCAATGCATTGATGCGGGAGCCCCACTGCCCAGGAAAGAAACACGCCTTGTTTGAAATCTCAGTCAGAGGTAACACTGTGGAGCAGGATGGAACCTGAGGGCCTGGGAAATGCTGGCCACAGGTGGCCCACCAGCTGGGCCTCATCCTGGCATTTCCTGACTCCCTGTCCTTGGGCTTTTAAAGTCAGTGAATGGGGGGATTTCTACAGCCTGGAAAATTCATAGGATTCCTTGAAGCATAGAGCAGTGAGGGCGCCCCCTTGGCTGAGAGGTAAAGCCATCTCAGTAGCCTCTTTAAAAATGCCACTTTACGGTTTCAATGTGATTAAAGACCTAAATGTATGACCTGATGCTATAAAATTCCTAGAGGAGACCACAGGCAGAACATTCTTAGGCATAAATCGTAGGAATATAATTTTTAATCCATCTCCTAGAGTAATGAAAGTAAAAACAAAAATAAACAAATGGGACCCACTTAAAAGCTTTTGCACAGCAAAGAAAAACCATAAACAAAACAAAAAGACAACCCACAGAATGGGAGAAAATATTTGCAAACAATGCAACTGACAAGGGGTTAATCTCCAAAATTTACAAACTGTTCATGAAGCTCAATATCAAAAACAAATAACCCAATCCTCCAAAGAACACAGATGGCCAAAGGCACATGAAAAGATACTCAACATTGCTAATTATTAGAGAAATACAAAACTACAATGAGATATCACCCTACACCAGTCAGAATGACCATCATCAAAAGTCTATAAATAAGCAAGGACCTACTATATAGCACATGGAACTCTGTTCAATGTTACGTGGCAGGCTGGATGGGAGAGGAGCTGGGGGGAGAATGGATACATGTATGGCTGAGTCCTTTACTGAAACTATCACAACACAGTTAATCTGCTATACCCTAATATAAATAAGTTTTAAAAAAGTCTATAAACAGTAAATGCTGGAGAGGATGTGGAACCCGCATACACTGTTGGTGGAAATGTTAATTGATCCAGGTACCCTGAAAAGCTAAACAATAGATCTACCACATGCTCCAGCAGTCCCACTCCTGGGGATGTTTCTGGAAAAAACATGGCTCAAAATGACACATGCACCCTGATGTTCATTGCAGCGCTGTATAAAACAGCTAGGACATGGAAGCAGTTAAAATGTCCATTGACAGAAGAATGGATACAAAGATGTGGTACATATATACAATGGAATATTACTCAACCATTAGAAAGAAAGGCATTTGCAGCAACATGGATAAACCTAGAGACGATCATACTAAATGAAGTGTCAGAGAAAGGCAAATGTCACATGACATCACTTGTATGTGAAATCTAAAATATCATGCAAATGACCTTGTTTACAAAACGGAAACAGACTCACAGACTTTGAAAACAAACTTGTGGTTACCAAGGGGAAAAGTATTGGGGGGTGAAGGGCTAAATTAGGAGCTTGGGATTGGCATACACACTACATATATAAAATAAATAAATCAACATGGACCTACTGTACAGAACAGGGAACTCAATATTCTGTAGTAACCTAAATGGAAAAAGAATTTGAAAAGAATAGATATATGTATTGAGTCACTTTGTTGTACACCTGAAATTGGCACAACATTATAAATCAATTATAAATATAAAATTTTTGAATAGAAAACCAAATTAATAAATAAAAATGCCCCTCAGGACATCTCTGAACTCAGAGTGAAGACACGATCCCAGGATACAGAGTGGGCCTGGGTCTGGAGGCCTGACACCCTCCTCCAGCTTTCAGACTTGGGTCCAGCCCAAAGCAGCCAGTTCTGATGCAGAATCACATAGTGCCGGCCAATCATCCTCATTCACTGTCACAGTAAAACCTGAGTCCTTAATGCTCCCCACCAGCAACAGATCACTGAATTACTTAATCGCCAAATTAAATAATTCACCATGATGTAGGCAGCAGGGCACAGCGCGCCCGTCTCCCACCGTAGACTGCTGGCGGGAACCCAGTTGCTCAGCACACACAAGCGGGTGCCTCAGAACCAAAGGCACCTACTACAGGTGGCCTTGAGCAGTTTGACCCCCCAGATGCAGGAAAACGCCAGCAGCTGGGAAATCTCTTCTGGGGCCTTTTCTGTCTCCTGTCTCCCTCCCGCCCAGGCCCCCTGGAACCACCAGTGCACAAGAACCAGGCTCTTGGGGAGCAGTACCCTCTCTCCTTGCTGTTCTCCAGCCTGTGGATGTCACCTCTCTCACTGGCCTGCACTTCCCGTGTTACCAGGCCCAACCTGGCCCCCTGGGTACCCAGATCTGAGGAAAAAAAAGAGAATGTCGCCCCTCCAGCCCCCACCCTTGAGGTGAAGAGAGGAATGGTGACGCCAGGGTGCCCCAGACCACACCTTACCTCTGTCTTTGAAGTTCGGAGCTTGTCCTCCCTGCTCCAGGCTGCAAGTGTCTGGGGGCCCGGCCACCCCGGCCCTCTGCCACCTGCTGTCCTCGGTCTGTGTGCTGCGGCGGCAACTCCAGGTCAACCTTGGCTACTCGGCCTCCCAAGCAGTTTCTGGAGGGCAGGAGGCCACAGAAAGTGCTACTAGGCCTGGGCCTGTGGCTTTATTCCCTCCTCCCCTCCTCCTCCCATGCCCCCGGCCTTTGTCATGGCCACTTGTTTTCCACGGGCCTCCTTATCTGCTTGACACGTTCCAGGCCAACTGCATTCCTTATCACAGCAAAACCTGACTCCCCAGTGCTCCCCACCCACAACAAGAATCATTTAATTAAGTAATTCATCACGATAGAGACAGCAGGCCGCGTAGGACAGCCCATCTCCCACCACTGACTATTGACGGGAGCTCGGCTTCTAAGCAGGCACCATCAAGCGCCTCAGAATCCAACGTGCCAAGCGAAACATGCGTCATGTGGTCTGACCCTGAAAGTGAGGGTCATCCCCCCTTCCCCATGAGTGATCTGTTTTATGCTCAGCAGACTCCTTTCTACGCAGGGCCCTCCTGCCTCCACTTTTAGGCAGAGGCCTGCTTCTCAGTGTGGTCAGGCCTCCCCACACCCCCGAACTCGGTCAGACCCTGGCATCTGATCTCATGTCCCTCTTTATGGTGTTCACACAAAGGAACCTCATTGTGCTTGGCTGGGGGCTGTGTCTGGGCACAGAGCAGCAGTCTGAGAACTCCCCAAACACTTGCACCTCCCAGAAAGGCCTGGCTGCCACAGAAACTGCTGGTGATGAGGAAGGGGATTGCCACACACACCCAATAGTTCATTCTTATTACAAGGAGGGAGGAACATCTCCATTTTTCAGCTATGGAAAGAGGCTTACAGAAGGTCAAGTAACTTGGCCAGAATAAACAGGAGTCTGGGCCTGTTTAAAGACCCATACTCACTACAGCTGAGCTCTCAGTACCTCCTAGAGCTGTCCCCCCTCCACCTTGCTGGGCCTCTAGCTTGTCCTATAAATGTTCCAGGGGCCTGCTCCTTGGGGGTGAGGGGGACCACCGTCCCAGCCCCTCCATGCCCACCGCTGCTCCACTCTAGCCTCATCCCTTGCTCAGGGACCGGTGTGATGCCCGGCACGTTTCTTGCCAGGCTCTGCGGTGCTCCAATGCTGCAGCCTCTTCCTCTACTTTGCATGAGGCCTGCAGAGCAGCCTACCAGCTCCCAGGCCTGCTGCCTTTAACTCTGGCCTTGGGTTCTGTTTAGTCTTCTCCCCACAACACTTCATAAACTTGCCAGCATGACCTAGATGGAGCCCTTCCCTCCTCCACATCCTTGTCCTCAGTACCCCTGCCCAGAACACTGGCTTCTGCTGCCTGTACCGCCCGCACCAGTCTTGCCCATTAAAGCCCCAGCTCAGAAAACTTTCCCAGGAAGACTACTCAGATTTGCCACCAAGTGAAAACATACCCTCTTCCTCTGATTCGCACAGCCCTTTATATCCCTGCTTGACAAGTTATTTTGTTTATTCTTAAGTATGAGCCTACCCCCCTAAAGAACTTTGAAAACAAGGCCTTTGCATTCAGAGCTGAGTCAGGAATCCCAGCTTTGTGACTTACCAACTAATGGGGGCGATGGAGTCGGCCTCAAGTCCTTGGAGAACGTCCTCAGGTTAGCTGTGTAAGTCACCTGGCCAGCCGTGGGACACTCAGGAGGCAGATAGTGCCCGCTCTGCTCCAGACCTCTTCTTCCCGGTTTCAGCAAAGCTCCCCACCTCCACTCCTCTGTGCCTGCCTGGCTTCAGCAGCAGTCAGGCTAAGCAGGCACTCCTGCAGTGGGAGGGGCTCTCCCCGTGGAGGCAGACATCCCCGGGGTCCCATCAACCAGGAAAGAGTGCCTCAGATGGGCAGACCTCATGCTGCCACTCTGTCCTCACTCTGGACTTCCTGAAGGGAGTCCAGACCCACCCAAAGGTCCTTCCAAGGGGTAGGAACTGCTGGCCTCCAGGTGGGCTTAGGCAGGGAGACTCCCATCTGCCCCCACAAGCTAAAGATGAGGAAGCTTGTTCATGATTCCCTGGCTTGTTTCATTGCCCCCTTAGGGTAAGTCGGTCAATTGTGTCTGACTCTTTGTGACCCATAGACTGTAGCCCATGAGGCTCTCCTGTCCATGGAATTCTCCAGGCCAGAGTACTGGAGTGGGTAGCCATGGGTTCCCTTCTCCAGGGTATTTTCCCAACCCAGGGACTGAACCCACATCTCTTGCATTGCAGGCAGATTCTTTATCATCCGAGCCACCAGGGAAGCCCCTTTGCCCACTTAGGCCTGTACCAAAGCTCACCTGTGCGGTGGGTGGGGGCATGCAGCAGTGGTGCCTTGAGGTGAGGGGCCACAGCATGCAGACTGGGTAGAGGGCCGTGCTGGAAGGAACCGGCACTCCCCAAGGAACACCCGCAGTCCGGGGGCTCAGGGTTCTGTTTTATGAAAGGGCCTGTGGTTTTCTTATAAAACGGAAGATGCAGCAGTGAATCACTTTGGCTGCTGCATGAGGATTCCCAGCTTCCTAAGGCCTAGCACTCAGATTCCTGCCAGCTGCTCCTTCAGGGGAAACCCCTCCACCTCTTCCAGGCTCACCAAGGGGAGAATGGAGAATACAGGGGATTCTGCAACCAGGCCCTTGCAGTCCCTGCTGGAGACACGCACAACTAGAACCATGGCTGAGTGACCCTGGAAGTCAGGGGTTTTCCTCCCTCTTCCCTGACCACCCTCAGAGCCCAACCTGGTGGGTACACCACGTGTGATGAATGGAAAGCAACCCAAGGCTTTTAAATATCCCTTTCTTCTCTTCGTTCCAAATACCTATATTTTAATTTTACCTCCAAATACGTATATTTTAATTTCACCATTCCAGAATTAACACTTGATCACTTTCAGTGACTCCTTCCTAGAAAAATGCCCCTTCAGGGAGTGGCATAAGAAGAAAGAGTTATAATTCCCTCCACATGTTTCCACATCTGCCATGAGGACTTCAGCATACCTGGCCTACAGGGAAATGTAGTATTTTTCTGTTTAAAAAGTATAAAACTTTGAACATTGTCGTTTTGGGGCAAGCTTGGGCCTTTTATTATGTATGTATTTATTTCATTGTGACTACGAAACGTCTGAAACAAACAAAGGTAGAAGAGCGTCATGAATCCCTATGTTCCTATCACCCAGCTTCAACAACTATCCATAATTTGTCAATTTAAGTATGCTTTGGATTTTAAGCTCTGCTCAATTCTCTCATACTTACTGTGCAGGGGGAGAGAGAAGAGATGAGCCATCTGATTATTAATTAATCTTAACACTTCTAGAAAACTTGAGCTTTGAATTCTGTACGTTTCATGAAAATCCTGCCTCTGGGCTAAAGGCTCACAGGCCCAGGCAGGGAGGAGCCTAGGGAGGCACTCTCTGCTGGGGGAAACCTCCATCATCCCACAGCCTGGCTGGGAACTGAGACTTTCAAATGCTAAGTGTGCCCACCATTAGACCAGCGACGATACCACTTAAGTTTCCACGTCTGAGTCCAGCTGTTAATCCTGCTGGGAGACAGTTGGCCATATCCTGTCAACTCAAGTTGGAAAAAAAGCACAGATTCTCTTTCTGGATGATTTACTGAGTGTCTTACCAAGTTTCTCCACCAGGGGAAGCTGTGAAGGGCAGTCTTGGACGCTTCCAGAGCCTGTGGGAATTTCTCAGTGGAATGTGGGGCAGGGTGATTAGTGACAGGCTCCACTGGGTGCGGACCCTTACTTTTCAGAGCTCAGCTGGACCAGTGGACAGTCCAGGATAACATACTGTTGGGAAACCACGAAGCATCTGTTCCAGTTGAGGGTGACAGAAACTCCGGGGATAAAATGAAGACAACAAAAATAGAAGAATTATTTTTAAATGCTGTTGTTTGTTGAGTTCTCACCATGTGTCAGGGGGAATGGCTACCCCCCACCACCCAGAGCTTAGCTCTGTGGTCAGAGAGCATGCTGACAATTTTATAGATGTTATTTATTCTATGCAGCCCTGAGGGGTTCTATCCCCACTTAATAGATAAGAAACCTGGGGCTCAGCCAGATAAGCAGAACCTGCAGGGGCCACAGCTTGGACATAGCAGAGCTGGGACTCTGCAGCCAGGTCTGCTGCCTTCAAACCCTGGGCCTGTGGCTACCAAGCAATGCCTTCACTTCTGGGGTCCTCAGGTAAAAAGCACCCCCCACTGTGTCTGGGGTGAGAGTGTACATCCAGCCAAGGCTAAGCAGAGGCATTGAACAAACTCCAGTGTATGAGCTACCATTCAGCTCCCCAGCCTCTGGCTCAAATCAAGGGACTTTGGATTTTTCTCCCCTCTTCTCACCTAAGAAGCCCTTTTCTTTCCACAGTTTTGTGCAAAAATCTGGCTATAAGAACTTGGAGCATCTGAATGGCGAATGCAGGTGGAAGTTTTAACTGCAGATAAAGTACCAAAAAAGGTCAGCTCAGCTGAGAAGCGCCCCTTCCTACCCACCACGACTTTTCATTCTAACTCGACTGCTTTCAGTAAAGACTCAGCTATCACAGGTTCCAGGTCTCCAGGCGCTGCTCACCCACCCACTGGAGAGACAGCTCCTGGGAGTAGTAAGGGGTGATGACCAGGTACCCGAAAAGCTCCCGGAAAGGGGTTTCCTTCCTGTGCTCATGACCAATGATGCTCCCGGGAGCCTGATGCCCCAGGTGTCCATCCGTTGATGGACAGGGCCCCTTCCACTGCCCATCCAGCCCTGGGTTTCAAGTCACTAGATTCCCCCTGGTGGTGAGGGTGGGCCACACACACTGCCATTGTTAACTCACACGCGGGAGTCAGCAGCACAGGGCTGACATGTGTGCACGGGCTTTGGACCGAGTGTGGAGCCCGTCTGTGCACTTACTGGCTGTGAGACCTTCAGGGGGTGAAACTCCGTAAGCCTGTTTCTTCGGCTGTGAAATGGGCATTATAATCCCAGTCACATGGGGACCTACAGGAGACCCCAACCTTGGAAGGAAGGAGTACTTGGTGGCAGTTAACCCACACTTCCCGCCCCCCACCCCCAATACCCACCCTCAAAGGAGGACCCTCCCTCTCTCGATGCTCCCAGGCTTAGCTTCCTGGGGATCCAGAATCAACAGCTATTTCTCAGGACCAGCAGATGGAGGCTCTGGGTAGAGAATGCCTGGGGAATGCCTGGGGAACTGAAGGTGAACTGAATTGAGCGGAGAAGGAGGAAAAGAGATCATTCAAATGGTTCTTCAAAGTGACAGATGGCCCAGCAAAGGGGTCAGGGGATGAAGCACTGGATTGGAGGGAAGAGACAATCTGAAGATCGGACAGAGATCTCTGGGGGTCAATGAGGGTGTGATGGGTACCTCTGCATGATCTCAAGGCAAGGATGCAAAAGGAACTCCCAGGGTTAGGGGTGCCTTGTGTTCAGGACCCTGCAGGCCACAGCCCCTTCCACACCCCGCCCAAGACATCAGAAGAGGGCACAAAACACACACAGGACAGGGGACCACCCCAGGATCTCACTGCAGCCAGGCAGGTTCATTTCTGTTTATTTTTTCAAAACAAAACTAAAAATCATCACTCAAAATATTTGAGGATAGTGCTCAAGTTAAAAGCTTTTCACAGAATTTGCAGTCAGAACATCGCAGACTGGTGGTCAGGAACGAGAGCTCTGCCTCCAGCCTCCACTGCTATTCCCTTTGAGCTGCAGCCCAGGCAGTGGGGTGATCACCCCCAGTGGCTGAGGCTGGCGGCATCCACAGATCAGAGACATTCCAGTTCTCTACCCAGCTTCTGATCAGACCATCCAGCACCTTGAAGGCCTGCTGGACTCCCTCCCCCGTGAGAGTCCACAAACTCTGAGGAAGGCAGCCGGGTCACAGCCCAAGCACTGTCCGCTGTCAGAACGAGGACAAAAGGGCAGGCTGTTCTGGCTCTGCATCTTCACGGGGAAGCGTGAACTCCCCGGGGTCAAGGGGTGGAACGCCTATTCGCTGTCATCACCGCTCGTGTTTAACGTTGGCTTCACTCCGCTCCAGGGTGAGCCCACTGCCGTTCCGAGGGCCTTCCTTCCTGCTCCAGTCCTTCTCCGTGTAAAACTCCGCAAGCACAGGGCAGTGTTCAGAAGCCACTCCGCCCCAAGACCAGTTATCTGGAATCCAAGGGTTCGTGAGGCCTTCTCTCACTACAGCCCAGTGGCCTGGAGGCAGAGGGAAGATAGACCCAGAGGTCAGGATGGGGGAGGGGGAGGGTCGCAGGCTGGTGGGTGGAAGCCAACACTGTACAGTATGCAAGCCTGGGCTCCCTGAGAGACCCCTCAGTCACCTGGCTTGCCTGTGCAAATGAACTGTCTCAGCCCACTGGATTTCCCAGACAAGTGAGGGTTTGCCAAGGAGGCGCTGAAACTACCCTGGGTCCAGGCCTCCTGCCCATCCGCATACCTCCTGGCCCCCACCCTGTCCTTACTTCGCAAACACTTGCAATCTGACCAGCAAGGATAAGTGTTCGACATAGGGACACAGTTCCCACAAAGGTGTCCAAAGTGAAGGTCCTATTTCACAAAGCAAAGCTGCAAAGGCGGGTGGGAAAGGAGAAAGTTCTACAAAAAGGGTAAAGAAGAGAAAGTTACAGAAGTTTATGAGAGAGTAAAGGCATTTTTAAAGTCAAGATTTAGAAACATGTGAAGCTCAAGGCATGTTTAAGAAATAGGGGAAGAGTCAAAGAAGAAAGGACAGAGCAGTTAGAAGCATGGCCATGGCCCTCAGTGAGAACCGTCCCAGATAAGCAAACGGACCCAGACCTGGGCTCCGGTAGCTTCCCTAGTGGCTGAGATGGTAAAGAATCTATCTGCCTTTAATCAGGAGACCTGGGTTCAATCCCTGGGTTGGGAAGATCCCCTGGAGAAGGGAATGGCAACCCACTCCAGTATTTTTGCCTAGAGAATTCCATGGACAGAGGAGTCTGGCAGGCTACAGTTCATGGGCTCTCAAAGAGTTGGACATGACTGAGCAACTAACTGTAGAAAATTCTTGAAGAGATGGGAATACCAGACCACCTGACCTGCCTCCTGAAAAATCTGTATGCAGGTCAGGAAGCAACAGTTAGAACTGGACATGGAACAACAGACTGGTTCCAAATTGGGAAAGGAGTACATCAAGGCTGTATATTGTCACCCTGCTTATTTAACTTCTAAGAAGAGTACATCATGCGAAATGCTGGGCTGGATGAAGCACAGGCTGGAATCAAGATTGCCGGGAGAAATATCAATAACCTCAGATATGCAGAGGACACCACCCTTATGGCAGAAAGTGAAGAAGAACTAAAGAGCTTCTTGATGAAAGTGAAAGAGGAGAGTGAAAAAGTTGACTTAAAAATCAACATTCAGAAAACTAAGATCATGGCATCTGGTCCCATCACTTCATGGCAAATAGATGGGGAAGCAATGGAAACAGTGGCAGACTTTATTTTGGGGGGCTCCAAAATCACTGCGGATAGTGATTGCAGCCATGAAATTTAAAAGACGCTTGCTTCTTGGAAGAAAAGTTATGACCAACCTAGACAGCATATTAAAAAGCAGAGAAATTACTTTGCCTTCAAAGGTCCATATGGTCAAACTATGGTTTTTCCAGTAGTCATGTATGGATGTGAGAGTTGGACCATAAAGAAAGCTGAGCACTGAAGAACTGATGCTTTTGAAGTGTGGTGTTGGAGAAGACTCTTGAGAGTCCCTTGGACAGAAAGGAGGTCCAACCAATCCATCCTAAAGGAAATCAGTCCTGAATATTCATTGGAATGACTGATGCTGAAGCTGAAACTCCAATACTTTGGCCACCTGATTCGAAGAACTGACTCATCTGAAAAGACGTTGATTCTGGGAAATATTGAAGGCGGGAAGAGAAGGGGATGATGGAGGATGAGATGGTTGGGTGGCATCACTGACTCCATGGACATGAGTTTGAGTAAACTCTGGGAGTTGCTGATGGGCAAGGAGGCCTGGCGTGCTGCAGTCCATGGGGTCGCAAAGAGTTGGACATGACTGGGCAACTGAACTGACCTGAACTGAGCAACTAACACCTCCACTTTCAGGCCCGGGTTCTGGTGTGAGTTCTGCTGCCCAGGCAACAGTCCGGTGGTGGGGGCCACTGCTTGCTCCCTGCACCTCGCTTTCTACAGCTGAAGAGCAAGGGACAGATGCAATGGTTTCTAGCTTTCCTCCAGCCCCGTCTACTCAAGCACTCCAGCACAGCCTCTCACTGCCACCAACCTCTGTCTGGCCAGTGCTGCATTTCTGCAAACTGCGTCTCGCCCAGTCTGATGACTGACACTCCCTCTGAGACCCACTTTCTTCATCCTTCGGATTTTCCTGTGACACAGTCCAACAGCACACTGGTGCCCAGGACTGGAAATTCTAGTCCTGAGGATCCAAGTCTTGGCTGCACATCCTGGTCTCACAGTGGGACTCCAGCATTGGTACTTAAATTTTTTTTAAAACATTTCTCTGAAGTATAATCTGCAACTATTTGTGTTTAGTAAGGGCGTCTCTGGTGACTCAGACAGTAAATAATGTGCCTGCAATGCAGGAGGCGGATTTGATCCCTGGGTCACGAAGATCCCTTGGAGAAGAGAATGGCTACCCACTCCAGTATTTTGGCCTGGAGAATCCCATGGACAGAGGAGCCTGGTGGGCTATAGTCGTTGGAGTCGCAGAGTCGGACATGACTACAACTGATCAACTGACACTTTTCAAACTTTTGGTGCTTATCTTACTCTTTTTATCTTACATCCAAAGCCCCTACTGCCGCTTCTGTATTTTTATGACTGTTTCATGACCCAAGGTCTGCTCAGCAAGTGAGCTGAGGTTACCCACCACACCCTGGTCTGGCAGAATCCTGCCTAAAGCACTTCGGCATCCTATAGTGATGCCAGGTGACGTGTCAGCTCACCCCCAACTGCTGTTCTGCAGGGTGCTGATGGCATGTTGGTAAGTTTCAGGCCACAACACACTGCCTGAACATGACAGGGCTTGAGAAGTGTTTGCTGAAGGGCTAAGTATCCTTCAAATTGGGCTAAGTTGGGACTTCCCTGGTGGCCAGTGGATAAGAATCCACCTGCCAATGCAAGGGACATGGGTTTGAATTCTGGTCTAGGGAGATTCCACAAGTCATGGGGCACCTAAGCCCGTGTACTACAACTATTGAGCCCATGCTCTAGAGCCCATGAACCGCACTACTAAAGCCCACGTGCCCTGGAACCTGTGCTCTACAAGAGAAATCACTGCAATGAGAAGCCCATGCACCACAGCTAGAGAGTAGCCCCTACTCAGTGCAACTAGAGAAAGTTCGCAGCAGCAACCCAGTGCTGCCAGCCGATAACCAGGTCTGCCCGGGACGCATTTGCTTTGTCCCTGATGTAGGTCAGTGAATGCCTTTTAATTAGTTTTCAGAACCCCTTCACTCTTAAAAGTGGCTCTGTGTGAATGATAATTATACAGCCACCTGAACAGTAACCTGATATTTGCCCGCAGAGGAGGGAAGGTCACTCCTGACTCTCGCTCAAACCAGACAGTCATGAACTGCCAGCTCAGACACGTGACCCTCACTCTGTTTCTGAACAGCGCATGTGCTTTACCTGTGAAAACCTTCTTTAAGCTTTTACTGATCCAGATGTTGTCCAGAGCCTTCGAGCCTTGAGGATTCTTGGTGCTGATGTTGGTAAAGGTGTGTGCGGGGATCAGGTGGTGGAATTTTTCTTTCCTCAGGATATCATAGTCACTGCTGTCTGGCCCCTGGCCAAAATCCCCTAAAACTATCACGTCTTTTTCTCCTAGAAGTGGAAGAAAGAAATGTAAGAGGTGGTGGGAAGTTAACCCAACACTGACCACCACTCATTTAAGTAGGACCGTGAGTGTCTGATTTGACTCTCCAGCATTAGGACTGTGGCATGGTTCTTATTCTCCCAATTTTTCCAAGGTCCTTGTGCAGTACCCCCTCACCACCACCACCACCACTCCCCCGCCGCCTCCAAGCTTTCAGAGTAGGTTAGTGACACATTTGGTTAGTGTGATATCAACATCACCTCTGTTCTGGATCATGGGTTCCGAATCTCATAGCACAAAAAGACCCTAAGGGTCTTGCCCAGATCTTTAACAAAAGCTCAACAAACATTTACTGAGCACAGAAGGAAGCCCGAGTGAAGACGCAGGAAGAACACAGTCATCTACAAGCCGAGGAGAGGCCTCAGGAGAAACCGACCCTGCCAACACCTTGATCATGGACTTTCCAGCCTTCAGGGCCGTAAGAAAATAAATGCCTGTTGTTTAAGCCATCCAGTCTGCGGTGTTTTGTTATGGAACCCCAGCACACTAATACAGGGCAAAATACTTTAAAGTATTTTCAACATCTCTCTCAAACTCTAGTTTGATTTACAAGAGTAAGTGGGATAGTAATGAAGTATTTTCCAAAGTGAGGAGACATTCAGAAAGGACAGTGGGCCCCAGCTTGGCTCCCTGGGATTCCAGTCCACTGCCTGACCATCACTTCCTGTCTCAAAGTTCCCCTCAGGAGAGCCATGTTATCACAGGGAGAAACACCGCAAGGAAAGCTTTAAGGAAAGCAGTTCATAACCAAGGGCCAAATGCATCCGAAACACTCAGCAAATCTCCGTGGACATGACTATGCATCAATAGCAAGGGCTGCTGCTGCGTCGCTCAGTCGAGTCTGACTCTTAGCGACCCCACGGACTGCAGCCCACCTCCTCTGCTCACGGGCTTTAAGATGAAGAAATCCAAAGTGAAATGACACAAGCCACCAGCAGAGGGCACTCATGTTCTGCACAAGACATCCTCTTCCACGGGGGCCTGAGGGAGGGAAGGGGATGGAAGGAAGCCTTTCCTGCAGCCATTGTGTGACCAACAGAGAGGCAACTGTGACCCTCACGCTAGATCCTAACGACCCTGGCACCCAAAGCAGGGCGAGCCTTACTAAGCTGGTCTTGAGAAATCAGTGCGAACTTTAAACAGGAAAGTCAACTTAATACTAATAATATTAATATTATTATTAATACTATTAATAATAACAACTCCTACGAGGCCAGTGTTAATGACCCTCCACTGAGTCCTCACCGTGTGCTGAGGACCTCTTGCAGGTAAGAAGCTGAGGCTCTGACCAAAGCCACCAAGCCCTCAAATCCAGGACTCTTTACAAAGAGCTAGGATGGAAAAGCCTCACACGCTTAGAACAGAGCCTGCTGCCTGGTAGACGTAAGATAAACACACATGAAAGAAAAGGTGAACGAAGCACGAGGAAGACTGAATTAAGGTGCAACGTATTTTTTAAAAGGAATGAATAGAAAGATGCTGCTGCTGCTAAGTCACTTCAGTCATGTCCAACTCTGTGTGACCCCATAGATGGAAGCCCACCAGGCTCCCCTTTCCCTGGGATTCCTTTATTAAATTTCAAGGAAAACTTAGAAAAGACTGAGACAGAAGGTTTCCATATAATTAGAGGCTTTCATTAGGATGCAAACATGAAATATTTGGGCCAAAAAAAGACAGTTCTGGGGTTTTCCTGGTGGCTCAGTGGTAAAGTATCCACTGGCCAATGAAAGAGACATGGGTTCAATCCCTGGTCTGGGACGATCCCACATGCCACGAGGCAACTAAGCCCGTGTACCACAACTGTTAAGCCTATGCTCTAGAGCCCAAAAGCCACAGCTGATGAAGCCTGTACATCCTACAGCCTGTGCTCCACAACGAGAAGCCACCACAATGAGAGAAGCCTTTGTCCTGCAACTAGAGAGTAGCCCCCACTCGCTGCAGCTAGAGAAAGCCCATGTGCCACAGTGAAGACTCAGCACTGACAAATATATATATATATATTTTTTTTTTTTTTAAGAAAAGATAATTCTGAACCCAGGAGAGATGCTGGTGTCAGGCGTCAATAAACTGAGCTCTGTTTAACTTCGGGAATGAAAATAATGGCTCATTTTGAATTGGACTGTCCAGGTTTCTTACAACTCATCTACTTTGGTTAAAGCAGTTTGGTGATGACATGGAGATACTCCCTGCCTCTGACAACCCACAGAAGTGCAGGGCCCTAAATTCTCCTAGGAAGCTGTCCACCAGGGTGGGCTCCATAGTTATGCACTGAGTTTCTAGGAGTTAGGGCTTCCCAGGGGGCCCTAGTGGTAAATAACTTGCCTGCCAATGCAGGAGACCCAGAAGATTCGGGTTCGACCCCTGGGTCAGGAAGATTCCCCTTGAGGAGGGTATGGCAATCCACTCCAGTATTCTTGCCTGGAGAATCCCACGGCCAGAGGAGACACCTGGCAGGCTATAGTCCCTGGGGCCGCAAAGAATCAGACACTGCTGAGCACACACATTTTCCAGGAGTGAAGGGATAATATTTGGGGCTGACTTCCTCAGAGTCCTAGATTTATAAAATACCAGCGACAATAGCAGGAGCCTGGCCCCACTAGGGGTAAGTCTTACTCAGATGCCAAGCATGACCCTGCCTTGTTTGACTCTTGCTGAGTTCACAGAGCAGGCCCTGCTCGGGGGGAGGGGGGTGGGGGGTCTGAAAGATGAAAATTCCATCAGTGGATGGGCACCCCACCCTCAGCTCTCACTGACGTCATTCAACCTGGGTGCACATTCCAGACAAAGGTGGAAAGGCCCAGAGTTTGCTAATCAAATCGACTCTGTTAGCTCTGATAGAAAGAAGCCTGTGGAATAAAGGCTCAGTCTTTGTTTGAGTCAAACCACCTCTGCTCATCGATTTACCCGAGCTGCCCCTTGGGCAAGTTGCAGCACTTCCTGATTCCTTGGCTCTGCCGTGTCACCAGTTAACAACAGGTTGGACATTTAGTTACACACAGGGAGAACAGGGACATGAGTCACTGTCCTTCCCTGGGCATGTCAAGGCTGAGCCAGGCTGTGGCTCAATACTCCCTGGCAGCTTGAACCAATACCCTGCCCAGGTCTTCTGACAAATACCTGATCCCTACCAGAATATCAGAAAAGACAGCAAGGGCCTATGGTTATCAGAGAAGTAAGGGACTGGCACATTCCCTTCCTCCTTCCGTATAAAGGAAAAGTTTGAAATGAAGAACAACAGAAATGTCCACAGATTTAAAAGCTATCAAGTCATCCTTCATAATGGGTTAGAGATTAGCCATGGGTGAACAATTTCCCCCAGGGTTGCTCCTTGGATGAAGTATCTTGACTTAAACATCTTTCTGACTTTATTTTAGCCCAAAGACTCATAATTTAAGGAGAATGCTGGTCACAGCACATCCTGGTTTGAAATGTAAGCTGTACATCAATGTTCATAAGAGCATTATCCATAACAGCCAAAAGATGGAAATAACCCAAGTGTCCACTTACCAACAAATGGAATAGTATCTGGCCTTAAAAATGAAAGGAAATTCTGATGTATACTATAAGCCATAAAGACCTAATGTAAGTGAAACTAACTGGTCACAAAGGGACAAATATTATAAGGTTCTACTTAGATGAGATAACTAGAGTGGTCGAGTTCATGGAAACAAAGTAGAAATGTGACTGTCAGGGTCTGGGAGGGAAGGGAATTTGTGTTTAATGGGCACAGAGTTTCAGTTTGGGAAGATGAAAAAGTTCTAGAGATGGACGGTGGTAATGGTTATAAAATAATGTAAATATACTTAAAACCACTGACCTATAACTTAGAAATGGTTAAGATGGTAAGTCTCATGTCATATATATTTTACCATGATAAAACTTTTCAAAATGAACTATCTCTGTAGCCAGATCTTCATAAAACACCTTGTGGGGGGCCAATTTAACAAGGGAAAAAAGGCTTAGCAAGCTAGGGATACGGATTAAGACTCTAGAGTACAGAAGAGAAACGCAGGCCTCCAGCTGTGAAACCTCACCTGGAGAAGCTCAGTGCTCTGAAAAAATCAAGCCAAACTGAACACACCCCAGTCTTTACAGCTGTGTCAACTTTCAACTCTTGCTCCTTGCAAACCACACACAGAAAACGTTTGGTGTTATCGGGGGCAGAGCTGGAAAGCACAGAGTCCACCTGTCTTCTGAAGTTCTGCTTTTTTCAGTGTTCTCTTAATCCCCCCAGCATGTTTTTGAGTCAATTCATGTCTGCTGAGCCCCTACTATATCCTGGGTCCTTCATCAGATGGTCACCCAGCCCTGGGCACCGTGTGAGGTTAGCACTGTCAGCCCCTGAAGAGTGGTGACCTCCCAGACATCCTACAACCACTGAAGGAGCTAAGATTCAAGTCCAGTGTTGTCATTTCAGGGCTCTGTCAGCAAGATCTGCAACCCACCAGGAAGGAAAGGGCTCATCAGGACTTCCCCACTCTCCTAGTCACCAATTCTCTTTCACAAGAAGAGCAGGTACACACCTTCAGGGGACACCACCATGGGAACACATAGGGGGCGGTGGAGCCCATGATGAGGGTCATGGGGGAGGCTGTCATCACTTAGTTTCTCCTCCCAATCCTGTCCATCAAAGAGAAGCTGAAGAGCCACAAAACCCCCACCACAGAACCCACATGCCAGACCCACAGAGACACAGTTAGAGCGTGCACGGGGCACTGGGCTGCCCAGGATGCAGGCGGTATGGTGGTTTCCTGTACATCACTCAGTACGCATCGCTGCCCACGGGACAGCCAGCCTAGGTTAGACGCTGGGAAGGGGCACCCCTCACCTATATCCTGCAGAAGTGGGAGCTGCTAGCCCCGCTGCACAGACATATGGTTCCTACCTTTCAGGGTTTCCTGCAAGGTCTGTGCGAAGCTAGCCCAGCGATGGCTGTCACTGTGGTTCTTGCTCAGGTTCTCACCCCCTGGGAGGGTCAGGGTCGCCAAGTGAAGGTTCACTAGCGTCAAGTCATGACTTCCTACCTGAGCAAGATGAAACAAAGCCCCAGAGACAGGTTGAGATGCTCTTATCTTCCGTTACCTCCCACCCCCGAGCAGCTTCACAAACAGTACTGATGGTGGTAAATGCACACAAGGCAGCTCGCCCTGGAGGAAGGGGAGGCAGCCATCGTGAGAGCTTCCTGAGGCCCTTGCAGGACCGAGACCTCTCTTGTCCTATCACGGGGACCCCCGACCTTGCACCCCTTTTCTCCTCCTTAGGGCCTGGAAAATCAGGCATGTTTAGAAATGTCAATTTTTTTGTTGCTTTTGTTTTCCTTCTGAGCAACTATGAAGGAGGAAGAGGTAACGTTAGCAGCTGGCTGTTAATGAAGACCTGGGGCTCTCCCCTCAGGGCCAGCCTGTCACCCCCCAGCCCCGCAGGGATTTGCGGCTGGGCCCCGCCTCCTTCCCCACCTCCCCACAGCCCATCCCCGCCATGTGCTCCCTGCCCCCCTAGAGATCACGGTGCCTGATGCTCAGTGACTTCAAACATGAAGAACGAAAGCTGGCTGAGCCCTGGTAGCACAGGCTCTACCCGATCCTGCATCCCCAGAGTAAGGGGCAGAGTCGTGACGTCAGAGTAAGGGGCAGAGTCGTGACGTCTCCTGGGCACCACAGCACTGCTCAGCTGCTCTGGATTTGGCAACCCCACCCTTCTGTTTGTCATGGCAACAAACACTAACCACGGCCAGGAAGCTGGGGGTGTGCAGACGGCACCCCCAAGTGAGGGCTGCCAGTTTCATCTTACAGAGGTGACCACAGTTTGCCATCACCACTGCCCAGCCAGGAGAGCTCTCTCTGAAGCCGGGGCTCTGACCTCAAGGGAGACACCTTCAGGTCATGGGCGAGGAAACCCTGCCTGGGGAGGGAAGTCACATCTCTGTCCCCACAACTTGCCTGGCCTAGGATCCTCGTACCTGTCCAGGGGATCACTTTATTCAGAGGATTTGAGCCAATAATTCACAATCTGAGAGCATTTCTTAATGATCTTTAAAACCATCCCACCTCTTTGAGACACTAGCTGGTTCTGCCTGTTGCCTTGCTTGGCCAAAGCCAGTGCAGCCACTTTACATAGAAAAGGGACCTGCGGAGGAGGGTTCAGGGTATTCACTGGCTGACTGATACACCAGTATCAAAAGCACAGCCCACAGACACCCTGGACTGTGTGCATGCACAGGGAATGCCAGCATCTCTGCAGCTGACCACAGTCAGCACAGCCGCCAGCTCACAGGCAGCCCCAGCCCGGAGCTGCCAGAGAGAAACTGTGCTGAGGTCTGTGGCAACTCTCTGGCTCCAGAACTGCTTTGGAGCATATAGAAGGGGGTGTCCCAGACACCCAGCAGCTGGCTTGCTGGGCTCTGTGACAAGGGACCACTCTCGCCTGACCCTGTGACTTCTGAGGGGTAAGGCCAACTGCTGACTTGACGATCTGTTTTGGCTGCTGCCTTTTCCTCCTTCCTGATGCCCAGTTTCTGACTGTTTGCTGTGCATGAATACTTCCCAGGGCATCCAGGGGAATCAGAGAGACAGCTCAGGTCGGTCTGCTTGCTGCTCCCAACTCTGGAGAGAGAGGGCTTGTCTGGAAGTGTCAGTGGCCCTACCACCCAGAAGCTCTTTCTGAGCCTCAATGACCCCTGGAGGGCTCCCCCTCTCCCTAGGAAGAGAAGGGTGTCCTCAGAGCAGTTCGGCTGCCCTCTAATCCAGAGATTCCCAAACGACTGGCTTCCTTACCCAGCGCTGAGAGCACTGATGAAGCGCAGGAGGTGATTCTGGAAACCAGACATTGTGTGTGTCTGGGGCAGGGTCCAGGAAACCCTGATTTTAAGAAAATCTCTCCAGGTGATTCTGCTGCTTATCAGGTTTGGGAAGTGGCCATTTGACCTCCTTCTCGCCCAGAGGTCCAAGTTACCAGAGCTATGATCTCCCCCAAATTCCTCTCCTTCCTGCTCTGGACAAGTTCCCCAGCTGAGGGAACCCCAAGTGTGTGTGCTGACCCAGCCCTGAGAGAGAATAAAACCAAAGCAAAAAGGTGAGCTTCTCTGGCTCACAGTTCAAAGTGTACTTTTCTCCTTTTCAGAAGGAGTGGCCCTGCACAGCAATAGGAGCGATACCTTGAACCTCGCGAGGTACGGGCTGGGGCCCACCGGCTTCCCATGCCCATTGTTGGGCGAGCTTTCCTGCCAGGCGGTGTCTCTCAGCTCCACCCCGGCTGCTGTGTCCCACAGGAACCCTGCAAACCCGGCACCCTGCGGGAGAAGACGAGGTGTTAGTGTGCAGAGAGGTCTGTCTGGTGGGGTGCTCAGCCCCAAGCTGGGAAGCAGCAGGCAAGGCCAGGAGACAAAGGGAAAGCAGCAGACTCTACACTGGGTCTGGGGGTGACCTGCCCGGGGGCTGTTTCTGAGACAAAAGCATATCCCCAAACCACAGCATGTTCCTCCTAGTCCCCCCAACAAATTTCCCAGCCAGACTCCAAGAGGTGGCTTTGGTTACTGAGCAGCTGCCAGCTTCCAGCCCAGCACCGCCTGTTGCCTCATGGGTACCCTGCCAGGCACTGGCCCATGTCTGTTAAGCAAGTATTCAATGCACAGTATCCTTTAAAATTCTATAGCCACTCTGTAAGTTGAGGGAGGAGCTGTTGATCCCATTTTCCAGATGAAGGAATTGAGGCTGAGTGGTCTGAGAGGCCACACACTGTTACCCAGTGGCCTTGACACCCAACCTGGAGCAGGGTTACCTGACTTGAAAATCTCCAACAGGCTCCATCAGGCTCAGTCAAGGTCCTGGGCTTACAAAGAGTGAAAAGAGGCCAGGTTTCTGGGTCTAGTTTTCTCACCATGAATATCTAGTATATAGCACAGTGCCTGACACACAGTAACTTTTCTAATGATTTGTTGAACAGATAAATAGTGTTAAATGGACTGTAAGAGTCCTGTGAACCTATATATATATGTGTAAAGTGCCTTTTTAAAAAAGGTGTAAACGTGTTAGTTGCTCAGTTGTGTTTGACTCTTTTTGACCCCAAGGACTGTAGCTCATAGGCTCCTCTGTCCATGGAATTCTCCAGGCAAGAATACTGGAGTGGGTAGCCACACCCTTCTCTAGGGGATCTTCCTGACCCAGGGATTGAACCTGGGTCTCCTACACTGTAGGCAGATTCTTTACCATCTGAGCCATTAAAAACATTTTTTAAAATCATTTTTATATATTTATTTATGGCTATTCTGGGTCTTCATCGCTACACCAACTTTTCTCTAGTTGTGGCAAGTGGGGGCTACTCTCTAGCTGCAGTGTGTGGATTTCTCATTGCAGTGGCTTCTCTTGTTGCAGAGCAAGGGCCCTAGAGGGCTTCTGCAGTTGCTGCATGTGGGCTCACTAGTTGTGCTTCCTGGTCTCTAGAGCACAGACTCAATAGTCGTGGCGTGGGCTTAGTTGCTCCGCAACATGTGGGGTCTTACCGGACCAGGGATGGCACCCCTGTTTCCTGCATTGGCAGGCAGATTCTTTACCAGTGATCACTAGGGAAGCCCCCCCAACTCTGTTTTTTTAAGCTTATTTTTATTTCACTTTTGGCTGCACCATGCAGCCTGTGGGAATATAGTTCTCTGACCAGAACTGAACCCGGGCCCCCGGCAGGGAGAGTATAGAGTCCTAACCACTGGACCACTAGGGAAGTCCCCTATTAGTATTATTTCTTTGTGGACTGAGAAGGACAGTCATGGGCTGGAGTGGTAAAGACCAGATACCTTCCAATTATCCTGTGTTTCCAGCCTCCTGGCTACCACCTTCAGTAATTACTTACACCCCAAACCCAGAGAAATAAGATTTACAGTACACTTTAAAGTAGGAGCTGAAAAGAAAGCTTACTGTCAATAAGTGACTGGATATTTTTAATCCAGTAAACATTACAATTTAAAAGTCTCAGATCTCCATATCACTCAGACAAGTATTTATATCATGTGTGTTTATAATGGTATACTAGAGACACAAACGGGCTTCCCACATGGCTCAGTGGTAAAGAATCCGCCTGCCAATGCAAAGCCACAGGAGATGTGGGTTTGATCCCTGGGAGAAGATCCCTGGGTTGGGAAGATCCCTTGGAGAAGGGAATAGCAACCCACTACAGTATTCTTGCCAGGATGATCCCATGGACAGAGAAGCCTGGTGGGCTATAGTCCAAGGGTCACGAAGAGTCAGACACAATTGACATGCATGCAGCACCAACACCTACATAAAAATATAACATCTGCATTTATGGGAAAATTTTGTAATCCACTCATAATTAACTATCAGGAGCCTTTTTTTAAAATCTAAAACTCTACCGATGTTGAATATTTCAAGTGAGTAAAAACTGGTCTTGAATATGATATGTGGGAGTGAAAATATATACATAGAGAGATTTACCTAAACCCATATGGGCAATACTAATGAGAGAAAATTCAAAATTAAAATCTGCTGAAAGTCTCCACAGATCATTTCCATGTGCACAATTCTTACCACTGAAGCAAATATTTCATGTATGAATTAAGTGAATCTGAAGTTCTCAGTCAATGAACAATGGGCTGTCTACAAACTTGGCAGAGGCTGGAACCGTGGAGAAGGGATTAGAAGGACAAAAGACAGAAATACCCCATTTGCTCCCTTGGCTCCAGACAGGATTTCTCCTCTCCTCCCAACACCCAAGCTCCCATTTCCGTCTGGGCAGCAGGCCATTCCTGATCCAAACAGGAAATAAGAACCAGGGCATTTTGAAACAAATGGCAAAGAGCTAAAAAAATGGGCAGAAATACAACATTACATCAAGGATGTTGGCAAAGGAAAGGTTTTAAACGTTTGTGATTGGAAAAAAGAAAATGGAAAGAAAATTCCCGTTCTGCAGATGGGGGTACCTTTTGGAGCTGAGTCGAGGGCGTCTCTGAAACAACAGCCTTCCAGCATCCCCGGGGCCCTTTCCACTTGCGGATGTTGGGCAGAATTGGCTGGTTTAGCTCCGTACAGAACTGTAAAGACAGAGAACACGTCGGTGTGTGTTCCCGCCTGAAGCAGTTCCTGCTGCAGGCAGCCTGAGGAGCCAGAAAATGCAGATCCTGACTCCTCAGACTGATTTAGACACTTTTCAGACCTCGTCCTTGTGTTCTCAGAAGCCAGGGTTTATGAAGACCAGGATGACAAAACAAGCCTCTAAAATTAAAAAGCAAGCTGTCCACCTGTGAAATATACAATTATCATCTGGAGAATTTTAGCTTAGAGCCAACCATTCTCTTTGTAGCAATCCACCACAAATAGTTCAAAAGTTCAGAATCTTTTTAATCCTTGAAAAATCAGTGGTTAAGGTCCCAGGAGAGTCTAGATCAGTATCAAATGCAGAGGGAAGAACATGGTCCTTTCCCACTCCTGTTAGAGGCACAAAAACAGACCCCCAGAAGGTAGTCAATAATTGTGAAATAATTTTGAACAGTGACAGGTGGTCACTAGACTTAATGTCGTGGTCATTTCATAATGTATAAAATTACCGGATCACTACATTGTACATCTGAGACTAATACAATATTGTAAATCAATTATGCTTCATTTAAAAAAAAAGTACCAACTGACCCCCCTTCACCACGCACCACCATATTGTTCACCTTGGTTTTCCTCTGAGAAGAAAGACCGCTCATGGGTGGTTCCTATGCATCATGTGTGTTTTCAGGGTGAGCTTCTTTTTGTGTATGTGTGTTTCACCAATACAGAACTGTAAGGTGACTTTATCATCAAGGCAAAATGAAATCGTACAGACCAAGTATTAATAAAATGAGGAATTGGAAAACTACAGGTCTCAGAATCCACAGGCCAGTTTCTCTACGTCATGCCTCAAACACAACCCCGTCTCTTGGGGCTGGTTCTTTTAAGGGTCTCCGGAATTTGCCAGATTTGGGCTGTGTGTGAGATGCTCTGATACCTGGCACTGCCCCTTCTGGGTGACCCCTCCTGTCCCTTTCCTTCATGCACTGTGCGCACCCTACTCAGCCCTTTCTCTGCCCGGCCCTACCAGCCAGTCTCTGGGCTTCCTTTTGGAGGCATCACTGTCATCTCCTCAAAGAGCCCCCCTTAGATAACCTCAGCCCCACAGCTTCAGCTTACACTTCTACCGCAAACACCCCCAAATCTGTACCAGCAGCTCAGATTTCTCTCTTGAGTTTTGAAATATATTTTGACTTCCCTTTTAACATTTCCATCAGAAGATTTCCACAGAAGTACAAACCCAACAGGTTCCAAAGGAACATGCCGTTCCAATCCCCTATGCACATCTCAATTCTTGGTGTGAGCATCTTTCCAGCCACTCTGACTCTGCCCTCTCCCCCACAGGCTAGTGCTCACCAGGCCACATGCAGCATCATGTCTGTCAGAAGCGTCCTCTTTCTATTCTCCAATCCCACTGTTATGGTCCATTTCAGAGCTCCATATTTTCCCACCTGGCTCACTGGCATAGCTTGTTAGAGGTCTCTCTGCCTCTCTGTCATTCAATCCCCTCCCATCTGTCCACTGGGTAAGCTGTGATGGCTATGCTGATACACCGTCCCTGTGGTTCTCAAAGTGTGGTTCAGGACCCAGGAACATCAGCATCACCTGGGAACTTGTAGAAAACTCTCTGGCCCCACCCTAGACCTACCAGATCAGAAACTCTAGGGTGAGGCCCAGTAAATGTGTTTTAACAAGCCCTGTGGTGATTTGGACGCCAGCTAAGATCTGAGAACCATTGCAGCTGCCACTCCTCCCTAAGCATCTGCCTCAGATTCGGGTGGTGGTGTGGGCTGACAGCGAGTGGCCTGCTGGCAGCCTCCTCCAGGAATGCTTGCTGCAGAGAGCTGCCCTCATGCCCTTCCTGGGCGGTTCACATCCAGCAGCTGAGAGAGGCCAGCGTCTGATAGTCAGGTCTTTGCTCTCCTGTTGCTCGAGCTCTAAGAGAGAAGACGAACCATTTCTCTAGTGACCAGCACTATGGAGGAAACAAATCCAGGCAAGGATGGAGCCTCCTGGGAGGGCCACTCTGGATACACATGGTTCTAGGAGTCATGCTGCCTTTACAGCTACATGTGTACGTGTCTGCCTCTTCCCAGTAGTGGATGCCACAAGAGCAGGGACCGTCCCCAAGTTGCCTTAAGAAAGCCCACCTGGCAGAGCATGGTGCCCAATGATGCTCTACAAGCATCAGCTGGTGAGTCAGGAAATTTCAGAGATAATCACTATCCTCAAATCCAGGTATGAGAGACAAAAGGAGGAACTTCTTGAGGTTATTTAAGCAACTGCTTCGATCTTAATCTGACTTTGAGTTTGCCTGGGAAGGAATCTCTCTGGGATCTGGTCCTCAGTGACTTTTATCCATTCTCCTTTCAACACTGCCACAGATGGTATTATTCCCAATGGGGGGACTTCACCCCGGATGAATCTCCATAGCCAGATGGTCCTGGCTGGTAGCCACCCTTGTGTAGGAAATGAAGCACTCTGGAAAATGCATGCAGAATTTATTGACTCTAACTTTAGGAATCCAGCGAGGAAATGAACTTCCAGAGGGTCCAATTTCCTGCCGGGGAATTATCACTTGCTGAGTGATCATTAGAGCTGAATCCAAGAGTCATTAAAAAGGAGAACAGCTCTCCAGTGTCCATCTGGGGCCTCACTGCTCTCCACAAAGGCAGGCCTGAACCTGGCTGCTTGCCTACATCTCTGAGGATGCCCCCCAGGAATCTCTAGCTCTTAAAAAGCCCCTGAGGTTATTAGCTAACCACCATGCTGTGCTGGGAAGAGCAATCTGCAGGAAGCCAGAAAGCTCATCTCTCCTGACCCTGACAGGTCAGGAGAGACACTGTTTTTAATGCACACCTCTCTCAAAGATGGGCTCTGGGGACAAAGCTTTGTGCTGGTTCAAGCGTGAGCATCAGTATCACCTGGGAACTTAAAATGCTATCGAAATTAGAGTGTCTGAGTGAGACCTGGAAAGCTGAATTTTAACATCCCTTCCAGGTGACTCTGACTCAGATTTAAAGCTGGTGTTATGGAATGAAGGAAACAGATTTTCCTTTTCTTTATTTTATATTTAAAAGTCTTTCCCTCACAGCTAAACTCTGGAAGACAAGGAATCATGATTCCTGAACCTTAAGGGCCACCTGTATTTTTTAGATCTGAAGCCTTGCCCTTGATGCTTCTCTCAGCCCACAGAGTAGATGATCCTTCTCTCTGCCTTTTTCAGTATTTCTTATGTTACTGGGGACAATTAATAATATAAGGGGGGCTTCCCTGGTGGCTCAGAGGTAAAGAAATCTGCCTGCAAGGCAGGAGATGCAGGAGACCTAGGTTTGATCCCTGGGTTGGGAAGATCCCCTGCAGGAAGAAATGGCAACCCACTTCAGTAGTCTTGACTGAAAAATTCCATGAACAGAGGAGCCCGGCAGTCTACTGTCCATGGGGCTGCAAGAGTCAGACATGACTGATCAACTGAACACACATACACAATAAAATAAGGGACCAAGGAGAAGAGTGTTTATGGCTGAAAGCATTCTGTGCCTCAATTTTCATGATCAGCATTAGGGAACACGTAGGTATTTTCTTCTATTTTCAGAACTGAAAAAAGAATTGCCACAATTAAAAATGATATTTTAAAAAAGAGCAAGAAAAAAATTGCCAGCTTGATAACTTAGCTGACCGCTTGCACTAACTTTTCACAGCAAATCTAAGGAGGAGAGCACCTTTAAATCCTTGCTACTCAGTGTGTGGTCCATGGACCAGTAGCATCAAGCTCACCTGGGAGTCTGTTAGAAACGCAAGCTATCGGGCCCACCCACACCAGTGCCCTGGAATCTGCACTGTCACAGGATCCCAGGGTGCAAGTTTGGCAAGCTTTGAGGAGCCTGCTCCAACAGCCCCCTTGTTTGGTCCACACCATTCCTATTATCCCACCCACAGATCACACTACCAGTTACTCAGGAGGAAAGTGCAGCCCAGAATAGCATATTAAAAAGCAGAGACATTACTTCGCCAACCAAGATCCGTCTAGTCAAGGCTATGGTTTTTCCCATGGTCATGTATGGATGTGAGAGTTGGACTGTGAAGAAAGCTGATCGCCGAAGAATTGATACTTTTGAACTATGGTGTTGGAGAAAACTCTTGAGAGTCCCTTGGACTGCAAAGAGATCCAACCAGTCCATTCTAAAGGAGATCAGTCCTGGGTGTTCATTGGAAGGACTGATACTAAAGCTGAAACTCCAATATTTTGGTCACCTCATGCGAAGAGTTGACTCACTGGAGAAGACTCTGATGCTGGGAGGGATTGAGGGCAGGAGGAGAAGGGAACGACAGAGAATGAGATGGCTGGATGGCATCACCGACTCAACGGACATGAATTTGAGTGAACTCCGGGAGTTGGTGATGGACAGGGAGGCCTGGCGTGCTGTGATTCATGCGGTCGCAAAGAGTCGGACACGACTGAGCGACTGAAATGAACTGAACTGAACTGAAACATAAGTGAGTTGAATGAGAGATTCCACAGGGTTCAGAGGCAGGTGTGAACTGAAGTCTGTCTCCTAATGCACCACCTCCTGGTCAGAACAGGTAGACCATGCATGTGGGGCTGGAAACGCTGCAAGGGGTGGGGCCAGTCGGTCTTTACCAATCCTTAGATTCTTTCTCCCAAACACTTCAAAGGAAAACAAAAGCATCCTATGAGAGCCCTCAACCTGAACTCTGCCTGAAGTTGAATTTTTTTTTTTTAAAAAGAACAGTTGGTTCTCAAATTTTCTGCTTTACCCATACACAAGAAGGAAGAAAATATACTTTAAGCAGAAGTGTCTCCCAAGGGCAGAATGGGTGGAAATGGAAGGGGCAAGGTGGGTATGATTGGAAAAAAGCCTCCCAGGTGACTGTGATCTGCACAGTCTCAACACAGAGCCCTTGCCTGCCACCTGTGTTTCTAAAGTCCCAGGGGCTAACCCATACCTGTATTCAGCAGAATTATACCAGCTCTCATTTTAAACCACAGGTTTGCCCACCCCACCCTGACTGAGTTGGAATCTGAGGTTAGGGTCAAGCTGTGCACTCTCAAGTTCCCCAGTTTTAAACTAAAGCTTGAAAAGTTCAGAGGAAGATAGACAATTATTGCTTTCAAACATGGTCTTTGCATTTTTAATACCTGTGGTCAGGAAAGACAATTTATATTGTTCAAAACAAATAAATACCATTTCAGCTCTCCCACTCTGCCCCGTGTAAGCATCTGACTGAGGTCCTTTGCAGATCACCCTGTGAGATAAGGCACAGAGGGAGCGCGGCCACCGTATATACACTGGCGTGCAACAGACGTTTGTTGAATGAATGAGTAAAGGCATGTCTCCTGGGGATCCCACCTCAGGCTTCTCTGTCCCAGGATAAATTACAAGAAACCCCCAAATAGGCTGGACTTGTTTCTTGAGCTTCTGACCAATTAGGGGTTAATATCAGTCTTTAGTATGTGCCCCATGGTCGGCTACTCAGATGCAGAACTTGATTGTCAAGGCCAAATTTACCCCTCTCTCTGCTTCGGCTTGCCAACAGGGAGCCTAAGTCAGAACTTTAAACTCCAATCTACAAGATGCCCAAGTTGCTGGCATTCAGAAACGTCAAGTCCTAAAAGACAGGACTCCTTTGGCTGTGCTTAGGATGTGCTGCACACATCAGGTCTGTCTGGACCAGCTGACTGTTCATCTCTGCAGAGACAAGAGGTTCCAAGGCTTGACACCAAACTCTTTCTTAGAATGCATTTGAATCAGTTTTAATGAGGTGGATGAAATTGGAGCCAATTATACAGAGTGAAGTAAGCCAGAAAGAAGAACATCAATACCGTATATTAACGCATATATATGGAATTTAGAAAAATGGTAACCTAAACCCTGTATAAGAGACTGCAAAAGAGACATAGGCATTTAGAACAGTCTTTGGGACTCTGTGGGAGAGGGTGAAGGTGGAATGATTGGAGAGAATGGAATTGTAGCATGTATATTATCATAAGTGACCAGTCCAGGTTCGACGCATAAATTTTCCTCTGTTCATTTCTTTGCATTTGTGCTTTTTTAATAAAATTCTTTTTTAGAAATAAAAAAAAAAAAAAACTCTTTCTTGGTTGGTAGACTTTTGGACTTGGTTTATCCCTTCTACCCCTCTCCCTTCCTGAAATGAATACTCCTTGGTTCATCTGGTCCTGACCAGGAAATAACAACGGGAAAGGGGTCCAACCTCACTCGGTGGCTTGTGCAGCCACCACCATGCTCCGTGGTCCCTTCATCTTCCCCATCCGGTTAAGGTGAAATAAAACCTGGGGCTCTGGAGCTAGTTACAGAGATGCACTGCTAGTGCTGACCATACAGGCCAGCTGGAGACAGAATGTCAGGAGGACAGACAGGTTTCCAAAGCAAACTCCAGATGGCCGCCCTTCTCCTGCTTCCTGGATGGGGAGTAGGGGTATGTTTTCATTTGGAATCCTCAGGGCCTAAGTTCCAGATGAAGCTGTTTCACTGAACTGGCTATTTCGCTTGCTCTCCTGATTCACGAGGTGACATCTCTTTGACCACCAGCTTTCCACTCGTTACCCACCCATTCCCTCGTGCACTCAGCAGCAGCTCATGGAAACACAACACAGTGTGTGGACGGAGAGGCACAGGTGCCTTAAGAGGATGAATGGCCATCACAGATGATGTCTTATTTGTTAATTACAAAAAAAAAAAAGTTTTTGCTTGCACCACTTGGCATGTGGGATCCTAGTTCCCCAAACAGGGACTGAACTGTGCCCCTTACATTGGAAGCATGGGGTCTTAACCACTGGACCACCAGGGAAGTCCCAGCAGCCCTGCCTTAAGCCAGGTGAGGTCAAGAGACTCAACTTTCTTTGAGTACTACCAGAAACAGAGCAAAGGACACAGACAACTTTTTTTTTTGAAATGTCAATAGTAAGCAAGCGCTAAGCTTTGCCAGGATCATCAAGCACTGTATGTTATGGGCAACATTAGAAGCCAGCAGACCTATGGGTATCTGTCAGTGATCACGTGGAGAGTGAAACCACAGAATGGTTCAGTCAATCAGTCAGTTCAATCACTCAGTTGTGTCCTACTCTTTGCAACCCCATGAATCACAGCACGCCAGGCCTCCCTGTCCATCACCAACTCCCGGAGTTCGCTCAAACTCATGTCCATCGAGTCGGTGATGCCATCCAGCCATCTCATTCTCTGTTGACCCCTTCTCCTCCCGCCCCCAATCCCTCCCAGCATCAGAGTCTTTTCCAGCGAGTCAACTCTTCACGTGAGGTGGCCAAAGTATTGCAGTTTCAGCTTTAGCATCAGTCCTTCCAATGAACACCCAGGATTGATCTCCTTTAGAATGGACTGGTTGGATCTCCTTGCAGTCCAAGGGACTCTCAAGAGTCTTCTCCAGCACCACAGTTCAAAAGCATCAATTCTTTGGCGATCAGCTTTCTTCACAGTCCAACTCTCACATCCATACATGACCACGGGAAAAACCATAGCCTTGACTAGACGGACCTTGGTTGGCAAAGTAATGTCTCTGCTTTTTAATACACTATCCAGGTTGGTCATAAACTTCCTTCCAAGGAGTAAGCGTCTTTTAATTTCATGGCTGCAATCAGCATCTGCAGTGATTTTGGAGCCCCCAAAAATAAAGTCTGACACTGTTTCCACTGTTTCCCCATAATGGTTAGGGTCCTTAAAATGCCAATATACTCTCAAAGAGCACCAAGCTGTGCAAAAGCTGAATAATGTCTGCATGCATGTTAAGTCGCTTCAATCATGTCTGACTCTTTGTGACCCCATGGACTGTAGCCCGCCAGGCTCCTCTGTCCATGGGATTCTCCAGGCAAGAATACTACAGTGGGTTGCCATTTCCTCCTCTAGGGGATCTTCCGGACCCAGGGATCAAACCTGTGTCTGTCTCCAGGATTGGCAGGCATGCTCTTTACCACTAGCACCACCTGGGAAGTATTAATCATGCGTGGCCTTCTAACGATAAGCCAATTACAAAGTTTTCTGGGCATATTTAGACTTTCAGATGTTGATACTTTGTAAGGCCATACTGCCTATGGGGCAGCAATACACTCATTTATTGCTCTGTCCTAATAATTGCTAAGTGCCTTAACCATTCTTAACCATCTGAAAGGCCCTGGCCTCCTCTCCCCAGAGCAGGGCACACACGCAAAATGTAACACGGACACAGAGCCAGGGCAAAGAGTCTTTCACTCCTCCTCTTTCCCAATCTGTATGGAAGAGAAGGAGATCATTCCCACAAAGCTGTGATGAGGTGTAGTCACCTCTGCTCAAACGCAAACTCAGGCATGTATGCCAGAGGGGAGACAGGTGCAAGGTATAGCAGAAAGCCATGAGTTTGGGGCCCCCAAGATTGCTCGAAGCCCCTCACCCAACGCTGCCTCTGCACTGGGTGTGTCTGGGAGCCTTTCCCAAGGGCCCAGGTGTCTGTGGAGGGAGAGAGTGGCCATTCCTCTGCCCCTGGGGGCTCACTGAGCAACTACCATGTTCCATAATTGAAAGAAGGAACTGGGCTCGTTTCCTTGTAGCTTTGGAAGGGCACTTCAAGTTCTAACACTGTGTGGTTCTAGAACTCTAGGAGGAAAGAGGCAAAGAGGAAGGTGCAGGAAGGGAAGTGTAAGACTGACGGTATTCTCAGAGACGTTAAAGCTCCTTTCTCCCTCTTTCTCTGTGGGAATCGCCCCACGAACTCCATAAAGGAGCTGACTGCTCTGGCAGCACATCAGGTTAACTTTCCAAAGGCTTTCTCCCAAACATGGAGAACAGATTCCACTCTTTTGAAAAAGAGCATCAGCCCTCCTTAATACGTGCCCTGAGTCCCACCCGGAGACCCCTTGCTAAACTGCCTAACTAAGAGCTTACATTTCCTAGGCAGTCTTTCTAATAGGTTTAAGTTTGGACACATCCATCAATTGTAAGAAAACATAGGTGGCCAGTAATTCCCGACCAGTTAGCTCTGAGTCCTGTGAAAAAGAGAGAGCCAGAGGCCGAGGAAGGGCGGGCGAGGGCCGGGGACCAGCATTTATTAAGCGCAGCGATTAGGCACTGTTCACACATTATCACATCTGATCCCAACAACAATCCTGCGAGGCAGTTGATAACGCTCACATCTGACACGTGAGGAAAGCAGGGCTTAGAGAGGGACCACAGCAAGGTCACCCACTGCCGGCGAGTGGGATAACGTCCAGAGGAGCCAATGCAAAGGCTCAGTTGCACTTCACTTAGGAGAGAAGTCTAGAAAACACAAATTAGACCAACTGCCCCGTGAGAGGACGTGTGTGTGCACTGCACCACGTGTGTTCCAAATCTGGGACTGTCTGGAACTAAAAGCCGCACCCTCAGCACACTGCTACTGCCCGCTTCCCCACCGATGCTCCAGGTTACCTGGGGACACCGCCCTCCGGGGGAGGTCAACACATCAGAATGGCAGCCTTCCTCCCAGTAGGGGCCAGGGACCAGCGGGACACACAGCCAAGCGTTCAGAGCTTCGTGGGGCAGCCCCTGTCCTGCCTCAGGCCCGGCCTTCTCCATCCACCCAGAGAAGCAGTGGGCTGATTGCTCTTGCATCACTTGGCCCGTGAGCCCCTGCTCGGTCAGCTCCATGAACATGCTCTTCCGAGGGACCTGAAAGGATTCTGGAGGACTGTTCATCCTTGTTTAAACACTCCTATCATGATGAGGAAGACAAAAAGCAAACAAGGATGCATTCCGTCCACCTCCATAACCAGCTCATCACCAGCTGCTTCTTCAGAGTCAAGGGGAGGGATACCCACATGCACTCCTGTCCCAGGAGCTCCTCAGCATACTTTCCTGAACAAGACAGTTACAAATAAGCACAGGGGGAGGAGGGTACTTTGCAAGGCAGTCAGATTTTTTTTTTTTTTTTTTTGCAAGGGCAATTATAAAATGGAGAGTAAGAGAAAGCTGAAGGTTCCTGGAGATGAAGGCAGGTTAGGATGGGGGAGTGACAGGCACGGGGCCTGGGGCCCTCCTGGGGGAGTTTATACTCCCATGTTGCTGCCTCCAGGCCTGTCATCACCTCATCACCCCTTGTTTCCACCCTTTGGGATGCTTCCAAAGGTTCTTTTCTTCTCTAAAGCTCTTCGGATGCTAAGACTCTTAATCTGAGACGGGAGCTAAGATTGTACTAGTAATTCTGTGGCTTTCCCCCTCCTCTTTAAATTGAGGCTCATGCTCTGGTATCAGCAAAGACAAGCTCATTATAGGACAATTGGTAAATTAGAGAAACAAAGAAAAAATTGAGTAGAATATCACTGTGCAAAGACAACCACTGCTAACACTTTTGGTGGATACCCTTCTAGGATGTCTCCTATGCGTTTAATTAATATGTGTATAGCTGATTATTCATAAAGACACACACGGTTTTGTTCTAATGGTGCCACAGTATGACAAACTCTTCCAAACTCTCTTCAGGCACCATCTAACAACTATCATATGGACACAGCATGCTATCTCCCTAGTGGTGGATGTTTTGTGGGCTGGGAGGAATTTCTGCTATTTAGGGGCTCGTTTCAATTCATTTCATTATAAACATCCTAAAATCATCTACTATGGTAGCAATAAAGCCTTACCATCCTACCCTGTGCTGTACTTAGTCGTTCAGTAGTGTCTGACTCTTTGCAACCCCATGGACTATAGCCCGCCAGGCTCTTCTGTCCATGGGGATTTTGCAGGCAAGAATACTGGACTGGGTAACCATGCCCTCCTCCAGGGACTGAACCCAGGTCTCTGCATTGCAGACAGATTCTTAACCATCTGAGCCACCAGGAAAGCCCAAGAATACTGGAGTGGGTAGCCTATCCCTTCTCCAGGGGAACTTCCCGACCCAGGAATCGAACCAGGGTCTCTTCCATTGCGGGTGGATTCTTCACCGGCTAAGCTACTGAGGAAGCTCCCCAATATACCCTACATGCTCACAATGCTTATATCCACATGTCTAAAAAGATCCCAAGTAAGTTAGTTTAAAATCATAATGTCTTTGTTTTTGAAAGTAAATCAGGAGGCTTCATTTTTTTCATGTATATACTTGTGATAAACAGATGGCAGCTCAGGGGCCTAGAGAGTGAAGGACCACAGACATTATGTCCCTGAACTGCATGATCAGAAAGGAAGCAACAGACTGTTTCTTACATCTCTGACTGACAAAAGAGGTGGGAGTTTTCCTAAGTAGTTTCTTTCATCTGCAGATAAACCATTCTCACCTTTATTTTTTCCCCTCTAGCTTTGTTTTAATGTCTCTTTAGAGAATTTGTCCTGACATCAACCTGTCAGGACCCTCAGGTACAAAGGGCCAGCAGATCACAAGCCAGAATTCAGTGGGAACTGTTCCCTGTTCACTGTGGGGCCTTTAACAAAACTGTCCAGACTCAGGACAGCACCCCAGCTCCTTCAGTGGAGGAGTCCTTCCCACATTCTCAGTGTTTAAGTGGGTCAAGTTCATTAGTTAAGGGTGAGAGTCTGAAGAACACAGGCTCTGGAGAAAGGCTGGCAGGACTTACACTTTGGCTCTGCCACTTACCAAGAGTTTTGACTTTGGGCAAATGTCTCCCTTGCTCAGGCCTCAGTTTCCTCATCTATAACAAGGGGACAGAAATCATTCTGGCCTCATGAGTCAGATACTTCTAAAACGGGGTGCACAGGGCGTGGCACACAGCAAATCCTGGCTGTTCCTGCGGTGGTCATACAGACTGGGCCTCCCTCAGTACAGGGCCACAGACAGGGGATCCTCACCCTTGCCTCTCCACAGCTGGCAGCACCATTCCCCAACACACCAGCTGGGGACATGGGCAGGAGGAGGGGTTGTGGCCATGCGCCACCACACTGCACGCCAGAAGCTAGAGCCACCCAAACTCAGACACAGAAGGAGAGAAGGGACACCAGAGTGTTAATATTCTTCTCTGGTGAAGAAGAGAATGATTCATCCAATCATTCAATAAAAATGTAACTAGAACTAAGCACGTGGGTATGTTGAGCTGGGCTTTGGAGCTATAATGGGAGCAAAAGAGTTGTGGTTCCCCGCCTCTCTGAGCTTAGTCTGGAGATGAGGGGTGTGGGGATAGCAGTGTAGGTACAGTTATTTATTTTTTTAATTAAAATTTTTTTTAAAAAATTATTTTTAGAAGCTATACTAATTATACTTTTACTGAGATTATTTCAGGGCCATGTATGTAACACATATGAATTTATTTCATTCTTGCAACAGCCTTCTAAGGCAGGGATTACTGTGACCCCTGTTTGACGGGTGAGAAAACACGGGCACAGAGAGGTTAGCCACCCGGCCCAAGACCACAAAGCAGGGGCAGGGCCAGCATCTGAGCCCAGGTGGAGAGGGAAACGGCAGCCCGCTCCAGCGTTCTTGCCTGCAGAATCCCAGGGACGGGGAGCCTGCTGGGCTGCTGTCTATGGGGTTGCACAGAGTCGGACACAACTGAAGTGACTTAGCAGCAGCAGCAGCAGAGAAACCTGTATGCAGGTCAGGAAGCAACAGTTAGAACTGGACATGGAACAACAGGCTGGTTCCAAATAGGAAAAGGAGTGCATCAAAGTTGTATATTGTCACCCTGCTTATTTAATTTCTATGCAGAGTACATCATGAGGAACGCTGGGCTGGAAGAAGCACAAGCTGGAATCAAGATTGCTGGGAGAAATATCAATAACCTCAGATATGCAGAGGACACCACCCTTATGGCAGAAAGTGAAGAGGAACTCAAAAGCCTCTTGATGAAAGTGAAAGAGGAGAATGAAAAGGTTGGCTTGAAGCTCAACATTCAGAAAACAAAGATCATGGCATCTGGTCCCATCACTTCATGGGAAATAGATGGGGAAACAGTGGAAACAGTGTCAGACTTTATTTTTTTGGGCTCCAAAATCACTGCGGATGCTGACTGCAGCCAGGAAATTAAAAGACGCTTACTCCTTGGAAGGAAAGTTATGACCTACCTAGGTAGTATATTAAAAAGCAGAGACATTACTTTGCCATCAAAGGTCCGTCTAGTCAAGGCTATGGTTTTTCCCGTGGTCATGTATGGATGTGAGAGTTGGACTGTGAAGAAAGCTGATCGCCAAAGAATTGATGCTTTTGAACTGTGGTGCTGGAGAAGACTCTTGAGAGTCCCTTGGACTGCAAGGAGATCCAACCAGTCCATTCTAAAGGAGATCAATCCTGGGTGTTCATTGGAAGGACTGATGCTAAAGCTGAAACTCAACTTTGGCCACCTCATGTGACGAGTTGACTCACTGGAAAAGACTCTGATACTGGGAAGGATTGAGGGCAGGAGGAGAAGGGGATGACAGAGAATGAGATGGCTGGATGGCATCACCGATTCGATGGACATGAGTTTGAGTGAACTCCGGGAGTTGGTGATGGACAGGGAGGCCTGGCGTGCTGTGATTCATGGGGTCGCAAAGAGTCGGACACGACTGAGCGACTGAACTGAACTGAACTGGAGTCTGGCTCCAGAACCCAAGTTCTGCGTGTACAGTTGCCTTCTGTCTCTGTAGGCAGTTATGAATCAAATAATCATCAAATGTAAAAATGCAGCTAGAACTTGTGCTGCAAAGAAATGGTTAGGAGCCTGTGGGCCACCATGATGGTAGCAGTGGGGGTGGAGGTGAGTCTGACTGAGTCAGGGAAGGTTTCTCTGAAGAGGTGAGGCTTGCACTGGGAATTCCAGGATGAGAAGGCATTAATTAGGCAAAGAGGAGAGGTGAGCATTCCCGGCAACAGGGATAGCATGTGCCAAGGGCCTGTGGTGGGGTGTTATAGGACAGAAAGATCAGTGTGTCTGCAGCCCAGATGGGGAGGGGCAGAATGGCTGAGATGAGCCTAAAGGAATCGTTAGATACCTGGCCATGGCAGGACCCTGAGGGCCTGAAAGGAGTTTCCTCCCTACCCTCTGAGCAATACTAAAATCAACAAAGGGCATGAAGAACAGATCTGCATTTGAAAAAGACGTAGGGCTGCAGTGTAGAGTCAGGTTGGAGAAGGGCCAGACCAGGTGAGTAGCGCAGCAAGAGAAGAAGGTGGCCTGACAACAGGAGAAAAGCGAAAGTGAAAGGGGCTCAGTCGTATCTGACTCTTTGCGACCCATGGACTGTAGCCTGCCAGGCTCCTCTGTCCATGGAATTCTCCAGGCCAGAATACTGGAGTAGATAACTGTTCCCTTCTCCAGGGGATCTTCCCAACCCAGGTCTTCTGCATTGCAGGCAGACTCTTTACCAATTGAGCCACCAGGGAAGTCCAAGAATACTGGAGTGGGTAGCCTATCCCTTCTCCAGAGGATCTTCCCAACCCAGGAATTGAACCCGGGTCTCCTGAATTATAGGCGGATTCTTTACCAGCTGAGTTACCAGAGAAGCCCAGCTAACAGGAGAGCAGTTGGCAAACCAGAGAGAGAACTAGAAGATAGCACAACCAGGATCAAAAGAATGAAAACAAACACTGGACTGTGAATGCTCACCGCAGCACTCACAGAGCTGAAAGGCAGAAACGGCTCAAGTGCCCTCCACCTGAAGAACAGACAAACAGGTGTGCTACATCCATATGTTGAAACAGTACTGAACGACCCCCTAAATGATACCTGCTGCCTCGTGAATGAGCCTCGAAAACATACGAGTGAAAATAAACAGATTCAAAGGGCCAAATACTGTATGAAATGTCCAGAACAGGCAAACTCATAGAGGCACAAAGCAGACTGGTGGTCACCAGGTGCCCAGGGGAGCGAGGGAGGTAGACTGACCTCTCAATAGGTACCAGTCTTTTTTTTCCTGGATGATGAAAATGTCTTGGAACTACACCGAGGTGGCAGCCGCACAGAGGTGTGAAGCTACTAAATGCCAGTGAATTGTTCACTTTCAAGTGGACTCTTGATTAATTTTATGGTTTATGTCAATAATTTAAAAAGTGACTTGGGCAATGGACTAGATGTTTAAGATAAAGCAAAGGAACCATTCTCTCATTCAACAAATGCCATGTGCTAGTATAGGTACAGCTGTGATGTTGGGCTGTTCCTGGATCAGGTGGGGAGCAGGGGAGCAGGAACACTGCACTGGGGAGGTTGCCACTAGACAGGGTTACCCCAGCCTTCTCTCTACGTGGTTATAATGCACGTGGGAGAGACCTGCACAGCCTGGTAATTCTTGGACTATAGAAGCCTCGCTGAAGCTTTAAAAAAAAAAAAAAAAAAAAAGACAGTTTTAGGGCGAACAAAATAAGTCCTCTGTCCCAAATTAGACAGCACACTTGTGAGTAATGATTGAAACTAATTATTCTAAGTGGAAGCAGTTCTGAAAATAGCAGAGTTTTGGAGGATTTTTGTGGCTATTTTAGAAGTGTGCAAGAGTATTGCAGGCAGAGTTATGTACCCCAAGTCAGACCAGAAACCCTGGGATGGTCATGCCACGGCTTGCACCAAATATGCCATTCCACAGATACTAATGTTACATGGCTGGAGAAACACGCCAACAATGAAGGTGGATGGGGTAGAGTTTCAGTTGGTACTTCCTACTGACACACTGAACCAAAAATTCAACAGGAAACGTCAACCATATATATTACAACATTTTACTTGTAAAGCAAAAAGGCATCTTCATCAAGCAGATGTTATGATGACTTAGCCAACCACAGTTCTTTCTTTTCTCGAGTCTTCTTTCCTCTGACATTTTCAAGTGAACAGGCTCAAAGAATAAGATGGGTATAGATGCAGGAAGCACAGTCTCTAAGCTCCAACAAACCATCCCACAGCACAGCTGATTACTTACAGCATTTTTATTCATTAGCAAGAGGAAGGGTAAGGGCAGAGGGGGAGAAAGACAACATAAAAGGGTGGGAAACGACTACGTAGGTATTTAAATCCAAAGAAAATCATGGAGGAGCAGAACAAAGCTGGCAGTTTACATTAGTACCCCATCCCTAATCTCCCACACAAACAACTACATGTTTTTTAAAACCCCAAGGATACATTTTCTCAATCCATAAACACTAAAGACTAGAACTCTCTCCAGCACTTCCTATATGTGTTTCTGTGAAGAATGCAGAGTTATTTAGGAACTGTCACATTAAACAGAATTAGTACTTATGGACCCTCAGGGAGACTGCTCTGGTGGCCATTTTTCTTATAAAGTGCCAGCCTCCAGCTATATTCTAAATGGTGTTTATGCAGCCTCCCATCCTCAAGAGCAATAATCATAAAGACTTCAAAGCTGTGGGTGAAAGTATTACAGATTCATGACTTATTTTATTTTGATTTGCATTATGCCAAATCCTAGTCTCGAAAGCCAGCATATTTCCTATTTTATTTCAGGGCAAACCACATAAATTTGATTGTTCTTTTCTGTGTGGGGAGCCAGGGATAGAAAGACCTACAATTTTTCACTCCCAGACACTTTATGGCAGCAAGAACTACAAGCGGAAGTTCATGAAACAGCGTTCCATCTTGGAGAATGTTCTGAGACTCCGTGATTCTCAATTTTCTGTGCTAACAGGAGGAATGGAGAGATAGACCCCCAAACTATCTTTCAGTTAACCTCCTTTCTCATCACATTTTTGGTCAAAGGAAATTAAAATTAGCCAAACTGCCTAATGTTATTTCACAGGCTTTTCAGGCTCCCTTCAAATTGCTGGAAGTGGGTGGAGTGAAAGCTAACAGGACAGAGGGGAGTGTCACAGAGATCAAGCTGCACTCAGATGGGGGCCATGTGGATGCCAGGACTGTGCCCTGCAGGCACGACAATGGATGCCTTTACTGGCATGCTTGCCACATGCCACGCACCGCTGCTGGCTCTTCACACACATGGGATGCGACCATACCATGGCTCTGCGAGGGAGATGTATCCTTGCTCAAGAAAGGAGGAATATAGGGCTAGAGGGGTCAAGATCACCCATAGGGCAAACAGCTGAGCCAGGATCCAAGACCACGTCCATGAATGAATTTGGCAGCTACTCGGCTTCCAGATGAAGCAGCTACAAGGAGGGCAGTAAAAGGGTCAAACTTGCATTTCAGGAGGGTTACTCTGGTAACCAGACAAATGAAGGACTGAGACAAAAATTAGAGACCAAGTAGTAATTGCATATGTTTTAACTTTTCTCTCTGCATTCACCTTTTTTAGAAATTTCACTTTTCTAGAAAGTCACACTATAAATATCAATTAAAACTGGCTTGAACTTTATCAATACAGCACATGTCTAAGCACACACACACACACACACACACTTTTCTCTTCTTCATAAATAAAAGATGATTAAGTGCTGTTACTAAGTAGCTTAAGCACCAAAACAACATTTACAAATGTCCCTGCCACATCTCAACATGAAGACTAAAAATAAGTGTTACTGCTTCCTCTGTTGTTCACAAATACAGCCAAGCAAGTCAAGTGTGTAACAAGGATGTCTGGCTGATGAGGAACAAACTGAGCAATCAATACACAGCAATTTATTTTCTAACTAGAGGTTTCAGCCAGATGGAGAGAGGGAGTGAGACAAAGCATGTCTGATAGAGAAGATCATCAGTAATGTAAAACTACTGTCTCATGGTTTCATAATTTAAAAAAAAGCAGGAGGGAAGGCTCTAGCACCCCCACCCACACTCAACCTCAGAGCTGGTACAAATTTGGGAATTCAGACTAAACCCCAGAAATTGTTACCTTCCCTTCCAAGTTCAGCCCTTCAGCTTATAAATGGTGGGAACTTTGTTTCAGTCCTGAGTACTTCTGGCCCCTCTGGATCCCTAGAGCTGGACGTATCAGGAAGATGCTCTGGGACAGTGTTTCTGCAGTCCACTGAAATCTGGTGACCGATCACTTGTGTAGGAAGCCACTAACCACTAACTAGGAGGGCAGGTGATTTTAGAGTAACTCGTACACAGGGTGCTGCTTTGTTTTCTCTGGCTGTCTTCTTCCAACCTCATCAATTCTGCATATGAAAATAAGCCTGCGTTTCATGGACAAAGGTTAGCAGGGACAGACCGAGGGCAAGAGAAGAATGGGGTGGCACCACTCAGTGTGGTGACGAAACGAGCCTAGAATCCAGAAAGGGATCTGGATTATTCTCATAAGGGATATCTGTATGTTGTTTTGAATTTCTACAAAGACAGACCAACATCTCTAAAGGTGGGCTGGATGCTTTCCCAGAAGTTTGGAGTCCTGTTAAGGTCCAAACACACCATTTCAACGTCTCCCAACGGTTCACAAAAAATATTTTATCGACTGTAGGAATTACTCATTCTAAGTGGGTAGTTAACAATTTGATAGATCTCTCCACTGAATTAATTCTGGCAAAGCCGGCCTTAATAACCAACTCAATCAGGATAATTTTACCTACTGAGAACATCCAGCATAAATCTTTTTAGCAACTGAGCCAAAGAGTTTCACTTGCCTGCCCTCCTGTTTCATTTAAAATTCCCAACTGGCCTCTACTTTGCTGAATCAAAGTCATGCTCTCAAGAAATGAATGAATGAATCATTCACAAAAAGTCTCAGAATTCTCTAAAACAGTGAATTGAAAGTTTTCTCAGTACCAACTCATTGTTAGCATTTCCTGATAAAAGAAGCATTTGAGGGTGGCCCAAATAAAATAGGAAATTGCATATAACTCCTGTCATCATGGCTATGTGAGTGTTTGTATAAGATGATGACTACATGAGACAATTTTGAGGGGGATGCAGTGAGTTGGGCATGTTTTCTTACTGTTGAAAAGCAAAAAAGAGTTAAGAAACTAATGAGGCAGGAGGGAAAAGTGCTTAGGATATACCCGAGGGTAAGCAGAGCCTTTCCGGTGCTGGAAAAAAAATCCTAGAGCAGGCTGTCTTCCCCTCTTTCAAGCCAAAAAAATGCTCTAGAATAGCAGTTTTTAAGCATTTCTGACCATGACTCATAGCAATAAATAAAATTTTATATGGCAATCCAATATAATGCTATCTGTCTTCCTGCCAACTATGTATGTATACCTGTATCTATCTATCCATACATCCTTCTCTCTATCCATTTATTCATCCGTCTACCCACTCATCCATCCATCCATCCATATACATATAGTGAAACAAATGATGGCTATAACTTACTCAGTTGATTTCATAACCTATAATTTGAGAATCAAGCTCAAATATTTCTTACTATGATGTCTCTGGTCTTACTAGAATATCATAATGCGCTGTACTTTCATTTCTGTCTTTGCCAAAACCAAATGAGATGTTTTGCTGGACTTTATGTAGATAATGCCTGAGAAGTCTCCTCAAACAAATGAAATTGTGTCACTAAAGTTGAAAGAGCTTTGGAACACTGAGTAAGTATGAGCCACTTATAATCCCATCCCAAATAAAATGTGGCGTGTATGGGCTCAGTCGTGTCTGATTCTCTGCAACCCCATGTATTGTAACCTGCTGGGCTCCTCTGTCCATGGGTTTTTCCAGGCAAAGAAGGTTGCCATTTCCTTCTCTAGGGGATCTTTCTGACCAGAGACTGAACCCGCGATTCCTACATCTCCTGAATTGGCAGGTGGATTCTTTATCACTTGTGCCACCTGGGAAGCCCCTTCATTAAAACATGGTGCCCAGGAATACAGCCAGCTTTCAAAATCCACCTGTTTCTAACAAGATTAGCAGCTAAATTTTCATCAGAAACAATGAAGGTCAGAAGGCAGCAGAATGACATATTCAAAATGCTGACAATGAAGAATCTTATATAAAAAAAAAAAACTTTCAAAAATGAAGATGAAATACACTCCCAGACTAAAAACAAACAAACAAACAAAAACTATGAGAATTTGTTCCTGGCAGACCTTCCTGATAAGAAATACCAAAAACACTTTGTCAGGCTGAAAGCAAGTGACACCACAAATGAGGCCAGCAAAATTCTCTCTAGTTGATGATAAACTGATTCTTAGCAAAGCATGGAGACAGTTGATTTTTCAAGGCCCCCTTGACTTTCAAGCATGAATGAAATGATCCTTCTGCTCTTGTTATAGGCCTTGTTTTGGCCCCAGCCTAAGTTTCCATTCCATATAGCTATTATAAGATTTCTCTTCTTTTGCTCTATAAATCCAGAATCAATTAGGAGGCTAAGAAGTAATGAAGATGTTAATATGAAGACAAGGAAATGGAACCATCAAGGAGTGTGTCCCCAAGACAACTATCACAGGTAAAAGACAGCAGTTGATTCAGGCTCCCCAGTTCATGCAGCTCACCTGGATAAGGCAAGCTCTAGGAATGATTTCCTTCCTTTTCCCACTCCTAAATTCACAGCACTGTATCTAAATGGCTGCAAAATTTTTAAAAATATTTTTAACACAAAATCATTATTTATGCATTATAAAAACAGAACTGACTCATTAGAAAAGACCCTGATGCTGGGGAAGATTGAAGGCAGGAGGAGAAGGGGACAATAGAGGATAAGATGGTTGGATGGCATCACTGACTCAATGGACAAGAGTCCGAGCAAGCTCTGGGAGTTGATGATGGACAGGGAAGCCTGGTGTGCTGCAATCCATGGGGTCACAAAGAGTCGGACACAACTGAGCAACTGAGCTGACAGAAACAGAAATAGGTACATATGCCAAAAAATGGATAATTGCAGATATAATTTTAAGTACAATATAAAATTATTTCACAAAAATTTTTAATAGAAAAAAACATTTTTAGTAAAAATACTTTGGGTTAGAAGTGTAAACTATGATTTATTAGATTAACTTGGATAGGGGCTAGGCTCCTAAGGGTTAAGGACAGCTGAAAGAGGATAGAGACTGGTTGTGTAAGGTGGGAATTTACATTCAGGATAACTGTGAGTACTTCCCTGGAGGCCCAGCGGTTAAGACTCTGCACTTCCAATGCAAGGAGCATAGGTTCAATCCCTGGTCGAGGAATTAAGATCCCACATTCTGCAGGGTGCAGCCAAAAAAAGAAAAAGATAACTATGAGTACATGAAAGAAGAAAAATAGGACAGCAGCAAAGAGGAAAGTAGGACAAGTAGCAACACATTTCAGATTTCAGGAGACCTAAAGATGTCTCACGTTACCAGGGAAGAAAATGATGCTAGAAAGAAAGGAGTGAAGAATGGGGTCACAGGTATTCTATGAACTAGATAATTTCATTAGAATAACCAATATGGGATCAAGCCATAAATCACAGAAAGGTAACCTGAGGGATGCTGTTTCTGTGCCAATGGGATGCAGTCTCATCTAACATCTGACTGGCCTCTTACCACATGAAGGATGCTCCCTGCAGACCTTGAACACTATGCCTTCCTGGGAAGGGTGGGCCATCCACTCTGAGATACATTTCTTCACTAGGCTACCATTTTGCAATAAGAGAAAATATTTCAGCATTTCTGAGGTAGAGAAATGAGTCCTACCTTCACCAGGGACCAGAAGTATGAACCTGAGGGACTTCATGGAGAAGCCTCAAGAATATGTACATTGAACTACATGTATAGGTTCATATGTGCCTTTTCTGGATGGCGTCACACAGCTCTCACCTGATACTTAAAGTGGTCAGAAGCCAAGAACCACTGATCTAGAACAGGAATTGGCGAACTTTCTGCAAAGACTCAAATAGTAAATATTTGGGGGTTTGTGGGTTATATACCTTTCCTGTCGCAGCTACTTAATGCTGACATTGTAGTGTGACAGCAGCCACAGACAGTAGGTAAATGAATGGATGTATCAGCATTTTAATAAAATTTTATGTATAAAAACTAGCTATTGCCAGATTTGACCCCAGGGCCCATGATCATTTGCCTTGATGGAGAGAGACCCTCCCATGCAGGATTCCAGGGCACTCAGAGAGCCCTTCTGCCTTGGTACACAGCCCCATTCTCCAGGTTACCTGTCGTCCACCTTGTTCCTTCCCTCTGGCTCCTCTAGCCATCACTGGAGGTCTTATGGGATCTTAAAAATTTGATTCCAGGAGTATTGAATGATGATAAAGGAAATTTTAAAGGAAAAGAGAATTACCTAATTATGTTTTTTTCATATTTCCTTGATGCTATGACAGCATTGTGTCCCCCAACTATGACTTAATTTTGTTTTGCTGTTTTTTGGGGGGCAGTGTTTATCACTATTGTGTTTAAGTACGCATTTGTGTAACTGCTAATGTTTTCCTCAACACTGATATGAGTCACAGGTAGATAGGAAAGATAATAGTCTTGGTAACAGCTGTATGGGTCTCCTAGCCCAGCACAAAGCCTGATACAAGTACTTAATAAAAATTGGTTGAAAGAATGCATACATGTACTTTTACATAGTTGTAATTAGAGCAGGCTTATTTAGCTTATATACAGACTACATCATGAGAAACAATGGGCTGGAAGAAGCACAAGCTGGAATGAAGATTGCCGGGAGAAATATCAATAACCTCAGATATGCAGATGACACCACCTTTATGGCAGAAAGTGAAGAGGAACTAAAAAGCCTCTTGATGAAAGTGAAAGAGGAGAGTGAAAAAGTTGGCTTAAAGCTCAACATTCAGAAGACAAAGATCATGGCATCTGGTCCCATCACTTCATGGGAAATAGATGGGGAAACAGTGGAAACAGTGTCAGACTTTATTTTTTGGGCTCCAAAATCACTGCAGATGGTGATTGCAGTCATGAAATTAAAAGACGCTTGCTCCTTGGAAGGAAAGTTATGACCGACCTAGACAGCATATTAAAAAGCAGAGATTTTACTTTGCCAACCAAGGTCTGCCTAGTCAAGGCTATGGTTTTTCCCGTGGTCATGCATGGATGTGAGAACTGGACTGTGAAGAAAGCTGAGCACCGAAGAATTGATGCTTTTGAACTGTGGTGCTGGAGAAGACTCTTGAAAGTCCCTTGGACTGCAAGGAGATCCAACCAGTCCATCCTAAAGGAGACCAGACCTGGGTGTTCATTGGAAGGACTGATGCTGAAGCTGAAACTCCAATACGTTGGCCACCTCATGCGAAGAGTTGACTCATTGGAAAAGACCCTGATGCTGGGAGGGATTGGGGGCAGGAGGAGAAGGGGCCAACAGAGGATGAGATGGCTGGATGGTATCACTGACTTGATGCACATGAGTTTGGGTGAACTCCGGGAGTTGGTGATGGACAGGGAGGCCTGGCATGCTGAGATTCATGGGGCCGCAAAGAGTTGGACACAATTGAGCGACTGAACTAAATCAGAGCAGGCACAACTGCTTATCCTCCTTTTTTGTAAACATTATATCAAATTTATACAAAGCTCAATGGTTATCAGTTTTAATGGCCACCACACACCAGTCCATGGGCAGACCTACCATAGACTGTTTAAACTCACCCTTCCCACTGAGCAGTGAGCTGCCTGCAATGATTCATAATTATAAAGCATGCTGTCAAATGCTTTTCCACATTTTTATGGATCATTTCCTCTAGATACACTCCCAGGAATCTACCTGGGTCATAGCGTAGGGACATCTCAAAGGCAATGAAATACACTGCCCCAGAGCTTACAAAAGGACAATGCCTTATCACCACCCTCCTCAATGAATGGGGAGGCTGGTGTTATCACAACTTCAGTATTACATATTATTGTTTAAAAACCTTTACCAATGTGACAGTACATTTAAAATGATCCCTCATTGTTTACTTTAATTATCTTTGAAAGCTAATAAAGCTAAAAGCAATTTAAAAGTCCTATTTGTGAACTTTACTTTTTGCTCACTTCAAATAAAAGCTTTTCATAATAAGAGAAAGGTAGTGGGAGCCCCTAAATATACATGGTATATTGTGATGGTTTTAAAAGAATAGGAGAAAATTTAAAAGAATAAGAATAAGGAAAATAAGGAGTTCAATGAACTGTGAAGCCTGGCCCGTAATTCACCAAGATGCTCCATTTTCTGGCAGCTGAGGGGCCTGCAGGGGATTCCAGCCAAGAGCCCTTTCCCGAATGGGGTCAGGACCCAAGTGTGCAGTCTGCAAAGTGGAGCTGGTGAGCAGCTGGTTGTGGTGGCCCCTGCGGGCCTGAGCTAGACTCCAAGCAGTGAACAGGGGGAGGCTGAGCTCCACAGGGGCCCCCTTTTCTGCTCATTAGCCCTTCAAGGAAGTAGCAAGCTGTCTGCTGGAAGAGATTTAGCCAGGAACATGAGTACAAAGAGTTTAACCATAATTAGGCACTGATTGGCTCAATCCACTTAAAAAATCTAACAGATACATGAATACTGATTATTCAAGATGGCATTCAAATTAAGCTCTGACTATGGGCTTCTCTAGGCTTCCCTGGTGGTTCAGTGATAAAGAATTCACCTGCAATGCAAGAGACACAGGTTCAATCCCTGGGTTGGGAAGATCCCCTAGAGGGCATGGTAACCCACCAGTATTCTTGCCTGAAAAATCCCATGGTCAAAGAAGCCTGGTAGACTACAGTCCATGGGGTTGCAAAGAGTCAGATACAACTGAAGCGACTGAGTATGCCTGCACGCATGAGCTTCCTTGGTGGTGTAGCCATAAAGAATCCTCTTGCAGTACAGGAGATTTGGGTTTAATCCCTGGGTCGGGAAGATCCCCTGGAGAAGGAAGTGGCAACCCACTCCAGTATTCTCGTCTGGGAAATCACATGGACAGAGGATCCTGGCAGGCTACAGTCCATGGGGTGGCAAAAGAGTTGGAGATGACTTAGTGACTAAACAACAACGATGTGAAGGACTAGGCATGGGAGAAAAACAAATCCAGGTTGCTGAAGAATCTCACTCTGCTATTTTAAATGCACACAGAGTACTGTTTTGTAAAAGGCACATTTTATGTTAAGATTCTTGAAGCAGTTCATTTTGACACTGACCCTACGGAGCGTGTGTTTGCAGCATGCTCTCTGTCCTCGTCCACGATCCTCATGGCCTTCCTTTGCAGTGGACCCCCACTCTCTGCAGCCCTCACACCACTGAGAGTTCCTCTGCTCTCAGATGCTCCCCGGGGAGTGGCTGCATCCTGAGCCCTGAATCTCCGACTTCCTTCTCCAACCTCCAGCCCATGGTGTCTGCCTTCCCTGTTGAACCAAGGAGCACCCATGGAGACAAACAGCACAAGTCCATGTCTGTTTTGCTACAAGGATTAAAAGACCTCGGTTTAAATTCTTCATCACCTGGACCAGGGACCAACTGTCTGGATCTGCTCCCAGTCCTGGGATATGCAGAGACAGAAGCCCCCATAAAGTCCGCTAAAGCTGAAGACCAGGATAAATGAGACCAGAGAACACAGGCGGTAGTCACACTGAAGGGAGCACTGGACGAGAACTGAGTCCACTGGGGCAGGTCCTGATTCTACCAACACAACGGCTATGGGCCCAGGAAAGAAGGACACTTCAACACCTCTGTGTCCGGTCTGCAAAGTGATGATGACAGGGCTGGACTCAGTGGATTAAACAGTCTCCCCCAGCTCTGACATTCTGGGATTCCATATATGCCATTCAAGTGTGTTTTTATAATTTTATCTCCCTTGGCATGTAGTACGATTTAGGCATAGCACAAGCACTCAACTGCTGCACAAACTAAATTAACAGGTAGCCTAAATCACAGAGAAAAACACTCCAAAAGAGCATGATAACACAGTCAGAGCTTATACATGTGCCGGCAATGCGGAAGACCGGGCTTTGATGTCTGGATTGGAAAGATCCCCTGGAGGAGGGCATGGAAACCCACTCCAGTATTCCTGCCTGGAGAATCCCCATGGATAGAGGAGCCTGGCAGGCTACAGTCCATGCAGTCACAAAGAATCAGACATGACTGAGCGACTAAGCACATACACGTGTGCATGTGTGTATGTTTATAACACACCACCATCAATTAGAGATAGAAGCACTTGGCATCCTTAGTTTATTCATATGTGATAATTATTACCTCTTATTTCCTTCTGAAAATTTCCAGGAAGCTACTAACTACTTAAATTTTTTTTTAAATTTTGATCTGGGGTATAGCCAACTGACAATGTTGTGATAGTTGCAGGTGAACAATGAAGGGGACACTTAGCCATGCATACACGTGTATCCATTCTCCCCCCAAATCCCCTCCCATTCAGCCTGCCACATAACACTGAGCAGAGTTCCATGCAGGAAGCTGCTAACTTCTAATTCCAGGCAGAGGAACCAGAGATCAAATTGCCAACATCCGCTGGATCATGGAGAAAGCAAGAGAGTTCCAGAAAAACATCTATTACTGCTTCATTGACTATGCCAAAGCCTTTGACTGTGTGGATTACAATAAACTGTGGAACATTCTGAAAGAGATGGGAATACCAGACCACCTGACCTGCCTCTTGAGAAACCTGTATGCAGGTCAGGAAGCAACAGTCAGAACTGGACATGGAACAACAGACTGGTTCCAAATAGGAAAAGGAGTGCATCAAGGTTGTATATTGTCACCCTGCTTATTTAACTTATATGCAGAGTACATCATGAGGAACGCTGGGCTGGAAGAAGCACAAGCTGGAATCAAGATTGCCAGAAATATCAATAACCTCAGATATGCAGATGACACCACCCTTATGGCAGAAAGTGAAGAGGAACTAAAAAGCCTCTTGAGGAAAGTGAAAGAGGAGAGTAAAAAGTTTGGCTTGGGGGAGACGCCCGGCTCCAGCGGCGCAGACGCGGGAGACGCCCGGCTCCGGCGCAACCGACCACGTGCAGAATCGTGGTTGAGATGAGCTACCCCGCGCCCAGGGTTAGGGTGGTGGCCGAGAGGAGCTGTACCACGTTCAGGAGGCGGTGGCTGCTTGGGCACTGGAGCGCCGAGAGGAGCTGATCTACATTCAAAGCAGGAGGCGCGGCCTTGAGGAGATACCCCTCGTCCAAGGTAAGGTACAGCGGCTGCGCCTTGCTGGAGCAGCTGGGAAGAGATACTCCACGACCAAGTGGAATATAAGAATCCAGTGTTCTGGGGAGGAAGGAACAAGATGGCGGAGGGATAAGATGGCAAGACCACTTTCTCCCCCACAAATTCATCAAAAGAACATTTGAACGCGGAGTAAAGTCCACAAAACAACTTCTGAATACTGGCAGAGGACATCAGGCTCCCAGAAAAGCAGCCCATTGTCTTCTAAAGGAGAGAGAAGAAATCCAGCTCCACCCACCAGAACACTGACACATGCTTCCCTAACCAGGGAACCCGGACAAGTCACCCGTCCAACCCCACACACAGCGAAGAAACTACGTAATAAAGAGAACTCCACAAACTGCAAGAAGAGGGAAAGGCCACCCCAAGCAAAGCAATATAAGCAAGATGAAGAGGCAGAGAAATACCCAGCAAGTAAAGGAACAAGATAATTGCCCACCAACACAAACAAAAGAAGAAGATATAGGGAATTTACCTGATAAAGAATTTCAAATTTTGATGGTGAAAATGATTCAAAATCTTGAAAGCAAAATGGAGTTACAGATAAATAACCTGGAGAAAAGGATTGAGAAGATGGAAGAAAGATTTAATAAGGACTTAGAAGAAATAAAAAAGAGTCAATATACAATGAATAATGCAATAGATGAGATCAGAAACACTCTGGAGGGAACAAACAGTAGAATAACAGAGGCAGAAGACAGGATAAGCGAACTAGAAGATAGAATTGTAGAAATAAATGAAACAGAGAGGAAAAAAGAAAAACGAATTAAAAGAAATGAGGACAATATTAGAGACCTCTGGGACAATGTTAAACGCTCCAACATTTGAATCATAGGAGTCCCAGAAGAAGAAGACAAAAAGAAAGACCATGAGAGAATACTTGAGGAGATAATAGTTGAAAACTTCCCTAAAATGGGGAAAGAAATAATCACCCAAGTCCAAGAAACCCAGAGAGTCCCCAACAGGATAAACCCAAGGCGAAATACTCCAAGACACATATTAATCAAATTAACAAAGATCAAACACAAAGAACAAATATTAAAAGCAGCAAGGGAAAAGCAGCAAATAACACATAAGGGGATTCCCATAAGGATAACAGCTGATCTTTCAACAGAAACTCTTCAGGCCAGAAGGGAGTGGCAAGACATACTTAAAGTGATGAAAGAAAATACCCTACAGCCCAGATTACTATACCCAGCAAGGATCTCATTCAAATATGAAGGAGAAATCAAAAGCTTTACAGACAAGCAAAAGCTGAGGGAATTCAGCATCACCAAACCAGCTCTCCAACAAATGCTAAAGGATCTTCTATAGACAGGATACACAGAAAGAGTGTATAAACTTGAACCCAAAGCAATAAAGAAAATGGCTACGGGATCGTACTTATGAATAATTACCTTAAACGTAAATGGGTTGAAATTTTCAAAAAGGCTAGGAAACAATTCTTATAGCCATCAATAGTTCAGTGTTGAGTTCATGAATAGTTTTTAAAGTTTGGGACAAACTGTAGTATTTGCTATTTGAAGTACTATTTGTAATTGGCATATTACGATGTAACATTGGTCTTCATTTCCATCTTAAAACGCCTAAAAATGCCTAACAGGTTTTTAGATTTGTGAATTTTAGTTGAAATGTATTTTACGATGTTACTAAACCTGCAGAAATATTGAAATATTTCAGAGAACTTATTCACTGTACATTTAATTTATTTTATTTATAAAAGTTATGAACTGTAGAAAGTTTTACTTGTTGGGTCAAATGCTTATTGCTTCAAATGCTTGTTGCATTTGAAGTGCTAGTTACAAGAAAATCAAATACCTTCAATGTATAAATGCTATAAGTAAGTTTGTTTAAAGAAATTTAGTCTGTTCAACTTGAAAAAAATAAATAAAATTGGGAAAAAAAAAAAGTTTGGCTTGAAGCTCAACATTCAGAAAACAAAGATCATGGCATCTGGTCCCATCACTTCATGGGAAATAGATGGAAAAACAGTGGAAACAGTGTCAGACTTTATTTTTGGGGGCTCCAAAATCACTGCAGATACTGATTGCAGCCAGGAAATTAAAAGATGCTTACTCCTTGGAAGAAAGTTATGACCAACCTAGATAGCATATTAAAAAGCAGAGACATTACTTTGCCAACAAAGGTCCATCTAGTCAAGGCTATGGTTTTTCCCATTTTCATGTATGGATGTGAGAGTTGGACTGTGAAGAAAGCTGATCACCAAAGAATCGATGCTTTTGAACTGTGGTGCTGGAGAAGACTCTTGAGAGTCCCGTGGACTGCAAGGAGATCCAACCAGTCCATTCTAAAGGAGATCAATCCTGGGTGTTCATTGGAAGGATTGATGCTAAAGCTGAAACTCCGATACTTTGGCCACCTTATGCATCGAGTTGACTCACTGGAAAAGAGTCTGATGCTAGAAAGGATTGGGGGTGGGAGGAGACGGGGACGACAGAGAATGAGATGGCTGGATGGCATCACCGACTTGATGGACATGAGTTTGAGTGAACTCCTGGAGTTGGTGATGGACAGGGAGGCCTGGCGTGCTGTGATTCATGGGGTCGCTAAGAGTTGGACACGACTGAGCAACTGAACTGAACTGAACTGAACTGAACTGAGGGTTCAGTTGGAAAAGTCCCTGCTTTGCCACCGTGTGCAAACACCAAGTTCAGTTTTTCTAGTCTGAGGCTTGTTGGTGAAATCTATATGCTTCATCTCACATGGAAAGCACAAGAGGCCACAGGGATCATCTGCTCTACCTGCAGGAAAACTGGACTAAGAGTGAGACTTCACAGTGGAAATTCTAGGAAAAACGTCTCGCCTCAGCAGCAGGCATGGAGACTGGCAGGCATTTTGTCCTGGACAATTTTGCAAACGGGGTGGGGGCCAAGGTGGGGTAGGACAGGCGATGACTATGAGTTGGGCATCCTGAACCCCCAGGAGACCTGGCTCTCACAGACAGCTCTTCAGGCAGACTTGGGTCTCGGTTAGGGTCAGCTGGTGCCCTGCCCTCTGCCCCTTCCAGGGAGAGGGTGACCTCCAGCTGGAGGGAACGGCCAAAGTATTGTTTGCAGCTTTGCAGGAAGCTGTTTGAAAGGGTCACTGAAAAGTGATCTTACTAAATCAAGCTGTACCAATATTTTTGTTTCCTTTCATGCAACGCCACGTTTAAAGGCATTAGATGGGGCCTGTCTATAAAGCCTGGGAAACAAGTCTGTGTGACTTAAGTTCAGAAAAACAGAAGCATCCTGCTCTTAAAGCACAGAAAACAGAGAAGGTAGGAAGACCTGCATCTGTCTCACAGCAAGTCCTTGCTCTTGGCACCTAATGGATATTTGACAAAAAAAAAAAAAAAGAAAACCTGAACACTTTTTCAAAGAAAGGTCACATATCCTGACACTTATGCTCAAATGATAAAGAATCTGCCTGCCAATGTAAGAGACACAAGTTTGATCCCTGGGTCAGGAAGATCCCCTGGAGAAGGAAATGGCAACCCACTCCAATATTCTTGCCTGGGAAGTCCCACGGACAGAGGAGCCTGGCATGCTGCAGTGCATGGCGTTACAAAGAGTCAGACACAACTGAGCAACTAACACTTTCCAAAGTTCTAACAGATTTTTAGAACAAGAAGCAATTATTAATTGTATGGTCTATTACTTATTTTTTAAATAAATGAAAAATAACTGTCACTTGTCTAGGAAATGGCTTTGTGTAATGTTGATGGAGAAGAGAAATTCAGAGACTTGACCTCCCAGATGTTCCCAGTCTCCATCCCAAATGATGACACTTGAATTAAGACAAAGTGTTTGAAGAAGTAAAAACTGGGAACCTGCTGATCTACATATGGCAGTCACTGGGCAGGTGTTCACCACTCTCCTCTCCATTCAGATGAAACATGGAAGCCCCTAAAACCAGTAAGAATCACTGGATCAAGGAGCAGAGAAAGAATTAACAGAGCATGAAAAGGAGGATTTTCCTCTCTTCACAATGTGATCAAGGATCATCTGTGAAACCCAAGGCTTTTAACTACTTTTAGAGGAAAGATCCACAGAAGGAACAGAAAGCTGTTATGTGGATAAGGAAAGAGGCCAGGTCTAATGGCCAAACTGAACCAGGGCTGGGAGGGGACCCCCACTCTCCTACAACAGTCTCCCTACAGCTTCTCTGTGCTCTGTAGAAACCTACAAAGCCTTGGAACTTCCTAAAATGGACAAGCTCTCCACCTAAAGTCAGGGAAAGTACAAGTCAGACAAATGGCTGCTAGTTTTGATAATGCTAAGATCACAACATTAGCAAGAAAAAGCACTAAAAGGCTTATTCTTGTAGCTGTAGCAGCAGCTACAAACCTGCTGCTGCTGGTTTGTAGCCTTTTATGTTTTACATAATTTAAATATTTTGCTGGTGAAATTTAACCTACAAATAGCTGTGAGGGAAATGACTCCTTCAGAAAAGCCTCCATCTTATAAGTGAAAGGCATGTGTACGTCCCCACTGTTGGGACTGTCTGGAAGGGACCAGCCCCATTGTGGTGGGATCTAAGGAGTTCAGTAATTGCAAAACCCTAAAGCAGGTTGCCACATGAAGCCCAACTGCAAAGACAGTTAAAGAGGTGCGAGGTTTGTAGGATGTGTGTCTGAGGTCATTCTTGCTGGCTTCACTTATTAAATTAACTAAGCCTATCTTCTCAATGAAAGGAAAAAGCAGGCAAACTAGAGATAAAACTGAGTGCTTACAAATAGACTTCTGGTGTTTTACTTCTCTTTAGATGCAAGAAAGCAAGCCTGATTGCCCACGAAGGCAAAAAGTTGACACCTCAGAGGCTCTCTATGAAACCGGACTAGTCAACAGCAGAGATCGTGACAGTAACTGATACTCCTCAGAACTTCTTGGACTTTGGCACACGTGAACCACCTGGGGTCTTGTCAGAATGCAAACTGAACCAGGCAATGGGGCATGAGATTCTGCATTTCTAACACGCTTCCAGTGCTATCGGTCTGCAGACCACACCCTGAGAAGCAGAGCTATTGCAATAGTTAACTGGGAACTTTCCTTGGTGATTCTTTAATTTGTCTGGGTAGGTGAGAATCTGTAATTCATAAGGCTCTTCAGGGAATGTATCTTATTCTAACGTAAACTGAAACAATCTTATTGCAAAAAATAGCACTAGAACAGGTATAAGCCATGTGTCACTCAAAATACAACTTGCTGCCAAGATCAAGTCTACTGATCGCTTCTACAAATGACCACTTTTCTAGAAATGTTTGCTACTGGACTGCATATTGAAAGCTCAACAAAAGCCTGTAGTGTGAATGAATGCATGAACACGGAAATGAAAGATGGAAGAAGGAACCCGAGTGACCTCGGCTTCTAGCTGGCCCCTGTGCATATTTAAACTATCTTACTGGTCTTTCTACTGGTCATTTATGGAGATAGGGGAACAGTACAAAACCATCATCAGACGTGGTGAGAAAGAGGGAGGGAGGGAGGAGAGAGAGGAAGGGAAAACAGCACGGGCAGCAGCTGATTCTGCGGGACCACTGAGCGACAGGTATGCTGTTAAGTCCTTTACATAGGCTGTCTACTTAATCTTCTCAAATCTTCTGTGAATTTTGGGTTATAAAGAGTCCCACTTTACAGACTGGGAAAGTAAACCACAGAGAAGGCTGATAACTCAAGATAACCTGCTGAAGAAGGACGAGGTGGCTCTGGGCCCAGCTGTCCGAACCCCACACTATAACTCCCTTTCTGTTGGACTTCACAAGCTGTTAGTATCCCACACCGGCTTGGCTGTGTGGCCTCTCCACAAAGGGTATTAACACAGCTCTAAAGAGCTATAGATATTTTTTGGTGCCTGTGTTTCTACTGTGCTGATACACCTTATCACATGGTCGCCATGTGTTTACCAGTTTTGTCTAATTTTTTTTTAATTGAAGAGTAAACCTATAGTGAACACTGAGAAGAAAATTGTTTCTGGAGGGGTAACTTTTAAAAAGTTTCAAGAACATATAAAGAATCTTCATGTACACCTAGTATGTTTTAATGACTGGATTAAGAATTGATAGGAGTAGTTAAGAATTAATGAGTCAAGCACTTTGGCACTTAGGAAGCCCTTCTGCCGCACTAACTCATTTGGTTCTCATGTCATCTCTCTGAGGTCAGGCAGGCAGCACCACCCTTGTTCCATCTGTGATACAAATAAGGCTGGAGGGATGTGAAATTCAGAGCCAGAGTTCAGATAGATACCTTCCTCCCCACACATCACTGCCTGGTACTTAAAGACTTTATTTGCCTTAATGTCAACCAGTAGACTGACCACTAATCAAAATATTTTAAATTATATGAATAATATTGTTTGGGTGCTTATCTCGCTAACCATTTTCTTTTACATTACCCTTCAGTCAGTTCAGTTCAGTTCAGTCGCTCAGTCGTGTCTGACTCATTGCGACCCCATGAATCACAGCACGCCAGGCCTCCCTGTCCATCACCAACTCCCGGAGTTCACTCAAACTCATGTCCATCGAGTCAGTGATGCCATCCAGCCATCTCATTCTCGGTTGTCCCCGTCGCCTCCTGCCCCCAATCCCTCCCAGCATCAGAGTCTTTTCCAGTGAGTCAACTCGTCTCATGAGGTGGCCAAAGTATTGCAGTTTCAGCTTTAGCATCAGTCCTTCCAATGAACACCCAGGATTGATCTCCTCTAGAATGGACTGGTTGGATCTCCTTGCAGTCCACGGGACTCTCAAGAGTCTTCAGCACCACAGTTCAAAAGCATCAATTCTTCGGTGATCAGCTTTCTTCACAGTCCAACTCTCACATCCATACATGACCACGGGAAAAACCATAGCCTTGACTAGACAGACCTTTGTTGGCAAAGTAATGTCTCTGCTTTTTAATATGCTGTCTAGGTTGGTCATAACTTTCCTTCCAAAGAGTAAGCATCTTTTAACTTCATGGCTGCAATCAGCATCTGCAGTGATTTTGGAGCCCCCCAAAATAAAGTCTGACACTGTTTCCCCTGTTTCCCCATCTATTTCCCATGAAGTGATGGGACCAGATGCCATGAATCTTCGTTTTCTGAATGTTGAGCTTCAAGCCAACCTTTTCACTCTTCTCTTTCACTTTCATCAAGAGGCTTTTTAGTTCCTCTTCACTTTCTGCCATAAGGGTGGTGTCATAGTCTAATTAATGACCATGGCCACATACATACTCGGCAAGAGTCCTGAGCCACCCAGGGGAACCGCTTGGGAGGCCCATGGGGTGGCACCTGGGCCACCCAGCACACAGATTGAACCCACAACTGGCAAAAGGTCCCCAGTTGAGTGCTTGACTTGAACGTGGAAAACTAAGACACACTGACTAGCTCCCTCCAGGGCACACGTGGGATGGAGTTTCCCAAACTGCAGAAGTAGCCCCCAAAGGAGTTCAAACTCATGAACTTGATTATTCAACAGAAAAAACACTGGTTTTAGAAATAAAACTAAGGGGCTCAAATCCTTACTCTGCCACTTAGCTAATTTTCCTAATTAGAGCAAGTTCCCTAACCTCACTGCCTCATTTTAGCATCCACAAGCTCGGACAAGAACACACACAAGTAGAGATGGAGGGAAGTAGAGAAGCTGGCATGCCGGCAGCATCGGATGTGTGGTGTTTCCAGGCACAGAAAGCCTTCTCCAGAGCCTGGCCCACAGCAAGGCGAGCCTCTGCTTTCACTCAACTCTGAAAAAGCCAAGCAAGGGAGAATTTGCAAGCATTAGTGGCCTATGAGCAATATGGGGGCATTCTGATTAAAAATCTGCACGGTTCACTGACTGTAAAATAACAGACCAACTTTGTTGCAAGTGTTGTCTCTAGCAATAGACAGTGGAGTTTTTTCTGTGTGTGGTACTCTGCTCTAAGTTTGTGAATCCAGGGTAGGAAGAATAAAATATTTACCTTTTCCAGGGCCTCTCTGTCAAGTAGTTCTTGCACAGCTAGCAGCTTGATGCTGTAAGAAAAAAAATTAAAACCACGCTTGAAAACAAAACATTTCACGTCACCAAGCATGAGACAAGTGATGAAAACAAAGGTCTGAAATTTCAGCCTGCATTTCTACACCACCCCCAGTCTGAAGGTGACCTTTGGCTTGAGCTTAAAAGACCATTTCAGAACTATCTAAAATGTTTCTAAATTGTAAAAATGATTTTACCATACAATCCAGCAATTCCACTTCTTGGCATATACCCACAAGAGTTGAAAACATGGACTCAGATATTTGCACACCCACGTTCACAGTAGCATGATTCACAACAGCCAAAAGGTGAAAACAATTTAAATGTGCATCAGTGGATAAATGGATAAACAAAATACAGTACATACATATGATAAAATGTTATTCAGCCTTAAGAGAAGGAAATTCTGGCACTCGCTACAACACAGAGGAAACTTGAAGACATCATGCTCAGTGAAATAAGCCAGACACAAAAGGACAAATGTTGTATGATTCCTCCTACAAGAAGTCCCTAGACTTGTCAAACCCAAAGAGACTGAAAGTAGAGTGGTGGTTGCCAAGGGCTTGGGGAGGGAGGAATGGGGAGTTGTTACTCATTGGGTATGGAGTTTCTATTTGGGAAAATGTTCTGGAGATGCTGGCGACGGTTGCACACAACGTGAATGTGCTTAATGTCAGTGAAATGTACACTTATTAATGGCTGAAATAGTAAATTTTATGTCGCATACATTTCCCCACAAACATTTCTAAAAGCAATTGACAGTTGTTTATGTAAGCAACTTCAATAAATTCAGAGGAATATAAAGAAGTTACCCATGTTCAGCACTAATCTTCCCTTGATGTCCCTCTGGTGAGAACAAATAGCTAAAATCACTTCTTATGAAGATGGCCTGCTCAGCTGCTCATTCGTTACTGCATACGGATGGAGCCCTACTGGGTTCAGGAAGCCAAGAGCACCTGATGACTATGACCTGCTCCCTGCCCACAAGGAGCTCACAGCCTCCCGGAGGCCACACCGAGGGAAAGGACCAGCAGGGTGCCAAGGGGACTGGCTGGGGAGCCAAGGGGAGCCCAGCCCGGCCGAGGGCAGAGGTGGCTTCCTCTAGGAGGGGCCAGGTTAGCCTTGCCAGGGGAGGGGACTGGGGATAAAGGCAACCAGGGACAGAGGCGCCAAGGAGGAGAGAAAGGGCTTGGAGTGTATACAACTTGCCAGTTTCTAGTTTAGGGGCCAGAGCCCAGACTTCAGCCAGCAGCTGAAATGAGGGAGTTCAGATGTGTGGGAGCAGATCCCTTCTGTGACAAGGTGCTTTTGAAGTGTCTGGGGACACAATGAGCAGGCAGCCAGGGCCGGACTGCCCAGCACACAGGAGGAAGTGGGAGCTTGGTGAGAGTGTTTAGGGGGCAGGTCAGTTCTCTATGGTGTCGTTCTGCTCCCTCCCCACCCAGCTAATCTGCTTGTGGTCACTGGTCATTGCACCCCTACCAACCTGCACAAGCTCTCCGGAGCAGAAACGGGCCCCACCTGTACCACACACCTCCCTCAAAGGAAGTTATGCCCGTAACAAGTTTCCCCTCAATCTACAGAATTCTTAATGATCTCCCTATACAGATAGGCAGGCACTGCCCAACCAAATGCAAAGGTTTACTTAAAAGCAAGTTTAGCAAGTGCAATAAAAGTGTTAAAGGCCTACAAGAAACCACCACCAACCACAATTTAGCAGACATCAGGGCTAATGGACAAGACCCTGTGCATTCCCTCTGCTCCAGTCACTGAGTTTCCTTCATCTCTTGGACATGTTTGCTTTTGCTGTTTCTCTGGCATGGAAAAGTCTTCCCCAAGACCTTGACAACACCAATTACATCTAATTACATCATTACAGGCTAAGTGCGAATGTTAACTTCTCCAAGCAGCATCCCTGGTCACTTTGGATTTTTTTTTTTTTTTTTGGTAAAAGGTATTAGTTTATTCTCTCTTTCATGAAAAATCTGCACAATCACCACAGATACAGTCACTGCAGAATCTTTAGTCCTGTTGTCCAATCTCCAGCTCACGTTTTGCCAGCACCAGCACTGGCCTTTGCAGTCCCCCTGACTTTATTCGTTCTGTTCTCGTGTTCCTTTCGCTGTTTTCTTGCGGTCTTTTTCTTCTCGTATAGGCCATGTCTTGCAAACCTATGTTTGGGCTCATTCTTCTTCGTGTAATCCAAGGAATAGTAAATCACACCAAAGCCAGTTGTCTTGCCACCACCAAAATGAGTTCAGAATCCAAATACAAAGATGACATCTGGTGTGGTCTTGTACATTTTGGCCAGTTTTTCCCAAATTTCTGTTTTAGGTACTTTTGCCTTTCCAGGGTGAGGAACATCAATGACCATTTGTTTCTGCTGAAGCAGTCGGTTGGTCATGAACTTCCTCGTCCGGATAGGTACCGTGTCATTCATGATGGCGGCTGATCTTCCAGCAGCCAGGGAGGACAAAAAGCTGGATTTTTTTTTTTTATGTGCGCTTACTGGTTGTTGTTGTTTAGTCACTAAGTCATGTCTGACTCTTTTGTGACCCCAGGGGTTGTAGCCCACCAGGTTCCTCTGTACAAGGGGTTTCCCAGGCAAGAATACTGGAGCGGGTTGCCACTTCCTCCTCAAGGGGATCTTCCCGACTCAGCGATTCAACCCGAGTCTCCTGCATTGGCACCCGGGTTTTTACCACCGAGCCATCTGGGAAGCCTAAAGCATTTATTTGTCAGGTTGCTTTTGTCTGTTTCTTCTCACTAGCAGGAAAGCTCTTTGAGGCCAGGGGCTCAAGGGTCTTCTCACTACATCTGCGGTTTCTATAACTGACATGAAGGACACCCAGGAATATTTATTTACTGGCCGCCTATGAGGGCCCAGGGGCTTACAGAACAAGTTGCTACTGGGATGGATAGCTAAAATCACTGGTCAAGCCTCAGTTTCTGTCTGAAAAGGAAGCCCTTCAATGAGATGACTGTGTGTGTTTTGTGTTTTCCTCGGGGTGGACAGTGCTACACACATTTGTAGAAATGCCTGTTCTGTCTAGTGGCAGGTCAAAGCTACCAGCCCCTCCTAAGCACACTCTAATTTCCAATGCACACCTCTAGATTCCAGGTTATCAACATAGACAGCAAGTTACAGGCTAAGGAGGGTCCAGCTGTAACTCACGTTTCAGAAGCTTAAATTGCTTCTGAAATAACCACTGGAAAATATTTATATTGGAGGAACTTCTAAAACAGTCTTTTGTTCCTGCCCTTCTCTACAGTCATGAAGTCCAATTTAGGATCAGATATCAACAGGTTAGAGAAAAAGATTTAAACACTGTTAATAAACTTTTTCTCCCTGTTCGCAAAGATACTATATTCAAACCACTGTAGAACATGACCTGAAAACCAACAGTCTCAGGTTTTGAATGAAGATGAAATGAAAACAATTTCTGTTGACTCTATTTTCAGAGTCAAAATCTGAAGGATGCTATTCCCTGCTTTCATCAGGTTACTTTCCTCTTGAACAGGGATAGCAAAAACTTGGCATGCACACTCTCCAACCCTCTTCACCTCTTTGCACGGAACTTCCTCCTTTAGCTTATACACAGCTTCAGAATCCTTCTGAACACTCCAGTGAGCCACAGCCAATCCAGTGAAGTTGGCATGTGAGATGAAACCAATTTAACTTCTGCTCTAAAATCAACACCAAACAGGTTTTGTGTATTGAATGGGAGCAGAAAAAAATAAAGACCTTTTCACAGTACTAAAACCCAGCAACACAAATGAGCTTGCTTTAGGGGCAGATGGAGAAAAGATAACAGGACACTCAAACCTAGATGGTTTGAGGTTCATAATGGAAACAATACACGTTAATCAGAAGTTACCGCTCCAGCTCCTCATAACAGTGGAGTTCTTCAGAAAGCTCGGGTTTTTTCCTCCTTAGGGTTGGAATCTTCAGGAGTTTCAAGATTTTTCCCATTACATAACTAACCTACTGTTAGTTCTTACCTTATTGGAAACTCTCCAGGTTTGGAGTATTTGTTTCAGTGTTTGTGGTATCAGATTCTTCCAGCACATCAGATACTCCCTGGGAGGAAATTTCACACACACGAAGAAGCAATGAACCCGTTTACCAAATCCTCCACCTGACACCTCTAACTTCTTACCCTGGAAGGAATCTCAACTCTCAATTCCAGTTTTGCCCCTCTTCTCTCCCTCCCTTTCTTCGTCTCTCTCTCTTTCCTTCCCTCTTTCCATCCTTTTGCTAATTCCACAAACATACACTGGCACCAGGAAAACAAAGATGAACGCATTATTGTTTCTGACCTCAAAGGGGCTAGCATGCTGCTGGGGCACAAGCTAGGGGAGGCATGTCTCTCTGAGGCTCTCCAGGTTCCAACGTGGACCAGCAGAGCCGGGCTAAACAGGGCATGTCTGTGGGGTAACCTGGTGCTGGGTCAGCCTCCTCTGAAAACAGCACAGCTCCCATCAGATGGAAGCTGCAATTTCTTTTTCACACTTAATTTTGAGAAGAGAGGCAAGTCACACAAAAGCAGCTGACAGCCATGATTTATTTGGAAAAATGGCCATTTCAAGGCCAAGTTCTGAAGTCAAGATGGGCAACACTTAGAAGGACCTAGAATGCATGCAATTAACATTCGCTAAGTAAGCTACAAGGAAGTGAAGCACCTGAGGGCAGATGTCTCATTCAGCTCATTAGTGGCTGGCACAGTGAGGTCTGCAGTGGAATTAGAAGTAGTGAAGGGGAACGAGTCAGGTGGACACTGTCAGCAAGGAAAAGAAGAAGCAAAGTTAAAGAGAAGATGGAGGGCACCCTGTTGCTTAGGGTGGCAGGCTGAATGAACCTCAGTGACCCCTGTAAAGGCAGATAAAAGGTAACTATGTGGATGCACAGAAGCACTTAAAAGAATAAACTCCCAACTATACAGAAACTCTCGCTTCCAGAACAGATTATGACCCACATGGCACCAGAGTCAAGAATTCACTCTAGCCCGCTTTCTCTGAGGATTCTGACACTTTGAGTTTCCATTGCATTTATTAAGTGCTATAGCTTAGTGCATGAGATTCAGCAGGTTTCAATAAATGCAGAAAGGATGTAATACAATGGAGCCAGAATTCACTGCCCAGATAAAGTATTTAAGGGGTAAGTATTATGTATCAGTCCATTCTAAAGGAGATCAATCCTGGATGTTCATTGGAGGGACTGATGCTAAAGCTGAAACTCCAATACTTTGGCCACCTCATGAGACGAGTTGACTCACTGGAAAAGACTCTGATGCTGGGAAAGGTTGGGGGCGGGAGGAGAAGGGGACGATGGAGAATGAGATGGCTGGATGGCATCACCGACTCTGTGGACATGAGTTTGAGTGTACTCCGGGAGTTGGTGATGGACAGGGAGGCCTGGCGTGCTGTGATTCATGGGGTCGCGGAGAGTCGGACACGACTGAGCGACTGAACTGAACTGAACTGATTATGTATCAGACACTACTGGATGCAGAGGAAACAATGATGGATGCGGAGGAAACAATGATGTACGTGGAGGAAACAATGGTGTATGTGGAGGAAACAATAGTGTACAATGATACAACGTAGGCTTTGCCCTCAACTTCTAAGTTTAACAGAGGAACCAGGTAAGTGCATCAGCCAGGTGAACAGCGCTCTCTAGAGGCAAACTCGGCTGCTGTGAAGCCGTTTGGAAGAACTTAACACACAGTTGGGAGGCTTCCTGGGAAGTGACTCCTAGGCTAACACTTGCGGGCTTGCAAGGCAGAGAGGTGGGGTGGCAGGAACAGCACAAGGCGGGAGGTCAGGCACAGCCCCCACAGGGACTGCAGAATGACCAGGGAACATGGGGTGTCTAGGGTGTGGCACAAGTGCTGGAAGAGTCTTCTGCAGAAACAAGTAGGGCCAGGCCTCCAGGAGGGTTTGTTAAGCCACATTAAGGAGCTTGGCCTGTACTTTGGGGGCAAGGAGTGGCCAGACGACTTAGGGCTGTGGTGTGGCAGAGGCCCCAGGACACAGAAGATGCCCGATAAATGTATAAAATGGCTCTGATGTGGAGAACCCATGGGGGTGGAGTGGGATGGAGGACAAGACTGGAGGCAGTGAGGCCTGAGATAGGTCCTAGGAAGAGATGACGGAGGCTGGTGTGGGGAAAAGGCACTGGGCTATTTCCAAACTGATCAGCAGCTGGCAGGACCTGAAGAAGCAGCAGCTGTGGGGGGTGTGGGAGAGAAACATCCCCTCAGCTCCCAGCCTGTGAAAGTGGGGGCTGGAAGGACCAGCTATGTGGCCTGAAGACAGTGAGTCAGGCCCTGGACACACTGACGCTGGGGCCTGTGGGAACCCTCAGTGGGGTATGAACAGCAGCTGACTGTCCCTCTGCGAGATCCGGGCTCTGCAGTGGACACCAGGCACATGAGGATGGTGACTGAGGAGTCGGGTCACCCAGGGGGCTGTGCAGAGGGACAGAGCCCAAGGACCATCGCCACATAAGGTGCAGGCAGAGGAGCAGGGCCTGCTGGGGGGACAGAGAAGGAACTGCCAGGAACGTGAAGGAAAACCCAGAGCCCAAGAGCCAAGGGGAGAACGCGACACACAAAGTTGGAGGGTGCTGGCTCTGATTCCGAGGAAGCCAGGGAAGCTGGGGCTGGTGTTCTGGAAGACAGAGCTTCCAGGGAGTGGTAGATACACCATGTTTCACAGGGTGAGCAATGGATAGATGGGAGGCGAAGAAGGGGAACAGTGAGGTTAAATTCTAGGTACAAGAGGCAGGGTGGTAGGTCCCCAGCACAGTTTGCCTCAGGGGCAGAAGGCAAGCCAAGAATTCCTCACCTTATTAAGCGCACATAATTATTACTATCATAAATAAATATCAGTTCAGTTCAGTCACTCAGTTGTGTCCAACTCTTTGCGACCCCATGGACTGCAGCACGCCAGGCCTCCCTGTCCATCACCAACTCCTGGAGCTGACTCAGACTCATGTCCATTGACTCGATGATGCCATCCAACCATCTCATCCACTGTCATCCCCTGCTCCTCCCACCTTCAATATTTCCCCGCATCAGGGTCTTTTCAAACGAGTCAGTTCTTCGAATCAGGTGGCAAAAGTATTGGAGTTTCAGCTTCAGCATCAGTCCTTCCAATGAATATTCAGGACTGATTCCCTTTAGGATGGACTGGTTGGATCTCCTTTCTGTCTAAGGGACTCTCAAGAGTCTTCTCCAACACCACACTTCAAAAGCATCAATTCTTCAGTGCTCAGCTTTCTTTATGGTCCAACTCTCACATCCATACATGACTACTGGAAAAACCATAGTTTGACTATATGGACCTTTGTTGGCAAAGTAATGTCTCTGCTTTTTAATATGCTGTCTAGGTTGGTCATAACTTTTCTTCCAAGGAGGAAGCGTCTTTTAAATTTCATGGCTGCAATCACCATCTGCAGTGATTTTGGAGCCCCCCAAAATAAAGTCTATTACTATTTCCACTGTTTCCCATCTATTTTCCACGAAGTGATGGGGCCAGATGCCATGATATTAGTTTTATAATTATATATAAATATAAATATGGGGGGAAAAGTGATAGTTGCTCAGTCATGTCCAACTCTTTGCAATCCGTGGACTGTAGCCCACTAGGCTCCTTTGTCCATGGAATTCTCCAGGCAAGAATACTGGACTGGGTTTCCATGTCATTCTCCAGAGGATATTCCAGACCCAGGGATCAAACTCAGGTCTCCTGCACTGCAGGCAGATTCTTTACCATCTGCTGCTGCTGCTGCTGCTGTTAAGTCGCTTCAGTTGTGTCTGACTCGATGCGACCCCATAGACGGCAGCCAACCAGGCTCCGCCGTCCCTGGGATTCTCCAGGCAAGAACACTGGAGTGGCTTGCCCTGGCCTTCTCCGCTTTACCATCTGAGCCATCTGTATAAATATATATATATATATAAAATAAAGTGCAGACATGATCCCTCTCAGGGCTTCTTCCCTTCTCTCCCTCTCCTTCCTTCTCTCTTGCTTTCACCACCCCTCCCCTGCAGTATCATCATCCCTCTCCACCAACAGTATCATCCACAACGCTCAGCTTTTCTTTAAGAGCATAATCACCATTTGTACAATTTGGGGAATCGTAAAGGTCAGAAAGGGGCTTCCGTGGTGGCTCAGATGGTAAAGAATCTGCCTGCAGTACAGGAGACCCTGGTTCTATCCCTGGGTCAGGAAGATCCCCTGGAGAAGAGAATGGCTACCCACTCCAGTATTCTTGCCTGGAGAGTTCCATAGAGAGCAGAGCCTTCTGGGTTCGCAGAGAGTCAGACACGACTGAACGACTAACACACTAAATGTCAAAAGAATCCTAAACAATGCCAGGGTGGTTTTGTTTTGCTTTTTGGTAATACAATATTTCCACAACCTCTTCTGCAGGAAAAAGGGGAAAGAGTGGGCAATTCCTGGGAATGCAAGTTCTGTGCCAGTGCAGCAGCCCAAACTGTCCCTGGGCCTGGCAGCCAGGCCACTGAGGACAGCAGGGTTTCCATGCACACCTTCAGCAGGAAGCCAGAGTTTTGGCCACTGCAGAATATCCTAGTGGGGTGGAGACAGGCAGCCTTCCAGAAGGGAAGAGGAGTGGCAGGAGGAGAGGATGGAGAGCAGGGCAGAACTGTAAGCAGGGCCATTGGTCCCAGGAACTGGCTGCTCTCTACTAATGTGTCCCATGCAGGATGGGGTGGGGGCACTTACGAAATTTCACAAAAGTCAAATTCAGAAAGCATATCGATCCAGTTGTCTGAACACTTCCCTTTCAAGGAAAGCTCCCCATTAACTTCCCCTGAGCAAAGTAAGGAAGAGTTCCCTCTTTCGATCATCAAATTTTAGAAGCTGCCATGGGTGTTAGGATCAGACTCATTTTCCCTAATGCTTTATTATTTTCCACCACTGGCTGAGTGTTGAGAACACAGTGGTCATCAGCCTCTGGATGCAAGGGGGCACGTACTTGGGAAGAGAGGACCAGCTCCCAGGGAAGGAGGGGTTCTTCTCACATGGGACCTTTCAACCCCATCACAGCCAAACATGCTTGCATCCCACCCTTCCCCTCCAAAGCCAAGTGCTGAATCAGCACATTAGGACCAGAACAGTCTAGGAATTTAGCTTGGGTAACTCTTCTTGCCAAGTTTTCAAGAACTAATCTGCAAAACAGTGAGCAGGAAACTTCTCTGATGATCTTCCTGTGGCTTTTGTTCTATTCAGGTTTTCAACTGCTTGTATCAATTACAGTAAGTTCCATTTCTTCGAAGACTGTCTAATCCATTCAGATTTTCAAATTTTGAGCCCAGAATTGCACTAGTAATCATTTTTAACTTAAAAACAACTTCTGATTCTGTGGTCAGGCCCCCTTCCACATTAATGTGTATAGATATTTTTTCTCAATTAAAAAAATTAGATTTCTGAGAAATCAGTCTATTTTGTTGGTCTTTTGAGAAAATCAGCAACAGGATTTATCAAGCCTAACATCTTTTTCTAATTAATTAAGGTCAATGTTTATCTTTATTGATTTCTTTTTCCAACTTCCATTGTTTTCTTTAGTTTCTCTATTTGCCTTGAGTTAAATATTCATTGATCTAGATGATTTCTTGTATATATAAAGCCATGAATTTTTCTACAGGTAAATATTTGTCCTTGTTTCAAATCCGGTTATGGAGCCTTCTTGTTACTTACTGTCTAGTCTGCTTTGGTTTCTTATGGACTCCACAGTGTTTGGATTATGCTTTTTTTTTTTTTAATCTCTGAGTATTTGGGTTTTAAATTGTATAATTTTGTGTTTTCTATAATTCTAGTGCACTGTGGTTAAAGAAAGTACCCTGTGCCTTTTCTGCTTTTAAAAATATATTGATGCTTGTTTTGGTCTACTTTATGATGAGTTTTGTTTCTCTGTTTCCAGTGTTTGAGAAGTTCCAGTTGTTTTTGAATCTTTCAGGGTTTACCTGTAAGTTTTCCATATTAGCACAGGGACAAAGAAGAGCTCTGGGATCAGCCAGCCTGGGGTTCAAGCAGCACCACCTACTGGTGCAGGATCTTAGGAACCTTAAGAACAGTGGGTGGGAGGGAAAGGACCTGGCAACCACAGCTGTAGCCTTGAGCAGAGATGATGAAGGTAGACTTTTTTAGCATGCTGCTTAGCTCAGAATAAACATCCTTTTACTAGTAAAAGGTAAAAACCTGGTAAAAATTTCCTTTTACCAGCGTAAATGGCAGTTACTGGTACCAATACTATTCGGAATCTTTCTTTAGCCATTAACAATTCTCTTAAGGCCCATCTAGTCAAGGCTATGGTTTTTCCAGTAGTCATGTATGGATGTGAGAGTTGGACTGTGAAGAAAGCTGATTGCCGAAGAATTGATGCTTTTGAACTGTGGTGTTGGAGAAGACTCTTGAGAGTCCCTTGGACTGCAAGAAGATCCAACCAGTTCATTCTAAAGGAGATCAATCCTGGGTGTTCATTGGAGGGACTGATGCTAAAGCTGAAACTGCAATACTTTGACCACCTCATGCGACGAGTTGACTCACTGGAAAAGACTCTGATGCTGGGAAAGATTGGGGGTGGGAGGAGAAGGGGACGACAGAGAATGAGATGGCTGGATGGCATCACCGACTCTGTGGACATGAGTTTGGGTGAACTCCGGGAGCTGGTGATGGACAGGGAGGCCTGGCGTGCTGTGATTCATGGGGTCACAAAGAGTTGGACATGACTGAGGAACTGAATTGAACTGAATTGAAAGGAACACATGTATACCCGGGGCGGATTCGTGTCAATGTATAGCAAAACCAACCAATATAATATTGTAAAGTAATTAGCCTCCAATAAAAAAAATAATATAGGAAATAACTTTTTTTTAGTACCAACCTATTTCAGATGAATAACACAACCAACCTTTACCTCCTTTTCCCTTATCTCTGTGAACAACACTCTAGGATTTAGACCCAGACACAGGCACACTGTTGACTTTCCATTCTACAGTTTATCTTAGGAACGATTCCTGACATTCGTATTTGCTGGATAACCAGACTTAAAATAATAACTTGCACTGCTCTGTTTACTGATTACAGTGCCTGTGCGACCTATTCTTGAGCTCTAGTCTTTCTTACCACTTCAGCTTCTGCAACCTATCTTTAAATTTAAAAGAAAGGAACGTGTTTATTTTCCTAAGCCCTTGCATGTCTGAGAATGTCCTTCTGATGGGCTTCATACACAGAAGACACTTCAGTAAGTATAGAGTAGCTGGGCTACAACATAACCCCCCCTCCCCCAAAAAACCTTTATAGATGGCTCGCAAACGTACTTGATAAGCAGAAGAGCTTTTACTGTTTCAGATTCCCAAACCAGATAGGTGTGAATATATCCAAATTTAACTTAAAAAAATAAAACACGTAAACTCCCTGGTAGTCTAATTTGACAGGTTCAGTATAGAGAACAGACCTAAAGTTATCTTGATTTTTATGAGTCTTCTGTTTGGGCACTTATGAAATGTGTTTTTTCCTCCCCTTTATTCTTGTATTCTGTATGTGCCCCCAGGTATGCCCAGATATGGGCCCCTTTCACCTGAGTTTGTTTAGAATGTGGTTAGTGAGCTCTTTACATTTATACACAGTCTCTCATTAGCTCAGGGAAGTATCTGATCAGTTCAGTTGTTCAGTCATGTCTGACTCTTTCTGACCCTATGGACTGCAGTATGCCAGGCTTCCCTGTCCATCACCAACTCCTGGAGTTTACTCAAACTCATGTCCATTGAGTCGGTGATGCCATCCAACCATCTCATCCACTGTCATCCCCTTCTCCTCCCACCTTCAATCTTTCCCTGCATCAGTTCTTCGAATCAGGTGGCCAAAGTATTGGAGTTTCAGCTTCAACAACAGTCCTTCCAATGAATATTATGGACTGATTTCCTTTAGATGGACTGGTTGGATCTCCTTGCAGTCCAAGGAACTCTCAAGAATCTTCTCCAACACCATAGTTCAAAGGCATCAATTCTTCGGTGCTCAGCTTTCTTTATGGTCCAACTGTCATATCCACATATGACCACTGGAAAACCCATAGCTTTGACTATACGGACCTTTGATGGCAAAGTAATGTCTCTGCTTTTTAATATGCTGTCTAGGTTTGTCCAGGGCACTAACCCCAATAATCACCAATACCAATAATCCGAATATGGGCTGTCAGTTCCATCTTCTGTATCTAAACCTTGACTCTTGTTCTCTAGCTTCTATTTTCCAGGATAGTTTCTCAAGTTTCTTTTTCCTTCACCCACATCACTGATTTGATATTCCATAGCATTCGTATTAGCTTTCCCTGACTGCCCTAGCAAATTACCACAAGCTCGGTGACTTGCCACAACAGACATTTATTCTCTTACAGTTCTGGAGGCCTGAAGGCTAAAGATCAGTGTCACCAGGCCAAATGAAGTTGTCAGAACAGCCGTACTTCCTCAGGAGGCTCCAGGGGAGAATTTGTTCTCTGCCTGTTCCAGCTTCTGGTGGTAGCTGACATTCCTTCCTGGTCACATGGTCCCAACCTCTGCCTCCATGGTCACAACTGCCTTCTCTGCTATAATCAAATTTCTCTCTGCCTATCTTTCATAAGAACACTTGTGGCTGCATTTAGGACCTATGTGGATAATGCGGGATAACCTCTCCATCTCTCAAGATCCTCAGCTTAAACACATCGGTGAAGTCGTTTTTTGCATTTAGCATTCACAGATTTCCAGATTAAGATATGGACATCTTTGGGGAGCCATTCTTCAGCCTCTCACATATTAATACTCCTGCAAATTTGGGTCTTAGTTCTGCAGCTGGATTTTTGTTTCCTCAAAACCTTTCTTCATTTAATCTGTATCTTTTTTTTTTCCTTTTTGTTGCCTTTTCATATCAACCCATCTTTGCCTTACATTTTTCTGCTCCTCCTGCAGGGAGGCCATATCTTTCCATAGATATTGAAAATGCTACACGTTTCCCCCAAATGCTCTTCTGAAGCCTGCTGTAGGTGATTTTTTAAAAAACAGACCTGCTTCTGGGTCTTTAGAACCTATTGCCTTTACCTTATCCTGGAGGACTTTTTCCCACAGTCTTTTTTGTCTTTGCATGCATGCTCAATTGTTCAGTTGTGTCTGACTTTCTGTGATCCCATGGACTGTAGGCCACCAGGCTCCTCTGTCCATAGGACCTTCCAGGCAAGAATACTAGAGTGGAGGTTGCCATTTCCTCCTCCTTGGGATTTTCCTGAACCAGAAAATCGAACCTGTGTCTCCTGCATTGCCTGCATTGGCAGGTGGATTCTTCATCCCTGAGCCACCAGAGAAGCCCTTTTTTTGTCTTCATTCATCTTTGAATAAGGAAAAGTTTGTCCAGACCAGTGATGAAATTTCAACAGATGTTATGAGTAGACTGGTAGTGGTTCCATTTCCTGCCCACCTGCATAAAGACTGGATCTCCTTCTGTACCCGCCGTGGGAGAGGACAGGGCAAAGACACAGCTTCCAGTGATTCAGAACCCTTGCTCTAACAAAGTTCATTTCCTTCCCTGAGACTTAACTCAAGACAGAAAGCTTTCTATTGTCCCGCATGCACAGCTCCCAGGGCACCCTCCTTACAGCACTTTGCTTTGGGGAAACATACTTACTAGAATGCACTGAAATCCTGCCAGTTTCCCCTATTCCCCATCTGGTTTTATTCCCATGGTTTCTTTCTCTACTTGGATACAGGGGTTAATAAAAGAAAGAGAAAGAGAGATGAATTTACAAAAGACCACATCTGCTCTGAGGCCTGCAGCTGAGAGGAGGAAAAATAAAGTGTGTGTGTGTGTGCGGGGACTGCTGCTAAGTCACTTCAGTCGTGTCCGACTCTGTGTGACCCCATAGACGGAAGCCCACCAGGCTCCCCCGTCCCTGGGATTCTCCAGGCAAGAACACTGGAGTGGGTTGCCATTTCCTTCTCCAATGTGTGAAAGTGAAAAGTGAAAGTGAAGTCGCTCAGTCATGTCCGACCCTTAGTGACCCCACGGACTGCAGCCTACCAGGCTCCTCCATCCATGGGATTTTCCAGGCAAGAGTACTGGAGTGGCTTGCCATTGCCTTCTCCGGTGGGGGGGCAACTAGTTAGAATTTACTTCAAGTACATGAGTCGGGAACTAAACAAAACAGAAGTTATAAAGTACTTTCTGACTTTTCTCGGGGCGGGGGTGTTGGGGGTTCCTTTCCATGAATCTTCACGTCATCAACTACATCCTACACAGAGCCCCATGGCCCAGCTCTGTCTTCTCAACATCATCAGTTGACGCTTCCAAGATTTTGGCATTTGTCAGTCTCTGGTTTTTTGCTGACTGGTGAGTTTTGTTATTTTTCTGTGCCATCATGGGTTTATCAGGGAGAAATCAGGAGAAGCTGCAAGTCACAGGGCACCTGGAACCAGGATGGAGCCTGTGTCTTTCTCATGAACAGGAAGATGGTTTCGGCAACAGCCAAATGCTTCCAGAGATAGCAGCTCTGAAGGGAAAGACGATGTCTGGTCTCCTGTTTTTAGCAACTGGATTGTTCAGCAGATAGGAAGACAGGCTCTCCCTCAAACTGCAGGGCTCTGGATCCTCCACATGAGGAGAAGTTCCCCAAAGAGAACCCGTTTTCCTGAGGCAAGTTCAGTTAAGCTTCGGGGGCTTCAGGCCTCCAGGCTCTTGAGAACTTGGCAGGCATCCCAGGTCCTGGCTCTCAGGAAGCCCCTCTGTGTGGAATCAGGCCAGTGCCCTCTGGAAATCACCTCAAGCACAAACCACAGGAATCGCCAAAGGCAAATGACTTTAACTGAAAATGGCTGAAGACGAGCAGGTCTAACGGTGGACAGTGGAGGGGAGGGTGGCTCCTGGTGGAGACTGAGAAAGGATTTTCCTCCCTACACTTATTTCCTGCAGCAGCAAATCGCCTACTTCACGCCACTTTCTAAAAAGGTTAAAACATTTGGCCTGATCTAAGGTCTGAGGCCCCACAGGAAAGCCCATTAGGAAGTTAATGGCATGGTTTAACGGCAAGAGAGAAAACTAGAGTAGGCTGGGCGGTTTTATCCCTGGGAAGTTTGGAAGAAAAGACACAGGAACAGATTGAAATGTGGACAGAACCAATGAAGGGGAGAAAGAAGATGCTTTTAACTGAGTGTTTCCCAGATGCCAGGTTCTCTGCTAAGGCTTTATTCTTCTGTTTCACTCATACCTCAAAATTTCTCCTCAACGACACAGTGGTAACAAACTGCAGATCCCAAAACTACAGAGCACTCAGGGAGTGGCTATTTGATTTGGATGCTACAAAATTATTTTTTCTTACTCCTGGCTTTGGGATATTTTATTCTCAACTGAAGAGGCAGAAATTTCTACTCCTATTTTGCAGCTTCAAAGTGATTAGTTGGCTTGTGTAAGGTCCACACAGAGTTAGAAACAGGGAATTGAGCCCAGGTCCATATGACTTAAAAGGACTCACGAAATTTTTTTTAATTCATTCGACAAATATTTACTGAGCACTCACTACATGCCAGGCATGACTCTGGGCACCAGGGACAGAGCAATGAACAAACAAAATCTTTACTCTCACTATTCAAAAGCAAAGTGGTCATTCAAACTTGGCTCTAGGCCCTAACTGGGACCTCCTGATTTCATCCTGAACTTCCTCCCCAGTGTCATATTTACCTGTTAAGAGATGAAGACCTTGGATGAGGTTCTTATTGATCATTCTTAATCCAAGTGGTTATAATAGCGCAGGTCCAGACATCCCTAAGTCAAGGAGGCTTTCAAGTTGTTATCATTCATCTCTCTGATCCAAGTGAATTGGGGACTTCTTGGAACTTGAGGCTTCCCCTTCAATTTTTTTCAACACATGTTTATACAAGGAGGAGACATCTGGCTAATACAATCAGAAAATGCTGCAAATATCATTTGAAGATAGTTCTTCCTGGGCGAAGAAACCCTTTTCACCACCTTCCCCCAACTGCTTTCCCTGAACCCTTTTTGTTTATTCCTTGGCTTTCATGGTGGCGGTGGGCTCGCGGGTGTGGTATATGAACCAACCAGATCAAATGCACTGTTGTACCTACAGTGGGGACTGTGTCCCCATCCTGCATGGCCTCACTTGGCAAAAGGTGGGCTGTAGCTGAGCCTGTTCCCTCTGTACTTCCACTTTCCTGTGGTCTTCTCTTGGCAACTGGTTCAGAACCATGTAAGGTGTCTCTGGGGTGATCTTGTCATATTTTCCTATCTTCCCTTTCCATTCATTAGGCTTCCTTCCAACATTTTCATCTTTTGCACCATAGAATCTCTCTGTGTACCAAATCCTGTGAGTATGGAGGTAACACACATATACGCACACATTTTAAATGTGTGCTGGCCAACTCTTGGGTTAATAACTAAGGGTTTGGGGCTCTTTTAGATCCCAGGTTTTTGTATTTGGGGATTCCCGAGGGATTCCATGTTACCTATCTTTTCTGTAAATATCATGAGTTTAGGTTTTGCCATCTAGTTGATCTTTTTGGTCCCAATATTTTAATTGTTTTTTTTTTCCAAACCTTCAGTGAAGTTTACAAAACACTACCTACATTCCACAACTGTTAGCAGTTTACCATATTTGTTTTCTTACATATTTGTTCTTCTAACCATCTACCAATCCATATATGCATATATATATATATAAAATTGATACATTTCAAAGTAATGTTACAGTCCAACAATTTGATTTCTGATATTTCACACAAAGGCTGGCCTCAAAATAATTCTTCCTCTCACTTTCAACTGACCCACTCCCTGCAGACCCCAGGTCCCAGTGTGAAACCCCAGCCTTCAACTCCACTGCAGACCTAATTAATGCTTCTCCTTCAAGGCCTTTGTCTGGGGCTTTCTCTGATGCTTTTGTTAGCCCTTCCTAACCTGGATGAAATCACCATTCACCCTCACCCTCTCCTCTTCAAACATCTAATGTTTCCATCCTAAGACTGTCAAGCTACCATGAAATGAATATTTCTAAAGCCCAGCTTTACATTTGATCACATATTTTCAGCCAAGAAGAGTGGTATTTTCACACAATTCTCAGTATAAATGATCCCTCCAGCTGTTCTTCGCAAGGAAATAAGACTGGCTCTGCTCTTGGCCCCTCCAGCCCATCACCCAACCCTTAGGAACAAGCAGTGTCACTTGTGCCCAGTGAAACTTAACTATTGCTGCTTTCAACTGTCACTGCCACCGTCTCAAGAATTTAGTTTCTTGTTTCATTTTTCTGGGAAAGAGTAAGAGCCGTTAACTGAACGTGCAAGAGAAAAAAAATTTCCACTTTCAGAACACACTGGAAATCAGAAAGTTATCTAACACAATATAGGGTCTGTGATTCCGGCTTAATGTTCCAGCCAAAATTCTTCATCTGGCTTTCAGTGCTGAACTTTCACCTCTTACCAAAGGCTTCTCTTCCTTTTAGGCCAGATGAAATTCACCTCTGTGTTTTGTCAGAGGCAACGGCCTCCTTCCCCATTAATCAGTAAAAAGCAAATGTTTATTCCTTCTTGTAACGCAAACCAGCCAGTTAGATACTCTGGGCATGAAGTTGTTTAAAGCAGCAATTATGAGGGCATATTTCATAAGAATCTTTTCTTTATTTTTTAAAATAAATAATTTACTAAGCCCATATTTATTGCAGAAAATTTAGAAAATAAAAAGGAAAGAAAGGAAATGTTAACCATAATTCTGCAACCGAAGAATTACCATTAACATTTTGATATAAATCCTTTTAGGCTTAAAAAAAAAGTGAAAACATATAGTTTATAAAATTGGAATCATAATGCTATTTCTATTATTTTTAAACTGTTCAGTTCAGTTCAGTCGCTCAGTCGTGTCTGACTCTTTGAGACCCCATGAATCACAGCACGCCAGGCCTCCCTGTCCATCACCAACTCCCGAAGTTCACTCAAACCCACCTCCACTGAGTCGGTGATGCCATCCAGCCATCTCATTCTCTGTCGTCCCCTTCTCCTCCAGCCCCCAATCCCTCTCAGCATCAGACTCTTTTCCAGTGAGTCAACTCGTCGCAAAAGTATTGGAGTTTCAGCTTTAGCATCAGTCCTTCCAATGAACACCCAGGACTGATCTCCTTTAGGATGGACTGGTTGGATCTCCTTGCAGTCCAAGGGACTCTCAAGAGTCTTCTCCAGCACCACAGTTATAAGTTATTGTCATTTTTATTAACTGATATGATTCCATGTTATTAAGTACTGTCTGATGTAACTGTAATGAAGATATACATATAGACAGATATAAATATAGATATATGCTATAATTTAATAATCCTTGTTGGACATCAAGGCTGTTTCTAATTTTTTACTGTTCTAATTATCGTTTTGGTGAAAAACTTGGAACACACTACTTTCTGCATAACTTTGTTTCAAACAAAAAACTTGCAGGAGGTCAAGGGCTATGTGCATTTTTAAGATTTTAAATAAGTTTTGCAAAATTGCTTGGCAGATTTAGACTTCCACCAGTAGTTCTACAACCCACTCCCCGGTCCTGGGTAGTTTCTGCACATCCTCCCTAATCCAGTCGGTGGGAAAGGTGCTATTATGCTCCTCAAATTTACATTTATTTGACCACCGTTTTGTTGGCCATTTTCAACTCTTCTTTCATCAGAACTAGTGAATGACAGGGGGGCGGTGTGTCAGGCCTGGGAAGTGTCTTCCAGCACCGATGAGTGACACTGGAAGGCCCACAAGAGCTTTAGCAGCCCTGTCCAATGAACACTCAGACCTCTGTCACTTAACTGAAGTTCTGGAGCTCTCTCTCTCCTTCCTCTCCTTTGGTAACTGGATATTTTCCTCTGGAGACACTAGAGCAGTGGGTACAGGAATTTTAGATTTCCAAATACTCTTGATAAGCAATTATTTTCAATATTTTGCCCCCAATATTTTACATAGAGGCCCACTGGTGGAGAAAAAGTACGACTAAAGCCCACTCCTGGAGAGAAAAAAAAAAGTATTTGGATGTAGTCATTTTCTCAAAATTATACAAATAAACTAGAACCAGAACCAAGTGCTCCCATCTTTCCTGTGATTTTGGCAGCAGAGGAAGATTTACCTTTACAAGTGTGCAAAACGAGAAAGAACTTAAACTGGACACAAGTCTGTGCTCTGCAGGGAAGCCGAAAGTTCTTCCAGGAGGGGAAAGGGAGCTCCCAGAGACAGTGGAGGTACTGCTTTTGCCTCCCTCCCGTGAATAGTCCCAACATGGGACAGGGTAGGTTCCAGCTCCTCAGAATCTACCCATGACACTGCGCTCAACAACGCAGAACAGACTGGAACGCAAATCCCAGGCAGCAAAGCCTCCAAAACATCCTGTCCACAGGCTTTTAGAATGCCAGTAAGCACCCCACTGCAGGGGCAAATGGGCACTTACTCTTTGCTGAAAGCCTTGGTTATCTGGGAAATCTCAACCCCTGGTTTGTGGGGTCACCTTCAGATGTGTGGGGATCTGGCTGGTGTCTGGATATCTGTCCCTCTGAGTTACAAAGAGGAAAAAAATCCACTCTATGCCTCCAGCAATTAACATTTGCTGCTGAGTGTTCATAGTTTCAAGCCTCTTGAAAGTAACAGCAGTAATCAGGGCTGCCTAGCTTTCATCTCTGGGGAATCCCAAGGTGCAGCAGGAGCTTGGTGACCCAGAATGGTGTCGAGTCCTGGTGAGGATGGAGGCCAGTGGGCCAAGGCTGGGTTTTGTTAAGCAACAGCATCTCACCAAGTCTTCAAAGCTACAGGTCCGGGACATCACAGCTATGAATTCCAGCTGCTTGCTGTGAAACCTTATCCTCTAGTCTGTAACCCCTGGGGTACTTCACTGTCTTCAATTTAAAATAGCGAATTCAGGGAGGCCCAGGAGGCTCCCCTTCCCTACCCCCATTCCCCTAACTGGCTGGCTCAGAAACTCGTGCTCAGAGTCAGGCCAGGAAAGTTGCCTGGGATCCCAGCAAAAACTGCTGACCACGCAACAGGAAAGAAGCCTCTGCAAGACAGGGGCCTCTATTTTATCAGCCCAATTCTCCAACCTCAGGGAATTCCAAAGCAGGTTTTGAGTTGACAACGTCAAAAATTCTCCCAGAAAGCAGGCAGTAAGAAAACAAACATCCCTGCTCTTGGAGTTGTTCTGTTACTGGCTCCTGCATAAATGTCAGGGGAGCAAGTTAATTTCCAACAACCACTTGCTTGTAGTTTTGGGGTTAGGGCAGTGGTTCTCGAGCTTTAGTGAGCATCATCTGGAGGGCTGTTAAAATGGATTGCTGAGCCCTACCCCAGGGTCTTCTATTTAAAGATAAATTTGCATTTCTAACAAGTTCCCAGGGAGGCAGTTGCCAGACTGGGACCCATACTTTGAGAACTCCTGAATTAGGGTATAATAGCTAAGAATGCCTGGAGAAGGAAATGGCAGCCCACTCCGGTGTTCTTGCCTGGAGAATCCCAGGGATGGGGGAGCCTGGTGGGCTGCCCTCTATGGGGTCGCGCAGAGTCAGACACGACTGAAGCGACTTAGCAGCAGCAGCAGCAGCTAAGAATGCCAATTTAATGAAGATTTCAACACAGCCAACTTCATGTGGTTCACATCTAAGATCTCCAGACCAGACTTGAGGAGGAGTGCTCTGAGAGAATCCCAGTATCCGTGGATATGAAGGCAAACTATAGCCATTGTACTAGGCCATTTAATATAAGAGATTTGAGCATCCTTGAATTTTTGGAATCCAGGGGGGTTCCTGGAACCAATGTCCCATGGATGCTAAGGGACAAATTGTATTTGTCCCTCCATCCTTACTATCCTTCCACTCAGAAGATCTTCCAGTCCTCTTTTCCAAGACCAAACAGTTCAACTTTGCTCAAATGACTGATCACATTCCTTTTCCCCAGGACTTGATTGCACCCCCACTCTAACATTGCTTTCTCCTTTGGTTTCTTTTTCAGTCTCTTACCACCACTGGCACTTGGTGCCTGCTCTCTCCTTGAAACTTTTCTCCTGAAACTCTCCTGGGGCCCCTGCACCTTCTCTGAATCTTTCTTATCCATTACCTCTTTGGGTTGCTGGCTGTTTTCATTCACTCATCCTCCTGGAAAACCTATGTCGGGCAACCCCGATTAACAACAGTGGACAAGACAGACCTTGCCTCACTCTCATGCAGCTGACAATCCAGTGAGGGGCATCTCCACTGATCAATTAATTGCACAAGTGGTTACTTAATTACAAACAAGTTGAGTGCTCCAAAAGAGAAGAACAGAGTGCCAAGACCACAGACGATGGCGGTGGGATGGGGTTATTCAGCCTGGGGCAGGAAAGGATAAGGAATAAGTGTGATAGGTTGGAACTAGTCTGGCACTGCTTTTGCCAAGGCCTTAAATATTAGTGAGCTCAAGAATTCAATCATATTTTCTCTCTCGCAGTGACCACCAGTGATTCAAAAAGATATTCCTTTCTCCAGCCCCCACTTCTCTTCTGAACTCCAGTTCCACATTTCCATTAGCTGCCGGACTCTTGACTACAAAGCCACAGAGGGACCTCAGATTCAACTTGTTAGAAGAGATTTCCCCCCATAAAGATATCCTACATCCCTTCCTCCAACTTGAACACCATCCAATATAAGGCCTGAGCTATATTATTCTTGAACCCACCTACTCTCAGCCTCATCCATCATCTAAAAAGTCACCAAGACCAGTTAATTCTATTCATCCAATAATTCTCCTGAATCTGCCCTTTATCATATATTAAGATCTTCAAACCCACAGCCATTCTTTTAAAATTAACATATTTTTTATTTATGACAATAAAATATGTACTCATTACAGTAAATTGAGAAAATTTACAGAATAAGATGTTAGAGAATAACCACAGATAACATTCTGTCATATTTCCATATGTGCATGTGCCTTTACGTGTCTCATGTTTAGGAACTGCAATCATATTATGAATATATATGGTAGATGGTTACACAGGTGGTTATCAGTAGTCACCTCTCGTGTGGTCTGCTCTCCCTGAGTCAATGGCTTGGTCATATGACTTGCTTTGGCCAATGGGACATTAGTGAGCATAATGAAAAAAAGGTCCCGGTTAAGAATGGATATATAAATAACCTTAGAAAAAATATTTTTAAAGTCTGGATGATACTTCCTGTGTATATGCATCATAACTCACTATTTCCTCTATTGTTGGATATGTAGATCTTTTCCATATTTTTATTATTTATGAATAATGACTATCTTTATCATTACATATATCAGATGCATTTCTACTTATTTCTTTAGGTTAGATTTCTAGAGTTGACTTTACCAGGTCAAAAAGTATGTATATAGTTAAGCCTCTTCAAACTTTGTGCCAGAGAAGTTTTACCCAGGTATACCATTACCAGCAATTTAGAAAAGTACCTTTCTCAACATAAGCCCTGCTGGGTAACCTGAGTGGAAAAAACTGCTATCTCACTTTACTTTCCATTTCTTTGATTACCAATAAGTTAAATATTCCCTCCCCCTCCACCACACAGTATGCCTGCATGTATTTCTTCTGTACATGATCTGTATTTTCCCTTTGGATAATTTTTCTACTGAGATATTAATGTTTTCCCCTTACAGATTTACATAAGCAACAATTTATATAGTAAAGGACTTTTATTTGTTATATGTGGCAATTTTTCTACATTGACTATAAACTTTTTTTTAATACTTACGATACACAGAAATTGATTTGTAGAAACAGTCCAAGCCACCTGTCTATTTTCCCCAGTGCTTTGTCTTAGAAAACCAACTCTTACCCAGAAAATAAGATGATCTCATATATTCCCTTATTTGTCTATGGTTTCACTCGAAACATCAAATTGGAATTTATTTTGGTGTATGCTGTGGGAGAGGATGTAATCATTTGCATTAGTAAGTAATCACTTACTAAATAATCCATCATTTCTCCCCTCTGATTTGTGATCCTCCATCATTCCATTTTAAATTCTCATAAACACTAGGATTGGCTTTGAGATATTATTGTATTCCTTTAATCTTTGTCACTACTTATACACCAAACACTATTTTAATTACTGTGCATTTATAATAGTTTTACCATCATGTTTGCATGTATTCACTCAACAAACATTTATCAAGCCCCTACTGTGTGCCAAGCACAGTTCTGGACACCAAATACACACCAGTGAACCAGGCAAAGCATTCCTCTGTCTGCTTTCCCTTTCTATTGGGGGAATCTACATTGAACAAGTAATAATAACATTTAATGAATACTAACTCTGTGTGCCAACCAGAGAGTACTTGGCTGTTGGGCATTTTATGTGTGAAATCTAATCCCCCCAACAGTACCTGACATAGGCAGTGTCATTCCCATTTTACAGATGAGGAAAACTGACACCCAGGTGGCCACAGAGCAACAAGGGGCAAAGCTGGAGAATAATGCACGCAGTGTGGATTAGAGCCCACCTCGCTGTAAATAAAGTGCATAATCCAGGTAAAAGCGGAGGAGAGTGAATGACAGGAAAAACAGCGGTTCAGACAGGGTGATCAGGGAAGGCTCCCCTGAGGAGGAGGTGCTTTTTGAGCATAAACCTGAGTCGAAAGAAAGAGTGAGGCAGGAGACAGTCCAGACCAGAAAGAAACAGTTCTGTGTGCAGGCAGCAGTGAACCTGAAGGTGGGGTGTTCTCCAGGACAAGGAGGAAGCCGGTGTGACTGGAACTCAGTGAGCGAGAGGGTGGTGGGAGGCAAGGTTTGGGAAGCCAGCCACCGAGGGCCTGCAGGTCCCGGAACAGAGAGAGATTCCATTCTGTGTGACAGCGTGACACCATCAGATGGGACCTGACTGGAGCGAGTTAGCAGCAGCAGCATGTCTTAAAAAGATCACTCTGGACAGTGTGTGGGCAACAAACTAGAGGATATCATTACCCCACCTTCAGGAAAAAAATGTCTTAACTATTCTCAGCTGTTTAACTTTTCAAAAGAATCTTAGACTCATTCTGTCATCTTCCCAAAAGCCCACTGGCATTTAACTGGAATCATTAAACACTCTAGGCACTGATTTTGGCAGAACTATCATCTTTGTAAAATGCTATATTCTCAGGAAACTAGGAAACTAGTTTATCTTTCCTCATATTCAAGTCATTCAAAAATCTATCAGTAAAAATGTTGAAATTTTCTTTAAGATCCAACCTATTTCTGAACCCTCACCGTCACTTGCCTGCACTGTTACAACCAATCACCTCCTAAAACTGGGGCCCTCCCTCCCCTCCATGCCCCCACCCCCTGGCCTGCCCTCCAGCTACCCCTCTGCTTGGTAGACCCTCACCCTCCCTTCCTCCCTCCTCTCTGTCCTTGGTGAATCAGTCACCTCACCACACTCTGAAAGACCCACAGGTTTATCTGAGGCCAGGTGTCATGGGTTGAATAGTGTCCCACCCCACCCAAATCCATATGCCGAAGTCCTAATCCCTAGGACTTCAGAATGTGACTGTAATCAAGAATGGTCCTTAAAAAGGTAAAGTTAAAATGAAGCCAGTAGAGTGGCCCTAATAAAATACAACTGCAGCCCGCCAGGCTCCTCTGTCCAAGGATTTTCCAGGCAAGAATACTGGAATGAGTTGTCATTTCCTTCTGCATGAGATCTTCCTGACCCAGGGATAGAACCTGCATCTCTGGCATCTGCTGCATTGGCAGGTGGATTCTTTCCCACTGCACCACTTGGGAAGAATAATAAAATATGACAGGCGTCCTTAAGAAAAAAAAGAGGAAATTCAGACACAGCTGAGTATAGAGGAAAGACCATGTGAAGACACAACAGTCATCTAGAAGCCTCAGAGAGGAGCCTCAGAAGTCAACTCTGCTGACACTTTGATCTCAGAGTTTTACTTCCCAGAACCATGAAGAAACAAATTCTGTTTAATTTGCCCATTCTATGGTACTTCATTCGGAGAAGGCAATGGCAAGCCACTCCAGTACTCTTGCCTGGAAAATTCCATGGATGGAGCAGCCTGGTAGGCTGCAGTCCGTGGGGTCGCTAAGGGTCGGACACAACTGAGCGACTTCACTTTCACTTTTCACTTTCACACATTGGAGAGGGAAATGGCAACCCACTCCAGTGTTCTTGCCTGGAGAATCCCAGGGACGGGGGACCCTGGTGGGCTTCCGTCTATGGGGTCGCACAGAGTCGGACACGACTGAAGTGACGCAGCAGCAGCAGCATGGTACTTCATTATGGCAGTCCTTCCCATAGCTGCAAAATGGGGCTGAAAGCTTCTATTAATCATGAGAAAATGGAAAGATACATGGCCAGGATTCAGAAAATACTGATTCTCAACCAGCCCTTTCCCGTGGCTACAGCCACCCAATTTCCCAAAAGCAAGAGCACCAGACCAATTCCTAGGCCAGGCAAGGCCCACAAACCACACGCAGCCTCCTGCCGACCCACCCTGAACATGTACAGCCCACACAACTCCTCTGGTTTGCCACATTAAGCAGTCACTCTTAATAGCCTTCCATTAAAGCCCAGTAACAGGAACGGCTCAGAAATCCACACTAAGTTGCCTGATAACCGGCAACAGCAAGAGGAAAGAACCCCTCATGTATCCAAGACAGACACACTAATCAATAAAGGCAGGCACATGCTAAACTTGGCCTTGGTCTTAAAACCTTTCTCTCCCTGTTCAAGCAGCTCCTACTAAGGAACTAGAGCTGGCAGGGAGAGAGGAGACCCCTCTGGCCAGCAGGCCTACAGAGCAGCCTACAGTGTTTGCAGAATGAGACATGGTGACGGTTAATTGAATTTGATTTCTAAGGGACGACTGGTCCAATAAAATGAGTAGATGGCTTTGAGGTCCAGCAGACCTGGGATCAAAGTTGGCAGACTTCGAGTGAAGGAGACCAAATACTCAGGGTATGCTCTCCAAGTGCCAGCACTGCCCTAGTTTCACCATATACTCCTTAATGTAATCCACACAGCCCTGTGGAGTGGGTACTATTCACACCTCCAATCTACAGATGAGAACACCAAAGCGGAGTGGTTGCCCGACTTGCCAAAAGCCATATGCCTGAGGTTTCAGCCCAGATTAGCTCTGGGCCTGTGTTTTTAACCTCTGGGGTAGAGGCTTCCAAGCTTTAGAGCACATCAAGCTTGCCTGGAGGGCTCGTTAAAACACAGATAGCTTGGCTCCTCTCCAGAGTCCTCATTCTGAAAAGCGCGAGTGGGGCCTGAGAACCTGCATTTCTAACAAGTTCCCAGGTGATGCTGCTGGTCAAATAACCACACTTGGAGAACCACTGCCCTATGGAAGCAAAACTACCTCTATAATGATAAGCCCACAGAACAGCTGTGCGGGACTCATGAGCCTACAGTGGAAAAGCACTTAACACAGGACCGTGTGTGTGTATGTGTGTCTCTCTCTCTCTCTCTACAGAGGAAAAGAACTTAACACAGGTGTGTGTGTGTGCTTAACACAGGTGTGTGTGTCTGTCTGTCTGTCTCTACAGAGGAAAAGCACTTAACACAGGTGTGTGTGTGTGTGTGTGTGTGTGCGCGCGCGCGTGCGCGCGTGCGCGTGTGTCTCTCTCTCTCTCTACAGAGGAAAAGCACTGAACAGGTCCTGGTACAGCATGTGTGTGTGTTTTTAGTCACTCAGTTGTGTCTGACTCTTTGCGACCCCATGGACTGTAGCCTGCCAGGTTCCTCTGTCCATGGGATTTCCCAGGCAAGAATACTGGAGTGGGATGCCATTTCCTTCTCCATGATACAGCATCAGTTCAGTTCAGTTCAGTCACTCAGTCGTGTCTGACTCTTTGTGACCCCATGAATCACAGCACGCCAGGCCTCCCTGTCCATCACCAACTCCCGGAGTTCACTCAAACTTATGTCCACAGAGTCGGTGATGCCATCCAGCCATCTCATTCTCTGTCGTCCCCTTCTCCTCCCGCCCCCAACCTTTCCCAGCATCAGTGTCTTTTCCAGTGAGTCAACTCATCGCATGAGGTGGCCAAAGTATTGCAGTTTCAGCTTTAGCATCAGGAGGCCCACAAATATTACATTTCTTCCCTCTGACTCATGCCAGCTTCATGAGCCAGCAGTGGGGTGGGGCAGGCCTCTGTCTTCCTGTTTCTAAAACTCTACCACATCCTCCCTTGTGAGCCTGGGGCAACCGTCACTCAATTCCAGGGAAAGAGCAACCCCCCAACTCCCGTGCCCAACCTCTAAGTATGAAACCATGCTGTTCTGATGCATCAGCATGGATGAAATCTCAGCAGAGCCTCATGTGTGTATGCCAAAGCCAACAGGCCTGAATTCCACCCACAACCAAACTGGAAGAGGTATGCCCACTTGATTTTGTGTTTCTAAATATTAACATCGGAATTTTGCAAACTTTGCTTGTTCTTTTAAAAGGGCTGTTACAAAGGGGATGAGGGAGAGGGAAATACAGGGTCTGCTTTACTTCAAGAATAACCTTCTCCTGGTTTGAGAACTTGTCCATCTGGCAGGCCACTTTGGCTCCCTGCCCCGCCCCATCCAGTCACACTGGGAACCCCCATCCCTGCCACCTCAGACCAGGGCCTCCTCTGAACTGGAGTAACCTAGGCCTGCTGGCCCAGGTCCAGACAGACAGCTCATTCGGGTCACTAGGATTCACACTTTAAAAGGAGGAACACGCTGATGAGATAAAAATAAAAACTGCTGAGTGCAGAGGAGGCTCGCCATTCCTGGAGGGCAGCAGGCCCCAGGCAGGAGTGTGGGTGCTCTGTCTTGCCCTAGTGGTGGCCAACGGCCTTGTTTGGACAAAAGGCAAGAGCCCAGCTCCTTGTGTGGGTTAAAATCCTTGCAGTGAAATTCAAGATGGGTGGTCGGTTTGCTTGGGAATGGAAACATCCAGAAATGGTGCTGTCTCCCCCAGGACTCCCCAGTAACTACAACAGAAATACTGCAAACAGCACTTAAAGCATGAACTTTAACAGAGGGAAGGGATTCCCTGGTGGCTCAGACAGTAAAAAGTCGGCCTGCAATGTGGGACACCAGGGTTCCATCCCTGGGTCAGGAAGATCCCCTGGAGAAGGAAATAGCAACCCACTCCAGTTTCTTGCCTGGAAAATCCCATGGGCAGAGGAGCCTGGCAGGCTACAGTCCAGGAGGTTGCAAGAGTTGGACACAACTGGTCAACTTCACTTTTTAACAGAGCGATCTTACAGAATTGTATACAAAATGTTCTCTTGTCAGATCTCAAAACAAAAAAAAGGCAGAAAAGAACAATGGAATGGAGGTCAGCTGATCATTAAGTTTCAGGGCAGGGCTCTTCCCACCACTTCCTTCCTTCCTAAAGACCACATCCAGGGACAGATTTTAGATGAAAAGCTGCTCCAGAACTAGCTAATTGGAACTCTTCCAGAATCTATTGCCTATGGACATCTAGTAGGATTTCAAGCAGGTGACCTAACCTGCCACCTGTCTGGGCTGTAAAATGGACATTCCAAGTTCAGAAGTTCTAACCCAAATGGATGATATTCAGAATGCATCTCCCTTTCACTCCAGTTTATCTTCCTAGCAAAGATATCACTCCATATTTTCTGCTCAAATCTCTCGCATCTCAAGTGCTCCCCTGACATCCTGGACAGGATTAGGAGTATTTCTCTTGTGCTTCCATAGCCCCTGCTCATACCCACTACAGTTCTAACCACAGTGATGCATGATGCTTTTCCCCTCCCACTGGAATCTGAGCTCCAAGAAGGCAGGAGTTGTCTGCCAATCAGGACCTAGCACCCAGCATGCCCTTAATAAACATGTGCCAAAGGAATGGTTCTTGCCTGGCCTCTCTCACCATACTAAAATATCCTGTAATGGAAAAGCCCTATGAAAATGGAAAGTATTACAGTCTACAGTTTAAGTTATTAAGGTTGATTTTTTTTCCCCAGTGGCAGAAGAACGCTACGAAAGACTCGACACCAAATGCTACAGTGATCAACACAGGCCCAGACGGCATCCTAGCAGCCTTTTGGCCTCACTCATAAGATGCTGAGTGATACAGCTTCTAGACCTGCACTGTCCAAGACAGCAGTCATGAGCCACATTCTGCTCCTGGGCACTTGAAATGTGATGGTTATGAAGTGAGATGTGCTGCTAAGGGTAAAACACACTGGATTTCGAAGAGAACACGAGAAGAAGGTAAACTATTTCATTGGTAAGTTTTATGTTGATTATGTACATAAATGTTGAATGTTACTATTTTGGATCTACTGGGTTAAATTAAAATTAATGCTACCTGATCTTACTTTTTTTAAAACTGTGCTCGCAGAAAACTAAATGCCATGCTCCCACATGTGGCACTATATTTTGATTCTGCACTGTTTCTTGGATAGTCCACCAAGAACAGTTCTCTCCAATCCAGCCCTAGAGCCTGACAAGGTCTGCTCATTTCCTCGGATTCTTATGATAAAATTCTATTCGTTAGTGTGTGTCTCCATCCAGGGATACAGCCTTGTTATCACCCAGCCTTCAGCCAGCGTCCTGGAGCCAGAAACCCTCTCTGGGAGGGTCTGGGGCAGCCTGGCTGGCTCTAGACAGCAGCCTGTATATCTGGGGCTCAAATGCACATGGACCGGTGTGTGAGTGGAGGATGCCACGGCCTCAGTTCAGCCCATCTTGGCAGTGTGAGCTCATTGTACTTGAGGATTCCTGTTCTTATTTAGGTCAGTGGCCCCATTACCCCAGGGCCTGAGAAAGAGTTTCTATGGAATTTTGTCTCTACACTCTTTGCTATCCTTGTCACGTCTTTGCAGAAAATGCCACTTTGCAGGTGTTAAACCTATAAAAAGAATAGCTGGAAAAACTGGTTTCCAAGTGCTATATACTCTGCCATCCTGATAAAATCACCTGTTCACTTCGGGAATTTGTTAACCATTTTCAAAAGTGAAACATGTGAAAGCCACATCATTTGGGGGAAAAGAGTCACATTACGTGCTTTCCACCTGCAGCTCAATTTTCTAAATCAAACTTGAGACAAATGCCTTCACACTTCCCCACACAGTGCTGGAACCCAGAATCGAACAGCCACACTGCCCATGAAACTTGAATCCCTTGCAAAGCTCAAGAGAGACCAGAAATATTCTGCAGGCCACTCTCCGCCTCCCATGTGAAATATGGGACATGTCTTCCTCACTGCAAGATAATCATGGGGCAGTGACTTACACATGATACAGTTTTCAAAGGAGAGGAGTCTTTGGAGTCCAAGACTGTTAATTTTTTCCCATTGTTTATCTCCCAACAGCACAGAAGTGAGTGACAGAAGCTCACACCGCTACCACCCTGTTCTCGGCTTTAGTTCCTGATGAAACATGATGTCTGTGTGTCATGTTCAGTTGCCATCCCTCTCCCCTACCCACCTTTCACTGCCTTGAGGGCCAGGACACCAGGCACAGCTAACCCTTTCCCTGCTGAGAATCAGCATAGTTGAGAGCCAGAGAGGTAAGTTGTGTATACAGGCCACTGGTGGGAACAGAAATGAGCTTGAACCACTGCTCCTGGCTTTATGTACAGCTAACCTTTCACCCAATCAATAACCATTCCAAGATGGTCTTCCCACCAGTTCCTGAGGTTAAAGAGCCACGATTCATTCATTGGCACACCTACAGTGTCCAGCACGGGTTCCGGTGCCCAGGAAGGTATCAATAGACATTTGCTGATGCTGAAGCTCCACTACTTTGGCCACCTGATGTGCAGAGCCAACTTGTTGACTCCAGACCAAATGAGTGGGAAGAGGAAAAGGGACAGAGAGTGGAGACTCATTCTAGGATGATGGGCAACAGGCATCAGAGCTTTAAAATATGCAGACTCTTTGACCCAGCAGCAACCTACAGGTAACCAAGAGTGTGCTTAAATATGTATGCTTAGTACAGATTTTTTTAAAATACATTTTTAAAGGGAAAAGCTTAAACGCCAAACAACAAAGGCTAAATGGGAATAACGAGCACCTATCTCACAGCACTGTGTGATGATAAAGTGAGTTAACAGAACAGAGCTCAGAATAGTGCCGAGCACAAAGCAAGTTCTATACAAATCCCACTCATGGTCACCCTTATCCTGGCTGCTGCCATCCTGAGATTAATTATGATGCCTTTACCTAATACAGCCATTTCACTACTATAAAGAGCATTTGATAACATGAGGGAAAGACTGAAACAATACCAAGGGGGAAAAAAGTGCGTTATAACACTGTATATCAGCATGATCCCAATTTCGTACAAATAAACATTCATTCATGAATAAAAGAAATGGAGATCGGAGGTGTATTTGCCAAGATGCTCAGAACAATCCATTCAAGTGGTGGTATTAAGGGTGAGTTTTCTTTATTATTTGTGCTTTTCTGACTCCTCTAAATTTTCATAGTAAAATGTACTCATTTTGTGAGATTTTTTTCAAATTAAAAAGTGAGAAAGTGGCAACTATTGGCCCACTGCCTAATTTTCCTTAAACCAATAGGCTGGTTTTCTTCAGCTCCTGCAGAGGAGGGTCCACAGTCTGTTTTTCTTGCCATGTTCCCATCCCACTACAGATAATGGTGACTCCCACGAGGCAGCTTTTTAAGGTGATGATACAGTCTTTCTAGAACAGCTAATTACCTCTGAGCCTTTCAGTTGCATCTGAAAGAGAATCAATTTTTAAAAACACCAGTCTCTCCCTCACTGGAGTCTTGGAGAAAGAATGAGCCAAACTGGCTGGGTATTAATTTAGAATTTCTGGTGGTTTTCCGCTTTCCTCTGCTCATCTGTTAGAAAGAGGGAAGAAACGGAAGGAAACTGACTATAGAACGGTAACAGCGACTGCACAGCACAGCCTCGACCTGTGGTGCTTCCCTGAGCTGCTTCCTGCAGCTTCCTACAGCCCACACTCTGACTGCCCCAGACCTTGTTGAAGTGGCCACACTTCAAAGCCACTATGAGGAGCCTGGACGCTGGCCCAGCCCTGCCACCAGGAGCTGCACCAGGCCAAGCAATGACTGCCCTACATTCTGCCTGGTCTCCCAGCCTGCCACTCCTCCTTCTCTGGGAATTGCAGTTGTATAACCAAAATCCAATGTCTGTCCCGTGTGCCAAGAGTGACCGTCAGCATGTCCAGCCCCACTGGAGAGTGGAGTCAGGGAGCCTGGCAAGTGGTCCACCCAGGGCAAGCACAAAAAGACAGGAAGGACACTGCAGGATCACCACCTCTACACTGTGTATGAGAGGGCACTGGGATGGCCGTCCTGCTTTAGATACTGAAGGGAACTTGGGCCAGTATGACATAAGGGTCAAGAACTGGGCTTGACGGAAGCTCTGGGTTCAAATCTCAGCTCCACTTACAAGCCACATGATCTTAGGCTCCTATTAGCCCTTCTAAGTCCCACAGTCCAAGGCTACAAAATGGGGCTAGTGGTGGTTAAACTTAAAGGTACTTAAAGCTGAATCATCCAACAAAAGCTAACTTCATTTAAAAGACAGCCTGCACAGCACCTGAATCCAGCTGAGAGGAATCCGGTCTGCCACAAAGCCTCTGTCACTTAGAAGCAGCCTGTGCTGCTGTCCATTTCCTGTCGGCACCCTCTGCAGCTGGATGCCACCAGCCTCTGTGTGGAGGCTCCAGGCGTTCTTGGCACAGGCAAGTAAACAGAACAAGAAACCCAAGTCCCACAGAAAACAAATAATCCCTGCCAGGCAAGACCCTGGCCAGGCAATCCCATGTAGAGGCCCCAGTTGGAATCCCAGTATGCTGGCAGGACCTCAGGCCTCTAAAGTCTTTAGGGGAGAGAATTCCATACCAGGATGGACCTGGAATGATGTATTCTGAAGACTTTTCTATTCTGAGCTCACATTTCTCAGCTCTCACATCGACTCTCATCTAGCCCCCTCTGTAGATACAGACAAGGAGACATTGCTCTCCTGCAAGTCAAGTCCTTTTATGTCAAGGCCTCGAGCAGAGGATTTTTTGAATCTCAGATCACCTGGTAAAATGCAGATTCTGAGTCTCTGGGTCTGGGGTGGGGCCTCAGACTCTGCTTTCATGACAAACTCTCAGGTGATGCCAATGCTGTTGGCCTAGGGTCTAGAAGGCTTTGACTGAGAATCCTAAAGGATGCCTGAGATGGCAAAAGGGCTGCTGAAGCAGGATGGACCAGGACTCAATCCTACCTCAGGCTTCATACAGCAAGAGCCAGTCAGAGAATTTCTCATCTCTACAACCTGGGAATTGATGCTTTTGAGCTGTGGTGCTGGAGAAGACTCTTGAGAGTCCCTTGGACAGCAAGAAGATCAAACTAGTCAATCCTAAAGGAAATCAACCCTGAGTTTTCATTGGAGGGACTGATGCTGAAGCTGAAGCTCCAATATTTGGCCACCTGAGGCAAAGAGCCGACTCGCTGGAAAAGACCCTGATGCTGGGAAAGACTGAGGCAGGAGGAGAAGGAGGTGGCAGAGGATGAGACGGATGGATGGTAACACTGACTTCAATGGACATGAGTCTGAGCAAGCCCTGGAGACTGGCGTGCTGCAGTCCACGGAGTCGAAAAGAGTTGGACACAACATAGCGACTGAACACAACAGCAAACTGCTTTCTAGACTTTGGGTGTAAATGCATGTGTAGGTTTCTGAAAATACCACACGAGAAGGTGCACAGTGGAGGTTGACAAGAGATAAAGGGCAGGATGGGGAAAGGCTGGAAGGTGGGAAAGGAGACAAATCCCTCTTTATAACTGGGGAAGGGCGTGTTACCCACTGTGGACTGCACATGCATTTATCCTCAGAGAAACTCCAGTGGGCACAGATGAGGAAACAGAGGCTCACACAGGAAATGCAGCCTGCCTTGTGTCGCTCAGCTAAAAGTTATCAGAGGCGAGACCTGAACCCAGACCAGGCCTTTCCAGCTCCAAACTGCAAGCACTTCACTCCACACCCTGTTGTGAAAAAGATGCAGGGACCATTCATGCAGCTTCTCCCAAAGTTAATACCTTACGAAACAATGTAATTATCTAAATCAGGGCCTTAAGTGATCCAATATGATTAACTTTTAACTACAGTACTTTACAGACCATATTCACATTTTTCCAAGCGTCCACTAAGGTTCCTTCCCGCTCCAGTTCAGGAGCCCACAATGCATCAAGCCCCTTGGGTCCACTCCAACCTGTGAGAGTCTTTGTCTTTCGTGACTCTGACAGATTTAAGAGTACTGGCCAGTTATCTGTAGAAAGTCTCTCAATTTGGGTTTGTTCATTTTCTCCTTGTGATTAAATTTGGATCACGCATTTTGGCAAAACTGCCACAGAAATGAGGTTGTACCCCTCTGGGGGGACGTCGTATCAGAAGATATTTGAGGCTGCTACATCCCGCATGGTGCTGTCTGCACGTGTTTCCACTGCAAAGTTACCGCTTTCCCCTTTGCTACGAGTAACCACCCCAAGAGGAGTTCCCTGGAGACAGCCCAAATGTCTAAACAGGTGATTCTGGGCAGGCTCATGTTCAAGGGCTGTGGGGCTGGAGAAGCCGTGGAGAGAGCCAGACAGAACTCAAGAAACTGAGTACATGTTTGACCACCAGCTGGCACAACAGACAAGCGACAGAAGACTCCAGCAAATCTCCAACAACAGCCTCAGGCATGAATCCAGCTTGGGAAATTTGGTAATCTCAGTAACAAAACAACAATCCAAAAACATAAACCAAAAACACCCTCAGTGTCAACCTCCCAGCAGGACTGTTCTGAAGGGCAAATCCAACACTCATGGCATCTGACCTAGAAAAGGCAATGTGCAGGCAATGATTCCCAAAAGTGAGCATTTCTTTCTAGAATTGAGCTCTTACTCTGGAGCAAACCTGGGCTCGCTTAAAGGGATATGATGCTGGGAAAAAAAAAAAAAAAACAACCACAAATCTTATAAAACAGCACTAAGAACTCAAGATTTACAAGGTGATAAACAATGGCTGTCATTTATAAACACCTGTGAAAGACCAGGTGCTCCGTGCGTCATGTGTTGGGGTAGGTCCTTGAGAACCCTGTACAGGTGAGGGGGAGTTCATCGCAGTCCCCTGGGTTCCGGGCCTTCTGATGCCCATAGCTCCCTTCCCCAGGGGAAGTTTCCCTCTCCTTTCTGGGTTCTGGGGGCACCATGGCTTCGAGACAGAAGGTATGAGTCCCAGTTTAGGGAAGAAGCAGCTGAGACTCAGAGAGGATGCCATCACCCAACCAGGACAGGGAAAATGGGGATCTGAACCAGGCCTATCCAATGACAGGCTGTCTCTCTGGCTCTGTTTTTTCCCCAAAGTCTCTGCAAAACTAGTCCTGGAAGTTTCAGAAGTCATGGAGTTATTAACCCCAAACACTACTATTAATTATTGCTTACTATTAATCCCAAGCATGAGGCCTCCCTTCTTATAACCAAAATGTCCCCCACATCTCTCAACAAGCCCCCGTCCACCCTGCTTCCTTCCAAGGGCCATGCCAGATCAGAAAAGCTTAGGGGCTTCCCTGGTAGCTCAGATGATAAAGAATCTGCCTGTAATGCAGGAGCCCCAGGTTCTATCCCTAGATTGGGAAGATCCCCTGGAGGAGGGCATGGCAACCCATTCCAGTATTCTTGCCTGGAGAATCCCAGACTGTAGCCTGGTGGGATACAGTCCATGAGGTCACAAAGAGTCAGACTGAGGAACACTTTCTTTCAAAATTCTAAAGGGAGGGGATAATGAGCTTTTAATAACAATGATAATAATGATAACCCCTCCTTCCTAGAAAATTCTTATCATTCAGATAGCCCTTGCACTGAAAAACCAAGGCAATTCAGTCTCCTGATACACAATGAGACACGGCTAGTGAGGCACAGTACCTAGATAAATGGGTCTGAGGCAGAATGTGCTGCGTGTGGGCAACACACTACACCTTTTGGAGACGTTTCTTAAAGATTTCTCAGAGAAAAGAGAGCGCCCATCCTCCGAGAACAAGCCTGCATTTCTGGGCAGGAATGTCAGTCAAAGATACCATACAAAGCTGTGTGTCCTAAGACTCTCAGTGATGTATAAGGTGCTACTCTGCTTTGGAGAAACAGCAAGGAGGCTCCCCCTGTCTGCCCACCGCCCCAATCCTGTGGTTCTTCCCCTCATAGATAGCTCCCAGCACAGCCAGCAGGGCACTCTCATCCTACCAGCCTCCCTCTCAGACCACAAGGCAATAGGAAGCCAGTGGAAGTGGCGGGGTGGCGGCGGGGGGGGGGGGGGCGGGGGTAGGGGGGTGGGCTCCACCCAGGTGACCATGAGCATGCACTTAGGAAAATATGTCTAACTGGGGCCTCTGGGAAAGAGACAATCATGACCAAAGCACTCATCAATTTTATAGCCATGCCTTAATGAACCATCCAGCGTGCTCCCACACAGAAGGGATGCAGGATGTCTAATCTTGTAAAGCCTCCTTTTTATCTTCAGGGAAGAAGGTCCTTGACATCACAGCATTCAAGCGCTCTACACTTTGTGGGCAGACCCAGAGAGTTTCCTGCTCACCAATTGTACATTTTGTCAGAGGTCTTTAACTAAAATTGGAAAAGACATCACAAGCTCAGTTCATAAAGGCATCAGGACTTAGAGGATGGCTTTCTCAGCTTCTTTTGTGAGTCATTAAGAGGGGAAGCATTTTTCAGATCCACCCTTAATCTCACGGTGAGGAGCAGGTAACAGTATCCCATCAGGGAAGCTGGGTACCAGTCCTGGCTCTGACCCAGGTTCCATGGGTCAGGGCAGCTCTGGGTCACCTCTTATCTCTCATGAGCAAATCACATGTTTCCCCCTGCCCTCCTCTTGCCTCAAAGTCTGTCAGGCCTCGGTGTTCCTCCAACAAGCCAGCCCTGTTAGCCCTCCCATCTCACACTGCACCCAAGTAGGGTGACTGCATACAGTACTTGAAAAGAGGGCCCTGCCCCTTGAGCTTCACTGTATCACCAGGACTGGTCAGGTTCCTGCAGAGCAGGCACTCATAATACCTGATCACTGAAGGAACATAGACATGGGCAAAAGAAGAAATGAGTCAGCAAAACACTGCATCAGGAGTCCCATTTGGGGCACTAGGAAGGATTAGCTTCAAAAAGGAAGTTTAGCTGTCTCCAGGGACATGAGCATTCACGTTGAGTAACTGGAGACCAGGTAAAGATACACCCAAATCATCAATGGAATCAACTAACAAATCCTGGCACACACAAGGATACATAGATTTCTGATAATGTATCCACATTTTAAAAGTGTGTACTTCTAAGCTAAAGAGTTGGGTGAGCTAGGACGAGGAGGGCTGATGCAACCTCTCTCATTCAATTCTCTCGTGGTTGTCATTGCGGTTGTTCAGTTGCTAAATTGTGTCCAACTCTTTGCGACCCCATGAACTACAGCACACCAGGCTTCCCTGTCCTTCACCATCTCCCGAGTTTGCTCAAACTCATGTCCTTTGAGTCAGTGACGCCATCCAACCATCCTCTGTCGCCCCTTCTCCTCCTGCCCTCAGTCTTTCCCAGCATTCTCCCCAGGCCAGGCCAGACGTAGCCGGGGACCCCACCACCCAGCACTACGTGCATGGTCCACCCTGCTGTTCACTTGACCCAGAAACACCTAGGATTCTGTTAGGGATTATGACCACTGGCTGGCACCCTGTGCTCATCAGACTCACTCAGACTGGGGCTAGGGAATCTGCATCTAAAAAGATGCCCAGGTGGCCCTTCAGTAGAGGGTCACTGAGGACGGCTGCTCTGGCAAGAACTAACAATCACTTAGAGGCTGTCCCATTTTCCATCCCTGGGCTAGAATAGTATCCCTGGAAAGCCACACAGGGGCTCTTCCCATGAGAATAAGATCTTAACTGAGTCTTCACAAGCTCTGGGGGATGTGATTCAGACTTATGTTTTGATGCAAGGGAAATGCAGAGATAACAAGCTGCAGAAAGGGGTGGTAGCAGGAGGGGCCAGGCCTGTCCTGTCAGGTGCCCCTGCCCCAGGGGATACTCACCTTGGAGCGGGCCACAAGGAATGGACAGAGAGGGAGGTCGAAAGAACTCCTGGGGTGAAAATCATCAACTTGAAAATTGTACCTCAGGTAGGAACTGGCGTTCATTCATTGATGTGCTCACTCTTTCATTCATCATTCCAGGATTTCTTCCTTCAACATGTAGTTAACATGCCTGGACCAGGATCGGCCCCTAAAGAATGAATCTGGCTCCACGTATACCCAAGTTGTTGCCAAGGAGGACCTCAGGGTCTGGAAATCATGCCAAATCAATGATGTCCGCTGTAGACATCCTCCTCTTCCTACATGGAACCAGAAACCTGAAGGTCCCTCATATATGAACTCAGACCTTTTCTTGACCTCACAACAGAAATAGCCACAGTTCTTCCGGAATGAAAAGGACTCAAAACATAAAGTTCAAAGGCCACCCAAAATAAATCCAGGACTGGGGAGTCTCAGGATTGGTGGGGGCTGCTTGGCCCAAAGGACTTAGGTGGAGCCAGAGGCTCTAGGCAAAACTCTCCAAACCCCTCATGCCATGTCCAGGCTTAATTTTGCTGTCAGCTCTCCCCAGCGCTGTGATATGGCCCTAAAGGGCACCTTAAAGGAAGATGATGATTATTTGGGGAAAAAACCTTAAAAACAGTGTACCAGGATGAGCAAAGCTGCTCTGCTACTGGGTCACCTACTCAATGTTGGCCTGGATTCCTAAGTTCCTCCTAGAAAACACTGCCATGGGTTCATGTTAACAAGACTGCTCCCTGTGGAACATGAAACAATATCCCACAATGTCCAAAGGCAGGGCTTTCTAGAAGCTGCGGCCCCTGAGACTTTTCTAGACAGTCTCTACTAGGAAAGGGAATCTGCCACCTCAGGACGGGGCTCCATCAACACATGAAAAATCCAGAGTTTCATTTGGTCTTCTTGCCCCTGCTCTGATCTTTCCTCTGCCCTCAGCATAACTCCGCACCTCTGGGTGGCCTCTCAAGGCCTGCTTGAAGGGGTCCCTTTCTTCCTGTCCAGCCTCATTGCTCTCTATTTCCCCTGAGACTCTCTCTCTGTACTCCAGCCATACTTTGCCTTCTAACTCTACACCCTTGCACTCCTCTCGGGAGCTCTGGGCCTTTTCCTCATCTAACTTCTCCTGGTGGACACTTCAGATCTTGGAGTTTATCATCAGCTCTTCCAGGACCCTTTCTTGACACTCAATCCACCCCAAGACTCACTAGCATCCCTGCTGTGTCCTGCTTGCCTCCTGCACTGGACCAGGAGTTTCTTCAGAGAAGGGATGGGGCCAGGGCCGGGCAGAGCCAGGCTGTGACCACCTGGACAGGGAGAGCGAAGGGCCCAGGCCCCGAAGTCCCTCCCCAGGCGCCCTTCCTCCAGCAACCTGAGCCCCATGAGGGAAACTGAGGGACAGAAGGGATCCTGGACCACAGCCTTCCATTCCCATCCAGGGCATCAGGGCATCACTCATCCTCAGGAGAATGAGCAGACCAACCAGCCCCTGACCTCTGGACAGGGAAGAAGTAATTCCGCCCCCCACGTTTTTTGTTTCTTGATCCAGAAGGTCTCAAATTTTATTCATGGAATGACAACACAGTCCTACTACTGGCCCAAGGAGTATCATCTCTACTCTTAAGCTTTTAATACCAATTTTTTTTTTTAATATAAGGGGAGTTGGGTTATATGACAGTCTCTGACTTTAGTAAACCAGGCCTGCCTAGTATCACCTCGTGCTGAGATGCAGGCCTGGTGTTCTCCCACTCAAGTCCCATGTTTGTTCTCTTTGTGATGATACAGCAAGCTCTATACTCCTGACTTTTTTCTCTCAGCATGTACAAGCCAATTATTGCACTTCATTGTAATGAGAGAGCAATAAGGAATACATGCATACAGAAATGGACATCATCAGTGCCCTGAAAATCAGAGACAAAGGAAGGTGTCAGCTACCCCAGAGAAGACAAGTGGACAGAATCTGTTGCCTGTTCATTCCGGTCACATGGGTCTTCCTTCTGCTGCGGCTCAGAAATGTTCCTTGCAGAGTTTTTCCCTCGAGTCACATGACACGAGGGGTTCACTGCATCTGTTCTTTGGCTTTCTTCCTTTTTAACAATAATTTGTGGTTTGTGTGCTTTTACACAACACAGATTAGCTGGCAGGGGATGCGTCACTGCTCACACACAGCGTTTAAAAATAAGTATCACATCTGCAATGCAAAACTCACGCGCTCTGCTTTTAAAAAAGAGTTGAAGATTGCAGGCAGGAGGAGAAGGGGATGACAGAGGATGAGATGGTTGGATGGCATCACCAACTCAATGAACATGAGTTTGAGTTAACTCAGGGAGTTGGTGATGGACAAGGAGGCCTGGCATGCTACAGTCCATGGAGTCACAAAGAGTTGGACACAATTAAACTGAAGAGAGACTTGGGTGCCCAGCGCCTTCTTGTCCATGCAACTCAGCCCCACGTGCCTGTGCAGAGCTGGTAGAGATGAGGCATTTTAACCTGCAGGCTTCTGATAACCTGGAAGAGTCTCAGTGCCCTGAACCTTGACCTCCCCAACCCGCCCGTGCATCCTCAAGGGCATGGGGCAGGGCTCACAAACAGCCTCAGGATCCTGGATTCCCAAGCCAGAAAAGGCTGTGGTCTCTGGCCACAAACCGTCCCTAGGATAAGCTCGCTCAGACTAACAAAAAAGTGCAATTTTGAGTCACAAGATGAAGCACGTCTGGCTAGAGACCCAGCACTGGCTTCTGGGATGGTTTTAAGTGCCCGGATCTACCCCTCCTGGGGTGGTGCACACTAGACCAGGCAGCTGAACATGTCACTAGTCATCCCCAGTCGGAGTGCCTGTCGCTCTCCTTCAGCGTGGGCTCGGGTCTCAATGTGGAAAGTGAGTGACAGCCAGCCCCCGCTAGGGCCACCTTGTCTCGTCAAAACAGAGGAGGGGGACTCAGCAGGGCAGGTGACAGCTGCCTCGGGGCTCCTCCGCCCCCATCTCTGCAGGGTGCAGTACACACCCTCGCCCACGCGTACCCACAGCTGTGCCAGGAAGGTTCCACCCGCAGCAGGGGCTCTAGGCTGAAACAGTGGGTTTTCAATTCTCAATCAGACCCATCTCAGCCTGGCTGACTTTGGGGCCCCAACTCCTTATCCTATTAACTCACTCTTGTTGGTCCATGCACTTAATTTCAGGACCAACAACCCAGTTGCCCCAGGTAATGAGCTCTGGCACACACCAACTCTTCTCAGAGACTGTTTCCTTGACAAGCCACGGGCACTTTGTGACTTGATGCTGCCAGGGTTATTTCCCCGTGTGGCCTGGTTTTAGACCACCCAGCACAAACAAGGGAACGGGCTCCTGTGTAAAAGCAAATGTGGAAATTTTTTCAAGTTCAGAGACCTCTTGAGCATTCTTCTGGGGAAGAGGTCAGTGACCGGTAATGACTTCAGGGAAGACGGCTGGCAAAAGACCAAAATGAGGAAGCTGGAGCGCTGGCGGGGACGGGGGAGTGGAGAGGCGGGTTCAGGTCACGCTCCCGGCTGGCCTTGGTCAACCACGGGGGCAGGGACCAGGAAGGACGGGTGGGCGGGCTTCTCTCTAAAGATAATGGGGATGATCAAGCCACAGGCTTCATCTCCGACTCTCACTTTCAAAGAGAGAGCTGTTCTACAACTGTACTCGGATGAGAGTTATTTTTACATGCCAGGCTTCCATTAGGTATCAGACTCAGAGGACAAAAATAAACCTCAAAGAACAAAGAAGGCTGGTGGAAGGGGCCAGGTGCTTTCCCGCCTGCCAGCCTGTGAAGGCCACCCTGTGTGCTGGTCGCTGCTCCCATCATGTCACCTTCAAAAGTAATCCTGCGCTTAAGGATGAAATCATGCACAGCCTTTGAAAAACCAAGCAAGGATCATTTCTCGGGCAGGATCAGATTGATATTTTCTTTTCACTTTTTATTTTATATTGGGGTATAGTCGATTAACAATGCTGTGATAGTTTCAGGTAGAGAGCAAAGGGACTCAGCCATATATAACCATTCTCCCATAAACTCCCCTTCCATCCAGTCTGCCACACAACATTGAACAGAGTTCCATGTGCTTGTCTGTCCATTTAAAATAATAATATAGCAGTGTGTACATGTCCATTCCAAACTCCCTAACTATCCCTTCCCCCTCATCCCTCTCCCCAGCAACCATAAGTTCATTCTCTGAGAGTTTCTTCCTGTTTTGTAAGTTCATCTGTATCATTTCTTAGATTCCACATATAAGGGATGTCATGCGATATTTCTTCTTCACTGATTGATTTTTGTCTGAGTATGACACAGGAATGCAGAGTGGAAGATGGACACCAAAGCTATACAAGAGTCACCTGAGCTAAAAATAGTGCAGCATGGACTGCAGGTTTCCTGTGTGCACCTCTCGCCTACATGTCATTAAAACCAAAGGGGTGCCTGCTGCTTTCATTTTATGGATGGGGAAACTGAGGCACAGAAAGGTAATGGAATTTTCCCAAACTGTCAGACACAGCTAGCCTGGGGTACAGGACATGAACCAAGTCCAATCGCAGACCTCTACTCCTATCCAGGGTTAAATAACCTCAGGAAGGAAACGTGGGTAGATCATTTTGCAGAAGCCTTCTTTCTTGGTCATTTTGGGGAGTGCACATTTTTTTATAATCCCTAAAGCACCTATGTTGACTGGAGCTCTTAACTCAGGGCAGGTACTCAGTAAAGACTGACTGGCTGGATTTCAAGATTCAAGATTCTCACATTTTCTCATTAACCTCCGAAAGTTAATACAACCAAATAACTCCAAAAAGATTTAGGGAAATTAACATCTGCTGATAACATAAAGAAGTTCAGTTTAGCTGCACATTTAATAACAACATCAGTCTTAATATTTCAAGACTAAATAAAACTATTCATGGATTTTATTTTTGCTAGGATTTGATATTTAAAACAACAACATATTTTTCAACCAGAGAAACGTTCCAGGCTTCACAATTTAGACTACCACTCATCTTGAAATTTCTATAAACTGGGTTAAGGAATCGGCAAATATAGGTTGGAGAAGCACACTGTGCTAGGCACTGGGCTAGGTCCCCCCTCACGACCCTGCAGTGTGCTGTTCACTGAAATCTCACATGCTGGGACTGGGTGATGGGAATGGTCAGAAACCCACTACCTGCTGCAGAGGCCAGAATGAAGGGCAGGAATGTCTCAGTGGCACTGGTCACTACATCAGACTATTCAAGATGCTATTCAGACTATTCAAGACTATCTGTCAAATAAAACCCATTACACGATGCTCAATTTGTCATGCCTTAAACAGATACTTTTATAATGTGGAAGTCAATATTGGATAATGAGTTGCTGTGAAGCATTTCTAAATATGAAATTACTTAAATCCCTGATAACCTTTGGCATTTTCATAGTAAAACATCAGAAGTAACTAATGGGCCTCATAAGCATTCATCTACTCATTTTCCAAATACACTTAAAAATAAATGTCTATAAATAGCCATCCATCTACACATTTCAGAGCTCAGTTTTTTAAATGCAAACCACTTATTTCAGCAGATGATTAGGAACCAGGACACGAAGAAAGAGATGCAGAATTAACTTTCAACTATTGACTGGTGAACTCATCTGAGCAAAAGCAAGGTCTTGATGGAAATTTTGCTTTTTTTTTTTAATTGAAGCTGATTATTGATCTGCAAGGAGATCAAGCCAGTAAATCCTAAAGGAAATCAATCCTTAATATTCATGGGAAGGACTGATGTTGAAGCTCCAATACTTTGGCCACCTGATGCAAAGAGCCAACTCACTGGAAAAGATCTTGATGCTGGGAAAGATTGAAGGCAGGAGGAGAGGGGATGACAGAGGATGAGATGGTTAGATGACATTACCAACTGGATAGACATGAATTTGACAAGCTCTGGGAGATGGTGAAGGGTAGGGGAGGCTGGCATGCTGCAGGCCATGGGGTCGCAAAGAGTTGGATACAACTGAGTAACGGAACAACAAACTGATACAAAGCCCATGGAACCACAGGACCCTCCATTCTCGCAGGACCTGGAGGACAGTCACCCAGATTGTCTGTCTCAGTTGCAGTCAAAAAGCTGCTGGTTGTGGCATCCTACCTCTCAACAGAGGGGTGGGAATCGAAAGCCACTACCACACCATCCAGACTGACACCAGCGCAGTGCTGGCAGGGGCCAGACACAAGGGAAGACTGATAAAATGACACCATTATAACTGACAGATGGCGGGGAGAACAGGAAGTGCCTCTTCTTACTCATTTCTAGTCTCATCCTCAAATACAATCATTTTTCCTATGTGCGTGTATACTTAGTTGCTAACTCATGCCTGACTTTTTGTGACCCCATGGACTACAGCCTACTAGGCTTCTCTGTCCATGGGATTTCCCAAGCAAGAATACTGGAGTGGGTTGCAGTTTCCTTCTCAAGGGGATCTTTCTGACCCAGGGATTGAACCCATGTCTCCTGTGTCTCCTGCATTGGCAGACGAATTCTTTACCAGAGTCACCTGGGAAGCCCAATTTTTTTTTTTTCTGCTATATTGAGTATCAAAAAAAATACATGTTCTAAAAATCCTGTAGTAAAAATAACAGGGCTGACAAAAATAAAAAGAGACAGACCGTTCAAGACTTATGCAAATTTGTACCCAGAAAATGAACAAAGCAAGTAACAATTACAAGTTAAAAATTAGCAGCACAGTTAGAAACAAGTAAAATTATGAATAAGTAGAGAATTGGGACTAGCGGATAGATATTTGTACATCCATGTTCCTAGAGGCATTATTCATATAATAGCCAAAAGGTGGAAATGACCCAAGTGTCTACAGACAGATTAATAGATAACCAAATGTGGTATACGCAGAGAGAGGAATATTACTCAGTCATAAAAAGAAAGGAAATTTGGACAGATGCTACAATACAAATGAACCTTAAGGACATGATGTGAAGTCAAACAAGCCGGTCACAAAAGGACAGGTACTGTATAATTCCACTCATATGAGGCACTTAAGAGTAGTCAGATGCACAGAGGCAGAAAGGATCACAAGCATCGCCAGGAGCTGAGGAGAGACGGGAATGAGGAGTTAGTGTTTGATGAGTTTGTAGTTTCGATCTGGGCAGATAACAAGCTTCTAGAGAGGCATGGTGGTGACAGCCGCACGACAACATGCATGTTCTTAATGCCAGTATACTTAAAAATGACTAAAGTGGTAAATTTCATGTTATGTATATTTTACCACAATTTTAAAAATTAAAAAATAAAAGGAAAATCCACTTAAGTTTCTTAAAGGTAAAGGTGGCTTGACTAAAGAGGAGGTACAGAGGAATTGAGGCTGCTGAGTTGTCACGACAAGGGCAAATGCAGACAGCTCAGACAGAGCCATGCAAAATCAGAACACGCAGCCAAAAGGAACCAAGAACAAGGGGAATGGGCTCTGTGTTCTTCATTACCTTGCAGAGTTCTTCTGGATTTGTGCACTACTGCAAAATATTAATACTCTGGGAACAACTGACTTCCACATTATACTGACATCATTCCCATATTTATAATCATAATAGCATATGAGCTAACTATGTTATAGAAACACACATTGCAGCTAAAATGTTCGGTATTTAACATTGCCAGTAATAGTTCCTAAGACTACTGAAAGAATGGTTAGTGTACTAAATTTTAATCAGTCCAAATTTGGCATTTACTCCAGCCATGACAATGACCTTGCTTATACTTCCACCCACACAAGTACGTACCCATTCATCCTTATCTGTACATTTATCTTGTTATTTTTTTTAATTGAACATCTTCAATTTTATATTTTTATTTTATCTTTAGTTACTTTTAATTGCTCACCTTGAATCATTTTACTTCCCTCAGATCAATGCAGACATCTTAATTTAGTCATAAAGGGGAAAACAGATAATTACTGAGTCCTTCTAGTAGGCTGCCGCTATTTCAAAATTCAATAAGAGGATGTGGTAATGCATCTTTGTTGTCTTTTTTTTCCCCCAGCATGGTATGTGGAACTTTCCCAACTACAAATGAAACCCACACCCCCTGCGTTGGAAGCATGGAGTCTTAACCAGTGGACCACCAGGGAAGTCCTTGTTATCTCTAAATCAGGCTGTAGAACCCTCTCTGGAACCTAGCGGATTCCGGTTGAAGGTCTAGAGTCAGAGCCAGAGGTGAGAAGGCGCTGCTTCTCCTCCTGGGAATCACAATTGGAATTTCAGGCTGCTCCCACCTGGGATACACTTTCTGGGGGTCAGAGAGCCAACAGGCCACAAAGAGCTTTCCCCAGTGGCTGCTATCAACCTTCACTGTGAACCCTAAGGAAATAAGAGACTAGACTTTTGAGGAAGAGGAGGGCAAAAAACAGAAAGAAGGAAAATGTGGAGAAGGGGAGGTGCTGGAGTGAGGTCCAGGGGCTAAAAAGTCTCGGCCACTTGGCCTCTGGGTCGCTGGGGTATGCAGAGCTAGGATTCCATGCTGCTGGTTTTCTACATCCACCAGGAAGGAACCAACCTGCCAAGCAACATAAACACATCCCTCGAAGGAAAGTGAAGGGAAATGCACTTCAAGTATCTATAACAGTTAGTTATACTTGTTCCAGCTGGTAAAGGAATATTCTAATTTATGTTATACACGTCTGTGCCAAGGGAAAGGTTGTTTATGGAGCTTCAAAGAAACTTGATATAGAACACATGATCCCTGCACAGCTTAACGACACACCAAACAAACACACTGCTGTCAATACCAAGGGCACAAAGCGAAACATCAAGACTGCTTAGGAACTATGAGCAGTCACAAAGGCACGATTTTATTTCCCTGACAGGCGCCGTCCCCAACTCACGACGCTGGTATCCTACCTGTGACCTGCATCAGCTGGAGAGCACAGCACAATTTGAGGGCAGCAGTGCGATGGCCCACAGCCCACGGGAGTCAGGGCAAGGGATCGGGGGATCCACACTCCTGCCATCGTTACATCGTGTCTGGCACAGGGCTGCCTGGTGACAGTGTGATCAATGAAATAATTCTTCAATCAGACAGCAAAAGCTGGCCACTCTTCCTCTAGCCTGTTCCTGAGAGAAATTCTCGCTCACATGCACCGAGAGACACGGCAGTACTGCTGCAATAACCCCAAACTGGAAACAACCTGACTGTCCATCCATGGGAGAACGGATAAGCCAACTGCAGTATACCCGCTGCCCACACAGCGGACTGTGCAGTGGTGGGATGGACAGGCCACAGGTATGCATTTCTGCACAGATGACAGGAGCAGGAGACTGAGTAAACAGACAGGTGCAGAGAAACACACGGCCTGTTACTCCATTCACACGCAGCTCAACAATGTGTCTGTTCAGGGATACAAATGTATGTGTTAAAACTCTCCAGAAAAGCAAAGAAATGATGAACAATGATGAAATTTCTAGCAAGCAGTGATTTCTGTGTGGGTAGGGCACAAAGGGAGAAGGCAATGGCACCCCACTCCAGTGCTCTTGCCTGGAAAATGCCATGGATGGAGGAGCCCGGTGGGCTGCAGTCCATGGGGTCCTGAAGAGTCAGACATGACTGAGTGACTTCACTTTCAATTTTCACTCTCTTGCACTGGAGAAGGAAATGGCAACCCACTCCAGTGTTCTCGCCTGGAGAATCCCAGGGACGGTGAGCCTGATGGGCTGCCGTCTACGGGGTCGCACAGAGTCAGACATGACTGAAGCGACTTAGCAGCAGCAGCAGCAGGGCACAAAGAAAACTTCAAAACAATAGTGTTCGCTTTCTGAAGCTGAATGGTGGGCATATGAGTTTTCCTGGAATCACTTATTCTCTATATCTTATACATATGTTGTGAAAGTTTTTTAGTAACTCATTTTACAAAACTACTATTTTTAAAAGCTGCATGATTATGAGAGAGAACTTCATATAGAATCATTCATGCCTCAGACTGAAGGGACTGAAAATTTGCAATGCAAGGAAGAATCAAAGGGCTATGGTTCCAGGGTTTTTTCCTGTCTTCACACAATCCCGGGTTTGATATTTCCATACACTTGACTCTTGACTCTGCCACTCTCATTCACCTAAGATGAATTCTGGGTTAAACATGGTCTGGGGGCTGCTGAGGTGTACTTAATCCCTCCCCTTTCTTAGAAGTGACCAAAACACAGCAGTGGTTTGGGACAAGCATCAGCAAACTGCAAACCCAGGTGCCATATCCATCCTGAAAAACATTTCTGTACTGCCAATAAACTCAGAATAGTTTTGACTTTAATTGTTAAAAAATATCAAAACAATCAATATTTTATAACATCAGAAAGTTAACTGGAATTCAAATGTTACTCTCCATAAATCTTTACTGGACCATCACCACATTCATTTACTTGTGGTTGCTCTCATGCTACAGCAGAAAACGGGAGTAACTGGCTCAAGTATTTACTGCCTGACCCTTCGCAGAAAAAGCTTGTCACCCTTGTCCTAAAGAAAACTTTAAAAACTAGATCAGGCAAGATACAGAACCTAAGACACAAAATTTGCTTCTGTGCTTATATCTGACCTCATTTCATATGGAAGTTATGGTGGTTTATGAGAATATGTACAAAATTATAGTATAAATTTAAAAAACAAGGAAAAATCTGGCTGGAATGGGGAGAGGAGCCCAGAGGGAAAGACCATCCAGGACATGAGATCTACACAACTATCAACACTGGAACACCAATCTGTGTTACGAGCAGCCAAAGCAGAAAGGTATGCCACTGCAGAAAAAGTCACATGGTTTGAGGAAAGCAAACAAAAACATACGTTATTCCGAGCAAAGCTGTTCTTTCATCAGGTGTGAAGTCATAGCACTGATTGGTGATGTCCTGACAACATCCACAGTGACACCTTCCTGTGACCTGAGCCGACTGTACCACTGGACAGCACGATAGGGAAGTGGCAATTCTGTGGAGCTCTCGGTCAGGTAGGCCTACTAAGTAGATGTGACTGGACTTTATCAAAAAGAGACCACACTCAGGCTTACTGGGTCTCTGCTACCTTCTTTCTCTCCCAGGACCACAGCCAGACTGTGTGTTTGCAAGTACAAAACTTGCGCCAAGCAGGCCAGGTTTTGGCACCCATGGAGAACAGAATGAAATGTTCATACCATCTGCACATCCTAAGATACTCACTCAGAACAGCCCACGGTCAGCTGGCATGTGAGCTGGCTCCGGAGCGGGGCTTAGAAACAGGGACTACTACCCTTCTGGGCCTCGTCTCTGAGGACTGCCTGACTCCATCCACCTAGAAGCCCTGCCTCACCCCCAAAGGAGTTTTAGGGTTGCTATGGTAACCTAAACTGTAAACTGAGGAAGGAACAGGCAAAAGGTGAAAGATCAACACGACATAAAGAGTAGAGACTAACTGGATGTGAACACCCAAAAGAGCATCTAGAGACATGAAGCAAACCTTTAAAAGGGTGCAAAGGTACAGACGCTGGATTTAACTTCAAGGGCCTGTTTTAGTGCCTGCCCCTGCGTATTGGTCCTGCAACCAACTGCTGGAGGACAGGAGCCTCTTTCTGTTGTACAATGGCACACATGGAGCCCCAGGCTGGGGGGTTCAAGAGTTCTAATCCTGCCCTGAAAGCTTGGTGGGAACTTAGGGTAAAATCTGCTGAGACCAGTTTGATTTTACAGTCATCTCTTTGAAGAAAGTAGGGAAAACCATTAGACCATTCAGATATGACGTAAATCAAATCCCTTATGATTATACAGTGGAAGTGAGAAATAGATTTAAGGGACTAGATCTGATAGATAGAATGCCTAATGAACTATGGATGGAGGTTTGTGACATTGTACAGGAGATAGGGACCAAGACCATCCCCATGGAAAAGAAATGCAAAAAAGCAAAATGGCTGTCTGAGGAGGCCTTACAAATAGCTGTGAAAAGAAGAGAAGTGAAAAGCAAAGGAGAAAAGAAAAGATATAAGCATCTGAATGCAGAGTTCCAAAGAATAGCAAGGAGAGATAAGAAAGCCTTCCTCAGTGATCAATGCAAAGAAATAGAGGAAAACAACAGAATAGGAAAAATAAGAGATCTTTTCAAGAAAATTAGAGATTTCAAGGGAACATTTCATGCAAAGATGGGCTTGATAAAGGACAGAAATGGTATGGACCTAACAGAAGCAGAAGATATTAAGAAGAGGTGACAAGAATACACAGAAGAACTGTATAAAAAAGATCTTCATAACCCAGATAATCACAATGGCGTGATCACTCACCTGGAACCAGACATCTTGGAATGTGAAGTCAACTGGGCCTTAGAGAGCATCACTACGAACAAAGCTAGTGGAGGTGATGGAATTCCAGTTGAGCTATTTCAAATCCTGAAAGATGATGCTATGAAAGTGCTGCACTCTATATGCCAGCAAATTTGGAAAACTCAGCAATGGCCACAGGACTGGAAGAGGTCAGTCTTCATTCCAATCCCAAAGAAAGGGAATGCCAAAGAATGCTCAAACTACCGCACAATTGCACTCATCTCACACGCTAGTAAAGTCATGCTCAAAATTCTCCAAGCTAGGCTTCAGCAATATGTGAATCGTGAACTTCCAGATGTTCAAGCAGGTTTTAGAAAAGGCAGAGGCACCAGAGATCAAATTGCCAACATCCACTGGATCATGGAGAAAGCAAGAGAGTTCCAGAAAAACATCTATTTCTGCTTCATTGACTATGCCAAAGCCTTTGACTGTGTGGATCACAATAGACTGTAGAAAATTCTGAAAGAGATGGGAATACCAGACCACCTGATCTGCCTCTTGAGAAACCTGTATGCAGGTCAGGAAGCAACAGTTAGAACTGGACATGGAACAACAGACTGATTCCAAATAGGAAATGGAGTCCGTCAAGGTTGTATATTGTCACCCTGCTTATTTAACTTATATGCAGAGTACATCATGAGGAACGCTGAGCTGGAAGAAGCACAAGCTGGAATCAAGATTGCCGGGAGAAATATCAATAACCTCAGATATGCAGATGACACTACCCTTATGGCAGAAAGTGAAGAGGAACTCAAAAGCCTCTTGAGGAAAGTGAAAGAGGAGAGTGAAAAGGTTGGCTTGAAGCTCAACATTCAGAAAACAAAGATCATGGCATCTGGTCCCATCACTTCATGGGAAATAGATGGGGAAACAGTGGAAACAGTGTCAGACTTTATTTTTTTGGGCTCCAAAATCACTGCAGATGCTGATTGCAGCCAGGAAATTAAAAGACACTTACTCCTTGAAGGAAAATTATGACCAGCCTAGATAGCATATTAAAAAACAGAGACATTACTTTGCCAACCAAGGTCCGTCTAGTCAAGGTTATAGTTTTTCCCGTGGTCATGTATGGATGTGAGAGTTGGACTGTCAAGAAGGCTGATCGCCGAACAATTGATGCTTTTGAACTGTGGTGCTGGAGAAGACTCAGAGAGTCTCTTGGACTGCAAGGAGATCCAACCAGTCCATTCTAAAGGAGATCAATCCTGGGTGTTCATTGGAAGGACTGATGCTAAAGCTGAAACTCCAAAACTTTGACCACCTCATGCGACGAGTTGACTCACTGGAAAAGAGTCTGATGCTAGGAGAGATTGGGGGCAGAGAAGACGGGGACGACAGAGAATGAGATGGCTGGATGGCATCACCGACTCGATGGAGGTGAGTCTGAGTGAACTCCAGGAGTTGGTGATGGACAGGGAGGCCTGGCATGCTGTGATTCATGGAATCGCAAAGAGTCGGACACGACTAAGCGACTGAACTGAACTGAACTGAACTAGGTACCCATGGCGGGAGGGTGGGGGGAGAGGGCAATTGATTCCAGGATGCCCTTAGATATCAAAATTCAAGGATGCTCAAGTTCCTTATATAAATTATCATAGAATACTGTGCATATTACTTAAGCACATCCTCCTTTATTAAGTCATCTCTAGAATATAATAATTTATAACACCTAATAGAATGCAAATGCTATGTAAATAGCTGCTGGCACACAGTATATTCAAATTTTATATTTTTAGAATTTTCCTCTCAAAGATTTTTGATCCAAAGTTGGTTGAATCCATGGATGTGGAACCCATGGATACAGACTAATCAGTTCATCTATATAACATATTTTAAATGATATTACAGCTATTTTACTTCTATATAATTTTGGAAGGTGATGCACACAGTTGAAAAAATCAAAATGCTATGGAGAGACACACTGAGAAATCTGGCTCCCATCCCCTGTCCCACAGGCATCCCCCCACCATAGGTGATCATTTTATTGAATTTTTGGTGTTCACCCAACTTCTCTTGGGGCTTCCCTGACATCTCAGTTGGTAAGGAATCCTCCTACAGTGCAGGAGACCCCAATTCGATTCCTGGGTCAGGAAGATCCACTGGAGAAAGAATAGGCTACCCACTGCAGTATTCCTGGGCTTCCCTTGTGGCTCAGCTGGGAAAGAATCCACCTGCAATGCAGGTGATCTGGGTTCAATCCCTGGGTAGGAAAGATCCCCTGGAGAAGGGAAAGGCTACCCACTCCAGTATTCTGGCCTGGAGAATTCCATGGGGTGGCAAAGAATAGGACATAACTGAGTGACTTTCACTTTCAACTTCTCTTAATGCATTTACAAGTAAATATGAATACCAGCCTTATTTTTCTTTCCCTTTCTTACACAAATGTATATGCTATTCTCTACCTTATTCCTTCCCCTGACAACATAGAAAGGAGATCTTTCCACCTGGGCCCTCTCTCTCCTCTGTTTCAGTTGCAGAGTGTCCCCCTGCCTGGCTGGCCCCGTGTACTGTAGTAGACACACAGGCTGTTTCCAGGCCCTGTTGTCACAGACAACATACAACCTTATCCGGACTTCACGCTCTGGGCACAGGTTTGTTTGTAAGATAAATTCCAGAAGCATATCAGAGATTTTAATTCCCATTCCCTCCAGGCTACTATTTTATAAATTATGTTTATTGTTTATTTTTGTCAATCAGTTCAGTTCAGTCGCTCAGTCGTGTCCGACTCTTTGCAACCCCATGAACCGCAGCACATCAGGCCTCCCTGTCCTTCACCAACTCCTGGAGTTCACCCAAACGTATGTCCATTGAGTCAGTGATGCCATCCAACCATCTCATTCTCTGTTGTCCCCTTCTCCTCCTGCCCTCAATCTTTCCCAGCAGCAGGGTCTTTTTAAATGAGTCAGCTCTTCACATCAGGTGGCCAAAGTATTGGCGTTTCAGCTTTAGCATCAGTCCTTCCAATGAATACCCAGGACTGATCTCCTTTAGGATGGACTGGTTGTATCTCCCTGCAGTCCAAGGGACTCACAAGAGTCTTCTTCAACACCACAGTTTAAAAGCATCAATTCTTCGGCGCTCAGCTTTATTTGGAGTCCAATTCTCACATCCATACATGACCCCTGGAAAAACCATAGCCTTGACTAGATGGACCTTTGTGGGCAAAGTGATGTCTCTGCTTTTAAATGTGCTATCTAGATTGGTCATAACTTTCCTTCCAAGGAGTAAGCGTCTTTCAATTTCATGGCTGCAATCACCATCTGCAGTGATTTTGTAGCCCCAAAAAATAAAGTCTGACACTGTTTCCCCATCTATTTGCCATGAAGTGACAGGACCAGATGCCATGATCTTAGTTTTCTAAATGTTGAGCTTTAAGCCAACTTTTTCACTTTCCTCTTTCACTTTCATCAAGAGGCTCTTTAGTTCTTCTTCCCTTTCTGCCATAAGGGTGGTATCATCTGCATATCTGAGGTTATTGATATTTATCCCGGTAATCTTGATTCCAGCTTGTTCTTCTTCCAGCCCAGAGTTCCTCATGATGTACTCTGCATATAAGTTAAATAAGCAGGGTGACAATATACAGCCTTGACGTACTCCTTTTCTATTTGGAACCAGTCTGTTTTTCCATGTCCAGTTCTAACTGTTGCTTCCTGACCTGCATGCAGGTTTCTCAAGAGGCAGGTCAGGTGGTCTAGTATTCCCATCTCTTAAAGAATGTTTCACAGTTTATTGTGATCCACATAGCAAAGGCTTTGGCATAGTCAATGAAGCAGAAATAGATGTTTTTCTGGAACTCTCTTGCTTTTTCGATGATCCAGCACATGTTGGCAATTTGATCTCTGGTGCCTCTACCTTTTCTAAATCCAGCTTGAACATCTGGAAGTTCACGGTTCACATATTGCTGAAGCCTGGCTTGGAGAATTTTGAGCATGGTTTTACTAGCGTGTGAGATGAGTACAACTGTGTGGTAGTTTGAGGATTCTTTGGCACTGTCTTTCTTTGGGAATGGAATGTAAACTGATCTTTTCCAGTCCTGTGGCCACTACTGAGTTGTCCAAATTTGCTGGCATATTGAGTACAGCACTTTCACAGCATCATCTTTCAGGACTGGAAATAGCTCAGCTGGAATTCCATCACCTCCACTAGCTTTGTTCGTAGTGATTCTTTCTAAGGCTTACTTGACTTCACATTCCAGGATGTCTAGCTCTAGGAGAGTGATCACACCATCATGATTATCTGGGTCATGAAGATCTTTTTTGTACAGTTCTTCTGTGTATTCTTGCCACCTCTTCTTAATATGTTCTGCTTCTGTTAGGTCCATACCATTTTTGTCCTTCATTGAGCTCATCTTTGCATGAAATGTTCCCTTGGTATCTCTAATTTTCTTGAAGCTTTCTCTAGTCTTTCCCATTCTATTGTTTTCCTCAATTTCTTTGCACTGATCACTGAGGAAGGCTTTCTTATATCTCCTTGCTATTCTTTGGAACTCTGCATTCAGATGCTTATATCTTTCCTTTTCTCCTTTGCTTTTTGCAGTGGCTTTAGTCAATGATGAGAAACACAAGTGATCTAAACTGGGGTAGCAAAATTCTTGGAATCTTTTTTTTTTTGCTGGCAATGATAGAGAAAGAATAATATTGTGTGGCAAGACTGTCTTGTGCCTTCTCTCCCTCTCCTCGTTAACGCTGACAAATAAGGAGCTGAAGAAAGCAAAAACTGGGATCATATCACAGGGGATAAAGCAATAAGCACTCCTAACAAATCTATGCAAAGGGAAGGCTTGAGCCCCACTGCCCTGCTGATCTGTGGTACTGAGGTCAGGCGGGCACCAAGAGAAACTTCGGGTATTTCCCAACTCTGCTGTCACATTTATTTATCTCCTACACCAATGTATTTCCACATATACCCACATTTCCCTCTGAAATGAGGAAGGGTGGCTGCACGAGGTCCTTCAGGCCAGACTCAAAGTACTTCTTACCCTGGCTACCCTCAAATAGCAAATTCAACTCAAAATTTCTTTTTTTTCCTTCTATGTCAGGTTGTGTGAGATGTTAGAAGTGCAAAGATATGATCGCTCATCTTTTTTTCTTTTTTTGGCTGTGCCATGTGGCATGCAGGATCTTAGTTCCCTGACCAGGGATCAAACCCGTGGCCTCTGCAGTAGAAGTGCAGCATCTTAACTACTAGACTGCCAGGGAAGTTCCATGATCTCTCATCTTGAGAAACCTACAAAGAGTCAACCCTAGAACGGGCAGTTCAATTTCACACAAGTAGAGCGCTTTAGTGAGGAGAGGCTACCTGACCTACTTGTGTGACACTGACTGAAGAGTTTCCAGGTGAGCAAGCAAACTAGGGCAGCAGAATGTGGCCGTGGAATGTAGGGGGCGAGGTAGGGTCACAAAATGAAGAAGGCATGTGGACAGGTAACTGCTGACCACCTGGTGGATCCTACTCAGTGGTCCTCAGAGGCCTGCACCAGCATCACCAGAGAGCTTGTCAAATGCCCATTTCCCGGGGAACCACCCAAGGAGGTCGGTATTAAGTGGGCTCTGGAATCCACACCAAAAAATTGCTCTGAGTAAATTCTGAAGATTATCCAACCTGACTTTAGGAAACTCCACTGCTGAAGGCAATGGATGTGTGCAACGACAGGAATGACAGGCAGGCCTTGACCATCCAGGTCACTCTGGAGCTAGAAAGTTACGAGGAGATGGAAGGCAGGGAGACCGGTAAGGGGATGGTGCTATATGAGGCCAGTACACAGTAATGGGGCTGAGGGTATGGGGCTTATAGAGCAAAAGAGAGAGTCAGAGGAAAACTGAATTATGATTGATGCCCACTCTCCCAACAGGTGCAGAGCTGGGAAGGAGCCTGATCTGCCCAGGGTGGGGCCAGTTTCCCAGAGGAAGGGATTTTAAGTTGGGATCTGAGGTTGAGCTGGCATTAATGAGATACCCAAGCAGATGCATGCAGGCTCCTGAAATTCAGAGCCAGTGTTCTATAGCTATATGCCCAAACTTCCTGGGGCTGCCACAAAGCCACACTGTGTGTGCCCTGAGCATATCTATTAAACTTTCTACTGCCTACTGCCCTGCTCTGGGACAAGCTACAGCTATGGATACAGTCAGAGAACCCCCAATATCCCAACAGCTGTGCCAGAGAAGGGCACTATAGCCCTCGTTTTTGGAATAGAATAGAAGGGGAGACCCTGCAACCTTTCTGGACACTTTTTCCCCAACCTCGCACATACTCAAAAAAGGGAGTGAGCAAGTGGCTGGGACAGGAAGGAGGAAAGGAAGAGAAGAGCTGCTGCTCTGTAACCTCTCTTGTCAACCGCAAATAGAAAAGGGTACAATGAAATGTGACACCTGGTGGTGGCAAAACAAAGGAGGAACACCTAGGCACAGGTGGAGCATGACCCAGAATCACTTCCTCCAAGCGTTGCAGAATTGTTCTAAGCCTCCTGTGCCCTGCCAACTACTTGGTTCCTGCATCTATAAATGTACTTTTTGGTGGGAAAGCGTCTCCGTCGAGTCCCCCTGTGGCACTATAGTACTAGTACTCAGGTGGCTCAGCCTAGAGTCTCAAGAGGAGCCATTGCTCACCAGGCTGGGGAGAAGCTTCCTGTGCTCCCCACACTGGGGAGAACTACCTGTGCTCAGAATCTGCGGGGAGCTCTGAGGAGCACAGCCATGCCTGGCCTCCTGAAGCCAGCAGGGGGGCATCTTGGTGGCAGCAGGCATGGGAAAGAAGTGGAGGGCTAAGCATCACTGCCTGGGGAAGTGAAGTGGGTGAGACCCCCAGTTCCAGCCTACGGCATTTCTGTCTGTGAGTCTATGACTAGATTCTGGAGTTTACCCACTATTCCCTTTGAGGAAAGCTTCTGCTGAATTTTAAAGCCTGAAAACTACTGCATACAGATAATTTTCTATGTAATCATAATTCTGTTCTTAATTTTAAAATAAAGCATCACTATCTCAACCATCCTAGCAGCACTCTCAGTAATTTTGAGCATGCGGCCTTTTCATAGATCACTTTAATATTACTTTTATATCTATAAACCATATAGAAGTACTAATGTAACAGTATGTACATTATAAAATACAGCTAAAATGCAAATATTAAATAGATGAGATAATACAAGTTCAGGGAATAGCCAGGCCCCACTGGCCCAGCAGTGGTGGGGGAAGGAAAGGCTGATTACCAGGGTGGGAGGTAAACCATGGACTCTCTCAGATTAAAATCCCGGAACATTGCTTCACTTAGATATATTTTAAAGACACACAAGTGGGAAAAATGAAGAGGATCTCCACAGGAAAAAGTTGATTTGCAGGTGAACAGATGGTTAATGGGTAAGCTCTTTTATTTCATGCAAAGAAGGCATTTCTAATTTAGGGTTTTAAGATCCCAGGAGATCAGATGGAAAAAGGATCTTCCCCTTAGAAAAGTACCATCAGGCAAAATGTCAAGCCTATAATCTCTTTTCCAGTTTAAGTTAAACCTCTGGAAGACAGAAAGGAGTTTTCTCTTGAGCAAAGACACAAAGAGAGAAAGGGTTCTAGACCTAAGGCTTCCTGAGAGGAAAAGAACACCTGGGATCACGTTACTTCCCTGGGGCGACTGAGCAGGAACGCAAGTCAGTACTCCAGAGAGATGGTTGATGTTCAAGGGCTGCTGACCAAGTGCCAGGCACTGTGCAAGAAGCTATTAATACGACCAGCAAGGAGCAGGGCACGCCCTACTTCAAGGGGCTCACGGTGGATACATGACTAATTACAGTAATTTCAAATCCTCCGGAATTGTAATTTTGATAATTACTCATGTACCCACCATGAGCCAAAAGTTGGGGCCCAAGATTAAGAGGGCCTCACGGGGGCTCTGGGCTGTCACTGACAGGAAGAGAAAGCAGAGAAAGATGATTCCAGGCAGAGCTCAGGTGGGGATTGGAAGAATTCCTTCCTGGCAGGAGTCTCAAGGACTAACAGACGGCTAAAGAGCTTGAGATGAGACAGGAGATGAAGAGGAGGTGACTGTGTGTGTGGCGGCGGGGCTCCCTGTTAGCATGGAGACTGTGGAATCTGTGTAAAGCCCTCTGAGGCACCACCACGGTAGCATTTTCAGAAAGGTTAGGTCTTTCTTTTAGAAGTCATCCTCTGACTGCAGGATGCAGGGCAGAGCCAGTGGGCGGCTCTGCAGGAGGCCTGGGCCAGAGCAAGGCCTCGGCCAGAGAGAGAGAAACAACAGCAGCCACAAATGATGATGTAGATGACGGTCACCGTGATGAGGACACGCGGAACCAGCAGCGGCTGTCAGCGCCTTACACTGATTCATCCAATTACTCGTCCCACCCTCTCTGGGTAGGTCCGCCATCACTCTCCTCTTCCAGGACAAAACGAGGTATGGGGAGCTTATGTGACACTCTAAGTCAGGCATTTCCTGAAAAGACCAGTGAAACAAAGAGACGTGGGAACAGTTGAGAAGTCTAATAGGATGTCATCCTAGAGCCTAGGGCAAAAATTCTGCGAGGGCTTAGTGAGGTAAAGTTTATATACCATAAGATCCACTAAGTGTACAATTCGATCTTCAGAAAATCTATAGCTGCGCACTCATCACCACAGCACAGATTTAGAACACTTCGATCCTCCCCGAGTTTCCTTCAGCCCATTGTAGTCAGTCCCCGTTCCACCCCCAGCCCAGACCACCAATCCACCTTCTGTCTCCAAAAATGTGTGCAGTGACATTTTAAGTCAAAATACATTGAATCATTTGGAGATTTATTATTTTTCCTTCCACAAAAGACATTCAAAGCTCCGAAGAACTACTTGAGGAGAATCAGGCAGCTTTATTTTTAGGCAGTACAATTTTACACCATATGCTGTGTCCCTCCCACCTCTTTGTTCCTCACTGAAAATGATTTATTCTGCTTTCTGGCATGAGCAGTTTATTTAGGACTATATTTATAATAGAGTCAAGCACATATCAAGCTAGCATGCTCTAGAGTTAAACACAGCTATTTATTAACTTGAGATGTTTCTCAACACAAAAAAAAACAATGTTTTATTTCAACTAGGCTTTCATTTTTATTTTAAGGGTGTTGTTGTTGTTTAGTCGCCAAGTTATGTCCAACTCTTTGCAACCCCATGGACCATAGACTGCCAGTCTCCTCTGTCCACAGGATTCCCCAGGCAAGCATACTGGAGTGGGTTACCATTTCCTTCTCCCAACCCAGGGATTGAACCCACATCTCCTGTATTGCAAGTGGATTCTTTACCACTGAGCCACTTGGGAAGCCATTACTAAGGCAATATTAGAACGTCTCCCACAGAAATACAAATATTAACACTTGAGTATCTCAATCTCTGCTAATGTTTTTCCGATATGTTCACAGCTGTAACAGTGGTACCTACCAGCATCTGAATGGAAATAGTAATATTTTTTCTATTCTGTAATTTGAATAAATTTTATTCAAATAGCTATAGCATAAGAAAACTTGCTGCATTCACTGGGCTCCCATGAGACCCAATTTTTCTAACGTGAAACAAGGCCCAGGGATAAGGGGCCCTACCTTTTCTCTCCTTCTTCCAAATTTCTGCTCTGTTCTGGTCTGTGTGAGGGAGGGAGGCTTTTCCAGGCCATTCTTGAAATAATTTACCATCAAGCAAGTGCACTGACCTACGCCGAGAAGGCTTGGCTTGATCCTCTTTGGGAAACTTCCTTCCGTGGGGTCTTTGCTCAGCTTCCCTGCCCTTCTCACTGCCCCAACCTCACCCTGTGCTGGGCTCACACTCATCACCAGGGAGGTGGGTCCATTTGTGGTTCCTAAGTTCCCCCTTTACTCAGAAGCCCAACAAGGGGCATGGGTGCAGAGCAGTCCCTGGGCCTCACCTCCTCAGCCTCGCCTTCTCTTCCCCAGCCTACATTTTCTGTTTCAACTTCATCCACACTACCTGCTCCACCGCTAAAACTCTACATGCCCTACAGCTAAAACTGTACGTGCCCCAGCCTCCATCCCCTCAGCCCTACAGCTAAAAGAAGTCACCCACACCTCTTCAACCTTGCTGGGACAGGATAGTCTGCCTCCCTCCCAGCCCCTCTGACTTCCCCTTTTCCCTGTTTAGCCTGGGCCCCAGGATCCAGCACTTCTATGAAGTCATGGAAAAGCCACCAGGCTGGGCCCTAGTCCCCAGAGTGGTCACATTTGCTGCTGGTGTCTCCTTTATGAATGCCTCTAGAGCAATGACTCTTAACCAGGGACAAGTTTGTCTCCCAGGGGATATTCATCTGGAGACAGTTTTGGTTGTCATACGTGGGGCCGGGGGTGGGTATCTAGTGACTAGAGGCCAGGGATGTCAACAAACACCCTGTAGGCCAGCCTTCACAACCAAGAATCACCTGGCTCAAAAATGTCATTAGAACGTGAATTTATGATAACCTCAAAACGAAAACAAATTGTAAATTCAGAACTTCCAAGGTTGAGAGACCCTCCTATAAGACACATCCTTCTTTACAAGTGAGGGTGAATTTCAGCCCTTCCTGATTAGTCAGTTGTTAAGTTTTTTAAAATCTTATAAATGAATTTGTGTTTTGAAGATGGCTCTCAGGAGGGACATATAATAAATGTCCTTTGATCCAGATGTCCACATGTGTGCGAGCTTTGGGTCCAGGCATGGGCCAGGTGTGTCACCATTCAGAGAACAACCAGAAGGTGGAGAAGCCCAGGGTCTTACAATGGGCAGCACAAATAGCCTGAAAACATAGACCATGAAGAACCAGTAGCAAATGCCACCCACTGTTTGTCCAGGAGCCTCCTGGCAGAGAACAGGGCCTGGGTAACATGGGCAGGGAGGTAGTGACTGATCCTGGATCACAACATGTCCAGGGCAGTGGATTTCAACATGTCCGGGACTTTGTGTAGTGGAGACCCCTTCTGGGACCCTAACCTTGAACAGACCCCTTTTAACTGACTTTATAGGTTGTACTTCCACATGAGACTACTGGTGGCTCAGCTGGTAAAGAATCCGCCTGCAATGTGGGAGACCTGGGTTGGATCCCTGGGTTGGGAAGATCCCCTGGAGAAGGGAAAGGCTACTCATTCCAGTATTCTAGCCTAGAGAATTTCACAGACTGTATAGTCCATGGGGGCACAAAGAGTCAGACACGACTGAGCAACTTTCATTGGCTAAATTGTTTTAAAACCACTGGGTCCAGGAGTTACATATTCCAACACTGACTAAATTAAGAAGAATAGTAGTAGGTTCTATGAAGACCTACAAGACCTTTTAGAACTAACACCCAAAAAAGATGTCCTTCTCATTATAGGGAACTGGAATGCAAAAGTAGGAAGTCAAGAAACACCTGGAGTAACAGGCAAATTTGGCCTTGGAGCACGAAATGAAGCAGGGTGAAGGCTAATAGAGTTTTGCCAAGAGAACGCACTGGTCATAGCAAACACCCTCTTCCAATAACACAAGAGAAGACTCTACACATGGACATCACCAGATGGTCAACACCAAAATCAGATTGATTATATTCTTTGCAGCCAAAGATGGAGAAGCTCTATACAGTTAGCAAAAACAAGACCAGGAGCTGACTGTGGCTCAGATCATGAACTCCTTATTGCCAAATTCAGACTTAAATTGAAGAAAGTAGGGAAAACCACTAGACCATTCAGAAAAGACCTAAATGAAATCCCTTATGATTATACAGTGGAAGTAAGAAATACATTTAAGGGATTAGATCTGATAGATAGAGTGCCTGATGAGCTCTGGACGGAGGTTCGTGACATTGTACAGGAGACAGGGACCAAGACCATCCCCATGGAAAAGAAATGCAAAAAAGCAAAATGGCTGTCTGAGGAGGTCTTATAAATAGCTGTGAAAAGAAGAGAAGAGAAAAGCAAAGGAGAAAAGGACAGATATAAGCACCCGAATGCAGAGTTTCAAAGAATAGCAAGGAGAGATAAGAAAGCCTTCCTCAGCGATCAATGCAAAGAAAGAGAGGAAAACAACAGAATAGGAAAAACAAGAGATCTTTTCAAGAAAAATAGAGATACTAAGGGAACATTTCATGCAAAGATGAGCTCAATGAAGGACAAAAATGGTATGGACCTAACAGAAGCAGAAGATATTAAGAAGAGGTGGCAAGAATACACAGAAGAACTGTACAAAAAAAGATCTTCACGACCAAGATAATCACAATGGTGTGATCACTCACCTAGAGCCAGACATCTTGGAATGTGAAGTCAAGTGGGCCTTAGAAACCATCACTACGAACAAAGCTAGTGGAGGTGATGGAATTCCAGTTGAGCTATTTCAAATCCTAAAAGATGATGCTGTGAAAGTGCTGTACTCAATATGCCAGCAAATTTGGACAACTCAGCAGTGGCCACAGGACTGGAAAAGGTCAGTCTTCATTCCAATCACAAAGAAAGACAGTGCCAAAGAATGCTCAAACTACCGCACAATTGCACTCATCTCACACGCTAGTAAAGTCATGCTCAAAATTCTCCAAGCCAGGCTTCAGCAATACGTGAACTGTGAACTTCCAGATGTTCAAGCTGGTTTTAGAAAAGGCAGAGGCACCAGAGATCAAATTGCCAACATGCGCTGGATCATGGAGAAAGCAAGAGAGTTCCAGAAAAACATCTATTTCTGCTTCATTGACTATGCCAAAGCCTTTGACTGTATGGATCACAAAAAACTGTGGAACATTCTTCAAGAGATGGGAATACTAGACCACCTGACCTGCCTCTTGAGAAACCTGTATGCAGGTCAGGAAGCAACAGTTAGAACTGGACATGGAACAACAGACTGGTTCCAAATAGGAAAAGGAGTATGTCAAGGTTGTATATTGTTACCCTGCTTATTTAACTTATATGCAGAGTACATCATGAGGAATGTTGGCCTGGAAGAAGCACAAGCTGGAATCAAGATGGCCGGGATAAATATCAATAACCTCAGATATGCAGATGACACTACCCTTATGGCAGAAAGTGAAGAGGAACTAAAAAGCCTCTTGATGAAAGTGAAAGAGGAGAGTGAAAAGGTTGGCTTGAAGCTCAACATTCAGAAAACGAAGATCATGGCATATGGTCCCATCACTTCATGGGAAATAGATGGGGAAACAGTGGAAACAGTGTCAGACTTTATTTTTTTGGGCTCCAAAATCACTGCAGATGCTGATTGCAGCCATGAAATTAAAAGATGCTTACTCCTTGGAAGGAAAGTTATGACCAACCTTGATAGTATATTAAAAAGCAGAGACATTACTTTGCCAACAAAGGTCCGTCTAGTCAAGGCTATGGTTTTTCCAGTGGTCATGTATGGATGTGAGAGTTGGACTGTGAAGAAAGCTGATCGCCGAAGAATTGATGCTTTTGAACTGTGGTGCTGGAGAAGACTCTTGAGAGTCCCTTGGACTGCAAGGAGATCAAACCAGTCCATTCTAAAGGAGATCAGTCCTGGGTGTTCATTGGAAGGACTGATGCTGAAGCTGAAGCTCCAATACTTTGGCCACCTCATGTGACGAGTTGACTCATTGGAAAAGACTCTGATGCTGGGAAGGATTGGGGGCGGGAGGAGAAGGGGACGACAGAGAATGAGATGGCTGGATGGCATCACCGACTCGATGGAGGTGGGTTTGAGTGAACTCCGCGAGTTGGTGATAGATAAGGAGGCCTGGTGTGCTGTGTTTCATGGGGTTGCAAAGAGTCAGATATAACTGAGCAACCGAACTGAACTGAAAAGGATATTAAAGAGCTAGAACTGTACAGTCAGGAACAAGAAGCAAACATGACCCAGAACTAAAGTAGAAAGGACCCCACTACTGCAATGCCAAATCCTTGACACAGCAGCCTGTGCAGTGGACAGCACCAGCCCTCGACATCACTCCCTGCCACTAGTGACACTCTCTCGGCTGTCCCAGAGACAGAATCCTGAGCAAACTGTCCCCGTGGCCAGAGGGAGCTCTTTTTTTTTTTAATTGCACCATTTTTTTTCTCTTTCTCTCCTTCCCCCTGCTCCCTGTCCCCCAGCATTGGAAGCATGGAGTCTTAACCACTGGACTTCCAAGGAACTCCCCTCTTCCTTCTTTATATGAAGATCCTATGAATTATCTGAAGTTTAGATGTGTTTAGATATTTAATTTTTTAAACTGAAGTATAGTTTTGGGCTTTCCTGGTAGCTCAGCTGGTAAAGAATCCGCATATAATGCAGGAAACCCTGGTTCAACTCCTGGTCAGGAAGTTTCCCGGGAGAAGGGATAGGCTACCTACTCCAGTATTCTTGGACTTCCTGGTGATTCAGATGGTAAAGAATCCACCTGCAATGCGGGAGACCTGGGCTCAGTCCCTGGGTTGGGAAGATCCCCTGGAGAAGGGCATGGCTACCCACTCCAGGATTCTTGCCTGGAGAATCCCCACAGACAGAGGAGCTCAAGTCCATGGGGATTCTCTCAAAGAGTCAGACACAACTGAGCGATTAAGCACAGCACAGCATAGTTGATTTACAATATCACATTGTTTTCAGATGTACAACATAGAGACATGACATTTTTATAGATTACAGAGTGACCTCTTCATAGTTTGTGAACTCTTAGAGCCACTGGCTCCCAACTCAGAGATTAGACACACTAACCTTCTGAGTCCAGGCCCTAGCTGCAAAGCAGGTGGGAAAGCAAGCCTTTGTATTTCCAGCTTTCCCCACGGGTGGTGGACTCTGCTGCCCACCAAGTCCATAAGGAAGTAAATTTTCCAAGCACAGAAGGTGTGAGGTGGGAAGGATCTAAAAGAATGACAGCAAGATATAAGTGCTCTGAGTCATTAAGAAAGCAAAATGCATTGACAAGAGGGGGTAAAGGGCCCAAGTGTTATTTATATTTTTTGAATGTTTCATATCAAAACTATAGGTCCCTATACTTGGACACCAAAAAACAAACTTCACAGTTAGGCCTAGAACATGCGAAAGACCAAGGTCATGGGGGCAGCCACCAGGCTATTTGGAAACCTGGGGAAAAAGAAAATTTCTAATTTCCACCTGGTTTGTTTTTAGGTGAAATAAGATGCCACTACCACTCAGCTTCGCTGATACTAACCATAGAGGAGAGCTTGCAAATAATCAGAAGGCAGTGTGTAGCCAATTGCATACAGGTCTTCCCAACCATTCTTACTCAGTGAGAAAGTGGAAGAAGCAAAGATACAATTAACACTGAAGATAAAGATCTATTTAAAACATGGGTATATTTATAACTCTTGCATACCCAGACACTCTGTGGGTGGAGGCATGTACAGACATTTGTCTGTGGTCAGACATGCAGGAATCTATGGACACGTGAGAAGCAAAACAGATTTGCAAAAATGAGACTCAATAAATGATATTTGAACTATAAAAGATAATTCCAAGTTCTTTGATCTCAAGTTTGACATAAAGTCTGGCTCACTGCGAGGGTTGCTCTGCACAAGGAAAATTAATTTTAAACTTAAACATTTTATAATTTATAGCCACTACTTTTGGGGACTTTTGTTTTTTTGTATAAACCAGCAGCTGTGGTTTGGTTCTTACACCAGGCATGCTCATATTTGTATATCTACTTATATAAGGACAACCTGTGATTTAAAGCCAGAGAATTGATTATGCTTGAAAAATATAAATCATGGAGAAAGGCAAAACGAACTAAAATTATTAAGGGTGAGAATATAAGGTTGAAGGAGTTTGAACTGAGGTCTCCAAACATATAGAGAGAGCCTCAGAGAGGTTCTGACAGGCTGTTTTTCAACTTCTACTAGTAAAGACATCGAAAAATTGGCATAAATTACAAATAAGGGATGTAGATGAAGGAAGAGTATTGTGATAATAAGAACAGTTAAAAACTGGAATGACTAACAAAGAAAACTCTAGAATTTTATTCTCTGGAAATTTTAAAAACAGGAAATCAAAGTATCTAACAGCTAACCTCACAAAGAATGCAGAGAACATTCATAGGGAAATGTTAAGCTTTATTAAAAGTTCCAAAATAAAATGTAACTAAATGAAGAAAATATAGATAGATGTTGTAGGAAAGGTTGACTTATCATTGCAATGATATCAGATTTTCTGAAATTTCATCTGTAAAGTCAATGCAATTCCAATCAACATTCCAAAAGGATATTCGAGAAACTCAAACTGATTCTAAAATGTAAATGTTTAGGGTTTTGTTTTTTTTTCCAGCATATACTCGCTCCCTGTTTCCAGGCTTTGCTCCTCCGAGTCCCTCTGTGTGGAATGCCCTTCTACCTTTATTTCCTCAGCTATTAAAAACTTCAGTCACCTTTCAAGACTCAGTTCAGGCTTCTCTAGAAAGCCCCCTGAGGACCTCCAGTTGGGCTAAAAGATGCATCCTCCACAGCTGGAGTTTACACCCTGATCTCAGCATTAGTCAGCTATTGTCTGCTTGTAATTATCTCACTGCTGAACTGTGAGCTCATCAAAGGGCGGGGCTAGGTCATTCATCTCTGTCTGAATGCCTGGTACAGCCTGGCAGAGGGCATGCTTAATGAACGGGAGAGCTTTCCTGTGAGATAATCACCAGATGACAACTCCCACTTACCGAGCACCTACCATGTGCAGCCCAGGTGCCATATATACACCTCTTACCCTCTTCACTGACCAGCCAGTTTGCAGTGTTACAAATGAGGCGGTCAAAGTTCAGTTGATTAAGCAGCCTGCCCCAGGCCACAAGGCTAATAATGGGCGGGATTCCTGGTAGAGTTGGCTCCAAAGCCCTTTCCAGACTCTGCCTGCTTCCCCCTTTCTTCTTACTGTTAGTGAGAGCCTGTCCTGTGCGGGTGTGTAGGATGATGCAAAGGAAATAGACACAACCCTGGCCCTGTGCCTGTACAGTGCGGCAAGAGGGTCGAAGCCTCCAACTGGTGGACGAGCTGACAGGAGCCTGCATGAAAAGCGGACTCTCTTCACTGCCCCTCTGATCAGAGCCTGACATGGGGAGCAGCCCTGTGGAGGCTCCCACCCCTCCCACAGGACCCATCCACACACCACATCCATGTGACCTCACCACCCAAAGAGCAATCAGGCACCTGGCACAACCCCTCCTAAGCAGCCCGGGCTGCTTCTCAGAGCCTGGGCCCGACCCAGGGAAAGTGGTCCCAGTGAGACCATGGTCCCCACGGCCCCACCCATCCGCCCCATGCTTGCTTCCTTACTGGCACCACCCTGGAGCCCATATCCCCTGCCAGGCTTAGTGGCCAGGCTCTCATCTCACAGCCGCCTGCAGTCGGGGTCAGACACCCACCGCCCCAGGAATCCAGAGCCAAGGCAGCCCCTCCTGTTCTCTACGGTTAGGGAATTTTTTAAGCCAAAAAACACAGAAGGAGAGTTACCTGACCAGATGCCACAATATTAACAACAATGTGGCAACAACACCCAAGCATAGGAGTTGACACACATCAAATGTGATAACACACATATGATAAAGGATAATAAAGGTCCTGGACAAATCAGTGGGTAAAGAACAAGTTGCTGGGGCTACGACTAGGGAAAAAAAAAAAAAACCGTATCTGTACCTCACACCTACTCAAAGATAGACTCCAGACAGAGTGAAAATTTAAATGTGAAGGATAAAACTACACAACTGAGAAGCTAAGAGGAAAATGTAAGAGTGAACTTGGGGTAAGATGGATTTGTTAAATAGCATCCAAAAGGGAACTGATAGATTTGGGCTGTGCTTAGTCGCTTAATAGTGTCCAACTCTTTGGGACCCCATGGACTATAGCCCGCCAGACTCCTCTGTCCATGGGGATTCTCCAGGCAAGAATACTAGAGTGGGTTGCCATGCCCTTCTCCAGGGGATCTTCCAAACCCAGGGATCGGACCCAGGTCTCCCGTGTTGCACGCAGATTCTTTACTGTGTGAGCAACCAGGGAAGCCCAAGAATACTGGAGTGGGTAGCCTAACGCTTCTCCAGCAGATCTTCCCAACCCAGGAATCAAACTGGGGTCTCCTGCATTGCAGGCAGATTCTTTACCAGCTGAGCTACCAGGGAAGCCCTTGATAGATTTAAACACAGCAAAATTAAGAATTTCTGCTGTTTGTAGGACACCTCAAAGTTAACAGAAGGTGATAAAGTGCGAGAAGAGCTTTGCAGTCTCTGAGACCAAAACAGGGACTGGCATCTAGAAGGTGCATGAACATTTCAAAACAACTGGGGTTAGGGAGGCAACTTCAAATTTTATAATATGGGCAAAAGTTGTCCCTCAAAGAGGGAATCCAAATGGCTGGAAAAGTATGTGAAGGCCATAGTGGCCTCATTGGCAGCAGGAAGTGCAAGGCAGCCTGGTTTCCATCAACTGTTGATAGACAGGTACATGGAGCACCTATCCGTCCATGTGGCCAATGATTAAGCAGCACTCAGGAGCAAAGAACTAGCTTGAAACCATAAAAACACAATTTTTTTTTTGTAGATGAAACTTACATTTTTCAAAGATATTTCTGAAGACATATATTTAACACTTTGCACTGGGAATCTATGGGAGGGGAATGAATGAGGATAGAGATGAAGAAGGAAAGACAATTTTTAAATAAAGCCAAATATAAGTGGAACCTATCACTGATGGAAGATAGGGTGCCATGAACTGAAGAGTCTAATGATTCAACACTCTATAGCTTGCTTCAAATGAATAAGGAAATACACATTATAGATATCATTTCATTTGTCTGGGGGGACTCAGTCCTGTGGGAGGTGCCCCTCCAAGGTTCTTTCCTGGCCCAGAATTCTGGAATTTGCAGATATTGTCATGAACTAGGCTTCAATAGTATGTGATGCAAGAACTTCCAGATGAACAAGCTAGATTTAGAAAAGGCAGAAGAACCAGAGATCAAATTGCTAACATCTGTGGGATCGTAGAAAAGGCAAGGGAATTCCAGGAAGCCATCTACTTCAGCTTCATTGACACGCTAAAGCCTTTGACTGTGTAAATCACAACAAACTGTGGAAAATTCTTCAAGAGATGGGAATACCAGACCATCTTACCTGCCTCTTGAGAACTCTGAACCGGACATAGAACAATGGGCTGGTTCCAAATTGGGAAAGGAGACCATCAAAACTGTATACTGTCACTCTGCTTATTCAACTTTTATGCAGAGTACATCATGCGAAATGCTGGGCTGGATGAAGCTCAAGCTGGAATCAAGATTGCTGGGAGAAATATCAATAACCTCAGATATGCAGAAGACACCACCCTTGTGGCAGAAAGTGAAGAGGAACTAAAGAGGCTCTTGATGAAGGTGAAAGAGGAGAGTGAAAAAGCTGGCTTCAAACTCAACATTCAAAGAGCTAAGATCATGGCATCTGCTCCCATCACTTCATGGCAAATGTGTGTGCTAAGTCACTTCAGTTGTGTCTGACTCTTTGTGACCCCATGGACTGTAGCGCACCAGGCTCCTCTGTCCATGAGATTCTCCAGGCAAGAAAACTAGGGTGGGTTGCCTTTTCCTTCTCCAGGGGATCTTCCCAACCCAAGGATCAAACCCACGTCTTCTGTTTTGGCAGGTGGATTCTTTACCACCAGCACCACCTGGGAAGCCGTCATGGCAAACAGATGGGGAAACAATGGGACCAGAAACAGACTTTATTTTCTTGGGCTGCAAAATCACTGCAGATGGTGGCTGCAGCCATGAAATTAAAAGACACTTGCTCCTTAGAAGAAAAACTTACATGAATCTAAGCAAACTCCAGGAGATAATAAAGGACAGGGAAGCCTGGCATGCTATAGTCCATGGGTCACAAAATGCTGGACACAACAGAGCGACTGAACAACAGCAACAATCTCCAAATTGGCTTCCCAGGCAGCTCAGTGGTAAAGAATCTGCCCGCCAATAAGAAGATGCAGGTTTGATCCCTGGGTCGGGAAGATCCCCTGGAGGAGGAAACAACAACCCATTCCAGTATTCTTGCCTGGAAAATTCCACGGACAGAGGAGCCTGGCGGGCTACAGCCCATGGGGTTGAAAAGAGTCAGACACAACTGAGCACTCAGGTACGCATGCACGTATATCCAAATCACCTTTCACAGCAAATCTTGGAAAACATTACTTTTGACTTTAGGAAAAAGTAAAACAAGCACTAAAGTTCCATCCAAAACACATAACTTGAATGTGAAAATCAAAGGACACCAAGTACTTCTCAAGGACAGTGTTACAACTGCAGCGGAGCCAGACTGCTCCAAGTAGAATATGTAACAAAGCACGCCAAATGGAATTCTCCAGGTTCCTTCTTCAATAGGGGAATTATTTCTGTAGGAGGACAGGCAGTTTTTCTGTTACAAAACAATTATTCCAGGTTAGGCTCTGGTATAATGATCCTGTGACTAAGAAGCAAGGAAGAGGGAAATAATAGAGTGAAAAGCAAGTCCGCACCAAGGTATTTTATATTTTATCAGCTTGGAAACAGGTGTTGAGAACATGTGACCCAGCTCTAAACAGACATTTCCAAAGAAGATATATAAATGGCCAGTGAGCACATGATAAGATGCAAAAAATCACAAGTCATTAGAGAAATGCTGCTAAAACCCTTAATGAGATACCACTTTGTGTCAATTAATGTGGCTATAATAAAAAAAGAAGGGATAACAAGTGCTGGGGAGGATGTGAAGAAAAGAGGAGCTCTCAGCTATTGCTGGTGGGAATGTCAAATGGTTCAGCCATTCTGAAGTCTAGCAGTTCCTCAAAGTGTTAAACATTGAATTACCACGTGACTCAGCAACTCCACTCTCAGGTATGTACCCAAATGAAATAAAAACATATGTCATACATAAATTTGTCCACAAGAATTCATAGCAGCATTATTTACAATCGCTAAAAAGTAAAAACAATCTAAATGTTCATCAGCTGATGACTGAATAAAGAAAATGAAAGTATTAGTCGCTCAGTCATGTCTGACTTTTTGCAACCCCATGAACTGTACCCTGCTAGGCTCCTCTGTCCATGGAATTTTCCAGGCAAGAATACTGGAGTGGGTTGCCATTCCCTTCTCCAGGGGATCTTCCTGACCCAGGGACTGGACCCAGGGACTGAACCCAGGTTTCCTACATTGCAGGCATAAATGAGGTACATCCCTATAATGGAATATTATTCAGCCATAAAAAAGAAATACGCATGCTACAACATGGATGAATCTAAGTAAAAACAAATCCAGATACAAAAGACCAAATATTATATAATTCCATTTATATAAAATGAACTGGACAGGCAAGTCCACAAAGACAGAAAGTAGATCAGGGGTTGCCTCGGGCTAGGAGGAGGGGTGTGACTACTGGTATGGAGTTTCCTGGTGGGTGATACAAATGTTCAGAAACAGTGCTGAGGGCTGCACAACTTGGTGAATATACTAAAAACCAAACTGCACATTTTAAAAGGGTGAATTGCCTTATATGGAATTTATATCTCAATTTTAAAAAAATCTTGTGTCCCCAAAGCCCCACACCCTGACCTCACTGGATGATGGAGTTGGATGACTTCCTCAAGCGCCAGCTGGGCCCCATTTCAGAAAGTACCCCCTTTGAAACTTGTCTCTCACTCTTTCTAGATACAAAATGTTTAGGAAAGAAATGTCCCCCTTCCTTAACCGCCTGGTGCCATCTCCAGGTTTATGGATTCTCTGCATCTGAATGTAAATGAGTCTGGGCTCTGAGTAATTCTGCCCAGCTTTGAACTTCTGCTCTACACCCACCAACTATGTGGTTCAGGCAAGTTTACTTAAATTATCTGAGTTTCCTTATGTGTAAAGTGGGAATACTTTGCCAACCTCATTGGGATGGTGCAAAGATTAAATAAGTTAATGAATATAAAAGGCTGAGCAACAACACATGGGGTAAAGTAAATAGTAGATGCCAGGGGTCATTTTTCCTTTCCACAAATTCCCAAGTGTTATTGTGCTGAAACTAGGGTGTATGTACAGTCTGGGAGTGAAGAAGGCATCATGCAGGCAATGACAACAGAATGATTGTAACGGGAGGGGAAACACAGGCCAACAGGGGAGCCCGTGAAGTCAGGGACAGCTGAGGTTGAGTAAGCTTCAGAGGCCCCTCTGAATCACGACTCTCCACAGCAATGCTAAAGGGCACTAAAATTCTGAAGGGCAGACCAACTCATGTGTCACCATTACTTGTAGCCAAGGGCAAGCAGAGAACTTGGCAAACTGGAGCTGCTGCCTTAGTCGGGGTGGGTAGAAGGTTCGGTTTTGCTGGAGTTTCAGGAGAAAACCGAGGACTGGCAAGTTGGAAGGAGAGAAGTTGAAAGGAAACAAATCCTAGTCCCTAACTGCTGGCTCATACCTGCTATTGCCCGGCCAGAAAGCAGCAGACTGTCACTCCAGTAACTCCAAGGCAGCTTTCTGTTAAACAAGTACTTAAAATCATCATTGCCCCAGGACAAACCAAGAGGAACAGGTTCCTCTCAACTAGCCAAAGAGGAAGTTCCTGAGCGATTTTTCTTACCCTCCTCTTGCTACAGGCTGAATTAGGTCCTCCAAAAGTCATATGTTGGAGTCCTAATCCCCAGTACTCTAGCATGTGACTGCATTTGGATGCCATTAGAGTAGCCCCAATCCAATAAGACTGATGTCCTTTTAAGAAGAGGAAATTTGGGGACTTATTTGGTGGTCCAGTAGCTCTGTGCTCCTAATGCAGGGGCCCCAAGTTCAATCCCTGGTCAGGGAACTAGATCCCACATGCCACAACTAAAGCCTCCGCATGACGCAATGAGGATCAAAGATCCTGAGTGCCGCAACTTAGACCTGATGCAGCCAAATAAATAAATGTTAGGGGGAAAAAAGGAAATTTGGACACAGGCAGGTACCCAGGGAAGACCACATGAAGACGCAGGGAGATGACGGCTATCTACAAGCCAAGGAGAAACCAACCCTATTGACACCTCGATCTTGGACTTCCAGGCTCCAGAATTGTGAGAAAATAAATTTCTTTTGTTTAAGCTGCCCAATCTGTGCTCCTTTGATATGACAGCCCTGCTGCTGCTAAGTCACTTCAGTCATGTCCGACTCTGTGCAACCCCATAGACGGCAGCCCACCAGGCTCCCCCGTCCGTGGGATTCTCCAGGCAAGAACACTGGAGTGGGTTGCTATTTCCTTCTCCAATGCATGAAAGTGAAAAGTGAAAGTGAAGTCGCTCAGTTGTGTCCGACTCTTCGCGACCCCATGGACTGCAGCCTACCAGGCTCCTCCGCCCATGGGATTTTCCAGGCAAGAGTACTGGAGTGGGGTGTCATTGCCTTCTCCGATGACAGCCCGAGCAAACTAATACAATCTTACCTACAAAAACAACTACTTTTCCTTCTCTGAATTGAAGGACATTTGGTAGAAATAGGGACCATTTTCCCTCTCTGCACAAAAACCCTCAGGGTTGGAAGGGACTTTCGAGATTCAGAAGAACTGAGTACATTTAAGTATATAGCCTTTACCAATATAATCAGTCAAGAAAAATGCCACAGTTGCTTTGATACACAGATACTATATGTGGAATCGGAGTTATGGTGATCACATATTCTTATCTTTCACTCATTACCTGGTTTATTTTTATATCTTGCTTTGGTAGATCAAGACATTCCTGATTTTCATAGATTAGACAAATAGTTGCAAACAGTAACATTTTAATTATATTTTTAATTGATTGATGATTGCTTTACAATATTGGTTTGATTTCTGTCATACATCAACATGAATTAGCCAGAGATGTACATATGTCTCCTCCCTCTAGAATCTCCCTCCCACTTCCCACCCTTTCCCTCCTCTAGGTTGTTACAGAACCCCAGTTTGAGTCCCCGGAGTCTGATGAACCTATTCTAGGGCAGCAATGGAGACACAGACATAGAGAACAGACTTATGGACAAGGGCCGGGGAGAGGAAAGAGAGGGTGAGATGAATGGTAACTAGTATGGAAGCATATACACTAACATATGTAAAATAGCAATATTTTGAACAACCGTCTTAGAGTTTCAGGTGCTCTTTAATTATTGAAAAGTTGAATGGACAGAAGCAACTTGTATTTCCAAGCTGAAACTCCAACAATATTTAAGTGGAAACTAACAATATCCAACTATTACTTGCACTTTTACTGTTAATATTGGAAGCAACAAAACTAACACAATTTAAGATTACAAATCCACTCCAAACAGCCCTGCCTGGCATTTAACAGAGCCCAGCGTGTGAGTACTGTGACACCACAGTGTCTGACACAGTTTCACATGTATGAACATGAATTTAAAAATCGAACTTGAACATAAAAAGATGGTGCAGAGTTATACGGAGAAGGCAATGGCAAGCCACTCCAGTACTCTTGCCTAGAAAATCCCATGGATGGAGGAGCCTGGTGGGCTGCAGTCCATGGGGTCGCTACTAGTCGGACATGACTGAGCGACTTCACTTTCACTTTCACACATTGGAGAAGGAAATGGCAACCCACTCCAGTGTTCTTGCCTGGAGAATCCCAGGGACGGCAGAGCCTGGTGGGCTGCCATCTATGGGGTCGCACAGAGTCGGACACGACTGAAGCAACTTAGCAGCAGCAGCAGCAGAGTTATAAACTCGGGAAGATGTTTTATACACCAGACTCCAGTCTACCTGCTTATTAAATCCCTCCCAGCTCACATTAGTGAGTTTCATAAGCAGGCGCTCTATCGCACTGAAGAAAATGCTGACTAGTCCAGGTCTTAAGTCATATTTTTTTTTTAAAAGCTAATTACTCCTTCACCTCATATTTGTGAAAGTTGCAAAAGATTTGGGGAAAGAAATTGGACTAATGAACTCTTGGCCTTATATCTTTGAGTCAATCTAGAAAAAATAATAGTCTATCAGTAACAACCCTCAGTTACCGCCAGGGGTCTGTAATATGTTGCGTTGGCCAATATATCCACAGCAAATACAGTCTGTAGACCACAGAAGTAATGTAACTTGGGCCAGGTATTAGTGTCCTTGAAAACACAAAAGAGATTCTCCCAACCAGCCTCTCCCCAAGGGACTCGCTCAGCAGACTGCCCTCATTCCCTTCAGCAGACACGCTGAGAGCTGGGCACCCATGCCACACTGAGTTCTCCCAGCTGATGAGTTCCCCTTTCCCACACGCACACCCAGGTTCAGCGGGGTCTGTGCCCAGACTTGTTCATGCCCATTGTGCATATTGCTATGGTCTCCTAACTGTGACATCAGCTGTCGAAACAGGAGTCTGAGCAGAAGGAGAAGTTGCTTCTGGGAAAACGAAGATGAATGTTTGGAAAGCTTCTATGAAGGCAAATTGAAGAAACTGCTGTAAAAACAGGTGTGGGCAAGATGATTGTAAAAGACTGAAAAGTTGTAAAAATATAGTATTCCACACTCAGACTGCTTTGTAAATATCCTTGCTCCACTTTGAACAAAGAAATACTGAATATACACACACGATGATAACATCGTCAGCATACTTATGAAAGATCATGACTATGAAACTCGCACCAAGTTAGTTAGAGAGCACTTAGTCTAGTAAAAAGGCTGGGCTGATGAATAAAACACAAAGTTGTGGAAAAGCATTAGTGAACTAAGTACTTTATCATCACACCTTGGAATCTAATTGCTTAGGTTATAATCCAAGCTCTGTCACCTAAAAGTTGTGTGACCCTGGGGAAAATTACTCAACCTCCCTGAGCTGTCACTTCTGCATGTGTAGGAGGACAGATGATGATACACAAAGGAAAGCTACTTAGCCGTGGACACCAGCCACAGCAACTGTCAGCGTTAACTATCATTGCTTTTGTTCTTAGTACAACGACTGCTACCACAGTTGTGGACACTGAACACAATTACCATTATGTGGGGGGAGGGACATGCAGTATTTTGACGTTTAAAATGAGTCCTCAAGTTAAAAATGACTTTGCAACTTTGCAAAGAACTCACCAGTAACATGACACAATGAACTGCAGCTGCAGAGGTCGCCCACCAAACACAGACAGACGAAGCCCCAAATCTACCGCAGTCGTGTCTGACTCTCCACCACCCTGTGGACTGTAGCCCACCAAGCTCCTCCATCCGTGGGATTTTTCCAAGCAAGTGTACTGGAGTGTGTTGCCATTGCCTCCTCCAGGGGATCCTCCCAGCTCAGGGATCGAACCTGGGTCTCCTAGATCTCCTGCAGGTGAATTTTTTTTTTTACCACTGAGCCACCTGGGAAGCCTAATCACTGGTACTGAGAGGCCACTAAAACTTTTACTTTTTCCTCATTTAAGAAAAGAGAGAATGCAGAAATATTTAAGTCAGACTCAATTTGCTTAATAAAAACACATTCCAGAGAATTTTTTTTTGTAATAGATAATTGGATCAGGATTTTTAAAAACAGCAATTTTATCTAACATCTCCCACTTTAAAAGACACCACGATTTCAGCATTAGTTGAGAAAGACCAAGTACTGATTTCATTCTCTAGCTTTTGGGTGAGCAAATAGGATTCAGATCCCTGCAACACAATAAAACCACACCCCAAACACACATAACCTTCAATGTGGCCATGTAACAACATTCTCGTGGCTGTGGCATCGCATTTCAGGAGTTTACAGCAGCCTCTAGATAAAGTAAGTGAAGGCCCAGCTTAACAGCTTAATCAGGTAATGGCTGAATCAAAATAGAACTCGCTAGAAACAAGGATTTGTTGGAAACAAACAACAAAGCATCAGAGGTAGAGAGCTATACTCAGTAAAGAAAACTCAGGGTTTCTTTCCCCAATAGTTTAGTAGAAGGAGTCAAGACTTCTTAATAATGAACTGCTTACTCTGGGCACATCTCCCCAGGGTTCCTATCCACTGGAGTCCAGTTGTTTGGCACTTGTCAATCAAAACATTACAATAAGAACTGCTGTCCAGATGAGGCCTGTGTACAGTCATTAGGAATAGGGTAGGCAAGTTTCTAGGTTCCTAAACCTCTGTTGAGAACTACAAGCCTGCAAGCAGAGCAGGGCATTTCTGCATAATATCCTGGATGTTTTGAAAAAAGTCACAAGTGTGGAATTTCCACTCAGCTGTACATGACAATGCAAAGACCAGGGTGTCCATGAGGAACACGTCAAATATCAGTGAAATGCATGATTTTGTTACTGGCAGAGATTGTTAAGAACTCTGGGATAAAATCTTTTGTAAGATTGGGTAATTTTGAAATAAAAACAACACATATCTCTACCATGGGGCTCCTTGTCTGAACGATTCACACCTTGAGCCTGGGCAGTGGGCCAACCTGAGACCCCTGCATGTTGGGAACTGACTGCCTTCCTACTCCTCACCTGATGGCTGCATGGGGAACTGCTGATATTCACCTTCACCCTGATGGCCACCACTCCTGCTGCTCAGACCCTGGCCTCCCCTCCAGACTGATTCCTTTCAAACCACCTTGATCCTGCCCCCACGTCCGTTCCTATGCTGAGTTCTCCATCCACCTCCAGAGCCAGGCAGACAGGGACCTTTCTTCTAAACAGATGTGGACCCGGTAAGTACCTGGGAATGTGTCTCCTTGCGAGACTGTGAGCTCCCTGATGTCACCTTGTGCCTCTGACCTCACCAGGTAAGTGCACTTAAATTCAATCCACATTGAATTTAACTTCTGTAAATGTCTTTTGGGGTTTCCCAGGTGGTACAATGATAAAGAATCCGCCTGCCAATGCAGGAGACACGAGGGACGTGGGTTCAATCCCTGGTTCAAGAAGATCCTCCGGGAGGAGGAAATAGCAACCCATTCCAGTATTCTTGCCTAGAAAATTCCATGAACAGAGGAGCCTCACGGGCTACAGTCCATGGGGTTCCAAAGAGTTGGACACAACTGAGCACAGCACAGCACAAATGGTTAGGCCATTTAATATAGCTGTTCTCTTGCTCCGTATATCCCAGCTCAACCAATCTGTTTCACTCACATGTCTACCCAATCCTCTTAATTATGGGACTTAATTAGCCCCTGGTAACTGATGAGCCCACCTGACCTCAATTCCTCCTTATAATGGTAGCCTCCTTCTCCCCTAAGTACCAAAGATTGCTCTCATGTTGCTCCAGGACCCTTTGTGTAAGATCCTTGTCCAATAATCCACTGATGTCTCTGTCACTGTCCCCAGGCTCTTTCTTGGCCCACAGGGTGCAATCCAGCACCACGTCTACACAGAGGACCTCATGGCCTCTTTCTCCATCCACTGTGGACCAAGATCCCACACTTGCCCAGGGTGAGGCAACAGCAGACGGAGGGGTAAGGTCACCAAGCTGCATGATGCCGACATAACGGAGAGGCATGTGAGTCAGCCTCCAGACTTCTTAAATGCCTCCTGAGCCTGTCTTCTAGGAATCTACCCAGCTAACCTCCACAACATCCGAAACACAGGCGAGTCTCTCCAGTTTTTGTCTCTAAAAGATCCTCTTATCGCTACCCACTTCTGCTGCCCTGTCACCATTCTTTTCAGCCTTTCTTCTATAATAGCCCCACTTAGTCAACTCCTTGGAGAAGGCAATGGCAAGCCACTCCAGTACTCTTGCCTAGAAAATCCCATGGATGGAGGAGCCTGGTAGGCTGCAGTCCATGGGGTCACTCAAGTCGGACACGACTAAGCGACCTCACTTTCACTTTTCACTTTCATGCCTTGGAAAAGGAAATGGCAACCCACTCCAGTGTTCTTGCCTGGAGAATCCCAGGGACGGGGGAGCCTGGTGGGCTGCCGTCTATGGGGTCGCACAGATTCGGACACGACTGAAGCGACTTAGCAGAGCAGAGAGAGTCAACTCCTAGGACTCCAGGAGACACCCCAGCAGACAGAACAATCTGATAACAGCTAATTCATCAACTTCTGCTTCTAATCCTCTGCGGCCCCACCCACCTGGCCCTGCCTCCCCCTGCAACGGTAGCCACCTTCCACTCTCAGAACTCCAGCTCTCTGAAGCAAGCTCTCTCAGGGCCTTTGCACCTGCTGGCTCCTCTAGTGATGCACTCTTTCCTCCAACTTTTTCCATGCCTGGTTTCTTAGCTCCTCAGATGAGGCTTCCTTGACCCCCATCTACTCAGCAAGCCTCCATCACCCTCAGCTTTCACCACTATCTGTAGGTATTTATCTGTGTACTGACTTGTCTGTCTTCCTGCCTAAAATGGAAACTCCATAAGAGCACTGGCTTTGTCTTATTCTACACTTTATTACCAGAGTACTTAGTAAGAGCTCAAAAAATTTCTGTTGAGTGAATAAATGATAAAGGAATGAATATCTTCTGGAAGAATCAATACTTTCAACATACACCCCCTCCCCCACTACAAATCAGATCCCAACGGGCCCCGCTTTCTGGAATGACAAAACGAAGAGCTGTCCCTTTGAAATAAGTCCTGTGTCTGCCCACCCCAAGCCTTCCCTTCATTCACACCCTCTTCTCTCATTAATCCTCAGCAGTCTTACTACTGACCACCTTTCTGTCTGGAAACCCAGAGCTCCCTGGCTCAGAAAACTGGAACTCAGCCTTGGAATGGAGCCAAGGTCGCAGACTCACATTTGAGGGTCCCAGTGCAAGGCGGGGGACCTGGCACCCTCTGGAGTGCTCCACCTCTGGCCCAAAGCCCTGTCCTTCAGAGGAACAAAACCAGGAAGGGAGCAGAGGTCTCCAGCGGCCTGAGAGTCTAGGTCAAGTTCTGATGCCTGGCCAGCCTGAGGCCCAAGAGAGGGAGGAAAGAGCAGGTGGGTGAGGGTCAGTCAAGGCCGTGGAATCTGGGAAGCGATACCTCCGTTCCCTGCTCTGAAATCAAACATGCCTGCCTTCAAAACCTGATTCCAACATCTTCGTTTCTGAAGACCACACGGATGCTATTTAATCTCTCTGAGCCTCCGTTTCCACAGCTGTCAAAATAGATTTCACAATTTCTACTTTAAGGCAACTGCTGGGCACTTTGCCCCCAGATGGTATGTCTGGCTGCATCCACCAACTTTCAGTCCCTCAGGATGAGCCCATTACTCTTATTAAAAATTCAGCCCGGTATCAGTCCGACTCAGTGACTTTTGATAAAATGTATGGATTTTTCCAAATGTTCTGAGGCTAAGCAATAAAAGCTGATTCACATTTGCTTAACTTGGTTTAAAAACAGGGCCAGTCTGACTCCCAGATTTAGCATATACATATACATAGCAGCCATTCAATACACGTTTTCCCATGAATGAATCAAACAACAAGATGGGCTGTGTCTATACTGAGCCTATCAATCAAGTCTGATAAACTAAAATCCCTTTTTTCACAAGGAGTGTGTGCTCTCATGCACTAATTCACCTTGTGCTTTGATACCACAAACAAACATGAGGCAAGAAAACAGATTCAGACCATTAAAAGGCTCAAGACTTTGACACTCACATTCCCTTCTGATGGAGACCATGGGAAAATGTGCAGGGGGGATGCTAAACTCCTTATTTCTTCGGGAGATTATCTGTCAGCTCCTACAGTGCTTATGCTTTTAGAAACCAAAAGGACTGTTCAAAATCGAACAATTCATCAGCAAAAAACAAAAAGTAAAATTCAAACAACCTTCTCAAAATCACTAATTATCGGGAGATGCAAGTTAAAATCACAGTGAGATATTTCCTTACACCTGTCAGAATGGCTATCATCAAGAAGACCACAAATAACAAATGCTGACAAGGATGTGAAGAACAAGGAACACTCGTGCACCATTGGTGGGAATGTAAATTGGCATAGCCACTATGGAAAACAGTGTGTAAGTTCCTCAAAAAAACTAAAACTAGAACTATTATGTCATCCAGCAATTCCACTGCAGGGTACAGATCCAAAGAAAAAGACATATGCACCTGTATGTTCACTGCAGCAATGTTTACAATAACCAAGATATGGAAGCAACCTAAGTTCCCACTGATAAATGAATGGATAAAGATGTTGTATATAGACACACACATGATGGAACATTACTCAACCATGAAAAGGGCGAAATTTTGCCATCTGCAACAACATGTGTGGACTTGGAGGATATTATGCTAAGTGAAATAAGTCAGACAGAAAAAGACAAACACTATATGTGGAATTTCCCTGGAGAAGGAAATGGCAACTCACTCCAGTATTCCTGCCTGGAGAATCCCAAGGACAGAGGAGCCTGGCAGGCTACTGCCCATGGGGTCGCAAGAATAGGACACGACTTAGCGACTAAACTACTACTACTATATGTGGAATTTAGAAAACAAAGCAAATTAACAAACACAGCTAAACACAGAGTCATGAATACAGAGAACAAACAGTTGCCAGAGGGGAAGCAGGGGAAAAGAGAAATAAGTGAAAGAGATTAACAGGTAGAAACTTCAAATTACAAAAGAAGTGAGTCACAAGTACAGTGTTCAGTATGGAGAATACAATCAATAATTATATAGTATCTTTGTACAGATCATAACTAGACTTTTCATGGTGAACATTTTGAAATGTATAGAAATATTGAATCATTATGTGGTACATCAGGAACTAACAGCGCTATAGGTCAAGTTCACTTCAAAAAGCAAACAAACTCCTAGGAAGAGAGATCAGATTTGTGGTTACAAGAGGTGAGGCACAGAGGGAGGGGAAGTTGGATGAAGGGAATCAAAAGGTAGAAATTTCCAGTTAAAAGATGAAGAAGTACTAGGGAGACAATGTACAAAGGATTAACATAATTAGCACTTCTGCATGTAATCCACGAAAGTTGTTAGGAGAGTAAATCCTAAGAGCTCTCATCACAAGGAAAAATGTATTTTTTTCTATTTCTTTGATTTTGTACCTATATGAGATGACAGATTTTCACTAAACTTATTGTGGTCATCATTGCATGACATCTGTAAGTCAAACCATTATGTTGTATAATTTAAACTTCTACAGTGCTATATGTTAACAATAGCTCAATAAAACTGGAAGAGAAAAAAAAATAAACAATCTTCATTCCATACGTGGGCTACCATCAAATTTTGCAAGAGTATTTAGCAGAAGCATTCTTCTTTTAGACTTGCTCCATAAATCCTGAAAACAAGGAAAAACATTGCCTAAGATTGACACTCGGCAAAGGAATCTGATGAAACCCGTCAGTTCTGTGCCACAGCATGACATCCTTGAAGGTTCCTGGTAATCGTGTGATTATTGAGCTTTCTGCTCTATCTCAGGCTGCATGTGCAAAACATGATTTCTTGTAGCTCATACACACTTGTCCATCAAGACAGCAGCATCCCAAGGCCAGAAAAGACTCCATCCTGTTAGAGTCTCAGCCGGGCATGTTTTAGTCTAAGAAAACACACACAAACCCACAGAGAGGAAAACAAGAGCCAGCTATCCCCTTTCCAAAAAAAAGTGCCCAAGGGTTTGTGTTTCTCTATGTGTATGTGTGTGTTTTACATTAGCTACATTTATCATATGGAAAAACTGAGACTTCGAGACGTTAAGGAATTTCACCAATTTAACACATAAAGAGGTGGAGCTGGGTTTTTTTTCTTTACAATGAATTTAATGTACGAAAATAGGACTAGTACACAATTTGGCAAATGCCCCTGGTTAGGCAGAGTGTGGAATGTCTGAACAAGAGGCAGGATAAAAGTAAAGCGCTTATAAAACAGCGCACTTGCAAAGAGTACAGGTCTAAAGTCAGAAGGTTCTGGGTCCTAGTCCCAGCTGACATACTAATAAGCTGTGGGATAGAGGCAAGTCACTTAACATTTTTGGTTTTAGTTTCCTTACTCAAAGATGGAGACTCAATAATAAAAGCATGCATTACCTACTTCCCAGAGTTACTGAGAAAGCTGTGAAAATACAAAGACACATTCAAAAGTCACGTAACTCCTATAATATATATATATTATATATACGTATATGTGTGTATATATATATATATAAAGAGCACCCCAAAAAGTACCTGCATCCATTCTTGCTCAAACTAAATTTCTTTCCTCTTGCTAATAAAAGGATCAATTGGAATGTGAGATAATTTTGTGAATCAGGATGAACAAGCTCCTGGAGAATGTACACTGCTGTTTTGAGGACATGTGATCCACTCCGTCACAACCAGGCATCCTTCAGTGCCCTGAACCAATGGACCCATTCCAGTTGTGCAGGGAGTCAGGCCCTAAGCCAATTACATCAGGTTTACCAAACACTAACAAGATGCTCACAGTACCCAGAACACTAAACACATCATGAACAGGCAAAAAGAAACACCAACCCACAGGACAACAGATGTGGCCAAGTGTGAGAAATATGATGGCGACACGGGTCACCTTTAAAGTGGCTGCCAGATGCTCCCTTCTACATCCTTCCGGGTAAGCTCACCCTTCAGGGTAAGCGCTTCCTGAACTCTCACTTAAGGACAACAGTCAACTATCTTCAACAAATCATCACCCCCTAGGAAATCTAAAGAAGAGACACCAGGACAAATCCCTCACCGGGCAAGTTACCGCTCTTTCTTGGTGCTCCTGGTTGCCCCAGTCCGCACCGACCCCTCTGAAGTCGGCTGTTTCCTGCTCACTCTCCCATTTTCCACCCTTCACATTCATCTGTTCTAGAACCTAAGCCCTTCAAACTCTGTCCAAAAAGACCATCACATGGTTGAATAACTATAAGGATGATCGGAACCATCAAAGAAAATATACCTGGAAAGCGCTGCCTGGACTCACCGGCCTTGTCAGAAAAGACACTTCAGGGAAAATGCTCACAGAGCAGCCCACGGAACATCTGACTGCCAACACACAGTACAACAGGGTGCAAACGTTACTGTGTATCAGGACCACCCAGAAGTTGCAGAAAACCCAAGGTTCCCGTAGCAGTTGCTGATGCTGGTTTCCAGAGACCACACTTGAAAATTCTGTCATGGTAAGTGGGCAAGAGCTACCCAGTCGGTCATCCCCACGGGGGCAACTTCAGCTCCTGACTCATCCTCCTCCACCCCCAAACTAAGCCTTAAGAAAACTCATAATAGGAATTAAACAGTCAGCCTCCCGCCTCCCTTCTCCTTGCCCAGACGTACAGCCATGCGGCCATGGATGAAAAGAACAATTGTCCAGCCATTCCCCACAAGTATCTCCCGGGTTGAGTCCATTCTCCCCTGTGTACTACATGATTTTGCAAAAGGAGTGAGTTATGATGCAAAATAGAGGCTGTAGAGTTGCAGGAAGTGCATTCAGGCTCCCCAGGTCCCGTTCCCTGAGTGATGCAAGTTCCCAACGCTCAGTGACGGAGCACGCCAGTGGGACAGTGCCAGGGAAATGCTTTGACCCGGTCTTCTCCTCACTCATTTTTCCTGATGCTCTGCCACAATGCACTGTGATTTCCCGCTGAGAACTCACTTCATGTCACCAACAACCCAGTGCAAAAAAAAACCAGTGCATGGTCCCAAGCATACTGCATTTCAAGGCAGGAGTGGGCGTGGGGTAGGGGGTAGGGGGTGGTGTGGAACAGTGGCAGGGCCAATTCCCTTCAGAGCAGGATCAGAGGGGTTTTGCCCTGGAAGGGACTGTCAGAAATATTTCTTTCCTTCCCAAAGTTGATTGTGTTATATAATGTACTATTTCACTAACAGCAGGAGTTACTGCTACAATAATATTGTTTTGTTTTAGGGAGTGTTAAAGGAAGTTCCCACAGAGAATAGCGTCGTGAATAAGGTAAACACTCAGTGATAAAAAGGCATCATACAACTCTCTTCTTCTATGGTTCAAATGTGGAAATCTGGCCAATGTTCACCATACAATCAGTTTGGCCTTTTCTGGCCCTCAGACAGGGGAGGTTTACATATATTTGGGGCTGTAACTGTGGGCCTAAAAACCACCTTCAGGCTAAATAAGGAAAAAGAATGAAGGGTGATTCATTTGCAGCATTTTGGTAAATATATTTACATAGCGTGTATGTTTGCAAATACCTGGTCTTTGCAAAGATTTTTCTGGACACAAATAAGCATATTTGGTAGAACAAATGTGACTTTGCCTCCCAAGGAAAAAACCTCTGACTAGCTCTTTCACACATGCAGAAGGGCAACAGTTCCCAGGCTCTGAGTGCCTCATCTGGTGTAAACCCCATGAAGTCTTGGAAGTCTACATTTTCCTAAGCAGTAACACTAACACAGTCTCCAATGACCCCAAATTTAGGAATTAATCTCAGATATACCATGTTCAAGATACAGACCTCAGTCCAGATAGCTCTATTTAGAAAATTCTGGAGCAGGAGAGCTCAGCCACTCAGAACACTGCATCATATTGGCTGTGGCCTCAAGCCCACTGATTTAAAAATCTTGCCCTCTCCGTACCCGGCCCCCAAATCCACTCATTTGCATGCACAGATGAGGCCCTGCAAGAGCTGCCTTCACACCCAATGCCCTTGCTGGTTCTTATCCTCACCTGTTTTCCAGGAGCGTCATGCACACCACCTCTCGCACCCCGGGGTTGTTGGCCTTCTCCACTGAACAGCCCTGCAAGTTCCAGGTGGCCAGCCTCAGCACAGGCCGCCCGTCCCTCGTGCCTCCAAAGGCCTCCACTGAGGGCCTCGTGGAGATGATCTGCGTCGGCCCCCCCGGCGGCAGATCTAGGTCTTCACTCTGCAAGCTTAGCGAGGTGGGGCTAGGGTGAGGCTTGGCGGTGAAGGTCAGCCCGCCGTTGGTGTGGGTGGACGGAGGTCTGGACCTCTCAGCAAACACCTGGTGCCGTATCCTGTCCAGGAAGGCGGCATTGATCCCGCCCATCCTCACCAGGTCCTCGACGCTGCGGAAGGGCCCATGCTCACGGCGGTAGTCCACGATGCTGACGGCCATCTTCTCCGTGAGGCCCCGCACGCTCATGAGCTGAGCCGGGGTGGCTGTGTTGATGTTGACACGCGGGGTGAGGGGCACGGCAGCGGCGGTGGCCAGGTGGTGAGGCTGCTGCTCTGCCATCAAGTCCCTCCGCAGGGAGCTAGGGGAGTGCTGCGCCGAGCTGCCCTTGCTGCTCACGCAGATCTCAAACTTGACCTGCTCCAGCTTGGTGGCACCCACGCCACTGACCAGTGCCAGGTCCTCCACTTTCTTGAAGCCACCAATGTACTCGCGATACTCCACAATGCTCCGTGCCACCGCGCGCGTCACCCCAGGCAGGGTCATCAGCTCCTCCTCCGTAGCGGTGTTGATGTTAAGTCTCTCCTGGTTGACCAGGATGTTGCTGAAGTTGCAGGCTGCGCTGAACTTGCGACTATGGGACAGGTCCGAGGGGTCCCGGGGGATGGAGCGGTGGCAGCCCAGGGTGCTCCCCATGGCAGGATCAGGAGTCCAGGAAGCCTCTTGGCTAGGGAGGAAGCCCAGTAGACCTCACAGGCACAGAAGAAGGGAAGGTGCAGGATTCAGGGCATGAAATGGTTACCTAGACAAACATTAAATAACCCTGCCCCGAGTGTCCAAAACTACCTTTCACTTGGCCACCTGGAAAACAAATAAACACAAATCGATTGAATCAGTTAATCAGTTTGCATTAGCACTCCCTACCTACAGCTAGGATTCTTAGCCAGGAGTCCAGGGCTGAAGTCTATCTGTGAACCTCAGAAAACACACACAAGGGGGCTGTCCCATGAGGATTTTCCTCTAGTGAAGCCCAATTTTTATCACGTTAGTGTCACAAAACGCTATAAGCAGTTTCTCCTGGAAAGAGACCTATCCCCACCAGCCTACACCTCTCCTCCTTGCCTCTCAACTCTTCCAGCACTGGGGCCATCTCCCGGCCTCCAGTCGCTCCCATTTAAACTCTCAGGCAAAAGGGAGTGGGCATCCCCACGCCCCCTGCTCCTGATCCTCAGCACCACCAGCAACTTTGGAATTCCATCCTCACTAGTGCGGGCACGGAGAAAGGGTTTATCATCCTCTACCAGATTCGGCGCCGTTCCTAGTGCCCCACCTCTCAGCTGCTCCGCCGGGACGTCCTCCTTCCACCTGCGGCTCCGAAGCCTGAGCCCAGCCCGGGACAGCGCCGGCGCAGGTGCTGATCAGCGGCTGGCCGCGGGATCCCTCCCACGCCACCTCGGGCCGCGCGTCCCAGCTGTTTCTGCTGGAGAAAACTCTTGAGTGGCTCTCCCAGAACCGGCAGGAGCCGCAGGGCTTCGCGGAGGCGGCAGCGGCGGTGAAATTCGGCCGCTGCGGCTGCACCAAGTCTTGCGGCTGCACCAGGACTGGCGGCGCTGCCGCAGTTGCGTTCATCCAAACGAAAAGTCCTTCCCCCGACTCGGACGCGGGATCCGCAAGAACCGGGTCCAGAGCCCAGCACCAAAGCCACAGCCACCGATCTGTGTCAAAGCCAAAGTCCCGGCAGCCAGGCCCGCGCCTCCTCCCGCACTACGGCCACGCCTCCTCGCGAGCGCCAACCCCTCCCCCGGACTCCGAGGGCACGTGGGGCGGGGCCGGAGCTCTAGCCGGGACACCAGGGCTTCGAGCCCGAGAGCGCGGGGCGGGCCCTGATGTCCAGGAGGCGGGGCCGCGGGCGCGGGGGCGGGGCCAGGACGCGCGGTGGTGGAATGCAAGGCCCAAGAGTGTGAGAGGCGGGGCTATGCTGCGAGATGGCTGGCCCCAGCGCTAAGAGGTGGCGACGGAACCCCGAAAGCAGAAGCCGGGCCTGGGCGGAAGGGGGCGGGCCCCGGGAGCGTGGAGGCGGGGCTTAGAGGCTGAAGAGGCGGGGCCGACGCCACCGGTGCAGCTGAGGGTCACCCGAAGGCTGTTCTCCGGGCCGCTGCCCCTGAGCTTGGGTTGCTACCGGGGACCAAAGGCTGGCTGTACGGCATAGAGGGTTTTTAGTCTCGCCCGAGGCGGGACTCTCCCGACAGGTTTTCGGTGGGCTGCAGCTAGGGGTGCGGCAAACGCTACCGGGCCGTCGGCCCAAATTTAGTCCGTCTTTGGGGCGTGGAGACAGGGCGGAGACACTCCCTGTGTGGGAGGCACACCTACGGGTCGGGAGCCTAGCCTGCCTTCTGAGAACATTCGAGGACTGAATGGGAACTTTTTATCTTCCGCCGCTCTCTTTCGTCCTCCTCTTTTCTTCCTCTTGTGTATTACCTTTACCCTGCTTACACGCAACCCTAGCAACTCTGCTACTAGGAGAGGGCGCGCACCGCCGGTTAGAGCTGTGTTCGCGTAGGTCACTTACTGCGTTGCTCATTTGCGCGTTTAGCGCTCTGAGTAAATATGGATATTTTCTGTAAGAATTAAATCTAGTTATTAAGGAGGAAGAACATGCTAGTTGGAAATGGAAGCTGGCTTCCCAAAATTCAGAAGGGTTTTTGAATCATGCCACTAAATGACAGTTTAAAAATTAAAGAGTCGGCTGTATTACAGCGGATACATGGAGCTAGAGTATTCAATTAAACAAACTGTGAGGTGAATACTTTGATCCTGGGTGTTCATTGACTTCTGAAGTTTAATCCCCAATCAATGTGACCGATGCTTCTGCTTTAAATTCCGCAGGCTAGGTCAGCAAAAACCAACTCTCAGGGAAGGCAGAGGTACTTCAGATGTGAAATGTGAGCCAACCAAGACTTGGCAAAACGCTGTTTTCTTTCTTTGTATACTGGTTGGGACTCTTAATTGCAGATGACAGAAATTCAAGTCAAACTAGCTAGACAAAAAAAGGGCATTTCCTGGTTTTTGTGGGGGAAAGTTAGGGAATAGATCTTACCTATGTTCCTCATGACTGCATGCAGCCCAAAGTCAACAGGATCTTGTCTGACCCCCTTTATCTCCTCTACTTGCTTCCTCATCCCTAGCACTAGGCTACATTATGCCACTGCTTTCCTCCTGTAATTATGTTGTGATAAAGAAAAAAAAATTTAACCAGAAAATATCTTAAGAGGAGGGAGAAATCTTTGTTGATCAGAATGCCTTAATGGGCTTTTGTGGCTGTGGATGGACAGCCTAGGGACATTGCTAGTTGGGCTGGAACATTTTTATTGTTTAATCTAGAACACTTTGGAGGGTAAGTTCAGTTCAGTTCAGTCACTCAGTCGTGTCCGACTCTTTGAGACCCCATGAATCACAGCACGCCAGGCCTCCCTGTCCATCACCAACTCCCGAAGTTCACTCAAACTCACCTCCATCGAGTCGGTGATGCCATCCAGCCATCTCATTCTCTGTCGTCCCCTTCTCCTCCCGCCCCCAATCCTTCCCAGCATCAGAGTCTTTTCCAGTGAGTCAACTCGTCGCATGAGGTGGCCAAAGTATTGGAGTTTCAGCTTTAGCATCAGTCCTTCCAATGAACACCCAGGATTGATCCCCTTTAGAATGGACTGGTTGGATCTTCTTGCAGTCCAAGGGACTCTCAAGAGTCTTCTCCAGCACCACAGTTCAAAAGCATTAATTCTTCGGTGCTCAGCTTTCTTCACAGTCCAACTCTCACATTCATACATGACAAATGGAAAAACTACAGCCTTGACTAGACGGACCTTTGTTGGCAAAGTAATGTCTCTGCTTTTTAATATACTATCTAGGTTGGTCATAACTTTCCTTCCAAGAAGTAAGCATCTTTTAATTTCATGGCTGCAATCAGCATCCACAGTGATTTTGGAGCCCCTGTAAACAGAAGCGTATCTTTCACCTTTTAGAAAGCCAGGGACTTGCCTGGTGGTCCAGTAGCTAAGACCCTACGCTCCCAATGCAGGGGTCCTGGGTTTGATCCTTGGTTAGGGAACTAGATCCCACATGCTGAAATTAAAAGTTCACTTGCCACAACTAAGAGTTTGCAAGCCACAACTAAAGATTCTGCAAGCCACAACTAAAGATTCTGCATGCCACAACTAAGACCTGACACAGCACATAAATAAAGGTCCTAAAAAGGAAAGAAAGAAAATAAAGCCAAAATGTAGCTAAACTACCATGCATCGAAACAAGGAGAAATCACAAAAGGATGGCTAAATTTTAAATGATTGACCATACCAAATGTTGGTGAGAATGTGGAGCAATTGACACTCGCATACATTGCTGGTGGCCATGTGAGAAGATACAACCATTTTGTAAATCAGTTTGGCAATTTCTTAAAAAGCTCAACATACATCTAGCATGAAAAGTTAAATATCAGTCACTCATGTATGACTCTTTGAGACCCCATGGACTATAGCCTGCTAGGCTCCACTGCCCATGGGATTCTCCAGGCAAGAATGCTAGAGTGGGTAGCCATTTCCTTCTCCAGAGGACCATCCCAACCCAGGGATTAAGCCTAGGTCTCCTGCATTGCAGGCAGATTCTTTACCGTCTGAGCCGCCAGGGAAAAACCCAACAATTCCATTCCTAAATATTTACCAAGGAGAAATGAAAGCATAAACCCAGTCTTGTACATGAATTTTAATAGGAACTTTCTTATTTAGCAAAAACCCAGAAACAACCTAAATCCACGAGTAGAGAATGGCTAAACAAATTGTGGTATATCATCCATACAGTAGAATACTACTCAGTAATAAAGAAAAAACTATTAATACCCACAATATTGAAGAATCTCAAAACCATACTGAAAGAAAGCCACACACACCCTCAAAAAAACCTAAATATTTTATGATTCCATGGAAAAATACAAACTAATCTATATACAGAGAAAGCAGATCAGCAGTTTCTTGGGGATAGGATTAATGTGTTAAAAAAGGACACAAGGAAACTTTGGGGGATGCTAGAAATGTTTGGGGTTTCATGGTTGTATGTATTAGTATGTCAAAACTGAAACAATTGTACTCTTTAAATATGTGCAGTTTAGTGTACTTCAGTCAGACCTCAACAAAGACTGGGAGGAAATCTTTAAAAAATCAAAATAAAAAGGAGTGCTCTTTGAGCTCAAAGGGAAAAAAGAAAGGACAGGATAATTTTAGGGAGGAGGGATATGTGACCCAGGGTGGAGAGGAGGAAGTTGAAGGGGACCAAGGGTCCAAGAAGTTGAGTCTGGAGCTAACAGAAGAGACCCGTGAACATCCCCAAGTTAGGATTGGGGACCCAGAAGGCCAGGTGTCATGAGACAGAATATAAATGCATTGTTTTAAGCTTATAAATACTGAAGTGGTTGCCTCACAGCAAAGTGTATCATATAGATGTGATCCTCAGGTCTTGTTTCTCCAGCAAGAAAAGCCAGTGTCACGGCTCCACATGCTGTTGCCTTTACAACTCATTGACCATTGTCTCATTCTTAGGAAAGTTTCACCAGGCTTTGATTTCCCCCAAGAAAAGAGGTTTTTGTTTTTATTCAATTGGGTCATGAGAAAATTTTGGCAAGGGCCTATCTCTTGCCCAGTGGTTGATGAGTGTCTTGTGACAGCTGTAGCAATAAAGCAGGGTAGTTTTTTAAAATGATTATGTTTAAACAAAATGTTCCCTATGTATATATATATATATATAGGCTGTACTGGGTCTTGGTTGCTGCGTGGGACTTTCTCTAGTTGTGGACAGCAGGGGTTACTCTCTAGTTGTGCTTGGGCTTCTCATTGTGGTGGCTTCTTTCGTGGAGCATGGGCTCTAGAGTACATGGACTTCAGTAGTTGCAGCTCCCAGGCTCAAGAGCACAGGCTCAATAGTTGTGGCGCACAGGCTGAGTTGCTCTGCGGCATGTGGGATCTTCCTGGATCAGGGATCTAACCCACGTCTCCTGCATTTACCCAGGGAAGCCCCCAAAATATGTTTTTTTTTTATTGCATTTATTTCTACTGAGCCATTTCCCCTCCCTCACAAACACAAAAGACAGGATGGAGAAGAGCAGGGAAGAGGAGAAATGCCCAGGGTAACAGTCTAGCCTCAGAAGTTCAACCAGGTACAGGGCAGGGGCTGGCCTGGGGCTCCAGCCAGGGTCCTCTCCTCTTGTCTCCTTAGTGCCCCATGGCAGTCCTTTGAACTGCCAGTTATCTTGGATACTATGATTTTCAAGGCCATAGAAATGGTGGATATCTCCTTATCTGAGCTCCTGAGTGAAGGCTGGACAGACTGCACACCTGCGTCCTCCACCACGCAAAGTCCTCTCCAGGAGGGGCCCTGTACCCACAGCAGCTCAGCTCCCACCCGCAAATGTTTTCTTCCAGTATCTGATCTCCTGAACCACCTCTTTGAGCTCCATGGATCTTGTGATCATCATGTGTAAAGTGCAGGGAGCCCACTTGACCTCCCGATGTGCTTTCTGGTTTATATTACTGCCTGGACCACCTGAGGTTTCATCTTTGCTCGACTTTCAACTTCAGGCTGGTTCTTTCTGATTGACCTGAAACATGGGTGCAGATGAAGGTAAAGGGCTTTTACCTTCCCATTGGCCCCTGGCTGCTGCTGGGGGAGAGGCTGGGGCCACATTGTCAGGCAAACTCTGGTGGTCACACCCTGTCTAAGTTGCCTGGTGTGGACGGAATTTTCTTTGGAGGATACCCTCTGGGGAGTTTGGGTCCATCTGGGGGTCCCACCAGTGCTGCTGGTGATGTGTGGGTGCGGGGGGAGACCACAGGGCCACACCAAGGGCAGTACTGGAGTGGTCTTCTCCAGCCAGGTTGGGGCTTGGCAGGACTTTGGCTGCTGCTGGCTTTCCATTGTAACTGCTGATCCCTGCTGTCAGGCCACCGATGTTCATGTGCTGCTGCTCTGACTGTTCTGAGTAGGAATGAAGCTCTGCTGCTTTGGGTGAGCTATACTTTGCAGGATAGATAAAGAGGGCAGCTGTGGGTTAGATTAGCCAAAGGAGCCAGTTTTGGGGTAATGATACAGCCTTCCAGCTCAGATATCTTGTTGACTAGGAGCACATAGGTGACCATCACTTCAGTTCATCATACCTCTGGCCCATCTACAAGTCATGGATCCCTTCCCATGAGTAGCCCATGGACACCATCAGCTCAGTCTACCTGGGATCCTGTAGTCAGGTAATGGCTCTATGTAAGGTATTAGTCCCTCCCATGGCCCATATTGATCCATTAATCCTTTATGATTTCTTCTCAAAAGCCTCCCTTGATGAGGTTGAGGATGATGGATTTCTTGAGCAGTTTTTCATACTCCATGGACATGTTGAAGGGAATATTATGTATTCTGCTCAGTGCCCACCCCCATAATAAAGAAAAAGGTGAGAAAAAATAAGAAAAATGAGGGAAACTGAAAAGAAGAAAAATGTGAGAAAAAATAAAATAAAAAGTAAAACACAATAAAGACAAAATAAAAGTGGGATGAAAATTTTTAAATTAGAAAAATTAAAAGGATAGAGAAAAATGAGAAAAAGAAGGGGCAAGGGGAATAGTAAGCAAAATAGACAAAAGGCTAAAGAAGAAAAAATTTAACTTTGCTGAAAGTCCCTCAGATGACAAAAAGCTAGCTTCCAGGGCTAGACTTACCAAAAACCTTGGCCTAGCTAGGGACCTACATAGGTGTCTGGAATTCTATAACAATGGCTCCTTATGAGGTCAGAGCAAGAAAGGGACCCATCACAGCTAGAGATAGAAGAGTGATATTCTCTTTTCTGATTCAAGAATCATTTCCTTTTTTTTTTTTAAGGTGCTTTTTGTTTATGTGGATTATAGCAATTGATATTTACCTTCTTTGAAATTAAAACCTGTAGGGTGATTCAGTGCCCTTTTCCTTTCTAGTATGAAAAGCTATAATAATTTATGACTTTTTAAATGTTCATAATGTCTACACTTAAAATTTTAATTCTTTTTTTTCTTTAAACTCTGGATGACTGGTCTCAAAATGGTGTCACAACTCCACTAACATCATGATACTATACGGAAATATTCCTTTGCATGAAATAATGTAATGTTTTTGTCTGGCTTTGGTATTAGGGTAGTGCTGGTCTCATAGAACAAGTTAAAGTATTCCTTCTGCTTCTATCTTCAGGAAGGAATCGTAGAGAACTGGTATAATTTCTTCCACATTTATTTGGCAGAACTCACTGGTGAACCCATCTGGGCCTGGCGCTTTCTGTTTTGAAAGGTTATTGATTCAATTTCCTTAATAGATATAGACCTATTCAGATTGTCTATTGAGGAAGACTTTTTCCCCCCAAAGTCCTTTTTTTTTTTAAGAGAATTAAAACATTTCTATGACAATAAAGTAAATAGAAAGGATTGTAGAAAAAGAAAATTTCCCATTGGCAATCCATTTGTCTGTTTGTAAATGTGCCAGTTTATCTGCCAAGGGGTCACTGCTGTTAGAAGAACCTATTTCTCTGTTGAGATACATGGAAGAAACAGTTCTCATTCTTGTAAGCAAGGCTGCATCTGTTTGGTTTTACTAAATGGCTTAGTCTGAGCCCCCACAACTGAACTCGAGAGCAGTTAAAAACAGGCACCTCAATTTACAACTTCCAGGGAACCCAAAAGTGTTATTTTTCCTTCCTTCAGTGGATTTGACCTTCTTCCAGGAAAGTGGATTGAAAGGCAGGAACTAAATTTTGACAGTACCAGTTTGGGTTTCTTTGTATCAAATTCCTCCTCACAAAACTCATCTTCTATTGACTCATAAATTGTTTCATTTCATGTCTGACAGTTGAAGGCTTTTGTCATTTCCCCTGACATTCTAAATGCCTCTCTGAGTGGTATTTTATTTCTTATGGAGCATTTGGCTGGAGATTGTTATAGCGAAGTCCCAACAGAACAAGGTGGCTTCATTTACCAGAATGGAGAACATTACCATCAGAGGCTCGACGTTGCCTCTGGTGGTAGTGCCCAGAGTTGTTATTATTATAGAAAATAATATTCATTAATTTTTAAAGGAGATGTGATTATCACCATCACACTTAGGAACTCTAGCTCCTGTTTGCTTTATTCATTTCCTCTTAAAAGCAACATGTGCAGTTAGTTCCAGACTTCTGCTTTCTCACAGTATAGCTGATTCTTTATTGTTTATTAAATTGGAGGGTTTCTGAAACATACTTCTTGGTAAAGCTTAGCACTTTGATTTCTGGGTGCCTAATTAGAAGACTTTGCTTAGCTTCGAATGCTCCAGAGGCAGAGGAGGGAATCAGGCAATGCCCTTGGGCCCCGCACTTCTGTGAGTGGGGTGAGGAGCCTCCTTCAAGCAGCCCATGGACCAGAGGAGGAAGTTCCTCTGGCTGGAGGTAGGGGAAACAGCTCTCATACATACACAGGCAGCAGGTGGACCTCCTTTGCCCTGCCTCCCATTTTAGGCTCACTTGGTAACATCGGCCCCAATGTCAACACCACGCCAAATTCAACTTATGGTGCACTTTTCTGGTTCTCACATTCTCTCCCCTTTCACCATTACCATTGCCATTCTTTTTAAGCTACATTTCTCCTAAATATTGGAAAAGTAAGGCCTGATAATCTGGTAGTCAGTCCTAACCTCATAGTCCTACTTCCAGGAATGACTTCCTTAAGAAATTAACCTTGAAGGATTTAAACAGCCTCCCTCAAAGTGTGATCCAGTGGTAGTGAGGAAGAGACAGTCAAGAAGACACAGAGCTAAATACAATTGAACCCCTCAACGGGGAATCTCTCCCTTTTCATTTTTCTGGCCATCACTAAGGGGAAAGTCTCAGGTCAGGGCTCCTGTGACCATAACATGTTCTCAGATCTGGTAATCTCTTTCCATAGGGGAGTCAGTGATCTCAGGTTCAGAATCTTGACAGGCAACAGTATTAAGATAAAATTTAATTATATTGTTTTCCTTTGGGGATTTGATATATCTGTCTCATATATAGTCATATATCTCCAGGTGCAGATAGTGCTCAGATATGGCAAAAAAAAAAAAAAAACAAAAAACCCTAAATGTATTCAAGAAAGACTGCAATATAAATACCATGTTTTACAGGCAGTGGTTCTTCCCTTGGCACCGCATGGGAAAGCCAGAGGCACTTGTGAAAATCTCAATACCCAGGCTCCTCCCCTCCAGACCAATTCCATTAGAAACTCTGGGTATTTGTTAAACCTCCAGATGACTCTGATGCATAGCTTGAAAACAAGTGCCTTAAACTGATTTTAGATTAGAGTATAAATGAGATCAGTTCAGTTCAGTCGCTCAGTCGTGTCCGACTCTTTGCGACCCCATGAATCACAGCACACCAGGCCTCCCTGTCCATCACCAACTCCCGGAGTTCACTCAAACTCACCTCCATCAAGTCAGTGATGCCATCCAGCCATCTCATTCTCTGTTTTCCCCTTCTCCTTCTGCCCCCAATCCCTCCCAGCATCAGAGTCTTTTCCAGTGAGTCAGCTCTTCACATGAGGTGGCCAAAGTATTGGAGTTTCAGCTTCAGCATCAGTCCTTCCAATGAACACCAGGACTGATCTTTAGGATGGACTGGTTGGATCTCCTTGCAGTCCAAGGGACTCTCAAGAGTCTTCTCCAGCACCACAGTTCAAAAGCATCAATTCTTCGGCACTCAGCTTTCTTCACAGTCCAACTCTCACATCCATACATGACCACTGAAAAAACCATAGCCTTGACTAGACGGACCTTTGTTGGAAAAGTAATGTCTCTGCTTTTTAACATACTATCTAGGTTGGTCATAACTTTCCTTCCAAGGAGTAAGCGTCTTTTAATTTCATTTAAATTTAATGTGATGATTGATATGATTAAGTTTAAATTGATCATCTTGATGTTTATTTTCTCTTTGTTCCACTTAATCCTTTTTCCCTCTTTTTCTGCCTACTTTTGGATTGATTGCTTTTTTGTAACAGTTTTTTTTTTTGAGATATAATTCACCAATTTAAAAAGTGTGTAATTCAGTGATTCCTAGTATATACACAGAATTGTGTAGCCATCACCATATTTATAGTATATCACTCTAAAAAGAAACCTCATACCTTTAGCTATCACCCCCAAATCCTCCCATTCCTACCCCTCCCCCTGCTGCTGCTGCTGCTAAGTTGCTTCAGTCCTAAGCAAATACGAACCTACTTTTTGCCTTTATAGATTTGCCTAATCTGGACATTTTATACAAATGGAATCATATAATATGGGCCTATTGTGACTGGTTTCTTTCACTTAGTAGAATGTCTTCACAGTTCATCCATGCTACAGTATGTATCCATACTTCATTCCTTTTTATAAATGAATTTCACTGTATGGATATACCACATTTGTTTATCCATTCATCAGTTAACGGACATTTCATGAATAATGCTGCCACAAATATTCATGTTTTGTGTGGACATATGTTTCATTTCTCCTGTGTATATTCCTAGGAATAGAATTGCTCAGTCATATGATAATTCCCAGTCCTAAAGGAAATCAACCCTGAATATTCACTGAAAGGACTATGCTAAACCTGAAGCTCCAATACTTTGGCCACCTAATGCGACGAGCCAACTCTTTGAAAAAGACCCTGATGCTGGGAAAGATTGAGGGCAGGAGGAGAAAGGGGTGACAGAGGATAAGATGGTTGGATAGCATCACCAACTCAGTAGACATGAGTTTGAGCAAACTCCAGGAGATCCTGAAGGACAGGGAAGCCTGGAATGCTGCAGTTCATGCATTTGCAAAGAGTTGGACATGACTTAGTGATTGAACAACGACAACAAATGATAACTTTGTATTTGAATTGCTGCCAGTCTGTTACAAAGTGCCTGCCCCATTTTACATTCCCACTAGCAGTATATGAGGTTTCTAAATTCTCCACATTCTCTCAAAAATTTGTTCATATCTGTCTTTACGTTTATAGCCATCCTAGTTGGTATAAAGCAGTATCTCACTATGGCATTGATTTGCATTTCCCTGACAACTAATGATGTTGAGCATCTTTTCAAGTGCTTACTGGCCATTTGTTTATCTTCTTTGGTGAACTGTTCCATTTTATCTCCTTTGTGACTCATTAGCTGTAAATCTTTGTATCATTATTTTAGTGGTTGTTTTAGGGTTTATATTCTAGTGTATATCTTTAATTTATCACGGTCTGCCTTCATGTGCTATCATACCACGTCACATGTATTCAAAAACTGTACACAAGTACACTGCCATTTTTTCACCCCCAACTTTTGTACTATTGTTGTTACATCTCTGGTTAGAATAGATGTTCTCTTCTTTGTAGAAGGCTGGTGCTCTGTGACCCTGAGGAGATAGGAGTTGTCATGGGAAACTAATGGGAAGCAAATGGGTTCATTTTTTAGCATTTGTATTGTTCCTCAAGGGCAGGCCAGGTCCAGCTGTCAGAGTCACCAGACAGAACATCAAGAAGGGCCTGGATTCAAAGGAAGGGAAGAAGAGAGGAGATCTTAGAGTGGCAGAAACCTTTTGAAATCTTTGAGGCACCTTCAACAGGTTCCTTATTCTCCTGAGGACCTCCCTGGCTGCATTCCTCAGCATCCACATTGCTGGGTTCATGACTAATAAGTTTGTCAGTTGCAATGATTACATATGAGTCAGGGCAGGGCAACAGAGAGTCATGGCTTGGTAACAGAGAAACTTGGATTCAAATACCAACTTTACCACTTATAGATACGTAACCCAGGGATAGGATCTTAACTCTTATGAGCCTGTCTCTTCACCTATAAATTGGGAATAAAGATTCTTACCTCCTAATGTTGCTAAACAGATTAAATGAGGCGACGCAGGAAAAGAGGCCAACATATGTGACATAACAAGCACACCACTAATATTTTTATCCCTTCTATATGACTCATTACCCGCATTAGCCAATTGTATTTTTTCCATTCCTTATGTTTCTTGGGAATTCATAATTCAGGGACAACACAGAGTTTGAGAGCCTTTTTCCTATTCCTACTCTGAAAATTCTAATGAGTTCACATACTTTTATGAGATTGTCACAAACTCTCTGCTGTTCAACATGTAGACCTACCATTTATTGGACTGACACAATGCCAGGCATGTACTGGGCACCTTACCTGCCTCATTTTCAAAGATTATTACCAACCCCATATGATGGACAGGGTTTCTCCACCTTCTAACTATCGACATTTGAAGCCAGATAATTCTTGGTTGTGGGGCTGTCCTGTGCGTTGAAGGACGTTTAGCAGCATCCCTGGCCTCCATCTACTCACTAGACGCCAGTTCCGTTCAGTTCAGTTCAGTCGCTCAGTCGTGTCCGACTCTCCGCGACCCCATGAATAACAGCACGCAAGGTCTCCCTGTCCATCACCAACTCCCGGAGTTCACTCAAACTCATGTCCACAGAGTCGGTGATGCCATCCAGTCATCTCATTCTCTGTCGTCCCCTTCTCCTCCCGCCCCCAATCCCTCCCAGCATCAGACTCTTTTCCAGTGAGTCAAGTCATTGCATGACGTGTCCAAAGTATTGCAGTTTCAGCTTTAGCATCAGTCCTTCCAATGAACACCCAGGATTGATCTCCTTTAGAATGGACTGGTTGGATCTCCTTGCAGTCCAAGGGACTCTCAAGAGTCTTGTCCAGCACCACAGTTCAAAAGCATCAATTCTTCGGCGATCAGCTTTCTTCACAGTCCAACTCTCACATCCATACATGACCACGGGAAAAACCATAGCCTTGACTAGACGGACCTTGGATGCCAGTAGCATTCCTCAATTGTGACAATCAAAAATATCTGCAGATATTGCCACATATCTCCCAAGGGGCAAAATCTTCCTCAGATGAGAACCACTGGGATGGGATTGGTATCAATCCCATCTCCCTGTAAGGACGCCACAGTTCAGAGTAGTAGAGAGCTATGCTCAGAGCCACAAAGGTACCAAGTGGTGGATGCAGGATTCGAACCAGAGCCCAGCTGGCTCCTAAGCCCCTCATTACAGTGACTTGAGATATACCCTCATCTGCAAAAATGGTCTCAAGTATTCTCTACATACTTGGCCCTAAATGCTACCTTTCATGCTGAAGGTGCCTAGACTCTGGACTCTCCTCTCTCAAAACCAAAAACAGGCCCAAAAGAAGAGATAAGATAGTCATTGTTCACAGGTAGGGCTCAGAGGGACAAGTGCAACATACCATATGCAGCTGGCACCCAAACATGGTTTTTTCCTTTGGCTGCACCACACAGCTTACAGGAACTCAGTTTCCTGACCAGGGTTTGAACTCAGGCTACCGCAGTGAAAACCTGGAAACCTAACAACTAGGCCACCAGGGAATTCCCTAAACATGCTTATTGTTTGGACTTCCCTGGTGATCCAGTGGCTAAGACTCCATGCTCCCAATGCAGGAGGCCCAGATTCTATTCCTGGTCAGGGAAGTAGATTCCCCATGCCACGATGAAGACTCAACACAGTCAAATAAATAAATAAAATTTTTAAATATTTTTTAAAAGGCTACACAACTTTCAAAAAAGACCAAAGCATGTTTTTTCTTAAAATGAGGGGTGTTATGTTTTGAATCATAACATATTCATAACAAATTCCCAAAGAGATATGCTGGAGTCTTAGTCTCTGGTTCCTGTGACTGTGACCTTGTTTGAAGAAAGGGCTATTGCCAATATACTCAAGATGAAATGATGAGGGTGGCCCCCAATTCAATATGACTGGTGTCCTTTTAAGAAGAGGAAAATTTGGACACAGATCTAGAAGGAAGAAGGCCATGTGAAGATGGAGGCAGAGATTGGAGCTATGCTGGCAAGAGCTGGAAAATACGTAGGGCTATCAGGAGCTGGAATAGCCAAGGAAGACTCCTTCCCAAGGAGCTTTGTAGGAATATGGTACTGTTGACAACTTGACTTCAGACTTCTGGCCTGAAGAGAACTCTGTTGTTTTAAGGCACCCAGTTTTCAGGTTTCTGAGAACAGCCCCAGAAGCTACTACAGGAGAGCACTTCCCAGCTCTGGCAGCCCAAGCACCCCATATTTTGATTTCACAGTGCATCTTGTTCCCCAGCTAGTTATACTATCTGACTATTAATCAAAGTCATGAAAGCTACTTAAGTGTAAGTAAGTGCAAGTGAAAAGTCGCTCAGTAGTGTCCACCTCTTTGCGACCCCATGGACTGTCCATGGAATTCTCCAGGCCAGAATACTAGAGTGGGTAGCCTTTCCCTTCTCCAGGGGATCTTCCCAACTCAGGGATCAAACCCAGGTCTCCTGCATTGCAGGTGGACTCTTTACCAGCTGAGCCACAAGGGAAGCCCGAAAGCTACTTAACTTTCCAGTGATAAACCCACAAGTTAGATTATGCCTCCCACTAATTACATGGCCGAGACACTGATCTGGCAGCATCCCCATGACAACTCAGGGGACTTCCTAGGTCACGGCTGCCCTCTCAGATGCCTTCGCGTGGTGTTTCTGCCACAGTAGCCTGGTGTGTCAATGCCTTATCTTTCTTGGAAATAGGAGGTACCACGTCACCCCGAGATAAGGAGAAACAACTTCATAGAATCTGACTCAGTGGCCTTGGTTACCTTCAGTTCACGGGTAAACACACAGAGGAAAACAAACCTCAGACAACCATGAGTGACAGATATATACAGGAAACAACTAAAGGTAGCCAATCTAAAACCCAAAGCAATTTCTCCTGGGTGAATAGACAGGAGGCAGTAAATGGATTTATACGTAGTCAAAATTCTTGGAGGCTAAATCAGTCCTTAGAATTATGTGCAACCCAAACAAATATTTCATCTTCACTGCCCAAGCCACACAGGATGTCCAAGTTTAAAGGACTATAGGGACAAACGCATTTGGGAAGTGTTCTGTGAAAGACTTTAAGAAATTCTGCTGGAAATTTAACTCCTCTGGGAAGATGGAGTGGAACACATTTTGGACCACTGGTGGATTTTAGCCCATTTATGCTGCAGAATTTGAGGCCAAGGCCCAGAGAAATTAGACACTTTTTCAAAGGTCACAAAGGTTAACCTTGGGTGACTCAGCTGGGGTCTTCTGATTCCAAATCCATGGTTCTGGGACTTCCCTGGTGGTCCAGTGGCTGATACTTCATGCTTCCAATGCAGGGGCTTGGGTTTGAGCCCTGGTCAGGGAACTAGATTCCATATGGCACAGCTAAGAGTTCACATGCCACAGCTAAAGATCCTGCATGTCACAAAGAAGATCAAAGATCCCAAGTGCTGCAGCTAAGACCTGGTGCAGCCAAATCAAAATAAATATTAAAAAAGAAAAATCCATAACTCTCTGTTTTCATCTGCCCATTAATTAGCTTATTAGCAAACATTTGACTGCTACCATATGGTGATTTGGGTGTATAAACGTGAATAAGGCAGGCCTTGCCTTATGTATAACTTATTGTCTCCAGAGTGTATGAGCAACAGAATAACAAATAATGGTGCGCAGTTCTGGGAACAGCGAAGGGAGGGAGAGACGGCTGACTTTGGGATAGATAGAGAACCAGTCAGGCTGAAGGGTTCCAGTTAGGTCACTGCTGTTCCAGTGAATCCCATCCTCAGGACTCCCCATCCCTGCTGCCCATTGAGGGTAGGGTGGCCAGCGCCCTGCTGAACGGACTGCCCAGGAGGCTATCTACTAATCTGGCAAAGCTGATTGGGGCAGGGGTTCCAGCCCATAAACTTGCCAGACACTTATAATGTGCCTGTGCCCCCCAGGTGGGATGACCAACCTGATTTCTTGAAAATGTGAACTGGGGGCCACAGGGAAGAGACAGTGAGCAGGGAAGCTGAAGATGAAAGACGCTCTCTGGAGAGGGAGGTAGGGAGCGCCCCGTGCGCTCGTGTGCAAGCCAGGGAACTGAGAGAGCGAGCCAGCTTCTAGAGCAGAAGCAGAAGCTCTGAGGCCGGGGCCAGCACAGCAGAGAAGGAGAACCACAACTGCCGAGCCCACGTGCTGCCACGCCTGAAGCCCATGCTCCACATCAGGAGAAGCCGTGGCAACGAGAAGCCCACGTGCTGCAACTGGAGCGTAGCCCCCTCTCAACACAGCCAGAGAAAGCCCAAACCTAAACGAAGACCCAGCACAGCCAAAAGTTAATTAATTAATTAATTATAAAAAGGGCCCAACTCCCTTTTATAAAATTGTGGTAAATTACACCTAACATAAAATTTACCATTTCAAGTGCACAGTTCAGAATTTGAGTATTAATACATTCACACTGTTATGCAACCATCACCACTATTTAGCACTGCAACTTTTTCTTTTTAATTTTCCCAAACTGAAACGCTCTACCCATTCAACAACAGCTCCTCATTCCCTCCCCTCCTTCGAACTCCTGGTAATCTACCTTCTGTTTCAAGGAATTTAACTCCCCGTCTAGGTACCTCATACAAGAATTGCCCTTTTATGTGCAAGAAGGCAACGGCACCCCACTCCAGTACTCTTGCCTGGAAAATCCCATGGACGGAGAAGCCTGGTAGGCTGCAGTCCATGGGGTCGCTAAGAGTCGGACACGACTGAGCGACTTCACTTTCACTAGAGATTATCATACTAAGTCAGAAAGTGAAAGGCAAATACCATATGATATCACTTATATGTGGAATCTAAAATATGACACAAATGAACTTATCTATGAAACAGAAACAGACTCATGGACATGGATACCAGACTTGAGTTTGCCAAGAGGGAGAGGGGTGGGGAAGGGAAGGATTGGGAGTCTGAGATTAGCAGATGTAAGCTATTACATATAGGATGGGTAAACAACAAAATCCTACTGTATAGCACAGGGAACTATATTCAATATCCTGTAATAAACCGTAATGGGAAAGATTATAAAAAAAGAATGTCTGCATGTGTATATTGAGTCCCTTTGCTGTATAGCAGGGATTGGCACAACATTGTAAATCAACTATACTTCAATAAAAAAGTTTAATTAAGAAAGAGAATTGTTCTTTTATAACTAACATTTTGTTGAGAATAATTGTCCTTTAATGGCTGACTTTTCAGGAATACATATATGTATAATTGAGTCACTTTGTTGTATAGAGAAAATAAATACAATACCGCAAATAAACTATGCTTCAATAAAATATTTTTAAAATATGTCTGACATTTCATTTAGCATAATGTCCTCAAGATTCATTCATGTTGTACTGTGTGTCAGAACTTCCCATCTAAAGCTGAATAATATTCCACTGTATGTACATATCACATTTTGCTTATCCATCGATCCATTGGTGGACACTTGGGCTGCTTTCATTTTTGGCTCTTTGAATAATGCTTTTGTAAACATAGGTGTCAAATATCCCTTTGCAATCCCATTTTCAATTCTTTTGAATGTCAAGGCATCTGTTGAGGGCAGAGGGGTGGGCAGGAAGAAACTGGGGCTGCCTAGGGTTGGGGTGGTAAGCATTCCACTGAGGTCCAAGGAGGTGGGATGATGACAGAGCGTCTCTTTGGGATCTTACCCTGGCACAGAGCTTTGGGCGTGCTACCCTCCAGCCCTGCACCACAGGGAACCTCTCTCTAGGCAGAGACCGAAGATCAGTCTGAGGGACAGTTTCCAGGCACTCTTGCTTTCCCTTCCTGCCTCTATGCTTTTCAAACAGGCTTTCTAGAATATAAGCTCCACAAGGGCTGTGATTGCCCCGTTCTGTTCACTTCCTCTACTTCTAGCACCTGCTGAGTCCCTGGCACAAAAGGCAGACTTCTATGTTCTTCTGTCTGTCCTGTCTGTAAATTTTCACCCCCTTAGTTTTGCTTTTTATCAACCAGAGTCAATAGCTTACATTAGGGTTTACTCTTGGTATTGTCCATTCTATGGGTTTTGACAAATGTACACTGGCGTGTATTCACCACTACAGTATCATACAGAGTGGTTTCACTGCCATAGAGTTCCCCTGTTCCCAGAGTATTTATCCCTCCCCTCAACCCCTGGCAACCACTGACCTTTTTTATTCTCACTGTAGTTTTGCCTTTTCCAGAAGGTCATATGGTTAGAATCATACAGTACATTGCCTTTTCAGATTGACTTCTTTAACAATGTAATATGCATTTGAGATTCCTCCATGCCTTTTCATAGCTTGATAGCTCATTTTAGCACTGAATAACATTCCACTGTCTAGATACATCACAATTTATTTATTCCATTCACCTACTGAAGAACATCTTGGTTTCTTCAATTTTTTTTTATAATTATGAACAAAGCTAATATAAGCATCTGTATGCAGGTATTTGTACGGACATTAGTTTTCAACACCCTTGAGTAAATACCAAGGAGTGTGACTGTTGGATGGTATGGTAAATGTGTTTACTTTTGCAAGAAACTACCTAACTCTCTTCCCAAGTGCTGTACTGTTTTACATTCCGACGAGCAATGACTGAGAGTTCCTTATGCTCCATACCCTCACCAGCATTTGGTGTTGTCCAGTGTTTTGGATTTTGGCCTAATAGGTATGTGATGGTAGCTTCAGTTCAGTTCAGTTGCTCAGTCGTGTCCGAGTCTTTGCGACCCCATGAATCACAGCATGCCAGGCCTCCCTGTCCATCACCAACTCTCGGAGTTCGCTCAAACTCATGTCCATCGAGCTGGTGATGGTAGCTTCGGTTCGGTTCGGTTCGGTTCGCTTCAGTTGCTCAGTCGTGTCCGACTCTTTGCGACCCCGTGGACTGTAGCCTACCAGGCTTCTCTGTCCATGGGATTCTCCAGGCAAGAATACTGGAGTGGGTTACCATTTCTTTCTCCAGGGGATCTTCCCAACCCAGGGATTGAACCCGGGTCTCCCGCATTGGAGGCAGACGCTTTAACCTCTGAGCCAGATGGTAGCTTACTGTTGCTTTAATTTGCAATTTCCTTCTTGCCTGGAGAATCTCAGGGACGGAGGAGCCTGGTGGGCTGCTGTCTATGAGATCGCACAGAGTTGGACACGACTGAAGTGACTTAGCAGCAGCAATGACATATGATGTTGAACATCTTTTTGCATGTTCGTTTGCCATCTGTATATATTCTTTGGTGAGATGCTTGTTCAAGTATTTGATCATTTTTTAATTGGTTTGTCCTCTTGTTGAGTTTTAAGAATTCTCTGCATATTTTGGATAAAAATCCTTTACCGAATATGTCTTCTGCAAACAGTCTTTCCCGAGCTAAGACTGCAGCTTGTCTTCTCATTGTCTTGACCCACTTAGTTTTAAAGCAGCAATAAAACCAAGAAAGCCCCTTGTATGTGGGGAATCTTATGCAGTGGTGCTCACTACAATCATCTGATGCAGATTTTGAATGTTTTTCAAGCTTTGGTCCCCACTTCTGAGATTAGTGTCCTACAGATTTGAAGTGAGACCCAGGTATCTGTACCTTTAAAAAGCCCACCTGGTGGTTGGGAAGATCCCATGGAGAAGGGAAAGGCTAGCCACTCCAGTATTCTGGACTGGAGAATTTCTTGGACTATATAGTCCAGGGGGTTGCAAAGAGTTGGACAAGACTGAGCAATGCTTTCACTTTTCACTTTCACTTTTCATTTTCCTGGTGATTATGACAGATGCTACATTAGGAATCGTGACATTAAAGACAGAATTCCAAACACCCTAAGAGACAAGAGGATGATCCCATTAGAACACTGCAAGGTGCTGCCTATCTGGCCTTCCTACCTGCCCCATCCCACAGATCCATCTGAAGGCCAGGTGAGACCCAGGCCTCTATAATTCCCTGCTAGTTGAACAGTATTTCTTGCCATCTCAAACCCACTTCCCTAAGTAATCCCATGATTGTCCTCTTCCCCACTTGGAAACCAGCTCCACGTCTGATCTTCTGACCTTGGAAGATGGCAATTCCAATCTTGTAGCTGCTCAGGTCAAAACTCTCAAAGTCACCTTGACTTCTCTCCCTCAGAAACATCTACTCTATCAGCAACACCTGGTGACTTGGCCTTTAAAATAAAGCCAGGATCTGATGACTTTCACCACCTCTGCTGCCCCAGCTAAAGGAGGTCTCCTTGCTTCTGCCCTTGCCCCTTCCTGTCTGTTCTCTACTCTAAACCAGAGTCGATTATAGCAACCGAGGTCTGAGCACATCCCCCTCTGCCGGCTCACAACCCTTCACTGGTTTCCATCTCACTCAGAGTAAAAGGCAAAGTTCTTACAACAGCCTGTAAGTTTCCTCACAGTCCTTCTTGCCCTCACATCACCCTGCAGCTCTCTTATCTCAAGTGCTATTCTCCTTTCTGGTCCTTCCAGCTACACAGGCACTTTGAAGTTCCTGGAACAAGCCAGACATACTCCGCTCCAGGGCCTTTGCATTGCTGTTCACTCCTCCTGGAATGCTTTTCCCAGAAGAGCCACTGGGCTGGTTTCCTCAGGTCCTGCAGGCCTTCACAAGCCACTTGTCTAAAATTTCAAGCAGCCCATTCTGTTTAACAGGACTGCTAATTTTTTTTTTTTTTGGCCATGCTTCGGGATCCCCTGATCAGGGCCAGAACCCATGCCCTCTGCAGTAGAAGTGCAGAGTCCTAACTGCTGGACCACCGGGGAATTCCTTGCTATCTTTATTGTCCTCCAGCTCTGGTTTATTACCTACAGACTTGCTTATTTCTGTTTGGCTCCTCCTACGAGATGCCAGAGCCATCAGGTGGGGCTGTCATTCTGTCCTGTCCACTGTGGAGCCCAGGCGCCTCGAACAAGGCCTGGCGCACAGCGGTTCTCATCCTCCACGCTCCTCTCTTCATCACATCCCCTCTGTCTCCCATAGCCTGAGGCCACTTCCTTTTTACTCTCTCCAAATCTCTCTCTCCGCTCCTTGGTTCTCTACTCCCTGGAGTTATTGCTAAGAACTGGGGGCTTCCTCCCATCTGATGTAACTATTTTTTTTTTGCTCCCTTATGTGGCTTGTGTGATCCTAGTTCCTCGATCAGGGATTGAACCTGTGCCACATTAGTGAAAGCATTGTGGTCCTAACCACTGGACCTCCAGGGAACTCCCTGGTGCATCTTCATAGCTGCCAAAGGCTTCTTTCTAAAAGGCAGGTCTGTGGCAATCCTTCCACAACAGCCCTTACCTTTCAGAACAGGGTTCAGACTCCCTGGTTTCAAATCCAAGATTCCTAGTGATCTGAGTGATAGGGTCCTGTTTGCTCCTGCAGCTTCATCTGATTCTTGCCCATGGGTCTATGCATCTTCAACGCTGCAGGCTATTTTTATTCTCCTGCTTTCATACATATGTTCCTTCAGTCTGGCATGGCCATCCTTGCTCCCTGAGCCCCAGTGCCTCCTATTCTACATCCAGCAAGACCCTACTTGGCCATCATATTCTAGCTGTTGAAACCACCTTCAGAAAGCCTTCTAGGAACCTCATTGACAATCCCTTTAATAGGTCCCCTAACTCCCGAGTATACTTCAGGAGGCCTGCTCCATACAGCAGCTAATACGTATCTGTTTCCATCCTTAGTCCATTCAGGTTTTCTGCATGTTTGGTTCCTTACTCTGGGCCTGGCACTAAATAGTGTCACTAAACAGTGCTATGTGTATGCATGTGTGTACTAAGTCGTTTCAGTCATGTCTGACTCTGTGTGACCCTATGGACTGCCACTCACCAGGTTCCTCTGTCCATGGTATTCCCTAGGCAAGAATACTGGAATGAGTTGCCATGCCCTCCTCCAGGGGATCTTCCAGATCTTCTGGGGCCAGGGATCGAACATGCATCTCTTACGTCTAACCAGGACTTGCAAGTGGGTTCTTCACCACTAGCACCATCTGGGAGGCCTCAAATAGTGTTCAGTTCAGTTCAGTTCAGTTGCTCAGTCGTGTCCGACTCTTTGAGACCCCATGAATCACAGCACGCCAGGCCTCCCTGTCCATCACCAACTCCCAGAGTTCACTCAAACTCATGTCCACAGAGTCGGTGATGCCATCCAGCCATCTCATTCTCTGTCGTCCCCGTCTCCTCCCACCCTTAATCCCTCCTAGCATCAGACTTTTTTCCAGTGAGTCAACTCGCATGAGGTGGCCAAAGTTTTGGAGTTTCAGCTTTAGCATCAGTCCTTCCAATGAACACCCAGGATTGATCTCCTTTAGAATGGACTGGTTGGATCTCCTTGCGGTCCAAGGGACTCTCAAGAGTCTTCTCCAACACCACAGTTCAAAAGCATCAATTCTTCGGCGATCAGCTTTCTTCACAGTCCAACTCTCACATCCATACATGACCACGGAAAAAACCATAGCCTTGACTAGACGGACCTTTGTTGGCAAAGTAATGTCTCTGCTTTTTAATATGCTATCTAGGTTGCTCATAACTTTCCTTCCAAGGAGTAAGCGTCTTTTAATTTCATGGCTGCAATCAGCATCTGCAGTGATTTTTGAGCCCAAAAAAATAAAGTCTGACACTGTTTCCACTGTTTCCCCATCTATTTCCCATGAGGTGATGGGACCAGATGCCATGATCTTCGTTTTCTGAATGTTGAGCTTCAAGCCAAACTTTTCACTCTCCTCTTTCATCAAGAGGCTTTTTAGTTATACATACTATATCTTTCCTAGGTGATTAACTCTCCAGAAATACAAAAATATGGCCCAAACCTGTAAGAATGTTTCAAATGTCCATGGCACTTTTGCCAGATAATGAACTCACTATTTAATAGTACCAAGAATGTTCCAGAATGCATCATTGCAAGTGTGCCTAAAAGATAGGACAGCTGACCTGTTGGGGGTGCCTGTATAGCTCAGACTGAACTGGCTAAACAGTCTCCGCATATTTTATTACTCCTTTGTGTATATATACGTAAACATACAAAAATATATGCATTTACATATAAAAATGTTACATATGCATGTATTGGTGTGTAATGGAAGATCCTGGAAATATTCTCTGGGGTACGGTTGGCTGGCTGGTTACCCTGTAATAGCCTCCCACATCTGGTTGAGCTTCCTGTGTTCAGGCCAGTAATGGAATAAACTGTTAAAACTAACAGTCATTTCCCCCTGAAGTCTCTAGAACTAAAGTCTTTACTCAGATGTATGTTTCTAATTGGTAGGACCTCACTACAAAATTTCTCTTATATTAATTTTGGTCCATTTTATCCTGTAATCATGGAAGCCTCCAGTCTAATATTCTCTTGAAAAGTTCCAATATGTTAAAGAGAGTAATTACATCTATTACATTAACTATTTTTAACTTTTCCCAAATTGTTCATGGGATGTCAACTAGTGATTTAGCATCTACGAGTATGCTGTTCATTCATTCATCTTCACTCAGAGGCTCTGCCAGTCATTCAGCAAATGAATGCTCAGTGGGTATTTACTAGGTCAGGGAAACATATGATGTCCAAGTGAACAGGTAAATGAAATGTTTAATGATAGGTGCTGTGAGCAAAATAAAACATGTCAGTGTGAAAGAGCGCTGGGAGGAGGGGCTACTGCAAATCAGATGGACAGGAGCATCTTTCTGCAGAGGTATCATTTCAAATGGAACCTGAGGAGCCAGCCTTGCAGGGACTGGAGGGGAGGACATGACAGCAAGACAGTGGGGACACACCGTGGGACATAGTCCTTGCTAACCTGGAGCAAGCATGTCCCATCGCCATGCTCCTCTTCCTCCAGAAGCCTGGCCAGGTGCCCTTCCCTCCCCCACCTCCCTCTGCCCTGCAGTCCTTTGTTGGTGCAGCTGTCTCCATGTCACCCAAGACACTGCTCCCAGGGCTGGCTCAGAGGTGGTTCACCTTTTACCCTTGTATCTATTCACAATGTTTGGCAAACAGGTGGAGGTCAGTAAATGCCTGTGGCATTGTTGAATAACAATGTGTACATGCTCAGTTGCTTCAGTCATGTCCGACTCTTTGTGACTCCGTGGACTATAACCCACCAGGCTCCTCTGTTCATGGGATTCTCCAGGCAAGAATACTGGAGTGGGTTGCCACGCCCCTCCAGGAGATCTTCCTGACCCAGGGATCAAACCTGAGTCTTGTGGCTCCTGCATTGCAGACAGATTCTTACCACTGAGCTACTGGGGAAGCCCTGAAGAACAATGACTTGTCTGCAAAGCAGATATGATAGAGGTTCACAGGGCTGTGATGTAAAAATGAATTTCCAGAACCAGAAGAAACATATCTTTTAATCTGGGAATTATCTATAAGTGATTCTCAGAGCAGGGGGGAAACACATGCAATAACTATCAGGAAGGATTTAGACTGTAAAATCACAAAGGGGGAAAATGGGAGTGATTTGGAGCTTTGCTGAAATGGAATTTTATGTCTTTGCTGCAAATTCCATCAGCCTCAGCTCTGGAAAGCATCACCAGCCCCAGCTAGAAGGGCTCCCAGCATTGGGCACAGTGAGGGTTTGGGGCTTTCTACACTTTTGAGCACAGCCAGAGCTTCCCTGATAGCTCAGTTGGTAAAGAATCTGCCTGCAATGCAGGAAAACCTGGTTTGATTCCTGGGTTGGGAAGATCCCCTGGAGAAGGGAAAGGCTACCCACTCCAGGATCCTGGCCTGGAGAATTCCATGGACAATATAGTCTATGGGGTCACAAAGAGTCGGACAGGACTGAGCGACTTTCACTTTCAGAGCCAATCATGGAGCTCCTGTTGGCAGATGAGATGGAAATGCTAAATGTGTGACTCAGCCAGTGGGGACCTCGATGTGTCTGCTGGTGCAGCCAGTGTCCAAGGAGCAGACACACCCTAAACATTGACCAGCTGTGGGATTTGTCTCTGATGACCCCAACAGCTAGAGAAAGTACTAGAAATATAACTCAACAATTTCTGATCTAAAATTCCACAAACTGGCTCACCTCATTTTTGTGGCATTTCTAGAAGGTTGAGCCTGAGGGGTGTAATTCAGACTGATTACTGAAAATCTTTGGTTTAAATTAATAATAGGTAACAGTTCCGTTCCCTCGCTCAGTCGTGTCCGACTCTTTGCGACCCCGTGGACTGTAACCTACCGGGCTTCTCCGTCCATGGGATTCTCCAGGTAAGAATACTGGAGTGGGTTACCGTTTCCTCCTCCAGGGGATCTTCCCGACCCAGGGATCGAACCCGGGTCTCCTGCATTGGAGGCAGACGCTTTAACCTCTGAGCCACCAGGGAAGCCCAGGTAACAGTTAGGGAGTGCTAACTATGTGCCAGGTGGGGGTGGGGCAGGGCCTTACATTAGTTAATTCTCACAGCAAACCTATGAGGCAGGCACTGTTACTAATCTCATTTTACAGAACAGGCAAAATAAAGCTCAGAGAGGCTAAAAAGCTGGCCAAGGTCTCTCAGCATGGGGGGACATGTGTCCTCTGGCCAAGAAGGCATTCTGACTATTGCAAGGTTCCAATCTGTTACCAGGATTCATACTATTCCAATCTATTTGCAAGAGTGAAACAACATGGCATATATTTACACAGCAATAATATTAACATATAGAGCTCCTTGCTGAAATTGAGGCACTGGTTTGAATCCTATGGTGGGAGATTCCAGATATTGCACTTTAGAAATAAAAATCAAACAAGCCTGTATTGAGTACCTGCTGTGCTAATACTAACAGCTCATACTGAGCACTTACTGGGCGGCAGAAACGGGATTCAAATCCAGGAAATTTGACACTTCTAAACAAATTATTGAATGAATAGTTAAGAACATTTTGTGTTTTGACTTTAAATATTAATGGATAAAACCCAGGAAAGCTCTTTAGGGTCTTCAATCCTTTTAAGAGTCCTGGGAGCAGGAGATTTGAGACTGGCTGCATTAGGCAGGATCTTCTGCTTGATGGACTCGGTCCTGTTCCCACTCATATTCCAGCCTTCTTCCTGCTGTGGATGTGCTGAAACAAGTGATACGCTCTGCCAAGCCTTGTCTCAGCCCCATCCCAGGCTCCTTCTGCGGCATCTTGGCTCCACAGGGCAAGGAGGCTGAGAGGGACCCGGCTCTGCTCAACAATAGGCAGCACGATCTGTTCTTACGAAACCCTTCCCTCGCAGTGCCTGTTCCTCTGAACACAAGGGCACAGCCTCAGATTTATAAGCCTTACTCCCATGATGAGGCCACAGTCTCTTTTTCAAGGTCTCTCTGTGGAAGGCAGCAGGTGGAAATCAGCAAGTTCACTGTCACTGGAGATTCTCAAACAGAGGCAGGACCCGAGTTCATTGGGTGTGGGGTGGTTGTTGAGGGGATTCTGCAACAAGAAAGACATCCCCGTCCTTTGGGAACCCTCTCGTACGAAAGCTGACTGCTCACAGAGGACCATCACTGTTGATGAAACCAACCAGCTGGTACTGCTTTTAGACCTGGAGAAATCCTAGGAAGCAGCATTCATGAAGGGGCTTGCAAGAAGCCCAAATCATGAAGCTTCTGCAGGCGGCCGCCTTGTCTGCGGGGATACTGCACAGACCACGACACGAACCACAAGAAGTTAAGCCCCAGCCTTTTTAAAGCAGAGCCAGGTGAGTGGAGGGAGCACGGAACTCTCAGATAAGGAAAGCAGATGATGGTACATTCTTTGTAGGGCTGTGCCCCGTTCTAGCTGTGCTGGGTCCTTTCTCTGTGCTCTTCTCACTCATTATTATTCAGGAGGTCCTGTGTTTACATCACACTTGCAGCATACACTGCCTACATTAGGTCACTAAGAGCTTTGTGATGGGCAAGTGGAGTCTCCATTGTGCTAAGTGACTTGCCCAGTGGCAGAGCGAGTTTCCAGCAGAAGCTAAATTCAAACCATGTGCTTCTGGCTATGAATTCAGCCCACTACACACCAGCCAACAATGACCCTACAGGGGCAAAGAGGGTGCAACCCCCTGTGAACCCACTGAGTAGCCCCATTGAGGTAACAGATGTTCTCTTGGCCTTGGCCCACAGAAATCTCCTAGATGCCCCTCCGCCCCCAGGTCTCAGACTGTGGACATCCCATTATGACCCAGCTATCCCTGACCCCAGACCCTGTAACATCACTGGAAGGCCAACGCCTGGACAGGTGAAACCAGTGAGGATCATCCAGACACTGGCAGGCTGGCAAAGAAAAGAGAGGGAAGGAATGGACTCACACTGCTGAGTCCTCTGTATTGGCAGACACTGTCCTAGGTATTTAAAGGTAAACTTTCGATTCAAGTAAAACATACATGAAAACTGTACAGATTGTAAGTGTATATAGCTTGATGAATTTTCATCAAGACAACACACCCATGTAACAATCACTGAGATCAAGAAGCAGAATCTTGCCAGCACCCCCAGAAGTCTCCTGTTGCCCTCTTCTAGGTGCTACTCTGACCTTCAGCAGTATGCATCGGCTTTGAGCGTTTTGAAATTTAAATATATGGACACACAGCACGAGGGCTTCCCTGGTGGCTCAAACAGGAAGGAACCTCCCTACAATGTGGGTTCAGTCCCTGGGTGGGAAGATCCCCAGAGAAAGGAATGGCAACCCACTCCAGTGTTATTGCCTGGAGAATTTCATGCATACAGGATCCTGGAGAGCTACTAGTCCACGGGGTTGCAAAGAGGCAAGGACACAACTGATCGACTAAGGCTTTCACTTCACTTCATACACAGTGTGTACTTTCTGTGGTCAGGCTTTTTTCTGTCAGAACTGGTGGTGAGATTGATCCTTGTGTTGTATGTAGTTTGTTTATTCTCGTTGCTATACAGTAAGTACTCCACTGGATGAATATACCATGGGGTATATTATTATACCCCATGGTATTATTATATATATAATAATGATATATATTACTGTTGGGGACATTTAGGTAATTTCCAATGTCAGCTATGGTGAATAGTGCTGTGAACATGTGGACATTCTTGTGTGTCTTTTGGTACCTATATGTACTCATTTCTCCTGGGTTTATAACTAGAAGTGGAGTTGCTATTATATGACTTTTATCCGTTTAACTTTATAAGACCCCAGCATGGATGTACTGATTTCCACTCCTACCTGCACTTTGGATGTATCATTTTGAGGCAGTCTGGGTGGTGATTAAAAGTATGGACTCTGGAGTCAGACAACCTGGGTTCTCAACCTGACTCTGCCCTTGTACTTACTGTGTGACTTGGGCTGACTTCCCTAAGTACTCTGTCTCTCAGCTTTCTCATCTGTTAAATGGGGAAAATAACCATGGTCTCATCCTCTTGGGGTAATTATGTACTTATCATAATGTCGTCACTCTGCAAATGTAGGTCTTACCGTAATTCCAAGTGGGCACCAAGAGGTCTTCACAGTGGTCTTTAGGGGGTCCCTGGAGAACCCCGTCCCCTCAGCCTCCTTCCTGACCCCATGGTGCTTGTGTCTGTGCTAGATACCCTGTGAGCGCGATCCCCACACCTGAGGAGTGAACCAGCTAAGAATCAAATGAAAAAGAATGGGGAAGGGCAAAGGAAGGCCCAGGCAGGCAGAGGGTGGGTAGGGAATAGATCTGTTATCTCAAAATGCTTCCCAAAGGGATTCTCTGGCTTGTACTGACAGCTGTCTTTTGGCCTCTCTTCTCATAGCTTTGGAAGTGCTCATGGCTGTTTAGAAGGCAGAAAGAGGGGAAGCATCTAAAACATTCAGAATATTAAAAAAATATTCAAAATAATGTGGAGAAATGTAATTGGAACAACAACTGGTCTGCTAGGCTACACTTTTAAGTAAATGAAAGTCTAATCAATATTTATTTTTATTTATTTTTTAGAAATGATTGTTTCCTACCCTCAATTACTTTTGTCTTATAATTCTTGCCAGAATAGAAGTCCTTCTATTTTTAGCCCAAGCATGGCTGAGAATCACGCTACATTAAAAATGAAAGCTTGCACACATGGCAACTGGGAAACGGTGCTGGGAAATATAAACATCATCCTCTGTTAAAACTGCATGAGACTAACAGTGGCCCTGAAGAACGCTTTTTAAAGAAAACTAGTCCTGCCATTTCTTCAGGCCAAAATACACACTGAAGTTTCCCTTCTTGGAGTCACGACTAACTGAAATAGAAGTGGCTTCCACGGAAGGGACATGGTGTGATAGGAATTACCCAGTTCAGGGTGGGGAGACCTGAGCAAATTCCTCAGGCCCTTGGAGTTACCATTTGCTCATCTAGGTTGGGGTAGATTTGACCAGCAGTTCTCAAAAGATTGCTTCTAGCTCCACCATTTGGAGACTGTAAAAGCAACTTGGCAGGAGAGAATATCTGCCTAATTTTCTCTTCTAATTTTCTTTTAACACTCTCCTCCTTGGCCCATTTTCCCTTGAATCCAGCATCAGAAGACCCCACTGCTTCACGAAACTCTTGCCTCCTTGCTGTTCTACCACTGGAGAGGTTACTCCTAAAATGCTAAGGGACTCCCTGGCAGATCCCAGGAGGACAAATTCACCCCTGAAAACCTGATGCCCTTCTCTTGAGACTCTTTCAACACTAAAACTAAAATTCCTAGGCAGAAAACACTTCTTTTCAAAATTTTAATAGTAAGATAAAATCCATCTAGAAACCAGTCTTTCTGCACCTCTTATTTCCAAGGAAGAAATCTTATATCTAGACAGGCAGAGCAATGTCCCACAGGTTTGCACAAATGTTCATGATGGAGCTAGGACTACGTTCCAGGCTTCCCTGTCAACACCATGGGGTTTGTATTAACCAGGGAAGGGAAAGAAATAAACATTTCTGAGGACCTATTACATGCCATGAATCCTGAGTGACCTGGTAAGACTGATAGATATCACTGCACCCATTCTACAGATGAGGAAACCAAGGCTCAGAATAACGTCACCAAATTATTCTTGGTGGCAGGAGAAGGCAAAACTTTCTTAGGTCCAACATCTTGCTTTACCCACCTTTGATGTTACTTTTAGTTCAAAAGAAGACTTTTTCCTCTGGAAATTTTCTTAGTAAGAACACAGATATTAAAACGAATGGATCTTGGGCTAGAAGGTAAGATCTTAAGGGGGCCTGAATGTGATGTAAACCATTTGGTGTCAGATGAGATTAATAATTTGCTGTTTGAGGGACAGGAGGGTGGAAACATAGAGCTGACAAAAAGTCACATGTGGACCTCAATGTGATCCCTCTTGAGATCCCAGAAACCTCAACACATCTCTTCAGCTCATGAAGTGCTTGAGTGTGAGGAGATTTCTTAATAGAAAATGGTGAAAAATGGACGGAACCGAAGTGAGACATGTGGGAGTGTGAGACTAATGAGAAAACCCCAGAGAAATGACAGGGAAGGCCCCGTTGCCCCAAAGCCAGAGCATTAGCTAGGCTTCAGGTAAAATCTTCCAGAAAGTTGGGGCAGGAAGTGGGCAACCATCTGACATCCCATGGTTTGAGACTGGTGACCCCATTGAAAACTTATCTAGGCCAACTGCTACCTCAAACCTTGATTCTTCGAGGGGACCTTGTCTCTTGCTTAGTGAGTTACAGCTTCATCGCAGGGGGCCTCACAGATCCCCATGAACACACATGCATACATACATATACAGTATTGAGTATACCCCAAGAGGTACGTCCACTGAGTTTCCCTGCCAGCGGTAGGGTTTCTGTAGGATGGCACGTCTGTGTTAGCCTTTGATTTCATTTAAAGCACCAACTCTGACTCAATATTTATTGGGTGCAACTATGTGAAATGCAGGGACTAGTGTGTCTGGCAGCTGCTGAGGGGGCTTCGCTATATGGTGTGGCAGGAGATCCAGGGACGAAGTGCAATCTAATGGCTGCAGAGCATCCTGCCCTGGGCAGGTAGAGAGCACTAGAGTGTGGGGATAACCGGGCTTGGGGGCATAAAGGAAGGCCCCTCGGAGGCCATGACTGGAGGGAAGGACAAGGAATCACTTTCCAGGAGCGGTAGCAGCAAAGGCAGGGATCATCCAGGTGGGGGAAATCGAGTCTCTGATTTAAAGGCAAATGTGATTTTAAGGGCAGAATCCACTAGGAAAGCAGAAAGACATTCGGCCTGGGTCAGAGGACATAACCTGTTCTCAAGATAATTGGCTCAAGGGCTGCTTCTTCTCGCAGAAACATCATTTTTATTAGTGTTGTTTTAACTTATCAGTACAGTTAATGGCTTACAGTCACCCACTCCCCAGGCAGCTTCCTGGCAACCCCAGATCTCTGATCTAATTTTATCCTTGAGAAATTTGGATTTAGAAGAAAATGTGCAGAAGCCTTGCTTGGGAAGAGGCTGGAAGAAAACAGTAAATCCAGACCCCTGGAGAGTGCACGGGCTGGAAGAAGAGACTCAGGGGAGGGTTTCCAGTGGGTGAGACCCACAAAAGGTCGCTGTGTGTCTGAGTGACAGCATTTTATGCCACCGCCCAGCTACTGTATTCACCCAGCTCTGCAGAGGGTGACACAGTCTCTGGAATGTGTATCTTATTTTTGTCCTGCCTGCCTTTATGGCCATAAAACAAGGTCTCTCCCTTCACAGCAGAAGGACTAATTAGTGTGGTTGATCTGGGCCGGAACACTGCCTGCATTTTCCTTGGGTTGGCACCTCTTTAGGCCATAAAAGGGTGCGTCCTGGGAAGCCTCCACCGGTGTCTTCAGCTGTGGGCCACAGTGTGTCACAGCAGAGGTGTGTTCACAGCTGTACCAAGGGTACACTGGGAAAGGTACAACCGTGACGCGATGACTCAGGCCTGAGGGTGGGCGGAAAAGGAGACGGCACCTATTAATATAAAACTCAACCCTTCCTCCTGGGCTAGCAGGATGCCAGCCTTCACCACTCCCTGTGGATGCTGGGCTGTCCTGATGCTTGGCAATTTCTCCTCGGTAATCTGTTGTCAACACAAATTGACCTACAGGCTCAATGCAATCTCAGTCAAAATCCCAGCAGAATTAAAAATGTCTGCTCTGTGACAGACACTGATACCATTAAGACAAGCCACAGACTGGGAGAAACTATTTGCAAAAGATGAACCTAATAGAAGGCTGTTATCCAAAATATACAAAGAACACTTACAATTCAACAACAGAAAAGCAAAAAACCCATTTTAATAATGTGCAAAAAGGCCTGAGCAAACACCTCACCAAAGAAGACATACAGAGGCAAATAAGCATACAGAAAGATGTTAAACATTGTATACAAATTACAGAGACCATCAGATACACTAAATACCTATTAGATGGTCAAAGTCTAAAACACCAAATGCTGGTGCAAATGCAACATGGCACAGCCACTTTGGAAGACAGTTTGGTAGTTTCTTACAAAACTAAACACACACTTATCATATGATCAAGTAATTATTCTCCTTGATATTTATCCAAAGGAGTTGAAAATATATCCACATAAAAACTACACACAGATGTTTTGAGTAGCTTTATTTTTGATTGCCAAAACTTGGAAGCAACCAAGATGTCCTTCAATAGATGAACAGATAAATAAACTCTGGTACATCCAGGAATATAATTCAGTGTTAAAAAGAAATGAGCTATCAAGTCATGAAAAGGCAGAGAGGAACCTTAAATGCATATTACTAAGTGAAAGACGGCCACTCTGAAAAGGTGACATACTGTGTAATTCTAAATATATGACATTCTGGAAAAAGCAAAGCTGTGCAGGCAGTGAAAAGATCAGTGGTTGACAGGGGTTGTGGGCACAGAAGGATGAATAGCTGGAGCACAAGGATTTTTAGGGCAGTGAAACTACTCTGTATGATACTATAATGATGAATATGTGTCATTATACATTCATCCAAACCCATAGAAGGTACAATACCAAGAATGAAGGGTTGTAATATAAACCATGGCATTTGGGTAATAATGGTGTGTCAGTGTAGGTTCATCATTTGCAACTAATGTGCCAGTCTGGCGGGATAATAGTGGGGGAGGCTGTGCCTGATGGGGGCAGGGGATATATGGGAAATCTCTGTTTCTTCTACTGTTTTTCTATGGACCTAAATTGTTCTTAAAAATGTCTGTTATTTGAGTCAGTTCTAACGAGGTGGATGAACCTAGAGCTTATTATACAGAGTGAAGTAAGTCAGAAAGAGAAGGATAAATATCGTATATTAGTGCATATATATGGAATCTAGAAAGATGGTACAGAAGAATTTATTTGCAGGACAGCAGTGGAGAAACAGACATATAGAACAGACTTAGAGTCAGACACGACTGAGCTACTGAACTGAACTGAACTGAATGGACATGGGGTGGGGGGAGGAACACGGAAACCTATGTTACCATATATAAAATAGATAGCCAGTGGGAATTTGCTGTATGGCTCAGGGAACTCAAACTCTGTAACAACCTAGAGGGCTGGGATGGGGAGGGAGATTGGAAGGAGGGAACATATGTATACCTATGGCTGATTCATATTGATATTTGGCAAAAAACAACAAAATTATGTAAAGCAATTATCCTTCAATCAATCAATAAATAAATTTTTTTAAATGTCTATTAAATACTCCAAGAAACAAAGAATTCTTGCTTTTTTGACTTACAGATGCATCTATTACATCTGTTCAGTTCAGTTCAGTTCAGTTCAGTCGCTCAGTCGTGTCCGACTCTCCGCGACCCCATGAATCACAGCACGCCAGGCCTCCCTGTCCATCACCAACTCCCGGAGTTCACTCAAACTCATGTCCACAGAGTCGGTGATGCCATCCAGCCATCTCATTCTCCATCGTCCCCTTCTTCTCCCGCTCCCAACCTTTCCCAGCATCAGAGTCTTCTCCAGTGAGTCAACTCGTCGCATGAGGTGGCCAAAGTATTGTAGCTTCAGCTTTAGCATCAGTCCCTCCAATGAACATCCAGGATTGATCTCCTCTAGAATGGACTGGTTGGATCTCCTTGCAGTATAAGGGACTCTCAAGAGTCTTCTCCAACACCACAGTTCAAAAGCATCGATTCTTCGGCGATCAGCTTTCTTCACAGTCCAACTCTCACATCCATACATGACCACGGGAAAAACCATAGCATAAGGAGTTCCCTGGCTTGTATAAGGGAGGAATCTGCTCAAAAACACACTGTAAATAAGAACTACAGTGAAAGCTGTCACCCCCTCAACTTTATAGGTGTTAATAATGTATTTTATCACGTCTTATCCAATAGAACATCTTCATATAGTACCACAATGCCAATTAAGTTGTGGCATCATTTTGAGACCAATCACTGAGAGATTAAAGAAAAGGAAATGTAATAGTTGAGGTGTCAACATTATGAGCTCTTTAAAGGTCAAAAATTATTATAGCTTTGTGAACTAGAAATAAGAAGGTCACTGAAGCATCTTACAGGTTGCATTTTCTAACAAGGTCACTACAATCCAGAAGAATGAGAAGCTCTTTGGGGTTCCTCCCACTTTGTTGTAAAAGGATTTTGAGTCCAAAAATAAGAAAGCTACTTTGGCTTATCCATAGCACTGACAGGTCCATTTCTTACTCTGACTTTATAAGGAGCCATCGTTATGGAATTCCAGGCACCTAATAAGTCTTTGGCTGGGCCTAGGGTTTTGGTCCTTCTAGCTCAGGAGTCTGGCTTTTGGTCACCTGAGGGAACTTCACCAACCTTAGCTTCTTTTTCTTCTTGAATTTTTGTCTATGAAAGAGAACTGTTTCTGTCACAATACTTCTGACATCTAATGTGTAGATTTTCCACATCAGGCAATTCTCCAGTTATCTGTGGACACCAAGTGGGTGTCCTATATATATTTTTTTAGTTGGGGTATAGCTGCTTTATAATATTGTGTTAGTTTCTGCTATACAGCAAAGTGAATTAGCCATATGTGTATATATATCCCCTCCCACTCGTACCTCCCTCTCACCTCTATGATTTTATTCAATTCTGATTCTAACTGCACCATATCAGTGCTCAGTTCCACAACACTGCCTCCATTCAGATGTCAACTACAAGTAGTGAACCCCTAGGCTTTTCCCAACCTCTGTTTGACTTAACTACAAACTGGGGGTTCCCATATTCTCAGGGTCAGTAATTTTCTATAATGACTCACAGAACTCAGGGAAACAGTATTACTGATTTGCTGTGGAGGATGTTATAAAGGACAGGCAAATGAAGAGTTACATATGGCAAGATGAGAAGGTTCCCAAACACAGGAGCCTCTTTCCGCATGGAGTTTGGGAGTGTATCACCCTCCTGGCAACTGAATGCATTCACCAACCCAGAAGATCTAGCCCCTTCATTTTATGGAGGTTTTTTTTTTACCAGCAAGATAGATTAGATCATTAACCACTGGTGATTATCCCCAGCCCCTTTTCCCTCTCTGGAAGTTGATGGTGAGATGGGGCTGAAAGTTCCAACCCACTAATTACATGGTTGGTTACCATGGCAACCTCCCCATCCTAGGATGTCAGCTACCTAGGATGCTATCTAGGGATTGCCTAGGGGCTCTTAGCTACCAGTCACCTAATTAGCATAAATTTTGGTCTGCTTGAAAAGGGCTTATTATGAATAAAATATTATATTCCTTTTACCCCATCACTCAGGAATTCTACTAAGATTTTAGAAATTAGAAACTCTGTGCCAAGAACTGGGGATAAAGATCATATATATATATATAATATATATATATATATATCTCTCTTCATACATCACAGTCTGTTTTGCTTGTTATTTTTTCTTCTTCCTCTACTTTTCCCCCTTTTCTTATTTTTTCTATTTTTCTTTTTGTTTTAATTTTCTTTCTTCTTTTAATCTTCCCCTAATTTTTCTTTTTTACTTTATTCTTTTATTTTTGTCACCTTGTGCTTTTTCTCATTTTTTCATTACTTTTTTCTCATTTTTATTTATTTCTTTTTTAATTTAGTAAGTTACTATTGTTAGCAATAAGTCCAAAACACTGCAGGGCTGCTTGGCCACCTCTGCTGAAGAAGAGGTCCATATAAGGAAACACACATTCCTCAAGATCACTGGCAAGTACAGTCACACCCCTCAAAGTATCTCTGCTGTCAGCATCATGGATATTGAAACTGAAAAACACCATTTTCACTTCTTACCTTCCACCACCTCTCCCTTTGCCTGAACTACCATTTACCTTTGACTGCTGACAGAGAAGCAGAAGGCCAGCGACCTTTGTCTCTCTGAGCGAGGTCCCAGGTGAGAACTCTGCTGTTAAGAAGCAGTGGCTATAGGATGTGGCATCCAGCTGGAATGATGTGACCCCTGCCCTTTGATACACTCGTGTAACACAGATGTCAGCAGGCCTTAAAATTTCCTGTCCTTTGTGAATTCATTCCCCATGTAATTTCCAGCCAAGTTCCCAATTTCAGTGGGGATTCTTGAAAGTCAGATATTTTACTAGGTCACCTTAGACTGTGATTTTGTGCTTACAATGAATCCCAGATCTTTCTCCCAACTTGCATGAGTTAGCTGTCCCCTTCTTTCTATCCTAAATCCACCCAGAGAGACTTAGTTCCTTTATTTCCCCCAAGCAACACCTTTCCAAGCCCATAACATTTCTGGTTAGAGATTCAGGGGATAGCACGGCAGATAAGAGTGGCTGTCAGACATCATTGGCCTTAAAGTCCTTCGGTACACCCTCTCTTGGGGCCCTCACCCTAACTGGGGAATGATCACTGGTTTTCTCTTCTGTTAGCTCCAGATTCAACTTCTTGACCGCGTGTCTTTCCCCTCAATCTTATTCTCCACCTTGGCTCACCTACTGCAATGACCTGCCCCCTCATGTAAACACCGCCCCTCTCCAATCTATCATTTCTTAAAGCTTTTTAAGAACATTCGTTTATATTTTACTTTTTATTTTTAGAAAGTTTTCCAGCCTTATTGAGGTATAATTGAAGTACACTGAAGCTAAGTCGCTTCAGTTGTGTCCGACTCTGTGCGAGCCCATAGACGGCAGCCTACCAGGCTCCCCCGTCCCTGGGATTCTCCAGGCAAGAACATTGGAGTGGGTTGCCATTTCCTCCTCCAATGCATGAAGGTGAAAAGTGAAAGTGAAGTCACTCAGTTGTGTCTGACTCTTAGTGACCCCATGGACTGCAGCCCACCAGGTTCCTCCGTCCATAGGGTTTTCCAGGCAAGAGTACTGGAGTGGGATGCCATTGTCTTCTCCGTGAAGTACACTAAACTGTATGTATTTAAAGAGTACAATTCTATCAGTTTTGACATCATACATAAAACCATGAATATTCAGGGTTGACTTTCTTTAGGATTGATTGATTTGATCTCCTTGCAGTCCAAGGGACTCTCAAGAGTCTTCTCCAGCACGACAGTTCAAAAGCATCAATTCTTCAGCACTCAGCTTTCTTCACTGTCTAACCCTGACATCTGTACATGACTAGAAAAACCATAGCTTTGACTGTACAGACCTCTGTGGGCAAAGTGATGCTCTGCATTTTAACATGCTGTCTAGGTTTGTCATAGCTTTTCTTCCAAGGAGTAAATGTCTTTTAATTTCATGGCTGCAATTACTGTCAGTAGTGATTTTGGAGCCCAGAAAAATAAAATCTGTCACTGTTTCCACTGTTTCCCTATCTATTTGCCATGAAGTGATGTGACCAGATGCTATAATCTTAGTTTTTGGAATATTGAATTTCAAGCCACTTTGTTCCTCTTTACTTTCTGCCATTAGAGTGGTATCATTTGGATATCTGAGATTGTTGATATTTTTCCTGGCAATCTTGATTCCAGCTTCTGATTCATCCAGCCTGGCATTTCACATGATGTAGATCCAACCAGTCCATTCTAGAGGAGATCAGTCCTGGGTGTTCATTGGAAGAACTGATGCTAAAGCTGAAACTCCAATACTTTGGCCACCTCATGCGACGAGTTGACTCACTGGAAAAGAGTCTGATGCTGGGAGGGATTGGGGGTGGGAGGAGACGGGGACGACAGAGAATGAGATGGCTGGATGGCATTACCGACTCGATGGACATGAGTTTGAGTGAACTCCGGGAGTTGGTGATGGACAGGGAGGCCTGGTGTGCTGTGATTCATGGGGTCGCAAAGAGTCGGACACAACTGAGCGACTGAACTGAACTGAACTCTGCATATAAGTTAAATAAGCAGGATGATAACATACAGTTTTGTCGTACTCCTTTTCCTATTTGGAACCAGTCTGTTGTTTCATGTCCAGTTGCTTCTTGACCTGCATACAGCTTCCTCAGGATACAGGTAATGTGGTCTAGTATTCCCATCTCTTTGAGAATATTCCACAGTTTGTTGTGATCCACACAAAGGCTTTAGCATAGTCAATGAAGCAGAAGTAGATGTTTTTCTGGAACTCTCTTCCTTTCTCCATGATCCAACAAATGTTGGCAATTTGATTTCTAGCTCCTCTGCCTTTTCTAAATTCAACTTGTACATCTGGAAGTTCTTGGTTCATGTACTACCAAAGCCTAGCTTGAAGGATTTTGAGCATAATGTTGCTAGCATGTGAAATGAGCTCAATTGTACAGTAGTTTGAACATTCTTTGGCATTGCTCTTCTTTGGGATTAGAATGAAAACTGACCTTTTTTCAGTCCTATGGTCACTGCTGAGTTTTCCAAATTTGCTGACATATTGTGTTCAGCACTTTAAACAGCATAATCTTTTAGGATTTAAAATAGCTCAGCTGGAATTCTATCACCTCCACTAGCTTTATTCTTAATAATGCTTCCTATGGCCCACTTGACTTCACACTCCAGATTGTCGGCTCTAGATGAGTGACCACACAATTGTGGTCACTAAGTCATTAAGACCTTTTTTGTATAGTTCTTCTGTGTATTCTTGCCACTTCTTCCTAATCTCTTCTGTTTCTGTTAGGTCCTTACCATTTCTGTTCTTTATCATGCCCATCCTTGCATGAAGTATTCCCTTGATAAGTCCAATTTTTTTGAGGAGATGTCTAGTCTTTCCCATTCGATTGTGATTTTATTCAGCAATAAAACAAAATGAAATTCTGAACCACTGAAAAATCATGGAGGATACAGCAGAAACTAACACAACATTGTAAAGCAATTATACTCCAATTAAAAAAAAAACATGGGGGAAACAAATGCACAATGCTAAGTTAAAGAAACCAACCTGAAAAAGTTGTATATGATTCCAATTATCTGAGACTCTAGAAAAGGCATAACAATAGAGGTCATAAAATGATCAGTGATTGCCGGTGGTTGGGGATGGGGAGGGATGAATAAGAGGAGTACACAGAATTTTTAGGGTAATGAAACTATTGTGCCTGATTCTCTTAATGGTGGATACGCGATACTAGGCCTTTGTCAAGATGCATGGACTGCAGAACACAAAAGAGTGAACTCTATGTAAACTATTAACTTTAATTACAGTGTATTAATATTGTTTTTGTTGCTCAGTCATGTCCAACGCTTTGCGACTCCATGGACTATACTCTTTGTGATCCCATGGACTGTAGCCTGCTAGGTTCCTCTGTCCATGGACAAGAATACCAGAGTGGGCTGCCATTCCCTTCTCCATGGGATCTTCCTGACCTAGGAAATGAATCCAGGTCTCCTGCACTGCAGGTAGATTCTTTACTGTCTGAGCCACCAGGGTAGCCATTATTGATTCATCAGCTTTAACAGGTGTACCACATTACTGCTACTTATTCAAAGGGGAAACTAGATGAGGGAGGGTATATGGGGACTCTACTTTCTGTTCATTTTCTATGTTAACTTAGAATTGTTTTAAAAAAGCAAGTCTAGTATTGAAGAAAAATTCCAGAAGACTTTGTGTAGAAATTGACATGCAGTTTCAAAAATTTACGTAGAAACCCAAAGAACCTAGATTTGTCAAGGCATAGATAAGAAAACTAGAAAAATGGTACAGATAAAGTTATTTACAAAGCAGAAATATAGACACAGACATGCAGAACAAATGTATGTACACCAAGGGGGGAAGGTATGGGGAGATAAGCTGGGAGATCAAAATGGACATATATACACTACTATGTATAGGAAAGTCAAGTTACTCAGTCGTGTCCAGCTCTTTGCGAGCCCATGGACTGTAACCTACGAGGTTCCTCCATCCATGGAATTTTCCAGGCAAGAGTACTGGAGTGGGTTGCCATTTCTTTCTCCAGGGGATCTTCCCGACCCAGGGATCGAACCCAGGTCTCCCGTATTACAAGCTGATGGTTTTACCTTCTGAGACCTAGTCCAGGAGGAAACTACTATGTATAACAGATAAGAATGAGAACCTACTGTATAGCACGAGGGAATAAAAGACGGTACAATCTGTTTGTAGGACAGGTGTTAATTTAACCTTAAAAATTAATTTCAATGTACACTAGGTACAGACAAATACTATTTGATTCCACTTGTACAAGCTACCTAGAATAGTCAAATTCATACAATCAGAAAGTACATTGGTAGATGCCAGGGGTCAGAGAGGGTGGGGGTGAGGAGGAGCCATGGAGAATTAGTGTTTAGTGGGGGCACAGTTTCAGTTTAGGAAAGTGAAAATTCAGGAGATGGATGTTGGTGAGAGTTGCATAGCAATGTGAATGTACTTGGTGCCACTGAACTATACAGTTAAATATGGTAAAACAGTGTATTTTATATTATGTGACTTTTACCACCACAATAAAAAAAGGAAAAGAAGTCAAAGTTTCGCACCTTAACACTCCCTGATTCCCAGGGTTCCTGTAAAGTTACAGTAACCAGAACAGCATGGTATTGACGTAAGGACAGCTGAGCCCATGAATGAAAGAGGATAGAGAGTCCTGAAACAGACCCTCGGTGCGGTCAAGGCCCTTGCTCAGGACAGCGACAGTGCAGGAGCAACTGAACATACCCTGAGAGAAAAAAGAAACTTGATCCCACCTATCACTTCATGCCACACACGTACAAAGAATTCAAGATACGTGATAGATCTTAATGTAAAAACTAAAACTAGAAAGCTTTCTAGGAGAAAACATAGCAGAAAAATATGTTCTACTTAGGGGGAGGCAAAGTTTAAGACAGAACAAAGAAAAACTAAATATGAAAGAAAAAATCGGTAAATTATATTCCATCAATATTAGAAACTTCTCACCAAGAAGTATGCTTCGGAAAATAAAAACAAGCTTTAGACAGGAAGAAAATATGTTTATACATATTATACACACACACACAAGCACGTATGTTGTGCATGCTCAGTCGTTCAGTCATGTCTGACTCTCTGAAGCCCACCAGGGTCCTCTGTCCATGGAATTTTCCAGGCAAGAATATTGGGGTGGGTTGTTATTTCCTACTACAGGGGATCTTCCCGACCCAGGGATCAAACCCGTGTCTCTTGCATCTTCTGCATTGGCAGGTGGGTTCTTTACCACTGTACCACCTGAGAAACCCATGCATACACGAACACATGTATGCATATACAGATACATGTGTGTATGTACATATACATACATGTACACATGTGGAAAATACAATATGCAAAGAACTCAGTCCATAATAATAGCAAGTTCCCACAAAGTGGTGATAAAATGACAAATAGCAAAAGGAACTTATTGCTAGAAGGGAGCATCTTTGTGGTTTGTTTTGACTTTTTTCTCAGGAATGTCCAGGCTGTCCCTGCTCACTGGTGCCCACCCTGTCTATCCATCACTTGAGTGGCTGTTGTCCCCTTCCTTAGTCACAGTAACTGTTGGTTGGGAATTCACACCTGTTTACAGAAGTCCAGTGACATCCCTAATCTTAGGAGACATAGCTGAGCTTTCAGGGGACCCTGTGGCCTGGGGCAAGCCACTGTGTCCACCTTCCTGTCTGAAAGTGAGGTGGTCAGGCCACTGATATTTATGGATCCTTTCTGCTCTGACCGCTCAGTAACCCCATGGCAGAGGACCCCACTGTCCTGCACAATGACAGGATAGGGGTGGGGTTTTCTTCCCATCAATTACTTCCACCCCAGGGCTGTGCATCCTGCTTGCTCCAATGGCTTGCTTAATTCAAATCCCAGAATTAACCTTTGCCTAGATTACAAATTACATGATTTAATAATAACAAAAATAATTACCGTAATGAAACATTCTTGGCTGACCTTATCTCAACTCTGAACAGCATGTACGATTAGCATTTTATGGTTTGGAAAAAGGAGGATCAGAGAATTTAAGCCACTTGCCCATGGTCACATAGCAAATATGAGCAGAACCAGCCTTCAACCCAGCTTTTTCTGATCCCAGGAGCTTTCTACACTCCTCAGGACATGATTTTAAAGGGTTATATTCAGTTAATGAAGAGGCTGCCTTAGCAGGCAATCTCCAGTTCCTTGATACGTGGGTAAAGAACACAAAGTCAGTAGGGAGGTGGGGGAAGTATTTCTCCCTGCTCAGGGGAGTTCACTGAAGCTTGAAGCAACTCTAAATACAGTTCTGAAACTAGTAATAATTAGAGTACCTAACATTTAGTGATCATATACCATATTCAAGAAGTACACCGATCCCATGGAATATACATTACTTGGCAGAATTCTCACACCCTGTGTGTAGCTACCATTATTACCTAAACTTTACAGATGAGGCACCAAGGCATGGCGTGGTGCCCACAGCAGCCCCCTACTAAGTGGAGAGTGAACGTATTCCAGAATCCTATTGCGTTGCTCCATTTTAGTCTCTGTTTAGTTTCATTAGCATCTGATCTATGTGCTTATTTTCTATGCTCTGCTGCCTATCTGCTTAGACATTAGTTCATAAAGGTTAGGAGCTAACCTCTGTTATTCACATCTGTACCCTTGGCTACTGGGTATACAGTAGATGATCCAGAACTCATTTTTGAAAGAATGAATAGGAGACTTGCACTGCTTGCTCTTAGCATCTGGACTCATCTCTTGTAATAAGAAAAGGAAGAGCCTAATTCATGGGAATTCAAGGGCAGGATCTTCATGGGAGGTTGAGGTGTCTTCAGAACTTTGGTGGATGGATTTGAACGAGTTTCACGGAGGTGAGAGGACGCTTCAGTTCATTTTCCTTTTGTCTCTCGGATACGACTGAAGTGACTTAGCAGCAGCAGCAGCAGCAGTCCCACCCCAGTTCTTTTTCCAGGTTCCTTTTCTTTTTACTTTTTGATGTAACAGTTCTGAATTTTCCTGTATATATAGTTTCGTGCAATCACCACAACAGGATACAGAAAATCTGTCACCCCCCCAAACTCCTTGTGTTTCTCCTTTGCAACCACATACCCCCACCCCTAATCTCTGGCAACCACTGTTTATTCCTCATCACTGTAATTTTTTTTTTTTCTAGAACACCCTTGTCATGTTCCCAGTCTCAGGGGGAAATCATTCCCTTAGTATTTATCTTAGGGCATCTCTCAGTTTTCCTTCACTGAGACTATTTGGGAAAAAAAAAAATTTTTTTTTACCAGACAAAGAATTTTGGTTGACAGTTTTTCTGCCAGCATTTTAGAAATGTTGCTCCATTTTCTCTGGCCTCCACTGTTTTCTATGAAAAATTCACAAAGACTCAAGCCAATCTTTCTCTATAGTGCAAAATGAAGCACTATTTTTCTCTAGTTGCTTTTAAGAGTTTTTTCTTTGTCTTAGCTTTCAGTCGCTTGATTACAATGTGTCTGGGCATAGATTCCTTTGGGTTTATCTTATTCAAAGTTCACTGAACTTTTTGAATCAGTAAGTTTATGTCTCTCACCAAATCTGAGAAGTATTTACCCATTATTTCTTCAAACAAAATTTAAAACAAAATTTTTTTTTTGATGCATCACATGATATCCTAGTTCCCTGGCCAGGGATTAAATCTGTGCCCTCTACTCAGAGTCTTAACCATTGGACCACCAGGGACGTTGCCTCTTCAAGTAAAATTTTTACACCATACTCTTCTCTCTCCTTCTGAAACTCTGATAATGCGAATGTTAGACTTTTTGGTATTGTTCCACATGTACCCAGGACTCTGCTCAATGTTGTTGTTGTTTTTTTTCAATTCTTTTCTCTTTGTTCAGATTGGATAATTCTTTTTGACCTATCATCATGTAACTCCTCTCTGTTTTGCTATTGATTCTTTCATGAATGTTTTATTTCAATTATTGCATTTTTAAGTTTCCCCCAAATTTCTATTTAGTTCTTCATTATATCTTCACTCTCTTTGCTTAAATTCTTTTATCTTTCCAGTCACTTGAAGAGAATTCACTCTTACTTGAAGTATAATTACAATAACTGCTTTAGCATCTTTATCCAATAATTTCAATGTTTGTGTCATCTCTTGATTGTCCTTTCCCTTATAAGTTGATATTTTTCTGGCTCTGCATATGCTGAGTAGTTTCAAATTATACCCTAGACGTTTGAATATTACATTCTGAGAATCTATGCTCTATTTAAATCCTAAAGAGAATGATAAATTCTGTTTCGTTTTATTTTAGCAAGTTATCCATCTAGCAGGTAAGCTCCAGCCTCAAGTCCTAACCCTTCTCTATGGGCTGTGGTTTCAATTTCAGTTCAGTTTTCAAAGACTTTGCAAGTGCTACTTGGATCTGCTCCGTGTGCTCCCCAGTGGCCATTTGGGAGTCTGGGTGATTCTGTAATCCACAGTCCAGTCCTCAAAACTCACAGAGCTTAGAAATAAGCCCAGAAGCTCTTTGCTCCTAAGCTCTCGCCTTTCTGAGATCTGAAACGTTTAGCTCCCTTGTGACGCTCTGGTCTGAAAGCTGGGGGTTCAGTTTCTCTGAGCATCTGTGCACCTCCTCTGAGTGTGTCTGCATATGGACCAAGCAATGGAAGGACAGGCAGGAAAAAGCAGTGGGATTTTGTCCTACATTCACTGCTACTACCACGGAATCAGCAGAGGGTCAAGGTGGGAGATTGGAGAAAAACAACCAGGGGCTTGCCTCACTTTTTATGACACTTAGGAGCCCTCTTTCCCTTCCTCGGGCCAGATAACAAGTGTCCCTTTTGCAGTCCTTTCTGTTTGCATCTGGCACTTACTTCCAGTTTTCAGGCTGCATGTGAGTTGAGGTCAGATGATGCCCAAGCGAGAAATAGAGGAACTCACAGTGCTATTGGTGGTATTTGAAATTCTGATCTCCTTCCCCAACCCACCGGCTCCTGTTTCCTTTTCATTGTCCTCCAGTAGCTGCTCCACGAATTCGGTCTGAGAATTATTGTCACATTCAGCGGGAGAGGCATGTTGAATTGTGCTTACTGCATCTTGCCTAAAATGAGAATTCAAATATATATTTTGTATGCAATGCTATAAACAGTAAAGAAACCTTGCTTTCAACAACAGGCACAGGACTTCTGTGGTAGCCCAGTGGTAAAGAATCTCTGCTAATGCAGGGGACACAGGTTCAATCTCTGTTCCAGGAACTAAGATTCCACATGCCTCAGGGCAACTAAGCCCATGAGCCACAACTACTGAAGCTTGCATGTTCTAGAGTCTGTGCTCCACAAGAGCAGCCACCACAATAAGCAAGCACATCGCAGTGAGACAGGAGTCCAACTAGAGAAAAGCCTGTGTGCCGCAAGGAAGACCCACTGCAGCCATAAACAAATAAAATATTTTTTTAAAACTCAGTGTTGGACTATAAAGAAAGCCAAGCACCGAAGAATTGATGCTTTTGAACTGTGGTGTTGGAGAAGACTCAAGAATCCCTTGGACTGCAAGGAGATCCAACCAGTCCATCCTAAAGGGGATCAGTCCTGGGTGTTCATTGGAAGGACTGATGTTGAAGCTGAAACTCCAATACTTTGGCCACCTCATGCAAAGAGTTGACTCACTGGAAAAGACCCTGATGCTGGGAAACATTGAGGGTAGGAGGAGAAGGGGACGACAGAGGATGAGATGGCTGGATGGCATCACCAACTCGATGGAAATGGGTTTGGGTGGACTCCAGGAGTTGGTGACAGACAGGGAGGCCTGGTGTGCTGCGGTTCATGTGGTCGCAAAGAGTCAGACATGACTGAGAGACTGAACTGAACTGAAAAAACTCAGCAGGCACTATGTCCAACACTAACTCCCAAGATTGCTTTTACCTAGCCCCCAATAGCTGTGTTCTTCCTGCTGGACTGGCCCTTCCAGCCATATCAGGGATTGGCCAAGGCAGCCACTGTGCTAACATGTGCATGCTCAGTCGCATCAGACTCTTTGTGACCCCATGGACTATAGCCCTCCAGGTTCCACCGTCCATGGGATTCTCCAGGCAAGAATACTGGAGTGGGTTGCCATTTCCTTCTCCAGAGAATCTTCCCGACCCAGGAATTGAACCCATGTCTCTAAGTCTCCTGCATTGGCAGGTGGGTTCTTTACTACTAAAACCACCTGGGCTATGCAAATGGAGCGCTCCGGAGGCTGGACTACTCAAACCAATCCTGTCTTCACCTCCCTAACTTCCCTCATACAGTCTAGGTGCCAAGTAAGATGGCCTCCGAGCTTCCTGAGCCACAGAAATATCAGGAAGTGACACCTGGAATGCCTGGCTGAGACAGCTGGCTGTGACTTAATACATAACAGGAAGAAGCTGAAGATTCTCAAGGAGGAATGTCATGTAATCATCATCATGAAAATAGTAACAGCTAACATCATTAAACCCTTACAATGTGCCATACACTATGCTATTAATATATATTTTTATATACATTATTGCATTTACTACTACATTTGACCTCCCAGCAGGTTATGGGATAGATGATATTTCTCCTCAGTGGCAGATGAGGAAACTACTTCTAACCCAGAAGGGACATGTGTTACCAACATTGAGGGGGTAGAGAAGTACAACCCTCCCTTACTTTGGGAAAAAGAACTGAATAACTGGATTGGGATTGTTTGTGAAGAGCCCTAAACATGACCCCCAACATTGATAAGCTGGCAACCCTAGGCACTAATTTCCTATTCTAAAGGAGATCAATCCTGGATGTTCATTGGAGGGACTGATGCTAAAGCTGAAACTCCAATACTTTGGCCACCTCATGAGACGAGTTGACTCACTGGAAAAGACTCTGATGCTGGGAAAGGTTGGGGGCGGGAGGAGAAGGGGACGACGGAGAATGAGATGGCTGGATGGCATCACCGGCTCTGTGGACATGAGTTTGAGTGTACTCCGGGAGTTGGTGATGGACAGGGAGGCCTGGCGTGCTGTGATTCATGGGGTCGCGGAGAGTCGGACACGACTGAGCGACTGAACTGAACTGAACTGACTGAATGTGAGGATAACAGTGGTTCCCACTTTGCCACGCAGCTGGGACAAGATTATGGATGCAGCATGCTTTGCCTGGTGACTGGTACATAAGAGGCACTCAGTAAAGAACCATTTTTTTTGTCCTTCCTAGATGTGTGGGGCTAGCTCTACCAGCAATGAAGCTCTCCTTGCATCTCCAAGCACAGGCAGGATACTGGGACCAGACTCCATTTTCAGTGATAATTGGATGCTTATTATCACTCAGTAGCTGACTTGACAGCTATTTAACACTTGACCAAGAAAAAAACAAGCGGCTGTGTCCTGGTGGCAGTCAGATGGTCAACACATTAAAATTAGTTGGCATGACTCAGTACTTTACCTACAGTCAAGTTTTGAAAGACCTCATCTATTTAAATAACTCCAGTAATAAGTTCTTCTCTCAATTTCTGTGAAGAGGCATGTATACAAACACACAAAATAATACACATTCGCTGTTAGCATTTTCACTTTGTGAGAAGTCACACTTAAAAACAACTTCCAGGGCTTCCCTAGTATCTCAGTGGTACAGAATCTGCCTGCCAATGCAGGAGATGTGGGTTCCATCCCTGGTCCGGGAAGATCCCACATGCTGTGGAGCAACTTAACCCCTACACCACACTACTGAGCCATGCTCCATAACAAGAGAAAGCACCGCAATGAGAAGCCCACGCACTGCAGCTAGAGAATAGCCCCTGCTCTCCGCAGCTAGAGAAAGCCCATGCAGTAACGAAGACCCAGCACAGCCAAAAATCAATTTTAAAATAAAATAATAATTAAAAAAAACTGCTTCCACACACTTGGTGGATCATTCAGGGACAACCTGGGCAGCAGGGGGGATTAATGTCCCCACAGAAAAGGTGGGAGTGGGTGACTGGGTCAGTAATACTCCACTGGCTTCCATGAGAAACCTAACAGGGAGAGGGGTGGGAGGGAAGGAAGAGGAGAAGCTGGGAGGAAACAGAGCATGGCACCTGCCTTGTGGGGGCCTGGTGGTTGTCAGCCAATTGCCTTGGACTTGTCCATGTCCAATGCCCTATTAGCTCTTATGATGAAACCTGGCAGCAGTGTCTAGAAATGGACCAAAGTGAAAGGAACATCACGGCCAGGCCAGGGGAGCCACAGAATCAGGAAGGGCTGGGACATCAGATAAACCTGTTCTTAATAGTTGTTACTGCCCTCAGCAAGTTGTTTAACCTGTCTGAACCTTGAGTTCTTTATCTACAAAGTAAGGACGGACAAACTATCTCTTACTGCGGGAAGATTATGTGAGACAATGTGTACGGCAGGCCCACAGGACTGGGTGCACAGGGGGACTCAACAGTGTGACTTCCCTTTCACAACATCAGCGCCAGATGGGACCCGCCTGCCCCTCAGACCCAGAGACGATCTCATCTGCCCAACTGCCCAGAGCCAACGTAGGATTTCCAGTAAAGCCCAGGCATCAGATTTCTTGTTCCTACTCCATCATATTTTCCTCCATTAGGTTTTAATCTAATCCAGATGTGGAACTCAGCTTCGCGCACACGCACACACACACACACACACAAACATGCTCATACATACTCACATACTTTCCCAGTCTCATGCTCATCATCCTCTGAAGCCCACGTGTGTGGTCCAGCTTTACTGAAACCTTGGGCATGTGGAGATTTACATTGTAAAAACACAGTTGCACTGAACCTAGTACAGATAAGCTTGTTGTTGGTTTTTTTTTTTTTTTTTTTAATATTTCTGACTCTTCTGCCTCTCTTAGCTCTCCCTCCTCCTTTCTGGCCCCCGCAGTGTATTGGTTCCAACCTAAAGTGCTGCAGTCACCCCTTCATAGTCCTTTTCCAACTCAAGCCCACAGGCTCTTATCTTCTACTTCCAAAGGTTTATTGAATTATTGTTCTAAACACACACGATTCCTTCCCTGAGGCCTTTAGGAACAGCCAGTAAAATACAATATATCTGTTTTGATCAGTGACCTTCTTTCCCACACCAGTGCTCAATGACCAGAAGTGCTGGTGGTAGTGGGATTCATTTTCTATTTGCCTCCTAGGGAGCAGGAGGCTCCATTACTGCTCTCCTGTTGACTCCCAGGCCCCTGCACTGCCCCAGCAAAAAAAATATATATGCCCTGGAAAAACGTGATGACATGAATCATTTTAGGATGCAGATAAGATAACTGGTCTTTCTGGAACAGTGGCAACTCCCCCTCCCCCCATAAGTACCACCATCAGAGTGGTTATTGGAAGCCACCCGGTTGGGTCACATGGAACTGATTTGGGTTATAATCCTAGTTAACTCATTGCCTGGTGTTTGACCTTGGGCAAGTCACTTCACCGATCTGGGCCTCAATCTTGTGCCTTTTTTAAAAAAATTATTTTATTGGAGTATAGTCGATTTACAATGTTGTGTTAGTTTCTGCAGTACGGCAAAGTGAATCAGTTATACACAGACATATTTGTTGTTGCTTTAGTCGCTAAGTCGTGTCTGACTTCTTGTGACTCCCTGGTCTATAGCCCACCATGCTCCTCAGTCCATGGGATTGTCCAGGCAAGAATACTGGAGCAAATTGCCATTTCTTTCTACAGGGGATCTTCCTACCAGGGATCAAACCCAGGTCTCCTGCATTGGCAGGCAGAGTCTTTACTGCTAAATCACCAGGGAAGCCCTGTACATATACATATACCCACTTTTTTTTCATGACCTTTAAATGGGAGTAATGATCCCTATGCCCAGAGAACAAAGCTAAATAGCTAGGTAGCCCTCACTTCTAGATAAATATCTAGAATTTTTGTTTTGGTATCTGCTTTTTGCTTTAGTAAATTTATGTTCATTTTCCTTAAAGGCTCCCCAAATTGTTTACTCTTTGGGCGCCACAAAACCTGGTGGGGAGGAGATAATGAGATGTCATAACTGCGTGGCTTGGAGTGCCCCAGGGGTGGATCCCTGTGAGGAATGGGCGGCCGGGAGGTCTGAACACGTTTTGCTGGCCCCCTCCCCAACTCCCCAGCCCTGCAAACCTGGGCTGATTTTCAAAGGGCCAGTCACATTGGCCTCTATGTCCATGCTCTCACAGGCAGAGGGTGACCTCCCATTTTCTGAGGGTGTTAAAAACAGAAACTGTTGACTCATATAGGTGCAGGTGGCAGCCTCTCGCTAGACACAGTCAGCTCTGCTCAGCTCGACCTCCTGCCAGGCCCACTCTGGATGCCAGGGTAGTCCAGGAGGAAGTGTTGCAGCCTGACTCCCCTCCCCTCAACAGAATCCCTGCTGAGGCAACTGGAGATGTGATTTATTCCTGCGTTCTATTTCCTGGATCTCAGGTACACAGAATTGGATTAGGGATTAATCACCATCTTTCGTTCATGCCACTCTGTTGTCATTGGTCCATGTCTGGCCTCCCATTACTTCCTTAGGCTTTTTGTTTTATTCTTTAATGTAATAAGGACTGGAAAAACCATCACTCAAAACAAAAGCTAGGGCCAGGACAGAAACCTACAGCAAACTCCACAGTCCCTCCTTAACCTGTATTTTCAAATTTTTGGTTTCTAATCCAGAAAGGTTTCAGCCAATCAGCCCCCCACTACTGTGTACAGCTAGCTCCTGCTTCATTTCTTCTTTCCTTCTTGGCTACACATCTCTGGGAAGAACACGTCAATCATTTTAGCAACTCAGTAGCACGTTCGGAAAGAGTTTGGGGTCACAGAGCAAGAGAAAACCAATAATTAAATGAGGCTTTTAATTTACATTCATTTTTTTCATTCATCAGAACTCCTTTGCTCTCTTCCTATCTTTTAGGCTTTGCAGGTTCATCAAGATGTCCTTGAGATTGTGAGGGAAACTGCACAGGGTCTCCTGATGAGCAGGTGGGTGCCCAGAGCAAGGCAGGAGCCTGGGAGCCTGGGCTGGGCCAGGAGCTCTGGTGGGAGGTGGCTGGGCATAAGCCTAGGTGTGTAAACATACTAAGTCACATCTTAAACCAGAAGAGGAAGGAAACAAGCAAGCAGACACTTTAGCCAGGTCACCAGTGTGAAGGAGCAGGACAGGAAGCATAGCGGTGGGAGCCGGGGGGAAGGTGGGGCTGGGTGATCTGAACTACATGAGGAGGGGCCCTGGCCTGGGTGATTCTCAATGGAGCCTCTGTCCCCTCAGTTGCGACAGGACACCTTTGTCTCCCCACAGACTCTCTCTGGCTATTCTGTATATAGATTTGCTTACTTTTAAAGCCTATTACTCTCATTGGCAGGAAGTCTCTGGGCCTGTGATGGTAGATGGGAAGTTGGGTCATTTGTGGACGACACGAGAATGCAGAAAAAACAGGACATTGAGCGCCTACCTACTGGCCTCAGCTGGGTATTCCTGCCAGGAGCTTTGGACATACCACTGTCATTGCTGCAGCTTCCAGGTAACCATGTGTGAAGGGGAGAAGTGGATTTTGAACCATGAATCATTTTCCAGGTAAACTTTGGGGTGCCAGTAATTTCATCTCAGGGAACTTTTGCCCACAGCAGAGGAGGGGGCCTTACTGCAGGGGAGGGAGAATCCACGCTCTAATTATAGAGGATTACCTTGTGGACAGCTGACAGTCTGCATATGGGAACGTTTATGGCGCCTGCACTCCTGAATTCCTATTTCCATATGCATTCAAGAAAAGGATAGTAATAGATGCTCAATTAAACTCCAGAGGTATTAAAAGAGTATAAGGCTAATGTTGAATAGGAAACTTCAGGTAAACAAGCCTTTTTGGTGCAGAACAGCAGCATTAGCAATCACAGAAAGGTGTGTAGTAGGGGTTCAGATCGTGGAGAAAGAAATGGAAAGAATATTTTTGATTACAGCTGTATGTTCATGGGAAGAGTTTACCAAATGTGATACGGCAAAGTGAAGAGATTATGACTAAAAAGCAAGCTGGCTGACGCAACAGCAACGTGCTATATGCATCACCGAATCTCTTTGCTGTACAACTAAAACAACATTGAAAATCAGTTATACTTCAATAAAAATTAATTCATTAAAAATAAATTTTAAGGCAGTGTTGGTATTAGTTTCCATTGCTGCTATAATAAATTATACATAAATTTGTGTTAAGCCAACAACTAAACTTATTCCTTTACAGTTTTGGAAGTCAAAAGTTTGAAACGGTTCTTAAAAGTAAGGTGTCAGCAGGGTTCTTAAAAGTAAGGTGTCAGCTTCTAAAACCCATATGTTTCTGGAGGTTCTAGATAGAATCTGCTTCCTTACTTTTCTTGTTTCTATAAATGAGCTTATGGACCCTTTCTTCATCTTCAAAGCCAGCAGGGTAGCACATTCAAGTCCCTCTCTCCCCCACCATCCTTCTCACCTCTGCTTCCATCATCATATCTCTGCCCTTATATTCTTGTGATTACAACAGGCCCACCCAGATGATTCTAGATAAACTTTCCACCTCAGGGTGCTTACCTTACTCTAATCATCTGCGAACTCCCTTCTGTCACGGAAGGTAGTAGATTCACAGGTTCAGGATGTGAACATCTTGCGGGTAGGGGCATTATGCTGGTTCCCACGATGTTGTAAATTGTGAGTCTTATTTTTAAAACTCATTTTGGCATAATATTAGATCTACAGAAAACTTGTCAAGGCAGTACAGAATTGTGAGTCTTTTTTTTTTAAATCTCTGTTCAGGTTGTACAAATGATTTTACATTAAAAATTATTTGAAAACAAATGAGCCATCTGTGAAAGTGCTTTGCATTCTTGGGAAGAAAAGTGCTGTTTAGTGCAAGGCATTTGTGATTCCTGGCCTCCTCCAGAGGAATGCCCTACAGGGCTCCTTTATGGGAGCTGCCAGCCTTTTCCAGCCCTGGGAAATCCCTGGGGCTGATTCCTCAGAGGGCAGGACCCAGACCTCATGACAATTATTGCCCCAGGCAGGCAGCTAAAGTTAATATGACTTCTACCTGTTGGGAAACACATTCAGTTCAGTTCAGTCACTCAGTCGTGTCCAACTCTTTGCATAAAGTCCTTCTCTGTACGGCCTCCTTCCTGTTTCCCGCAGTTGTTGCCTTGGGCACACTAGGCATTTGCCATCTGTAACTGGCTGGGCAGGTGGCACCTGGGAACCTCTGCCAGGTAGCTTGCCTGAATCATCTGTCTTCTGTGGTGAGCCAGCCATCCTCAGGGATGCAACCTGGGAGTCTTAGGGAACACTGAGCCTCCTTCACTAGCTTCTGCCCAAGAATATTCCTCTGCCTGTTGCTATGGGTTCCAGCGATCAGAGCCACCCTGTTGGTGATTTGAAGCTACTGATTGACATGATGGCTTCTAAAACCCATATGTGCATCAGAATCACCTATTGTGCTTTGTCAGAAATACATCACAAAATGAATCTGGGAAGTCTTGTACATAAGAAAGCAAGGAATTACTCCAAGAGTGATGAGAGCATATCAAGAGGACATGCGGCCAGAAGGCTAAATCTGAAACAATCTGGCATAAAACAAGCAGTAATAATGGCCTATAAGACATTGAATAAAAAAATACCTAACTATAACTATTCGGTACTCATAGAACTAGACAAGTAAGTAAATAAATGAATGCTCATGATATTCTCTCTCTGAAATGTTGTCTTAAGTAGGTCTGGAGTGGGGCCCAGGAATTTCTGGTTCTTAAAAAGACTGTAGGGAATGGTGATGTGCAATAAAGGTGGAGAAATACTGGTTTAGCCTCTCTCAGTAGAGCACAGACTCATAGAAGTTATAGAAGAAAGAGCTGAAGCATTTGCTGTCTCATCCATTGCTGTCTCAACATCATGTACTGAAACCCACTATGTGTCAAGTGATGTACAGATGGGGATACAAGAGGGTAGAAACACTTCCTGTCCCCCTGGAGCTCACGGTCAAGGGGCTACTCAGCCCTGTGAACAGTCTCCTTTGGGGGTGGGCTCAGGTCTGGGAGCCTGAAAGAATGAAGAGGACTTTGTCAGTGACTGGGGAGAAAAGGGCATTCCAGTTAAGTTCAGTTCAGTCGCTCAGTCGTGTCCAAATCTTTGCGACATCATGGACTGCAGCATGCCAGGCCTCCCTGTCCATCACCAACTCCCAGAGTTTACCCAAACTCATGTCCATTGAGTCGGTGATGCCATCCAACCATCTCATCCTCTGTTGGCCCCTTCTCCTCTGGCCTTATATCTTTTCCAGCATCAGGGTCTTTCCAAATGAGTCAGTTCTTCACATCAGGTGGCCAAAGAGTATACTGGAGTTTCAGCTTCAACTTCAGTCCTTCCAATGAATATTCAAGACTGATCTCCTTTAGGATAGACTGATAGAATCTCCTTGCAGTCCAAGGGACTCTCAAGAGACTTCTCCAACGCCACAGTTCAAAAGCATCAATTCTTCGGTGCTCAGCTTTCTTTAGAGTCCAACTCTCACATCCATACATGACCACTGGAAAAACCATAGCGTTGACCATAGGGACCTTTGTTGGCAAAGTAATGTCTCTGCTTTTTAATATGCTGTCTAGGTTGGTCATGACTTTTTGTCCAAGGAGTAAGCATCTTTTAATTTCATGGCCACAATCACCATTTACAGTGATTTTGGAGCCCCCCAAAAATAAAGTCTGACACTGTTTCCACTGTTTCCCCATCTATTTGCCATGAAGTGATGGGACCAGATGCCATGATCTTAGTTTTCTGAATGTTGAGCTTTAAACCAACTTTTTCACTCTCCTCTTTCACTTTCATCAAGAGGCTCTTTAGTTCTTCTTCCCTTTCTGCCATAAGGGTGGTGTCATCTGCATATCTGAGATTATTGATATTTCTCTCGGCCATCTTGATTCCAGCTTGTGCTTCCTCCAGCCCAGCGTTTCTCATGATGTACTCTGCACATAAGTTAAATAAGCAGGGTGACAATATACAGCCTTGACGTACTCCTTTTCCTATTTGGAACCAGTCTGTTGTTCCATGTCCAGTTCTAACTGTTGATTCCTGACCTGCATACAGGTTTCTCAAGAGGCAGGTCAGGTGGTCTGGTATTCCCATCTCTTTCAGAATTTTCCACAGTTTGTTGTCATCCATGTAGTCAAAGGCTTTGGCGTAGTCAACAAAGCAGAAATAGATGTTTTCCTGGAACTCTCTTGCTTTTTTGATGATCCAGTGATGTTGGCAATTTGATCTCTGGTTCCTCTGCCTTTTCTAAATCCAACTTGAACATCTGGAAGATCACGGTTCATATATTGTTGAAGTCTGGCTTGGAGAATTTTGAGCATTATTTTACTAGTGTGTGAGATGAGTGCAATTCTGTGCTAGTTTGAGCATTCTTTGGCATCACCCTTCTTTGGGACTGGAATGAAAACTGACCTTTTCCAGTCCTGTGGCCACTGTTGAGTTTTCCAAAATGCTGGCATATTGAGTGCAGCACTTTCACAGCATCATCTTTTAGGATTTGAAATAGCTCACCTGCAATTCCATCACCTCCACTAGCTTTGTTCATAGTGATGCTTTCTAAGGCCCACTTTACTTTGCAATCCAGGATATCTGGCTCTAGGTGAGTGATCATACCATCCTGATTATCTGGGTCATGAAGATCTTTTTTGTACAGTTCTTCTGTGTATTCTTGCCACCTCTTCTTAATATCTTCTGCTTCTGTTAGGTCCATGCCATTTCTTTCCTTTATTGAGTCCATTTTGCATGAAATGTTCCCTTGGTATCTCTAATTTTCTTGAAGAGATCTCTAGTCTTTCCCATTCTGTTGTTTTCCTCTATTTCTTTGCACTGATCACTGAGGAAGGCTTCCTTATCTCTTCTTGCTATTCTTTGGAACTCTGCATTCAAATGGGTATATCTTTCCTTTTCTCCTTTCCTTTTTGCCTCTCTTCTTTTCACAGCTATTTGTAAGGCCTCCTCAGACAGTCATTTTGCTTTTTTGCATTTCTTTTTCTTGGGAATGGTCTTGGTCCCTGTCTCCTGTACAGTGTCACGAATCTCTGTCTATAGTTCTTCAGGCACTCTATCAGATCTAATCCCTTGAATCTATTTTTCACTTCAAGTGTATAACTGTAAGGGATTTGATTTAGTCATATCTGAATGGTCTAGTGGTTTCCCCTGCTTTCTTCAATTTTAGTCTGAATTTGGCAATAAGGAGTTCATGATCCGAGCCACAATCAGCTCTCAGTCTTGTTTTTGCTGACTGTATAGAGCTTCTCATCTTTGTGTGCAAAGAATATAATCAATCTGATCTCGGTGTTGACCATCTGGTGATGTCCATGTGTAGAGTCTTCTCTTGTATTGTTGGAAGAGAGTGTTTGTTCTGACCAGTGCATTCTCTCAGCAAAACTCTATTAGCCTTTGCCCTGCTTCATTCCGTGCTCCAAGGCCAAATTCACCTGTTACTTCAGTGTTTCTTGACTTCCTACTTTTGCACTCCAGTCCCCTATAATGAAAAGGACATCTTTTTTGGGTGTTAGTTCTAGAAGAGTCTTGTAGGTCTTCATAGAACTGTTCAGCTTCTTCAGCGTTACTGGTCGGGGTATAGACTTGGATTACTGTGACATTGAATGGTTTGCCTTGGAAATGAACAGAGATCATTCTGTCGTTTTTGAGACTGCATCCGAGAGCTGCATTTCGGACTCTTTTGTATCTACTACTCCATTATATCTACTACTGTGGGCAAGAATCCCTTAGAAGGCCATTCCAGACACAGGGAAAAGCAAAGGTATGGAGAAGAGTGGGGCGTGAGGCTGGTTGATCTGCAGGGGAGGGTGCTCTGTAGGGATGAAACAGAGGAGGGACAAGCAGCAATAAGGGCCCAGGCTCGCGCCTGCACTGCAACCAGACGCTGGCCTTGGCGTGTTTCATCCACTGAGCCCTGTGATTTTTATTGCAGCCACATTCTACAGAGAAGGAGATAGCAGAGCCAGACAGAGGGATGTTCCAAAGGTCACAGTGCCCGAGAGCACACATTTAACTCTTCTGCTGGCCTTTAGGTACCTTTCAACTGCCCAGCAGTCTTGGGCTCCCTGTGCTTGGTAGACACACAGGATCTGAGAGATCTGCATTTTATTAATATAACCTGATCCTCAGGACTGTGGAGGCACTTTGGAGTTTGAGAAGTGCCGGTCCAGGCAGGTCTCTGATGCTGCATGAAAGATGGATTGAGGGGCCATAGGGGGCACTAGCAGACCAAGTAGAGGTGTCCCATTGTTAAGGATTCAATCTCAGTCCACAAAAGACCTAGGCTTCCGTTGTTGGTCATGGTGCTGCTGGTGTTTTGCCCTCCCTTTGCCCACATGGGTGCCTGGTACATTTCTTTCCCCCAGTTAGGATCTTGACTGAGGATCTGAGGGCAAACTAGAAATGTGTTTCCATTAAAGGCATTTCCATTGCCATGGGGGAACTGCTCCCAAGTCATTCTGATATTCCCATGACTCATTCATAATTAATAGCAATAATGATTACTAATAGGTAGTGATGTTCTCTCCTTAAGAATTTCCACTGTCATTAAGTTGCTCCAGAATTCCCTGGGGAAAGGGAAAGACCTGGCTGTTTTCCCTCAGCCCCATTTTGAGTGTCTTCTCTCTCTCTGAGAACAGGAAATGTGTTTTTCAGCCCATTGGCCAGTACAGACCAGATGAGGCCAGAGCAATGAATGGACATTCTGGCCAGTTTTGACCCCAGGAATCCTGCATCTAGGAAAGTTGAAAGTGTGGAGCTGGTGGAAAGCTCAGGGGTGGTGTGGCATCGATCACAGGTCCATCCACACACTCCTGTTATTATATTAATACAGAGCCAGTGGAAGGAAGGGAAATAGTCAATGTGAAAGCATTACAAACCTCTCTGGGAACTGATGGATAGATGCAGTGATCATGGATGGTTAGGTTTCCCAGTAAGGTTCAGTCCCACCAAACCACTAAAGAGATGAGCATTGCCAATCAGGAGAGTCAAGGGACATTATGGTGACAGAGGATGGACAGGATTATGGGAGTTGGGTGGCCACTGAAGGTGGCATCTAGACTCTGCTAGTGCCATCCTAGGTTAGGTCCTTATTGCTGAGATGAGAGAGAAGTTGATGAGTCTAGGGGGGGAGGGTGCGTGCTTGGAGAGCAGACAGTGGAAGTATGTCTAGCCATGCCCTGGCTTGATTGATATGTACCAGCTGGGGCCAGACAGACAAACCCTTGAGGCTCCATCCAGCCTCATCTGCTAGTGCTACCCGTCAGCCCTCTGCCCACCACGGCTGTGTGGGCCCTGCAGGGCTGTGCTTCTGCGTCCCTCCCTTTCCCATGCCCCTGTTGAGTCCCCGCTCAATCACCCACGTCCATAAGCAAAATGGGTCCTCAGTCTCCAGTGCCTGTTTCCCTCTAATCGGCCCCATTGTAATTCCAGCACCTTGGAGCCCAGAGAAGCCACTCTTGACCTCTCTGGGGCTCATTTTCCTCATCGGTAAAGTGGGGTAAGTGTTACCAGGGGTGATACTTTGAAGACATGTTGCTCAGAACCTCACAGATATCAAACCCTGATGCCATCATTCACACCCTGGTCACTCGGCACAGTTGTGTGGAAGGACAAGAAGGGCAGTGGGCCCTTCCTGTGTCATAAAGAGCCTGGTCCAGGAACACAGCCTGGGGGGCCCAGAGGACGGGTAGAGGGAACCACACTTGGACCTTCCTGGGTCAGGGTGCCCTTTGCCTTTGGAAACAACTGGTTTGGGGAGGATCCTCCAAAACAAAATGTGGGGTGGGGGTGGGGCAGAGGAGGTGTGCAGGAGCAAAAGCCTGCTGGCTGAACTCCCTTCCACGGAGGAGTAGAAATGGATTCCCAAGGTGTGAGGGAGCCAGTCAGCCCGCCAGCCCCTTCCTGTCCCACCACAGATGGCAAAAGTTCATGCCCCTCTGGGTTTTCTGCGTTTTGGTGACAAAAGCTAAAACTATGACATCCAAAAACTTATGGCTGGCAGTATTATTACTGAAGAATTAAGTTATTTGCTCAAGAATTAAAATGCTGGGCCTGCCTGGTGCACAGACTAGATACTCCAGCACCTCCTACAGAAACTGAAATCCTACCCTGTGACATAAAACTCGATCAGAAAAAGGCACATGTGTTCCAAGAGAACAAACAGGCTCTGGGAGCAGCATCAGTGACCCACCAGAACCATCCCACAGAAACAGAGCATGGCTTCTCAACCCACCTCAGAATGACAGGAGAAGCCAGGTAGGGGCGCCACAGCTTTCCTGTGAGCTGTGTCTAGGTCCCACACAGGGTTTAGAAGAACAGAGGCTGGTGCCTTGAAACCCATCCCGGACACTGTTTTGTTTTATAGCAACCTTATGACAAACCTAGACAATGTATTAAAACCAAAGACATTACTTTGCTGACAAAGGTCTGTATAACTGGGGCTGTGGTTTTTCCAGTAGTCATGTATGGCTGTGGGAGCTGGACCATAAAGAAGGCAGAGTTCTGAAGAATTGATGCTTTTGAACTGTCATGCTGGAAAAGATTCTTAAGAGTCCCTTGGACTGCAAGGAGATCAAACCAGTGAATCCTAAAGGAAATCAACCCTGAGTGTTTATTGGAAGGAATAATACTAAAGCTGAAGCTCCATTACTTTGGCCACATGATGCAAAGAGCCGACTCATTGGAAAAGACCCTGACGCTGGGAAAGATTGAGGGCAACAGGAGAAGGAGGTAGCAGGGGATGAGATGGTTGAATGGCATCACTGCTTCAGTGGACATGAACTTTGGCAAATTCTGGGAGTTGGTGATAGACAGGGAAGCCCGGCGTGCTGCAGTCCGTGGGGTTGGAAAGAGTTGAACATGACTTGGCTACTGAACAATAACAACACCCTTGAGATGCAGTGGTTAAGAATCTGCCTGCCAATGCAGAGCTGGAGACACAGTTTCGATCCCTGTGTCGAAAGGTGAGGAAGATCTAGAGGAGGAAATGGCAATCCATTCGAGTATTCTTGCCTGGGAAATCCCATGGACAGAGGAGACTAGAGGGCTATAGCCCATGGGGTCACAAAGAGTCAGACACAGCTGAGCATGCATGCATGCACAACAACCTTGAAATGCTCTTCAGGGTTTGAAATTCTCTCAAGCGTTGGGAAGGCTGGGGGTGGGGGTTGGGGTGGGTTCCACAGGATCGGCTCCCAGAGATCAGGCACTTGTCCCTGGAAACGTAGGCCTGGACCCTGCAGACCACTTGGCTGATCAAAGAAGACCTCTGACTGACGAAACGTCCGCCATGGCTAGCACTGTAGTGCTCTAACCATGGGGATGCAGGTACCTTACTGCAGACTTTCAGTTTGGATTTCCGAGAGGATTCTGGGCCCCAACCACATTCATGTTACCAGACAAAAGAACGTGGGGGCAAGGAAGGAAACTGTTTATGGATCACTTTATGGAGAGGACATCTTACAGAGCATTTAATGGACTTTACTCCTCACAAGAACACCTGGAGGTAGGGCTTATCATGTCCATTTCAGAGATAAGGAAACTGAGCCTCACTCTGGTGAGGCAAAACTGCCCAGTGTTTCAGGGCTTGATCTTCCAGACCCTGAAACCCATACCCTTTACACTGTCAGAGTGGCTCCTGTAATGATGGTTCCCAAAAGGGGACCCCTGTAGGGGTCAACTAACTACTCGATAGCACATGCGGTGCTATCTTTACTACACTTTCAACCCTGTGAACTTAATGTTCAGCCCTGTAGTGGATTGATTTGTATTCCCTCCAGAAGAAACGCACAAATCCTAACCACTAGTACCAATGAAAGTGATCTTATTTGGACATAGGGTCTTTGTGGATGCAATTAAAGGAAGAATACCAAGATGAGATCATTCTGGATTAAGGGTGGGCCTTAAATCCAGTAACAAGTGTCCTTATAAGAGAAAAGATGGGAAGGTTTGACACACAGAAGCTACAGGAAGATGGAGACAGATCAGAATGATGTGACCACAAGCCGAGGGATGCTGAGGATTGCCAGCAGCCACTGGAAGGTAAAGAAAGGCATGGAATAGATTCTCCCTCTGAACCTCCAGAGGGAATCCACCCTGCCTGCACCTTGGTTTCCGGCTTAGAGCCTCCAGAACTGTGAGCGAATCAATCCTGTTGTTTTAAACCAGTAGGTTGTGGTCATTTGTTATGCCATAGATATAGGTCCGATCTCCCTAGTGAGAGTAGTACAAGCTGTTTCTTATTCAGTGAGTGCTATGTTTGTTTCAGGCACTGAGCTGAACATGCACTAGCTCCATGAATCTTCTCACTCATTCTATGCTATGGGATCCATTGTTACTATGCTCATTATCCAGGTAAAGAAACTGGGAAGTCATCAAGTCCAAGCTAAGCTGGTGGCTGGTGGGGCAGACTCTGTTACAAAGCAGTTAAACCTCACACCCCCAAACCCACAGCCCCGGAAGGTGATGCCTCTGGTGGGAGGAATGCCTGCCCAGGGGTGCAGAGATTTAGTCCTGGTCTGGAGGTCTGCAGAGCCTCACTGCAGCCTCAGAGCTGCACGGGGCCAACTGCCCTGAGATAATCCAGAGCAGAGCTTCCCCTGTGTTCTCTCCTCACTTAGTAGACCAGAGAGGTTCAGCACTTTCCCTAAGGACACACAGCTCTCCATGGCAGTCAGTCAAAGAGCTCAGCAGGTCTGGCTCCCTGGTCTTTGTGTCCTGGAAATGCCCAGGGACTGGGGTTTCCTCTTCAGGCACAGCTAAAAGAATTTCAAACTAAGGCACTTCTCTGTGGAGTGTGTCTGCTGCCCATACTCTTCCCCAGCAGACTCTTCTGAAGAAGATTTAGAGAAGAAGGGCCCTTAAGCACCACCTGCAGATCCACCGTGCCTTACAGTGACTCCTAAATACCTAAGACTCTGAAAACCTGATGTTTGGCATATCTAATTTGGTAGCAGAAACCTGACCTAAATTCCCATGTGACTCTTTATAATCTTTATTATCCCGCTGCTGTGAATATTCCACTGCAGAAATACTGATGTGTGGAGAAGGAAATGGCAACCCACTCCAGTATTCTTGCCAGAAGAATCCCATGGACGGAGGATCCTGGTGGGCCACAGTTCATGGGGTCACAAAGAGTCGGACGCGACTGAGCAACTTCACTTTCACTTTTTTCATAGACAAAGCATAAGAAAGAGTTGATGTGATTTACAATGCATTTAAATCTTTTGAAACTTGACATTGTACAATTAAGAGATTGGGAGGTGGAGTAGATGTGAGAAAGAGAACAAAGGATAGGTAACAGTATTAATAGTTTCATTGTATAATGTGAGACACATTTTTTATATAACAGGGAAGAAAGGCTTAAACAAGTTACTTAAATTTATAAATAAAGTAAATTTAAAAAATTATAATAATAATACTGGCCAGATGAATACATTACCCAAAGTAATTTATAAGTTCAATTCAATCCCTATCAAGCTACCAACAGTATTTTTCACAGAGCTAGAACAAATAATTTCACGATTTGTATGGAAATACAAAAAAACTCGAATAGCCAAAGCAATCTTGAGAAAGAAGAATGGAACTGGGGGAATCAACCTGCTGGACTTCAGGCTCTACTACAAAGCCACAGTCATCAAGACAGTATGGTACTGGCATAAAGACAGAAATATAGATCAATGGAACAAAATAGAAAGCCCAGAGATAAATCCATGCACTTATGGACACCTTATCTTTGACAAAGGAGGAAAGAATATTCAATGGAGAAAAGACAATCTCTTTAACAAGTGGTGCTGGGAAAAGTGGTCAACCACTTGTAAAAGAATGAAACTAGAACACTCCCTAACACCATACACCAAAATAAACTCAAAATGGATTAAAGATCTAAATGTAAGACCAGAAACTATAAAACTCCTAGAGGAGAACATAGGCAAAACACTCTCTGACGTAAATCACAGCAGAATCCTCCATGACCCACCTCCTAGAACATTGGAAATAAAAGCAAAAATAAACAAATGGGACCTAATTAAAATCAAAAGCTTCTGCACAGCAAAGGAAACTATAAGCAAGGTGAAAAGACAGCCTTCAGAATGGGAGAAAATAATAGCAAATGAAACAACTGACAAAGAATTAATCTCAAAAATATACAAGCAACTCCTTCAGTTCAACTCTAGAAAAATAAACGACCCAATCAAAAAATGGGCCAAAGAACTAAACTAAACAGACATTTCTCCAAAGACATACAGATGGCTAACAAACACATGAAAAGATGCTAACATCCCTCATAATCAGAGAAATGCAAATCAAAACCACAATGAGGTACCATTTCACGCCAGTCAGAATGGCTGCTATCCAAAAGTCTACAAGCAATAAGTGCTGGAGAAGGTGTGGAGAAAAGGGAACCCTCTTACACTGTTGGTGGGAATGCAAACTAGTACGACCACTATGGAGAACAGTGTGGAGATTCCTTAAAAAACTGGAAATAGAACTGCCATAGGACCCAGCAATCCCACTCCTGGGCATACATACTGAGGAAACCAGAATTGAAAGAGACACATGTACTCCAATGTTCATTGCAGCACTGTTTATAATAGCGAGGACATGGAAGCAACCTAGATGTCCATCTGCAGACGAATGGATAAGAAAGCTTTGGTACATATACACAATGGAGTATTACTCAGCAATTAAAAAGAATACATTTGAATCAGTTCTAATGAGGTAGATGAAACTGGAGCTTATTATACAGAGTGAAATAAGCCAGAAAGAAAAACACCAATACAGTATACTAATGCATATATATAGAATTTAATAAGATGATAAGAATAACCCTGTATGCGAGACAGCAAAAGAGACACAGATGTATAGAACAGTCTTTTGGACTCTGTGGGAGAGGGCGAGGGTGGGATGATTTGGGAGAATGGCATTGAAACAAGTATATTATTATATGTGAAACGAATCGCCAGTCCAGGTTTGATGCATGATACAGGATGCTCAGGGCTTGTGTACTGGGATGAACCAGAGGGATAAGATGGGGAGGGAGGTGGGAGTGGGGTTCAAGATGGGGAACAAATGTACACCCGGGGCAGATTCATGTCAATGTATGGCAAAACCAATACAATAATGTAAAGTAATTAGCCTCCAATTAAAATAAATAAATTAAAAAAAAAGAGAAACACTGATGTGATTCACTTCAGGGTGTGGCCCCAGACCTACCGGTCTTATGTAAGACAAGACACATATACAATAATTCCTTTATAAAATCTGAAAAATCTTGCATACATTTTAAAAATGCATCTGGTCCAAGAATTTGGGGATAGAGATTGGGGTCCTCTTCTAATTTTCCTAAGACTAACCACCTGGGAAGGAACAGACGGGTGGGCCACAGGCGACAAGCTAGTCTCTCACTTCCAGGTGTGTGGGAAGATGTTTAATTCTCAAAAAAACCCACAAAATTTCTATTTGAATTCAAGATAGTATATGTATGTGAAAGTCGCTCAGTCGTGTCTGACCCTTTGCTACCCCATGGACTATAGAGTCCTTGGAATTCTCCAGGCCAGAATACTAGATTGGGTAGCCTTTCCTTTCTTTCTTCCCAACCCAGGGATCGAACCCAGGTCTCCCGCATTGCAGGCAGATTCTTTACCAGCTGAGCCACAAGGGAAGCCCAAGAATACTGGTGTGGGTAGCCTATCCCTTCTCCAGTGGATCTTCCCAACCCAGGAACCAAACCAGGGTTTCCTGCATTGCAGGTGGATTCTTAACCAGCTGAGCTATCAGGGAAGCCCCAAAGATAGCATGGAGGTAGGAAAATGGTATTTTTCAAGTTAGAGATACAGATGAGAATCCAAGTCTCAGAGGTTCAAGGCTCTGCTGCACCTAAGGCATAAATATCTGAGAAACATCTGTAAGATGGGAGCAGCTGCAGCTGCTGTGCAGGACTGTGTGGGTGTGAGTGCTCAGTGAGGCTTGGTGAGGAGAAACACAGTAACTCCACAAATAGAACCCCCCACCACCCACCCAGTCCTTAATGAAATCCCCCTCCCCCCAGTGCCGGCCAAATTGCATATTCTCAGAAAGAAAATAATATTCTTTCCAATTCTTAGCAACAACTATTTGGTACCTGGAATGGAGATTATTCTGATGGTGTCACAATCACACTTGGCATCTGCCAAGTGCCTCCCAGTGATTCATGCCAGGACTTTAAAGACTCTGCCAAACTCACCCGGTACAACCGGGGACAAAAACGGGAACCGAGACCAAGGGCAGCAAAGGCCAGCCCAAGGCTCACGTCTGACCACTTCCAGTAGCTGTTAAAGGAGGGATCCTCTTTTAAGTGTCCTTGTGCCCCCTGTGAGTCCCCAGGGGACTCTGGATGAAGCCATTTCCCTATGACATTAGATAGGAACTGTGAAATTTAAAGACCCTGGGGATTTGCAGGGCGAAATTTCACAGGAGACATGCTCTTGACTCAGAGAGGGGGCTTAGGAGATTACGCTGGAGGGAGAAAAAGCAATCTTGTCTCTTATTCAGCTGGTCTCCTTTCATTCTATTTGAGAATGTAGGATCTTTTCCTCAAGTCATATTGTTGTCATTAAACTGATGGCCTCATCTACCTAATTAATAAGAAGACTTTGGGCTCTTTCATTGTTCAGGGAACGGTGGGAGGTGCAGGGGAATGGAGACCCCCTCTCAGTCCAAGCCCCTGATGCCAGTCCCTCCCTCGGCGACCCATAAACTTCATACTTCTTGTGGGATTTGTGAACCTGACCTTGAGGATGTTTGGTCTGGCAGAGGGGAGATTATATTTTATTCGGAGGGCTATCTGCTGCCTGAAAGTCTCAAAGTGATTTTCAGACAAGGACAAACTATTCTAATTTCCCTGGTTTCAGATCAGAAAGGTGAAGCTTCCAGAAACATGCCCAACTTCACAAGGCAATGCTGCAGCCAAGTTACAGGTTGGTCAGGTTCAGACAAGGATGGAAAAAGAACATCCGACTGTGCTGATTCTGTACCTCACACCTGAGGGTAACAGGTGCTCTCATTCAAGGCTGCTGCATAGAAGGGTGGGTTAGAACCTCCTGGGGGGTCAGGAGGAGGAGAGGGAGATGATTAAGTAGTGTGGAGGAAAATCTATTTCCCAAAATGATTTTCAGCCCACCTCCTGTCCTCCTGAGAATAACCAAGCTTTTGTTAATTTCCTCACTCCCTCATTCATTCAGCACCTTCTGGGCCCACAGACCTGGCTTTTTTGTACTTTTCATGGCATTGCACATGCTGCAGGATCAGGGTTGGGTGGGGCGGGGTGGGATGGAAGTGGGGATTTTGCCTGAAATGGAGCCCTTGCTGGCTTCCCTCCCCATTTACCATCCACCCACTGGTAGTTCCTTAACAAATTAGGGTCTGCTTTGGTAGCGGGTGGGCTTTCTGTGCCTCAGCTTCCTCATTTGTAACACGGACACTAGAAGAGCATCTGCTTTTGTTGTGAGGATTCCATGAAGTAATCCAAGTGAAACCCAACACAGAGCCTGGCACTTAGCAAGCACTTTAGTGACAGAATTCTCACACTGTAGATAGCACACTGGGCCTCCCAACACAATTTTCCAGTTTGCACCCCTGTAGCTTGATGTGGCCGTGTGACCAGGTTCTGGTCAATGGGTTTGAGCAGAAAGGATGAGGGCAGCTTGTAATGTCCCTAAAAGTAGGGGGGGTACTCCACTCCTGCTGGCTGGAATATGCGCTGTGATAATGGGAGATGGTGCAGCCAACCTTGACCATAAGGTGGAAGCTGCATGCCGAGATTGGAGGAGCAAAGTGGCCTGGGGTCTGCTGCTGCTGCTAAGTCACTTTAGTCATGTCTGACTCTGTGCGACCCCATAGACGGCAGCCCACCAGGCTCCCCTGTCCCTGGGATTCTCCAGACAAGAACACTGAAGTGGGTGGCCCTTTCCTTCTCCAATGCATGAAAGTGAAAAATGAAAGTGAAGTCGCTCAGTCGTGTCCAACTCTTAGCGACCCCATAAACGGCAGCCCACCAGGCTTCTCCGTTCATGGGATTTTCCAGGCAAGAGTACTGGAGTGGGTTGCCATTGCCTTCTCCGGCCTTGGGTCTAGACACAGCTGAATCACCCTGCGGACCTGAGACCACCTAAACAGATTTGATATGACTCAGAAAGCAAAGATATGTAAGTGAAAAACTTCTAACTTTTGTTAGACAATGGATGGGGGTGAGGATCTCTTTATAATGTAGCCATATCTGCACCTTCAATTCTGCAGTCTCCATGTGGCATGATTATTTTAGGAGAGAACTCTGAATGTCCGTGGAAACAGCCAACTCCAGCAGTGACAAGAAGAGAATCCTGCTTAAGTGTGTGGGGATTTCTTTCCTTTCTCTCATTTGTTGGTCTGTCTCTCTTTGTGCATGAAAATGGAGTAAGAATAAGGAGGTATATTGTAAAAAAAAAAAAAGAAAACCAAGAAATGACAAGTCTAAAAAGAAGGTACTGTCACTTGAGCCTGGTGGAAATAATGTGAAGGCAGACAGGGGTGAGTAGGAAGACAAGGCCCAGATCCAAACTGTTCATGATTAATTTTAGAATGCTCCTCTGCTGACCTTTCGCTCACTTCCAAAGCTCATCAACAGAAATGGATTGAATTGACCACATTCCTCCCATAGTGCCTGTCTCTTTTGCAATGGCCACTGGAGACACGGTTACTAATGCTGCAACACTGCTGTTTTAGACAAAAGTCATGCAGTGATTGCTGCGGTTTTTCCAAAGACAACAGACTCAAAACATTAGTTTATTTAATCAGTGAACCGATATAAGTAAGTACTTGGTGTCTCCTTTGTGTTGTTTACTTGGTCATTGCTACCGTCCAGGGGTACGTTCTTGTCTTTGGAAGGGAACTTAGAATATGGACATTCTCCATATTTATCAGGGCCTGGGACGAAAGCAAGGAGGCATTAAGAAAAGGAGGAAAGGTGGCTTTCTGCCCTGGTCCCATCCTCTAGGGCCAAGTTTCTCAACCCTGGCACTGCTGACACATGGGTATGGTTAATTTTTGTGTGGGGCATTGTTCCATGCATTGAAGGATTAGTACCGGTTCCCTAGCCTCTACCCACTAGAGGCCAGTAGCACCACCGCCTCCCCAGTTATAAGACTGGAAAGGTCTCCAGTCATTACCAAATGTCCATTGACGGTAGGGGTATGTGTTCAGAATCATGCCTCATTAAGAACTACTCCCCTGAGGTCTGCCTCTATGAGGGGAAGCAGTGAAAGCAAGGCCTGCAGACAATAACAGTAGGGAACATGCAGTCTCTTTGGGGCCCCAATGACAGAGCAAAGCTCAAACATGCTTTACTCTCATGCTTTGTTTAAAAGAAACCCCAAGAATGTAGCATCACCGAGAGACTTTGAGGGTTACCAGCAAGGGCAGTGGCTAAGAAAGGAGAAGAGCAGATAAGGAAGAAAAGAGCAGATGCCAAGCAGAACCTGCTTTAAATCACCAATGGCTGTCCCATTCCTTCTTGCCAGTGAGTGGACTATGTCAAAAAAGATGTTCTTCCCTGATAACAGAGAGGCAGCTGGGGAGGAGGATCCCTTTCTGCCCTCCTCTTTCCGCCCTAGCCTATGCCACGATGGAATGTTTGGAGCTGCTGGCAACCACTTTGCAACCATGAGGCAAAAACCAAAGATCAGAATCTATTGCTGACGCATGAGGAAAGTCTGCATTCTTGATGACGTGGCTGAGCCAATGAACCAATCTCAGGATCATCTACTTTTAGTCTTTCTGTTAAGTAAATAATATATGTCCCTATAATTCAAGCCCGGGTTAGTTGGGTTTTCTGTCATTTACATTGCTAATTGATGGAAACATTTTCAGTGGCAACTAATAGAATACCCAACTAAAATAAACTTATAAAGGGAGGGGATATTTTCTTGCCTAACAAGAAGTAAGTGATTCTAAGGTTGGTTTGGTGGCTGTTTAGTATCAGAGTTCTCAGTTGACTTATGATACTCTTGGGCTTTTCCTCATGTTCACAATATTGCTGCCACAGCTCCAAATGTCATGTCCACACTCAAGTTATGTTTAAGATAAGAAAGAAAGAGGCAAATTTTCTTGCCTATCCCTGTCTATTTACGAGGAGAAAAACAATTTCCCCTCAAGCTCATAAGAAACTATCCCTTGGTCTCATTGATCAAAAGTGGACCACATACCATAAAATTAGAATTACCATATGATTCAGCACTCCCAGTCTTGGGCATATATCCAGACAAAACTATAATTCAAGAAGATACATACACCCCTATACTCATAAAAGCACTATTCACAATAGTCAAGCCATGGAAACAATCTAAATGGTCATGACAGATGAATGGATAAAGAAGACACAGTACATATATACAATGGAATATTGCTCAATCGTTAAAAAAATGAAATGCCATTTGCAGCAACATGGATGCAACTTGAGCCTATCATGCCAAGTGAAGTAAGTCAGAAGGAGAAAGACAAATACCATATATCACTTACATGTGGAATCTAAAATATGACACAAGCAGACATATCTATGAACCAGAATCAGGGACAGAGAGAATAGACTGGTGACTGCCAAGGGGCAGGCAGATGGGGGAAGGTTGGATTGGAAGTTTTGGATTAGCAGATGCTATAATTATTGGCATATATAGAATGGATAAACAATAAGGTCCTATTGTATAGCACAAGGAGCTACAATCAATATCCAGTGATAAACCATAACAGAAAAGCATATGAAAAATGTGTATCTATAACTGAGTCACTTTGCTGTTCAGTAGTAATTAACACAACAATGTAACTCAACTACATTAAATAAAAGAAACTGGACCACATACCAAGACAGTTTGAGAGAGTGAGTACTCGGCATTTTAAGTCTCTGTCATGGGAGGTGAGTTCTTCCAGAAAAAGCTTTTCCAGAGGATTGTTGGGTTAGCAGACAACAGTTTTTTGCCACAAAATATTGTCCATCCCATGTACTCTGTTATCAGAAAACAAGGCTCTCCCTACTGAGGCCTCTCTTCCCCCGGCACCCCCAACTGTCCTTGTGCCACTCAGAGTGGATTGGTCCAGCTTCTCACACCCACAGAAGAGCTAACGGGAGCGTCTGTTCAGTTCTGGTGGTTCTCCTGACACATGGTGTTGTGCGGAAGACTGTTTCCCTGACAACAATGCTGCCCATCCCCTGCTGAGAAGACCTTTCGCTAGCTGGGAAGACCAAGCAGGGTGCCGTGCTTCTTCTAGGGAAGACAAGCCTGCTCCCAAGCTTTGAAACAACTAAGGATGCTTGAGTCCTGCTCCCACAGTGTCTCTCAAAGTGCTTCATCTCTTCCCAGGGCTCAAGCTGGTTCCAAGTGGTTGGGACCCAGAGCCACTGGTCCTCTTCCTCTAGGTGAGCTCTCCTTTCTCCCTGGATAGCCTGCCTAATACAGCAGGCCATGGGCAGTGACTTCCAGGGGCCCCCTAATGCCCTTTCTGGAGGACACTGCTATGCCCCTAAGACCATTCCCAGCATTCATTACTCCAGGACATGGCCCATATCTATTGTGCTGAAGAAAAGGAAATAAAACAAGTTCAGTCTCTAGCAGGGCCTCCCCTCTGATATAATCTCCTGATACATAAACATACATGAGCCCTGAATTTAATCATGGTATGAGGTGTCCCTTCCACCAAAGCACCCGCTGCATCAGGTCACAACCTCCGGTGAATTCCCTGTAGGTCTGTCCTGCATCCTCCCATGTAGTTCTCTTTTCTGCCCTGCCTGGAGTCCAGTGAAGTTTTTCCCTCCATTATGAAAAATGTGGCCTCCAGTGAGCTCTTACTCCCCTGATGGGACATTTGGAAGCTTCTGTTTGTTTTTAGAAACTGCTGCCTGAGAGCTTTTCATTGACAATGGGAAGTGACTTGACATCATAAATAACCCTGACTTACCAACACTGTTAATATTTCATGATGTTTATTAGTCATTTACATTGATAGAAATATGGGCCATAAAAAATTAAAGCTTTAATTGTTTTGGGTTTCCTTTTTTTTAATTTGTTTCATGGTTTGGAGTTTTTCTCTTAGCTGAACAGTCTTCCTAATGTTGGGACCAGAATTACTCAAAAGAATCAGGAAATGTAAAGATATAGTTTGAGGACAGATTGATAGACAGCAAGACAATGAGGTATTTGAGATCATGAATACAATGCCTCAGCTCAGCAGGGAAGCTCTGAAATATAGGAAGGATCCAACATAGCACTTTCTCTCTCTGTAAGGACAGCTTTTTACCAGGAAACAAAGGTTGAATCTATAATTACAGGCACAAGAGCAGCCCAACATCAGAGATCATGAAAGATGACACTGGGATAGCCTGGTCTGTGTACTGGTGTTTGTGGTGACAACACTTTGGGTTCTCTGGCATTAATTAGGCACTTCAGATATGCTTAAGGGCCTCCCAGGTGGTGCTAGTGGTAAAGAACCCATCTGCCAACGCAGGAGCCAAAAGAGACGCGGGTTTGATCCCTGGGTGGAGAAGATACCCTGGAGGAAGGCGTGATATTCTTGCCTGGAGAATTCCATGGACAGAAAAGCCAGGTGGGCTACAATCCACAGGGTCACAGAAAGTCAGATACAACTGAAGCGACTTAACACACACACACAGATGTGTCTAAGCCACAAGCATCAAATGTACAAGACATGGAATAGCTGGAATAGTAGCTGATAGGTTAGCCCCCGCCCCTGAGGATCACCTGGGGAGCTAACCTGTGTAGTTAGGCTTCCCCAGGTGACAGATCCATGGCTCTCTCAAGGCTGCTGACGTCCTGAAGAATAAACATTTGGTCTTTGATGTTCTGCACCGCTGTCATGTCACACTCCTCTTTATGTTAGATTTTGCTTGGTAATTTCAAACAAATGTCTGACTTCAGTCTCTTGGTTCAGTCTCCCTGGGGGTGTAATGTTTATGTGAAATTGGAGATTGTGAGGATTTGCAAAGTGGAGCCTTCAGTTTCCGTCTTCTAAAGCCCGCCTCCCCCAGTCCTGCAGCAGAGAGGGTGGGAGGATGGGCTGCTGATGTTCAGAGAAGAGGAGGTTCGTTTTGCCCTAGTGGAAAGCTCTGGAAATCAACCTCAAAGGGTGAGTGACACAGAAAGCAAAGGTATGTGAGGCAGAAGGCATGCGTTTGTGTGTGTGGCAGACAGATGTGTGAAATGTGACCTTCTATTCTGAATACTAGAACAACTTTCCCAGGGAAATCATCAGATCTCTAAGCTAATTGCTAATTAGACAAAATGCAACATTTTCTAAAGCCTACTTGAATTATGGCTGTGATATAATACATTTTTAGATGAAAATTGTTTTATGTCACTTCAATTTAAACCATTTCACCATGGAAATTACTTAATTGAAAAGTGAACATTTCTTTTTAATCTCTAAATTATGCAGAGCTTTATAAAACCAAATTTGCAGCAACATAATACTTTTAACTGTGTAATATATGACTTGTCATGGGTTGTCACAGATTTATGACACCAGCCATGCAGTGCTGTGAAAGTTTCTACAGTGACGATACTGTATACTTAGGATAAATGAGCCAGATACTTTGTCTCAAGGATTAGTTTCTCTCTAAGCTCCTCCAGATTTGCATGAACATGCTTAAATTAAACTGCTTTTCTATGATGTTTGTTTTCAGTATTCCATAAAACTAAAAAATGTAGGCCATACCTGACTGCAAAGAGATCCAACCAGTCCATTCTAAAGGAGATCAGTCCTAGGTGTTCATTGGAAGGACTGATGCTAAAGCTGAAACTCCAATACTTTGGCCACCTCATGCAACGAGTTGACTCACTGGGAAAGACTCTGATGCTGGGAGGGATTGGGGGCAGGAGGAGAAGGGGACGACAGAGAATGAGATGGCTGGATGGCATCACCGACTGGATGGACATGAGTTTGAGTGAACTCCGGGAGTTGGTGATGGACAGGGAGGCCTGGCGTGCTGTGGTTCATGGGGTCGCAAAGAGTCGGACACAACTGAGTGACTGAACTGAACTGAACTGACCAGAAGATGTAGGGCTTCCCAGGTGGCACCAGTGGTAAAGAACCCACCTGCCAATGCAAGAGACCTGGATTTGATCCCTGGGTTGGGAAGATCCCCTGGAGGAGGACATGGCAACCTATTCCAGTATTCTTGCCTAGAGAATCCCATTGATAGAGGAGCCTGGCAGGTTACAGTCCATAGGGTCACAAAGAGTTAGACACAACTGAAGCGACTCAGCATGAATTCATACCATAAGATGATACTGTTATTTAATAATTTTCTGAATATATTTTCATAATATAGTACAATCTTTTAAAAAGAGGTGAAAGGATACCTTTAGAACATTAGCATTTTACTTCTTGACTAGTTCCAACTATTTCATCAGTTGAATTCCTTGAGACACGTAAAGCAAGTTGACCCTCTTAATGGGCTGTGGTCAGGATCTTGCTGAACTTGTGGTGAAACGAATATTCCAAAGTAATTCATTACGAAAATGAAGAAAGCAAGTGTATAGACAATGTATTTTAGAATTTTAAAGAATGGAATTTTGTTATTACGCCATATACCATTATACTGAATTCTGCTACTATTATGCAGATGAGGCTCTGGAACATTATTTTCATTTTAGCTTTTTACAGAACATCGCCAGAGATAGTCTTTTTGCTGCTTTACAGCTGCTAGTTACTCCATCCTCCTGAAAGACCCCATGAAGGTGAACAACACACTGCTGTCATTGACTGCAATTCCGTGTGCTGCAGATGAAGGCACACAGTCTGCCTGGTACAACCACTGGTCTCCCGTTATGACAATGGCACAGGAGAATCATCAAAAGAAAAAGGAAGACGCACAAAGATAGCACTTGCAAAATAGAGCCAGGACTGTTGCCCCTTATGTGAACACAGCTGTGAAAGGCTAGCTAGGCATGGGCCCAACCAGCAGTGAGGAGGCCTATCCCACCCATGACAACTCAGGCTCTAATGCAAACAGACATACGCACTACTTTAGCAGAAAGTGTAAAGCCCTCACATCTGGGATAATAAGGTAAAAAATAACAACAAAAAAATTGGCCATTGTGCATGCGCTAAGTTGCTTCAGTCATGTCCGACTCTTTGCAACCTCATGGACCGTAGCCTGCCAGGCTTCTCTTTCCACAGGATTCCCCAGGGAAGAATACTGGAATGGGTTGTCATGCCCTCCTCCAGGGGATCTTCCCAACCCAGGGATCCAACCCGAGTCTCTTACATCTCCTGCATTGGCAGGTGGGTTCTTTACCACTAGTGCCACCTGGGAACTTCTAAAACTGGCCACAGCAGGAAGTTTTAGATCCACAAAGCCAAAGGCCATGGATATACCAACTTCCTTGGTCCACTTTTCTCTTAATGCTCATGAACTTGGATTGACAAGAGGACAAATAGAACCAGAGACTATTTCTTCTAGAGAATCTTCAGCCCTGACAGGATTCCCAAGATAGCGCTTCTAGTGCTTGAAACAAGAGCAAGCAGTTTGGAAGAGTGGCTCTATCTCCATTAGTATTTGGAAACATTATAACAATAATTAACATTAAAGATGCACTATCATACACTCATACCCAAATTCATACAGAGAAGACAAAATTGAACTAGAACAGGGAGTCAGTCTCTAAGTACTTGTTAGCAGACTGTCAAAAATATCACAAAGAAGAAAAAATGGCTTTACTACTCAAGTTGGGGAAGTTTCCTTATCATTTTAGTTTGCAATATATAGACTCATGAGAAAGGTCATATTTCCATAATGTTACTGAAGCTCACATGATATGTCTCAGTAATTCTTTTCTTAAGTATCAATGTTTGTACTATCAGTTTGTTCACATGGAAGATCAGAAAATTTTACAGGAATATGCAGAGGTTCACTCAGAAGAACATTTATAGTATCTCTGTAGGCTGCAGTCCGTAGGGTCGCTAAGGGTCGGACACGACTGAGCGACTTCACTTTCACTTTTCACTTTCACACAGTGGAGAAGGAAATGGCAGCCCACTCGTGTTCTTGCCTGGAGAATCCCAGGGACCGGGGAGCCTGGTGGGCTTCCATCTATGGGGTCACACAGAGTCGGACACGACTGAAGTGACTTAGCAGCAGCAGCAGCAGTAGTACAAACAGCAAGACAACTTCAGCATCTGCCAAAAAATGGAAACAAGGCAGCTTGCTTTCCATGGAATTCTCCTGGACACTGTGCCTCTGTGACTTCCAAAGAGGGAAGCCCCAAAGGCAAAAACAAACAGTCTGTCCCAAAGGGCTGAAGGAAGCAGCGCTGAGGAGCCCACTCGTGTCCTGTCAACAAGTGGGAGAGCCACAGTAAGGGAGCTTCGCTGTGCCAAGGGACAATGTCGCCCTTTGCAGGCAGTCTTAGCTGACCAGAGGCTCCAGTAAGCTGAAGCATCCCTGAAAACGTTGGTTTTCATGTGGCAGAAGAATCAGGGCCCAGCTCAGAGGCTGCATGCAAGTCCACGGCCCAGGACTATGCTTCAGGAATATCCACTTCCATATCTGGAGCCTGAGTGCATTAGCCTGCTGGGGCCTCCATAACCAAGGACTGCAGACTGGTGGCTCACACAACACTGCTACTGTGTCACAGTTCTAGAAGCCAGAAGTCTGAAACCAAAGTGTTGGCAAGGTTGGTTTCTTCTGAGGCCTCCCTCCTTGACTTGAAGAAGGTTGGCTTCTCTCTGTGTCTTCATATGGTCTTGTATATGTCTGTGTCCTGATTTCTTACAAGGCCACCAGAGGATTAGAACCATCCTAATAGCCATCCCTTATCAACAACCACTCTAATGGCAGAAAGCAAAAAGGAACTAAAAAACCTCTTGATGAGGGTAAAAGAGGAGAGTGAAAGAGCTGACTTAAAACTCAACATTCAAAAAACAAAGATCACGGCATCTGGTCCCATCACTTCATGGCAAATAGAAAGGGAAAAAATAGAGGCAGTGACAGATTATCTTTCCTTGGGCTCCAAAATCACTGCAGATGGTGATTGCAGCCATGAAATTAAAAGATGCTTGCTTCTTGGAAGAAAAGCTATGATAAACTTAGACAGCGTGTTAAAAAGCAAAGATGGGGGCCCAAGTCCTTCTGATTGAGCCCCCCCAAAAAACAGCAATGACATCACTATGTCAACAACAAAGGTCCATATAGTCAAAGCTATGGTTTTTCCAGTAGTCATATACAGATGTGAGAGTTGGAACATAAAATAGCTGAGCACTGAAGAATTGATGCTTTTGAACTGTGGTGTTGGCAAAGACTCTTCAGAGTTCCTTGGACTGCAATGAGATCAAACTAGTCAATCCTAAAGGAAATCAGTCCTGAATATTCATTGGAAGGACTGATGCTGAAGCTGACGCTCCAACACTTTGGCCACCTGATGCAAAGAGCTGTCTCATTGGAAAAGACCCTGATACTGGGAAAGATTGAAGGTAAAAGGAGAAGAGGACAGCAGAGGTTAAGATGATTAGACAGCATCGCTGACTCAATGAATATGAATTTAAGCAAACTTCGGGAGATAGTGGAGGACGGGGAAGCCTGGTGTGCTACGATCCATGGGGTCACAAAGAATTGGACCAGACTTAGTGACTGAACAATAACATAACAATAACCTCATTTTAACTGAATTATTCCTTTAAAGGTCCTGTCCCCAAACTCAGTCATTTCTAAGGTACTGGGAGTTAGGACTTCAACCTATGAATTTTTGGAGGGGGACACAACTCAGCCCATAACTTTGGACTGATAAACCTCAACTTTCTCTTCCACCTGCCTTTTTCTTTAACGGTCATAATTTTTTAAGTGAAAATAATGTTTCACTTTTATGCATCCTCTGTTGACTTTTTACTCTACCAGGTGAAAACGGATTTCTCTTACACTTTCTTCACACTTTCACCCTCTTTCACTACTGAGACTAGTAGAGAATAGAGTCATTTCTTTTCTTGTACTTAAAAAATATTTTCCTAGTGTTAATAAATGCTTCTTTTTGTAATTTCAGGATTCTCACCTGTAGCCCTCAGTGTCCTGTTCCTATCCACACTGGTGGCTCTCATGCCTGCTAAACAGAAGTCTCCCTGGGGACTCCTCTCACCCGCGGCCCTGCATTGGTACCTCTGTTTTCTGGAGCCCATGTCTTAACTCTTTCTTGGTTTTCTCCTTTAGTCCTTTCCTAGCATCTCCTCAGCAACACTGAGGTTTGAATTTCTCTGTGCTGTTGAAGCAATTTTCCCTCATCCAATCAACTGACAAAACTTCAGCTTCCAAAACTTGGTTGATCTCATTTTTTTCTGCTGTTCTTCTACTCTTCCACCTTTTCTGTTCTTTGGGTTTACCCTTAAAAAATTCTTTATTGTCATTTAAAAAGGTTTCCCCCCAAAAAAGAAGAGATAAATATATATATTTGATTTGCCTTGGTTAATTTACACCCTACCTCCTTAACCCTCAAATTAGAGACTTGGTTCATAATTCATCTCCTTTAGGAGATTTTGCCACTCAGCTGATCAGTCTGTTTCCTTTGCATCTCTTTGTGATCTGCATGTTCAATCTGTTGGTGAGTTTACTGAGTTTACAATAGATACATGCCTACAAAGCTACCTAGACTCCCATTTCTCCTTTTTTAAAGTAAATTTTTTATGTTAGAGAAGTTTTAGATTTATGGAAAAATTGCAAAGATAGTACAAAGTGAAAGTCGTTCAGTTGTGTTCAACCCTTTGCGACCCCCATGGACTATATAGAGTACATGGAATTCCCCAGGCCAGTACATGGAATTCTCTTCTCCAGGGGATGGATCTTCCCAACCAAGGGATCAAACCTAGGTCTCCTGCATTGCAGGCTGATTCTTTACCAGCTGAGACACAAGGGAAGCCCAAGAATACTGGAGTGGGTAGCCTATCCCTTCTCCAGTCGATCTTTCTGACCCAGGAATCAAACCGGGGTCTCCTGCATTACAGGAAGATTCTTTACCAACTGAGCTATCAGGGAAGCCCAAAGATAGTACAAGGAGTTCCTATATATCTCATAACCAGCTCCCTCTAATTAACATCTAACATCTTATAACATGGTACTTCCATTATTAGTTAATCAATTAGTTAATGATTGTTACGCTATTAGTAACCCAAGTCCATACTCTGTTCCTATTTCCTTAGCTTTTACCTAGTGTTGTTTTACCCATCTGGGATACCACATTACGTTTAGTTGTCATATATTGTTAGGCTCCTCTTAGTTGTGACGGTTGACTCCTACTTTTCACAAGGTGAATCCAGATACTTTCAGCAATAGAAGGATGCATCCTTGAGATCCACTGACATGTTTCATTGTTAGAAAGTTCACAGCCAGAGATGGAAATAGGGCAAAAGGGAAAGGATGTCTTCAAATATGTTCTCAATAGTCCCAAGAGCAAAAGGATTGGAGAATAGGATTTAAATTCAGATTAGAGGAGAGAGGGGAGCCCCTTCAGGCAGAAGGACCCCTCCTAGCCAACTTGAAGAGGTTCCCGCTGGCCAAAGATAAAGCAATTGAGATTCAGAAAGAATAATAATTTCAAAAGATTGACACTCATTTAACATACTTTTATATGTGAGCTCATGTATTTTTAAAGTAGGTGGTCACCTGGAGAGTATGATAGAGAAATAATTCATTATTTTAAAAGGTGCTAAATAAAGGAAAGAATGTTTCATTCATCTTGCCTTGGTAGCACCAGCTAACCAAATTGTAGATGAGGGAAAGCATCACTTCCTACAGTTTTTCAATAATTAAATAAGTAAGAAATTATAGAATTAGACTGTCACAATTTTTTCAATCCCTAATGAATTAATGGCTTCTGACACTGATCACAAACATCAATGGTGGCCAACAGCATGAAGTGGGGGAGGGAGAGGGAGAGAAAAAGACAGAGGAAGAGAAGAAAAGTGGGGAGAGGAGGGAGGAGGGGAGAAGGGAGAGAAAACCAGACATTATGTGCCTTCTGATGAAAGAACACACCACTGCCTATAGTCTTGCCAAATGGATTGGAAATGAGACTGATTAAACCTCTGATTCCAGCTGCCAACTTTCAGGAAATACCAAGTACAGAGGAACATGTTGAACTGCACCATGAGTGTGCAATCAGCAAAATCCAGCCCATGAGAAACTCTGCAGGCTATGTGCCCCTCAATCTTACAGGGCTGTGGTGGTTCAGTCACTAAGTCATGTCTGATTCTTGCAACCCCCTGGACTGTAGCCCACCAAGCTCCTCTGTCCATGGGATTCTCCAGGCAAGAAAACTGGAATGGGTAGCCATTCCATTCTCCAGGGTATCTTCCTGATCCAGGTAAATCTGGGTCTCCTGCATTGCAGGCAGATTCTTTACCAACAACTGAGCTATGAGGGAAGCTGGTCTTAGCAGGGCTAGGACTGCGAATCTAATGGGACATTAAAGATGTAACCAATGTTTTTAACAAATGGCAAGTTCATCTCATATATATAGAGAGACCAGGAATACACAATCAGGTGATAGAAACACCAGAAAGTGATAACTTTAAAAGTCAAGGAAGTACTTACTTTCAAGGGACAGAAAAGAGTTAAAAGGGTGCAGAGGGGCTTCTGGGGGACTGGCAAAGCTGTTTCTTGAAGTGAGCAGTGATTAAGAAATCACAAACCTATACCTTTATTTCATGTGGCTTTCCATTTTTGTTTTATAATTTTTTAAAAGTGGAGGAGAGGAGCAGGCATAATTAAATGGCCTTCCCTCTCTCCCAGAATTTCCATTCATTGCAAGGATGGTTTCGAACACTTGGATGTCCTGAGTACTATCTGGAGTCTTCTGAGAACAGTTCAGATTTCCAGTATATTTTTTAACATGGAGTGCATTACAGTGAATTCCTTATATCAAGAAGTGGTGATTTCAAGTATAGTGAGTTACAAAGCAAATGGCAACCAAGGTCTCCACTCTGCCTCTCATGGATGGCATGATCTGGCAGCTGTGTGAGGAAGGCAAGTTCTGAGAAGTCACAATTTTTCTGAGTTCTCTCTGTCTTTCTCATGCACAGACCACAAGAACTGTTTGCTAACTGAAAAAATGACAAAATGTCATAGCTAGAAAAGACCTCAGAATTCACCCAACCCAGTGTTACCAAAATGTGTCCCCCATCCCACTGCTGAGACCCACCTGCATCAGCACCTCTGGGGCTCATTGAGAATGTGGACCCAGACCCACTCCAGACCTGCCGAAGGAGAGATGGACTCCACTTGACTGAAGCTCCCTAGCAACTCTGACACTTAGTGGAGTGTGACACCCGTGGGTCTGGGACTTCCCAGGCAGTGCTAGTGGTAAAGAACACTCCTGTTAATGCAGGAGACATAAGAGATATGGGTTTGATCCCTGGGTTGGGAAGATCCCCTGGAGGAGGGCATGGCTACCCATTCCAGTATTCTTGCCTAGAGAATCCCATGGATAGAGGAGCCTGGCGGGCTACAGTCCATAGGGTCACAAAGAGTCAGACACAACTGAAACCATTTAGCATGGACACACGGCACCCATGGGTCTAATCTAGCCCCCTTGTTTATCAGGGAAGGAAACAGAATCTGAAATAAGGAGTAGCTTGCCAAATTGTTGTGCAGAAGCAAACTGGCGCCAAACCAGGACTAGAACCCCATTCTCCTATTCCTGCTTCCACACTCATCTCAGGTCATTCATTCATTCCCTCCCTCCATCAAACGTATAAGGCCCAGGAGGTACGATTTGGAGTGAAACAAATTTAGTCCCATGCCAGTATGGCACTTCCCAACTAGTAGGTGAGACTGATATTAAATTTTAAAATTCACACGATATGCAATTACAAAACGTGATGCGTTCTAAGAGAAAGTGCAGAGGCACATCACCCCATCCCAGGGGAAGGGGCAGACTCCAGGAGGCAGTGACATGGAGATTCAAGGAGGAGGCAGACAGGGATAGGAAGGCATCCCAGCAGAGGGGAAGCTCTGAGGCTAGAGGGAATCAGGCTGAGTGGAAGAACTCAGAGAAGTCTAGGGTGGCAGGAGGACACGTAGGGCTCTAGGCTGAAAGAGCATGGAGGTGGCACTCTGGAATCCCCCAAGCCCTCCTGGCATCGCCCTGTCGCCATCTGAATCTTGGACAGCGGGACTGTGCAACCAAATCACCTTGGGAACTTACTGTCCCTGCCCAAAACCACGATTTACCAGGACTGGGGTAAATCTCAGGAATATGGTGTGTTGTGTTTTTTTTTTAGTGTCTTCATTTATTCTGATATGCAGCCAGGTTTGGAAACTTCCAGCCTAGGAGATTTTAAGAAAATGTAAACAATTGAGATTAAGTGATGCGCTGGCTTTCAACTTCTTCTCAGACCTTTAATGTGCTCATTTTTGTGGGGGAAGAAATACTTGCTTCATGGGGTTGGAGCAGGGTTACAGCAGATAATATTGCAAAGAACCAGCTTGGGCCTTGGTACCTTGGTACATGGTCACTATAAAGTGACTGAAATTAAATCCAGGCCTCTGGTTTCTAAGAGGGCTATTTTTAGAAGGAAGGATTATTTTTATCACACTGCAAAATGCTGAATTGGTTTTGGGAAACTCTTGCATTGCACACCCTGCTAAACCCAAAACAATTCCTGTCCCTTCCAGCCATCAACCACTGCCCCTCCTCACCCCCAACTGAGAGCAGGAGATTTAGGGTCAAGGCTGTTTTAAGTCTCTACCCCACCCCCAGCCCCAGTAATGCTCTATTCCTAGCTGACCATATGGGTGAGTAATCTTTTCCCTAAATATAGACAGTGGGCACAGGCTCTGTTCAGATTGGATTTCACCTCTTGTTTTTAAGACTGTCAATCTGGCAACCAGCACTGAGCTAAATTATCTTCTTAAAAAATCTTAAATGATGAGAGGAAAGCCTCAGGGGTATGAATTCCTGGCGTCGGAACAGTTATGTGGCAAAATCTCCAGATCTGAAAAATTGAGCAAGAGATTTATTTGAACCACAACTATTTATTCTTGCAAAATCAGCATCGACTCTTGGACTGTTTCAGCGGCAAGGCAATCACCAAGACCATGTAGGGAAATGGGGGCCCAGAGTTTGCTTCCAGATTTTGTCAAAGTTACTTTCAGGTCTAATATCTAGCATCTTCCTTCTTTAAGGGGAGAATAAAACAGAGTATAAATTAAAAGAGACAAGGAGGATGTGATGATGGGGAAAGGGAGTGAAAAGTCAAAAGGGAAAACAGGAATGTTTGTGGTTGAGGTTTGCTTGTCACCTCTGTCACTGGACCACTGCTCCACACTCTCCCTGACTCCCTAAACATCTGCTGACGATTTAGGCTCCTCCACGCTGAGCCCATCTTCCAGGTCAGCCCCACCCCTAAGAATATGCCTAAGGAATAGGTCCCTTTCTTTATTCTTTCAAACACAATCGACACAAGACATTTGGGTTCGGCAAACTTTACTGAAGATTTAGAGTGACAAAAGAGGTTTACAATTACCATATGTGAAATAGATTTCCAGTCCAGGTTCAGTGCATGAGACAGTGCTCAGGGCTGGTGCACTGGGACGACCCTGAGGAATGGGATGGGGAGGGAGGTGGGAGGGGTGGGGGTTCAGGATGGGGGACACATGTACACCCATGGATGACTCACATCAATGTATGGCAAAAGCCACTACAATATTGTAAAGTAGTTAGCCTCCAATTAAAATAAATTAATTAATTTACAAAAACAAAGAGGATTACAATGCAGAAAAAGAAAACTTTAAAACTTGACGGCCAGAGTCCACCCATTGTCCCTAGAGACTGTCAGCCACATTCTAACCATGAGAAGGTCCCCTACTGGCTCTCTCTCTTCTTGGTCCTATCCTGGCACCATATTACATTGCTTCTACCCACCAGGTACCTGATTACCTCAAATGCTAATTGTTTCCATGTTCAGCCTCAGGAAGATGCTATCATATTTAAACCAAGTTTTCCCACCAATCCCATAAGCTTGGGTTAGAGTCTTGCTCCTCTTTCTGCCCTCTGGAAACTACCTGTGGATTTCCTTTATTTCTAGGTCCATAGAACTCAGAATAGTGATATCTGACCTGCAAAAGGATGTGCCTCCTTCTCTAGTCTTTTCACTTCTGCCCCAGGCCTGGGGCTCAAGCAAGTCTGACTTTCTATGTAACTGGAAACTCAACAAGAAGACTCTTTATTCCAAAACAGCTCCCTCCACATACTTCTAGCTGGGTATTAGAAACCCCTCTAGGGTTTCTCAGGTGGCCCAGTGGTAAAGAATCCCCTTGTCAAAGCAGGAGACGCAGGAGATGTGGGTTCAACCCCTGGGTCAGGAACATCCCCTAGAGGAGGAAATGGCAACCCACTCCAGTATTCTTTCCTGAGAAATCCCATGGACAGAGGAGCCTGGCAGGCTACAGTCTAAGGGGTCGCAAAATGTTGGACAAATCTAAGCATGCACACACTTGACATTAGAAACTCGTGTCAAACGTGAATCTCTCTTTTCAGCTGTCCATGTCCTACCTGCTGGAAGGATTTGGGGGAAATGGGAATGATCAAAGGAGAAGGCTAACTGTGTCCCTAAATTGTGGCTTCTTCCTTAGTTGCCACTCAAGTGCCATCCCTCATTTGAACTGCATTGCCTCATTTGAAGTGAAGTGAACACTGAGATTCAAGTATGAAATATGACTAGAAAAAAGAAGCAAGCACTAAAAAACTCATAAATATTTATATTAGGTAAATAATACTTTACAAATACAAACATATACATACATGACCAAGCTGGGATTCTAAATTCTCATTGACTGACATCAGTGATTAGGACCAGGTGGTGGTTACCTGGATGCAACGGGAGGATGCACTTTGAGTTGATGTTGTGGGGAGGCACAGCCAACGAAAGGTTGATAGCGCCTTGGAAGCCCTCAGAAGAAAGTTGGTCTGAAAACCTCACTGAATCAATGACACCAGTCCTAATTCAAACACAAACAGCATGTTCTACACGGCTCTGGGGTGCACTGGAAGTTTGCTTTTGAGTGGGAGTGTTGACTTGAAGCAAATAGGATTCTGATCAGCCAAGGGCCATGGGAAAGTACAAAACCCTCTTGGTAATAGAGGATGATAATCTTATAGTCACCACAACTGGCTCCAGGCAACCAGGCCTGTCTAAACATCTCTCTGCAAGCTCAGACTCTTGAGCTGGGCTTCACACGCTTACAGGAGAGCCAATGGTGGTGGTGGTGGTGGGGTGACCTGTGGATAATTGTAATCCAGACTCCAGCAAGGCCTCCCTGCCCCTCCTGCCCCTCCAGCTCAGGGTCTGCCCTTCCTCTGTTTTGCCTGCATCATCCAGGACAATGCTCAACCCCTTCACCACCTTCTACCCTGTAAAACTGGTAGCCCACTTGGAGCAAGCATGGCCTAAACTTAGCCCCTTGAGTAAATATTGAAGTATGTGGGGCAAGAACTGACTTCCACGCCCACTCCTGCCCTCATTCTCCTCCCCTCCCCTCTCAGGAGGAATGTGTTCCTCTTCTGGCCCCTCTGACTTCAGCAACAACCTTCAGCACTTGGTCATGTCCACGGGGTCTTACCCTCCCTCCCAAGAGGCAGGGCAAACCATTTCTTTCCACATGTACAGTATTTTCTCCAAGAAGAAGTCTGAGAAATAAGATTTGTCCACCTCATTACATAACCATGACTGGGAGATCTGACAGGGGTAAAGGTTTTTTGGAAGCCCAGAGATCTGAATGATTTTATACAAAAACTGGGGGCATGATAAGAAGTTCATCCACCAAGAGCCTGCAAAACTTGAGTTTGGGCCACTGCTGATTTAAATTGCCGATCAGAAGCTTGCGCTGTCAGGGTACTCTGCTCAGTATTACATAACAACTTAAACTACATGGGAAAAGAGTTTGAAAAAGAATAGATAAGTGCATAACTGAATCACCTTGCTGTATACCTGACACAGCGGCATTATTAATCAACGAGCTGACTCACTGGAAAAGACTCTGATGCTGGGAGGGATTGGGGGCTGGAGGAGAAGGGGCCTACAGAGGATGACATGGCTGGATGGCATCGCCAACTCGATGGACATGAGTTTGAGTGAACTCCGGGAGTTGGTGATGGACAGGGAGGCCTGGCATCCTGTAATTCATGGGGTCACAAAGAGTTGGACACGACTGAGCGACTGAACTGAACTGATACTCCAATTTAAAATAAAAAGTTAAAAAAAAAAGAAATGGAGTAGCCCTATGTTTATGTGTATCACACTCTTCGGCAGGCTGCATTTTACTCAACTTTCATTGCAGTCTGGGGTAAAGGCCTGATTTCTTAATGTGAAACCCAGGGATGCCAGAATATTCTCTCGTTTGAACGCAAGGGTCACTTCACTGCTTCCTGTTGTGCCTTCATCTTTTGACAATTCAGATTCTGCCGAGGAATTAGCTCTTCTGTCAAAAATCCTTCCTGACGGCCACTGATTACCCTTTTCAGAGTTTTGCAGTGCTGCCGGTCAGTGATGGGACTGAGGCCACATGGGAAGCAGCCTGTCATTTCTGATCCCCCATTGCTGGTGGAGGCATCGACAGTCAACACTCGCTCAGAATCACCTCCTCCCTCTCCTTTGCCCACTCCTGGCTCCCCGTGCCCTTCTCTGTCATCTTTTCCTTTAAAGCAGTTAAAAGCAAGGGGAAATTTTTTACCATAACAAAGTTCACTTCTAACACTCACACTATTACAAGGGTTTAGAGATTACTCATAACATTGAGAATTTGCCTAACACAGAATCTGTGCAGACTGAACAATTTGGGACGTACAGGGACAAACCATTTAAGACAAACCACACAGGACAAGCTTTCTACTTATCTGTAGAAGCTTTCTACTTATGTCTCAATGGGATCATTATTCTAATAGCTAATGTGTCCATTCTGTGTGCTAAGTCACTTCAGTCATGTCCAACTCTGTATGACCCTATGGACTATAGCCCACCAGACTCCTCAGTCCATGGGATTCTCTAGGCAAGAATACTTGAGTAGGTTGCCATGCCCTCCTCCAGGAGATGTCCCAACCCAGGGACTGAACTCATGTCTCATGTCTCCTGCGTTGGCAGACAGGTTCTTTACCACTGGTGCCACCTGAGAAGCCCAGCTAATATGTATTAAGTGATTATAATATTTATATTAACTATCTCATTATATCCTGAGATGGGATTGTTATTATCCCCAATCTATAGATAAGGAGACTGAGGTTTGGAGAGAATAGGTGACTTGCTTTAAGGTTGCATATCCAGGACACTTTTAGGGTCAGAAGTCCCACCCTGGTGGTCTGGCTACAAAAAGCATTCTTGGTCTCAGAGCTACACTGACATTGGAGGTTGGTGTCCAAAGACTGGCCTTCTTATAAGGAAAGCACAGATGAATTACTTTTTCAGAAGTGATAGTCTCCAGATTTGAATGACTGTATTGAAAGTAGCAGAATTTCCCGTCCCCACCTTCTGCCAACACTCCTCTCTGCAGATTTAGCCACTGCTTCCCCACTGAATGTTTAAAATTGCATTCTCTGTCCGGCAGCCAAAATGCCTCCTTCCCTACATGTTCATTTTCCTGCAGTTGTTATTCCCTCTGCCAGAAATGCTCCTGCCCCAGTGGCTTGCAGAGCTGGCTCCTTCCGTGTAGACTCAAATACACACTCTGCACATACCTTTGTGGTCAGGTGGTTTGCAGTAAGGCATTGCTACAAGGAGATGGAGAAGACCCGGGGTTGGGGCAGGGACTGCTTTTAGTCCTGGACTACTAGAGCCATGGAGGACTGAAAGAGAGAGGTCTTTAATTCACAAATTCTATAGATTTTCCTTTGAAGTGTCTCATTCTGAAGGCAATCCTCTTACCTGGCCCCATTCCTGAGATGCTGCCGCAGCCCTGGCACAGACTCACCTGCTCAGATGCCCTCGCTTCAGGCCTTTTCCAGCCTCAAATTCAACAGTGAGTCCCACTTTTCTCCACGTGGGTCGACCTCTCTAGTGCTTCAGGGTCATCCTTAACTGACCCTCCTGCATCTCCCATTGATTTCCTCCCACTGCTCCACACAGGGCCTCTCCTCCAGTCAGGCTGCCTCCTCAGTCTTGGGGTGAGCTAAGTATAGCCCAGTTTCTGTGCCTTTGCTGTGAGTTCTGGGTCCTCTTTTTACCTACACGCCTCCCTTGGATTTGTTGATGTTCAGTTACTAAGTCGTGTCTGACTCTTTGTGACCCCATGGACTGCAGCACGGTCAAGCTTTCCTGTCCTTTACTGTTTCCCAGAGTTTGCGCAAACTCATGTCCATCGAGTCGGTGATGCCACCCAACCATCTCATCCCCTGTCACCCATTCTCCTCCTGCCTTCAATCTTTCCCAGCATCGGGATCTTTTCCAACGAGTCGGCTCTTCACATCAGGTGGCCAATGTATTGGAGCTTCAGCTTCAGCATCAGTTCTTCCAATGAATATTCAGGGTTGATTTCCTTTAGGATTGATTGGTTTGATCTTCTTGCTGTCCAAGGGACTCTCAAGAGTCTTCTCCAGCACCACAGTTCAAATGCATTAATTCTTTGGTGCTCAGTCTTTTTTATGGTCCAACTCTCACATCCGTACATGACTACTGGAAAAACCATAGCTTTGACTACACAGACTTTGTCAGCAAAGTGATATCTCTGCTTTTTAATATGCTGTCTAGGTTTGTCATCACTTTGGATAAACCCATTCAATTCATAACTTTAAATACTCTTGACAGCAACTTTCATATTTGCTCAAACTCATGTCCAAGTTCTGGGAGTTGGTGATGGACAGAGAAGCCTGACGTGCTGCAGTCCGTGGGGTCACAAAGAGTCGGACACGACTGAGCAACTGAACTGACTGACTGACTGAGGTTTGTCATAGCTTGGGATAATCTCATTCAATTCATAACTTTAAATACTCTTGACAGCAACTCTCATATTTGCGTCAGCAGCTCCTCCTCTTTTCCCAAATCCAAATTCATATCTATCTGCCCACTTTGATATCCAGTCAGCGTGCCAGATTTGACAAGTTCAAACTGAACTACTGATTTTCCCACCCTCCCTAAACATACTTGTCCTCCAGCCCACCCCATGCCACCATCACCCACCCACTAACTGTCCCTCTCCCCTCACACCCAGTCATTTAAGGATTCCTGTTGACTCAGTCTTGAGACATTTTCCCATCTCCACTGCTAGCACCCTAACCCAGGTTCTCACCATCTCTAGCCTGGATTCCAACAAACGCCCTAACTGTCCCTCCAGGTTCTAGCCTCACACAGTCCATTCTCAACAGAACTTCCAGAGTCGTATCTACAAAAACCCGAACTGACGGCATTCCTTGGATTTAAGCCACTCAAGGTTTCCTATTACACAAAGAAACTTTGTATCCTGGCCACAACACCCTGCATGACATGGATTGTGCTCTGATTTCTCTCATTATGGGCTCTTCCTCTTTATTCCAACCATGCTGGCCTTCATTTTATTCTTCCAGTGCATCAAGTCTGGTCCTGACTCAGGGCCTTTGAATTTGCTTGTCCCTCTGCCTGGGACACTCTTCCTTTACATATGCCCATGGCCTGCCTTTTCTTGTCTCTCAGACTCCAGCTTACATGCAAGTTTCTCAGGGAGATTTTCCCCAATCACTCATCTAAAGAGCCACCTGGCCACTCTCCATCACAGCACCTGGTTTTATTTTCATTAAAGCACTTATCATTCATGATACTTTATTGTTTGTCTTTGTCTAGCCTGCCCTGCTAGAATAAACATACTGATAGGCAAGCTCTTAGTAGGTCTGAGGGGTTCATAGTCTGCTGTTCTAAACAAGAGGGCTGTCTTCACTCATCTCAAGAATACACTAATCAACCTGATCAACAATACGATCTTAGCTAAAATGTTCATGGCCTGAGAAAACAGCTATGAGTTCCAAAAAATGGGTTTTGATATAGATACACAAGGTTAAGAGCAGGATGGTCTAACTTCCAGGTTAAGTCTTCCCAGAGGATGGGTAAGAGTCAGATCTGGGTTTTGAATTCATCAGCTCTGTGACATTTGTTAAACCACATACCTTTTAGAGCCTCAGTTTGTTAATCTATAAATTTGGGTTATTGATATTAACTGCCTAATTGGATTGTGAAGGTTAAAAGAGACAGTGCTTATAGTTTACTTAACACAGTAAATCCTGGGGAAAATGTTAGCAGTTAATAGTGTTTTATTACTTTATTCCCTCAAATGGAGTTGAGACATCTCTCAAATCACTGGAGTCAAGACAGAGTTTTTAAGAAATAATGCTAGGACAAGTGGGTAACCATATGGGAAAAGTCATATTAGTACCATATCATGTACCACACACAAGAATAAAATCCAAATGAATGAAAGACCTTAACATAAAAAAAATGAAGCCATACAATTACTAGAAGAAAATATGGGTGAATTTCTCTATAACCTTGACACAGAAATAAAGTTATCTATGGTTTAAAATCCAGAGACAAGAAAAGATTGATAAATTTGATGACATAAAAACAAAAAGGTTTGCATGACAAGATACATTGTGAACAGAATTGAAAGTCAACTAACAAACTGGGAGGACAGATTTGCAACATATAACACAGACAAGGGACAAGGGGTTACTAACCTTAACACATAAATTACTTTTAAATACTGAGACACCAAAACCCAGAAAGCTGGGAACGAATATGAAAAGACAATTCACACACACAAAAGATATGAAAGTGGTCCTCCAAAAAACAAGCATTTGGTAAATCTCAACATGCACACATCCATGAAAGCATCACCACAAGCCAGACAGTGACTGTATCTGTCATTTCCTCCAAATTTCCTCCTACACTTTCGTAATCCCTCCCCACCACCCAGCCATCCGTCCCTACCTCTATGGACCCATAGGCAACCTCTGATCTGTTTTCTGTCACTACAGATTTACTTTCATTTTCTAGAATTTCATATGAGTACAGTCATGTTTTGTCCGGCTTCCTTTGCTCTGCATAATTACAGCATGTATCCGTAGTTTACTCTGTTTTATTGCTGAGGAGTATTTCAGTCTTACATGCAAAAGGCAATTATTAATATTTGTAGTGTTTCCCCCTCCTCTTCTTTTAAACCTACAAGCTCTCGTTCTAGGGCCCCACTCTGGTCAGAACTCCCTCATAATTCAGAAATGAGAACAGTCCACAAATCTTGCCTTCAGAACTTGCAACCTCTAACCTTCCTTCAACATTTGAACAACCTGGCAAGAGAACATAAACAGATCAAAACCTCTGCTGATCTGCATGAAGTGGGAGTATTCTGGTAAATGTTCAACAATAAGCTATCGAAAGAGAAAAAAGCCCTGATTTATAGTATTTGCCATTTTCCATGGTGCAAGTCCTCCTGCCGCGGCAGATGTGAAGGTAAGATGGACCACTGAACGGGGTTCTGGGAAGGGATGTTCTGAGGTGAGGCCACCCAGCGCACCACCAGCCTGAGGTCTGCTTAGATCGCTCCCGCCATCGAGAGAAGGCCATGCCCCCTGCAGGATTCCTGCCGACGTCAGTATGGCACGTGGAGGGGCTTCAATCTCCCATTCCCAGGGCCACCTTGGGCTCTAGCGTCCTGATTCCACACTGGTTGAACCTGCTCCTTACCACATGGGAGCAGACAAGGATACACCATTTTCTACAGTTCCTGCAAACAAACCCCGCTCATAAGAAGAATTCCCTAGCAAGGTTTCAAGCAGGTTTGGGCAGCACCACAAAGTCAGTCATAACTGGAGATTTTTCCTGGGCACTTGGAGTCACTTATCCCCGGGCTCTCTCGGCATCTTGCTGACCCTCTTGCCATCCTCCTCTCCACTCAGTCCCTGCCCCCTACCCCAGGGAGGGGAGCTCAGCCTCTGCTTGGCTGTCCTAGCTGAGGCTCCTGCCCTTCTGGCCTTACTTCTTACCCAAAGTGTTTATAAAGGTATCTAAGCAAAAATGGTGCCTGCTATAAACAATAAAAGTTTAATTATTTTAACCTACATTCTTTGCCTTCTTTGAACCTCCATGTTCTGATTTGCAAAATGGGTGACATGGTAAATTAGAAATGAGATTATGTGTATAAAGTGTAGCACTCCTCAAAAGAGCTAGCCTCCAATAATTCTAATCCCCTTTGACCTTCTTCCCCTGAACTTAGAGGGTTGTATTTAACCTCCTTTTGTTCAAAGATAGATGATGGGGAAGTTGTCCTGGGTAGCCTTTCTACTACCTGAAAGAAGACTGGTAGTAGACTTCAGTCTACTTGGGAGACTGTAGGAAGGTCTGCCAGAGTCAGAAAGCTTTTTCTTCCCTGAAGCCCAAGATCAAAGTCAGGAAATGAGAGCAGGGCAGCTCTGTTCCTCAAAGCTCGCGTTGGAGTCAGAGGGCCTCAGACTCACAATACATGCCCAAACATCACTCATTCCTTCCACAATATTTCTGATCCTTTGTGTGATTGAAAGTGTGTGAACAGTTGCTATTACACACCTTTTCTGTTTTTAAGGCACATTCTGGGCTCTACTAACTCTCACTGAGACAGCCTCACTGACCCCTGTAGAAGGTCGGGGGTCAGGGAGACAGACTTAGGTTCAAATCCCAGCCTCACCACTTAGCAGCTGTGTTGTCACTTCAACTTTCTGAACATCATTTCTTTATCTTCAGCTTCCTTCCCACTTTCTGCTTAATTCATCTGAAGCACAGAGGCCAACAAGTGGTGTCTGGTGAGCCGAGGAAAAGGCAAAGGAGAGTGGAAGTAGGAGGAACAGGACCCCCAGTGGCTTCAGAAGGATGGGCCAGCACGAGGTTGAGGGGTGTGTCATATCAGAGCTGAGCATCCCAGAGGTTCAGCCAAATCCAATGCCGAGGGTGAGGGGGGTAACATTGGTAATCCCAGCCCCACTGGCCACTTAACAGACAAAGCAGGCTGCCAAACCCAGCTCCATTTCTCAATACTATGCAATCCACTCAGAGACCCAGGATGGGGCAGCTGGCCAGATCCAGCTTTAAGGCCACCGGTTTTTAGCATAAAGGAAACTGCTCCTCTGCACAAGTCATTAAGAAACTGATAATAATCTGTTGCCAAGGTAGCTATTCTTGCAAGATGGTCAAACAGAAATTACTCAGATAGTCAATAGTGATGTAATTTTGAACCCAGTGGTTATTTGGCATCAAGTCAAGAAGCACAGCCAAAAGTCCATGCAGTTTTGTTTTTTGTTTTTTCCTTTGCTTGCAATTTTCCTAAGAGCCCAGGCATGGGAACCTTGTCTACACCCCCAGGCCCTTACAGCCAGAGGGACCAGCAGTATTTGTCATCATGCCTGGGAAAGAGAAGAGGTCCTTTGTGGAACAACTCGAGAAGGCTCCCGTGCCAGTCTCCTCTTCCAGCTCTTGTCAATGCTCCCTGTGGAGGGGCGCCTGGAGAACAGCCTGTCAGCTCTTTTCAGGGCTGAGAAAGTCAGGCTTTCTGTCGCCTTGGCTGGGCTGAAGGACTTGATCACTGGTTGGCAGCCCAGGATTTACACAGAGAGGAGCAAAGAGGGATGGGAAACATCAGACCTTTCACTGATTGAGAATTGGGGACTTGGAACTGGAAGAAAACTTCCAGTCACCCTGTTCTCTTGATGGATGAGAAATGGAGCCCAGGGAGACTCACATAGCTCAGTGCCTGGGGCTCCCTCCTGCCCAGAGCCAGGAGGTCTGAGCAAATCGGGCATCTGGCCTGGTGGGACCCTTTTCTGGACAGTCCATCACAGCAGCCTGGCCTCTGAAGCCTGACTCCTTGGAGCCATGCTGCGATGCTCCTAACTCTGTGGTTCCCTAGTAAAAGAGTGGATTCATATCCAAACTCCCTCTCCACCTCCACCCAGTCACCTTAGCAGGCTGCCTCCAATTCAGCCATCAGCTGGGCCTTTCTAGCTCAAGCATGAGTAGGGATACAGATTCCCAGAAGAGCAACTCCAGGATGTCATTTCAGATCCTGTGATCACGGAAAGACTACAGCCAGACAAGGGCTTGAAATCTGACTCCACCACTCCTTATATTGGTCAAGTTACTTACTTTTCTGAGTCTCAATGACCTCACCAGTAAAATGGAGATGGTAAAATGTGCCACAGTAGGTTTAAGAGCTAAACGAGAGCCTATAGGGAGCTCGCAGCATTGTAACTCTGCCTGGGGATTAACGGCTGCTTCTTTTGGGAATCTTCCATCTTACCTGGCAGGCCCAACTCTTGGTGGGTCCCTGCTGTCTGCTTCCTTTGGTGATCTTTGGTGTTTTTCATTCCAAATTCCTCAAATGTTTACCGAACACCTACTGTACGCAGGCCCATGCTGAGTGCTGGGGGGTACAGAAACCACTCAGCTGCAGTTCCTGTCCCATGGATGCTCACAGCCCAGTGGGAGGGCAGAGCAACAAAGCCCAGAGCAGCAACTCCACAGGGCAGAGAGGGTCACAGGCGACACACACATATGACCTGGAGACGCCAGATGGAAATCTGAGTGCTTTATGGTTTGAGTGTTATTTAAATGCCTTTCCTGTTCCAGCAGGAATCTGATTCCCCTTCCCATATCAGAGACCCAGGCTCCTGGCCTGAGAGTAAAGGTTCCCTGTCAGGCCGCACAGCATGGAGTGAAGGCTTGACAGTGTCTGAGGAGAAGCCTCAATAGAGAACTATGCAGACTGTCAGCCACAGGCCATGCTCCCGAACTCTTCCACGAGCCTAAGGCAGGGATTCAGTGCATTTGCTTTATTATGTTGTTGTTGTTCAGTTGCTCAGTCGTGTCCAACTCTTTGTGACCCCATGGACTGCAGCACGCCAGGCTACCCTATCCATCACCAACTTCTGGAGCTTGTTCGAACTCATGTTTTCAAGAGGGGTCTCAGGTGGTGGCACGGATGAACAGAGGCCTCAAGCAACCTCCCCAGTTTCCAGAGCTGGTCACTTTCACTCTCCATGCTCCCTCCTTCCTCCCAGCCATCCATGGCCAAGTCTTGCCGCAGGGCTACAGCTGTTATCATGAGAGTACACTATATGTATATATATGTATATACATGTACACACACACACACATGCTCACTCTCAGGGTCTTTATCCTTAAGTTCTTGTAGGCATTTCCCTCTGGACCCTTGCCCTTGGGGCAGGCCCTCCCCCAGCTGGTTTAATGAAGAACACACAGTTCATCCTGGTGAGAGGAGAGACCAAGAGATCGAAGAGCGATCTCGGGAATGGAGATTGAACCACAATCATGATTTCAGCCCTGAATGCACGCTGGAATCATCTGAGCAACTTTTAAAACTCCCCAAGCTGCAGCCCAGACCTGCAACCCAGACCAATCGTATCAGAAGCCTGAGAGTAGGATCCAGACATCAGTATTTTTCACAAGAAAACAGTGTCCAGAAACAAAAACTTCAACTTGAACGTGAAACAAGAGAACCATAGAACTTTACATCCTATTCTGGAAACTCAGCCAACATTTTGTTTGCAAATCATGTGTTCATCACCTACTCTGCGCCTCGAACACCCAGGCCTTGAGACCGGAAACCAGCATCTGAGGACACGGAAATGAGAGAGCACAGAATTTTACCTGAAGGAACACCAGTCCATGGGGGAGATGCTCACATCCCGTGGCCAGCGAGTCCCACACCAGGGGCACACCTGGGGAATCTGGGGAAAGAGGAGGAAGCAACAAATACCTTTTCAGGAAATGACTGCACAAAAGGAATTGACTTTTAACCTAAGTCTTAAAAGATGCAGCTGGAGAGAAGGTTGCCAAACCCAAGGACACAGATTAACAAAGGCCCAGGGATGCGTGTGTCGCACCCTCATTGGAGGAGCGATTAGTGCTCTGACGTGGCTCTGTTGAAGGTTTTGGCACTTACTCAACTAAGCACCTCCACTGTGTCTCTTTAAGGACTTTTGCTTCCACTGGCTTTCTAAAGCAAGCCCTGCTTATCTCCTTCCAGTTTAGTATAGACTCTATTGGACTCCTTGCCTCCAATCTCATCTGCAGCTTAACAGCTACAGGCATAGCCTCAGAGATATAGTGTGTTCGGTTCCAGACCACTGCAATAAGAAGAATATGGCAATAAAGCAAGTCACATGAATTTTTTTCATTTCCTAGTGCATACAAAAGTTATGTTTACACTATACTGTAGTCAAGTGTGACTAGCATTGTGTTCTTTACAAAAATACAAACTTTGATTTAAAACACTTTATTGCTAAGAAATGCCATCATCTGAGCTTTCAGAGAGTCATAATCTTTTCTCAATAGTAACAAAGATCACTGATCACAGAGCATAATAATGAAAAAGTCTAAAATACTGTGAAAACTAACAAAATGTGACAGAGACATGAAGAGAGCAAATGCTGTTGGAAAAATGGTGCTGATAGACTTGCTCAATGCAGAGTTACCACAAAGCTTCAATTAAAATAAAAAAATCAGTATCTGTGAAGCATGACAAAATGCAACAAATAAAACAAGGCATGCCTCTTCTATAAAACCCAGTTTTTCAAACAATCATTTTTTTACATTTAAGGCTGTGTTTGCATTCGAATAGGATTCAGCTGGGTGACTCTTCTTCTCCATGTGATGTCCACTGAAGTCACTCAGGAGTTCACAGCTGGCAGATAGGCCCCTCTGGAGGGTCCAAGACAGCCTCACCCACAGATCTGGCACTAAGCAGAGCTGGCTCGAAGCTGGAGGGCCTAGATATAGCCTTTCTAGCATGGCAATCCCATAGTAGTCTTACATGGCTTGGGGCTCCCAGAGAGAGACCCAAGATTGAGGAGATAGAAGCTGCCAATTTCCTAGTGCAGGGTGTTACTCCCATCAAATCAGTCACAAAGCCTGCTCAGTGTCAAGAAAGATCTTACCTCCCTGGGAAAGGAGTGTCTGGGAAAGTATGGATATCTTTAATTTGCTCCAGACTTGCACCCATTTCCAGATGAAGTCCCCCAATTTAACAGTCCCTGGTTATTCCAAAAAAGTTACAGTGGTTTCCCTTTACCTACAGCATGAATTCCAAATTGCTTATTTTGGATGCACAGCCCTTCAACATTTGACACAAAGCATCCTTTCCCCTGTTGGAAGACACAAGGATCTCTAGCACTCTGCACCTCTTGCCTTGGGCTCTCTTTAGCTGTTCCTGGGTTGTTTCTTCAGGTTGTGTTTTCAGCAAGCTCCAGCAGGGGATGAGATAATGTCTGTCTCTCTCAAAGAGCAGGCTGCTGTAAGGTGGTGGGCTCCCCAGGCCCAGGGACCCTTTCCTGGGTGTCACCCACTGTGGCTGTGGGTATCTACCTAGACACACTTGTGTAGCCCCTGGGGGCTTGGAACCAATGTGACTGTTCTGACATTCTGGATTCTGCTATTGCTACAAGTAATAGGGTTCTTGATCCCAACTCATGGTCCTGACTCAGGAGCCACATGACTTCTGTCAGCATCCACGCACTGTGGCAGACCAACTCATTCATGTGCAAGCAGGGAAAATCTCAACCCCCTCCCAGCCCTTGGCATCCAGCATCAGTCACCATCACTTCCAGCTACTGGAACCTACTTATTGCCCTCATGAACATGTGGAAAATTCCACCCAAAATATCCATAGGTCTCTCCTTGGTCTCATTCCTTTCCAATGGTAAAGCCAAGTTGCTCCTCATTACTTTCCACTTATGCCAGGTGCCTCCAGCCTCTGGGTGGTGTTTCTGGCAGCAAAATCCTCTGTGATGGACCCTTCCAGGTACTACGGCCTCGTCTCTGATCTCTCTTGCTGCAGGGAAACCAAACCTCTCTCTTTTCAAAGCAGTTTCATGCTATTCCTCTTGCCTGAAATTATCCATCTTCACCTTTGTCTGGCTCATTCTTCAAGGTCCAGGTCTAGAGACATGTTCCCTAGAAAGCCTTCTCTGTGGTCTAGCTAGTTCAGTTGGGGGTCCCTCCCCCTGTCCACCTGGTCTGCCTGCACACCACACAAAGAAGCATCAACCATTACCATAACCACTGGCTGAGTCAGCTCTTCCAGTACCACAAGCTCCTTGGAGGCAGGAACTGAATCTTGCTCATCCCAGTACCAGTGCCTAGCTTGGGTGATGCTCAGAAATATTTCTTTAAAAAAGAATGAGGGACTTCCCTGGTGGTCCAGTAGTCAAGACTTTGTGCTTCCACTGGAGGGGGCATGGGTTCAATCTCAATCCCCAGTCAGGGAACTAAAATCCCACGTGCTGTGGGGTGTGCCCTCCCCAAAAGAATGATGACCACTCCCTACATATTCTTCCCTTACCACCTCGGGTCAAAATTATCTCATTCCTCCAAATTCCCATTGGCCTGGTTTTCTTTATTACAGTAATATATGGGGATGATCTGGCACTTCTCATATGCACCTCTTGAGGGTCAATATCATGTCTCCTTGTTCAGATCAATCTTAGATGACTTTGGAGTTCTTGTAGCTTTCCATTTTGTAGATACACTATTATTATTATTTTGCCTTGCTAGGATGCTTGTGGGAACTTAGTTCCACTGCCAGAGACTGAACCTTAGTCCACAGTAGCGAAAGAGTGAGTCCTAACCATTGGACTGGGAATTCCTGTAGATACATATATTAAAACCCCTAAAAACCTAACTCAAGGATAGCAAGAAGAGATTTGTAATAAGTTTAATTTTATCTGAATTAATGGACAGATTTCCAACTAGCTCTAAGCACATGCTAATTTGTGACTCTATTTCTAATATAATAACCAAATCAATCTCCTGGGAGAAGGGTACTTTTTCTCACCTCTGACTATTTACCACTTCTTAGTGGGTTTCAGGGGGTGAATTTATTCAAGATTCAACAAATATTTATTGAGCCTCTAATAACATTACCACCCCCAGGCACCTGGCCATTGTCCCAGGCAATGTGTTGGCAGGGAATGGAGCTCTGCTTTTATTTATAGACTGGAGATGGAACAGAGTGCCCACTGCAGCATTGACATGCAAGCTTCCTAGCTGTTAATCAGAAAAATCAGAAGCTGTAAAGTTCATGAGCAAACATATGGATGCATGGACGCCTTTTGACAGCTATTCTTCAAATGTACTTTGTCCCATTCTTTCTCCACTCATCAGAACACGCTTTTCCCAGAAGCAGTCTGCAACATTCAGCAGCTCAGTTCAGAGGAGGGTTCTCTCGGGGCAGCCCTGGAGGGCGGGAAGAGTGTAAAGCGTCCCTGGGCAAGGCTGCTTCTGGGCAGCAAGGCAGAGAAACTGTCCTGTGAGGAGAGAGTTGGGTTTCCTTGTCAAGTCACTATGAATCTCTTTCAAATTCTAGTTTAGTTTTTTGAGAAAGATAGACATCTCTACTATTTTGCACAGCCAGGTGTGTAAGATGGAAACTAGCAATATACTGAAGTGAGAGTACGGTCAATGTCACCACGTGACATTGTGAGGTCCTGTGGTCTGAGACCCAAGATCTGGATGTAGCTGGTAAAATTTGGAGAAAGATATTTCAGTTAAGATCAGTAGTGTGGTTCAAGGTTAAAGATGTGGTCTGTCAAGTCAAAAAGGACTCCAGCTCTACTTCTGCCACCTACCAATAGCGTGATCATGGGTGTGCAAGTTACAGTTTATCTTGAGTTAATTTTTTTCATCTGTAATCAGAAATGATAAAGCTACCTCTCAAAGTCATTATGCTTTCACCGTGTGTTGAATTCAATTCTACCCCTTCTTAAAGTCCCACTCATCTTGATATAACCCTCAAACATTTGTGTGACCTTGCCAGATACAACCCCCCAAACCCCAAGAGAAGCCGTTCTGGCCTCTGATCTGCCTTCCTTTCAGACTCTTTACCAAATAGGGCAAGTACCTGGTTCCTTTTGTCCCTGTATGATGGAGGCATTGTGGCCAAACCAGGCTCATTTTGCCCGACGTTGCAAGCTGAGATATCAAGATGCTGTTCAGTTCAGTTCACTCAGTCGTGTCCGGTTTGTGCAAAAAAGAGGGTTTACCTGCAAGGTGTGGTGTATTTATATGATAAAGAATATAGCAGCAGGGCGGTCTGGGGTTCAGGGAGCATGGGGAGCATGCGGGAAAGCGAAGAAATGTGCAGTAATCATCATTCTGCACAGGTGCAGCTAAGCTACAGGCCTCTGCACGCTCAAAATGGAGGCGCTTAGCACGATCTGAGGATGGAGTTTTCGGTCCTCTGACATCAAAAGGTCACTGAGCTGACACACAAGCCACTCACACAGTTGGAGAGTCAGTGGTCTTAACCCACTCAGCTCAAACTAGACATAGCTGACTCCAAGTTCCTAGAAAACAGCTCTGGTAAACATCTTATTAGACTACATGCCACTTCAAGGATACACAGGTCTTTTGTAGCAACAATTAAAACAACCTTGATTAGTGAAGGCAGGTCACAGGTGAAATGAATTTGACTAATGATTACACAGGATTTCAGTATTTTCTCTCTCTCCACCCATCCCTAACCAACTAAAGATACTTTTGTCTTTACCTACTCAGATTTTCCTTTTTCCTTACTCCCTGAAAAAGAATTTAGTCTTTACAAACCAAGTTATAAAATGCTTGGATGACCCTGGAAACATGGGTGGAGAAAAACAGGCCCTGAGCTGTAGGAGGAAACTAGGCATCAGAAGGAGTTCAAAGGCAATTTGACAAGGAAGATGTTCTGGAGCATCTATAGTATGCTGGAAAAAGAGATAAAAGAGATTTTAAACGGCTTTGAGGAGTTATAACTTTTTTCCCCATTAATATTTCTTAATTCTTTTGGAAAACAAAAATATATAATTTGGCTTGACAAGTGTAATTAATTTTGGACTCTGTGGCTTTAAATGTGTTTCAGTACATAAACTGAGTCATACTGAGCCTCAATATGTATCTGGTTTACACTCCTGTCTTCAGAGCCTAGGATAGTATATGACATATACTAGGTGTTTCAACTTGTGGTTGAATCAGCTAGAACCCTGGTGGCTAGGGAAAATACCTGAATACCATTTCTTGTTGTCTGAGCCATTCCATCATTACAGCCACAGTGATGTCACCATGAAGGAAGCTGAAATTTGAAGGGACAAGCTCAATAATAGGTAACCTTAAGGATATATTTTCAGCCCTCCGTTTTAGCCATCTTTCTATTACATAGCAATGACTCCCTCACCCCCACTCCACTCCCAGACACAGTTCATTTAAATGAAGACAATCCAATTCTCTCTTTGGAGCCTGGAGCTGGGAAAAACACAGGGGTCTTGGCCTGGGCTGATTAGCTTGAATGAGTCAGTGGAAACCTGTTTGAGAGAGAAAAGGAAAGATTGGAGAAAGAGGGAGCAATAAAGAGGCCTGCAAATAAAGAGTATCCAGGGTGCTCTGAAATCTCTTTCTTTAATAATAAAGGTCCACCTTGGTCAAAGCTGTTTTGAGATGACTTTCTCTTAGCTACAACCAAAGTAACCTTGATCTAGGCAATGACATCAGTGTCTTGAACCCAGTGCTTCAGCACTGTTGGTTCTCCTGTCAGTCTCATCCCCACAGCTCTGGGAAGCCTGGGGGATGCAGTCTCATGGGGGTCTTACAGGCCATCTGAATATCTTATGCCCTAACTTGGTCATTCTTGCCTGGTAGAGGGGAGAGGAGCGAAGAGCTGTTACTGCTTTAACCTCCCTTTGACAGCAGTAAAAAATAAAAACAACTTCTTGAAGAGCAAGCTAGCAGAAACAGGAGAACCAGCAGAAGCACAAGTAATCCATCTTCCTAGGCAGCTAGCAGACACTTTTGGGGCCTATTAAAGATAACCAGCCAGGAAATTAAAAGATGCTTACTCCTTGGACGGAGAAGGCAATGGCAAGCCACTCCAGTACTCTTGCCTAAAAAATCCCATGGATGGAGGAGCCTGGTAGGCTGCAGTCCGTGGGGTCGCTGTGGGTCGGACACGACTGAGCGACTTCACTTTCACTTTCACACATTGGAGAAGGAAGTGGCAACCCACTCCAGTGTTCTTGCCTGGAGAATCCCAGGGACGGGGGAGCCTGGTGGGCTTCCGTCTATGGGGTCACACAGAGTTGGACACGACTGAAGTGACTTACCAGTAGCAGTACTCCTTGGAAGGAAAGTTATGACCAACCTAGATAGCATATTAAAAAGCAGACTTTGCCAACCAAGGTCCGCCTAGTCAAGGCTACGGTTTTTCCCGTGGTCATGTATGGATGTGAGAGTTGGACTGTGAAGAAAGCTGATAGCCAAAGAATTGATGCTTTTGAACTGTGGTGCTGGAGAAGACTCTTGAGAGTCCCTTGGACTGCAAGGAGATACAACCAGTCCATTCTAAAGGAGATCAATCCTGGGTGTTCATTGGAAGGACTGATGCTAAAACTGAAACTCCAATACTTTGGCCTCCTCATGCAACGAGTTGACTCACTTGAAAAGACTCTGATGCTGGGAGGGATTGCGGGCAGGAGGAGAAGGGGTCGACAGAGAATGAGATGGCTGGATGGCATCACCAACTCGATGCACATGAGTTTGAGTGAACTCCGGGAGTTGGTGATGGACAGGGAGGCCTGGCATGCTGCGATTCATGGGGTCGCAAAGAGTCAGACATGACTGAGAGACTGAACTGAACTGATCTGAACTGAAAGATAACCAGACACAAAGACAAGACAATTCTGCACTAGCTTTGTCCTCAGGTAAACTGAACTCAAAAACGAAAAATACATGAAAAGAAAGCTTTCTGGGAAATCAATAAAAGAAGCCAGTGTTACCTGAGTGCCATTTTTCTTAAAGTCAAGTGTACAGTCTGTATTTTTCTATCATGCTTTTATTCTTCAGTTCAGTTCCTCAGTTATGTCCAACTCTTTGCGACCCCATGAACTGCAGCACGCCAGGCTTCCCTGTCCATCACCAACTCCCAGAGCTTGCTCAAACATGTTCATCGAGTCAGTGATGCCATCCAACCATCTCATCTGCTGTCATCCCCTTCTCCTCCTGCCTTCAATCTTTTCCAGCATAAGGGTCTTTTCCAATGAGTCAGTTCTCCGCATCAGATGGCGAAAGTATTAGAACTTCAGCTTTAGTCCTTCCAATGAATATTCAGGACTGATTTCCTTTAGGATTAACTGATTTGATCTCCTTGCAGTCAAGGGACTCTCAAGAGTCTTCTCCAACACCATGGTTCAAAAGCATCAATTCTTCAGCACTCAACTTTCCTTATGGACCAACTCTCAAATCCATACATGACTACTTACTTGAGATCAAAAGAAAAGCACTCACTTACAACTCTGTAAACCCATGGTCAGGGTGATCCAACCTTGAAGGTCTAAGGAGATGGCAACCCTTGGATAGGCCCATAGTGAATGCTGTAGAGATTTCCTTATGGGAAAGCAACTCTGAGACCAACAGCAGAGTCCTCCTCAGAAAGAACAACCAGAGTGTGACTGTCAATTGTAAACTCTTGATGTGACTGAATGGAAAGTTCTTACAAGAAGACTTTAAAAACTGTAATGCAAGGTATTTTTAAAAAATTATTATTCTATAAAAATGCTGGGGAAAGAAAAAGATGAGTTTCTACTTAGATATTTATGATCTTCTCTAGCATGGCCCTGGAGTTTCATAAACCAAAGGATCCAGGGCCACCCAGGGAAGCCCCACCCCCACCCCACCCCACCCCCAGCGTCCGAAGTTCTCTCGGCCCCTCCAGTCCCCTCAGAGACCCATGGCTTGAGTCATGTTCCCACCACAGGCTCTGGAAGATGATATCACACCCCTTCCTCTCTTCCCTGGGCGTTTTGAAGCTTCTGCCAGCCAGTGTGTGTGTGTGTGGCCAAAGATGGTGACTGCTGAGTAGGTCTTCTCTGTTTAAAAAGAAGTATTGGCTGTCCTTTCGGTTGTGAAAGCTGAAACCAAGAAGAGTTTGAGTGAGAAGTTGGGAGCAAAAGGAGGAGATTCCCAATTTCTCTCAGACTTTGTGGGGAGGAGGTTGGCTGGGGATGGTAGAAGGGGAAGAGGGGACTCAAGAGTGGGGATCAGTACCCTGGCAGAGGGCCTGGGCTGAAAAGGCAGGTCAGCTAGTCTGAGACTCTCCTCTGTGGGACAGGAGGTGAGCTTGGAGAACAGAGATGCATGGCCTGTGCCTTAATCACCTACCATTGTCTCCAAACCTTCAGTAAAACCAGTGACACTAAAAGAAAGGCCGTGTGAATATTCTAGAACAAGCCAGGGGACTACAATGGCAGAGAGGGAGCAAAAAGGTGCCCAAAGGTGGTCAGGCAGAGGCCTGCACAGGGTTCTGTGTAAGAGTCAGCCTCCTCCCCATTTCCTATGCCACAGTTCCTGCCTTCTTGAGGGTCCTGGGTATCTGGGGATAATTGGGACACACAACTGTCTCCAGAACTTTGTGCTCTAATATCTTTCTTCCCTCAATAGCTTCATCTTTTCTTGTGTCTATTTTCACATCTATGTCTTTATTTTCAAGGAAATGATACATTTCTTCTAAACACAAACTGGTCTCTGCTTTTTTTTTTTTTAATTGACGGATAATTGCTTTACAGAATTTTGTTTTCTGTCAAACAACAAGAATCAGCCACAGGTATACAAATGTCCCCTCCCTCTTGAACCTCCCTCCATCTCCCTCCCCATCCCACCCTTCTAGATTGTCACAGAGTCCCTGTTGGAGTTCCCTGAGTCATACAGCAAATTTCCATTGGCTCTCTATTTTACATATGGCAATGTAACTTTCCGTGTTACCCTTTCCACACATCTCACCCTCCCCTCCTCCCCTCCCCCCGCCCTGTGTCCATAAGTCTGTTCTCTGTTTCTCCATTGCTACCCTGAAAATAAATTCATCAACATCTTCTTTCTAGATTCCATATATATGCGTTAGTACATGATACTTTTCTCTTTCTGATTTACTTCACTCTGTATAATAGGTTCTAGGTTTGTCCATCTCATTAGAACTGACTCAAATGCATTCCTTTTTATGACTGAGTAATATTCCATCACATATATGTACCACAGTTTCTTTATCCATTCATCTGTCAATGGACATCTAGGTTGTTTTCATGTTCTAGCTATTGTAAATAGTGATGCAGTGATCTCTGCTTCTAATTGTGATCTTTCTTTCTCTGTTGTCTCTCAAGGTGAACGAAGCAGCTACCATCTAGTCCATCATTTCCCCAGAAGGAAGTGTCCTGGCCTGGACCCTAATGCCAACCATGAAACAAACACCAAGGAAGCACCTACTTGGGGCAGCCCCAGGCCAGGCACTGGGCATGAAATAGTTGAAGATACACTTCATGAGGCTGCCTAATAAATCACAGTTTTAACTGCTTCTTTTATCCAGAAGTTCTAGGCGAGGTGTGCATAAGTAAGTACATGCGTGTTCAGTCATGTCCAACTCTTTGTGACCCCATGGACTACAGCCTGCCAGGCTCCTCTGTCTATGGGATTTCCCAGGCAAGAACACTGGAGCAAGTTGTCATTTCCTTCTCCAGGGGATATTCCTGACCCAGGGATTGAACTCTCATCTCTTGTGTCTAATGAATTGGCAGACAGGTTCTCTACTAGCTGTGCCACCTTGAGAGTGTGTATTTCATAGGAAACATAAGGAAATGAATTGATGCTTTTGAACTGCGGTATTGGAGAAGACTCTTGAGAGTCCCTTGGACTGCAAGGAGATCAAACCAGTTAATCTTAAAGGAAATCAGCCCTGAATACTCATTGGAAGGATTGATGCTGAAGCTCCAACACTTTGGCCACCTGATGCAAAGAACTGATTCATTGGAAAAGACACTGATGCCGGGAAAGGTTGAAGGTGGGAGGAGAAGGGGACAACAGAGGATGAGACGGTTGGATGGCATCACCAACTCAATGGACATGAGTTTCAGCAAGCTCCAGAAGTTGGTGTGTGGACAGGTAAGCCTGCTGTGCTGCAGTTCATCAGGATGCAGAGTCGGACATGACTGAGCAACTGAACTGAACTGAAGGAAGTGAAAAGACACCTCCGTGGTCTTCTTTCCCAAAGTCTATAATCCAAATCTAATCATGAGAAAAACATTAGACAAACTGAGGGATATCCTACAAAATACCTGACCAGTTCCCTTCAAAAGTACCAAGGTCATGAAAAGCAAGGAAAAACTGGTAAACTCCTTAAAAAAAAAAAAATCTGTAGTTAATAATATCAGACCAGTGTGACTTTCTTATTTTTGACAAATAACCATGGTTATATAAGATTTTAACATGATGGGAAGTTGGATTAAGGGTACGTGGGAACTCTCTGTACTATCTTTGCCACTTCTTTGTAATCTAAAATTATCAAAAAATTTTTAAAAATCAATAAGGGGAATGCATAAAAATGTATCAAGAGTTAAGCAAATATTCAAGCTGGCATAATTCTATTTGTTTTGCCCCTAATAATCAAGAAAACAGACTGAAATTAAAAAGACTACACACATCAATAGCAAAATGTTAATAGATGTTAGCACAAGATAATAATAGATAATTTTACTTTTGTTTCCTGCATTTCTCAATTTCCTTCCATGAATATATTTACTAACTTTGTAATAATTGTTTTAAAAGTTATATGAAGAAAAAATGACCCACACTCTATGGACCCAAGAAAGCCCAGAGGCCAGAAGATACACCCATGGTAATTCTGTCTGGTGCTGAGCAGAAATGAGATGAAGCCATGGAGAAAAGACAGAGAGCTTTCCAGGAAAGGACAGCATTAGAATGCAAAGCTTGTTCGGGCTCTGAAAGCACTGGGGGACACAAAAGCCTTCAGCACTTTTGGCAGTAAGTGCACTCCCTGCTTGAACAAGACAAGCATCTCCGCTGGGTCAGTTGCCTCTCTGGGTCCTCCCCGCCGACAGTCAGGAGGCAGGGAAGGTTTTCCAGGCTCAGGTGGCCTATTGCCAACCACTGAAAAGAAAACAGCAGAAACATGGTCTGGCTGCCTGGTGGGAAAGGAGAACTGCATAGGTGGGTGGCGGGTGGGATAAGAGGGCTCTGTTCACGGGGGACAGTGACATGTCAGGTCCCAAAGTAAAGCTAAGGCACAGAGGGAGGCAAAGGAAGCATGACCGCCCTCGCACAGCAGTGAAAGGCTCCCTGGTGAGTTTAGAAGAGCCCAGACTGAAGGGCATGTTCAGTCAACAAGGCACAGACAGGTAATCTTTCTCTTCCCCACTTCCCAAAGGTTTTGATGAAGCCATAGGATCGAGGGGAATCATTTACATCACTAGTCAATCTCTTACATTTAATTAACCAGGAAATGCAGAGATTTAATTTCCTGGCAGTCATCCAGAGACTTAAGAAAGGGGATTTGGCAAAATGCAGCAGTTTCTGCAGGATTCCATCTCATAATCTTTGTGAAAGTGGTGTTGAGTCATTGCTTCGTTCACTTAAAATGCATTCATTCTTAAAACCAATGTTTACTGAGCATCTATTTTGTACCAGGTTAAACTACCAGCATGCCCTCCTTGTGAAGTGAAAAGTGTAGAAGTGTTAATTGCTCAGTCGTGTCCGACTCTTTGCAAAACCATGGACTCTTTGCCCGCCAGACTCCTCTGTCCATGGAATTCTCCAGGCAAGAATACTGGAGTGGGTAGCCACTCCCTTCTTCAAAGAATCTTCCCAAACCAGAGATCAAACCCGGATCTTCTGCATTGCAAGCAGATTCTTTACCATCTCAGCCAACATGGGGGAATAATGGAGAGAGATGGACTCAAGTTGGGGGCCTGGAAGTAATACAGCATTACAGCAAAAAGTGCTGAGCAAAACCAGCAGCATCATATTTAATATGACACGACCTCAGTTTTTCCAGATTCATTGCTCTTCTCTTAAAAGGAAATAGAAAAAAAAGAAACCTATAGCAAATGAAGAGGTTTTTCAGGGTCTCTTCAGGGTCAAAAGGAAAATTCAGATCTCACTGTAGCTTCAGGAAACTTCTCTAATTGCTATGGAATCATGGCCTAAGGGCAAAAATCAAATGACAGATGCTTTTTTAGTATATTGGCTAGCTAGGAAGTTTCAAAGTGCATTTCAAAAGAGTTTAGGTGACAGAGCACCTGGAAGTTGTGAGACCTGGAGTCTCTTCCCAGTTTCCCCTTTTACAATACATAGGTGACCACAATACCTACCTCACGGACCGCCGCAAGGATCAAACAGGTTATGCATGTGACTCATTCGGCACTTGTCTGGCACATTTTAAAACAACAAATGTTAGATATGAATTTAATACTGACGTGCTATAACTTGTTGACATATTAAATTCCATTGCATAAATGAATTTTACCTAGTGAAAATATGACCATGTTCCAGGTATTCTTATCTCATTAAAATATGTCATTAAATACTTTCTGAACATTTAAAAGTTCATACTCAGCACTTGTGCATTTGTTTATCTGCCAGCTGACAAGCAGGATCATCTACCAAAGGTGTACAAAAACTTGGAAAAAACTTGAACCTGAATCCATTCTATCTGCTGACTTACAGGTTCCTTGTGGGACACAGCTGTTGTCATTCAATGCAAATTTCAAGACTTTAGCACTGTCCTTTGGACGCACTCTGAGAGCCACTAGAGCCACTCTAGAGCCAATATACTGAGGGCCAAATATATTGGACAGAATATTTATAACTACTTTGAGTTTAAAAGAGAACCAGTTAGGATTCATAACGAGGCCATGAAAATTGCCCTGCTTTCCACCAACCTCTCTAAGAATCCAGTAAATCTGAAAAATCCTAGAACTGAAGGAAAACAATGCAAATGCTCAGGCTGTCAGCAGTGAGACACAAGATTCTGTTGCATAAAGGATCTTATCACCTATCTTATCAAGTGACAGGACACTTCTGAGAGTGAAAGGGGCCTTTTAAAATCATTCTAAGACAGCAGATATACACACACGGCTTGTCCCTGGCAAACTGGGACATGTGGCCACCTTCTCCACAGGCAGCTGAGTCCCTGGGATACGTCTCAGCAGCAACAGTTCAGAGATCCAAGTGCATACATGTGCTGTCCATCCTCCTTCACCTGGCCAGTGAGGGAAGGTGGGAGGCCAGCATCATTGCACCGACAGGCACAGCTCAGAGGTGGGAAATGGGTGAGCAGATCCACACCCTCACTGCAACTGAAGAAACTGACTCTTTAGAACAAGCACTGAATTTTCCAAAAGAAACCAGAGTTTGGGAGTAAATATCAGAGGAGGCCTCCAAAGCTTTCTTCCCACAATAAACAAAATGATTTCACTCAGCCCATGAGCAGGTCTTTAAATGGCTTTCTGTGCCAGGTGGCCCCATGAGAGCAACCTGAGGAAAATGGCTCCAGTTTTTGAGCTGGGTTTCTGTCAGCAAGTCGGAAACTCTGAAGGTAGCTCCTTACTTCTGAGCATGAGGTTGAGGTGATGAATCTCCACCATGAGCTCAGAACAGCACTGACTGGTGCTTAAGAAGGGCTGGGAGGGAGCAGCATTAAGACAAGTGCAGGGGTCACATTAAAAAAAAGGCCCAAAAGCACTCAGGTGAAAAATCAGGGGACTGCATGTGATGCTACAGTCATTCCAAGTGGGATAGCCCCTGCCAACTGCCTACACCCACTCACTTTTGTCTGATCCTGCTCCATTTGTAAGTGGAGGGTAAATGGTTCTTACAATGTCCTTGGAAGGAAGAGGCTCCCTTGAGGCACCAATTTTTTTTTTTTTTTTTTAGCTCCATCCTTGAAGAGACTCTCCCCCAAAAGGGATTTCTGTGGGTGCTTCTGGGATTGGTTCTGTCAGTACTGAGTCTGCATCTTCTGGATGACCTGGTGAATCCTGCATCCTCTGATGTAGCCGATTCCCAGCTGTCATGTTGAGTCTCCTTCTCTTGAATGCTTTTTTCCTGAACCAGTTTTAAGTGATAGAAATTTGTGAGTTTGGTTTTGCCAAAAATTGCCACGTATAGTCGAAGAGCAGAGCACAGGCCACTCAGCTCTTAGAACCAGAAATTAGTTGGGATCCCCCTTTTCCAGGCCCACAGCTTCACTGGCTCTCTTCAGTCCCTGGTAGACATATGCTGCAAAGGAATGTGTTTGGAGGCAGAAGTTGCCTGGTCACCATGGTGATGAAGATGTGTTACTTGCATCATACAGGGTGTCCTATATAGTTAGTACAGCAATTAGAAAGACTGCCATTGCAGTCAGCTGGGGCACATAACTGGCTGGTCTGAACGTCCTGAACAAGACGCAGTCCTTACAGAAGGGCCTCAGTGAGATTTTGGTGATGTCTGAAGACCTTCCCGTGGCATAATCCAGTCTTTCTAACAAGCCTGATTTGGGAGAGGCAGCATGGCAGAGCAAGTCTGTGTGGCTAAGACACTAAGGAAGATGTAAGGAAAATTGTAGATGCCAGAAATATTTAAACAATAGAATATTTTCCCAACTTCCAATTCCTGGAACCACATTAATGAGACAAAAGACTCCAAGAACTACTGACTTTACAACCCAGGATCCCATTTGTTCTTATAATAAGATGAAACATTATCTTAGCAGGGTGGGCATGCCTCAGGAAAATTCTCTCCCTGGGGCCTGAGACTCCCTTATACTGCTTGCTATTTAATGATTTTTTCCTTATTTTGAAAATAGCTGAGATTAATAATCATCTATGCTGATTTAGCAACAGCAGCAGCAGCAGCATGCTGGCTGAACGGGGCGCTAGGTAGTAATAATATTTTGATTATTTACTGTATGCCAGGAAATATACAAAATGCTTTACATTTATTTAAAAGCTGAGATCAATCAGCTTTTAAAGCACATCATTGCTATCAACCATTTTAAAACATATAATTCAGTTACATTTAATGCATTCACAAATGTTGTACTTCTTTCTAGCTTCAAAACTTTTTAATCACCCCAGAAGAACATTTTATACCACTAAGCAGTCATTCTTCTCTGTTGCCTCCTCCCCACCCTTACTGTCTCCTGGTAACCATCAATCTGTCTTCTGTCTCTATGAATTTACCTATTCTGGATACATCTTTAAAAAGAAATCAGGAAGTGCGCTGAGCGGCCCCGCGGATCTGTCTCTCGCTTCAACAGTGCTTGGACGTAACAGACCCAGGGACGCCCCTTGCTCCAGCCTCCAACCACTCTCCAACCTTTTTTCCAGTCGCAACCTCCGGAGTCAGCCACTCAACTGTCCGCAATCACCGGGACCAGCCACCATTTTTTAACTCCTTATTACTGACCAATCATCAGCTCCCAGATTCGTCAGAATTGTTCTACGGAGGTGGAGGCCTCCATCAACCGCCTGGGTAACATGCAACTGCGGGCCTCCTACACCTACCTCTCTCTGGGCTTCTATTTCGACCACGACGATGTGGCCCTGGAGGGTGTGGGTCACTTTTTTCGCGAATTGGCCAAGGAGAAGCGCGAGGGCGCAGAGCGTCTCTTGAAATTGCAAAACCAGCGTGGCGGCCGCGCCTTCTTCCTGGACATGCAGAAGCCATCTCAAGATGAGTGGGGTAAAACCCAGGACGCTATGGAAGCTGCCCTTCTCGTAGAGAAGAACCTGAATCAAGCCCTGTTGGACCTGCATGGCCTGGCTTCTGCCCGCGGAGAACCCCACATCTGTGACTTCCTGGAGAACCACTTCCTAGATGAGGAAGTAAAACTCATCAAGGGTGACCACCTGACCACCCTCCGCAGGCTGGCTGGTCCCCAAGCTGGGTTGGGCGAGTATCTCTTCCAAACGCTCACCCTCAAGCATGACTAGGAGCTCCTGGAGACCAGTGGCCTTTGAAGAACCCACCTAACATCAGGGCTGCCTGAAGCCCCTCTCAGCAGCCACTAGGCAGCTTTTTAACATCCTGGAGCCCTCTCTCAAGCCTTGGACCAAATGGAAACAATAAAGCTTTTTGCAGCATAAAAAAAAAAAAAAGAAATCATATGATATGTAACATTTTTGTCTGGCTTCTTTCACTTAGTATAATGTTTTTGAGAGTTAGTCAGTTACAGCAGATAAGCAGTATTGCAATCCTTTTTCATGACTGAATAGTATTCCACTGTGTGACCATACCACAATTTGTTTATCTACTTCTCCATAGGCAATGGCAAGCCACTCCAGTACTCTTGCCTAGAAAATCCCATGGATGGAGGAGCCTGGTAGGCTGCAGTCCGTGGGGTCGCTAGGGGTCGGACACGACTGAGTGACTTCACTTTCACTTTTCACTTTCACACATTGGAAAAGGAAATGGCAACCCACTCCAGTGTTCTTGCCTGGAGAATCCCAGGGACGGGGAGCATAGATGGCACATTAACTTGTTTGATCCTCTCTACAATCATATGAGGACTTTCTGTTCATTCTTTAACTCAGAACAGGAAGCTGAGGCACAGAGAATTGAAATGACTTGCCCAGAGCAATATCCAGAGAACAAGGTAGCACAGGGATTGGAACCCAAGCAGTTCGGCTCCCTTCAGCGCTCTGCTTCCCCACAGAAAAGCTGTTTGGGGGGCAGAAAGCGAGTCTATAAAGATACATGTAGAAACAAACAAACAAAAAGTGAGTGATGTTATAAATGTTATTTTTGTTCCTGAGTAGGAGGGGGAAAGCAAAAAAGAGGGAAAGGAAAGGAAAGATTAGAGCGAGATGAGTCAGAAAGAGACAAGGAGTAGGAGTGCTATGGGTGCTGCAGCCAGTGAGAATTTCTTAGGACAAACATGGATTTCAAATGGTTGCAGCCAAAGTTCTGCTACATGCAATGATTTGCTTTCACCATTGTGTTAAGGGAACTAAGAAAACAGAAGAAAGTGTTGTGCCTCTAGTTTGGGTCAAAAGAGTGACACAAATGAAGAACAGCCAGCCCCAAGATGCAGAGAGGAGAACAAAACCAGGCAAAGAAATTAATTCAGTGGGAAGTTGATCATGAAAAAAATGTCAAGAATTCAGAAGCATCTTGCAAGGCTTTAGACTTCTACACCCAACAGGAAAAGGTTCGAATTAAGCTTATAGATCCTGAGACTATAGTTGATATCTGGGTTATACTATATGAATTAAAAAGCTTCCCAGGTGGTAGGTACAGTGGAAAAGAATCTGCCTGCCAATGCAGGAGATGTAAGAGAGGTGAGTTCAATCCCTGGGTTGGGAAGATCCTTTAGAGGAGGAAACGGTAACCCACTCCAGTATTCCTGCCTGGAAAATTCCATGGATAGAGGAACCTGGTGGGCTACAATCCATGGGGTCACAAACAGTTGGACATGACTGAGCAGACACATAGACACAGACCATATGAATTAAACACCCTACATCTTTCCAATGAGGAGTTGCCTGGCATAGCTTTTTGTGAAGTATTAATGAGATGACATCTGCTTTCTCATAAATACATCAGATGCTGGGGAAAATGGAGGTGGTGGAAACTTAGCTGAGTCTGGAAGGAAGCTGTGGAGCCAGAGTTGACAGAGAAAATCTCACAACTCGTATCGGAGAGGTCACCAAAATCCACAGAACTCAAAGAACCAAAGATTCAATCCATCAGTCACCAAAAGCCTAAACCAGTCACCAAAGTGAGGTCCCAACTCAGCTCTCTGAAGGCAGAGTGTGAATCAGGGGTCTCTGAGTCCCCTGGAAAGCTCTGACAGTGCAGGAGCAGGCCCTGGAACTCCCTGCAATAGACACCTGTATGCAAGCCAAATCTTGGAGAACCGGCTACATTCAAACGGTCAAGCAATAATAAACGAATTATTAATTTGAGCCAAAACTAAGTCATAATCATTAATATAGCAATAGACTAATTCCTGGCTTGTTCACATGAACCATTAGCCATCCCTGGTGTGTGCTGTGAGAAACATCATCCTTCCAGATTGCCAAGGTCAAGACCGAGGCTACCTCAGCATTTTCTGCCTGAATGGGGGCTCTGAACAATACAAACAGTTGACATTCATAGATAGTATCTATCATATAACCCTCACTGGAGATAATGCTTGTAACATGATAGGATTTTTCATCTTTGCTCCCTTCCTACACTTTGATGGGTATGTTAACTGAGAGAACTGGCTGAGAAAAAGAGATGGAAGGAGGACAGAAAAATAATCACCTGGAAACGGGCTGACCAGCTACCAAGTAACCAAGAGCCATCCGTCCTGTGTCAAGGATCCCTTATGCTTATTTCTAAACCACATGCCGTGATTTAAGCAGAGCATTATTGATATCAACCCAGCAGTAACAGAAATCATGTTCTTAAACTTAACTTCCAAAAGAGGCACACACTATTCTTTTATATATATATATACTTCCATATATTACATTTACTTAATATTTCCATTATAAAACTCTTAAAAGACATGGAAAACCATTAAATGTCAATTTATCAGCTGCTGCATGGAACAACCACTTCTGACATGATCTGCTATAATAGAACAAGACTGGGTGGCCTTTTGGAACAGATGCCTTTACTGAATACCTGGAAGTTGGAGGGGAAAAGGGAATGTGCAGACAGATGCTGTTTCCTTCCATGTCTGCATCTCCTCCCACCACGATTTGATGTAAAATGTCCCAAGCCCTGAGATGAAATCCCATGGTAGGATCCAAGCTGGGACTTGTTTTCAAGTTCATGGTAGGAGCTTAATTTAGCAGCATCTTGAATCTGCTTGGGGTGTAGAACTGAAAGTTTACAAAATGGAGAAAACTTCACAGCTTATTACTTATTTGATTTCTCTGTCTGGTTTGATCTTTGCTTCATTCTGTAAACAAGGAGATCTGGTACTGTTATCTCCCTTCCACAGAGAAAGTTACTGAAGCTTATAATGGTTACAGTGATTAGTTCAAGTTCACAGGCTAAATTCAGAACCATGATTTAAATCCAAGACTTGTGACTATAAGGCTACTGTTAACGTCCATGGCCCTTCTGCTATTGTCCCAAGTGAAAGTGTTAGTCGCTCAGTCTTGCCTGATTCTTTTTGACTCCATGGAACTGTAGCCTGCCAGGCTCCTCTTGTCCATGGAATTCTCCAGGCAAGAATACTGGAATGGGTAGCCATTCCCTTCTCAGGGGATCTTCTTGAGCTAGGGATCAAACCCAGGGCTCCTGCACTGCAGGCAGACCCTTTGAAAGAGGGCTTAATGTGCCCTCCCCACCATCAGATAGTGTCCATATTTTTTTTCCCTGCTGCCCTGACCCTTTTTCTAACTACGAATCCCTCTGAGTTTTTAACTTATTTTTTTTAATTATTTAAAATTGTAGTAAAATGCACATAACATAAAGTTTAACATCTTAACCATTTTAAGTGTTCAGTGGTCTTAGGAATTCCCTTGTGGCTCAGCTGGTACAGAATTTGCCTGCAGTGCTGGAGACCTGGGTTCGATCTCTGGGTTGGGAAGATCCCCTGGAGAAGGGAAAGGGTGCCCACTCCAGTATTCTGGCCTGGAGAATCCATGGACTGAGTCCATGGGGTCGCAAAGAGTCAAACACCACTGAGCGACTTTCACACTGACTCAGGAGTATTAAGTACATTCCCATGTTGGGCAAGAGCATACACTATTCTTAAGTGACCAGTGGATTTTAAATAAAAACAACACAGAAATGCTGGGCTTTAGAGCTTGTCATCTCTCCTGTTCATAGAACAAATGTTGGAAATAATTGTTTTTAATATTCATAAGGCAAAAATCTCTGATGTGACCTGCTACTTCTGGACAGTTCCAGTGACCTCTGGACTGGCCTCTGCCTCCAGGCGCCACTGCCTCAGTCCACCCATCAATCTACTGGGTCCAGTCTCCACAGCCCTGTTGTGGGCATATTGGTCCCTGGACCAAAACCTTCAATGGATCCTCATGTTCTGTGGAATAATGTCTATGCTCATTAGTTTAGCATTCATAAATCTTTACAGTGCCTCCAATGCTTCTGCAGTGGCACTACTAATTTTATTGCTTCTATATCTGCTAGTGACTGCTGCCATGTATGAGTCCTTCATGAATGTGCTCAACACTAGAGACAGCCATTTCATTTAATCTTGTCATAAATTTTAAGAGCTGCAGGTGATGCTGAAGCCATTTTACAGGTCAAGAAATTGAGATGCAGCCAAGTCAGGCACTTTACTCATGACTTCATTTCTGGTTACATGCACTCTTGTTTAGCCTCTGGGATCATCCCTTCCAGCTCCTGTCATAAAATGGGGGTGGTTGTGTTTTTATCCGCCATAGCACCCCCTCACTCTCAGAGGAGACTCTAGCTCCAAACCCAGACTCATTGGGAGAGAAAAAAAGTTTTAGCAGCCTTAAGCATATGTAAACTGGTAAAGGAATCTGTGTTGATAAATGGAAAGAAGTTACATATTCTGTGACTCAGCCATTCTACAACTAAGAATACATCCTGAGGAAATCATCAGAGCCATGAGCGCATGTTTGTTCACAAGAATGCACACTGGAGCATTATTTGTATCAGTGAAAACAAACTTCAATCCAATAAGAAAGGGATGGTTAAGTTATATATAGTTTGCACACATATCCAGATTATAATAATTGTTAAGATTATATATATAATAATTCAGTATAATATTGAATGCTTACCAAATGCCACTCATCGCTTCAAGGGCTTTACTGGTGTTAACTCATTTAATCCATGTGACGGATTACACAGTGATCCTTAAAATAAGACTGCACAGGAATACCTATGGGTAAAGAATACTTATCTTTTTTTGTTTTGGCTGTGCAGCTGCAGGATCTGACCAGAGATCAAACACATGCCCCCTGCAGTGGAAGCATAGAGTCTTAACCACCGGACCACCAGGGAAACCCCATTCATGATCTATTGTTGAATGAAAGAAGCATATTACAAAATTATATTTAAAAACTATAAGTTTATAGCAGTTTGATTCATAATTGCCAAAATGTGGAAATGACCAAGATGCCCTATTGTAGATGAATGAGTAAATAAAGTGTGGTACATCAAATAATGAAATATTACTCAGGACTAAAGAGTAATGAGCTATGCAGTCATGAAATGACATAGACGAAACTTCAATGAATATTTCTAAGTGAAAGAAGCCCATGTGAAAAGGCTACATACTATATCATTCCAACTATATGACATTCTAAAAAAGGCAAAACTATAAAAATGGTAAAAACATCAGTGATTGATTGCCAGAGGATATGGGGTTGGTCGGAAGGGATGCCAAGTGGAAGGCAAAGGTTTTTAGGGCAGTGAAAATACTGTAAATGATTCCATATTGATGGACACAGGTCACCATACAAAATCGTAAGTATTAGGATACCAAGAGTGAGCCATAATATAAACAAACTATGGACTTCGGGCAATAACAGTATGTCAAAGTAAGCTCATCCATTGTAACAAATGTCCCATTCTGGTGTGGGATGTTGATAACATGGGAAACTCTGCATGTATTGGGTGCAGGGAGTATTTGGGTAATCTGCACCTTCCCCCAATTTTTCCATGACCCTTAAACAACTCTTTTAAAAAGTCTTAAAAAAAAAAAAAGATACAACTACATAGTGAAAGTAAAATGACACTAATCAGGTCTAAAAATGGAATTACTGTTTTTATTGTCTTCTTTGTAATTTGGAGAATATTCCAAAATAATAATAATTTATTTCTTTTTTAAAAACTGGTTTTAAAATAAACACATTAAAAAAAAATACATAGTCGAGGTATTAGATGACATCTGAAGACCTGATGGCCAGAGCATCAGGTGAGGTCACTGATAAACAAATGGGAGAGTGAGCGCAGCTGGCACCATGGCCAGGGAGCCAATGACCCTGGGGCTGACCACAGGGGCCCTCAGCAAAGTGACCCAACCAGGGCCCCTCTCTGCTGTGGGCCCCTCCTACTGCCCTATTTGCTCAGAAGTTCTGCTGCTGTGAGGTCCTGGCACTGGGTCAGGAGGAAAGAATCCAGTCACTCTGGCCAGCACTAAATACAGAGTTCAGGGCCTGACATTCTCAGGACCAAGATCAAAGGTCTTATTCTAGCTGTGAGAGGACTTCACTGTCTGACTTCTGCTGGTTTTGTGGACTGTTTCTCATGGTTCTCTGTCACAGGACTTCACTCCAGAAAGACCATTTTCTCCTAACTTTCCCCTGTACCCATCAGTTTCCTCCCTCACATCTTCCAAACTTTCCTGTCCTCAGCTCCAAAAATATCCTTCTTTGTTTCATGTCTATGGATGATGCTGATGAAACATGATAATGTTGATGCAACCGCTCTAAGCTTAGGTATAATCACAATAATAATAGCTATCATTTATTTAGCAGTTAGCATACATTCTTTAAATACATTGAATCCCACTTAATCTTTACAGATTATCTGTGGGCAGATACCAGTGTCCTTCCTTACAGATATTGAAGACTCAATGAGGTGAAGTAACATTTCAAAGGTCCCATCGTCAATAAATGATAGAAATAAACCTCAATTCCAGGTCTGTCTATGTGACTCAAAAAGTGCTTCCACACTCATGACATTATTTGATCCTCCCATAATCTGTGAGGGTGGCTGGGCAGGTACAGTCATCCACATTTTACAGATGAGGAAACTGCCAGCAAATGGTCACAGGGGTTTGGGTCTATGAATTCAGGTTTCCTAAATAAACTGTGGAAAATTCTGAAAGCGATGGGAATACCAGACCACCTGACCTGCCTCTTGAGAAACCTATATACAGGTCAGGAAGCAACAGTTAGAACTCGACATGGAACAACAGACTGGTTCCAAATAAGAAAGGAGTATGTCAAGGCTGTATATTGTCACCCTGCTTATTTAACTTATATGCAGAGAACATCATGAGAAACAATGGGCTGGAAGAAGCACAAGCTGGAATCAAGATTGCCTGGAGAAGTATCAATAACCTCAGATATGCAGATGACACCACCCTTATGGCAGAAAGTGAAGAGGAACTCAAAGGCCTCTTGATGAAAGTGAAAGAGGAGAGTGAAAAGGTTGGCTTGAAGCTCAACATTCAGAAAACAAAGATCATGGCATCTGGTCCCATCACTTCATGGCAAATAGATGGGGAAACAGTGTCAGACTTTATTTTTGGGAGCTCCAAAATCACTGCAGATGGTGACTGCAGCCATAAAATTAAAAGACGCTTACTCCTTGGAAGGAAAGTTATGAACAACCTAGATAGCATATTATAAAGCAGAGATATTACTTTGCCAACAAAGGTTGGTCTAGTCAAGGCTATGGTTTTCCCAGTGGTCATGTATGGATATGAGAGTTGGACTGTGAAGAAAGCTCATTGCTGAAGAATTGATTCTTTTGAACTGTGGTGTTGGAGAAGACTCTTGAGAGTCCCTTGGACTGCAAGGAGATCCCACCAGTCCATCCTAAAGGAGATCAGTCCTGGGTGTTCATTGGAGGGACTGATGCTGAAGCTGAAACTACAATACTTTGGCCACCTCAAGCGAAGAGTTGACTCATTGGAAAAGACCCTGATGCCGGGAGGGATTGGGGGCAGGAGGAGAAGGGGACAACAGAGGATGAGATGGCTGGATAGCATAACTGACTCGATGGACATGAGTTTGAGTGAACTCTGGGAGTTGGTGATGGATGAGGAGACCTGGCGTGCTGCGATTCATAGGGTCTCAAAGAGTCGGACACGACTGAGCGACTGAACTGACTGACTGACTGAAACTCTTAGGTGTAGAAAACATTGATTATGCTGATAGACTAGTCATGCTGTCTTATTCTGAATTCAGTTCAATCTAGGATTTAGACTTTCATTTCTTCTCTGAAGTGCAATTCTGAAATCATCAGTGCTCAGGAGAGGCACTAATGGAAAAGTCACCCTCTGGATGGAGCATCAGATATGTGTGCTTGATGTGAATACATACAGCCTTGTGAAAAAGCACTGCCAACAAAGCAGCATTAAAGAAGAGATGTGAAGTTAAATTTAAGGAGAAATGAACAATTATGCTAGAGGATGGGACAAATTGAGAAAGCAGCACTGAAATATATACACTACCATATGTAAACGTGTGTGTGTGTTAGTCACTCAGTTGAATCCAACTCTTTGTGAACCCATGGACTGTAGCCACTAGGCTCCTCTGTCCATGGAATACTCCAGGCAAGAATACTGGAGTGGTAGCCATTCTCTTCTCCAGGGTATCTTCCCAACCCACCATAAGTAAAATAAATAGCTAATGGGAAGTTGCTGTATACCACAGGGAGCTCAACCTGGTGCTCTGAGACAGCCTAGAGGGTTGGGATGGGGTGGGGGGTGGGAGGGAGTTTCAAGAGGGAAGGAACATATGTATACCTACGGCTGATTCAGTTGATGTACAGCAGAAACCAGCATAACACTGTAAAGCAATTATCCTCCAATTAAAAATAAATCTTAAATAAACAATATAAATAAGCAAAACCCACTCAAGTCCTAAGAATGGGGAACAGAAGTTTGCCTATTGTAAAGGTGTGCCTTTTGACCCCTATTATTTGGAACTAAAACCACACTTGTGAGGAGCCCTGCATTCCAGAGCAGATATGCTAATAAGCCAGGGGACTGTGATTATTTTGGGGTCTCAATTGTTTGTCCCCTACCCTGCCACTCGGGATCATCATACAAAATATTTGACCTACTTCTTCCTTACAGAACACTTCTTGGCCATGAATTTGTTGGCTGAACCCAGTGGTTCACTTCTTCCCTACATCTCTGTACAAACATGTTTGGTTGTTTATTTGATCAGGGCAACTTACAGTCAATGTCCCGGAGGGTGCAATGGGTGGCCCAGGAGTGGAATGAATGTTTAGGAAGTCCTCAATGCATGACCTTCATCTGATTTCACTTTTCCTCAGGACTGCAGTCTGAGTACACTCTGAGTGGCCCTGGGCTCAGCCAGGCCCCCATGACCTGTTTAAGGCTTGGCAGAGAGGAAGACTGATTCAAGGGTGTGGACCCAACTTGAGGAGTCACAATGAAAAGATCACTAGAAATAGATTCTTTACATACACACTAATTTCTGCAATCCTTTCCTTAGGACAGGACAGGAGCTGAGCACAGCACATGTGTGCTTAGTCATGTCCCACTCTTTGCAACTCCATTGACTGTAGCCCACCAGACTCCTCTGTCCATGGAATTTTCCAAGCAAAAATACTGGAGTGGGTTGCCATTTCCTACTCGAGAGGATGTGGCATTTTTCCTGGGGATGGCATTTATGAAAGAGTGTATGAGTTGCGGGGGGCACTTGGATTTTTTGGCTTCTTCATCTATCCAAATGTCTAGTTTTCCTGATTCTCTTTCCCACAAGCGAGGGTCCTGAGACTGCACCTGGGCATTAGGACTACAGCAAGAGGAGGCAGGAAGGTACAGTCCTCAGGCACACCCTGCTGGGGAAACACCTGTGGTCCCCAGAGCAGGACACCACTGGGACCCCAGAACACTCGGTGGTTTGCAGGGCTGAAGCTGTTCTTCTGTGCCTGTGATCTGCAACACTGAAATTTATGACCCTGGGGTGATCAGGGCTCAAGAGGTCTGAAAAGCAAGCCAATTAGCTATGCGATGGAAAACAGCTTTTTTTTTTTCCTGCCAAAGAGAGTTATTTCCAGTAGATTTCTATGCGGCCTGTTCCCGCTTCTGCTCCTCTCTCTAATCAGCTGAACTTTTGCCACAGAGGTGGTGTTGTTGTGGTTTAGTCACCTATTATTTGAATGGATGCGACAGTAATATTTTCCCATGTCAATAAGAATGGTTCAAAAGTAGCATTTGTATCCAAGCAAAATACCACAATGTCCGGGACTTCCCCGGTGGCCCAGTGGTGAAGATTCTTCACACTCATAATCCAGGGGGCCCAGGTTCCTTCCCTGGCCAAGGAACTAGATCCCACGTGCCACAGCTGAGACCTGGAGCAGGCAAAGGAATAAATAAATATATTTTAAAAAATTACATTGTTTGATTGTATCGTAATTGAAGTTTAATCATTGATTCCAGAAAGATGCCGGGACCTCTGTGGGGGCACAGGCACTCGGCTCCTAACAGACCTCCCTGGAGGAAGCCGTGTATCACTGCCATCGGTCTATGTCACCAGCGCTACAGGCTCCCCCGTCTCCCTAACCAAGACGATCCAGAGACAACTCCCATCACTTCAGGGTCAGCAGACAGGTGTGGCCTGGCTCTCAGTTCGGGTTCTTCTATAAAATCCAAAAAGCCTGATAGGCTTTGGCCTACAGAAGGAGAGTTTTCCCAATGGGGTGTGTTAAGATTCTATGCTTTAAGTAGACTAGTTTACTTTTAATGTCAATCCTGAAAGGAATTAAACGGGAAGTTCCTGTTAGACGTAGGCTGTGTATAGTGTTTATGGAAACCCGAGAAACTGATGGTTGAGCCCATATGAATTCACCCAGGTGTCAGGGTCTGAGTGAGTAAACGCCGGACACTTAACATGAACAGAAGGGCAGACACAGGTCTGGAAAGCTGCCTGTGTGCCGAGCAGATGCCCTGAGGCCTCAAGGCATTGTCTGTAGCTTGATGGCAACTGTGGCAGGACGCCCAAGGCTCAAGCCCATCATTTTTGCCTGTCTCTCACCTTGTCGGGTGGCCCCTGCAGAGCTGTCCTAATCACCCTCCCAGCCTCATGACCCAGGCATCGCTGCCAGTGCAGGCAGCCCTCTATTGATGTATTTTCTTTACCTAGGGATTCCCTCTGTCCCCACATGCACCTCCCTTACCACTGTGAGACATACCCTTGAATGTATGACACATGCGGTGCCATTATGTGTTCACATGTATTTTAGTTAATAGGAGTAGTAGTGGGCTTGAGACCCGACTCTATTTCTTATATTTCTCCCTCTGCCCTGTATTGTTGCTGTGTCTGTATGGTTTGTTGTTCCTCGGGCCTCTATCAGTTTGATGTCAAGAAAACCAAAACCAGCAGATGAAAAATACACTTTTCAGCAGTTCTGTCTGATGCTGACTTGCTGAGATTCCAAGACCCAAGCAAATGTTATCCATTTTAGCTTTGGATTTCACTCACAAGGAATTAATCTCAAGAGGCAAATAATATCAGATTTCCCCTCACCTGATTTACTGTAAACCACCCTCTAAGACTAGAAGACATTTAAAGTCAGGTTTCTCCTTTGGGTCCCACAACGATTCTGGGTGGAGCTGGGGCGGGGTTCCATAACCCCAGAGAGGTCCCCTAGGAGTCCAGGTGAGGGTGGCTCCCACCTCTGGGTACTGCTGCTGTCTCACCCCACAGCACACCCACTGGCCTCCTGTCTTCCTCTGGTAGGACCCTGAAAGGAAGGGGTCCCCAGGGCAACCCCATGATCTCTCTGCTGGCCTGCTCAGGGCTCCCGACAAGGGCCCACCATGCCCTGCACCCAGCTCCCCCTCACAGGTGAGTGCAAGGTGCTTCTTCCCAGACCCTGGGAGACAGAAGGCAGATTCAAGCCACTGTCCCCTTTTCAAATCTCCAAATTACTTGCATTCTACCCTTTTGCACTATGACAGGACATCAGCCTTAAAACCACAAATGTTTTCTGGATGGAAGGAGAGGTCAAGATCCTAAGAACAGCAAAGTCTGGTTCTCTTCCTGGAAGGAGAAACATAGCTTTCATTTCTTCCTAATTAGACATAAGCCCACTCAGTCCCCACCCCACAAAGATGAACAGAAATACTTAAACAAAATATCCACGAAACTGAACAACGAAATTTCTCAACCTCTCACTCCAAATCCTACTACATTGATATTTACTGAACACTTACTGCACACTGGATGCTCTTCTGAGAAAAGAAAGCTCATTTAATCTGCACAGCAATGCAGCAAGGAAGAAACAAGTCTCTGTTCTCCAAATGATGAATGTGAGACTTAAAAAAAATGTCAGGGAACTTGTTCAGGGTCAGGTAGCCGAGTCAGGACTGGCACCTACCTGATGCTCACAGTTGAGATTTGTGTTAATACTTTGATCTGAATAGACTTTTAAACTCGATGCCTTTTAGAAAACTGCATACCATCTGCTAAGCCTTCCTTTATCTAATGGTAAGGATGACTTGCTGGCTTCTGTGCATTCTGCCTGCCCCGTCCAGGGCTCTGCCAGCTACAGAAATTCATCCTGTCATGTCTTATGCTGTCCTGGCTTCACTGCCTTCCTGGGATGAGCTGGGCCAGGCTCTTTCACAAAGTTCAGCCACAAGGAAACTGACCTCCAACTCATTCTCCCTCTTCTCATTTTCAGGGGGATTGTTTGTATCTGGGGAAAAACAAGACAGCAAAAGGAAGATCTTATAGTTGGATGTCCAATAGTGGGTACCACAAACCCTCAAACACACATCCCAAAGAGAGGCTTCCACTTGCTGTGAGGTCTCCACTGGCCAAGTATGACCTTAACCTTGTGGATTCTCCCTTCTTTTAAGGCCAAATAAGTCTGTGGCTCTCCCAGCCCACCCGTGGCCCCTTAGTTATGTCAACTGCAGAAGCAGGAAGCATCATTCATCTGCCACATGTTTCCAACTATGGAAAATTAATTCCAAAGGACAGACTCATGAATCTACTTATAAAGGTGTGACACTGGCACATTTCTTCACTGTAGGAATGCCCATGACTGTGTGCCAGCTACCTCAAGCATGGCGAAATCGTTTCTCATCAGCTGCACCCTTTAGCACAACAGTTTCTTAAGCTGTAGGTGCAGAAGAGACTGACAGATGGAGAAACTGAGGCAAAGAGAGGACAAAGGGCTTGTTTCTCATCAAACCTAGAGAGCAGAACCTGTTTCATATTTTTTTCCTCAGACTAAGTTTTTCCACCTACTACTATAAGCACTCTCACCAAGTTTATGACCCTTAAAATGCCTTTTGTTTCTTAAAATCCAAAAATAATAATTATAGCCCCAAGAACTTAGTGCCACTGCAGCTGCTGAGGTCAGGAAAGGTTACTCGGTAGGAGCCTGATGCTGGAGCAGTGCTGCCCCCTGGTGCCTACTGGGAGTATTCCCAGCTTTCCCTAGATGGGGATCCTGGCGCGTACTTGCTCCCTACTTCATCTTCTCCAGAGAAGTGGGCAGGGCACCGGATGAGGGCAGACCAGACTCTACCCACACATCCATTCCTATAAATTCACCACTTGCTAGCCAATGTCAGGAGGCTTTTCAAGTGGCCAAAATAACCCCGTGAGGGCCCACTATGTGCTGCCACAACCCCAGGAGAAGCACATGAGTGTGTGTCCAACTCCTTTTCCAGAGAGGTCCTCCATCTACCAAGAACATGGTAAGGCCACTGGGGATGCCTAGTCCTGTGTCCATTCTGACATGGCCAAGCTGATACTCTAAATAGAGGTCAATGTCTCCCCTTCCCCAGCCACCAGAAAGCTGATGCCCTACTGTCCTTGACCACTACCCCAAACAGGCACCCCTAGGTTGATCACCCTACCCTGAGCCTAGCTTCTCTCTGGCCCAGTCCCATTCCTCCTAAGCATTTCCACTGGGCACTCGAGTTGCCCCACACCACATCGCAAAGATAGCAAAACTCCTCTGGTACAGGCTGAAGGTTCCTTCCACCTCCTGCTCTCCCAGCTCTTCTCAGATCTGGCCTCTTTGTGATGCTCAGGTCCCCATAAGACTAAGCAAGAGAAAGAAGACCCACCACCAGGCAGACTGGGCAGGGCCAAATCAAGATACGTAGAGGTTGTAAACCCTTAAAGCCTAATGGTCCCCCCTTCCCACTCATCTATCTAATTCAAAATAAAAACTATTTAAAACTGTAAACAGTGCAACAAAATTTAGGATTCTGAAAAAATCTTGATTTCCCATGAAAAGTAATTTGATGGCTTTTTTAAAAATATCACTTCAAAATTTTCCCCTCCCCAACTTTTTGGAGACATAAGCACAAGTTTGCCATACCTGTTGGGCAGTGCACACAGAGTTGGGGAGAGAGGGAAGTGAGGCAGAGTGTGGAGCCTCTAAGGTAAGAACAGGGGTGGGTGGAGACAGTGGTGGGATGGGGAGAGGGAAGTTGAAATTTCAGAGGGACAGGGCATGAGGAGGGAGCTGCAGGAGAGGGGAAGGTCTCTAGAGATGAGGTGGCTATGGTAGCCCCAGTCATGGGGCCTGAGGAGGACAGAGGGGTCTCTGGGAGGCCACCAAGTTCTCCTGCCCATTGTGCTAATCTGGGCTTTGAATGGGCTACACTGTGTTCAAGAACAGTCTCGGTCATTCTATGTCTTGGGGAAACTTGGAGCCAGTATGCTAAAAGTCCAGGTCAAGGTCAGTCCCCCTGGAAAGCAAGGGAGGAGAATGAAGTGGTGCTGACTCACCAACTGGTGCTCCCAGGGAGATGAGATGCAAGGCTTCGGAAGGCACCCTATCATGGCTGCTGGATGCTTAGAGACAGGTGGTCCATTGTAATCTTGCATGGTTTGCAATCAGTTCAAACCCTAGCCCTTCCATTTACATGACTCCAAACTCGTTAAGTTACTTGACTGCTCCTGCTTCAGAGTGGTAGAACAGTAGAGAGGTAAATTCAATGTTTTCTTTTTTCTCTTAACTATCTTTTAAATCATAAAATACATATATGTATATAATTAGAACTTCCATTGAAGCCATTTTTAAGTGTACAATTCAGTGACATGAATTACATTGACAATGTGCAGCCATCACTACCATTTTCAAAAATTTTCCATACTCCAAACCAAAACTCTGCACCCGTTAACCAGTAACTCCCATATCCCCACCCCCAAGGGCCCAATAACACCTGGTCTTTCTATCCTTATAATTTGCCTATTCTAGATATTTCATATAAATGGGATTACACTTGTCTCATTGTTTGGTGTCTTTTTTTTCATATAGCATGTTCATCCCTATTGTAGCCCATGTCAGAATTTCCTTTCTTTTTATGGTAGATGATTACAGTCCACTGTATGTGTTGATATACACCATGTTCTGTTTATCCTTACATCTGTCCACGGACACTCAGGTTGCTTCCTTGTGGCTATTGTGAATAACGCTGCTGTGAACACAAATGTGCAAGTATCTGCTCTCATCCCGGCTTTTACCTCTTCTGGGTATATACCCAGAAGTGGAATTTCTGGGTCAAATGGTAATTCCGTATTTAACATTTTAAGGAACCTTTTAAACTGTTCATGCTTTATGTTTGGTTGTAATGTTTTGTTCAAGAGTCTGAGTTACTTTTATAACATTCTTAAAACTCTTCCCATTAAACAAATAAAAATAATAAAAGGTCTTGAAGTATTTCTGAAAACAATATAAAATCCAACAATTGAGTGGTGTGGAATTAGGGGCGCCAGGCGCTCTGGAAAGCCACCTCCTGGCACGGGTCTCAGCGTGCATGGGCATGCGGCCACCTTCTGTCCCAACAGCCCCCATCCACCGCTGATGCTCAAATGGGAGAAGAAAGGCAGGGGCTGTGCCCACAGACCGTAGCCCCCAAGAGGGAAGAGGCTGCATCGACTCGGTGCTGCCTTGAGGAGCCAGGCCCTGTGCAGGTGTCTGCGGCCGCCAGGGGGCAGCAGGGAGCCTGCCTTCCACAGCACTGGCGAACTGTGCAGGGGCTACCAACTTGCACTGCTTTAATCTTCCAGGTGGCAGGGGATTCCTGTGTTGGAAGTCTTGCTGCAGGGCGGGAGAAATCTTGGCTGGTCCGGGCTCAGAGATCGGACGGAGAGAATGAGAATGAATGAATGAGGATGAGTCCATCCCACGTGGCAGAGAGAAGTGACACCTAGACTTAGGTGTCAACCTGGCCACTTGATCCCATCCAAGAAAAGTGCAGTGGACATAGTATGAACACAAAAATATATATATTTGAAGATAAGGACACACAAGCAGGTCCATGTAGCAAGGAACTGGGGCCTCCTGACATCAACTTGTCATTAATCTGACAAAGAAGATCTATGTTTTTAAGTTTTATTAAAAGCTCATTAAATTTCATAAAGTTTTAATTATTATGAGGATTTGTTTTGAGGAAATACACAGCTAACAACTTAAAGGGCACAGGACTGCAAATGATACAAAAATGGTTCAGAAAAAAGTACTTTTTGCCCAAACTGAAAATCAGCAGGAAAAATTCCTTGAAAATCTAGAAATGGGGAAGAATTATTTGAGATTCTGCTGGAGGTACCAGTAGGAAGCCAACCCTGTGAGGCGGGGAGCGCTGAAATGTGGGCTTTGGGTGCATCTATGACCCGAGGAGGGACCAATGTAAATCCTGGCCCAGCGTGGGCAGTAAGGAGGAAGGGAGTTGAAGTCTCATGAGGGCCAAAGTTCAGGGGCTCCCTGGGTATGAGTCAGAAGATTGTAGGCCAGGTGGAGCTCCCACAACAGCCAACACAGGCAAAGACCCAGAACTGGAGTGTGGGTATGCATGGGTTGAGCACAAATGCCCAGGCTGGCTGAAGAATCTATACCTCATTTACCCATAACCCCTAGGAGGAGAAGTCTGGGGGGGGAGCAGTGCTGTGTGGCTCACAGTTATCTCTGTAACCACTGCTCGGCCACCCACCCTACTGGCTCTGCTGTAGATCTTCCCTTTTTCACACTTTCAGGCAAGAGGAGAACTCCTGCTCTCTTTTCTGGTTCAAACTGTAAAGATGGAGTTAACTAAGGCCCTGGGTTGGGTCTATGGGGACATCTGAGTGGGGATGGGGGCAGTGGATAGAACATTTTACATGATGACTCACAGAAAACTTGACAGAGGCTTGTGAACCTAAAGGCACAGATTTGCTGGCTTTGTTCATGGTGCGTAAGCCTATAGAAACTCCCATATTTGGGCAAGATGTGTACAGAAATGTTCACAGCATTATTTGTAAAAGTGTTTATTACAATATTTAAATAATTTTATTAAACTAAAATTTGAAAAAAAATACTTATTAAACAAAAGAAGACATAATGTAGCAGTGGCCTCCTGGCATTCAGCTTTTGTACAGATGCCTCCCACAATGAACAGGGCTGAGCTGCATCAGCAATAAATGGCATACTGCAGAAAGGGCATTATGTGACCTTCAAGCTAGATCATAAAAGGCATCGTGGCTTACACCTTGCTCTCTTTTGGATCATTTGTTCTGGGAAAAAAAACACTCACCATGTCACAGGGACATTCAAGGAGACCTATGGAGAAGTCCACGTAGTAAAGGACTGAGGCCTCCTGAAAACCCACGTACCGGTGATCCAACTAAGCCATCCTGAACGGCAGCCCTCTGGACATCTAAATGACAGACCCCAGCCAGAACCACCCAACTAATGTCTGACCTGCAGAAACTAAGAAATGTTATTATTAAACTGTAATAAACGATAAATGTTATCGTTACTAAGGTTAGCAGGTAGTTATCGCTTTGTATACAGCAAATAGACAATACCAACATAAGATTTTACAATGAAATTTTAGTCTTTTGCTTTTCCTTCTTTTATTGAAGCACAGATTCACAATGTTGTGCTTGTTTCAGGAATACAGCAAAGTGATTCAGTTTTATATATATTTCTCAGACTCTTCCTTTACAGCTTATTACAAGATATTCCATATAGTTCAACATAGCTACACAGTAGGTCCTTGTTATTTTATATATAGTGTGTATCTGTTAATCACAAACTCCTATTTCTTCCCCTTCTTTCCCCCTTAGTAACCATAAGTTTGCTTTCTATGTCTATGAATCTGGTTTATAAATATGTTCATTTCTATCATTTTTTTTTAGGTTCCACATAGAATTGATATATTTGTCTTTCCCTGTATGACTTACTTCACTTGGTATGATTGTCTTCAGGTCCATCCACGTGGCTACAAATGGCATTTTCATTCCTTTTTATGGCTAATATTCCATTGAATAAACATATACCACACTTCTTAATCCATTCCAGTATGCTTGTTTTTAATGAGGGGTTAAAATGGCCATGTCATAGAATTCTACCGATCTTTGATATTTATGTGAAGTCTGTATCTGGCACATAGTTGGTACTCAACAAACATTTGTTGCTTCACCTTTTGCAGATTTTTGTTCCCTTGCCTCAATTTCCAAGTGAGTTTTTTCTCCTGTGGTAAGTAGGAATTCTTCCCAGTTGAATAATGTTGAAATGCTCCCACTTGGTAGGGTGAGTTCATCAGTCCTCAGAGCACAAGTTAGAGAGAAAGCCCAACTCCTCTTCTGGACATGGATTATACCTGGGCCAACCCCATCTGAATGCAGACACCACAGAAGTGAGCTTGCTCAGTGGCCTCTACTCCTTTTCCAAGTATGACTACAAGGGATGAGGTCTAATTAAGAACTAATGAAGTAGAGGTTTGGGAAAGAAAGTGCAAATTTGAGTTTCTTATCCCTGTACCCAGCAACCTAAAGGTCTAAGGAGAATTTTATTTTGGTGTCTGAGTGAAAGAACTGTGTTCCATTAATTACATTTTTTGTCTGAAAAGCAAACCACGTTAAGCTATACATTTGTATAATCACGAGACTTATTCCTAGCAAAAAAAAATAACAGCTCCCCCACTGCCAATCAGACAAAATATATACTCTTTACTTCTAAAAAGCAAGGGAAGAAAACTCACATTAATCCCAGGGTCTGTGTCATGGCACCCATCACTTCACTTACCATTTGCCAAGTTGCTTAAATAACTAGCTTATCCCAAACAGACCTTTTCTGGGCCTGGAGCATACATTTAAATATGAAAGACTCCACAGTGAAATTCAAATACAATGGAACTAAATGAGGGGAAAAAAAGTTGTAAGCCCTTGCTAGACCTAGTTCAGTACTCCACACTTGGATGAGAGCCAGCTCATGGGGCCTCCGTGGTCTGCTGTTTCCTTATAAACATCCAGGGTGAGACATTATTCCCTGCAACACACCTGTAAGCTATGAAGGACTCATTTTGAAGAGGAAGAGAACAAAAAACAGACACTTGTTGGCAGAGTCTTACCATTTCCCCAATTAGCGTCTCCCCTTCTGCCAAGTTCTCACGGATCCTTGTTCTCAGAGGTGTCAACCACTACTCCCTCTCTCCATCCCAAAGGATTTTAAAAAGCCTGAATGGCATGAGGATTCAGCAGGTCCACAAACACTGCATCTAAAACTGGGTCTGGGTGGCCAGTGTGGTTTCAGGCTACCCTTTGAGAGCCTGGCACAGAACAAGGTCTCCTTTCACTTGACCCTCCTTTGCTAATACAATGCTGTTTGGCTGGGCCCAACACCCCATGGGGCAAATTGTTCAGGCCAAGAATAGTCTTCATTCTTCCTGTGAAGCTTTCAAATTCTTCTAAAGAACACAGGAAACTGTCAGTCCCTATTTTTTGTTGAAAATGGCTGACAGTAAACTCTGAACATTCTATGCGTTAATCCCAAATCATGGGAACCAAGTTCACTTGAAAAGCAACAATATTTTCATCAGAGATGATACTGATAAAACAGCTCAGCATTACTAAGAAGGACATATTTTTTAACTCTTGTTACTAGCACTGTAGAAAACCTGCTCTTAACTAAAATCAGCTTATCTCTATGGTGTACCCTACTGTTGAAACATACTTCATTTAGGAATTCCAAAAAGGATCTGTGTACAAAGAAGCACGTCTGGAGGCTTAGCACGGCTCCATGCAAACTTACCTAAAAGTAGGAAAAAACAATATTCTTGGTTTGTCATGACCCTGGCATCACCACATCCATCAACATTCTGGGAGGAGAGGAGAGGAAAGTGTTGAACTGTTTTTCAGTTACACTGAATTTCTTAAAATTCAAGAAAAATCTCTCAAGGTCCAGGCACCTTCACGTGTGCAGTCACAATGTAATCGGCACTCTGAATTAGCAAGGGAGGTATGGGCCTTACTTTCAGTTCAGTCGCTCAGTCGTGTCCATCTCTTTGCGACCCCATGAATCACAGCAC